>NW_026138161.1:0-1222500 GCF_025592945.1 Manacus candei | reverse complement strand
CTCCTGAAGGATGTAATTCTTGACAGGACAAGAGGTGATGACTTTAAACTGAAAGAGAGTAGATTTAGATGAGATATTAAGAAGAAATTCTTTACTGTGAGGGTGGTGAGGCACTGGAATAAGTTGCCCAGAGAAGCTGTGGATGCCCCATCCCTGGAAGTGTTGGATGGGCTTTGAGCAACCTGGTCTAGTGGAAGGTGTCCCTACCCATGGCAAGAGAGTTGGAACAAGACCATCTTCAAAGTCTCTTCCAACCCAAACCATTCCGTGATTCAGACACGCCTAAACCAACTTTCAGTGTGGCAGAGAACAGCACATCTCCTGCCTTCTTTGCCACTTCTGACTTCCACAGCACAGAATACATAACAACATGCCCCAGTGACAAAGAGGAAATCCATGAGCAGCACAAAACCAGGACACATTGAGTTATACCAACATGGCCAGTACAATCATCAGTTTGAGGACTCCTCCTTCAGGGTAGTACTTTCCATTTGTCATTACTAAATTACAACTCTTTGGTCATTTTGCCATTTTGGACAGACCAGATAATGTGGCCAGCTACAGGTTTCCTGGGTAATGAAAAAGGTGGGAGGTTGCCGGTATTTGGGCTAAAATGAGGAGATCATCAGATACAGTCAAGACTGTGAGAGGTGCAATTATTATCTTCCCACCCACTAAGGCTCTCCATGACGTTAGGTGCACATCATATGGTTCAGCTGCATGACAACACTGGCACATGGCTCTTGGAACCAGGCAGGTTGACCACCTTTATGCACAGCATCACGAATAGCATAGAGTGCAGGCTGTCAGACCCCTCACTGTGGACTGCCTTAAAAAACACGGCAGAACTTCCCAACATAAATTATGGTAATAGAAATACACCTGAAGTTGTTTACGGAATGTTTTTTGACTTCAGCATGAAGTGCACTCTGCTTCCATTGAAAAGCCTGTGATACACCCTGTGCAACCATATAAAATCCAGATTAAGGGAGGGGAACAGTTGCTACTGTTATATGAAATGCAGGTAGCAAATCAAGTAATTCAAACTGCAGAACAAACCCCAAAGCAGTGCTGCAAAATGCTGTGAGCATTTGTACATCTCATCTGTTACACCTCCAGTGAAACCTTAGCAAGCATTTACTTTGAAGTACAGCACCAGAACCTCCTGGACCAATTTCTCAGCAGGGCTCCCCACACAGCTATATCATCCCCATGAGGACTGATGGATAGAGTTGAGTGCCAGTGCTATCGAAATTCTAAAGTAATTTTTGCAAATGGAAAATAAAAAAACTTGTAACTATACACATGCTTCATGGAGCATGCATGGTTTTTTAGGACTAATTCAAACACAACTATAACAATTTCACCAAATAAAATCTACACCTTCATCAAACAGCAGTAGGTATTTTACTTAAATGCATAGATCTGAAGTAAATTACAAGGTGAGAATCTCAGCTGCTATATCAAATAACCTTCTAGTCCTCTTGGCAATGAAAAAAAAATGCTTTCTTTCCTTTCATCTGCTCCTCTGAAAAGAAGTTCAGAAGATTTCAAGTGCTGCAAAACAAGAAAGAGGATAAAACCCTCCCACACATGAAACATTTTGTGTGTGATTTTTATGGTGATTGTGTTGTTCTTCAGGGTTGACTCAAAGTTTTTAAGCACAAATCATAACCATGGCATGTTATGCAAAACAGATTTCAGACAACAAAACTTCTTAAGTGTTTTCAACAAAAGTTGTTGATGGAAAATACTGGTTCCAAAGAGCCACTAGGAAATGAGAAGAAATACCCACTCTAAAATAGACAAAGCTTCATGACCCCCTGCCATTGTCTGATAAATACATTATAAATCCTTTGCTGCAGACCACGATCTGAAGATCCCAACAATTACCTTTAAACAGTGGCCCAAATGCTTATCTTCTGATAAAATCCACATTACCAGCAGGAATCAGCACTGTGCAGATGCCTTCTACCTGCAGAAACCCTCTCCCCACACTTGAAGAACTAATGCTTAGGAAAAGAGAAATTACCACACCAAAGGACAATAAATTCTTTTAGAAAGCTCTCTTCTTTCAATTGCAGCAAGATACATCTGTGTTAAAATTACTGGGTTTTGGTTCAATCACTGAACATTTTTGTTTCAACTGTGCAAGCACTTGGTTCTCAGGATGATGCAATGGGAAATGTTCAGGACAATTTTCTTAAAATTTATATGCATTATCTGAATATGCTCTCTAAACACTTCTGAGATGTAAACCACATTCTGATTTTCCACATTTTTGTAAGAAGTGCTTAAGTGTTTCAAAACTCCAGTTTTGACCAAAATAACTAGTTTTGGCATCTGCAAACCTGTATTTTTAAAGAATGACAGTGATCTTAAAACCTGTCTGCCAGCTCTAGGAATAAGCACTATCTGCAAGTTCCCAGATGATTTCAAACCTTACCAAAGTCAGTGAAGGCTAATTAAGACTGGCCCCCACTCCTTGGAGGCACTTGGTATCTTTGTACATTTGTACATAAAAGTTCAATAAAAATAATAAGGCTAATAATAATATCTAGCTTATATATAATACATTTCATGACAGAAACAGCGCAGGCAAACAGGGAGGGGAAGCAAAATATCAGTCTCAAAGTCAGCACCAGAGCAAGGACTGGTCTAGTGGAAAATGTCCCTGCTCGTGGCAGGGGAGTTGGAATTAGGTTATCTTTAAGGCCCCCTGTAATCCAAACCATTCTGTCATTTTATAACTGGTATCCAACAAAGTCCCAGCCCTAAAGGCCTCCTAAGAGAGGGGGCCAAGAGAAACATGAAAGGTACATGTGAAACAGAAGGGTCAGAATGGTGTAAGGTACCCAAAGGAAGAAAGTAAACCAGCCCCGTTCCTCCCCAGTGCTGCTTGGAGACCCTGCACTGCTCTCATGAGGAGCTTTCACCAGGCAACATCGTACAAGTTATTCCAAGGCAGAAATCAGGACTGTGTTAATGAAGAAATGCCACCCAACTGCTCCACACAGGCATTCAAGGCAGCTGTGGTCTCACAAGAAGAAGGAACAAGGGTAATTATGTGGATTTATATGGAAAGAGGGCTCTGTGATACCCTTCCAATACCCCTTCTTTGTCCAACACTGTCTACGTCTTCCTCCACCTGTCAGTTGGTTCTGGTGCAATCACACACTTTGTTCTTGAAATTATATCTCCTCTTGGCTTCCCATCCTCCTCTATGCCCTCCCCATCTCCCTGAGCTTCCCTGGAGACCTGTTCTTTCTTCTCTCCCTTCCTTCCCGTCTCAGTCTCAATTTTTTGTTCATGAATCCACATTTCTGCATGGATCTCCAGGCTTATCTTTCTGTTCACACCAGATCTTGGCGCCCCTTTCCAGTCGTTCTTGTTGTACATCTTGTGAATCAGCTGAAACTTCAGCATGGTTAAAAGCACAGCTCCTAATTTTGTTTGGCCCAAAACGAGGACATAACTTGTCTCAGAACTTGCTCTGAGGTTTCACAGAGAGGAATCATCCTAGTTTTTGCACAGTATCTGCATGGTTATGCAGTTTGCAGTTTACCATTATTCTTTCAACGCCCCTCCTAGTCCTTTCCGTCTTGACTCCTGCGAGCTGCTCTTCTTGGGACTTCACAAATGGCATTTTGTCTTCCTCATACCCACTGAGAAGGCTGCCACAAAGGTCACTTTTCGTAGGTTTAACCAAGTTCTGCAGCTGCTGACAGACAACATTGCTATTTACAATTTTAACCAGCTGTTTACCCACACATTTAACCCTCTAACGTAAAATCAATCTATCTTACACATAAAAAAGGAAGATATCCAAGAATTCCACTCCAGACAACACAGATAACACAGTATATCCACGTCTAATTAAAACATGTCTAATTGGATTTGTTTATAGCCATCATCATAGGCCGGGTATACACACATAGGATATATGGTTGATAACTGTGTTCTCCTCTGGTTGGGAATTCACCTCCCAAAACTACATGAAGAACAGTCTGTGCAAAGTCTGAGTACCTAAATAGCAACCAGCTGCACCAGTTTGTAGTGTTAGTGGCTTCCCAGCTTCGAGACAGATTAGACTCAAGCCCTTGCTGAATAATTGATCAAACTTTCTCAGTGCACAACCAGAGCCATCAACAATAGATCATACAAATGGGACGTGAACAAAAGCTCTCCTTAATGACTGCTCAAACCCTCAACATACCTAAGGCACATAAGAGGCTGCTTTTCAAAATAAAGCCTCTGATGTTTTAGATATTCTCCCCTGATAATTATGACTACTCCTATTTACATAAGAGTCCTCTCTACAGCTGAAAAGCACCATGGAAGGACTTAACCAGGCCAGATGGAACACACTTGTTTCCCACGTGTGCAGGAACTAAAAGAACACTCCAAGAAGGCAATAAACATTACAGACTCCTGCAGATGGGTCCCTCAGGAAGTGCTGGCATCATTACTTAGAGCAGAGGCAAGCCACAGAGCTGCGTTTCACAAACCCTGACACAGCTCACAGCACTTTCGCTGCCGCAGCGCTTCCAGCACGGGGCCTGCACATCCACAGCCACACCACCACCACACTCACAAGACTTCCTCCATAATTGCCTGTCTGCACTGAACGGGATCCACCTCACGGCGACCTAAGCATATTAAATCAGTGCTACAGCCAACATCAGCAAGGCTCCAGGGGCAGACTTGACTTAAGGTGTCCTGCAAGCCCAAAAATGTTTGGTTTGGCAATTCACTTTTGTCTTCAAATCTCTATTTTTAAAAGCCCAGTGGCCCCTTAGCTCTTTTTTTTTGTCAAAGAAGGAATGCTGCCTGCACCTCTGCAACTGCATCCCAGTTCTTCAGTGAAGCACTCCCCACCCTCTCCTCCAAGGCATATGTAGTTGCCTGTCTTTGCGAAAAACAAACTCTCCTCAGAGGCAGCATCCCAGGAGAATACCCTGCACTTGAATCAAAACAGGAAGGAAACAGATTTAAAATGTTCTCCGATTTACTTTGAAGTCTGACTGTGTATCTGAATGTTTTCTCATGGGGGCAGGTGCATAAGCACAAGCACAAGCTCTTTACAGAAGTAGCAGTGTTTCACATATTTGGAAAAGAGCATACAATTGCAATCAATATTTTCCACAAAGCAGGCATTTTTTTTTTAAAGATTTGCTTTTAACACAGCCAGATGTGATGGAGGTCTATTATTAGCAAGAATTTGAGCAATGTTACATCAAAATGAAACAAGAGAGAAAAACCAAAACCAAGATACAATGATATGAAATTTCAAATGAAAGCCAATGTATTTCCAGTATTTAAAAACTGCTTTAAACAGTCACATGTATGTCTCCCCTTTTAAATATATTCTCTTGGGAGGTTTTTGATTTTTAAATGTACGGGGTGGTCTTAATATTATGACAATACCATAGAATCAAAATCATTTAGATTGGAAAAGACCTCTGAGATCATCAAGCCCAACCAGCACTGCCAAGCCCACCACTAAACCACGTCCCCAAGTGCCACATCTTTTAAATCCCTTCAGGGATGGTGATTCCACCACTGCCCTGGGCAGCCTGTTCCAGGGCTTGACAACCCTTTCTGTGATGAAATTTTTCCTAATATCCAGTCTAAACCTTTCGTGAGACAACTTGACATTTCCTCTTGTTTCCTCTTCCACTTCATCTTCTTCTCACTTGTTACCTGGGAGAAGAAACTTTCCCCCACCTGGCTACAACCTCCTGTCAGGGAGCTGCAGAGAGTGAGAAGGTCGCCCCTGAGCCTCCTTTTCTCTGAGATGAGCCCCCTTCAGGTCCCTCAGCTGCTCCTAATCAGACGTGCTCCAGACCCTTCCCCAGCTCCATTCCCTTCTCTGCACATGCTCCAGCACCTCAATGTCTTTCTTGTCATGAGGGGCCCAGAACTGATCACAGGATTCAAGGTTAGGCCTCGTCAGTGCCAAGTACAGAGGGATGGTCACTGCCCTGGTCCTTATGGTCAAACTATTTTTGATACAGGGCAGGATGCCCTTGGCCCTCTTGGCTGCCTGGGCACACTCTGGTTCATATTCAGCCGCTGTTGACCAACACTCCCACGTCTTTTTCTGCCAGGCACTTTTCAGCCACTCTGCCCCCAGGCTGTAGCACCATGTGGGGTTGTTGTGACTCAGGTGCAGGATCTGGCACATGGCCTTGTTGAATCCCATACAATTGGCCTCAACTCAATGATCCAGCCTGTCCATATCCCTCAGCAGAGCCTTCCTGCCCTCCAGTAGGTCAACACACCCACCCAACTTGATGTTGTCTCCAGCTTTCTGAGGGTGCACTTGATCCCCTCATCCGGATCATCAATAAAGACGCTAAACAGGACTGGGCCCAGTCCTGAGCACTGTGGGATACCACTCATGACCAGCTGCCATCTGGTTGCAGTACCATTCACCACCACTCCCTGGGCCCAGCCAACCAGTGAGTTTTTTAGCCACCAAAGAGTGCACCTGTCCAAGCCATGAACTGAGAGTTTCTCCAGGAGAAAGCTGTGAGAAATGGTGTCAAAGGCTTTACAGAAGCCCGGGTAGACAACATCCACAGCCTTTTCCTTATCTACTAGGTGGGTCACCTCGCCATAGAAGGAGATCAGGTTAGTTAAGCACGGCCTGCCTGTCAGACCCACACTGGCTGTCCTGTACGTGCCATGTGATGGCACTCAAGGTGATTTGCTCCATGACCTTCCCTGACACCAAGGTCAGACTGACAGGCCTGTAGTTTTCCAGATGCTCCTTCCAGCCCTTCTTGTAGGTGGGCATCACATTTACTGACTTCCAGTCACCTGGGACCTCCTGGGTTAACCAGAACTGTAGGTGAATGATGGAAAGTGGCTCAGTGAGCGTTTCCACCAGCTCCCCCATCACCCTTGATGTAATCTCATCTGGCCCCATAGACTTGTGTGTGCCTGAGTGGTATAGCAGGTTGCTGACTATTTCCCCTTGGATTATGGGGGCTTCATTCTGCTCACCATCCCTGTCAGCCAGCTCAGGGGATGTGCACCCCGAGAACAACTGATCTTACTATTAAAGAATGAAATAAAGAAGGAATGAAGTACTTCAGCCTTTTCTTCAACATTTTTTACTATTTTTCCCCACACCCAAAGGATGGAGGACTGAGGATGGAGATTCACCTTAGCTCTCCTTTTTTTGCTGGTGTATTTATAGAAACGCTATTTACTGTCTTTTACAGCAGTAGCCAGATTAAGTTCTAATTGGGTTTTAGCCCCTCTAATTTTCCCCTTGCATAACCTCAAAACATCCTTGTAGTCCTCTTGAATTGCCTGTCCCTACTTCCAAAGGTATATCTCTCTTTTTATCCCAGAGTTCCAGCCAAAGCCCTCTGTTCACCCAGGCCAGTCTTCTTCCCTTCTGGTTTGTCTCTCAGCACATGGGGACAGCCTGCTCCCGGGCCTTTAATTAAAATCATTAGAAGTGTATTCAAATCATCCACAGTTCTCTTTAGCACTGACCTGAACTGTGTCCAAGCCATACTCATTTCCAATTGAGCTGAAGCCATAGTTACTGGAAACCAAACTTCCCTCACTTTGTCCTCAAGCCAACAGGAGCAATGAATTATTTAGCAATAAAAATCGGAGCAGACAGCTGTAACACATCTCTCTGATCACCTTAAGTCATCACTGCCACCTCTTCTGGCAGCCCAGAATCACAGAGGAAGAGAGAGTCTCTGGCTGGTTTTGCCCTTCTATGAGGAACAGCTCTGACACAAGGACAGAAGATAACACTACCTGAGCTATCAGGATGCCCCTGCTCCTCCCAAAGCTCCCCAGTCAAGAAAAAAAACCCAGTTCTGCCGATGGGTCCACTGCTCCATGCAAGTACAGAAAAGACTGGCATCTGCTGAGGTGTATGTTGGATGTAATGCTAAAAAGAACAAAAACTCATAGTTTATATATCTGAGTGGACTTTAATACAAGTACACCAAGTCCAAGGAATGCCACCTTACTCATTTTAACATTAGGCTTCCCTCCAGTCTTCTTTATTTCAGGTTATTGTTTATCAATCAAAACATTCAGTGATTTTCAAACAGATGAGGAATCAACTGATAGATGTGGATTCCTGACTTGAGGATGTAATTCATGAAAGGACAGGTTCTGCTAGGTAACCGTGTACTATTACTCTGAACAAATCAGGTTAGTTCCTAATTCTCCTAAGGCCCCATTGAAGCACCAAACAATTCCACATTGTGGAGAATTTGTGACTCCACCCATCAGCCTGAGATGACCCTTCCTTGGGGACACAGCCTTGAAAGAAAATGATGAACAGTAAACACAAACGAAGTCACTAAGTGACAAAAGGAAAAGAGAAACTGGACTCCCCATTAAGCCCAATCATTTTAATAAAAAGCTCAAGCCTAGAATTTTGTTCCTGAGAGCTTGTTCGTGAGATGCTATATGCATGTCTTAAAGACTCATGTGATTATTTTCCCTAAACCTGGCAAAAGATACAGCAAAATCAACCTGGCAATCTCCAAGAAGTATTGAAGTTGTCATTTTTATAGTAAATCAGGAGGAGACTCTCAGGACCTCGGCTTACAGCAGCAATTCAGGTTTTAACTCGCTGGTGTGGTGATCTGAAATATTAAGGGAAATACCTGGCCTCCGTCCAGCAGCACCACTGCCACATCCAAGAGCTCAGCCAGGGTGGGTCAACAACACCATCAGTCAAAACAACAATCAATCAATCAGTCAAAAATCGGCATGCAATCATCCCTAAAGTCATTTGCATTATAGCATGGTCAGAAACCCCAACAATTCCGAGGCTCCTAGACCCAGATAAGTCTCCCATGGTTACAAGAACACTTGTTCTCCATTAATATCTCAGAAGTAGGCTTTCCTATTCCTTTATTCTCCCCGAAATCCATGTCCATGTGCACCCATCCTTTCCGCGTGGAGCACACGAGCAACACACCGCGCCACCATCCCCTGGGAGACCCGCCGGCGGCGGGGTCGAGGGGACACCGCCCGCCGCCGGCCCGGGGGAGGACAGGGACCCTCGAACCTCCTTTTGCCGCTGGAGAGTCCCCGCCGGTCCCAGGGGTCAGGCCACTGGAGCGGGGCCCGGTTTCCCCCACCGTCCCCCGCGGCGCTCAGCACCCCTCAGGACCCCTCTCCCCGCACCATCCCGCTCCCTTCAGCATCCCGCTTCTTTCAGCATCCCGCTTCTTTCAGCATCCTTCTCCCCTCAGCATCCCGCTTCCTTCACATCCCGCCTCCCTCAGTATCCCTCTCCTCTCAGCATCCCGCTTCCTTCAGCATCCCGCTTCCCTCAGTCTCCTTCTCCCCTCAGCATCCCTCTTCCCTCAGCATCCTTCTCCCCTCAGCATCCCTCTTCCCTCAGCATCCCTCTCCCCTCAGCATCCCGGTCCAGCGCAGGGCGCGGCCCGTGGCAGGTGTCCGAGCCTCCATTCCCCGGGGATGCCGCCCCCGCCCCGCACTCACCGTCCGTGGCCATGGCCGCGGCCCGGCCTCCCTCGCTCGCTGCCCGGGGCGGCGGCGGAGCGGGCGGGGGGGCGGCCCGGGCCCCGCCGGCAGCGCGGAGGGTGCGCGCCGGCCCCGCACGGCGCATCCCCGCCCGGCGCGGGCAGCGGGGGGAGCGGGCGCGGCCGCGGGGGTCCCGCGGGGCTGCGGGAGGGAGCGGCGCTGCCTCTCCCCGGGGCATTTCTGCGACGTTTCACCCCCCACCCTCCCCCCAAATCTGACTTGGGAGGGGTAAGAGCATCGCCACGCTCTTCCAAAATCTTGCGCCGTCTCCTTTCAGTAAGGCGCCGGGACCTTACTGCCCTGCAGGTAGCAACAGCACCCTCGCTGGGATGGGCACTGACAACTCTCAGCCCTCTGCCAGGGACTCACCTGCTCGGCGGGCTGCATGGAGCCCGTCTCTCAGATTTAATTGCCACCTCACTTTTCAACAGACATGCAAAACTCATTTCTAAAGAAGTTTCTCCCCATCCCCAGTAACCCTTAGTTGGGTCATGGCCAGCCCTAACATCCTCCACTGTTGTCCATAACCAGGTTTACATTTCTATGGCTAAAGAAGCAGCAGTTTGGTCTCTGTTACAGAAAGCTCAAACTGCTGCAGGATAACGTTTCTTTGCATGTTTCTACTGCAGTCAAACTGTGGTGCAGCATAAAGACTGACCCAAGGGCTATGAAGATGGTGAAGGGCCTTGAGGGGAGGCCATATGAGGAGCAGCTGAGGTTATTTGGTCTGTTCAGTCTGGAGGAGAGTGAGGGGAGACCTCATTGCAGCTACAACTTCCTCCTGAGGGGAAGAGGAGGGACAGGCACTGATCTCTTCTCTGTGGTGACCAGTGACAGGACCCAAGGGAATGGCCTGAAGCTGTCAGGGGAGGTTTAGGTTGGATATTAGAAAAGGTTCTTCACCCAGAGGGTGGTTGGGTATTGGAACAGGCTTCCCAGGGAAGTGGTCACAGTACCAAGGCTTACAGAGTTGCAGGAGCATTTGGGCAATGCTCTCAGGCACATGGTGGGATTCTTGGGGTTGTCCTGTGCCAGGAGTTGGACTTCAATGATCCTTGTGGGTCCCTTCCAACTCAGGACATTCTATGATTCGAAGTCCTAAGTGCTAGGAGCAAGACAGAGCTTAACACATTTGTCAGCTTCTTGTAGCTCCTGAAGTTCCTGCAGTCCCATTTCCCAGTGTTGGGCTGCACACAGATGGAGGAGGGAAGCATTCCATTACCTGGCTTAATCAGGTGCCCAGATTTGAGAATAAAGATGAAAAGGGGGTGAGGAAGCCACGCCCATGTAGCAAGCTTTGTGAAACGTGAATGGGCCACTCCAGAAGTAGAATGAATTTCAAAATGAAACATTCCAGAAAAGAAGGAATAAAATATCAGTGTCATTTGAAGAATTTGCTACACGTGTGTTGAGAATACAAACACTCAGCATAGGGACCTGTTATGTAAGACATGCAATATAATACTGAAATAAACCTTAAGGTTTCCTCTAGTCCTTTAGGATCAGGTCTGCCTCAGACAACCATGACCAATGTTTATCCCACATTGTTTTGAACTCCTAAATTGATTTTGCTGTTTGTTATAAGGCCAAATTGTTTACTTAACCATGAAATTCTCTTATTAAGCAAATTCATACTGGTGCAAATTGTACGTCTCTACCTCAGTGAACACGGAAAACAATTAATTAATCACCATTTGCATAAATGCATATTACAAAGCTCTAAAGACTGTTACCAGGAAGACTGGTACATTCACTCTCAAACCCTTTATTTTTCAGACTAAACTCTCTTGCAGTCTCCTTTCTTCTTGTTGCCTTTTTTTTAGGATTCTCCAATTATTCTAGAGGTGATACCTACATCAACACCAAGCTATATACACCACAGATCTTCACTGTCTTCCATGGCATTTGGAATTTTTCACATCACCCCCATATTGCTGATCCACCTTCGGTTTGAGGGCTGGAAAAACATCCAGCTTGAGCACAGCTGTTACAGGAGCATTCCCAAGTTTTGGTATTTGAATTTAATTTGCCCAAGTGCAGCCTTTTGTACTTACTTTGACTTAACTATACCTTGTTGATGTCTTAAATTATAATAATAAAAATTATATTGTAAAATGACTCCCACTTAAACAGATTCTTGGTGTTCAAGAAAAGACTGCAAGTGGCACTTAGTGCTCTGGTTTATTTGAGAAGGTGGTGATCAGTCAAAGGTTGTACTTGATGACCTCAGAGGTCTTTTTCAACCTAATTGATTCTGTGGTTCTGTAAACTCATGTCACCTGTAAGTGTTTTAGGTTTATTCTGCTTTTCATCACCCACATTATACTTGTAAACACTGCACAGCACTGGCTCAAACCTCCCCCTAGAAGATCTTTTAGCTTTGAAAGCTAAACGAAACGGTGATTACTATTGCATGAATGTAGCTCTTCAGTCAGTTGTGTATCCACCTCAGAGGAGCTTCAATCAAAACATATTTAATTTATGAAAACTGTAACAACATCCAGATACACACTGTCATGTTGTCTGACTCCTATCCATCAGCACAACTGGAAGTTAGGCTGGTGTTACAGAGACGAAGTTTCCTTTCAGCCTTTAACTACTGTAGCAGCTGAGGCTACAACCAGGAGAGAATGTAGATACTAGAAAGTCTAATACCATTATTTGGAAGTCCAGAACTCCTGCTGCTGTGTTTCTTTTAATGACAGCTGCTTGCTTCAATGAAGCACTTTAGGAAGTCCCTCTCCTGTTTTTCAAAGCCTGTAATTGCCCATCAGAGTGCAGCAAGGGATTATTTTATTTTTTTACTTTTTTCTTTTTTAAAGATTACACCAGCATTATGAAACTCTGCTCACAGCTGCCTCTTGAATTCTCAGGATTACTGTTTTGAAACATAACCATGCATACAGTCAGCAGTTCTAAGTTTACTCTTAATCATAACTTCCATTTTACATCTGTGCAATTTTATAAACAAATTACAGAACGTTTGTTTTCATTATCACAATATTAAAATAACTGCTAGTTGAATGCACCCATCTTTGTGCCTTTGCATGCTTCCAATGCAGACCTGCAAATCGTTTTCAGAGGTGTGTGCGGGGAAGATTCACGTCACAGAATATTAAAAATCCTGACAAATTCCACCCCCTTGCTCAGCTCTTGGGACGGTTCAAAGATATAAGGAGAGGCAAATAAGATGGTTATGAAAAAGTGCCACTGCAGGGAACAGTATTAAAAATACTCCTTCAACATGTTAAAATAAACTTACGCCTAACACATGGAAAAACAATAATTCAGCTGAAAAGAGCCCGTCAAGAAAGTGAAAAGTAAGTTTTTGTAGCTGTGTTTAATTTTTAGGCTTATTGAGAAAGATAGCTGCAAGTTGGAGGGAACTAGAAAAGAGAAATCACCTTCAAGTTTCCATTCAGGGGATGAACCCAATGCCATGTAGCTGGAAGACCTAACTTAACCTCTGTGCCTAGAAACAGCAGAAGAGGATTGGTGCTCTAAAATTCATCCTTAAGCAACTTCCTAAGCAAAGAAACTCTTTAAGAAAGTAGGAATTTGAAGTGGTAGTCCCACTATCTGCTAGAAAGAACTCTCCTTCTTCATTACACCTACACTGCTGTCTATCAGTCCGCACATCTGCCCCCAAAGCACCAGCTGGAACCGACACACCTGACAAATGCAGTATAACCAACAGGATCCTAACTGACCAAAAAAAGTCTGACTAAGTTTCTCTTGAGAACCTCCTCATGTCTCTTGAACCTGCTCAGCAAAAATTAGGAGCAGAAACGCATAGAGACCGTGGGTTTGTGTGCTGGTAAGAGAAAAGCACAAGTCAGAAAACCCAAGTAAAAACTGAACTGTTCAAACTTTACAGAAATGATGCCTCCAAAACCTTTATAACTACAGAGGGGTCCTTTTAAGCAGATGACATCTATGGCATGTTCTATCCACAGACTGAGCCTAACCACCTTAAGACCAGAAGAGCAGTGGAAGAGTGAACAGTACACCAGAAAAAAAAGGGTAGAATGTAAGTGCATGTAAGATAAATGTAACTGTATTATTACCACTATAGGGATTTTTTTTTTTCTCTGTGTAGAAGTATTCTTTTCCTGTAACAATTAGATCTGGACTAATAATGACTTTGGGACTAGACTGTAAAGATTTTGGTTATTCAACTGAATATTCAATTGTTCAGTTTACAATACAGTAAGGTTTGGCTTTATTAAAAAGTGTTTCCTCTTTTTTCATGAACAAGGCTGAGTGCAACACTGGTACTTAATTAACAGCTTTTTCAGTGATCAACCTGTTTGTCATTTAGGCCCATTCCTCCTTGCCAACCAGTGCATTTAATATGGACCCCTTTTATGGTAAAACCATTTATATTCCATTTAAATGTTTTTTCTTCTAGGCAACAGCAATTCAATTCCTTTGGCCTTTGAGAGTCACACTAGCAAACTAATTCATTCAGCTTAGGTTCCTTTTATATTCAAATTTTTTCAAATTTCTATTTTATGTTTTTTCTTGTAGAAAAAGACACCTCAACTCCTCTGGCCTTTCTTGATAGAAGTGAAAAAATTCCACATTCTTCTTGAATTGTTGTGGTCAGATGGGGGTATTTAAGGCTGTAGCCTTTCAGGGCTGAGTGACACAAATTTTATTGCTTTTTATTGTTTACAGAAAATACTCTAGCTGATTATTCTGTTTGTTTGTTTTTTCTGCCATACCACTGCCCAGCAATCATTTCCCCATCCTGTGCCTGTTCTCAGCACTGAGCTCCATGTTTATTTCCACACCCACTTCTCCCACTCCCCTCCCATTTATAAAGATCATTTTGAATTCCAGTCCTGCCCTTGTACATCTTCGGGTCATCTGCAGAATTAATAAACTCACTTTACATCTCTTCATTCAAATAGAGAACAATTCCAGATGATCTGCTGGAGACAGGGTACAACAAAAGGCTTGTCATCAACTTCATTTCCACTTGTGTGGGATCAAACCGTGATCAACAGTGAAGTTACACACCATAAAATGGAGCAAGTCAACCATGAAAAATAATTTATTGCACTAATTATCAGCAGTCAGTAACCTTAGTTTTATGTTCAGAGATAAAAGATTACAAGCATGTCTTATATGGGCAAATGTCTTGTGAGCTGTTCTTTTAACAGTCTCAGCCAAAACCATCAACACGAGTTCCAAGTGACAACTCTCATGTACAAGCTAAATATGACAAGCCACCACCTTCTCTTTCCATCTCAGACAGGACACAGCTACTTTGTCTCGCACAAGAAGCATTCACCAGATGAATAAAGGCACCAGGTGCTGTACCATGAGACACCTAAAGCATCCCAGTCACTACCAGTATTCCAGCATCACCTGTAGTTCTGGTCCCAGACACTTCTTGTATGTTCAAAGGCATCCAAAACAAGCACTTGGTGTTACCTCTGACATTTACATTTTGTCATTAAAATCAACATTAGTGCTTCTCCAACTGGATCCTCTAACATCTTCTTTTCCTCTTGGGGAGAGATACTTCTGAAATGAAATAGAGAGAGGTTTTTTTTTTAAAAAAGCTTTTCGATCTGTCTTTCCTCGTGCGAATTGTTCAAATAGAATTCATTTTATCTAATAGTGGAAATTAATTAGATGAGCTCTTGAGATCCCACCCCCAATTCCTCTACCAATGTTTTTTTAAATATTTTAAAAAAAAACTTTCTAGATTCTACAGCAAACTATCATTCAAAACATCAATTAAAATTCCATTGATGAATACTGTACTTCAAAACTTATTCAGTCTTGAGAGCTCTCTGCTCCTCATGAACCCACTTTGAGACTTTGATATGAAGTTGACAGATGGAATACTCACAAAAATTAAGCACAAAATATCTGAAGAGACTGCTTATGGGTATTTTTAATGCTTTAGAATTTACTGGAAAATTCTGAGAAATGCAGGATGTCCCTGATTTAGAAAGAAACTTTTTGTCCACAACAAGTGGACAAGTGAAGGAAAAGTAAATAAAGTACAATATTAAAAGCACCACTAAGTCTTCAATCTGATCATTTAAAACTGAATGAATTCTGACAACTAAAAGTGATTAGTCTAGAACTAAAAGTGATCAGAAAATGTAAACTCCCTTCAGCACTACAAGATGCTCTTTTGAATTTAGAAAGAGCAAATATAAACATGCTACCTCACCACAAATGTATTTTAATAGTTATTATGCTCACTTGTATAAAATATCCTTCCATTACATACAATTTTGGATAGTAAATTAACTCAAAAAGATACACTCCTCATGCTCATCTATGTCATTAAAGCTTTCCAGAAGTTGTACTTAACCCTTTACTCCCCCTTTTTAAGCAACCTAATTAAATCCTCCTCTTTCAGGTTAAGAACCAGTACCTCTGGTCTACCAGGTCTGCCTGCCACTGTGTAAGCAAGACCCATCAGCCTTAGAGTGGCTAGGACTGCCAGTGGAAATCTTGCCTTTAGCTGGCCAGCTCCTCCCCCAGGAACATTTCCTGTGTTTGAGACATGGCAGCCAAGCAGTTCCCTGGGCTCTTCCCTGAGCACAGCTAAATAAGGTACCTCTGGATAAAGAGGATGCAATTTTCTTTGCACTGTGCCTGTTCCATGGTGCTTAAGTTCTCCTCAAGCAACAGAGAACAGACCCTGAAGCTTCTGAGTTGCAGAGCAGTCCAAGATCATCAAGCACCTCAATCTGATGCTTCTGTAGAGCAACTCCAGCTTTGAGCAATCTGCTTTATCACTGCTTCCAAATTAAAATTACATTATTTCCAGCAACCTGAGTCATCCACTCCTCCGCTGCAGTTGTGAGTCCTCCCTCAACGATGTCAGACAACTTCAGTACAGCAGAGGATGCTATTACTGTACATGTGTACTGGAACTCAATCCCTGAAACATGGTCCAGCTGAAACTAAGGCTAGAGGGGAACCTTCTATGTCCCCTCAACGAAAGTGAAGGCAGCAAGGGCTGTTCTTACCTCATCTTACCTCCCAGATCTACTAGAACAAGCATCTTCTGTAAGTGGGTGAATGAGCAAAAAAAAAAAACAAAAAATCACTTTTCCCTACACAAGGGAACTCTCCAAGCTGGACTTGTATTACAGAAGAGTGAGATTTCTTTTAACTGGACCAATTTTAACTCTGAACACACTACAACAAAATAGTGTGGAAAGACATGACTGTATTTTGCCACGGTGTGCTCTTAAGAAAGCTCCAAATCAAAGTTTTAATTTCCTTACAACAATTAACAGGCTGAAAACTAATCTTAGCCTTTTCAAGGCAACAAGGCATGATCTGAAATATCAGCTTCAGTTTCAGAAAAATACAACAGAGAGCTATTAAAAAACAAGCCACTAGTTTGTTAGAATTCCAGTTATTGTACCTTCTTCATCTGAGTTCTCCTCTATGATTACTGGCATCCCAACGTGCCGAGTAACAGTTTCCTCTGCCACTTCCATTTCACCTGCAGACAGATTTTGAGGAAAAACTTTTTGTCAGCTTTTTTTTTTTTTTTTTTGCTTCTACATCCCTGGTCCAGCAGCTGAAAGACTGTTCACTTGCTGCTCTCTTCACATCCTAGTCAGATGCTGTAGAGAAACCTACATTTCACAGTACCTTCAGAATGGCTCACTAAAGAAATCTCCAATAACAAGTGATTAACACTACCAATTTAAAACAAATTAATCAGCAACTCAGTCCAGTGTGATAATTCAAAGTGCCCTTATTCCTTCTCAACACTTCATCTACCCTTTTAAAGTCGAGCAAAGGCAACATTGCCTAATGCTCATCTCTGAAGAGGGGTTAATTTTGTCAGTAACCTTTTTTCTAGCAGAAGCAAGTCAGAAAACAGAGCTTGGAACTTTGAAATTAGATTCCTGTCTTCAAAATAAAGCTAATTCAAAACTATTTCGCTGTTTTATTCCACTTAACAAATAACGAGTAAACAAAAATCTTAGATGGCAAAGCAACTCCTATAATTTTAAAAGCTGGATATCAGAAAGACAATTCCCTCAGGAAAAGTAATTTCCCATGTGTTCCACTGACCCACAGCTGCCTCTGCTAGCACAACAATGGACAAAATTTTGCAGTCTCTCCAGGTTCATGGATGCAATGGGAAATACCTCTGACTTCTGGAGAATCTCCTCTCCTTGCTGGCTGTGGTCTCCTACTGGTTTTTCTACTTCGGCTCGGAGACTTCCCCGATTCAGAAGATTCCAACCTCACTTGACGGTGTCTTCTGGATTTGGAAGCCTAGAACCCAAACATATGAATGACACAAAGATACAGATATTGCTGTATGTCACTTAAAAACCAGCAAGGACCAAAGCACCAACTTCCACGTGAGGGTGGAGAAGGGATAGAAGGGGAGAGAAAGAGGGAGGGAGGATTCTCACTAGTTGCTGTTCTTCAGTTTTAATAGGGCAAGGCCCTTTTTTGATTTAATGGGTGTATAACTTAAAATGCAGATAATTAAACACTCATTAATTCCCAAACCATCCTCTGTTACTAGCAAACTGCACTAGGTCACTGCTGCACCATAAAGCCTCCTTACCATCCTATTTTACTTAGATGCCTACAAAACACTATCACTATTCATTAAAGTCTGGACTGCTGTTCAATCCAGAGCTCTGTTTCATTTAATAACACATTTTTCAATATGAGATTTTAATAAACAGAGGAAGTTGCAATGTTTCTCCTAGGCCTGCTAAAAAATGCCAAATAAATAATTTATTTTAAAGTAGGAGTTATTCAAACAGTGTTTCCAAGAACTTGCAACTGACTTTAAACTCCCAAGTTCCATTTTCACAAGCACCTTCTGAGATTCCAGTATCTAAGATCCAAGGAATCTGAGCAATTAAACCCACAAGTATTTTTATTCCATCTCCTTAAAATTCCATCTACTTAAACAGCGCATAGACATTAAAAGATATCTTGCAAATGAAAATCCCCCAAGCACAGGCCTTATCTGCACTCTTCCATAAACCTAAGAAGAATAATAAGAGCCTCGAGTTTCCCCAGTGTGTCAGGAAAACTAGAACATTCAAAGGCTGAATTACAGAGTGCAATTTTAACTCGTTCCTTTCTGACCCAGCATTTACATTAAAGTGGTACTTAAAACTGTCCTATAAAAATAAATACATCCCTATCATCAAATTTCATACCTACCTCAGCAACTGCAGAGTAAGACCTGTATTTGATTCTGGCCAGGGCACTTGCTCTTTCAGAACCCTGCAAAGAAACAATAGCCCGGTCACCAAAGATTTTCTTATTCTCTCATGGCAGTACTGAAATGCAAGATCATATCAGGCAATCACTTGAGCAATATCTCACTACAGCTGTAACTCTAGAATTAGTTTTACATAATTACAATGCTGCTAAACTGTTACTTAAAGAAAAAAAAAGTTCAAATTCCATTAAAAAGGTGGAGCATAATTTTTGTTGCCTTCACTGTTACAAAGCCTAGGAGGAGAAAATCAAATTTGAAACTTCACATCTTAATCAAATTCAAAGTGGAAATAAGCAGACAAGTACAACATGAGACAATTTTGTAGCATAAAAAAAATGAATATTGCAAATTTAGTTGAAATTCCAGGAGGAAGCATTAAGGAGTTTGGCCCAGAAAATACAGCTCTTTTCCTTCCCTACCTGAGAGAGACTTTTTATTACAAGCATTTAAGAGCTATGGTAGCAATAAATGCTCACAGCTCATCAGAAAACATTGTGATTTAAAATCAAAACCAAACAAGCAAACAAGAAAAACCAACCAGCCCCACCAGCTGTCCTTAGAACTTACTATGACACTATCAAGCCTTGACCTTCACTGTTTAGACAGTGATCTGAAGTCAAAAAATGAACAGATTCAGCCTGTACAACACAGCAAACTAGTTGAGCTTTCTTACCTCTGATTGCAGCAAAGTCTCATCTTTCTTTTTATTTTCTGTTTCATCAGTTTCTTTAGCATTTAGGAATAATTTCTGGATGGGAAAAAAAGTATTTTTCTTTAAACATCTGTCATATACAAGACAGCTAAAATACAAGAACTGTAAAAACCAAAACAATTATTTACACACATGCACGTTTTCTTCATCAATCTTACACTGTGGCCTTTCTTTAATCCAAGAATAAGTGTTACAGAGGTATTTAATGAGGTCAGTCTAACACTGCCCATGAGTCACACCTTCAGGGATTCCCTCTCAGCAATGGTTATGGTACCACAGAGGCAGCACCATGTACAAGTCCTTTCCTCCACACCATACCTCTGCCTCAGGTTTTACACATTCCACGTCTCCAGTGTTAAGTTCCTTCTACTTCAGTCTGAGATTTACAAGTTCAGAGGTAATCACACCAAGAAAGTCAGTTCTGACATGTTCACATAACCTGCTAAGCTGCCACAGCACAATAGCTGATATCACCCACCATTCTGTTCTGCTGCCATTCCTGATGTTCCAAGGTTATGTCTTTAAGAGTGACTACAAAGTCATCTTTTATCAAGCTCAGGGCCTTGTCTGGCTGGGATTTGTCAGCTGAAATGGCGCACTTCATTTTCTGATAGTGGTCATGAATATTCATCAGTTCCTAAAACAAATTCCAAAAAGGGTCTTTTCGAGGAAAAAAAAATCATTCCAGCAATAAGGCAGTATTAGTCCTCAATGTACAAAACCAGGGCTACACAAACCATTCTAATTGAACCAGGAAGAGTGATAGAAACAGATTCTGTTTAGATCAGTTGAGTTTTAGGGAGCCAAGCAATCCTGCTACCTAGCACTGACCCATCAAATAAGCAAAAGAAGAAAGAGTATTTTGCATTATTTAAACTAAGAAGGTTACTCAGGATCAGTATTCACAAAGGTTTCATTCTGATATGATGGTTTATTTTCATCTCTTCAGAGGAAGCATTTTACTTTGCACACAGGTTTTTTGTAACACTGTATTCAACCTTCCTGATGATACACATTTGCCAGCAATGCAAGAACCTTTACCTGGCTTGAATTACTGCATTTTTAATAAAATTTATTATATATTAAAGAAAACCAAGTTTTGAAAAGGAGAAATGAAGGTTAGAGAAGCCTATGAACTTGCAGGATAAGTAAATTCATATTACCACAAGTATCAAGTCTCCAACTGCAACCTGCAGACATATCAAACCAAAGATGCTTCCCCCCCATTTTCCATTTTTCTTTAAGTGACAATTAACCATTTACATCCTTCCCCTTCTACACCTTACCAAGGCAAACCCACAAAACATTAGAGCATATTTCAGTATTGAAAGAAGGTACCACAATTCTGCCAAACTAAATGCCACGTTTCTGAGTGTTCAGTAAAATTACAGGCTATTACCCTAGTCTGCATTCCATAAGAGACTTAAAAAGGACAAGACTGTGCTGATCAGAGAAGTTACAGCTCTTGGACAGCAGAAGAAGAAAAACAAAAGAAACCCCCGTGGTTAATCTGTAGTTTAAAAGTTACTGTACCTCCAATACATCATTAGTGATGAGGCTGTTTACTCTGTTACTTGGGTCCTTAAACTCTTCTTTAAATTCATTTTCCTCAATCTTCTTCTTAGTTCTGTAGTTCAGCTAAAGCAAGAGACAATGTTTGTAACCTAAAAGCAAACTTAAAATGGCACCTCCTCTTCAGAATTCCTACTGCATATCCAACAGTCAGGAGATGCTGAAAGGCATAAAATCATCTCGACAGCAACAGCACAGAGCTTTGCTGTCACAGTGCTCAGAGTCAGCACTTCTCACAAATTATTCCCTAGACAAGAACTGAAGTGCTGTTGAACTGTTAGCCACTGAAAGATAAGGATATTTTATTTTAAAATGTAAGTCTTTAATGTAGTAACTCACTAGCTTTGGCATTGCTGTGAAATGGAATGCTCTGGCAAGTCGCAGTTTCCTGAAGATATATGCTGCATCATAATGCTGGGAGTCTATCAGATCCTGCTGAAATTTCTGGATTTCAGGCCAGTCCTTGAGGGCAATTCTGATCTGCATATTTCAACAAACAAAAATTAATTCAGCTGGCTACTGCGATCACATTCTACTACAGACAATACATGGATGTGTAGGGTGTAGCATGTCACATGACTACAGAACTACAAAGGATCCTATAACTTTTGTTATTACTATCAACATTTTATGCAGTGAGCTCATTATGCTGTTGGGTTAAATCTTCTCACTACAGCTTTCTTTGACAGTGACGTGGAACACAAGTCCTTTCTGACATTTGAAAACATTAATTCTTCACATTCTGAAGAGTGTGAAATAGTTTGCACCAAGGAGACTCCATTCACCAGTGATCAGGAAACTACTTGTACCAGGATGTGCTGCCACTGAAATGCTCATAAAAGTATCATTACTTTATTTTTTCCTTTCTCTCCTGTCTCATCTACTCTGTCACCTCATCTTCTCTCTACCCAAGTTAACTTCCTTGATAACTCATGTACTCTCTTACAGTTGCTCTATTAGCAGTGGCTTTAAAATTGCCTAAATTCGTTTCTATAAAAGGCAGTAATTTCTCTGAGCTCAAGATATAAGACATCATGGCATCATTGTAGACTACTCCAAATGCAGTTTGTTATTTAAAGAATTTGAACTCCCCTGTGCATATGCACACAACACACATCACACAGTTCCCAAGTAAACCACTTCTTGCACCGAGTTTCCAACTCCTTTAGATACTGGTCCCCGATCCTAAAGGCAGCCAGGAGGCAGGTCATTCAGGCATGCACCCTCCCAGCCTATTTATGAATTTCACTTCTGGTTAATGGGAACTGGAAATAATTCAGCCACTATTCATTCTGTTGGAATTCTAAAGACTAACTGAGGGTATAATGTAGCTCACCCTACAGCTGATGAGCACATTGTCTGTCCCTGCCTTTTCCAATAGGACCATCTGGTTTAAAGTACTTTTATTTTAAGAAAACGAGAGGAAATGCCCTAAACATTTATGATGACAGAGTAGGCAGCAGTATACCACACATCTTACATCTGGTATCTGCTGAGAATAAAACCTCAAGAACAATTACCTTCTGTTTTGGCTGACAAAGCTGGGTATTATAGAGCCCATACAAAAGGTACAGAGCACCGACTCGGATCTGGAAGGCATATGGGGGCAAGAAGTACTGCTGGGCCAGTTCTAAAGTCTTCTTTGTGAGCTTGTTCCTCTCCAAGGCTCTCATTCTGCCACTAAAGCAAACAAACAAACAAACAAAAAAGCAGTATGTTAAAGCAACTAAATATAAAACTGCAGGCTTTACAAAATCCATAATGCAGAAACAAGCCTTAGGTATTTTAATTGTATAGAATCATTGAATGTTCTGAGTTGAGAGGGACCCATAAGGATCATCGAGTCCAACTCCTGCCCCTGCACAGGACATCCCCAAGATCACAATATGGGCATATGGTCATAGGGCCCAAGTTCTGGGGAGCCTTCAAGGACAGCCAGACCTTAAGCTTTCACATATTAAATTCTATGTATTAAATTATGCTCAAAGCAAAAAATGCAATGTCCTGCAGTCACGTTTTTTAACTTCATGAGAATTGCATCCAGCTCCCGGAGGAGTCAGCTCTCACATCACACGCATTACTAATGCATGAAACAGATTGAACTAATAATTGTTTTCCACTATTACACAGGGACCGACGCACCTCTGCCATTCACTCAGACCCCAGGCAGGCAAACCTCTCTAGAGTTAGGTAGGCCTGACGGGGAACACGGCTCACCCACACCCCCCTTCACGGCGGGGGAAGCCCAGCAGCGGGAGGCTGCAGGCTTTGGGAGGGGACGGGGGGATGCGGGAGGATGCGGGGGGATGCAGGGGGGCGGCATCACTCACTAGAACACCGTGTGGAAGCGGCGCTCCCGCCACAGCTCGGCGAAGCGATCGAAGCGGACGGTGTCGGCCTGCTGGAAGGCGCCGAGCAGCTCCTCGCAGTCCGCCTGCAGCCCCGGCACGGCGCTCATCCCGCCGCCGCGCTCACCCCGCCGCGCTCACCCCGCCGCGCTCACCCCGCCGCGCTCACCCCGCCGCGCTCATCCCATCGCGCCCATCCCGCCCCGCACCATTCCCGCACATCCGCTCCACAACATCCCAGCGGCGCCTGCGCTGCGCCTGCGCACCGCCCGTGCCGGGGAGAGCCGGGAAGTGCCGGGAGGAGCCGCCGGGGCTGCTCCGGGAGGGGGCGGGGCTGGGGCAGTGGGGCTGCCCTGACCCCCCGCGCTCCCACCGCGGTCCGGTCCCCGCGCCCCGTGTGGGGCGAGTCCCGTCGGTGCTGGGCGCTCTGTCCCCCCGCCCCGGCCTCTGCCCCGCTCGCCCCCGCCGTGGAGGGTGAGCCCGGTCCGCAGGCACAAAACCCCTCCGAGCAGCGCATCCCTGGCCGCTCCCGGGGAGCAGGAGATGGTTCGGGCGGGAGGGAGCGGCGGAGGGTCCGCTGGGGCAGGCGCCGCTGTACCACAGCCCCGGGGACCCCGGGGATTCTCCTGAGCCGCGGGGCTTCAGCGCCTCCCGTTTCAGTCCCCGCAGGAGCCCCCAACACCGAGCCCAGCGGGCTGCGACCCGACGGGCTCGGGAGCAGCGGGTTCCCCACGGAAAAGGCTCCCGGAGCCGCGGTGCCGTGGGGACGTGACTCGCCGCCACGCTCCGGCCGGCGGTGCCCGCCAAGGGCCACCGGTCCCTGCGCTGCCCCCCCGCCACCCCCCGGCTCTCGGGCGGGGGGGATGCTCGGCGGCCGCCCCCTCCCAAAACCCCTCCGGGTAGCGGGGCCCGGCGGCTGCGGGAAAGCCCCGTTTCCACCTGAGCGAGCGCGACAGGCAGAGGGGACGAGCCGGCGGCCGCCCCCCCGAGCGGAGGGATGCGATGCCGTGCCCTGCCCTGCCGTGCCGTGCCGGGCGCTCCCCGCATGCACGGCCACACGTAGGCGGCCGGGGCAGCGGGGCGGGCGGGGAGGGGGCCGCGGCTGCCGAGCCGCACGTAGGGTGGGTGGGTGCGGCCTCGCCGGCGGCGCGGAGCGGGCGGAGGGGGCTCCGCTGCCCGCGCTCCCCCGCTCACCGAGGGGCTGAGCGGACACCCGGAGGAGCCCCGGCGTCGGAGAGAGCCCCGAGCCTCCGTGAGTACGGACCCGGCGAGCAGCGGGCACTGCTCGGGCGGTGGTGGGGTGGCTCCTGCGGGAGCCGCGGTTGGTGCCCGGGATGCTCCGCAGCCGTCTGGAGGCTCCCAGGAGGGTTTTTAGGGACGAGGCTCGTGTTTGAAGGCGGCGTTGCGGTGATTGCCCCTGCGGTCGGGGCTGGGCTGCGGGCAGCCTGCGGGTTGTGGGAGCGGGGATGGGCAGCGGCACCTGCGCCGGGAGCGGTCCCCAGGCTTGGCAGGAGAGCATCCAAGTGCCTCTGCACCCTAAGGGCTACGGGGATGTGGTCTCGGCTGGTGGGAGATCACCCCTGCGCAGGGGGATCCTTGACGGGTGAGAAACAGCATGTAGGGAAAGTGTGGAATAAGCATGGGATGGAGCGCGTTACGCGTGTGGTGCCTTTGGGATATTTAAAACCTGCAGGAGTTTTGCCCAGCGACCAGGTTAAAAATTCACATTTCGCTTTCTCAAATAGCAAAATGACTGTTAAATTCTGCTGGCTGCGGTGCCGTGGTTTTTCCAGTTCACCATTAGCATCAACTAATTGATTCAAAGGTCGCTCCTTATGGCAGGGCACATCAAGCTGTCAGCTCCTACAATGACAGGAGCTTCCACACAGTGCTTCAGGCACGCAAGCATCTTGCCATATTTATTGTATGTCCCAAGAGGTTGCTGGAATCTAACCTTTAGCAGCCTTTTTTTAGGAGACGAATGGCCATCGGGTGAACAGCTGTTGCCTGTGAGCACCACTGGTTGCCAATGTCATTGATTATAGGAACAGGAGCATTCACGGAGCTTTTGCATATGAACTGGACAGGTTTTATCAGCTGCAGGAGGAGAGCTGCACCTGCTGAGGTTTGGTTTGTGGGGGGTTTTTTGGTGGTTTTTTTTTTGTTTGTTTGTTTGTTTTATTCCCGAAAAGACATTTTTATCTTATCATTTGGATTCACGTTTAGGGATGTAGGGAAGTGACCTCCTTCATCCAGTACATGACCCTGACTTCAACAGATTGTACTGATTTTAGAACAGAATGACAGCACTGTTGGGAAAACAGATATAATGTGCTCCCCCCTCAGTGGATTTAAGGATTCAAAGCACAAGTAAGTTAAAACTGACACATCGTGGAGTGAGTTCATCCTTACACACACCTCAAGCCAAGCCCTGTTTAGTTACAGGAGTTACCCTTAATTTGATGGGAGCAGAGGAGCCTGG
Source organism: Manacus candei (assembly GCF_025592945.1). Classification (NCBI taxonomy): domain Eukaryota; kingdom Metazoa; phylum Chordata; class Aves; order Passeriformes; family Pipridae; genus Manacus; species Manacus candei. The sequence goes on along the minus strand of NW_026138161.1, from coordinate 1,196,590 downwards.
CTCTGGAGTGATGCTGAATTTGTAAAGCTTGAGTTTGTTTTCTGATTTTTGTATTTCAAGCACGCAGCGAGTGGGGTGATTTCTCGGGGATGGTGTTTCAAGAAACACTATATGGAATTTTTACTTTTTTTCCTAAGGCAGCTGGGGCTGTGTGTTGTCACGCTTTGATCGTGTCAGATGATGCAAGATGTAGTGAGGATGAGGCTATTGTGCCCATCTTAACATGTGCTAAGTCTTCCCTTGCAGAAAGTTTGGGTACAGTGTAAAGAATGAAAATGCAGAGGAATAAAACCAACTAACGGGGTCTCTTACTGTAATTCCCTTATGTGGTATATAAAGTTAAATACAATATCAATTCTTAAACTAATTAATACTCTTTTTCATAAATGTGTGTTGTCAGTGCTCCTTCAGATTTTTCATTACTACATTTCAATTCTTAATTGATACCTTCCAAACTAAAGAAAAAATTTTTTAAAAACTTAGATGATGTAAGGAAGAGTGTGCTGGTTACTGTATCTTCTTCATATTCTTATTTAATTCCTAAACAAAAGGGTAAAATCCTGTTTGACCTATTAATTCCTAGTTTCTAACTTGCAAGTTAAAAGCCATTTATCCTGCATAGACATAAATAATGGGGTTTTACAGGTGCACATGGCACAAGACAACTCCTTTTTTTTTTTAAGTATCTTGTATGCTGCATTAGAACACATTTTCAAATTGAAAACATGAAAATAAATAATATTTTAATCCCTTTTTATGAAAATAAATCATGGATATATTTTATTAAATAGCATATTCCAAGTTCTGTATGTGCAAATACACTAATAACGGATAACAGGATCATACTCTACTGTGACAGCACTCGCACATGCCTTCTGCTTTCAGACTTGTCAACCAAGCAAAAGCATTGCAAAACCCTTTTAGTCTGTGCAGTAGGAAGTGGTATTGATTTAACAGGACAGCAGGAGTCATAAGTCCTTGTCAAGTTATTTGCATGTACCGACAGCAGCTGAAATCACCTGTAGACATGATGGCAGATTCAAGGGGGTTTCTGTTTTGTAACTAAGGGTGTTCTTGGTGTGATTACTCAAAGAGGTCTCATAAAACATTCTCTGGCTCCGTATCTGTTGCTTGCTTGCTCTCTTTGGCTTTCCACAGGAAAACCTACACCATCCCTATATCCGACTTGTTAAATTGTATGTTTGGCCTCTTTTGTTTGTGCACATGGTCTGCTTAATACAGGTGGGATAACCACCTAAGGTGAACAGGATTCAGCTTTTATACAAATATAATGTTTATATTATATTTAATATCAAATATATGGATGCTTTTGGGAAAGTGGCCACATGTCTGTCTGGTGCTCAAGTTTCTGACAGCAGTCAGTAAGATCTCGAATCTGCAAGGAGTTTCAGTTATTCATGCACAGTGGTTATTTAGTTCACTTTAAGGTGGGCTGCCACCTCCATCTTTTACTGCAAGGAAATGGGATGAACAGAAGGATCACAGGTGTCACAAATTAGAAACAAACCCTCTCTTTTATTGAATTTTATACTGTTACACAATCAAAAAGAAATACAGTCACAAGTACGTCAAAATGTTTCAAGAGAAATATCAATTGCAATACGTTGTACTTGGTTCCAAAAAAGAATTCCATTAAAATATACCACTTCTTCATGAGAGAATACTGCTATTATTCACAAAATCTACTGTACTGTATAAATCCAGTAGCAAACTCTTTAACTTTTTGGTAACTTGCTCAAGGTAAACAGGGAAGCAGAAGGTAAATGACAACTCATTTCTAGAATTTGGATCAAAAATCACTATTCCTCCAGAATGGAGCTTTCCAGGGAGTTAAGTGCCTAATAGCTAATAGTATTTTTAATGAAAGCTGAATACTCAATCATGTGATTTCCTATGAAAAAAATGGCCTTCCTACAAAGTATTCCTGGCCTGTGAAGTGTTTATTTTCATGCTGTACAATTACAGTTTGAATAATGTGCTTAAGTGCAGTGACATTTGAGTGAGATGTGTGCTCTGCTCAGGAGCAGCTCATCAGTGGGAATGGGAACAGATGGCTGACCTGGGGCATGTCCAGCCTGGCTGACAGTGGCAGGATGCTCCCAGCTCCCACTGCAAAAGGTTTACTCAGCAGTGTAACAGCAGAGAACACTTGCCAACAGATACTGGTGGAACAACCCACAGTTCTGCCTTTAGCTACAATCATTTAGCCGTTTAATTAAAGAGCTCTTTAAATAATGAAAAATTACTATTAAATATGCAATAGTTTAACCTGTAATCACCAGACTTTTTTGACCCTACAGTTGTATTTCATTGCAAGCAGAGCTGATAATTTCATCCAAAATAAGCTCTGAAGTCTTTAAATTGTCACTAGTGTTATGTGTAAATTGTTCTTTTTGGCCCTAATCTGTGATTCTTTAATTCAGTATTACTTTGTGAGACTTTAATGTGCGTACACAGACACTGAAGGAAGAAAACTTAATAGTAAGTTGCTTCCATTTCACTCAAAGGTTTTCAAAGATCACCAAGGTCCAAGCCAGTTGCACCAGGTGAGAGGAAAGTATGTTAGAAAGGTGTATTTTGGACTACAGGTGGCCTTAATTTACCCAATATACTACACCCAAGATAAGTTACTGGACAGCAGATTTAAGTGACTTCTGGGAAGCCACAGTTGCTACTGCAACTACGTTTGGGTAAAGGAATGAACAATATCATCATAAATACTAGTTTAAAAATTCCTTTACCTTTCTGCAAAATCATCACTGTTGATGATTAAAACATCAATTAGAATTCATATTTAAAAAGAATAATTGTGCTGTGCCCTGAAGAAACCCTGGCTTGACTATTGCTGTAGTCAGGAAAACCAGGAAGCTAACTTTGTTATTCTCCTCAGTTTATCATTTCCACATAATCTAGCATGTTCTATATGCAGGAGGAAACACTGTATTTACCCACAGTTTCTTCTTAACTTCTAATGGCAAAGGATAAATCATAGAACCACAGAATGGTCTGGGTGGGAAGGGATCTTAAAACCCACTTAGTTCCAAGCCCGTGCCATAGGCAGGGGCACCTTCCACTAGACCAGGTTGCTCCAAGCCCTGTTCAACCTGACCTTGGACAATACCAGTGATGGGGCACCCACAGCTTCCTTGGGAAACCTGTGCCTGTACATCACCACCCTTGTGGTCATGAATTTCCTCCTAATTTCTAACATAGTGCCTCTACATTTAAAAAAGGCAGCAAGGCAGTAAAGAAAGTATTCAAAATCAATAAAAAAACATTAAGGAAGCAATTTATTCTAGAAGCTTGTCCTCCAAAGTACATTTAGAATCAGCCTGTGTATTCCTGGAGTCTAAGGAGAAAAAAAAGGTAGTTTAACAGGGAAAAAAAAAAAGCTAGTAAAACAGAAACAAACAAACAAACAAAAGCAACTGAAAGGTGTACTTCTAGCTTTTCAAACTGGCATCTGCATTTACCAAAGCTCATGCAAGGCCAGAGCAATTACTATTACTTTTCCATGCCTTCTTCACTGTCTCTAGGAGGTCTGGTAAGTTTTTGTTAGGTTGGTTTTTTTCCCTAGAGTAAATCAAAACAGCTACTGCAGTTCATCCCAGTAAACAAAATGCTGTGCCTTGTTACTATGCATAGTAAAAAACACGAGAGTTGAAAAGATTCTGGCTCTCTTAAATCCACAGCTGCTGCCACTAAAATCAGAGATGATCAAGGCAAGGTTTGATGGGATTCTGAGCATCTTGGTCTAGTGGAAGGTGTCCCTGTCCATGACAGTACTGTTGGAGTGAGGTAATCTTTAAGGTCCCTTCCAAGATACACCATTCTGTGATTCCAGCAGGCTCACAACCACAAATCACGTGGGTCACTTCAGTTTTCCTCCTCTTTTTAGCATGGACTTTTCTCTATGAAAACTTAACTGCCCTCTTAAAGTACACTGAAGAGGAACTGACAGATCCAAACAGGTCAGGTTCCTCCAAAATACGGTCAAGAGGGCAGCAGAACACCATCAAGCAGGATGGTGTGGCATTTCTCTTGGGAGATGCAAAGGGATAACCCAATGGGGGCAGTACAAAAAGCAGAACCCAGCTGCGCTTCTCACCTGCCTGCAAGACCCTGCCTGCAAGTATCACATCAATCCGTGCAGAGCTAAGCAGGAGGGATGCCCCAACAGTGGGGGCTTTAGCTGACTTCACTGTTTAAACCTTTTAACTGCTGACAGAGAAAGAAATGCCATGGAAAGAATGCCAGCCCCGAGACCTCGCACACCAGGCAGGCAGGAGCTCTGCTGCTTTCAGCCAGAGAACTTTGTAAGCTGTATAGGCTGCATTAAAAATCTTTACTATTCAGTGATGGGTGTATACAGGGAAAACATTCTCTGCATGAAGCTTCAGCTCCAGCTGAGTGCCCCTGCCCACTTTATCCTCTCTGTGCAACTTCTACACAAAACTGTGACAAGTGTGTAACCACCTGCTGCCAATGCCTTATCTTGCTCATAGTGTCCTTTTGGCTTAATACAGTTGTGGCAGTTTGGATAGTGCATCTTTCAGTGAAACAGTCATTTTAGAGAACAAGTTAAGCTTATGTACTATTATACTGATTTCAAAGCAGTGCAATGAAACCAAAGTTTACAGCCTTAAACCAAAGTAATTCCTGTGAGACTCCACAGTTGATTACTTACAGAGAGATAAGGTTTTTTTAAAATAGTTTGGAAAATGCACAGAATATCTTGACCATATTTACACAATACAGGGTTATACCAGTAGCATCATGTTTTATGACACCAAACTAAGAAAAGTCACCGAGTCGACAGGACAAGAATGTAGAACAAGTTTTATCAAGTACCAGCCTAAATTTTTAATCACGGAGTTTTGTGATAAAAACCCATCTTAGATCGATCGCTCCCGTGAATTTGATTTTTTCCTGCTTTCCTGTGTTACCTTGATAAAGCTTCCAGAGACAAGCCTTTAAGCTGTTCATAAAGGTGAATCTTTCTGCTCTAAAGTAACACAAGTATGCTGCCTCCTCGCTTTCAGGTTTGCTCACTGGTGTGATAACAGACTGAGAAGTGTCACGTCTTTGGCGAGTGGTAGTACAACACTGTCTAGGAGCACTGAATAGGCTCAAATAATTAACGCAGAGATGTTACAATCAAAACAAGGAAGCAGTGATTTCCAATCAACTCTAAGTTAAAAAGGGAACACGGATGAACAATAACCACTAACAAAAATATAAATTATCTCATTTCTCTCAGATAACACACTCCCCAAGGGGGCCTGGTCCACATATAGTTTATTGATGTAAGAAAACAATACAGTTAGTGTTAGATCCAACCACAAAGAGCAAAAGAATGAGTGAATGAAGGTTTTGTACAGTACATATAGGAAAATAAGATGTTTGTGACAACTATATATTTCTAAATAAAAAGGCTTCTAAATATATTCAAGTTATTGAAATCTACATGAAAACATATGGATGTTAATAGCAACAAGGTGCATAAAACCAAAACATCAAAATATTGAGCAACTCAATGTTGTACTAGATAAAAGTTTGCTAACAATGCAAGATGTTTTACAATCTGCTTGAAATATCACCTATACCACACAGGGTAAGCTGAACATTTAGATTTAAGATCATACACAATATTAGCATTAACTTCAACAACTACAGGCAGGGATTTTTTTTTTTTTTTAAGCTGGCAAAGTGACTACTTTAAGAACATCAAACTTTCTCTAAATTGAGAACGTATCCAAATAAAATGCTGCTAGCCCTTTCCAGATAAACCCTTTCCTTTGACTAATTGACCACACTCATTGAAGTCAAAAGCGTAAGACAGCATTTAAGAACAATTTATATTACAACGTGACTAAAATAATGACATAATCCAGGTTTAAACATGTTTTCATAGGCAAACAAAAGATTCTTCTTAAAAACTAGTTTTTATAAATGCAGAATATATTGCATGAGGAACTGCTGGTATTTTTTAAGAAAATATATTGTGCGATTGTGGCTACAATGCACTGCTGCAAAGCATTGTTGTTTCTTATAAAAACTATTAAAATAAAAAACTTACTTGAACATAAAGAGTAAGAGAGCACAAGTCTTCCAACTACCTATGAAAAGCAGCATGGAAGTATTGCCAGTTTTTCCTGTGTTGACATTTTACTAATGGTAAGTTTTGGTGACCAACTCCCCAGCCAAAAAATAAATATTTTTTTTTTAAAATTAGGTGCATATTTCAAAGCTGCTATTGCAAGTGTGTTTTAAATGTAATGGACTTAAAAGTGTATGTACCAAAGAATTATAAAAATGCACTATAGTTTGAGTTATTGTTACATAAAGAACATATTAAAAAGACTGTCAAAATAAGTAGAAAGGGGATCAAAACTGAACTAACTGAATTAGTGCAGTACTGTAGCCAGGCTTCTAAAATCAGATATAGAAAATATAAATAGACTGCTTTAGGTGATGATTCACCAGTGTCCAAAAAAGGAACAAGTTTTGTGAAAGCTCAGTTAACTTGATCCAGAGCTCTGAGCAGTTCTTCACCCTGTAGCAGGTTTCTGTTGCCTTGTATGGGAGCGTTTACTTCGCAGTCGTAACTCGTGAGTTGGGGGAGTCCACTCTCATCCATCGACTGCCCTAGAAGTTTACTTGCTATGTCTAAAGAGGGAGGGGAAGGAGAAAAAGTGCACTTTATTCACCATGCTTAACCTCTCCTCCAGAGCTGTTCATAAGGAGCTAAGTTTGGATAGTTTTGGCCTGACTCAGTTCTCTTTCACACAGTCCCCTCCACCCCCGCTGCCTATTAAAGGAAGATACCAACCAGTTGATAGTAGAATGATTGTCTTTTGCTCCACTCCATTATGACCATTTGTTTTGCATCCCTTTACACGTTTCCAAGCAAGTGATGCATTTCCTCCACGGTCTCCTGTCTGCTGGAATAAAGACCCCTAGAAAGAAATAAAATGAATCTTCTTTATTGAATACTGTATCTTTCTATCCCTCCACATCCCTCTTCCAAATTAACAGTTCCCATCACTAGTTACTAATGTAGGCACTGATACAATTTAAAGTGGCCTTTGTTCAGAACTTGGGGAGAAATGAATTTACAAGTCCACTAACCTTGAAAATTACTTAAATGAAAACTGAATCAGATTTCAAGACCTTACTTCCCTTACAGAAAACAATTACTAAATCCTGGTTATCACCAGTTACCACAGTCAAGATTAGCGTGTACATGTACACATACACACCCATTTAATTAGCACTGCTCTGGTGTGAGTAAGCATCAGGTCTACACTGGAGTCTCTAATGGTTTTCTGCACTGGAATTAACAGTGTATAGACAGGAGATTCAGGAACCTCAGTAGGTCGATTCTATCTAAATTTAAGATGTGAATTCTGCTTGCACTCCAGTTATTGCCTTGTGGGGAATGCAGTCCTAAGCCAGTCTACTGCAGATACGGCTCCTTAGCATATTGTTTTGACAGCAGCACAGAAGATATGGGGATTAGGAAGCTGTAAGGGCTTCATGTAATTAGGATAAGGAAGAAGCAGCTGCCACTGAAGCAGATGGAAGGAAAAACCGCGGTCTTAGTATCAAGTTTCCTGGCAGAAATAGTTGAATCTGCAAAGTTTGGTCTTGTTAGTACTACTGACTGCTGCAACAAGAGAAGGTATTTCAGAACCCTGCCACTACAGCCAACACTTAAAACAGTAAAGAGCATGTTTTCAGATTATGAAACACCCGTGCAAGTCAAAAGAACAGATGTATAATAGAAGGTACAGTTTACTCAGAAGCTGCAGTTCATACTGAGGTCAGTAGTCACCTACATTGTTGCTGGTTCACTTTTTTATTGTGAATGCAATCCAGCCCTTCATTTTAAGAAAAGTATGGCTCATAACTGTTCCAGTGTAATGATTTAGAACATTATTTTATAATCAGACTACGACACATCTTGCCCTCGCCTAATTCTCCTGTTTCCTAGGAAGCTAAAGGAGTACTTTACTTTGGTCTTCACTTATTTTCACTCCTTGCAAAATACATTCTGCTTCCCTAAAGCTAATAAGTTGTGCCAAGTGTTTGTACAATTCCAGAATAGCGTGTATCTCAAGCCTGGATTTAACATCATTTTTCTTCTGCGTGTGTGAAAGGCCTGTGTATCCCTCTCAGAAATCCATTCTGGAGAAAGAAGCCAAATAGCAACAGCACTTTCTTAAAATAACATCAGTAAGACCCAGCTTCATGGAAACCGAGCTTCTGATTCTGAGAAACCATCAAAATATTTACAACACTTTTGTCAGATACAGAAAAAAGAAAAAGGTTTAGCAAAGGATGAAGTCTGAACCTGTAAGCATTAAACTGGCACTAAGCACAGAAGACTGAAAACTGTTACAGCAGTTAATACTGAACTGCTTGTGTTTTGTGTATTTAATGACATCCCAAGCTATTTTGAATATTTTGTCAGCAACACTGCAACAGCTGTAGCACCACTACATGAGCAAAGGGCAATGGAAGGCAACAAAATTTCTTGCAGAGCTATGAATTCTAATATGGCTTCTGGAAGCAACAGAACAACATGCAAAGCATTTAGCAAATGAGAACAATGGCATAATTATGATTTAAAGAAAAAATAAAGTGTTTGCCTCATAGAAAAACTGGACATATAAAATCTTTCACAGCTCTTTTAGCAGACAGCAATGATAAAGACAACAGTGATTTATCTCATGCCCAAAGCAGAATACTAGCACAGGAATAATGCACAGTTCAGAGGAAAAATAATCCTGCACTGTAAGACATGATAGGTGACTACAATTAGGAGATGGACCACTAGAGAAACAAAGAATCTCAAAGGCTACATTGCAGTAGAGGAAGTAAGACTTAACTGTGCAAAACTTAAGAAGTGGAAATTTGCAATGAAGGCAAGAAGAGAGAGAACAGTGTATGATGGCAAAGCTCAAGGGCTCAAAAGACTAAGAAGTGACAGCAAGAGACGAAGACTATGGAGACAAAAATACCCCTGCAAAAAATAACAAGCTGAACAACCCCCAATTAAGTGACACAAATATAAGAATATCTAAAAAGTTTCTTTTGAATAGTTAGGACAGATGATGACGACCTACTCCAAAATCACACACACTAATTCTAGACAGAGTGTGCATGGAAGAGAGTGGTAGTAATAGAGATTGGCTAAGTTATTATAGGACTTCTATTCCCTCATGGTTCAGATGGTCTTGTTATCTCATTAAGTAAAGGAATCTCAGACTTCATGGAAAAATGAAAACACAGAAAGAAGCATAAGAACACTATCTCTGGTATCGACAAATATGAAAACTGAGTTTCAATTCATAAATGAAATAAATACAGCAATTACACATTTCAAGGTGATGTCTTACATTTGTGCATATCCTACTGAAGAACATGTATGTTCAGAGAAGAGTATCTTCTACCTAATCAAGAAATGTGCTTGAGAGTAGAGGGCACTTTTGAAACAGCTGACAGTAAAAGAGAACTAAAATTGGAGTATCTGCATAGATATATAAATATAAATTTCACTATCAAACAATTAATTATTTCTGATCCCAAGATTCCATTGCTTATCAACAGCTCAACTCAGGAGTCTGCAGTGATGCCTCATTTCAGAAATTGCAAGGTTAAAAGGGAATATTTTAAAATGGTAAAACAAAACTCACAATTCCAACTGCCTGAAAAAGTGAACCATCATGTTCCATTTTTCGTTTTCTCTGAGCATTATGCAAAGCTAGCATCTTTGGATTTAGTTCTTCATCCAGTGCAGTAGATCTAAGAAAAATTGATTCAGGCTGTTAAGACGTTTCTACTCTCCTCAAGCCATTCTTCTTTCGTGGACACTTATATATACACATCATCACAGAACTGAATTTATGAACTCTACTACTTTTCGTTCATAAATTGACTCATTTCAACAATCATTGTCTATGAGCATAGCAAATGTTAGCTTTTAATCTTGCTGTGAAGCTCAGAATGAGTTTCAACAAAAATTTTTAAATCTGCAGGAAAAAAAAGCATAAAAGTTCAGCATTTTACTTTTGAAAGAAGGGAGAGAAGGGTGAGGGAAAGTCTTTTCTGAACATTTCTATGTACGGATAAATCTTTTATGCATCATAAAACTGACGTTTGACTTTACGTAGTTCTCTATTGTGGTAAATGTCTACTACATACACCACAGTCCATCATCATAAAATACGGCTCATTTTAAAAGCAATAAATGTAGCTCAGACTGTAGCTGCCCCTTACTTCTAACAAAGTGGACAAGGAAAGCACCACAAATACTGTGTGGGTGCAACTACCTGTAAATTGCCTACTGCCTTCTTGTCCAAAGGCTGCATGTCAGGCACAAGGCAGATCAAAATCTGAACACAGTCTGCATACAGTAGCTGCCTGTTACATAAGGTGCTTATGTAAAAGCTACCGTAAAATTAACTTCAGGGAGGTTTACTATAAAAAAAAAAAAAACACAGACTTGTTTGAAGTGTCCAATTTAAATGTACCAATTCCTACTTTGAAGCAGAATGCTGAAGACAACATACAACACATGGCAGAATTTATAGGTGTATTATATCTAGTTCCTTGAACCGACACTAGGGCTTAAGCTGCGCTTTCAAAATACCTTTTATTCAGAGTTACTGTTAGCAAGCTGGGTGCTCCTGGAGAAGGTTTTTCCGTCTGATCCACTGTTCCTTTTCCTGCTCTGATTGGAGAGGCGGTTCGACTCCTGTTCCCGCCGTAAGGCGACGCCGGGGCACTACTCGTGTCACTGCCCACGTGCACAGGAGACGAAGGGACGATTATTGCCTTCACATCGTCCGCACGTTCCGCCGCCGGCTTTATCTCCTCAGCAGGGCTGGGCGGCGTCTGAGTCTGCTGAAATATGGTAATGGTGGCTGCACTCTGAGAGCTGGAAGAGCTGCTTTCCAGCGGAGAGAGCTGATCAAAGGATCGCAGCTGGAAGTCATCATCCATCGGGATGTAAGGAGCCAACATCTCCAAATCCAAATCGGTTTCCTGGAAAAGACGAGACGTAAAACTTATAAATATGGAAGAAATCTCAGCTAGGACTTCATGGCTTCATCAAGGCTCTTCCTTTCACCAAATCTTTAACTATTTTTTTGCACTTTAATAAAAATGTTACATAAAGAATGAAGGAAGTTCCTGAAGACGTCCTAAGGAGAAAGAGAAGCACATTCAGAATAAGTGTGGCAATGATGAAGACTTCTAAGTAACTGTACTTTACCTGAGTAGAGAACGGATTTTTTGCTTCTGTATCTATGGCAAAGAGTTTCTCCACTAATTCCAGTTTGAATTCATTCGCCATATCATTATCCACGTCAAAGCAGTAGTCGTTGGGACTACTGGGCTGTGAAGACATTTTGAGCACAGTTTTAGGTTTCCCTCATTACACTGTTTTGCACTGTTATCTACAGATTCTCTGAAATACATTCTAATTTAATTTCAAACTTAGTTGCACGAAATTCAGATGGGAAGGGAAAACACACTTGCCTGTATACATTCAAATTTACCCCACTTGGGAAGCACTTGCCCATCTGGAACCTGGAAGTAGCCCCTACAGTAACTTATTACAACTACTTTGCTGTTTAAGGAAGTTGTGTCTGAATCATTCTTTTCTAAAAAGACCAATCCCAAGCTCTCCCCATTTCTATCAGATGGTATTGCATGTGTTTGCAAGACTCGCTTTAATGAAAAGATATGAAAATTTATCTGTTTCCTCAGATCATGGCGTGAGCTTAAGTCACAAGGTAGAAATAATTCCCAATTCCTGTCCTGGCTGCATCCTTAACCAGATTTGCCCCACAAGCCCCAACAGCACATACATTTTAATGACAGCATATCCAAATTACGAAACTAACCTCAGGTGAACTTTGGCTGGTACTTGCATCAGAAGGGCTGGTTGGTTGCTCTTGCACCTGAGGCATGGTAAAAGAAAGTTCGAGTGGCTCTGTGTTTGGCTCCAGCTTTAATACAACTTCTCTATTGAGTGCAGGATCAGCATTGCTACGAAGTGGCTTTGTAGTTTCAGAGGCAGGTAGTGGGGACATTGCCATATTTATATTCTGCAATTTCTCACTGGATGAGGGGAGCATTACATCGTTATACAAAGGAACTTCATCACATTGTTGTTCATCAGACTCTATAAAAATTAAAAGAAACCATCAACCTAAGTAACAGCACTGTGCGTGTCTATGGACCTCAATAAAGTTAAACAGCAGCTGAAATACCACTGGGCAAGTGGTACTGGGAGGTTATTTTTTGAAATCTACTTTAAAATACTAACTTTGCTAATTAGCATGCTTTCCAATTTAAACACACACCCACCATTACTGCTGAAATCTAGAGAGATAATTGTGTCTCCAGCAGCTGGGGCCAGCACAGTTAAAGCATCTGGTTCCTGTTTAAGTTTTTCAAAGAGGCTGTTGGTGTCATCCAGGTCATCTTTACTGAATATTTTGGTCATTTTCATATCAGGAGACTCCACTGGTTTCAGCATACACTCAGTTTGTCCAAGGGAAAAAATTAAGTCCTTCTGAACAATTCCACTGTCAGACAGAGAGGAAGATGACTGTTAAAGAACAGCTAAAAGAAATAAATTTTGGCTTAACAGTTTTGTAAGTTGAAACCCACCCCCCTTCCCTAAACAAAACAAAAAACCCCACCACACACATCCCACAAAATTACCAGGATAAGGGCTTTAAAAATTCTTTTTTTCTTGCTCGTTCTTTCCTCAAAAGTAACAGACAAAGCAAGTACTGACTGTAGGGCCATCAAAAAAAAGTAACAAAAATAAACATGCTTTTCTGAAAGCATTAAGGAAGACAGAAAAAAAAAGGGAAAAAAAGTTAGATATTTCCTAAACTATGTATGTACATGCAATATCTCGACAGATTTATACTGGTACGTTCACTAAAGTTTTGAAAAGCTAATTTAGGACTATTATACAATTGCAGAAAAACAGTCAGGAAGTCTGCTTTGAGTTGAAGCTTTCAATTAAAAGAGGAATTCTAAGGAAGAAAAAGATAAATGGGATTATAAAAGGCACCATTACTGCTGCTCTGACTCCATGACTACAAGTTACTGGTGGAATTAACTGCTCAGACAAAGATTAGAGAGTTTTTTGAGCACACAAATGCTCAAATGCTTACAGTGAGACAGTATAGAAGAGGCTGGTCCTATACTCATCATTACATCCAAAATGCGTTTTGTTTTCAAATATAATTTCTTATCCTAGGACTGGCAGTATTCTAAGCAAAAATTCAATTCATTTGTAGGGAACAGTAATATCATAACATATTCAACAGCGGATGGCATTCTCAGAAAGTTGAAAAAAAAAAAGATGTAGTTCCATCAGAACCTGACTTTGTCTTCGATAAAGATGACGACAAAGAACATCGAAGTCCACTCAACTTACCTCAACACATAGTTTACACACACTATGCACTGTGGCTGAGAATTCTTAGTGTTGTATATAACAGTTGCTTGAGTTTCAACCCAGACATAGCCACCTTGTTTTGCCAGCATTCTGTACTGCCCTGTTGTCACCTGCCCTTTTGTGAACACTAAAAACAGAAAGGACACCAGCTTTAATTACATGCAGAAAAAAACAAAATCATTTAAGGTAAACATCCATTGCAGATTCATATATGCACTTAAAAAAAAAAAAAGCTCTTGTTCTGCTGCTGCTTTCCCCCAGTGCTGTCTCTCATCCCCTGTAGTTGGAGGACTTTAAATTCACTTTTCACTTACTGTCATGGTGTGTTTTGGTCAGATGATCAGAATCCAGTGCGTGATAGTACTCATAGATTGAGCGGCCCAGGAGCTCCTCTGGCTCATACCCCATCAACTCTGTAATTCTTTAAAACAAGGGAGAAAATGACTATGTAAAAGCAGACACAGACAAGCACAAATACTAGAGCATGTGGATGCTTGCAGATCTAAAAAATCCCTAAGAGTCACTTCCATGCATACCAGCAGCAACTGTGTTTTACCAGGACTTTTCATTTTGAAATAAATTTCTATTTTTATGCTTCTTTAAAAGAGAAATTTCAGCAGGCATAGGATTCTGCTTCTCATCGAGTATTTATAGTGGGATAGGATTAAGCAAATCCCTACTTTCTAGACACTTGTAATTTTTTTGCTTCTAGGTGGACCAGCTACTTACAGACCAGCTTAGGGAAATATGAGAATTTAATAAAATAACAACGACACACTTCAACAGTTTTAAACCTGCAACTAAGAGAAATGAGAAATCAGATTTACTCTTCCCCCTGAAACACTGCCTGCTTTTAAGGAAAATGGGATTTCTTCAGTCTCTAGAGGGCAGTGCTAACAAGGGCAGAGCTTGCATTTTGCCCCATTATAGATGCCTTTTATGTGACACCATCAGTCCTAGAAAGGTAATTCCTGCAGAGGAGAGAAATAACCTGCACTAACCTCCTTTTGTATCTAATTGCAGCAACTAACTAGAAGTTCACTTATGTTCTAAAGAAAAGGAAATGGGCAGTAACAAATAACACCAAATTAAAAACAAACAAATGAAACAAACAAGCCCCAAACAACAAAAAACCTCAGGGCTGATTATTTGCTTCACTTGGGTTTATCAAATTTGTCAAGCTAAGTGTCCACAGGATAGCAAAATCAGTCTTTTGTGTTTGCTTACACACCTGATTTGTACCAAAACACAAAAATCTCATTTTTCAACAGCAGATGTATTGCATTAAAAATACAGCTGAACTTTGGGATTTTTTTTTGACTGAAGAAAGCAAACACTGATCTCCTGAGGAAGGGAGAGGGGAAGCAATAGCAAGAAAATGCATCTGACAAATATTACATACACACTCTTTTCAGTCACCAAAATGTCCCATATTTGAGAAACCTAAAACCTTCCTGTTTTTTCAGTGTCTGGAAGAATCTTCTCATTTCAATTTAGTCACTGTCACTGTAGTAAAGACCAGTTTGAACAGGTAGTTCACTGCAGGCAAAGGATTTATTCACAGAATGGTTTGGTCTGGAAGGGACCTTAAAAATCACCTTGTTCCAACACCCCTGCCATGGGCAGGACACCTTCCACTAGACCAGGTTGCTCCAAGTCCCATCCAATCTTAGATCTCATCCCATCCTCCTTAGATCTAAAAATCTGGCTTTGAAGGTATCCTGATCATTCAGTAAAAACCAAAGTATCCCACCAATGACTCCACTGGGGAGATGAATCGAGTTATCAAGAAAGACTATGTAAATGTACAAGGCAAACATTAGCCAAATTAATTATTTTTTAGAGTATAAATTATATATATTACCTTTCATCACAATAGGAAAATTTCATATCGAGACTGTGACGACTGAGGAACGTTTTACTGTCCAAGGGGACCTCAATGTTTGATGGGTGAGGAATAGGTTCACAGATCAACACCAGACACGTCATGGGAGGCTTTTTGTAGCCGCAGTGAGTTTGGTTACCACACGTGTCGTACACACGGATGTGTCCAGTGCAGTGCAGCACCTACGGGGAAGGTGTATTTTAAAGAGAGACCAGGTTCTTGTCTGCCAGACAACACACTCATATTGCCATTAGCACACCAGAGCAAAGTCCTTCCCTCCCCACCCCTCGATGTGGTAGCAGCCAGAGGAAGGAGCTGCGCTGTGGGATGGATGGAGGGACAGCTACAGGAGAGCAGTTGTTCTCCACCCTGTGATGGGCACACAGGCTGTCAGCTCCTTCCCCTCAGTGCTGCGTGAGGCAACACCACAAATTGCTGCATTTCTGTGAACTGCTGCTCTTTGAAAGTTACAGTAATGACACTGATAAGCAACTGCCTCAGCAAGAAGTATCTTGCTGTTTAAATTTGAATGTTACAGTAATAGCAGCAACCTCCATTTTAGATCTTCTGCAGAAGTGATGTTAGGGATCCAATATTTCCTTCAAAAGACAAGAAGTTTTGCATTTTGTGGGGTTTTCTTTTAACCATTCTGAAGCAGAAATTGTTCACGGACAGCAGCAAAGAAGTTGTTTGATCCAGAGTAATGAAATTCAAGTTATAAAAGAGAACTGTGAGCCATAATCCACTCAATACAGTAAAAGGTTACTTTTTGTGCAGAGGAGAAAATGCATTCACTGCAGAAAGTTATCAGGCTGGCCTCTTTTTGTTCCAACTGTTACAAAAGGGAGAGCCAGCAGCTTGAAAAGAATGGCATTGAAGTCCTTCAGAGAGACCTCAACTGTCACATTTTCAGTGTCAAATCAAAAGAAATCAGGGATCAGCATAAGTGGTGTCAAGTATTTTTTTCCCAGAGAAGGCTTTATGCAAACATATTTAGTAATTACAATTGTTTGTAAGTAAATTACCTCTAACTTAAAATGGAAAATTCATTAGAAGAGTCTTGAAAAACTAATTTTAAAACATTGTGTCGGTTACCTCTGTGATGTATTCAGCATTAAAATTCAGCATATTGAAGCACAGTCATTAAATTATAAAGTACTTAGTGAAACTCAAGCTCGTTACATGAAGTAAAAATGTTGAAATACAGTGTTATGACATCTGAAGAGGAAGCTGCCAAATTATGTAAATACTCCGTTGCGTTAGTTACCTTCCAGGTAGCAGACTTTATATTCACTGTTCTTCCCCTGCTAGTCAGTGTACACTTCATTCTGAGAAAAAAGCTGCGCTCCGTGTTTTGCTCTTTGCCCTTTTTCACAGGACCTGGCAAAAGCAGACAGCAAACCAGTTCTTAAGCTCTTGGATCGTCATGGTGCAAAAAATCCCCCAGCATGTTAGAGAACTCTCAGTCTAGGAGAGGACTCAAAAAATAAACTAAAAAGATGGATAAGCCTAACAGCATTTTTGATAATAACACTTTTCAGAACAAGTTTTACTATCGTGGAGACAAAAACCTGAAGTTTCATAGAATCAGAGAATGGTTTGGGTTGGAAGAGATCAAAATCATCTAGTTTCAACACCCATGCCCCTAGACCAGGTTGCTCCAAGCCCCATCCAACCTGGCCTTGAACACTTCCAGGGATGGGGCAGCTACAGCTTCTCTGGGCAACCTGTGCCAGGACCTCACCACCCTCATATGGAAGAATTTCTTCCTAATATCCAGTCTAACCCTGCCCTCTGTCAGTTAGGAGCCATTCCTCCTTGTCCTGTCACTCCGTGACCTTGTTCAAAGTCTTTCTCCAGCTCTCTTGGAGCCCCTCTCAGCCTGTCCTCATAGGAGAGGCTTTGCAGCCCAGTTTCAATGTTTTAAGATTAGTATTGTTTTTGTAGTCAACTCCACACTCACAGATTTCAGGAAAAAGGGATGGGGGGGAAAAGACTGATTGAAAATTTAATATTTTTTAATGTTGTGGCAGTGGACAAGAAAAGCACATGCAGAATGAGAAGCCCTGTTGAGTTGGTGTCCCTGGAAATGCATCAGTAATTCAGGTTCAAACCAAATACCTTTGGGCCTGTAGCTCTCCAGGACTGCAGTAGCTTTAAATTTTTCAATTCAGAATTAACAATTCTGCTGTTTACATGCATCCAAATTCTTCCACGGTAATTTACACTCTTGCAGTAAACAGGGACCAGGTTTTTAAACACATTATTAGCATTCTTGGGCAGAAAAAAAAAAAATCGAGAAACCCTAATACAAATCAAGCTTAGCAGCAGTAACTTTTTAGCTTTACTTGCTACCAGCAGGCTTAAAGTTAAGATTTTGCTTTTACAGGGGAGATCCTTTCAGAGTCAATTACTAGTTACGCTGTTGTGGGCAAAGAAAATGTAACTGATGGTATCAGGAGAGCTGCAAGCAGCTCACAATGGGTGGGAGAAGGAAATAAAGCACCCAGGAGAAGGAGCAGTGGGAGAGCCAGTTTGCTGAAGCTTGCCAAGGAGCAACGACCGAATTGTGGCAGAGGGGAAAGTTTAGAACTTATGACCTTGCTTCTGGTACAAGTTTATATGGTAATTTGCTCTCATCCTCCACAGATAATAGTAGCTATGAAATTCTTCAGGGTGGCTTGCACTGCAGCTACTAGTATGACAAAATTCATTAGAAAAACATTAAAACCCCAATACCTACATTGTCTATGGCTTCTAGTGGAGGCAAAGACTAACAGGGGCAAGCCCATTTTAGGCCACATCAAAATATCTTTAAAAACGGGGCAGGGGAACTAAAGCAGAGTTCACAGAAGCAACTAAAACTTCTTTAATTCAATATGTTTTAAAAGAGTTAAACCAATCTAGAAATCGACAGTTGAAGGTCACACAACATTATTGTTACCAAGCCCTGATGCTTAAGGCTCTGCTTTACAAAGCAACTGTAAAAGATGGAGCAACTTTCTCAAGTCTGATTCAGCACTGGGGATTAGTTTTTAAGATCATCAGCTTTGAAAGTTTAAAAAGCAGTTTCATAAAACCAGAACGCAGTTCTGTTTCTGCCAATCACATTCATATTCACTTACACTCATACAATCCCAAAGGGGAATATTTAATACCCAATTCAAAACCAAAATAATTCCACTGATGTAAGAGCTGCAGTAGAATGCAACCTGGGAATACTAATAAATATAAAAATGTACTATTATTACTGTAATTCAGACTTTTGTCTGCCAACTTCATTTGCAAGACAGCTTTTGTAATAATGCTTTCCAGACATCTTATTCCAGTCTGGCCAATTTAGACATGCTAGAGCTGGGTTTGTATGAAACTCAGCGAGATGACATTTTTTAAGAATAAGCTTTTGCAACAAAACCAGTTTTTTTAAACTGCTTTAGGGAAGTTGTTTCCCCAGCCCTAAGGCTGCATTACTGTATTCCAAAAGTGGGGGCTGGGGGGAATCTAATCTAGCCTCAGAAATATATTTCAGTACTAAAGGCAGACAAGTTTACAAAATGCTTACAAAACCAAAGTCAAGGCCCTTAGTGCTGTGTTATCTTATCAGGTCTCTTCCACTCAATTAGTAGGATGACAACATAAGACTTCTGATTTACAGTGCTACCTGAAAGCAGAGGTCAGGTTTAGTAAGTCATCACTATCTGGATTCAGAGTCCATATAACCCCTGTTTGATGAAACAGAAATTATAGAGGTTGGATTTTAGACTTCTAACTACTGAGTAAAGCAGAATTGTTTGGAGGCAGATGGGCTGCCAAGTCTTTATAGTCATTATCAGATCTTTAGAAGACATAAAAGCAGTAATTCATGGGCAATTGTTAAATTCAAAAGCATACAGAACATGTGAACACAGTGTTCTGCTCCCTCAGACAGAGAAAAGGAGAGTCAGAAGTCTGTGAAAAGATACCAATTTCATGCACCAACTAAAGGGTGCACAGAAGCATCAATCCCAAAGCCCTTTTTGGGGTTGTTCAATTCTTCCCCAGTTTGTTTTTTGGTGTCCTAAAATTCAAATACAGTATCTTTTCTTGTGTCTTAAGTATACCACCACACTTTTCTGGAAGAAAGCATTTGCTTTTCAGTTGTCCTGTAAAGGCAAGCCCAGACCAAGACAAATGCACCAACTGAACCTCTCCATGTCCTTCTGCAGTAATTGCTTAAAATCATTCTCATTCAACCTACCTTTAATTTTATTCCTGTAGGCACTTGAATTCTTTCAACCCTCAAGAACTCCATTTCAGTCATTAATTTTGTTAGATTAAAGAGTAATAATGAAGTCTCATTTTTCCTATAATTAGGATATTGCCAAAACATTTTGGTTATTTCTGTTATTAGTATCTCTCAACAAGGTTTACTTTGAGATTTAAGCAGAAAAGCACAGTAGTTTGTTCACTCAAAACCATTTTCTGGCAGATATCCAACTGCATTAAAGCCAACAGGAACTAACCATAAGTAAATTAAATTGATTTTTTTCTTTTTTCTCACCATTTCTGTGTGTAAGCATTTCTCTCAGCTCTTCATGGTCACATGGATGAGTGAAATCAAATACACTGTGCCCCGTCAACTCAAACTGCAAGAAATAGGAGGTATATGGGTGTTTAACTTCACATATACAAAAATGGAACAGCTTTTACAGATTTGAAACAGTCTTAGGAAATGTCAGTATTTCACCTGAGTGAGTCCCATGCACTTGTTCACATTTTCAGACATGTATATCATGTCCCCATCTTCAGACAGAACCATGACAAATCCATCAAGAGCCTTCAAGTAGAAACAGTTCAGTTCCTTCTCCATCTTGGCTTCTGTCTCCAGCTCACCTGCAAGCAGTCACACATTTCTGTTTAAGTAAACACCACCCATTCTTCACTTACCATCAGAAATTACATCTGGCACCACTCTGCAAGAAGCCAATCTTGCAGGACCATTCAAACCCAGTATAATTCATTTAGATAAGTGATCAGTTCTTCAAGCTCCAGTAATGGTATCACAAATCACAGAAAACCAGAGTGAAGTTAACCCTCTGTGCTTTTATGCATTAAGCAATAAACCTTCTACCTTAAGGAGAAAGTCTACATGGCAAAAATATTACCATTTATGTCAAAAAGGCATTATCTCAAAAAGGCACTACAAACTTCACTCATGGGCTTGCTGGGAGAGATTTCAAAGTCTGGTTACTGAACTTACTCCTCTATACTTTAAAGGTAGATGTGCAAATAACCAGTACAGCACTCACAGCACTGGTTCATAACCTAACTCAGATACTCCTGTAGTTGCACGGGCAGGTGTAACTGCAGAGACAACACATCCTCAGCTAACTTCACCTTCAGTGGGGCACAAATCACAAAAATATTCCTTGCAGTTCATATTAAGGGGATACATCCACAGTCAGCTCAGCCAGCCTTGCACCAAGTGCCTACAGCTGAGTAAAGCACAGCTGGAACAAACAAGTGCAGGAAGGAAACTAACTTTGGGAGAAGCTCCAAATGTGACTGAAAACGGCACTGCAGCTGTGATGAGCCAACCAGGATCACTAGAACAGGGTGGGATTCTGCCCCATCACTCCCTTACCAGCATCCAGCAGCTTCCTCATGCGCAGGTAGCTGATGGTCAGCCTCATGATGGACGCCTTGTCCAGGTGTGCGCTCACGGTGTGGGGCAGAGGCAGCTGGTGGGCGAGTTCATAGAACACTTCGGACTCCTTGCTCCTTCGGCACCGGGCCGCATCCCTTGACTTCTCTTTTCTGCGTTCAGAGCTAATCCTAAACAAACAAAGCTGCGGTTAGCATAGGAAGCAAGAGTTCTCTGTGGAAGTTAAATCTGAAACTAAGCTGTCCAATTAAGCAGTTATCGAAGTTGAATAATTTAAAACCTCAGTTTAAAAGGGCAATTGTATCAAGTTCTGCCGCGGCTGGGCTCTGCCAGGACTGAATTCAAACCTACAGAGTCTTCCAACAGGATCAGTTCTTCAAACAGACATGTGCGTACTCAGAACTGTTCCTGCTTCTCTCATACCTTGACTGCTGCCTCTCCAGCCTTCAAATCCTGTTTCCTAACCCCTCAGGTCCATTCAACATACTACAGAGTAGGTTATTTCCAGCTCATGTACACCCTCCAAGTTTATGCTTTTTTTACCGTCCTTTCAAAGCCCACCTCACAAGTCAGATGAACAAGGATACTGATTTAGTATGAGATATCCTGCTTTTCAAGGGATCCAGAAAGTACCTTTCCCAGCTCTTTCCCAACCTAAACTATTCTATGATGATTCTAGGATTCACTCTTTCTCCAGTCCTTTCCATAGTCTCCCCTATACTGGAAAAGTCAGAAAATGCCTCATTCTCTTTCCATGGCCTCTGTAGACTTGCCTCCCCCACAACACATGAGGTAAAGAAGAGCTCACTGAGAGCAAGCACCGAAACAACTCAGCCTGTCCATCTTTAACATGGATAATTCCCCCTTTTCCCAGCACCCACATCTCCCTCATGCATCTGTCACATGAGTTTTGAACTAAACATTTTGAGATGAGAGCTCCAAGTTTTTCTTGTTCATTTTTCTTTTTATACATTTATGTCTTCTGAATGCACCCTATCTCCATTTTGCACACACCTGATTCAAAAGACAATTGCAGTTTACAAATTACTTTTTCAAATTTCAATAGACTTGAAAGCCATGTACTATCACTGCCAAATTCACATAGCTAAGTCTGCAGATCTGTGCCAAAGCACTTTTTAGTTAGCACATATGTTGTGAGAGCACACAAATTATAGAGCAAGGCGATTCATGGGCTAATATTGCCTGGGACATAATGAACCAGGCATAGTATCACAGAATGGTCTGGGATGGAAGTGACCTTAAAAATCATCTTGTTCCAATCCCCTGCCATGGGCAGGAACACCTTCCACTAGACCAGGACACTCCAAGTGTTACCCAACCTGGCCGTGAACACTTCCAGGGACAGGGCAGCCACAGCTCCTCTGGGCACCCTGTGCGAGGGCCTCAGCACCCTCACTGTCAAGATTTTCTTCCTAATATCTAATATAAATCTCCCCTCTTCAATGTAAGTAGTCAAATACATACCCAAAAGAACACGTTTTCAGACCTTTACCTGATGTCCTACCCACAACAGCCAAAAACTTTCTTAGTTTGTGCAGAAACATGCAAGTAACAATACTATTAAAACAGATGTTGGAAGCACGGAACACGAAAGAATTGTTTTTATTGAAACATGAAAGAAGCTTAATAATCCATGATAAAGACAGAGTAAGCCATAAGAATCTCTTCTACAATTACCTTAATTTTTTCCAGTTTCATAAAACTGTACAGCATTCCCACCCATTCCCAATCCCACTGTCCTCTCCTCCTGCCTCCTGCCCCTGCCAGCAGAAGGAAGCACTAGCGGCTTGATTTTCATAGTCATAAGTTTTATAAGAGCAAAGAACAGGATGTTTTCTCCTTTAGTGGCAAAATCAGGCCATTAGATTAAAGAAATACTATTTTTGTGTAATAAGAAACATTATTAAATCAACATAATAATAACAAAGATCTTTGGAAAACTAACAGGAATTATAGCTGGAAAAAACTCTGGACATACAATAGTTCTGTTGGTTGCTGTGTATATAAGCTCAAGTCCTTCAGAAGGGTAGCTTAAAATATCTGACTGTATTTCCCCATCTTGCAGATTTCTTCACATTCAATTTCCTTGTGACAACAGATGTTCCTGCTCTAGTCATGGATATCTTGGTCTGAGAAGCTTGAGGCTCCTGACATACAGGTATATCCAGAAAGAGCCATTACGAAAAGTCTGACCTTTAACAATACTGAAAAAATATTTTAGCTATTTAACCTCACTGATTAAACATTTCTTACTGAAGCCAGGCCTCAAGTACCTTTTCTCATGATGGAAGACTAAGGGTGGAGGTGAAAAAACATCTGAATTCTCTTCTTCCTCTTTCTTGGACCACAGATTTCACTGTAAACTCAATTTTGTCAAAGGTATTTCAAGGTAACTGTCGTGGTTGAACCCCAGCCCACAACTAAGTACCACAAAGCTGTCTGCTCACTACCTGTCCTGCCCTGGTGGGAGGGGGAGGAGGAGGACTGGAAAAAGGTAAAACCCATGGACTGACATAAGAACAGTTTAATAATTTTAATAAAACAATAATTGTAATGATAAGGGAGACAACAAAAAGAGAGAGAGGAACAAAACCCAAGACAGACAAGTGGTGCACAGTGCAATTGCTCACCACCCACTGAGCGATGTCCAGCCCATCCCAAAGCAGAGACTGGCGCCTCCCGGCCAACTCTCCCAGTTTATACACTGGGCATGACATTCTGTGGTTTGGAATATCTCTTTGGTCAGCTCAGGTCAACTGTCCTGGCTGTGTCTCCTCCTGGCTCCTTGTGCATCTCCTCACTGGCAGAGCATGGGAAACTGGAAAGTCCTTGCTTGACTCAGAGTAAGCACTGCTCAGCAACAACTAGAACATCGGTGTGTTATCAACATTATTCTCATCCAGTGCTCATACACAGCACTGCACCAGCTACTAGGAAGAAAATTAACTCTATCCCAGCTGAAACCATGACAGTAGCCCAAGCAATTCTGCTGCCTTAGACAGATTCACCTTTATACCTCTGATATTTCTTTGTTAGCCACTCATTCAAGATCCCATCACCTGCAGAAAGTTCATCCTACAACAGAAACTCAAGGGAGAATTACTGAAGTAACTGGTTTCTCTTCACTCAGATGCCTGCAGTTTTGTCATGGCTTCCTTTTCAGCTGCAGTCACTTTTAAGTTAAACCCCCCTCCTTGCTTTGGCAATGAGTGCACTCCAAGGCCACAGGTTTGTCAGGCTTGTGTGAATCACACAAGGCACGTAGAGAAGGACAACGCAAGAGATGAAAATAGATGGTAACCTCACAAGCTGAGCTTTCAGCCCTTGTATTTTCTTTCTGACAGCCTAATGTTCTTGAAAGTATTTTGGGTAGTTTCTAGATTTTTGCAAGGTTTTAGCACAATTAACAGCAGCCTTCAATGGGAAGAGTTAAAGCTTCTCACAACAGCGGAATCACTAATTACCGACCTAAACGCTGGTTAAATCGAGCTCATAGTGCTTCTGTTAAAAATTAATCCTGGAGTAAGATCCTCAAGTGCCACCAGCTGGAGAGCTGCCTGACTGTGAGAAGGGCAAAATCCAAGGAAAAGGACGATGCTGGTCCCAACCAGTGCTGTCCGAGCGGCAGCGTCTCCTCTCCCTTTTACTACGTGTTTCCTTTCTAGAAAGGCTACTACTATAGATAGATGTTTAAACTGTACAGCACAACAGTTTGCTATTTTTAGCTGCTATTTAAACCAAAGCTGTAACCAATCTGAGTAAAACCCAGCCATTTAAATAGGAAGATTAACTACCAGCTTCAAAGAGCATTTCTTTAATGGATCAAATTAATAGGGAAAAGGTCTTTCACAAATGAGGTTTAATTACCAAATGAAGTCATTGTTGCCTCAACACTGAATGCCACCAAATAAAAAAAAAAAAAGGAAAAAAAAAATCCTTTACTGTTGCAACTACTCTGAGCTTTGCTACTTACAATTGCATAAAGTAAATGAAAAAACACACTTCAGCATATGTAGCTGCCCACAAATTTCTGTGTAGCCAATTAAATGATGTTGAATTCCTGTAAAGAAAATGTATTGCCAAAGTGAGCACTTTCTCAACTAGGGGAGAAAAAAAGGAAGCTCAAGGGAGAGGACTTTAAACAGCAAGATGTGAGCTGCCACAAAATCAGTTTAAATAAATCCTATCACTTCTCTCATCAGTTTTTTTCAGAACTGCCCCTGTGTACAACTCATGATCTTCACAACAGAAATACCATTCTGTAGAAATGGAACCAAGTCCACTTAAAACAACCCCCAAGCTTGAGAACTGTATTAGAACCTTCTGGTGTCAGTCTTGCACAGAACGAAAACACCTGAAGAAAATCTCAGCTGAAGAGTGACTGTACATGCAGTGAAAATATCAGAAGTGCCAGTGCTGGACAGGAAATTGCACGAATTTGCAGGTATGATTTGTCCTGCACAATTCCAGTGCCAGACATCCATTTCCATTTTGTATTTCTGTCACCAGAATACAGAAGCAGAGAGCAATCATAAGCACATTATCCCTATAACTCACAGAAAGCAGTGTTTCACTGACCCCTTTAAACTCAGTACCAGGCACTTTCTATATATAAGAGAAGTTTACACGCAATAGCTGAATAAAATCTGAGTTCCAGAAGTTATTTGAGTTAGAGACTCAGAGTAAAAGGGTATTTCATGACCAGGATTCACTGCTGCTGAACCAAGAGCTCAAGCTGAAGGATATAACCCAGACTTTCACTATGGTGAATAGAAACAAAGTCTTACAGCAAGAATTACCCCAACATCCTTCAGAGCAAAGCACACCAGCAGCAATCCCATGCACACCAGTAACAGATGTTAATGTGGCCTTTCTACTTGACTGTGCAACTCCTGTCATTATGGTCACAGGAATCATTTGGGCCAGAGCATCTCCCAGATAATACATAATTTCCCATACCATCCCAAAGACCCCTCTGCCCACCATGGTATATTCCTACAAGTGAGTCCCCAAGTGTCTGAATACAGCCCCCAGTTTCCATTTCCCTGAGTGTAAAACGAATCAATGGCCATGTATATACTGATTAATTCCTGCTTATTTACCACTGGCAAATAGGTTTAAAAAAAAAACAAAAAACAAACAAAATGGAAAATATCACCAGTAACTGATAAACTTCAATTAAAAATAACTAGATAATAGACCACTTTGTTTACTTCTACCTTTTTTTTATCACCACTCGGTGTTAAGGAAATTTTTACATTGTGTACACAATAGTAGATTAACACAAAAATCAATGAGTTTCCTGTATGTTGCTTTACTACTGTTATATATTTTCTAGCTTTTCTCCTGTTCTAACTTACTCTAACTGGGTAGATTTTGCCCTATAGGTCTTCAATTCCCCTGTAAAATAACTATTGTGAACGTATTAATTAATCCAGGCACACCTTTCCTGATCCAGGTTTTGAGAACATTTTAAAAGATTATAAACATCTGATACCAATTCAAATTGTTCTATTTAGAATTGTTTTCTAGTATCAAGTTTCGTTGTATTCATTGTATTATCTGTTCCTCAAGTTGCACAGAAATATACCATGTGGAAACAACGTAAACCAAATGAATAACATGCCTCAAAAATGTTAACATCTCCTTATTGAGCTTTAACTAGCTTTCAGTTATACCATTAATTCCCATCATTTGCCAGTACAGGATTCACAGAATCATTCACTGTTGGGTACAACCTCTCCTCAGATTGTAAAACTAGTATGGGAAATACCTGGCTTAGAAATGGGAGTCACAGAGACCATATCCACTACATCATAGCTTCATTTTTAATTCATTACACAAAAAGAGATGCAGCTATTACAATACAATAATGTATTAACAGTGTATGACATCGAGATGGTACTGGAACTTTAGAAAGTTCCAAAGACCTGGAATGGGCCTTGTATTTCGCTTTTAAGGTTGAACTTGTTCCTGCATTTGGTATAAAACTCGGTCCTCTTTTCAGGCCCAGCCCAATCCAGGTATTTCTGCCAGCACAGCTGTACAGGGCAGAGGTGCAGCTCCCAGTCTGCAGCTGTACCCCAGCAGAACACCCAGAGTAACCAGCTGTGTTCATGTGGATGGGGCATGCCCATGATGACCACTCTCACCCACAGCCAGAGTGTGTTACAAGAGAGCTCTACTCTCTCAACTGTGCTGAATATGCAGCCACTCATTTTTCTTCGCTGTTTTAGAACTTTGTTTTGTCCAGAGCTGGACTAAATTATTCCACCATGGAAAGAAATCCCAGGCAAGCCCTGTGCTTAGCACAGAGAAACTAAAACAGTGGAACTGCCCTACAGACAACTTCATACGAAAAATGAGTTTATAATGAAAGAGAATACTATTCAAATACAATTATTTGGATATATGGGGAGCTAATGCTGCAAGTATTCTTCTAAAGGAAAAAAAAAACACCAAGAGAACCCACCCAAAAGTCCCTCATCTTCCACCTGGCATAGATGAAGAACATGCCAGTTAGTCCTCTTATCCCCTTAAAAATACTTTTTAATTGAAGTTGATCAACTTCAATGAAGGGTGACAGAACTGGAGCATAGAGTTTTGAGATGGACCCACACAAATATTGCCCAGAGTCTTGCTTAGACATGATTTCCTTTTTTAAGTACTATTGCTTTCACCATTATGATCAATTTTATTTACCAATTCTTCTTATTTTACAGTCTGTGTAGAGACTTCTTGTGAGAAAAATACCAAACAAAAGAAACAAAACAAAAAACCCCCAAACAAACAAACAAAAAACTGACACAAAAGAAAAAAAAGCCCACACCCAAATGTCATGTGTAATCACAAGCATGTGATTGCACAGAAGAAAGTCTTGCTCTTCATGAATCAATGAACATCACAGCCCACTAATCCAGCTCAGGAAAAGAACTCAGAAATTCCTTACATACAGTAAGAATGATTTAAAAGAAATTTAACTGCAGAAACTAACACAGTATCCAAGCAGAGACAACACCTCTGTACGAAGAAAACTATTAAAATTCATTCATATGTATATTACCTTCTAACTGCAATTTAAACCATTTTCTTTACATGAGGGTAGTTACAGCCATTTACCACAGCTTGACTACCACCAAAAAACCTCTAACTAATAAAACCCTAACAAATCAGGAGAGCAAGCAGGCAGTTCAGCCTGAATCAGCTACAACAGCACAAACACTCCAAAACCCACTGCCGTTTGCAAAATGATAGTGGGGAGAGGCAGCTAGAGCAGAGTCCACTGCCCCAGTAAAGTGTTACTACCAAGGCCATGAAGTCCATATAAACACCCCTTTTAAAGGCAGGTAAATTATGGCCTAAGAGGCAGCAGCAGAGCCTGAAAGTCCTGAAGTCAGCACAGGACCACACTGACAAGATTATCCATCATGTGGATTTGGCCTTGAATTGACCTGAAACTCCAAATAGCTCCCCATCTATAAAGTGTGAGCAAGTAGGTAGAAGCTTCCAAGATCATAATTTCTATTGCACATCGTGGTGAAGTGATTCTGCTGTGTCTTAATACACAATGTAACCCACTGATAGTTTACCTTTGCATGGTAATTTACTGTTTTAAAATAACCACATGGCATAAGTGGTGGTTTGTAAGAAAATTCCTTTTTTTTTTTTAGCTAGGTTATTTGGCTTTTTTCCTTGAATATATCATTTTGTCCTTCGAGATCAAAGATACATGGTAGTTAAATTGTGTTCATTATTACAGAAAAATCAGAATTATTCAAAAGAGATACCTGAACAGGGGCTTGACAGAGCTAGACGCTTAAGTGCTCTCCTCCCTTCAGCCCTCCTGCTTTTGCTGCTACTGAGCTCACAAAAAGTGATGCAAAACATATCCCCAAGATATCTGTCAGGCTCTCAGTTAACAATGTTTCAGCTACAAACTGGTCTATCTTCAGAGTCTTCAGACAGATGCAGGCTCTTGATAAAGTAAGTAGTTTTAGTCTAAATCATGGCTTTAAAACATATTTTATTCACTGCATTTGGTTTTCTAGACTGGAGGTTGGACATTTTCCCTTACAGCTGCCATCCAAGTTCTCATCCCTTCACTCAAGTTCCTCAAGTGCTTTCAGTTAACAGGGTATTTTGTGATCAAAGGTTTTAAGAACAAAAGAAAACAAAACAAAAAAAAAAGGAACAAAAATAAGAGAGATCAACTTTTATTTTTCTGTATGAATAAAGAACAAACAGTCCCACTAAGCAATCAAGAAAAACACAACAATAGCTAGGACAGAAAGCCTGCAGCAATGTCAGTTCAGCATCCAGTAGATTCAATAGGGTGCAAGGAAAAAAGTCCTTTCTGAAGGACTGAGCACCAAATATTCACATCCCCAGTTAAACCATTCCCTTCTTTAGTTTAGCTGGTAGAGGCTGCAGCTTTTATATTTGATGTGGATTACTTCAAGCCTTCTGTTCCTTGGAGCATATGTTCTTCCAATGGAGCTGAGCAGGAAACAAATGGAAGGAGGTAAGCCTCTAGTAACTCCCTTTCTAACATAACAGTCCATTTACTATTCTCTTTTGTGAGTAAAACCAGGAGACTTGGCCTCAAATTCTTTTGCTTCTTGAAATGCACAAGTTTCCATGAAGTGGCATCACTCTAGTTTTGGTTTAGAACTGACACAGAAAGAAAGAACTCATTCTGGTAAACAAAATGGGTCATCTTTTTCAGGTTACACTTCCAGGATTATTACAAATCAAGTCAAAAAGGCATTAAATAAATTACCTGGTAAAACCTTCCACTGCTGTAAATGTAATCAGTGCTGTTGATTCAGTATCCTCAATTCTGTGCTTGAAGTTCAGGCTCTATTTTAATGTAGCAAGTTACAAGACTTCTTGTAACACTTCTCCTCAAAACACTTAAGGAGCATTCATTCACACCAAATTAAACAGAAGCTGCACAGCTTCTCTCCTAACACACAGTTTGCATTGGATATCTTTAAGGAATGACTGATGGATCATCTTGAAGCACCAGTTCTCCAGTGCCAGCGGAGCCATTTTGCATGTCTTGGTACTAAAATATCTCAAGGTTTTTTTAAAAAGCTACATTTCTGCACAAGTCCCAGTATTATCAGACTTCAACAGGAAGAAATGACAGATCATGCACACAGTGAAACTCCTCTTTATCAATGCACTTACTCTGAGATCTCAGACCCAGCCCCCAGGCTGCTGTGAACAGGCACAGCTTCAACTGAGGCTGTGGCTCCACATCAAAGAGCCCCGAAGTGTTCATCACCTACATAAACTGTACTTAAAAAAATACATATGCTGACAAGCATTCACTTGATTTCATGTTCCAAAAAATTTCAGAACTTAATTTTCATAGAGACTTTTATTCTAAGCTAAATAGCAGAGATCTCAGTAGAGGAAAACCTTAATAGCCTTCATATCCAATGGTAATTTGGAAACCCGTATCTTCCCTGAATTTCCAGTCATTAGTTAAAGTACAAAGGCTCACCTTCTCTCCTGAGCCATTTTTTGTAATCCTCTGTGTCATAAAACCCCCACATGCCTCCCATTTCAGAGCAGTACTCCATGGAAAACTCCGATTTTCCCCACATGCTTTCCTCTAATACAAAGGAGGTTTCTCAAGAGAGGCTCAAACTTTCCCGAATTCAAAAGAGAAAGGTCTGTTATAACATGAAAAGATGATTAAGGTCCAAGTTCTTTCCATGCATTACCTAGGTGGTTTTTCTGCGGCATGTAAACACCTGCCCATGTAACTGTGTATGTGAAGATAAAAGGAGCAGTTAGAGCTGATGACTTGTAATCTGGAACATTCCTTCCTTTTGGACATCAGCTTGCTAGGAATAGGTACAGGTTACCTTACAGGTACCTTCTTGTAAGGCTCTGGCAAGATTTGTTTTTGTTTTGAAGCTGTTTGTTTTTTAAAGAACACATCTTGTAATCAGATTGGTATTTGCATCTCCTTGGAAGAGCAGTATCATCAGGAAAAGCCTGATGCTCTTGTATGCCACCACTGATCCATGCAGGACTTCCCTCCTGGGTTTACTTAGCAATGCACTCTATTATTTTGTTGGCATATCATACCACCAAGCTCTTCAGGAATAAATAGAGTTAATACTGCCAAATTCTCTTCTGCAGACAAAAACAATACAAAAAAAAAAAAAAAAAAAACCAAAAAAACCACAAAAAACCCCCCCAAAAAACCCACCAAAAAAACCACCTCAAAAACCAGCAAGCAGCTTCTGTCATTCAATGTCCCCTTTAGTACCAAAAATCTTAGGCAAGCCTACTTGAAATCCAGCACTCTGACATAAATTGGTGCACTATTACTATTGAACAACATGAACACACTCAAGAATTCAATCCACTGTGTTACATAGGCTCAGCAAGAGTCCTTGAGGCTTCCAGGCTGGAAGCACACCAAAGGGAATGTGTGCAATCTTAAGAACCCCAGAAGAGTTTGGGCTTACACTGCAACGCTGCTGACATTTGCCAGTGTTATTAATATTTATTGACTAATTTTTTTTTCCACTTCACCATCAGCAATCGGAGTCTTAGAACCAGCCTTATAAACTCCAGGCATTATAGTTCAAGGATAGGGAGGAACAAAGGTCTATGTGTAGAGGAGGAAGCACAAGCACCTATAAGTAAATGCATGTGTTACACTGCTGACTGAGGTGTTACCCATGACAGCAGGATGGTCTTCTCTGGCCTCTCTTCTGGTGGCAGTAGAAAGACAGCACGTAACTATGTTTCTCACCTCCTCTAAGCTTACAAAGGAGGTAGGATCTTAGCCTAACCTAAGTAAGCTCTTGATGGACATTTCTGATAAGAGAGAAACCTACCAGAAGATGGGGATGGCAATTAAATGAGAGAATAAAACGGATTATCCACTTCACACCTCCACCTTTAAACCAACAGTTGACTTAACTGCCCGATTTAAGCTGCTGATAACAGTTTGCAGCTACACTTGTTCCCCCTCCCACCTTCCAAAAATGGTCCAGGATGTGCCTCCAGAGGCAACAGAAAGGAAATGGCAGGGCAGAGTTGCTAAAAAGCCTTGAAAGTACTTGAAATAAAAACCTCTTACTATCCCATCGCCCTTCTACAGACCACCTGACAACCTGGACCGTCTGATCCCAACTGCACCAGCCCTCTTGGCTAAGTGTGGACTGTCTGTTGGTATTTCAGGCATCCCAACCAAGAGACCCAGACTGCAGCCTGGAGACACTGTGTTTTAAAGGGCAAAGCAAGCATGACTGTAAACAAAAACCAGAAAGCCTCCCGCTGCTTCCATCAGCATACTGCCAAATTATCAGACCTCCACTTGATAGAAGGAAACCAAAGCACCAACAGAGCAAAATTATGGAAAGTTTCTGCAGCAGGGAAATCCTTCTCAGCTGTTCTTCCCTGATTTTCAGTGCCTTGATGTTGAGGAGGAAGGGCAGAGCACTGTGCTGTCCCCCTTCACCTTTAGTGGGCAATGGAAAGCCATTTCTGAGCACTTTTATTGAAGCAATTTGCAGAACTGTTTCGTGTTTGAGGAAGTGCAAAGAACAGACAACACAGGCACTACTGTCAGGTAAGCCCCATGGCAAGGCAAACAATTCAGAAAAACCCAGAAAGCAGTAAAACCACTGTTTTGAAAACCAGAAACCACTCAGCCTCCCCCATACCTGCGGGGAGACTCTACAGATTTACTGAAAGATTTCTCCTCTTCTTACAACTCGGAGAGACACAGTTAGAGTATATACAAAAGGTTTTTGTGTTCACTTTCGATTCCAGTAATGGTGGCTCAGTTCCACCAGCGCTGAAAGAAATTAACAGACAAAAGCAATGGCACATACAATCCTGAAGACCTCACACAGGTTTAAGAAAAACCAACAGTAGCCACTGCCCCTCAAAGCCAGCAGCACAAGATACAGGCTCCTCAAGCAGATTCTGGAGCTGGACTTGGGTAGCAAAGATCTATCAGAAAAAAAAACCATCCCCCTTAGCCACTAAAAAAATAAGTTTCAATGCCCAACTCTGAGAAATTGAAAAGCTTAAGTTCTTCTGCAAGGCACTCAATCCTGTTCTATACCATCTTAAGACTGAGAATGAGCACTCCAGAAAACATTTCTCAGTTTTATTTAGCGCACATACCATTAAAAATAACTGTTTTATGCTATAAGGACTTAAAACACACTAGAATAAATGAATCTTGGATTATCTACCAGCTGCAAGCCACTACCAAAGTAACCAGTAACCCTAAAGGGCTCATTTACTTAAAAAGGTCCAAGAATTCCTCTGCTAATAGTGAAGTGTCACACCACAGACCTGAGAAAAAAACTTCTCATTGCATCAGCCATCTGCACAGGAGTTTTTTAAAGGAATAATGAGGAAATCTCATACATCTCAGCAAAAGCCCTAAATTTGGCTCAAACTGGAGCCGACAAACAAAGCTCCCAACAACACTGGTTCACCCAGTCCATGCACTGACAGGAGCTCCTTGTAGCACCTGGGGGAAAATCCACGAGCACATCAAAGTGATACAACTACTAAGGAATGGCTAAAACCCAAATAGCTCAGTATCTAATCATGATGCTCATACTTGATTTCTTATGGAATCCTGACCCCTGTAAATATATAAGAAGCCTGGAACTACATCAAAGAATGGATTCAACAGACCAGTATAAAAATCCACACCTCCAGATACTGTAATGACTAAATTTCAGGTATGTAAGGCTGAGACACAAACTTGATCAAATTCCATAATTTCTGCCATCTCACAGCATGAAATTAAATAAACAACAAGCTTCACCTTAACTACCAAGAGATAAACACTATCCAAGTATAAGCAGAGGGAGAGGCAAGGAATAAAAGGATCTCAACCAATGCCAAAATTGAGGTGTACTTTATATACAATCAGCCAAAGTTTTATCATCAAAGATGACAAATAACAGGACCCAAATGCCTTCTCTCTTCAAGGTATTCTGAATATGGACACCATAAAACCTAAGCCCTTCTAAAACAACCCAGTTTCTTGATAAATGCTTGAGATTTCCAAGCATTTGAGTTCATATCCTTCCTTTTTTCTTAGCCATCTTAGCTCAACTGCACATCCACAGCCCCCAGGATGAACATACCATAAACACAGCTTTATGTTTTCCATTAAAACCCCTACAGCAGGACTAATCTGAATATTCTTTGCTGCTTTATAAGAAACATCCCCAACTTTGAACTCGGTCTACGGGAAACAGAAAACAACAAATTCTCTTTCTTAAGCCCTGCCTTTAGGAAGGAAGGATAAGCTTTGCATACTGATTCTTACATTCTGAAGAAAGCAGATTACATCCAGGATAAGGAAATTGAGAAAAAAAAAAAAAAGTACTCGAGCGGGGCAGAATGGTAAGTAAAAAATAACAAATGCTCAAGGGCAAAAGGGAAAAAAAGTAAAGAAACAAAAAAATCCCAATAAACCAACCAACCAAACGAAAAAGGATCAGAGAACAACTTAAGTCTCAACCCCCCTTTCTAGACCTGCCACTAAATTACGGCAGCAGAGCAAATCATTTTGGTTGCAACATTTTCTCAAGAGCCACCAGCTTCGAGCAGAGAGAAACCAAAGGTTAGGGAATCAGTGCCACCTCAGGTGCTCCCCTCTACGTATTTCACTAAAAGCTGCTTCTCCCCACTCCGACCCCTCGCACCCCCGTGACTGCTCCCAAGGCGCTGGGAGCCGGTGCTGTCCCGGCGCTCCCGATCCCTCCCAGCTCAGCACAAAGCTCACCATCCATTTTACAAGCCGGCCGGGCTCCTTCCCGGCACAACTCACACGCTGAAACACTTACGGCGCTTAACCTGCTCAGATGACCCTCGGATATAAAAGCAGACAAAACCCATCTCGAATAATAAAAAAAAACCAAGGAGAGGTATCGATATCCATTATAAACAAGCCTTTCTGCAGATGGCCATCACGGCAATTAAATCCCCCCCCAACACCGGCATCACCGCCCGGACCTGCTCGCCCGAGCCCCCCGGCTCCTTAAACTTCACCGCCTAACAAAGGCTTTTAAGGCTTTTATTCCCCCCACCCCCCAATTTGCGCCAACAATCCTCGGTGAATTATTCATACTCCTCAGCTCACACCGTCCGCTCGCCATCCCCCTCTTAACAACACACACCCACCCCCCCCCGCCCCATCCCCACGCGGGTTTGAGGGATTTATTTTTTTTTTTTAAGCTTAATATCTCCAGATTGCGAACCGGCCCTTTCCCGCACAAAGCCAGAGCCGCCGCGGGCTCGCTGCGCGCCGGGACCACGGGACAATCAATCCCTGCCCGCCCATTTCCAGGAGCGGGGCAGCCCCCGGGTCGCTCCCCGGCCCCGCGGCCGACACCGGGCGCTGCCCCCCCGGCCCCGCCGCCGGCCCCGAGCCCCGGCCCGCTCCCCCCGCCGACAAAATGGCGACGTGGACGGCGGCGAGGAGGAGGAGGAGAAGGAAAAGGAGGAGGAGGAGGAATGGAAGAGCGGAGCGCTCCGCGGGCCGGGGGAGGGCGGGGAGGCAAGCGGGGAAGGGGCCGGGGAGAGGGCGGCGGTAACAAAGCGGGGGACGGCGGGCGCCGGCAGCAGCGAGCGGGCGGCGCGGCACCGGTACCTCTTCTTGTCGGTGACACCGCCGGGGCTGTCCATGGCGGCCGGGACGGCTTCTCCTCCCGCCGGCTTCCCTGTGGGTGCGAGGCGGCCGCGGGCTCCGATGGCCGCCGCGGGGGCGCGGGGGAGATGGCGGCACGGCCGGGGAAGGGGCCGGGTCTGGGGCCGCGCGGGCTCAGAGCATCGGGGCAGAGGCTGCGGGGAGGTGCGGGCGCCGGCGGGCGCGGCGGCGACGGCGGCGGGCGGTGGGCGGGGGCGGGGGCGGCGCGGGCCCCGCGCTGCGCCAGTGAGGAGCGGCGGCGCGGCCCGGCCCCTGCGCGGGGTCAGCTGAGCGCTCAGCTGGGCGGGGGACGGCGCCTCACGTGCGGCGCTGTGTGCGGGGCGGCGCCGCCGCTGCCGCCGCCGCGGCCGCTCCCGGACCCTGCCCGCCCTTCCCGGGGCCTCCCGGCGGCTCCCGGAGCCTCCCGCCCGCCCTCGGCCCTTGCCGGGGCCTCCCGGCGGCTCCCGGAGCGGAGCCCCCGCGGAGCGCCCGGCGGCGGGCGCTCGTCCCAGCCGGGGCCGGCTCGGTTCCACCCGGTGCAGATCTGTAACAGATCGCACCCCCGTGGGCTTATTCCCCTTTTTGTGTTTTGTATTGTTGTTGGTTTTTTGGGGAGGAGGGTTGTCTGTTTTGGTTTTGGCTTTTTTGCCTCACATAACTTAGTTCAGTGCTTGACTCCACACTTCCTTTCCCGAAGGTTTCATAGCACAAAAACCCCAGGACATTCAGAGCCATAGCATCATAAAATTTGGAACAGGCCCTTAAGCTCTAGTCCATCTGTCCACCAAGCACTGCTGCTGTAAGCCATAAACCACATCACCCAGCATCAGGTCCAGATGCCCCTTAAACACCTCCAGTGATGGTGACTCCACCACCTCCCTGGGCAACTTATTCCAATGCCTGACCACCTGAACAGTGAAATTTTTTTCCTGATATTTAGTCTGAATCTCTCCTGTCTCAGTTTAAGGCCTTTTTCTCTAGTCTTCTCACTGTAGGCATGGCAGAAGAGACCAGCCCTCACATCACTAAGGCTTTCTTTAAGGTAGTTGTGGAGAGCAATGAGGTCCCCCCTGAGCCTCCTTTCCTTGAGACTAAACAAACCCAGCTCCCTCAGCCGTTCCTCACAAGACATGTTTTCTAGACAATTTCCAGTTAAAGAGTTCAGAACCTCACATTAATTAAAGGGAACAGACAGCTCCATGGCTGGGCGGCCTAGAAGGAGAACACGGGGGTAATTAAGCACATTTCGAGCAAGTTTTACAACTTCCCAAACCCCAACCAACACCCAATGGCAGAGCCAGGAGGCTCGACTAGGGCTGCACCTCACACCATGACCCTGCTGCCTTCCCTGCTACCCATCCAGGCCAGCCCAAACCTAACCCCAACCCCAATTTTCCTCTCTCTGCTCCCCCATGGCAAGGGCATCCTCAGGAACTGCTCAGCTGAGGGCTCCGGGGTCTCCTGCAAACCTTGACAGGCCCTGGAGGCTCGACAGGAGTGGCTGTACAGGGGACAGGGGCTTAACGGGACATCTGGTACTGGCACAACCTCACAGGCACTCACAAGTGGCCCCTTGGATCAGGAGCCAGGCCACAGCCGTGGGGGAGCAGGGAGAAGAAAACTGGGGGCAGAGCCCACGCAATTAAAATTAAAATTCTAACCTATGTACCCTTAGCTCAGGGTCATACGTATCTGAGCACTGTGGGGAGGCAGAAAAGGTACAGTTCCAGGTAGAGCGACCCCATGGAGCTCAGCAATTCCTTTACATCTTGCAGGCTCCCTCCAGCAGGGACTGTAAGTGATCATCTGGAGCTGAACCTTACGAGACTACTCAGTTTGCAGCTCAGAGGTAATGATACCTTTAAAAAAAAGCAGCTTTGACAGGCATAAGTGACATTCTTGTGCTTCTGTGTGCACGTGTGGTGATGTAAGAAACACCTGCAGGGCAAAGTGATGGTGTTTCAGGTACTGCACCTTCCTAACACTCCTGCTGTGGGTTCCCAACTTTCAGGTAACAAGCAGTCCTTTTTGCATACAGCCATGGGTGTTCTGTGTCTGGGATTTTTGTTTGTTTGTTTGTTTGTTTTGAAGAAAAAGCAGTGACCGTGACATTTGATAGCAATCACAAGGAGTTTCTGTATGGATTGCTTTTGCCCACGGCAGTCAGATGTACAAAAGAGGCACAGGTGCTATAGACTCCTTTTATTCCTTTAAGGTTTTCCACCTAAACACTGACAAAGCCCATCTTTAGTTTGCATATTAGCTGTGACAACACAATAGCCCATGGCAGTGTGGCTGTGAACTACTGATATTTCTGTTGTTCTGTGCTCACTGGAACCTCGAGAAGAAAAATAATCAAAGCGAGACTCAACCTCGACTGTCTTGCATAAGTACCAAGAAGCCCTACCCAAGGGCTCAGACAACTTTATCTTTCAAAATGAAGTTTAGACAGCATAAACATAGGAAGAAATTCAGTCATGCACAGCAGCCATGCAGTATTTTAGTCCAGTCACAGAGTCACCATAACAACCCCTAAGGAATTTCCGTGGTGAAATGGGGGGTTCTCCTGGCAGGTGCAGAAATGTCAAGCCCAGCTCACTGACATCTTCCCCATCAGAGCGCCTGGAAACGCATCTGGGGGAGTTTCGGTAGTGAAGTGGTGCTACCAGAGGTACTTCCTGTGCCTTAGAGGAGGCTGGTGTAACTCAGAGCAGCCATTGCAACTTCTCTAATCTGAGTGTGAGGTTGAAGAGGTTCCTGGTGAGTCTGGCACGCTTAAAAGTGAAAGCCTCTTCTGCACTTTGACTGCAATCTCGGTGCCCTTCAAAGACTAAGTGACACTGATGCAGTCTGGACCAGGGACTGCCCAGCTGCAGCCTACAGAACCTGCCTTATCCTACCCAGTAAGCTCTTGTTTTCAATCCTATCACTCTTTGAATGACAATTTTGGTGCCCATAAGCACGGATGTCTTAGCATCACTTGTGCACCTTTATTACCATTGTCCAAATTCACATAATGTGCTATATATGGAAAGGGTTCCTCATTGAGTATTCTCACACTGGGTTCTGATCACTTTAAATCACCCAGAGGCTTAAGATGTGTTAGTGATCCCTGAGTAAAAAGCACTGCAGAAAAATCCCAGTCTACGCATTGCTAGCACTGTTCAAATGATTGTTCAAAGATATCAGACTTCCCAGCATGAACTGGCTGGGGAGCTGTGAGTAAGTGTTGTGGTCTCCTTACGAGACACATTTCTTTCATGCCAAACATGCTTACTCTGAGCTCATAATAAAGAATAATGCTTCAAAACCCAGCTGTGTTTTCAGAAGTGTGTTAGTGGAAACTTGTTCTGCAATTAAGCATTTCGTACTATAGCAGCTCTTGAGAGATGTTAAGCAAATGCTCTCCCCCCACACACATCCTCCCCTTTATTAAACTTTTGCGTCACTCCACTAAAATTCAGCATAAACATTTTCTTTCCCGCTTTCTCAGTGGCTGATAACAGAAACTTATTGCAGTATATGATGCCTTAGTCACTTTTTTTGACCTTTATTCCTGCACTAAGTTCATACTCCAGCTTACATTTACAGAACTTCCTGAATACAATGGTGTTTGCATATGACTAATTAGGGCAAATGCACAAAGCTGATGAGTCAGCAAACGGCCCGGTGAGGACAGCGGGAGGGATTCGGCAGCAGAACAAGTCCTCCTGAAGGTGTGAGATGTGCTTCTGCCTGTGGCTTCAGATCTGTTTGCTGATGGGTCGAATGTCTATGGGATGGGCTCCGTAAGCATCTCAGGAGTCAAGCAGCATCCCCATCAATAATGAGTGGCAAAACTTCTGACTTCAGCGGGAAGAAATCGGGGGTTTAATTGTCTCAGGCACCTTCCCTCCGGAGGGTGCCAAGGAGAAGCAAGGATCCTTCTGTTTATCCCACTGGAGCTGGCAACTCACATCACATGGGATGTCACTAACAACCTGCCCACAGCACTGGCTTTCCTGGGCTTTTTCTTCATAGTACAGCCCCTTACATTTAGGGAATTAACACTCATTGGTTCAATAATTAAGCTATAATGAAGGGTACATGCTATTCTATCAATATTTGACCACAAAACCTGTCTTACAGCACTGCTGTGGAGCGCTGACTTGACAGAGAAGTGCCACGAGGTCTCTAATGTGTGCAGACCCAGGGCTCTGCGGCACAGGCTGTAATGATCTAATGGTTGTTACTACAACTTACTGTGCTTAACAGTGCAAGAACCTGAGATCTCTGGTGGTTAACTCTTCACAGTAGAAAAATGAATTGAAATTTGAATCGAATTCAAACCAAACCACTGGCAGTGGAAACCTAATGCTGCTGTTTCTCAAATATGAAATACAGTCTGAAACAAGAGTACGTGATGGGAGACACAATCTCTCTTTGGCAACTGTTTTTTCCTCTGGTCTTTTCTAACCTCAATGCTTCTTCTCCCCTTCTTGTGCCAGGATTTTATTTATTTTTTTTTTCACATTTGCACAATTCACATTTTTTAAACTGTGACCACCTCTTAAAGCTTGCTTGGGTCAGTGCGCATTTTAGGCATTTGGAAATACTCTCTGAACTGTGATTTCCACACAGAGACATACCCCAGTGTGGTAACAAATTCTGCAGTATAATAAAAGCACTGCGTCCAATTCACTGCAATTAGATTTGGGGAAGGATTTTCTACCCATGAAAGGAATTTAACAGATGAAAGTGTAAGGCAAGCAGACACTCATCAGGGTACACTGTACAGTTTCACCAATCTACTGCATCCTGCCTATGCTGGCCCCTCCTGAGCAGATATTGCCAATTGTACGGTGGTTTTCCTGATGTGGACAAAAAGCAGGATGGAATTTTAATAGTGTCCTTACAGAAAAGATGGGTTTGTGGTCAAAGCCCTGAACAAAGGCTCTGGGAGCTGAGGTTTGGTTCCAGGCTTCCTGTAGGACTCCACACAACTCACTTAGAGAAAAGCTTTCGGATTTTAGTGCTACAATCCTTTGCCAAAGGGCTTAGCAGAGGGGTTCACTGTGTATCGGGCACTAAGTCCAGCTCTTCGTGAAGTGCACCAGAAGATCTGGGGCCTGGCACAGAAACCAGCTGAGGAGGGAGCAACTGAGACAACCACAATGTAAACACTGAAAAAAAAAGGAGTGCTGCTTGATCCCATGGTCTTGCCAAAGCTGGGTCCAGGTTTTGGTTTTCAAGATATTTCTGTGCTCAGGATCCTCAGCTGGTAACTCCACCCTGCAGCTAGGCACAGCAATGGGATTTGGAAGGAGTAGCCGAAGTCTGGGGGGTAAAGTGCTCTCTTGGAGGTCAAAGATGCTTGTTCAGCATCTGTCCTGTCCAGTTCAGAACAAGGTTTGGCAACCATTTGGGCAAAGCTTCCCTTTTTCTCTCCTCTGGGAGCTGTTTTACCTTAGCCCCCAAACTGATGTTTCCAGAGAGACACTTGGGGACGTGAGGCAACTGGGTTTAAATCTTGTTGCCAAACCAGGCAAAAGAGATTTGGGCAGATGTTTCCCCCCTCTGAGTGCCTAAACAGCGCATTTGGTGTTCCTGGGCTTGGTCCTGAATACTCTTGAGCACACCAGGTGCTGCTTTCTTGGCCATCGGTCTTAACTGTGTAAGGTGGAGACACAAAC
The DNA here is from genome assembly GCF_025592945.1 of Manacus candei. Lineage (NCBI taxonomy): Eukaryota > Metazoa > Chordata > Aves > Passeriformes > Pipridae > Manacus > Manacus candei. The sequence goes on along the minus strand of NW_026138161.1, from coordinate 1,155,160 downwards.
ACTTTCTTTTCTCCCTCTGTCTCTGCTCACACACTCTGAGCACTCTGACTTTCTCGTGAGGCCACGGTGACCAGAACATAGTCTGTCATCACACTGGTAAGCAGAGCACCGGCTGGTTCTCCTTCTGACCAACACAGTGGTTTTAACCCACATCTCTGGAGCCAGCAAGACACTCCCAGTATGCCAATCAGCCCGTAACACCTCAGACCTACCGGGCTAGTTTTACTTTCTTCTTTGCACAGCTTCCCTTTTGAAGGTACTATAAACACAAGTGAAACACTTTGAGGACACGTAAGGGAAACCGGAGGAGCCGTCAGCAGGAGCAGCGTGAATGGTGCGACAGCCTTTGCATAAGTTATAACCCAGAGCAGAGGGAAAATGCGTTTCTCAGGAGGAGACGTGGTTTCAATTTCATGCAGATTTCTGACTCCTACAGCTAGTTATGATCAGGAGGAACATTCTGAATGAGGTTTCTTTTTCCCTCTTTTGATCCTTCTCATCCCTCCTACCAAGCCCTTTGTTATTTTACAGCCTGGACCACAAGTTTCTCACACAGAGCAAGAAAGAGTCCAAAATAAATTGAAAGATGAAATTAAATGGGTGGCACTTGTAATGAAAATGTAAAGGTGACCTAATGCTTTTACCTGACCCAACATCTTGAATTTTCAAGTTCTGATTTCTTTTTCCTCTTTTGACATTAAAAAACACTTTCTTTCCTATGATACAGTTTCTTAAGTGTTTCTACTTAACATTTCCCCAACTTGGATCTAGCTAAAAGACAAAGGGCTTGAGGTTTTATTTGTTTGTTTGTTTGTTTTCCCAGCAACACATTAGAAAATGCAGTGCAAGCTTTAATGACTATGTCTGTTTTAACATGCCTTTTGGAAGACTGTAGGCATTTATGGGGGAATGAGGTAATTAACATATTACTTAGGCATGCAAAGACAAGTTGGAAGCAGCTGTCTTTCTTCTCTTGATATGGCAACACAATCATTAAAACAATGGCTTGTTATACCTTTTTTTTTTCCTCTCTATGTTCATAGACCACTCAAGTGACTTCGTTAAGTCAAAGCTTTAAGAGCTCACCAAATTTTCAGGACCTCTAATTTCTCTCTCAAACACACTGTTCCCTCTTACTTATTTGAAGTAACAAAATGAAAATCAAAATCTCAATCCCTTTGGGGAAATGTTGACATTCAAGTAAACTCCAAGAGCTCCCATGTTCTCATTTCAGATTCTAAATAATGACTTTTATAGTACATCCATTTTTCCTTCAGATTCAGATTTTCCACCTATTAATCTAGAACCACAGACTTCACGGATATGGTGACATGTGGGTTTAGCTGCTCCAGCCTGCTGTGAGAGGAGTCAGGAACCCCTGAAGAGTCTGGGATCTGCAGACAGATGAAGGAAGCATCAGGTTGGGTTTCTTCCTGCCTTGCAGAAAACCAGGTGGGTAGGTGAGGGGGGATGCCTAAGCCAGTGTTTCTAAATTGCAGGGTCAAGGAACCGATCGTTGCTCCAGGCAGAAATAAGCACTTTGCCAGCTTGATAACAACAGAGCTGAGACACAGATTACAGTTCCTTTAATTTTCTTCCAGTTAATTAAATGATCAATTGCAAAGTTGGCTTTCAGCCATGGCAGTGCCAGCTGAAATGAGCCCTCCAGTTTATGAGAGGCTAATTAATAGATATCATTTTCAGGAGTGATAAGGGTTTTTATTTTAAAGACAAATGTCAAAGGGCATTTATACTGCTCTTATTCACAGCAAATTGGGATCTTCTCCTACCCCCTCAAAAAGCCCAGTGAAGAGAAGAATGGCACAAGTAGTTGCTTGGGTTGTGTTTTCACTTCTCTGCTTACCATAGACTTCCTGCATGACCACAGACAAAACACTTAGGTCCAGATATGCAAAGGTATTCAGGCAACTGAGATAAAAATCAGTTGGACCTAGATACATAAATAGTCTGTGAATCTGCTCCTTTGGAAGGGAGACTGAGTTCTCCACCCAGGAAAGGTATAATAGGTATTTTCCAGCAGAACTGCAACAACTCCTGTCAGAAAAAGCAAAGGCCAAGTAAGAGCTGAGGAATGGCAGCAACTGAACATCTCTAGGTATTTGACCATAAAACAGCGTCTGAGCATTCTGCCTGGTGTCTTCTCATTAGTGCTACCCACCTCAGCCAGCAGAAACAGAGACCAGCATCCCCTTTGATCACTTTTCAGATGTTTCTTCGTTCAAACTCTTCATTCCTGGAGTGCAGGAAGGGTGAAGTGTGGGGCAATGAAAGAAGGACCACCAGTGCTGGGTTGTCAGAGAACTTTGGCAGGGGGGAAAATAAGAAAAAAGTGAGATAACTGAGGCATAGAATGAGCTGGGGGCATTCTTATATTGTTAATGAAGAATTTGGCAAGGTTCTGGCAGAAGCTAATGAGCCCAGCATTTCAGAGCCCAGGAAAACCCTGGTTTTGTATGTCAAAATATGTCAACACAGGATGGAAGGAGTTTGGCAAGGGACTGACTAAGCAAAATTCAGAACCATAATGACAAAGTTGATGCATCAAACCTCACTTTGCTATCTGAGATCACATGCTAAGTAATGAAACTGTTCATCTGTAAGAGGCAACTCATGAGCGTGGGAAACAAAGATCTCGTAGGAACTTGATCTAGATAAGAATGACCACAGACCTCACCATTTTCAGAACCAAGTGAAAATTTGTTTATGCTGGCAGCTTTTGCTCACGGCAAGCCTTTAGTACATATAGGTGTTCAGTCTTAGAAAGAAGAAAAAAGTAGTTTGTGGATGTAATTTTCATTTTTAGTCAGTTGAGGAGCCTTTGGTTCATCATGAAAAAAACATGTCATCAAAAAACTGGACAGCAACATCAGAAACTAGTCAAATTTCATCACCATTTCATGACTTTATTTTAAAAAATGCAAGAGGATTGTAGCAATAGCATCTCTACTAGTCACTTATTTTACTGGAACTGTTACGCAAAACTGAGAGAAGACAGTACTGCCCGCAATCTCCCCTAGGTAAAAGCAAGCGTAGGCCTGAGTACAGCAACTCGTGGATTATTGATAGGACCAGCAGCTGAACAACTTCTCCCAAAGCAGCAGAAAAGAAATCTAATTGCAGGAGTAGAGCGTGTTTTTTTGAGAAGGGAGAATCCGCTCTGGTGAAACAGGAACACTTTTGAAGGGTTTTAAATCGATATGAATTTGAAAATAAACAAACAAAAATCAATTCCTTATGTACCAAGATCCATAGGAGATATAGATGAGGTGAACTGGGCTGGGAATTCACAGGCCAAAGGGTCTCAGTAGCTGTTAGAGGCACATGTGTCACTAGAACTGAGTTAGTAGCAGGAACACACTCCCAGCTCACCTGTACTCTCAGTCTGACATGCCCGGAGCACTGAACAATAAAGGCCTACAACTGGTAGGGTAAGGGGGAAAGAAACACCTCAGTGACATCTCAGGCTCCTCTCTAGCCAGCCTGGCTGGCTGAGCAGTGCCCCTTACATGGCATCTTGGTGTGACCTTCCTTCCCCACAGGTGTGTGCAGAGGAGGGGGCAGAGCCTGCCTGAGGTGTCCCCACTGCATCAGGCTTCAGGAAAGGCAGGGACAGGAAGGCTGCTCTAACTCTGTGGCTTCTCAGTGGAAAATCAGAGGTGTAGAAACACAGCCACAGTAATAGAACCCAACGAAAAACATCCCCTTTTCCCTCAAAATAGAGACACACAGGCTTGTCTCAACCCAAAGGTCAGCTCATTGCCAGCCCATTGACTGACAATGTCAAGATCATGTAGACAACCAGTCAGCTTCTCAGGGATACATCCCAAATTTCCAAATTCACAGATCTGGGTGATAACCACTAATCTCTTAGCAGGGACTTTTTATAGAAAAAAAGTCCCTCACATGTTTTTACCCCATCAAGAAAAGACAAGCAGCTTGCATCACACAATTTTTATTATTTTTCCCTGCAGAGCAAACTCATCTTAAAAAAAATGGGCTGAAAGTGACTTAAATGAACTGAAAACTACCCAGGAGCAATGTTTATTTTTCAAAACACGGTCATGTCCAGGAACCCTCATTAATTTGTAAAGTTTCTGCATGACCTCAGTGTTTCTGTAGCATGTGTGAGCATCCTGCAGCCTCTGCTATGCGTGGTGGTAAAGTAATTGCTGCTGCAGCCCCGTGGAGAGAGTAATGAAGTTCTGTCTATCATGTCTGAGACAGCACAAGCAGTTTATTTTTAAAAAGAAATTATAAAACTGCACATCTCAGTGCAAGTACTTAAATGGTGCGTATGGATGCTCACCTGAAAAATGCTGCTAAGCAGAGGCAGCTGCTGGTCTTGGGGCTATGGCCAGTGCCAGACACAGCTACGCTTCCTGAGGTTGGATGTGGCCAGCTTCAAAGTGCTGTATGTCCATGAAATGAGGCCAAGCTCTTGCAGGCTTATAGGAGGGGTATGAGGAAAATATAATTTCCTGGAGTTAGCCAACACATCAGACCAGAGAAAGTCCATTGTCTCGTTGATTAGTATCTCTTCTTCTGTTGGTCCTCTCTAATCTCTCCTGTCTGAGCAACTCCTCCCAAACGCCTAATTGCTAAATAGCAATTAAAGCATAAATGCATTAGCAATTCCATATTATAAACTCACTAGCAAGCCACATGGTGCTGCCAAGCCTGGCCGTGGCAGTGGGGCTCTGCCTCACCTCTGGCTGCTTTCCCACGCCAGGAGTATTGATCCGTCACTCTGAAACAACATCAGAGTTCACGTCCCGCTATAACATGATTTTGACCCTTAGGAAGTGACTGCAGCCTCTGCAGGGCACGAAGTGTTAAATGGGGTTGCATGTAGGTCACTGGCCCTGTTCCCTGCTCCCAGGCAGCTCCTACTCCAGCAAGTGCTTTCTTCTCCATTTGACCAGGCCAGAACTTGTCCTTTCTCCTTTCAGGTGACAGGAAGTGTTTGTAGTCACTCCTACATGCAATGGCATCTTGCAGCTCTCTGGTCAGTGCTCACTGCAGCACCCACACAGACACTCTGTGCCCCCAGTGCCCAGCAGGACAGGGAAAACCAGGGCCTTTCCCTTCAATATTCAGCTCATCTCCAGGAACGCAGGGACGAGCCATGGAAATGTGTGTCTCCATTTACCTCGCTGGGTGTGCAGTGGTTTAGGGCAGGGGTTTTGTGAAGCTGAGTCAAAGGGGTTTTGATGGGAAACCATTGCCTGTGGCACCTGGGGAGGGAGCTAGGTGTGATAACCCCTGCAGAGAGGGGTCTGTCTCACTGCCAAGTGGAGGGGATGCACATGAAAAAGGGAGGACAGGCAGCAGGAAGGCACTGACTCCATAATCCCTCTCATACACAGTCTCTGCTTTCCCAAGTCACCTCTGCAATGTTTTGCTGTGGCAGGTCATGAGCAGCAGTTCCCCAGGAATGAAATGGGACACTGCTCCAAAGCATGTTGGGTTTGACTCGGTTTGCTAATGCTGCTGGGCACACGAGCTTCCAGGCAAGCAGTTGCCCCTCTGCTGCACCATTTCTTCTGCAAATCAGCATGTCCATGTTAATTTCTCTTGTGATAAAACAAGGAGATAAGGAGTTATTTTAGAGTCCTGGAGACTTGTGTGAGAGCAGAGTGATGGCTTCCTCGCTTGTTTACGCACCATTTTGGTTGAAAAGCAAAGAGCCAAGCCTGGGAAGAGGGAGGTTTTCCCAGGACATCTTGCTGGGGTGTCCTTGGAGGTCCCTGAGCTCCTAAAGCCCACAGGGGATGGGCAAAAGAATGGAGGTGTCCAAAGAGCACAGGGATGGTGAATACATGACTCAGGCATGAAGTGGTTTCAGCAGAGGGATGGCAATGCACAAGCAGTAAGATGGGAGCTACCAGTACAACATTTCCTGTTAACCACATACCCGGCTCCCTTGGCTTTCCAAGGAGAAGACACCAGGGAGAGGAAAGAGGGATCTGCTGAGGAGACATGACTCAATCCATGCTAAAACATTACCTTAGACATAAAAGACGAGAAACCCCATCACAGCCCAGAGAGGCCTGGGTACAGGCAAGAAAAAATAAATAAGGGTAGAAATGGGGTCAGCGCTGGAGAGAGGCAGGTGAGAGCCTGCAGCTGTGCTGGGGAAATGATCCACCAACCCTGCACAGAGCCTGAGTCTGAGCTGGGGCTTTCCCAGGTGGACTTTGCTTGTTTTTCCTCTCTAGCAAAGAGAATTTTTGTCAGCACAGGGATCTGGACCTGCTCGCCATGCAGTGCTGGTTTTGGAGCAGCGCTGCCACCGCTGCCACAGGCGAGCTCTAATAAATGCTCTCTGCCAGCAGCCTTTTAATGGGAGCTTTGCCTCTGGAGGATGTGACGTGTGCTGACAGCCTGTCTGCAGAAACACTTGACCGTCTGTCTGCAGAAACAGGCCAAACACAGAGTTTTCTCCCGATTCACACCAAAAAAATAAAGTGGTTTTATTAACTTAAAAACTCGCGTTGCCTCGCGGAGCGTGGACACGGTGCTGTCAGACACTGGGGAGAGTTTTTCTCTCCATTGCACACAGCAGGATCTGCTGCCAGGCTACCCTATAGTAGCTGTTCTGAGTGCCCCTCTTCATCCTGGTGAAATATACTTTATGCTTCCCAACGCTTGGATTTACTGAAGTCCAGCACTTACGGAAAGCCATCGGATATTAAAAAAAGGCACCAGGATTAAAACTGCAAAAATGTACAATATTAACAGCAGCACTGATTTTTAAAAGAGTTAACATATGGAGAAAATATAGCTGACTGTGTTTCATAAATATTTAAAGGATGAATGGTATTTTGTGGCAAAATACTTTTCTCTGACAGGAGTGGAGGGAGCATCTGAGGCAGAGGGACTAAATGACAAATTTATGTGTGTTTTGGAACATGATTTATTTGTGTCCATGGACATGACAGCTTTTTTGGTAATTTCTTCCTTTCCCAGCAAAGAAGCCTTAATCTCCTTACTGGAAATTGTACTATTTATGCAGAAAATCCTGCCTCTGAGATTGCTTGAGATCAGGAGTTATGTAACCCAAACAGATGGAGCTGGAACTTCTTTTTTTTTGAATGTCAATTCATATTATAATCCCAACAGGCTGCAATCATTTATCAGCTCATTTGTAGCGCAGAAAAAAAAATAGATTGAGGATTTTAAATGGGCATTTAATATACACTTACATAGGAACACTTGTGCCAGTGAGAAATACCACTGCTAAATACCAATAGTAATAACATTTATTGAGGACTTTCTTCATTCTTATGAGCATGAGGATTCTGTGTGATACACATAATAGTATGGACATGATATTATGACCGTCACGCTGCCAAGGCATGTCTGTGGCTGCATTTACACGCTGGATAGATAAGGTTATCTGCAGCACTGGGGAGATCAAACCGGTGAATAAGTGGGAAGGGAGAGCCACAGGAGAGCTGGAAAGAAGCAGTTCAGGGCAGGGCAATCAGTGTGAAGAACCTGATTAATGCTGCCGTGTTCAACTCTTGAGCAATACTGGGTCTCGTAACCATGAATCACCCATCCAGCTCCCAGTCGATCACATGTATGCACTGCAGAAGCCAATGTATCATATACAGTGCCTGGTTTAAAATTTCACATTCACTTAATAGCCCTTCTGCTAACACAGTCAGGAAGATAAAATCATAAAAGGCTCAATTACACTCTCAGAGACTTTATACTCTCTTTTTTTTACCAATGTGGCTGTTTTTATTTTGTGTGAGTTTAAGCCAAAGTGGCTCAAGACCATGGTAAAAAGAGGATGAAAAGGGATGGGAGGGAAAAGTAACAAACAAAGATTTTTCTAAAATAAAATGAATATAAGTGGAGTATCTGGGTGTCCTGAAAGCTGATGAGAGCTCGAGCAGATGAATTTGGGAGGAAGAAGAGAAAAAAAAAAAAAAGAATACTTTCAACCCAAATCTAATTTTCTATCAAGCTGAAGTTCAACCAGGACTTAAAAGAAAAAAAGCCACTGTGTTTAAATACAAACTTAGGCCAATTACACTACTTTTATTCCATTCTGTGGGAATCCCCATGTGACACACTTGCATATTTAGGCCCAAACTGTAATCTAAAGCTCAAACCAGGACAAAGAGCTTTGCTCGAGGACAGCTTTCAGTACAACCACAGAAAGCTGAAGCAGAGCTCCTGGTATGAGACACAGTACTTTCTGCAAGAGCAAAACCAAAACAGAGGCACAATGCAGCTGCCAAGGCTGGGTTTGGGGGTCTATGCACTGAGGTTGACCCCCGGGGACCTGCCTGTGTGGTGAGTTTAGTTGTTGTTGCACAACCACCGCTCTGTTCCAGCACACCACCGTGTATAAGGGTGGCTGGAATGGGCTCTGGTCCAGGGGATGTAAAAGAGACCTCAAAATCTGGTCCGTCTCCAGCACCCTCTGCTACCTTTCCACACATCTGTGGTGGCATTTTTTCCACCTCTTTGGGACTGTCGTGGTGCTTGCCCTCTAGGGTGTAATTCCCAAGGGCATGCCTGTTCGAGGTGCTGGGAGCAAGAGCTGTCATCTGTGCTGTGATCTGGCTTGATGGCAACAGCTAGACCAAACCTTACCTTTTGATCCCATCTTTCATTTTGCTAAAGCTCAAGCACTCGCTCTGGCAAAAGCTTTCAGGGGACCAACCTAGAAAACTGAACCAGAGAGCTGCTGTCAGCCAGGCACGGTACCATCAGCCCCTTTTGGGTCCCACCACTTGATCTTCCACCAAAAATGTTTCTGAGTAGGACAGTAAAAGCCAAGACAGCAGGAGTGAAATGTTTAAACCCAGACATGCTCATAGCCTCTAAATTCCCCTGTCTGTTCAAACTTCAAATTTTTTTCCCTTTTCATATTGCATTCAAGCCTGCAGAGAGAACAACATATTTTAGCAGAGATGGAGATTGTTAAAAGATGATCTGACAATAGAAGGAATTACAGCATTTCAAAGATAGACCCAATATAGCCAGGGAAGTGCCATTTCTTAAACACAATGCTAAGCAACACCTTGATCTCCTTTCTTCTGGATTGGGGGCTTTACCTCCTTAGTACTACTAATGTGAGAAAAATTGTAATGGTTTTTTAATTCATTCTGGACCTTGGCCAGTGATTAATTTAGTCTGATGATTTTCTACTAGCCAAAAACTTCAAAGATCCCATTTTTCTTTTCTCACAAGGGAAGAAATGAGCTTCTGCTTGTAAATATATGTAAATGTTTACCTGAGCAGGATTTTGCACAGGCTTATAAAGCGTGAGCTTTCTTTAGAATAGCTTTTCCCTGGATGATGTAATTTACTTGACTGGGTATTTTCTACCCTTGCACTACTGTGTTAGTCAATCTAAGCAGATTAACCTAAGCACCAACCTGGCACTTGCTTTGCCAAACAGTTATTCAGTGCCCTGCAGAAAGGGGCTGTTATTTTGGGAGGCAAAAGGATCACCTCTGTGTGCCCGAGATGACTTTCAGATGGATGTTAGTCTGTTTGTGTGTAAATAGGTCTGAAAGCCCCAAGGACCAATGGACTAGACGAGCCAGATACTGTATTAGCAGTTATGTAACAGAAGCAGCACTAAGAGAAGAAAAAATGCTGGTTTTTCCTCATTGTTACAATGACAGCTGAGAGTCAGATGACCCAAAGGGCACAGAGATAATTTTAAAGGGAAGCATCCACAGCAGTGGCTATGCTTCCTAAACCTTCAGCCTCACAGAGCTCTTGATATTAGTCTGGATTTGTGGAGGATGGGGGGGGAAGAAAGAGGGAGACTAGAAATAAGGAGCTTTATTTTCAGCAGAAATGAAAGATGACAGACCAATGGCTTTCAGGAAACATTTTGTTTAAACTGAAAGCACTGGCTACGGGAAACAGATTCAAGTCATCTCCATAACACACTCCAAAATGCTTCAACATCACCCGGTCAGTCTGCCCTTAAGGGCAAGATAATTACGGCTGCGCTGTCTGAATGAAGGATTTTTTGGTTCACCGATCAAAAATTTATTTTGAATCATCTTGAAAAGAAAATGTGACTCCTTGTTTTGTTAGGGTTTTGGGAAGGTAGACATTTTCCCTCTTCACTCAAAATTCTTAATGCAATTCAGGCAATGTTCAAGAAAACACCATTTTTCATCAGGACTAAGGAGACTTTAAGGAAAAAAAATCACCATGGATGATTTTGCTGTTGTAAAAGTACTCCCAAAATTCAGCTCAGGTGCTTGGTCGCCTCAAAACTTCAGGTCCTGTGGTGAAATTTCTTCCTGAGCTTCTCGTGAGCTCTGAATTAATATTCCATTCCTTGATATTTCTACTTATTAAAGAAATAGATTTGGTACATCCAATCTCATCTCCCTCTTGCGGCTGCTTCCCAGGAGTAAAACGACCTGCTATTTACTTGGCGTTCTGTAGGATTGTATAGGTTCCTTCTTTCACTAGCACTCCGTTTTCCAGCCTCAAGCCCTGCTGATGACAACACATGGGTGTTCAAGGGGCTACACCATCGTCTCTTGCCTTGTGCTTCCCAAGTAAGATGTCACCAACTGCCCCTCTGAACCTGGGGACACCAAGATCAAACTGGAGGGTCCCTCCAGCCCCACGCCAACCAGCTCGTCCTTTAGACAAGCCAAGAGATTTGCTAGGAAAGAAAACACTTCTGAATCTGCATGATGGACAGCTGAACAATTGTCTGTTTCATCAGAGAATCCCAATGAAAGTTGGGCTTTATAAGAAGTTTTGCCCTCCAGAGCCCTTGTGGAGATTTCCCCCTAAATTACAGCATTTAACTGCTCCCCACTTGGGTTTTACAAATAGCTGCTTTTATAACTACATTTATCCTCCTGCTAACGGTTTCGCAGCAAATGATATTTCATTTTGATGAGAAGGCTTTTGAGCTGAAGCCAAATCGCTCCGGGCAAAGCAGATTTTGTTTTCCTATGGTTTAATCAGTAGGAAATTAAGAGGCCAATATTGTGCTGCCACAGACATGGAGGCGAGCAGCTGCCTTTGCTCGGGTGAGTTTTTCTTCTCCTGCTCTCCCTGGAACACAACGAGGAGGCAAAAGTCACACTGTCTAACATAAATCCAACATTCTCAATCCCCAGTCCATGTCACTCCATCGGGAGCAGGTTTACAGCCTTCATCAGTCGGCAGGTAAACAGCACCCATTGCAGAATAGCCCATGATCAGCCAATCTCTTCGATTTGTTAAAAGTCAATTTTACCTTTTAAGAGAAAATTGAGCACATAATACAGATTCCTGTTTGTGTCCTTGCCTCGAGGGAAGGCAGCTCCTAAGCAGCTGCTGGCAGCTGGTCAGACAGTATGAAAAGCCACTGAAACTATATATATAGATATTTTCATGCTGTCTGAAAGGGTCAAGGCTGGCTGCTCCAAGGGAAGGTGTTTCAAGGCAAACACTAATGCAACACTCTGTTTACAAGGGGTGACTCAGCCACAGAAATATGTGCCTTTTATCACACGTTTCTAACTGTTAAAAAAAAGAGCAACAAAAACCAAACAAGTTTAGGGGACTTCAGTGTGCTTATTCCACAGCAGAATTCAGCTCAAATTCTCCATCCAAAAGATGTTTATCTCACAGATTTTACCTAATGTCAAACTGTATAGACTAATTGCTTTCTGAGGGGTATTTTATGTAGGGAATACAACACCTGTGTTGCTTTAAAAAGTACTCAATACCATTATCTAGGTGATGGTTTTACAGGACACGCCTGGAAGGTGACGAGGGACCTGCAAATTCTGCAAAGATTTATCCCCACAAAGCCTCACTTTACAGCAGAAGCATATCCAGTGCCCCATCCTCAGGAGTGAAAACGCCTAGCTGGGACCCAGAGTCTTTCCAGAGGAGTTTTATGAGGTCCGTACAGAGGAATGCCGGCGGTTCCTGCGGCTGCAGGGCTTTAGCGCTCGGACTTCTACACGGGGTCATCTGAGGTTAAGAGCAACGGGGGCCACGTTGGCTCAGGCTCCTCCTGCCTTCCTCTAATCAGGATCAACCCAAAACTCATTTCAGTGCTGGGCCTGGCCCCCCTACTTCAGCCCCGGGGCGGGGGATTTCCACCCGATTTGCCGGGTTTTTAAGGGGAGACATCTGCAAACTCCGGCTCTCGCCCCGGCTCTCCGCGCGGAGCGTGTTCGTGTTGGAGCAGGCTCAGCCTGTGAGACCCGGCAGGCTGGAGCCAGGAGGGAGGGAGCAGCCTGGAGACGCTCGCTCCGGAAGGGCTGGATGTGAATAAACCCTCTTCGGATGGTGGGACCGGGCTGCGGCACTAAGCAAACCCAGCTGAGCTGCCTCCGACCCCAAACGGGTCACCCCATGCTGGCAGAGCAACACTTTGCAGCATCCAGAGCCCGTGGGGGGGATGATCCGTGCGTTCAATAGGGAAGGAGCGCCTTCCATCACTGCCTCGGCGCTGAGCAGCTGTCCTGGGAAGGCAGCTGCCGATAGCTCATTGTAGGAGAGGAAAGGGGAAGGTGGTGGCATGGAAAACCCTGTCACCTTTCTCAAGGCTTCGCCATCTCGCGAGTCAGCACTTTATCATATCGCTGGCGGAAACTATTTAAAGGCTCCTTAATTAGCCTGTGGTCTCGGGCAGTTCCTGTGCCAACGGCTGGATGGTTCTGGGTGATACCACAAGGCTTCGTTTTGTCACATGGAAAACGTTTTCATGTAAACCACAGCAAAACCGTGTGTTTGCCTGACTACCAGGCAGGCTGGGGGGCAGAGGGTGGAGGTGGAGAGGGGGCACTCATGTCACACGGGATTCGTTTGTGTGATGTCCTGATAGGAAGCGACAGGCTCTAGATGAGCTGGATTTCAGCAGGTCTCACCTCTGAAATGCTTTCTGCTCTCAGCTCCCTGTGCCCTGTGCCACAGCTGGTGGGAGGAGAAGGGGAATTTCTGCTTGAAGAAAAGTTGCTCAGCATCTGAAACAACCATTCCGTGTTTTGCCCACCACATCCTGCTGCACAGCTCATGGCCAGTGTAGATAAGAGTTTTCCACTTTCTTTATTGACCTGAAGTCTCACAAAAGCCTTTTGTTGTAAGACTCCCCCACTCCTGTGCCTCAGGTACCACCACCACGGCAGCTTCACCTCATCCTCCTGCCTGCACCAGAGCTCGCATCCATGGCACTGGGGAATTAAGGGTGGGAAACGGACCTTTTATACATTTCATGCCAAAAGTAGAGGCTGAGTTAAAGATTTTAATCGCTTGCTAATATTATTGTTAAATTAGGTAGATAACTCAGATGTTTACTCAGCCAAGAAATCTGCTTTCCATCTAGGAAACCTACCTGCTTCCACCAATGTTTGGGCTAAGCCAAGCAAAGCCAAGCTACAGCTCCCCAGTTAGAAAGGGCTTCAAAACTAGAGGCTCAGAGACTTCTCCTTACTGCTCCCCCTCCTCAGGGGTGTAACCCCAATTCCTTGTTCAACCCCCTCATCTGTTCTTCATCCCCCCATAGGCCTGGCTCCCAGAGCTGCTGATCCTGCCTGTGGCAGGGCTTCCACCTTCTCCACTTCCCAGTCCTCAGAACATCTCCCTCCCATCCCCCCGAAATCATTCCCCTGGCATGAATATGCATCATGCTGCTTGGGGCTTTTCCTTATACACAGGGGTGCCCCTGAGTGCACCCACATCTGCTGTTCCATATATAAAAGCAGTTGTACAGGCATATATGCATGCATGTGAATATGTTATTATATCACAGGGAATTGTTTCTCCCAAAAGTATCCAGAAAACAGTGATCTGGGATGGCCTGTTGCCGATTTTTCTCATCTATACCTCCACACGTGCAGGGAAGGTTTTCACAGGAAATAACAACTGGAAATAAATTCCTGATGAAGTCAAAATTAAGAATATTTTCCTCTGCTTAGGCAGGTATTTGACAGTGTAATTCTTAAATAGACTTTACTGCTATTAAATTTAATACCCGTGAAGGATTACATATCTGCTTCATTGCAAGTCTGACAGGATTAGGAGAGTGATGTCTGCTTAGTGTTTTTAAAACGCCAAACGCTAACAAAGCCCTGAGCAAGAAACCTTTTCTATGGCCTGCAAAATGCCAAGGGTCCGGGGAACCGCACCGTGCCAGGAAATTGGATGGTGTGCCCTTTGAGGAGCTCTGCATTCCAGCTGCTGAAGCACATGGCGACAGAGACACAGCCACTGTGTCTGCACCCAAATACTCCAAATTCTGCTCCCTGGCAGCACAAAACCACTGGCTTCAAACCAGGCAGCCAGCTGGAGGAGCAGGAAATCACACCCCTTCTCCGCAGGCTGAAAAACTCCGGGATTTGGGGTGAAAATACTATGTGCAATGTTCAGGTTGCAAGTGATTGTTCACAGTTGTATTGTTTGTAATGATCTCCCTCTGTCTCAGAGATATGTATAGAAAGAAAGTCAGTTTCTCTAGTCCTGACACTACGGATTCGTAGTGGGGATGTTAAATCCTTGTTAGAGCGGGAGGTGCAGGCCAGGATGGGATGAGCCAGGCTGGCTCAGAACTTCCTGGAATGGCAAACTATTGGCACAAGGCCCTTTTAGGGATCTGTCTCTTTAAAATGATCCTCAGTTTCTCAAAACAGGCTTGAAGTCAATATTGTTTGCTCTAATTAATGGCCTCTCCAGCTCAGGCACCAGCCCTAGGCAAATCCACCCCAAAAATCCCCTGGAATAAACACCACCACTTCGATGATAGCTAGGAGGTGACTTGCCTTGTGTTACAGTAAATTGGCATGTGGGAAGAGCAAAACAGCCTCGCTGCTTCCCTGCTCCCTCCGGAAAGCTCCTGAGCAGGCATGGGATCCTCCACAGGCATGGGATCCTCCACCCTCCATCTTCAAGGAACCTGGGACAGTGTCCTGCCAGGCAAAGCCATCATCACCAGGCTCTGAAGGGCCCATAAGCTCCACATCTAGGTACAAACTAAGAGCAGAGAAGCCTATTTTTGATTCAGCTGCTGTTAGGGTGACTCTGGTGTCTATAAAGATGGATTAGCTCTGGATATTTCCAGGAGTAAGGGTTTGGCACTGGAACCCATAGAAAAAAACCCACTTGAGCTACGGCAATGGCGGGATTTTTTTTGTATATTAATATTATTATTCTGTTTTCCTTTTTACATCTAATGAGTATTTTCCCTGGGGAAGGGAGCATTCATGGCAGGATGGCTGTGGGCACTACAGGCACCTTTGCAGGCAGAGCTGATCTGCAGAAAGTGAATGACAGCAAAGCAGCAACTCCTGATGGACACAGAGGAGTCACCCATCTCCAGCAAGATGTGATGACCAGGAATCCCCAGAAAGCTCATTTTCTGCTACAAAGGAGAAAGAAAGAAGATAGTAGAAAAGAAAAATTACTCTAACAGTCGCCTTCAAAACTGCAGTAGCAGGTTTAAATGTGATCTCTGATTACTTCTTCACCTCCACAGCCAAGCTCAAATTCCTCCTGTTTCCTTTACATCAAAGACACACAAACTTGAAAAAAGAAATAATCAAAGCAGCAAACAAATCATGAAGGAAACAGGGCTTCTTAAAGCAGAGAGCGAGCCAGGTCTCTCTTCATTTGCCTAAGGAGAGCCCACAGACTGAGTCTTGCAGTTGCTTACTAAAAGATGGGGTCACATGGGAAGGTTCTTGGCCAAATCCTCCACCCCAAAACCCACAGCTTGGCTCAGGCAAGCCTCATTTAAAGGCCAACTTCCAAACCGAGCTGCTTGCACTGAAAAAGAGCTGGGGGCACAGTAGAAAATCCAGGTGATTGCCAGCAGCCGGGAAAGGGGTCAGACACCTCGCCAGGGATCCCCAGTGGCTGAACCTCACCCAGACTTACCCAGCCCTAATAAGCCTGATGGGAAACATGAGTTTTCATGAACAGAGTCCAGGGTGAGGGGGTGCCACTGTGTATCTCTGGTACTGGTTTGAACCATCTGCTCGAAACAAGATCGCAGCATCAGTCAACAATAAATATTTCCCCTCGGCTCAGATTTGTTGTCATCCAGGGCTGATGTGAGTGCACAAGGCCTTACCCATGGGCATCTGATATAGAATCACAGAAACAGAGAACACTTTAGGTTGGAAGGGACCTTAAAGACCACCCAGTTCCAACCCCCCTGCCATGAACAGGGACATCTGCCACTAGACCAGGCTGCTCAAAGCTCCATCCAACCTGGCCTTGAACACTTACAGGGATGGGCCGGCCACAACCTCTCTGGGAAACCTGTGCCAGGACCTCACCACCCTCACAGTCAAGAATTTCTTCCTAATAGCCAATCTAAACCTGAACTACTTCAGTTTAAGGCCATTCCCCCATCTCCTATCAACACATGCACCCCTTGTCAAAAGTCCCTCTCCAGCTCTCTTGGAGCCCCTTCAGGCACTCCAAGGCCCCCTTTAGGGGCTGTAAGATCTCCCCAAAGCCTTCTCTTCTCCAGGCTGAATAACCCCAGCCATCTCAGCCTGTCAACATGGGGCACAGCAGCCTTTTCACAGACGGCCTAGTGGGAAGCAGACCTCAGAATCCGCGGGTAATTAATTACCCAGCCCGCAGTAGTAAATGCCACACGGCGTATACGCTCCCGACGCAAGACTGATGGATCTGGCAGCGAGCGGTGCACTCCTGGGAAGTTTCCTTTGCATTAAGTGCTTTTGACACTAATGTTGGTGCCTAAGCAAACACATTAGGATGACTAAAACACCCGGGCTGCTTGGAATCACAGAGCACACACGCTGGAATTGCATCTGCAGACCTGGAACGAGAGGAAAGTAATGTGCTTTTGTTTTTAGGGTTGGTCTCTCCCACCTTTTCACGGGTGTGTTGGGTTCCATGAGGTGCCTATGGCTGAGCTGATACTTCCTCACAACACTCCATTGCTATTTATGAAGCAGACCTAAATATTCTGCATTAAAAAGTCACATGTGTGGATTATGCTCATGTGAAGAGTAATTGGATTTGATTGTGCTCTTTACAGATACGGGAAGTAAACCCAGAGCCTGCACTCAGCAGAATTAGTGTTGCAAAGACAGCTGAAGTGAGAACTAACTCGGGTTCATTGCCCATATTTTTCAGTGCTGCCACACAGCACTAAAGGCTTTGTTGCACAGATCTGCAGCCCAGCTACTCCCATATGGAGGAACCTGAGATTCAGGGGATTATAAAGGATGTGTGGGAGTATTAGGCAGATCTCCATGCTGAAGATGAAAAAGACTCTCATAGAAATACTTAATGGCCTTTGAAACAAGAATAAAGCATGCAGGATATTTTTAGAATCCTGCCTGCACTTGCCAACACCTGCATCTGCTGATGGCAGAGGCTCCCCAGTGTCAACACCCAGCACCTCTTGTTGCCACACAGCTCCAGACAGGGATACAAGAAAATGGGGAGCGTGGAACGCATATGCTTGGCTGAAGCAGAGAGTGTACCCCGACTAAAGCATCCCTGAAAAATCACCTCTGAAAAACTTCAAGGACCTTAGTTCCCCTTCTGCCAACCAAGAACCTGTTTGGGCTTTGAAGATGCCACCCTGGAGCACCACACGCTGCATGGTGGGAATATTCCACAGTGCATGAGAAGGACCGAGGTGGACTTATCCAGTAAGACTCCACGCACTCCTTCCTTTGCCCATCTCTTCTCTTGATTAAGGACACAGTATCTCCAACTAGGTCCTCTGTTTTGGACTTCTTTCTGGAAAGCCAAATGGTGGCTGTTGCCCAAAACCACTAGCACTGCTCAGTCATGGAAATGCTGAAGTGATGCGAGTTAAAATTTTTTTGGAGCTCACACTTCAAAGCATCATAAAAATACACAGTGGTTCAGCATTTTGCATGTTTGCCTACCACTCCAAAGAGTGGTTAGAAGCAGGTTGATAAGTGGGGCTTTGTAATTATCCTGTATGTTTTTCCTTTCACCCTATTTGCCATTAGTTTCCTTAGAAACAGACACACACACACTGGAACGAAGCATTTTCCCATGAAAGACTACCAACACCAGATTGTGTATGTTCTTAGGAAATTACTTGTTTTTACTTGTTTGGTTTTTGACATTAAAAATTTTTAGTGTCTGAATTTTCCAGCAAGAGAAACTTAATCTTATTGTATAAGAATTATCCCAGGCCAGTAATAACATTTCTGAAGGAACCAGTCATGGAAAACATGTTTCTCAGAACTGTTCTCAGGACGAGAAATTTCCTAGGCAAATCTAAAACTCCAAAAAAAAAAAAAGGGGGGGGGGGTGGAAATTGAAGCCAAAGGATTTGGTATAGTGGGATGACTGGAACTGCTGTTTAGGAGTGGTACATGGGAATTAACATGTTACTGCTGCTACTAAGAGGGTTTTTCTCCTTCACCAGGATGGCCAACTGTTGTGTTTTAGATTACAAAGGGTCATCTCACATGAGAATAACAGTAAAACTATCAGTTTATAGGGGTTGAGCAATAGGAGTCCAAACACCACTATCCCATCACCCCTTGGGCTTGGTGAGAAAGTCCAGAATGGTTTAGTCCTTGCATGGTCTCCTCTCCAGCTTTGAGTGGGGCTTTGGAGAATTCACCTCTCCATCCCAGTGGAAAGGTGGGCAGAGGTGGCCCTGTCAGTGGGGACATCTCCTCAGAAAGTTAACAGGACATGTCATCAGCTTAGCACTTAGGGGTGCTCTGGTTTTAGGTGTACAACCAGGTATCTCTACAAGAGAGTAGGTTTAGATTGGATATTAGGAAGAAATGCTTGACTGTGAGCGTGGTGAGGCCCTGGCACAGGTTGCCCAGAGAAGCTGTGGCAGCCCCATCCCTGGAAGTGTTCAAGGCCAGGTTGGACGGGGCTTTGAGCAACCTGGTCTAGTGGAAGGTGTCCCTGCCCTTGGTGGGGGGTTTGGTACTGGATGGTCTTTAAGGTCCCTTCCAACCCAAGCCCCTCTATCATTATATGACATCCAGCAGGCTGGCTGTGCCTTGTTGTGAGGGCATCGACCTGGCTCCTGTCCTCAGGACCTCCCCTTGCTTGCTAAGTGTGTTACAGGGAAAGGCTCTTCTCCTACCCAGAGCCTTGCATGGAAAACACATTTTGCTGACAGTGCCATATCTATCAATTCTCCTGTTAGAAGAGGAGACATGAGTTTTGTCTCTGCTAAGGCTTGTGTGTGCAGTAAAAGCCCTTCTATCAACAGAGGCACCAAGGAAACGAGGGTTGGCTACAACCCAGTTAAACTGTACAAGATCCTATCTGCCATCTCACAGCCTGTTGGATTGTTGCCTGCCTGAGCTGAGGGCATTCAGCTGGAGCAGGGTCAGGGACCTGGGGTCAGGAAAGAAAGGAGCCACACTGCCCTCGAGCCCTCTTTGGGGTTTGCCTTTGCATCTCCCATCAGGCTGTGCTTTGTACTCACTGGGCTCCTTTCCACAGAGGGAGGGCAATCCCTCCTCTCCATCAGGGAGATGCACCCTGATGATCCAGAGAAAGCTTGGAAAAAAATTAAATAAAAAGAGTATTTCACCCCTACCAAGGACTGTAAAGAGCAGCATCAACTGATAAATACTACCCAGTAGTGGCAATAATGATTTATTTGGGAAACAGACTAATTTGGAGTCAGTTTGACACAGATCTTTCTTTTCCCCTATATTTATTGTTACTGCTCAAAAAGGGCATGTTGCAGAGCTGAACACTGCAATAAGCATGGCAGTTTTGGATTATTTGCATACTGAGCCAACGGGGAGGATTTTTGTAACAGGAGGCCAAGGGCAATTCCAATCTCATTCTGAAAAGCTGCATTTCATTCAGGCATCCTTTGAGGATCGGAGTTGCTCCATCATCTGAAGCTATTGCCTTAATCTAAATTGTTGGTTCAATTGCTTTCCACGAATTTAGCACTTAAAGGGATTAGGGCAAAAAACGCTTTAATTTTCCTTCTGACCTTTTAACATCATCAAATGGAAGTTGGGACATCAGTAAAGGGATTTTAAGTCAATAATTGTTTTGTAGTGAGTGTATGTTTGTGAGCCATATACTATCCCTGCCCTAATCCTCATTCTCTGTATGGAGCAGAATTATCTGCCGTCCTCTTCTGGGTTTGGCTTCACAGCAGCCTTGCCAACAGGACAGAACTTGCAAACAAGGCAAGAGAGCAGTGATCCAAATAAAAATTGGAGAGATGAGGCTGCTCTGCTGGAGCCCCAGCAAGTTCTCTAAATGGGCTGTTGCTGAAATCCTGACCTTGTTTGCTCTTGGGCTGCCTGAGCTGCTGCCTACCCTGTAGCCAACATTAATTAATTCTCGTATTGATGTGTCGAGCAACTGCCATGAAATCATAAAACAAGCAAAAAGCTGTCGGCATCCTGTAAAACTTGAGGAGGAGACAGGGAATCAACACATAGGGATTTATAGCACAGCATACCAAGCTAGTACAGCTTTAATCTCAGGTTGTGTTGCCTGAAAAGAGGCAGATCAGGTACCTTATTCTGTGCTGTTACCTTGGGCAAGGGTTAATGGGTTTACACAGGCACAGGGGAAGGGGCAGTAGCCAAGGAAGCCAGACCCTTATTCCTCTGATGTTTCTTCCTTTAGACCAGGTAAGAAGCTGAACTGAGAAGCAGAGCTGAGAAGCCTGCTTTTGGCAGACAGGTTTAGTTACAGCAGTGAGATGTAGGTTTAGATTTCCTTTTGGCTCTCAGTCTCCTCCCTGGCCCTGTGTTGGCTCCTGTCGCAGCCACTTCATGCAGCTGCAACGATGTTGCTGGAGTTAGAACAACTATTTTAGAGTTGTGGTTTGCACTCATGGAGGGGATGGAGGGGAAAGCAAAGCAGATGTGAAACCCCTTAATGACCATAAGAAACACCAAGGCTGGAAAGAGAGCTGGAAGGAGGAGTAACCTGTGGCAGGAGGCTCTCATCTCCAGCCCCCTGAAGAAGAAGAAGGTCCACGAGTGGTTTGTGCAGCACTTGGCTGTGCTGGGGCACATGGGGTTGGGGTAGGTGGCTCCAACCACAGTGTGTCTGTGGGGCTGGAATGAGGACCCAGGTCCAGGGCAGCATGGATTTTGCATCAGGCTGCACAGGAGGCCAACTCCACTTCTTTCTTTCTGCTTTTGCAGGTCTTTTCTCTGCCTCCCTGGGAGGGAACCGGCTCTTGCAACATCTCTGCACTTTCCAGCACAATGAGCCCCTGTCTTCACTCGCTCCTGTACCAAAGCACCGGGGAACCACAAACAAGAACCGTAGTGTTGCAACACCATTGTGCTGTCACAAGTCATCTCGGCTAAAAATAAACTGCCGCTAAACAACTTGCAGACTTGCTTTCACCAAATGCCGTAAGGAAGACGCCCATCAAGAGCACAAACTCAGGCAGGGCACAAACAGCTTCAAAAACTCTGATGAGTTTACCTTTTTGCCTGTCTTCTGAGGGTAAGTCCCCCCAAGCCCTCTCCTGCTCCTCTATCCTGACCAAGTACCCTGGATCACCTGTGGCTTCTCCACGAGCTCTTCCATGTGAAGATTTTTTCCCCCGCTCTCCCCACTTCAGGGTATTCATGGAGCCCCAGGAGGCTAAATCCCCATGTGGGGACAGGAACAACCCTCACCTTTGCTCTGAGCAGAGTTCAAGTGACCTGTGAGCTCTTAGCTCACCCTGTCATGTTTTGTGGGGATATGCAGGTTTTGCACAGCTTTACAGGGAGTGGGGAACCAGCCTTGCGTAAAGCTGCCGCCCGCAGACAAAAGCCGGCAACAAAGCCCAGCGGGCTGTTTTGTCTGAGCCGGGACTGCTCCGTCTCCGGCTTTTGCCGGTACTGGCAGCAGTGGAAAGCCAGGGTAGTTTTCTCAGCTGATCTTGCTTTAGTCTTAGCAGGCTATCTGAAGCTCAGCTCTTTCCCCACTGCCTCTGTGCGAGCTTTAATGTTCTGTGGCACCTGCCCTGAATCGCAGCCACACACCGTGCTGTTGCTTGAAGGGCTGGGCTAGACAGGCTCCGATCAGCTCCTCACCTTTCAAAACAAGCTGGAGAGAGTAAAAGTGTCCCATGATGCTCCATGAGGACACTTTTGCCAAGCTGCTCAGTGTACATCAGACCCAGGCCCATTGCAGCAGCAGCTTCCCATGAGACAACATCTCCCAGTTTCAGAGGTGACGCTGTGTCTCACTTATACAAGATTTTCCTTCCCTCTCCCCAACACTTTCTTTTCATATTTTCCAGCCCTGAGAGAAAGCCAAAGAGGCTGGAAACAGAAAGCTAGATCTTTTTCCCTCCCTCTCTCCCAAATGCAGAGGTGGGCTGCAGCCTCACAAGACCCACCAGCTCTCCACAAAGCTGCCACTGGGCTCAGTGGGAAGTCTATGATCCACCTCCAGTACCTCCTCAGTCTTGCTATCCTACACACCTACCTAAGGCACCAGGATGCAACCTGGAAAGTTTTGGGATTTCACCAATCTAAAACTGCTGAGAGAGACAGCACAGTCCCTGCATCAACCCCAGCTCCAGAGCATCCCCATGAACTCCATCGATGGCAGCAGAGACCCCTTTACCTCTCACCCTGTCTCCTTGGTTTCCAAAATAGCTGCATTCAGGCACTTAACCCACAGCATCACTGAGCCATGCCCAGGAGGAAATTCCCCACCCTTGATCCTCCTGCCTTTTGGCCTTTTAAGGAGACTTGGACTAAGCAAGGGAACAGGATGCTGGCAAGTGGAGATAAAAGCAGGCTGCAAGTGGCAAG
This sequence comes from Manacus candei, assembly GCF_025592945.1. Taxonomy (NCBI): domain Eukaryota; kingdom Metazoa; phylum Chordata; class Aves; order Passeriformes; family Pipridae; genus Manacus; species Manacus candei. The sequence goes on along the minus strand of NW_026138161.1, from coordinate 1,132,397 downwards.
GGGACAATACTTTTTTTCCCCTGGCATCAAGCAGGCACAGAGCTGGAGGGCAGGTCAGGCTGCCTTCACCTCTCCATGGAGAGGTGACATTCACTTCTCAGCTGGACCCTGCAGTGGGTGTCTTGTCCTCAAAGCTGGCTGCAGGAGCTGGGCTAGCTTGTGCTGGTAGGAGATGTGGAAAACTGGAAGAGAAAATGCCCCCTGGCTCTTCATCTGCCCTCGTGCAACCTGTCCCTGTTACCAGTGCAGAGCTGTGGGAGACACAGTGGTGGGAGATGTCCATGGTTCAGCATAGACACCCAGTTGTTAGGTGTTAGTTATTAGGAAGATTTACTCAATGTGCCCAGTTTCAAGTGGGACCAAGCCGTGGAAAGGTTTTGATTCAGAGATACAAAACTAATTCCAAGTTAGAGCAAATGTATCTTCAATGCTCCTTCATCCAAGGGTTAAATTTTTAGCTTGGCTCAGCATGACACCTCACTGGGACACTGCTGACTAAGGGCAAAGGCTTTTCTAGTGAACAGATCTCTGATGCAAGGCTTTGGAGCTGCTGGTGGGGTCATCTGCAGCTTTGCCAAAACAGTTCATCACCAGAGTTCCTCTCAGGACTGCTTAGCAGGAAGCAGAGCTGGGCTGAGGAGTGTGGGGTGCCACAATGGGGCCAGACAACCTCCAAACCCTGCTCCCACCTGAATCCCAGTCGGAGCAGGCACAAGCACAAGCTGAGCTCATGTTAACCAAACGAAAAAGAGTTTTGACTGGGGCCTACTGGACTGTGAGCACAGGATGCGCTCCAGCTCCTTGCAACAAATCATTTCAGCTTCAACCCCATGGAAAGGTTTGCACTCAGAAATTGCTTAAAACCCCTAGGCATAGAAATCTCTGGGCAGGGCCATCTGTGACCAGCATGCTTTGAGTCTCATTTCCTCAAGTTATTAACAGATATAATGAGAACATTAAAAATACCTCAGTCCTGGTAGGGCGGATTTGGGACTGAAGCTGTGCCCTGTCTCGATCAAACCCTGGGAAAGGCAGAGGCTGGGAGGGTGCAGGAGGAGGCTCCCCTCTCCCTGTGCATGGCTCGAGCTGCAGCCAGCCTGAAAGACAGAGCAGGCTATAAAGCCACACACAGCTGATTATGTCTTTCACTTGCTTTCATTTGCTGATTGCAAGGCCCCGGAGGAGGGAAGTAGACAGTACAATTAAAGCAGCTGCAGGTTGTCAGAGATGCAAAGCAGGGATGCAGTTCCCCAGCCTCCCAGCTGGCCTGACACCCCACTCCTCTGGGGACAGACTGAAATCACCAAGGCCTGGGCAGCCCTTGGTCTCTACGAGACAACAGAGACCAGGATGTGCCTTTTGCAAAGATCCTGGAAGAAAGCTAAGCAATAGCTGGAGGTGAAGCCCCTGCCGTGGGATAAGTTATGCCCTGCCAGAGAGGGGTCAATGCTCACAGAGTGTTAATTCACACCAAATAGGAATTTGGCCCCATGGCCTCTGTACCAAGTCCCTCACCATGGGCTGCAGATGTATCAGCAGAGCATTGGGACCAAGGGGTGAGGTGGGGTCTGGCCCTGAGCGAAGCTCCATCAACGTTGAGGGGAACAATGGGCTGAGCTCAGCATCTCCCAGATTGCCTACAGAAACACTGTGGTACTGCAAACACTCATAGAATCATAGAATGGTTTGGCTTGGAATAGACCTTAAAGACCACCTAGTTCCAAACCCTAGCCAAGAACAGGAAAAAATCTTCCACTAGACAAGGTTGCTCAAAGCCCCAGCTAACCTGGCCTTGAACACTTCCAGGGATAGGGAAGCCACAGCTTCCCTGGGCACCCTGTGCCAGTGTCTCACTACCCTCATGGGGGAGAATTTCTTCCCAATATCCAAGCTAAACCTACTCTTCTTCAGCTAAAGGCTTGGGGGGGTTTTGTATTTTTTCAATCAGCCTGACTTTTCCCTGTTTCTGTATATATGCTTAAAATTCTCCTGAAATGGCCTTCTAAAATTTTCCATTTTGAATCTGGAGGGTAAAAGAAAAAATAAAAGCTACGTGTAGCCAAGACAGACAATACTGCCTGGGTATAGGATTTATGCTGCATCATTGTTATATTTGGCTCTTCCTAATGTCAATACCTCCTGTGCTTTTAAGGCTGTATTAGAAAGATAAAAAAGGACCAGATAAGGACAGCTCAGGCCAAACTTTGGTACCACTGAATTGGTCAAATATACAAAGCAGCTGCTTTAAAGTCCAGAATCAATATTTTCACATCAGAGCGCTGCACAAAACACAAACCAGAGAAACTGTGGAGGTTTTGACAAGATTTTTTTTGGAAAGCCCTGGCTGGGCTCAGGCAGCCTGGGAGGCTGGGCTGGCGAGGAGTCAAGGCTGCAGGAAGCCTTTACAGGAGCTTTGTGCAGGGAAACATCCAAGTGTTTTACGGCTTTGCAGCTGTATGGACCAAAGAGGAATTCGCTGGGCTACAATTATTTTCCACTGGATCTACTGGGAGCTGTAGCTGCTATTCTGTGGGGCAAATTTGATTATGTGGTGACTTGAATTTCCTCACACGAAGAAAAACACTTCCCCGCTAGTTTATGCGTCCTAAAATATACCAAGAAGGGGAAAGTCATGCCAGATGGTGCAGAGCAGATAGCAACCCCACGGCTTGCATCCCACATTGTCCTCCCGGCTGAGTGCGCTGCCGAATAAACGGTGCTGCGGGGATGATAAGTTGGGATATCGCTTCTTGGAGAGTAAATTACTGCTTTGTGAGTGAAAGCAGCAAGGTTTGTTCATCAGATACAACTTGTTCCTGTTAGGACGGAAAAGCTCAAGCCAAGGAGCTTCTCTCCACAAAAGAGAAAATTTGCGAAGCGATTCATGCCAGGGGAGTCATTACTTTTCTGATCAAAGCGTGTTTAACATTAACAGAGGATCTCTGCATATACAACATGCATATGCACATAAATACCATGTCTCAACCACTGTCTAGCTCCAGGAGATTGGAAGGTGGGGCAGCAGTAAGAAAAGCTGGATTCATCCAGAGGGCACACAGGCAACTGGTTTCTGAGGAGGAAAGAAAGAAAGAAATAAAATGCATAAAAGAGAATATTTAGGGTGCAGAGCCACTGGCACAAGTTGCCCAGAGAAGCTGTGGCTGCCCCATCCCTGGAAGTGTTCAAAGCCAGATTGAATGGAGCTCTAATCAACCTGGTCTAGCGGAAGGTGTTCCTGCCCATGGCAAGAGGGTTGGAATGAGATGACCTTTAAGGTCCCTTCCAAACCAAAGCATTCTGTGATTCTATGAAAACTCCAAATAAAACCAATATCAAAAAAGAAAAGAAGCCCTGAGATGTGAGAGGGATGCTCAATGCTACAGTGACAAGCTGGGTTTATCTATCCTTGTTAGAGAATATCTTTCATTAGTTCAAATTGAGAAAAGTCCTTGAAAATAAAACTGGAGTGAACTCTAAGAGCAAAGCCCACTTGGCTGTGGCTTTCCAAGGTCTACTTTTGCCTGGACATATAGGGCCAGGCTCTCCAGCTGCTTCAATTCTCCTTGCCAGGGAGGGAAGACACCGCTGTGACAGGGACAAAACAAATCCCTTCAGGCCACTGCTGGCCACCCTGAACCACTACTGGAAATCACCATCCCGTGAAGGTGATCCAGTGGCTCAGGCTGGGTATGAGGCAGTGTGAGGAAGGCACAGAAGCGAGCCACAAATACACCCCTAGATACTCTCCAACAAGACTGAGGACCTTGTCTCCCCAGACTGTGACATCCTAGCACCTCCTATTTGTACATCCTACATCCCATAATTGCCTCGCTTGAAGCTTTAATCAGCTGGAGTATAAACACATGGGCACAGTGAACTGATGCCACAGAGAGGGAGCCTCACCCTGCTGAGGCTCCCTCATGGCAGTGTAGGGTAGCCAACACTGCAGTGTGGGGTAGGGGGGAAGAGTTGTGACCTCCTGTCAGACCCAAGCCCTGAAGGCAGCTCTTGGATGCTGCTGGGGTGTGTTCATGGCTCTGGAAACATCTGCTCCACACACCAGCCTTGGCAGTGCACAGGAATGGCTGCACCCACCTGCCATCCCCAAGGGCAGCTGGAAGCTCCCTGTGTGGTATCACCTGGGTTAGGGTCACATCCAAAATCTGGGCATGGTCCTGCTGGAATGGCCTGTGAACCTGAGGAGGGCAGCCATGAATCATCCTCCTGAGGACCCCATCTCTCTTGACCTGAGGAAAATGAGGCACCAGGCATGCCCAAATGCATGGTGTTTAGGCTCATTTCAGGACGGATTGGGCCTCTGGGATGCTCTCACCTCACACCCCAGACACCAGAGCACACTGAGGAGCTTTCAGGATGCTGTGGAGGGAAGAATTGTCCTGGGAGAGATATAACTGGGGTGGGCAGGTAGCAGAAATGTGCTGAGTGCTGCAGCTAAATCGCCCTGGGACAGTGAGGCAGAGCCCTTAGTCAGCCCTGACACATGCCTAGGAAGGTAGTGGGGATACTGAGCCTGCCCAGCTCAGAGGGATGGGATGGAAACCCTGGGAGTCTGCAACCAGAGCTTGGAATGCTGGTGGGTCAGGACATGAACCCTGGTCTGCCGGGAAGTGGAAGGGTGAAATAGTAAAAAGCTCTGATAAGAAGGACCATGTAGTCAGAACAAATATTGAGTGATTCAACAGCAGCTGACCCAGGAAGGAGTAGAGGGACCTCCTTGCAACGTTTGACTTGCTGGTTGTGATGGCGCAACAGCCTCAGATGAAGAAGAGCAGCAAAGCCATCAATAAGGAGGCTCCCACCATCACCATGGCACCTGCTCAGCTGCTGTAGCCCCAAAAGCAGCCTCTGGGCTTCCTTCAGCTAAAAAGATACCTCCTCCTGTGGCAGGTGTGTGTCCCCATCCCACAGGGATGGCAGCAGTGCTCAGCACCGGCTGCCGGGTGGGACTCCAGGACTAACAGTCAGGTTGTTTGCTGTGTGTGCCGGTGGACAAACTGTGTCACAGCCCATATTGCTGCACCAGGGAATGCTGAAAAAAACACAAGTTCCCTCCTAGACAAGCCTTGTAATAGGCAAACAGCCAAGAGGCAACTGATGTCCCCACAGCCTGTGTTACTTGCTCACACAGGGCAGGTCTGCCTTTTACCCTCATGTCACAGTGCTCACACCACCTTGGCTCTGGGCTCAGTGGCTGGGTCAGTTCCTAGCATGGCTATTGCCTTCTGTTTCCCTCCAAATCCCTGCACCAGGTAGTCAGGAGAGGGCTCTCTCTCTCTCTTCCCTTGGGATGCACTGGGAGGTATCACACAATGGTCCCCGTATGGCTTTGCTGGGCTTAGGCTTTGGAAAGCCAGTGGTGTTTTAGGTCACAGGAAGGCTTTCCATCACCATCACCAGGAACACAGGCTTGGAGCCAGGCTAAGCACCCCCCTTCAGAAATTCAGACCTCTTGAATAAGACCTAGAGCTGCAATGGAAGAAAACTAACAGGAAAATACCAACCCAACCCCAGCATCTCCCAAAACCGTGACCCAGAGTTTACTTCTGAAAATCCAGGCTCACACTCCATATCTAACCCACAGGTGTGCTTCCTGTTGGCTCCACCCTCTTATTCCCGGCACAGCCGTTGTTTCACAATACCCTCTCTGGCAAAGAAATCTTCATCTTTCTAAGCAGAGACAGATGCCAGCTGGGGGTCTCTGATGTGCAGGACCCCCACACATTCAGCCCCTTTGCTCTTGGATATCACAGATGGGCCATGGCTCAGGGAAAGGCTGGTGGGACACCTCTAGTACCTACAGAAAACCAGCAAAGTTCAGGGGGAAAAACAGCCAGCAAAAAGGGTGGTGGATCATATGGACCCCCACACCCTGACATGTTGGAGACTGAGGAGGTTCCTTGGTTTCACACATGCTCCCTGCACCCTTCCCACCCACTGTGCCAGTGCAGGTGGCTGGGAGAGCCCAGCAGAGAGGTCCTGGAGTGGGGCTGGGCTGAACACCCAGTGGGGCTGAGAGGTGCTCTGACAGAGCAAGGTGGGGAAGAGTTGGAAAAACTCCCTGTGCTGAGAGTGCCTGTCTCCTACCATGGGAAAAGGTGAGCACCTCTGGCCCTGCTATGATGCTGAGCCATGGGAAGCACCCGCCCTCCCCACCGGTGATGGAGGGGGCTCTGGCCATGCCATCACCAAAGCTGGCATTCAAGCCCATGGCAACACTGCTCATACAGCATGGACCCACAGCAAAGACATCCCTATCCAGATGGGCAAATTTGTGCTTATTTACACCACTTTCAAGTGCAGACTAAGCACAGGAGTAGCTCGGCAAGCTGGGCAAATAACAACAAACAACCCCCCCAAACCAAAACACAGGCACAAATAGTGATAAAAATCAACTTTTCACAGGTCACATTTATACTTTCTCCTTGGTACAATGCTGCTTGTCCCCAAACAAGGACCCGAAATGGCACTGGAGGGTCACAAATCTGCAAAAACACAAAAGGCAGAGATTAAATGAGACAATCATGTAGGTATGGAGTGAAGCATGTCTGAGGGCTCGCATGGCTGAACATGGATTTGCAAAGACTTGTCCAGTGATTGACCAACCTGCAAGTGCGGAGGTGCAGAGAATGTGATCTGCTAATCAGACTAGATGGAAAGTCCCTCTAACATCTGCAGTCATTGCCTAAGAATTAGGGGGGGGGGATCAAGCAGAGGATTTTACCTGCTCTGGAGAGCACAGTTCATGGGACAAAAATGCTCCCCCATCAGCATAAGTGAAATATCTTTGGGGTTAGAGCAGCCACCACTGACTGCAGTTCCTGTGCTGGCGATGCTGCTGCAGCTTTGTGGCTGAGGTTCATCCCTGCTGCTCCACCCCTCCTCCTCCCACCCCACTGTGCCTCCCCAGCCACCCTTGGCAGCTTTGCCAGTGAAAAGGAGCATTTGGATAACACTCTTAGGCACATAGTGTGATTCTTGAGGTTGTCCTGCGCAGGGCCAGGAGTTGGACTTTGATGATCCTTGTGGGTCCCTTCCAACTCAGGATATTCTATGATTTTATGGAAGTGGGGCCTGGGTACTCCCAGGAATGCCTTGGTAATACTGGGAGAGAGAAGCTGCTCCAAAAAAGTAGCTGCCCTTGGGCTGGAGAGCACACAGAGACACTGCACTCCCTTCTCCCTGGGCATCCCCTGCCTTTCTCCTGAGCTGGGAGGCACTGGAAAGCTCCCTGTTCTCCTGACCACCTGCAGCAGGGTGGCTTGTGGCTCTGCCATCAGCCTGACACAGCAAAGTTCTAAAAGCAGATTCAAATGCCCTTCATATTAAAATAAAGTCACAGGAGCTTTTGGCCTGAGGGATCCATGAACTCTGTGGTGAAGGGGTTGGTACTGGAGTTGGCTGAGGACCTTGGACACCACCTGTGTCTCAGGGCACATGGAGGGAGGGAGTGAAGCCATCACTGGGCATCACTGTAACACACCCACAATTTTTTAGGCCTTCCTTTGTGGGCTTTTCTATTTTTGACCTTCTGCCTAATCGCATAAGCTGCTTTCCAGAGTAACTACAGCATTTGCAGCTTTCATTGACTTCCTCTGAAAACATGAGTGAGGATTGCCAGGAGGGAGAGGACAGAGCCATGCTTGCTTGGACATGGTTTGTTCACCTGGATAGTTCATGGGCTTCAAATAATGCCAGACAGGCAGCTGGGCAAGTGAAGGGCTCGCAGTGCCCAGCTGGCATCTTGCAACTCAGAAGCAAAGTATGTGCTAAAGCAAGAGCTGTTTGTTTACAACTCTCTCCACACAGCAGAGGCTGAACTGGAAAGCCAAATCCACCCTCCACTCCATGATAAACAGTGGGTGTTGGGTTTTAAGGAGCATCACACCGTGACCTCGATGGCCCATTTTATGTGTGGTGGCATGGAAGGGAGCCCAAAGGTGAAAAGGCTTAATTAGTAATACTCGAAGCTGATTATCATGGCCCATATATAGGGTGACCTGCATCTACTATCACTTAGCATGGTAATGACTAAGTACAGTATGTGGTTTAAATATCTCCCTAACGCTAAAGCTAAATACATCTATAGCCCTAACCCTCTAATTGACTGATTCTAAATATGATAGATTAGCTTTCCATCTCATTATATGTATCTAATCAGGGGATGAGTGACCCTTGGATACTTGGTTTTTCATCTCTACTGTCCTACAACAGCAACTAAAAGAAAATCACTTCTCTGCTCAGGTTTGTTGCAGGCTTATCTTGTACCCTATCTTGGAAAGCTGCTGGAGTCACTTCACGTTGATCATAAAAACAAGCTGCAGAATCCTGTTTTTATGTGGATACCAAGATTTAGACATGTAGGTTTAACCTCTGTGACCTTTTCCTGATGACCTTAAATCATCGTGGGGCTCTTGCTGCCTGTGGTCATCACTCTGTAAACAACTGGCTCAGGGGCAGCAGTGCCCAGTGGGAAAGGCTGAGAGAAAGGAGCAGGGAAGGCTCTTGGTACAAACAACAGCTTAGGCTTAAATCACCCTTTCTCAAGTAGGATGCTTATTTACATATTGTCTAAATAAGGGTGGTCCTGTGGAGAGCCAGGAGAGATCAGGACTCCATGATCCTTGGGGGTCCCTCCAACTCAGGATATTCCATGATTCTATTCTTAAAAGAAGTTTCCTGATTCCAATTCCAGCTGTACAGGTGCTTTTTCCCCCTGCATTGCTCAAGCCCAACTGTGAGGTCCTGCACACCAGGCAGGCTCCACTCCCTCAGGAGCTGCTCACCACGGCCCCAGCCTGAGTGCACAGGTGGGTGGAGGACTAGGGCAAAGTCCCTGAGTGACCTCATGTGCCTCTTCCAGCCCAGCTGAGCACTAATAAGCTTGCTGCATTAAGGCTTTCACTCCAGGCCTGGGTAGCTCCAGGCAACTCCTTGCTCCTGCTTTGTCTCTGCCTAGGAACCAGTCTCCAAAGCAGAATGCTATGGGCCACCTGCCTGGTGTTGAAATCCAGGTGCTGCTGGGGGCTCCAAAGCCATTTGTTAGTGCTCAGGAGTCCCTGGGATACACTCGTGCTCCACCAAAACTGAGAGACACCTACATGAGGTCACCCTCAAAATTTGGCCACCACTGACAGGCTCCCTGGTACCTCCCTCTGGCCCAGGAGACACATCCCCTCTTGCTGGGAGGAGAGACCATAAATCCATTCCTCCCAGTCCCTCTGCCTAGGCCTGGCTAAACAGGACAGAAAGGGAGGTCAGTGGCTTTATGCACAAGATGCTTTCAGAGGAACTGAGGATCACCCACGTCTAACAAACCTCCACTGCCAGCACAGCCATGGGTGCTGTGTTCCCCTCCATGTTTAACACAATACAGAGGCCATGGAGCCAAAACAAAGGCTGGATACCTTTACAGTCACACTGGCTGGTCCAGGCAACACCAACACATCTGTATGTAGGCACAGAGTAAATTGACCATGGGGAGATGAGCCATGGTATAATTTTGTCATTTTCCACTCAAGCGTCCAGGGCACTGATTGCAGTTTGGGGATTTTCCATGTCAGACAAATTACCAGACTCCACCAAAATAGCTGAGAGACAACCCCATTTTGGGTTACAACATCTTCACCAGATGGGCACCAGCAGAACTCCCCTCTGTGTGTGCAGGAGACTCGGGGCCATGGTAAATTGGTGCAGTGGAAGGAAAATTAAAGGAGTCAGGGTAACAGATGAGAGAAGGCATCCCGAGCTGGCAGGGGAAACTCTTGCTCATTGTAAGCAAAAACAAAAGAGCCTTCAGTTGCCAGGGTGTAATTTAGACACAGGCTCTACGTGGCAATTTCCATAGGTCTGCAGGGAGCCCTGGTAAAAATTGGGGATGAAGGTTCCCACAAGTGGAAGGATTTTGTTAAAGTCCAGGCCTAGCTGAGCATACTTAAAGGTCACTCTTGCCTTTTTCCCTCCAGTTAAAAGTGAGTTTTAAGCTACAGAGATTAGCATTTGAAAGAGAATGTTATCCTGTGACAGAAGGCTCACTTGACCTGTTTCCTTAGGCAGCTGGAGGCAGGTTTTCCCCACTGACCAGGGAAGTGGCAGAAGCACTGAGCTGAACAAAACCACTACTACCCTTGGAGAAAGGGCTGGAGATGAGGGAGAATAAAGGGCCTGAGGAGTGGCAAGCAGAAAGGCTGCCCCAAGGAGAGCTACATGTCCAGATATGTCTATCAGGTAACACTAACTTAAGCTCAAGTCCCCAGAGTGCATTCACAGAGCTTGAAAATAATGGTGACTCAGCTCCAGTTGAAATACTCACCTGTAATACTGCCCTCCTGCCTTGAGTCAGAAGGTTTGAGCTACTGATGGCACTGCCTTTGCTCCAAGTTTGGGAGACACCAACATCCCAGAAGCTAGAGGAAACACTGGCCAGAGTCATTTAAAAACCCAACAACGCATTTCTTGGAGTGAAAGCGACACTGAGTCACAGTTCAGAAGAAAAATGTGGTTAGCACCAACCTCTAAAAAAACCCTTAACATCCCATTTCTTTTAGACTGCATTTGGGAAAAGAAAGCCACACTTTTCTGCAGGAGGTGTCTCTGGGCAGCAGAACAAGCCTGTCATGACGAGGAGGTTTGAAACTGCTTCCTGTCTGAGTCTAGAAGCAGATAAGATGGAGATACATAGAGTTGCCTCTTACTCCCAGCCCAACCACAGCACACCTTGGCCAGTCTCCAAAAGGGCTCATTAACAACCCTTGCAATGTTCCTCTCCTGGCAGATGTGGTGGCTATAGTGGTGGTGATGCAGTTGTTGCAGTGGCTTGAAGATCTGGAGATCTTGTTCCTAGAATCAAGTGAACTAAAGGTGAAGCAGGTTCCCTTTAAGAAGAAACACAGTTTCAGTTGTCACTGTTGTAAGAAAAACTGAGGCTGACCCCAGTCCACATTGAACTTTTGAAAATGAGAGACCAGGTGATGAATAAACCCCTCATTTGAAGGAGGGGGAAGGAGGCCCTGGAGAAACTGAGTCATTAGTTTTGAGCAATCCTGAACTCACTGCTAAAATCTCTCAGCTCCACTTATATAAGACCTGTTGCCAACAACAGCCATGGGAGCTCAGGGTTGGGGCGGGAGAGCCGACTCCGTGGGCAAGTTAAAACTGTTTCAGGGCTAAAACCTTCACACCGACGTGTTACCTGTGAGAGCCCACGCAGAGGAGACTTTGTCTTTGTCTGACCAAAGCTCATTTCGAGCTTCCTTCTTGAGATGAAAGGGTCTGGGGATGTTCCTCGGCATTTCTGCCCAGCAGCCTTTTGCCAACTCCCACCATCCCTGAGACCTGTGGTCCCCAAGTCTCCTTGATCACACCTGCCTTCGCCAGTGTGGATGGGGCGGAGATGAAAGGACGACTCTTGCCTTCATAAGTTACCTGCAAGTGGCCTGAGGCCCTTCTAAAATATACTGCACCCTCTCAGTCACAACCCAGAGTCGTGACCCCATTTCTTAGAGGACACCCTCCTGCCCCCTCTCTTTTCTAGCTTCTACTACAAAGTGTGGGAGGGGAGACAGCCTGGCCTTCTCCCACAGCTTCCAGTCTTATATAGGGATGTCACTGGGACACTGGTTGTACCAAAGTCCCCACCAGGACCAGAAGACACCCAGGTAGCTGAACACCAACACTACTCCCCTTCTTCCACGCTTTTTGACCTCCTGCTCTTCCTTCAGGCTTGGCTGCATCAGCAGGACACTTCCAGAGGATGGCAGCCCGAGAGGTGATGCCAAGCACTGTGACCAGGGGAAGCAGGATGGGCTGCAGAAGGCAAAAGGTGACAGGCTTGTGCAAGGCCTGATGCACGAGTCCAGAAATGCTGCTGGGCAAGCCTGACACACAGCCACTGTACAGCACCCAAATGTCCTCCCCAGCCTTCCTCTTCTTTCTTCACTCCCGTGCCTCCTGAGGGCCGCATGTCCTGCTTTGTGGGTTTTGAGACAGCGAGGCAAGGGACCACACTGTGGTGACTGTACATAAAGAATAGGAAGAGATGGAAAAATACTTTAAACCCATGCCTTCTGTTCTCACAGTTTTATCACCCATCTCTTGGTGTTTGCTATTTTCCTCCATGCTCCAGTGCCTGGCTTCACATCAATTCACAGACCCCTGCTTTCATCTAATAAAATTATAATTACATGACATTCCAGGTCCTGTTGATGTGGAGAAGTGTAAGTCAGGATCCAAAATATTCATAATACAGATGTTAAAAAAAAAAAAAAAAAAAAGAAAAAGAAAGAAAGGAGAGGACTTTGACATTTATTATTTTGGAAAGCTCGTGGTTCCTGAGTGAGCCGTGATTTTCAGACAACCTGACTCATCATTTCTGCATGCTTTGGTTTGGCAGCCCTGTATATATTTAGTAATACAAACCCTGACTTGCAGCTTCCAATGAGAATCCTAATGGCATGATAAGACAGATTTTCATCTCATTCACGTCATTTCCAAATATCAGGACATTTACTTAGCAGGAAGAGTTGTAAATGCTGTGAAATGGTCTCCCTGGGGAGAAGCAGAGACCTTCTGGCTACACGCTTGAGCAGCTGAGCAAACCAAGGGAGAGCAGGCAGCAGTGAACAGCTCTTTGCTTTCTGGCCAAAGGACAGAGCAGATGATCCCAGACACGTTTTCCTCTTCATTGCTCCTGGCTCTGGGCATTGCTAATCGAGTCCTCATACCACAGCCACTGGAGCCTCTCTCAAATCCAACTGGGGAAAGATCAGCTTCTGCAGGAGGAGCACACAGCTCCAAGGGAAAATACTGCTGCAAACCATATAGGACTTCACAAGGAGTGAGGAACCTGTGCCAGTCCTTGTGAATGCATTCAAAGCATCCTCAGCCAGCAGTCAGAATTGCATTTTTTACTTTAAAAACCCTTAGGCAGTGGGAGTCTGTGGGATTTTTTTTTTTCCATTGCCTATCAAGCAGCGGTATTAAAAATGATGTCTTTGGCAGCATAGCCAGCCTGAGTAGACGTGAGATGATTTTCATCTATTCATCCTGGACCATCTGCTTCTTACCATCAACTTTCAAAGGCCTCGAAGGAGACGTAGGCCACTGAATTTTATAGCTAAATTTCATGTACCTCTTTGAAAATGAAAGGATTGCACAGAACACAAATTTAGAGACATCAAAGGGATCTTCTCTTTTCATGCAAGCACTAAAAGCAGTGCAAAGGGAACTAATTACAATTTGCTCAATTGCCAGATTTCACACTGGAGCGAATACAAGCATTTTATGCTTTAAACCTTACAAACCCATGGCTGCCAGCTTAATATACTTCTAAAGCCAGGACCAAATTAATAGACTAAAACCATCTTGCATCCACCACTGAGGCAAGCAACAAAGCCAAAACAGTTGGCAGGGTAGCTAATGGAAAACTCCTTCTTTTTTGTATTCCTATTTTTTTTTCTCCCTTTTTTTTTTTTTGATAAATCAGTATTTATTCACATATCAAATGCCAATGCAAACACTGATTCAGCTTTTTCAAAAGTAAAGCTATTGCATAGATACTTTTTATTGAGCTGATCTTCATCCCTGCTGCTGACAGAGTCTGAGGAAACATGATTGAAATGGCAGCTCCTCATAAAAAGTATGAGAGAGTTCAGGGATGTTGGCCAAATGTGGCTGACTCAGGATCTGCTGACTCGAGCAGCTCAAATCATTACAGAGACATGTGAGTTCCAGGCAGGCAATGAAGGGGAAGAGATGCCCTAAATTATAAAGGAAGATCCAGGGGAAATTGTGAAAACCAAGAAAACTCCTGCATAGCAGAACCTTCGGCTTCTAAGTCCATCCACAGACCCGTCCATGAGTTTGCAGTGAGAATGATAGTAAGGTGGAGTGACCCTGACACCACTTGAAATCTATGAAAAGTAAAGCTGGGGAAGAAACTCCCTTTGGCATTTCATCTCCATCAAGCCAAGTCCTGGGCCAAAGCATGTACTGGTTGGCCAGAGCAGGAGCTTTTCCCGCTCCCCAGGGTAGCCTCAGACACCATTTTATATCCTCCAGACATCTACAGACTTTCTGATTTACAGTTCTCAACAATCCCAACAGAGCACCTACAGAGGTGATTTAGTTTCCACTCCCCAAGCTTTCAGGATGCAGATTAGTGGGTATTGATATGATATGACATGATATGATATTCCCACACCAATAAAGGTCTCCAGAGGTGACTACTGCACATTCTTCAGTGGTGTAGATACTCAGATCCTGGGGCCATGGAGATGGGATCACATTTTGATGCTGAAGGTAACATGTGGCACTAGCTTCTCCAGCAGGACATGATTCCATAAGCCAGAAGCCCCAAGGAATAACACAAGCAACGAAACCCTAGGGTGATAACATTTTGCTGGCAAAAAAAGGTTACAAAAAAAGAACTTACTGTTCTCCAGCACTGATCTCTAAGGAAGGATGGATTGTTCATAATCCTTGACAGTGGGAGAGTCAGAAAGCCATCAACACAGAATTCACAGACAGTTTTGGGGCTCCCACTCTCAGCGTCCAGCTTTGCTGCACGCACTTACCCCTTGCCAAGCAAGCACTGCTGCAGTCCTAACACCAGGAAAACAAGTGGGAAAGGGAGTGAGGAGTTGCCCAAGGTCATGTCTGCACCAGGTGGGTGAACACCACGCATAATTCACATGTGAATAACATGCCACAAGTGGGCCCCTCATGCAAATGCATCCACTCCTGTACTGTTTCTTCCTATATGGGAAAACAATTCAAGCTAGCCTGCATGACTGGTTCTCAGATATTTTTCCAGATATTCACTCTTCTTTCTCCTGCTTATATGACACAACTGTTTTTCCTCCTCTTTTGCCCCACTTTGAAGGAGCTGGGTATCTACAGACCAGCAAAGGGATGGGTTGCAATGTGGCCACAGGATGGTCATGGAAGGGAAGGGAGATCAGAGGATGAAGCTGTGCTTACGTGACAGAGGAGATGCAGGAAAGAAAGAGGGAGAACTGGGGTAACACACAAGCACAAAGGCATGAATAGTCCAAGGGTAACTGACCCTGTGCCCCACCTGTCAGACAGTTCAGTGAGGTTTTAGGGGTAGAAGTAAAAGGTAGGTCTCAGCTTTGATTTCTTATTTCCAACTTGGTTTCAGAGGAGGTGAGTACGTACATACTGGGGGGTCTGTGCTGTAATGGGGGTTAATTTCCCTGCCAAAGGCTTCTGCTCTCCTACACCACCTCCACAGCTTCAGTGGTGCCAGGTCTGCACAGAACTGCCCCTCTCTGCTGCACCTCACCCTTCTCTCAAGTTATAGCTTGTGAGTAGCCCTATACAAACATCATTAGTTTTGCAAGAGGTTAGAAATCCTTTTCATTCTCCAGCAATTCATATATGCCCAAGGAAGAGGCTATAAACCTGTCATACAGCTTGAAGCCCATCAAGGAGTGCAAAGGTGTGCCAAGGAGCTACAGAAAAATCATCCAGCTTCCAGGAGAGCAGGGAAAGCACAGATCCATCTCCCAGAGCATCTGGTTTCTACAACCTGCACTGAAAAAATCATCTCAGTCTGCTTGTACTCAAGGCCACAACCGATAAGAAGTGCCCTGTGAGTAACAAGCCCTTAAACCCAAACCAAACCAAGTCACCCTGTATCTTAGATAAGGTTTATCGTTCTCAAGGGAGAAAAGTTGTCCTTTTGTGTTACCTGTTGGTTGACACCTCTGCTTTCAAGCAGTTTGCCAGCTCTGCGGCTCCCATCGCAATAACGCTACAAATAATTTAAGTGCTACCACTTTGGATCAAAATTTTAATGAGGCACTAAACCCACAAAAGGGGCTCTGTATAGCATAATTAAATAGAATAGGCCTAAATAAACAGTAAGGTTTTACAAGTTACATTATAGTTGAAAACAGCTGGGAGGCAAAGAAAGGAGCATTGAAGATGCATGATGTAAAAAGGCATTTCACAGAATGCAAACACTAAAACTTTTCATATCGCACAAACAGTAAAACACTACGAGCACATGACTTCCCTTTGATTTGGAAGAATCTGTGTGGGGCACAGGGTATTTGTTTTTTTCCTTCTGCAAGTCAGCACAATGAAATATTTCACATGGGAACCCAAACAGTGGCAAAGAGAGCCATTTGTCCTTCGGAAAGAAATAAATACTGCAGAAACAGGTAAAGTCAGTAGGAACATCTGGTTCAGTCAGGCCATGGGATGTTGGATCACGCCTCCAAAACGCTGGACAGTGCTGGGACTCCTCAAAATAGTCTTGCAAACAATCAGAATTGCAACAAGTCTATTTGGCTCAGAGCTGCAAGACACTTGTTTCATGCTCACGCCGACTCCTCGAATCCACTGCAAGCAGTGACATTCAGGCTGAGCCAACCAGCTCAGCATTCAGTGCTCTGTCTGCATCAGCTATTTACAATACCGTGTTTATTCCACCTCTGTCAATATTTGATCCAAGAGCTGCATAAGTCCTACAAACAGGAAGGTTTCAATTTCACATTAAGGTAACATTGACAGTGGTGCTGCTGTATCGTGTAAGTCAGTGCATTTTTACTCCTTGAGAATGAAATTACTGGTAAACTTGGCTTTCATTTCATTTCCCCCCAGTCCTCTCGGCAGCCTTTCTCCAGAGCCATAGCTATTGCTGCAGTTCTGGGCTGGTGAAAGAAAAGTTTCTAAATTCATCTTGGTTTATCATCGGAAGAATCCCTTCTTCAATGGGAGTCAGGATGGGCTCTTCTTTTATAAAATCTGGATCAAAGTTGCTCACATCATCTTTGGATTTCTGTCAAATGGAAAAGACAAAGGAAAGAGATGTCAAAAGTATGTATCATCTGCCTGATGATCTGCTCTGCACCTTTAGTCCTGAGTGCATTGAACCACTACCTACATAACCGAGGCTGAGCTGACTGAGAGCTGCTTTTGGGGTTGGACTGGGAGCAATGCACAGCCTTTTCGAGCCTCTGCAGGTTTCTGACTGGGAACCCACTCTCAGATTTAACTGGCACTGCCTCTGGGGTGTTCCCTGCCCAGACATGGCAGGACAGGGCACATAAATCAGTCCCTTCCCTCAAATGGCAGCACAGACCCAGACATCTGAAACAGTTATCAGCTCTGTTATGACTCTACACAGTCCCCCCTTATCTGCAGAGCATCTCAGCTGGGTTTTGGGGAGGGGGTGGGAGGACACTCCTCTGTGTGCCAGCCATTAAACTTGCACAATGATGAATTACTGGGCCGTGGGAAGACAAATGGCTCGCCTCCAGGTGCTGGATTCCTTGCTGTGTACCACAAAGTGGGACTGTTTAGAATACACACACACAAACTGGGTTTGTGGCACATTTTCATGAGGCACGTGTTTTTCCTGCATCCAGAGCAAGATGTTTTATTGACACTGAAGTTCAATAAAATTTATTGATATTGAAGTCTAATGTTCCCAGATCCTGTTCAGCTCACGGTGGACTGAGCAGGCTCCCTTAGCCTTTGATTTGGGTCAAGGAACAACTCAGGAGTCTGCTGTCGAGCTGTCACACCTCCCCTGAGATCCTGATCATGCACCCGATGATGATGGAGCAGGACTGGGTGGACCATTGCCACTAGGAGCTTGCAGAGTGACCACAGCATGAGACAAACCATTCCAGGCAACAATTCCAACAAGGAAGCCACAGAGACCATCTTGGAAAGGTTGTCCATGGAGAGCACCACTCTTCTCTCACAGAGTACCCCTAGGGCTGTGTAGCAGCACTGGGGAAAGGGACAGCACCACGGCCCCTGCAGCCTCTCTGCCATTTGAACCACTCAGCTGACAGTGGCCTGAGCAGGGAGCACTGTGCTTGGTGCTGAACAGACAGAGAGAAACAAGGGAGAGACAGCCCCGTTGAGAAGGGTTAGGTGGAGTGAGCAGGATGAGGACTACTTACCCTGTTTTATCTTTGGGGCAAGGCAAAGGGTGGTCAGGTGCCTAACCTGCTGCAGTGTTTTAACAAACCTGCACCTTTTCACTGAGCTGCCTTTGAAAATCTGGCATGGAGTGGAAAAGCAACCTGCACAACATCAGGTGGCCAACCAGCAGCCAAGCCAGGACCAGAGATCTCACCTCCCTGCTCCTGGGTCAGGCCTTGTGTGTCAAGGTTGCTCTTCCTTCGCCTCCTTTCCTGTCTCATGGGAATAAATGTGCTTATAGAGCCAAAAAGAGGAAAAAAACCCCAGGAATCCCTTTCCCCCACCCCTCCTTGCCACATACAATTCGGGGCCTGAACGGTGGCTCCATCTGGCGCTGGTTCAGCAGGTCCCAGTCCAGGTCCTTGAAGTAGGGGTGCCGCAGGATCGCGCTCTCGCCGCCCAGCCCGGGGCTGCCCAGGCGCATGGTGGGGTTCTTGGTCATGAACTGCAAAACAGAAAGGGCTGTTTGTTTCCTCCCATCCGGCACAGCCACGGGAGAGGGACCTATTAGCAGCTGCACAAAAGCTTGTCCTCAGCTTTCCTGTTGAACCCAGTTGCTGGCCAGACTTCTCAATGTCGCTGTGCTGGAACCACATGCAAGGAACTTGACTCACTTTCCAGAGGAAGAAGTTGGGGTGTATTTCTGCTTGGCCCTTTTTCTTTTAGTGAAATCCTTTATTACCACAATAAGAAAAGAAAGTTGAATTGCATCATTAGCAACATTACAAATGTTGCCCAGTGGGTTTGGTTGTTACTTGTTTCTGTATTAATTTCTCAGGATTATGAGCTCGCTCTCAAACTCTGCTCACCAGCCAGCCAGGCTTTGGCCTGGAATCAGTCCTGAGCTGTGCCTTTTTCCTAAATCTCAGTCTGCTGAAGCACTGCCAGATGCCTATGCTTTCCTTCCTGTCACCTCAGGAAACAGAGGAAAATGGGCAAGGTGCTGGCTTTTAGAGCCCCCCCGACCCTGAGCAGACGAGAGCAGGCAGGCGACCATCTCCTCCCTCACTGGTGAAACACTAAGAGAGGATTTCATTTTGTAGCATTTTTATTCTGTTACCAGTGAAAAGAAATTTCAAACCCCAGCCAAAGTGCCCTGACTTGCCAGGGAGCAATGAGGAAAGCTGTATATCATGCAGACAGTGCGAGAGGGGCCCGGTGGGTGCCCTTCAGGTCCCAATGAGAATGATGAAGTGTGAGTGCTGCAGATATTTCTTACAGGAGAGGAGGAGAATCCTTTCTCCAGGAAGGAAAAGAGTCTGGCTGGCTTGTTAATTTAGGATTATAGTTCTTAAAAATTCAGTAATAAACAATCTTCCCCCTTCCTTCGAATATTTCTAATTCGCTAGAGAAACCAGGTTATGTTTGAACTGGGAAAATAGCTGCTTTTATTTGCCTATTGAAACAGGAGCATAAAGCAAGCTCCACTCCGGTGGAGGTGTCCAGACGATTTCCTGGAAGATGAAAGAGCATTATGTTTAGCAAACAGCTGAACCAGCCAAACCAGACAATCGGTCACTGTTTCAGGAATGGCCAAGTCTGCTGCATCTCAGCAATGGGGAAATGAAAAGAAGGGGAGGTGCAGTGAGAGACCAGCTTCACTCTGACTGTAGGAGCTTTTTGCAAGGTACAAATTCTCCTAGGATGAGTGGATAAAAGGTCTAGTCATTCCCTACCTAGAAAGAAGACAGGGAGGAGAAAAACAACTGCCTGATTTACAGAATTCTCCCCAATACTCCATTCTGAGGGAGCTTCAGAGCCAAAGCAGATGGGGCATCTGCAGCTGAGACCTCGCAGGACCCCAAAATCTGCTGACATCAGCACAAACCCCACAGATCCAGCCTGATCTCCTGAGCCCTTCAAGGACATGTGCTGCCACATGATTCCCTACAGCAGAACCTTTTCCCAGTATTCCACCCAAAATATCAGTAGAAAGAGCTGCAGAGCGCACCCAGACTTATAAGAGGAGTTCACTAGGACTGCACAAGGAGCAAAGCACCCGTGGCTTTCCACAGCTGGGCTCTTCCCATGCTTCTCTGGACTCTCCAGCCCTCAGTGATGCAGCATTTCCAGGGTTAGGCTCAAGGACAAGCAGAACCTCTGTGTCTCCCCAGCCCTTTCAGCCTTTTCTTCTCCTTTCTACCAGCAGAATCCCAACACAATTTGTTTCCCAAGAGACTGCCCCAAAATTTCTGTGGGATACTGATCTCCAGACACAGCTTGGTTTCCAAACAAGAAATGGGTCAAGCCAAAATCTCTCAGAGACCTGGTTCAGACAAGCCTTTGCAAGCCTTGAACTAGACTTCTTTGGTTTGCAAAACAGGCCAGAAACCTCCTGGCAGCCCTGTCTTTCTCTAGAAATTCCTTGCCCATCTTCTTTGTCCCCACAGATGGATATCTGCACCTCACCAACTCTTATTTGCATTGCTGGAACACCTAGAAAGCACAAACAAGATCAGAGCTTGCTGGTGCTGGGAGTGGTACAGACCAAAACAGCCCAAAAAGACAAGAAAAAAAAAACGGAGAAAAGAGCTGGGAATAAGTCAAATGTCTCCTGGCTCCCGCCCTACTGCCGCCTCCATTACACCAGGAACCTTCTGCTAAATGTGGAGAGGGAAAACATAATCATGAAAGCAAATAATCTCTGAAAAGGACTGGCAATACACTTTGCTTGGGTTCCCATTCATCCCCAACCATATAAGACCAAAACCTGAACCCGACTGCCCATTCCCAGACCAGTTCAGAGACCTGGGACACAGAAGTGTGTTTACATTCCTATTTACTTGATTTATTCCGCATGATGCCAAAACTGCACCAAGTGAAGGCATCCAATGCAACAACCCAAGAGCCAACATAAACGCATTCCTGGCTGCTTAAAACACCCTTCTTGCTAGGACAATGAGGATTAGGCAAAGGCTATGCCTTGAGGTGGTCTGTTTTGGCCTCTGAAAAAGTAAACCAACATTCAAACCAAAATGATTGTCCAAATTCGACTGGCTAGCTCTGGTTTGTGTATTGGATCTAGAGATTGGGAAACCTCGGCTGGGAAACTCTGGGCACCATCTACACCACAACGGGTGCCCAAAGGAGGCAGGAGGAGAGGAAAGGACTCAAATTCACTCACTGCTGGAACATGTTCCCCTGGTCGGCTGCTGAAAGCGATATCAGGTTGCCAAAAAACCCTCTCAATTATTGCTTACCTCTGACAGGAGAGAGCTGACCTATGGAACACCCAATCAAGCACCCTCTTCCTCTGTCAGGCAGGAGCTCAGTGCTGCTGCCTCTCTGGCTCTGTAAAAACAGGGCTGTGAAGCACAAAGGGCAGCACCATAAACCACTCTGGGCAGGCTTCTCCAAGCTTGTTTCCCAGGTACTTGAAGTGCCTAATTCAGGCTAGCAGGGTATTGAAAGTGAATATAAATCAAGCACTCTACAAAGTGTATCAACATAACATGAGGAGGCCCCCCTTTCATGGCAGTCAAACTCACACTGGTTTGCTTCAGCAAAAGGACAGGATATGGAACAGGTATATGGAACAGATATTCCAGAGACACTGTGGATGCCCCATCCCTGGAAGTGTTCAAGGCCAGGTTGGACAGAGCTCAGAGCAACCTGATCTAGTAGAAGGTATCCCTGCCCATGGCAGGGGGTTGGAACTTGATGGTCTTTAAGGTCCCTTCCAACTCAAACCATTCTGTGATTCTCTGATACCATTTCAGAGCACAGTTGGTCCCTTACCATTAACTTACAGCCCTGACAAATGCATTGAACTCTGTGCTGAGACCCTGCAACTGCACCTACACATGGGAACTGGAACTGAAAACGTTGCCTTTGCACAGCATCATGTGGTAGGTGAAACACAGCCCTGCACTCTGGCAGCTGCAGCACCCTGGCAGGTTACTCCCCTGTGGATGTACAAACACCTCTGCAACCCGGGGCTGTGATGGAAAACAAGAGATTGGCCATTGCTGCTCCTCCCTTACGCAAAATTTCCTGGTGAATTTTGGAGTGGTAGGTCCATTACAGCCTGGTGAAGGGGTCTCTTCTCTGGGAAGAGACTCCAGTCTTTATTTGGCAGTTGGACTGAAAAGCAGGAGTGCAATCGATGACTAACAGAGACAGCGCTGATGCTCTGCACTGGAACAGTTACCTGCCTTACTGCAAAAGGTATATAAAATGAAAAAATGAAATTTTTGAATAATTAACACTCTTCAACACCATTTGAATTCACCAGAAATTATTGCACTGACATAGAAATGTTTCAGTTTGTGTTGTTTAGTACTCAGGAAAAACCAAAAGACTCCAATGACCTCTCAAAGGCTTAAAAGCCCATGAATTCTCCCTCTCTGCCCTAGGCAGTACTGACACTTCTCTACTGCAACAGGGCAGCACCTGACAGCCCTGTCTCATGCTGTCTCTGCTGTCTGATGGCACCTCTAACTCAGGATTTCTGAAGAACTTAATCACGAGCTCAGCCTTCACCTCTGAAACAAGTAGCTGGAGCCCATACCCCTGTCCTGAACCATGTAAGAGACACTTGTGCAGCAGGAGGGGTAAAGCTGAGTGTCCAGACCACACAGACACACAGACAGGGGAAGGATTTTCAGAAATGTAGCTTGTCTTCCCCATGATCCCTTCGGCTGTGTTCAGAGACAGCTGGAAAATGTCTTAAGAAGTGTTGGCTGTTCCTGGTATCCACGGAAAGGCCAGAGTTTGATTGTTGCTTCACAGGCTGTTTAGCCCTAAATGTCCTTCCAAGGACAATCCTGCAATGTTTTTGCAGGTGATGGGAGATGTTCAGCAGAAAGGTTTTTGTGGCAAAATGTCATCTCCTAATGTTTACTCAGTATCTCTAATTTTGCACAGTAACCACAAATCCAGCATGAATCTCAAGGTCTGGCACACAGAGCTCAGTGAAGAAACACAGCGAAAAAAATTTTAACAGTAACAACAACAAGGCAAAGCAGAGATGTTCCTGAGCAAAAAGAAACATGTAATCACCCAAATCCAAGAGGCCTCCAAGCAAAACCAATAGCAACACTATCAAGCTTAAACCTGAACCAGGCCGTCCAGCCCTTGCTGTATGATCACATCCACCCATGGGAAATTATCCCATTCCCGGGGTAAAGAGCCCCTTGGGAGCATCTTCAGATTGGGATCCTTTGGGCTACACCAGTTTTCTGAGCAGAAAACTCAAGCGAGGCTCTCGTTGACCTCAGCTAACCCTCCCAGCAGCATCGCAGCCAAAACCAGCAGCTGGCATGAGCCAAAAACATGATTTCATGAGATCATTTGAAAAACTTTACTGAAAGAAAACGCAGCAAGCCATGACAAGAAATTAAAAGCTGGGGATTAGTTTATGGAGGGTCCGTGAAGTTACAAGGAAAAAATGCAGCCATAGCAGTGTCAACCATGGGGGAAAATCTGTGTCAGCCCTGGGAGCTCAGTCTGCGAGCAGGTGAGAGAGAGCAGGGATCTATGCCAGTCTTCCCCTTCACCCATGGCTTGGACCATGCTGGGAAAGGCTCCAAGACTCTCAGTCTGCTGGGCAAGGCTGCACTGAACATTTCCAGTGCTGCTCACATGCAGCGTTGCAACTTCTGCCTCAAGGAGCTGAGTCTGCAAATCCGTCTAACGGCCTGGGTGTCACTGAAGGGATGTTTGCACAAACCAGATGTTTCTGAGCATTAATTTCCTTGAATTACAAGTTCCCTTTCTCAATACTGGAATCCCTGATTTGTTTTACATAACTGATGTATGTGCTATTTGCATCAGGGTAATTAATTTCATGAGTAATATCACGGTGACAGATGACGCGAAATTGCATCACATTCTAGGAAAACATTAACGAGCCCAGATCCCGTCACAGAAGTACTGCACTTCAGGAAGTGAAATACAACCTTCTGCTTAGCCATTCCCTTTGCATTATCACCCCTCTGGACAAGGAAGAAATCATTCTTTCTTGTATTAAAGAACATTTTAGACACGCCAGTTCCCATCGGTACTCTGGTGTATTTGCCCTGAAAGAGAACAGCCTGTGCTCCCAACAGAGACCCAGGAAAATTCATCACTTTATTTTGCCAGGAGCCCAAGGGCAGCCTGTCACCGACACGATGGCAGTACCTCAGTCTCACTGCTCTCCAACACACCACCCACCTCAGAGGACCCCTATTCAGATTGTGCCAATGTAATAGTCAAGTCCAAACTGTTAAAGGAAAGGATGATTTCCCTGTTCATGGCTTTAACACTCCCAGGTTGCTACCAAAGATCAGCAGCAGCACAGGAGATTAATGCCCCACAGTCTCTCCTCTAGTAATGAGGGAGAGCAGGGAGATCTGGAGATACCCAAGGTGCTCGTCTTCATTAAGATTCATGAGCTAAACTAACAGGGCAGAAATTAACTGGAAAGGAAATAAGATTTCTCAAAGATCCATTTGATCTCAGACAAAAGGGAATCATTATATAAATAGAGCAATTACTCTAATTAAGGCTTCCCTCCTTGAATCTCTCCACTGAATGCTGCAGTTGCTGAAAACAGTTTGGCTGCCTATTATGTAAGGCAAACAAATCCAGGGTCTGAGGTGTCATTAGCCTTCAAACAAAGGAGAAGAAAGATGGTTCTATGGCTCTGTCTGTTAATGTCTATTATTTCTAATGATTAGAAGCCAGGAGTCGTTCTTTTTTTTTTTTTAATAAAAAGCTGCTCATTTTGAGCCAGTCTTGTCTTATGCTCTCCTGGGCAAGGCTCCCACCACCATCCATCCCAGTCCTGCCAGGGAGATGCCTCACTTCCCCATGCAAGAGCCATCCAGGGCTTGGACACACAAGTGGGTTACGGGGGGCGAGGGAGGCAGCACAGCCCAGTCCCACTGAATGGTGTCAGCCCTGGGAGCAGGGTGGTCAGAGTTAAAGTCCTTGTACTTAGGGCAGCTCAGCCAGTGCCGGGTTGTGGGTGTGAGCCAGGCACTTGGAAGCCCGAATTCTACTGACCTTCAGTGAGGGCTGTGCTGCTGAGAATAGGACTTGGAGTCATCATGGCTCTCTCTCGAATGCCACCTCTGTTTGACTCTGGGGATTTGCTTTGACTGCAGCCATTAGAGGCTCCCACCCTGCACACGGAGGGATCGATTGCTGAAAGCCCTGATTCGTACCAGTGCAATTCATCACGGTGGTGAGCCAGAATGCGACCCCACAGGGTGCTTCTACCCCCATGCTGCAGTCCTGGCTACACAAAACCGGGAGCAGGTGAAATCCTTCAGTACAGAAAAGGTCCAGTGAGGGCAGTGCCAGGGTTCAGAAGTACAAGATTGCCCTGAAAGCATTCTAAGGAGGAGGGGGGGGGGGATGAGACAGAGTGTGAAATATCTGTTATCTCCTTTTCCAGATAAAAAGGGAGGGGAAAGGAGGTAAAAATAAGTCTTCAGCCCAGCTTCTAAAAGCCAGAAGACCCTAACAATAAGCACAGCAGCAGCCACATGTCTAATGTGCCAGCCCCAGGCAAGAAGGACAAAATGTCAGTGCAGTGGATATTAAGCAGATAAATTTGATCTCGCTTTCCCCCAGTGCAGAAATGGCTGCTCGATGAAACAAGAAGGATTAACTGTATTGCAAACAATGTTGAGCAAGAGACTAGCAAAATAAACCAAGGTGGATAGAGCAACTCACACGTGGGGCAGACACATCTGGCTCCAAATCTTCCGGTGGTGTAAACTGATGTAATTTCGCTGACTATCACCAGGAGAGAACCTGGCCTAAAATATGGAAATTAAATGTTCTCTGAGTAGCTATAAAATTCTTTGCTGTGCTGAAATCTACCTGTTTCCCTGGCTCTCTCCACTCATCAACACTAATGCAGAATAAAAAGGCCACAAGTATCAAATGCATTGGCCCCTGATGACAAGTAGTGATTTTTGACATTTCTCCCTTTGGTATTCTTGTAATAAATAATAAAAAGCAGAAATTAACTTCAGTCACTAGATATGTGGAATGTTTGACACAGGTTTTGGTCAAGATGCCACACCACAAAGCTGTGTTTTCAGAACTGAGGAGTCACCCTCAGTTCCCACGTGGGTCAGCAGCTGCAGGGGCTGCTCAGACAGCATCAGACTCTGGCTGCTGGTTTTCAATTACCCCAGCTGGACTATAGGTACAACATAGGATATGCAGGTCCATTACTAAATCAATACATCAATCAGAGTAACACAAATACGGAGGGAGAATGAGCATCACGCCTATTAACAGGCTGGGGACATGATCCTGCTCTCGTTTTAAGCAGGGGTAAAGTCTCCCTTGGGTTGCACGGGCAAACAATTAATCCTTTTCTGATAGTCCTGTCAAGAGGAACTGGGAATCTGTTACACAATCCTGGGTGGTCTATTTACATAGGGTCAAGTACAAAGAGGACTAAAGTGCCCTGGACAAACCCGCAAAGGCCAATTAAGAAAAAAAAAAGCCAGGAAAATACTTCAAAGGAGCTTTTTTTTTTTGTAGTCCTGGTTATATTTCAAATTCTTTTAATTTTAAAGTTCCTGAAAAGACACAGCATGTCAGAAAGTTCAAAGCTGGAGGGAAGAGTAAGACCTAAAGCCCTGAATAGCTCGGACAGTGGGAGATTTGTTACCCCTATAGTGGTGTGGGGACCTCCCAATTAGATGGACTGGCCCCCTCCACCAGGGGCTGCACAGCTATTGCTGGTCCTGTCATTCAGCATTCCCACCTCCAGGTTGGACACAGATTTTCAAGGGTATCCTTGAGATTGGGTTTTAATGGACTTCACCAAACCACTTTTGAGGGTCTGTAATATCACTGTTTAACTGTGGCACAGATGAGAAGGGAGCCTGGTCCACAAGTCTTAGGCTCAGACACAGGAACTGCTGCTTCCTTAAGCACCTAGGAATAAGAAGGAAAAAAAGGATGGGGAAGACAATGTCGGCACAATGAATGCTCCTTCACTTTTCTCCCATCCCCGGCAGGAAAGAGGAGGCTGAGTCACAATTGACATCACAAAAGGCTGGGTTAGGAGCTTTTTTTTTTGAAGTAAATCTGAGCTTGCATGCTGCACACTTTAATGAGAAGTTAATTTGAGCCTGTTGGAAAGGGAAAGGTGAAAGACTTAATGACTATTTCAGGATGAATTTGGCCTTGGCAAGCTATACACAGATGGTTTTAGTTTTCTCTCACAGTGAATTATTCAGAAGCATGGGACTATTACTGTGGGGAAGAGAAGCACTTGAGAAAGAGGTGTGATCAATCGAGAGAAGTGATTAAAATCACTGGGGAAAGCTGTTTGCTGTTTGAGAATTGGGAGGGAAAGAGACAGCATGTTGCAGAGATGGATGTGCAAGCTCAGGCAAAAGAGGTAAGAAGGCAACCTGTGGTGGGGCACAGCCCTGACACCTCACCACTGTGTGTGTTTATGGC
The DNA here is from genome assembly GCF_025592945.1 of Manacus candei. NCBI lineage: Eukaryota > Metazoa > Chordata > Aves > Passeriformes > Pipridae > Manacus > Manacus candei. Next base: position 1,104,995 of record NW_026138161.1, on the reverse strand, counting down.
AGAAATGGTCTGGACAAGGATCATTTAAAACTGAAGAACTCCTTCCCAGCTGGGAAATGACAGGCTCTGGAGTCCTGCTTTTGCAGCAGTGGCTGTGGAGCCAATGAGGAAATGCAAGATGAAAGCATTTCTGAAAAGCAAAATAAAGGAAAAATGTGTACACAGATCCAGCATAGAGCCTCACAGGGAGATTTAAATATCAGCCTCACTCTGAAAGCCAAAGCTTAATCAAATGGTGACTGCCAACTCTGAAGAGATGCCAAGGAGAATAATTTATTGGCATATTTGAAGGCACTTTTAATATCTATCTGCCTTTGTTTGCAGGCTCTTCAGCTCTGATGATAAAGCATTGAGCTCATCTAGCTCCCTCTTTGATTTTAGTGGGTCCATCGTGTTGTTTCTTTTCCTTTTAAGCTTTGTCAAAAAAATACTCCCAGCATCTAGTTCATTCAAAACCAAGTTCATTTTATATTCATATGCTATTCCAGCACTGCATATGAAACAGATTATCTGCCTTTTTCTGTCTCTTGCAAAGAAAGAAACTGGCCCAGATCTGTAGGATGCAAGTGTGAAGGAGAGGCACGCACCTTGTGTAGAGTGATGAAAGAGAAAAGTAGGCACCCCTGCACCACCAGCATCTGGCTGCCTCTTCTCACACCTCAGAAGTGCTTGGAGAGGGCTGGGAAGCACAAACATAGGGGTTTGGTCTAGCTCACATGTGGCCAAACTGACTGCCCAGGACTTAGAGAACAGGCCAGGCACAAAGGCAGTAGGAAGCACATATGGACTGTTCCTGAATGTGTCAAGTAAAGCACAGTTCAGGTATTCTGAGTGATGTGTTGAGGCAGGATGCAGACACCCACCGTGGTATCTGAGCTGATGACAGCTACTTCTGATTTCCCAGGATCCAGGGGTGTTCAACCCCAAGCGACTGCAGAGTATGAGGAGAATAAATATCTCCAAAGTCCAGAAGACCTCACCCTGTGTGCTGATGTCAGGGGTGAGCAGCTGCAGTGAGTAGGCAGCTTGGATCATCCACACCTCTCCTGAACTTAGATGTCCTTGCCAGCAGTCTGAAACCAGCCCTTTCCCATCCACTCCTCTGTCACAGCAAACTGTTTGCTTTGATTATGTTAAAAAAATCTGCCTCTAAGCCTTTCTGCTGCAAGAATTCCATCCCTTTGCCTCCTCTCCTCATTAATGGCATTTTCAAGTTGCCTACAGAGGTGGGGGCCAGTCTGGTTCAGCATAGAGCTCTCACCATCCACAAAGCCCTTCTGAAAATTAGGGGTCCTGGCCAAGGGTTTGGGCACTCATGGTGGCATCCCCTTAGGGTGGGTAGTTTACTCCTCCTGCAGCACAGCTCAGTGCTTGCTTTGCTTTCTCTCCTTCAGCAGACCCTGGATGGAATTTCCCTAAGGAAATTTCTTTTCTGCATCTGTATGTGGCCTTCCAGTACTTAAAGGGAGCTTATAAAAAAAAGGGATAGGGACTTCTTACACAGGGAGGTAGCGACAGGACAAGGGGAACAGTTTTAAACTAGAAGAGGAGAGATATAGACTAGATACAAGGAAGAAATTCTTGACTGTGGGGTGGTGAGGCACTGCCACAGGTTGCCCAGAGAAGTTGTGGATGACTCATCCCTGAAAGTGTTCAAGGCCAGGTTGGATGGGCCTTTGAGCAGCCTGGTCTAGTGGAAGGTGTCCCTGGCCATGGCAGGGGGTTGGAATTGGGTGATCTTTAAGGTCCCTTCCAACCGAACCCAACCCACTCTGTGATCTCTCCCATCTTCTTTCTTCTTGGCCCATTATAGTAAGTGCCTGCACAGCCTGAGTCTCCAAAGGCTCTGCTGGAGCTGTTACCCTGCATCCAGTCAGACTGGACTGCCCTGTGCACTGACCATGTGGGACATTAGAACTTCCTCATTATTTCTGTGGAATGATAACTGCTTCCCAGAAAGTCCTGGATTCAGCTCACACACACACAACAATAACAATAACATTTATCTCACTTTACCATCCCCCAGAATTCCTGAGAAACAATGGGAAGCACTGCTCCTTTTCACCACAAGGAGGGACAGAGGAAAGTACCCTTCAAATTTAGTTTTTCCTCACTGAGTATCAGCCGCAACTTTAGGGAAGAAAATCCTACACACACTTTCCTAACAGCCACAGAATTTATCTATGTACATATATGGATACATACAGGAAATGCCAACTCCCCCACCTTGTGCTCTGACAGCCACAAACAAGCCCATGAAACACAGGCCATCAGAGCAGGACCTGGCTCCTGCTGACCCACAGAGCATCATTATTGCTGCAGCTGAGTCCAAAGCACCAATTCCCAGACATGACATGTTGACCTAATGTTGACCTGGCATTGCAAAAGGGATTTTACACAAATCTGCAAGAACAAAGTTTAAAGGGTATCTGGCACAGGGGAAGTGAACTCAGTGACACAAAGCAGGAAAGAGTTCACTCAAGCAGACCATTTGCCTTCTGAGTCAGCGTCACTTCCAGATTACTGTTCTCTAGAAAAACAGATCAACTTCAGGTTTTTCTCTTGCATTCTTGGCACTGTGTTGGTGATGCAATTTTTCTCTGAGATGCATGTCACACTTGCTCTCAGTTAAGCTCCCTCACCTTTCCATCCCTCTCACTCTTCGCACTAATCCATTGGAATTTGGACTCCCCTGTGCTGTTCCACCTGTGCTGGGTGAGAGCAGAGCCTGCTAAAACCACAGCCAATTTCCTCTGCACCTTCCTCTTTTCTTGCCTAGTGTTTATTTTTCACAAAAAACCACTTGAAGGGGGACATTACCACTTCTGCCTCTTAACTCCAGTAGTGTTTTCCTCAAAATGCATGTTTTTAACCAGCTGGAGGAAGGACAGGCTTTAGTCTCATTTGTGTCCTCAAAGTATATAGATACAGGCAAGGTTGCCTAAGCCTCACTTTTGGAAGGGGCATTTCAGCTAGGCCAGAAGTGTTTCAGAGCCCTCATTAAGACTGGAGGTTAGCATACAAATGCCAAGAGTCACCCTCTGCTTCAGCAAACTCAGCCGTGACAGGAATTCAGAAATACAGGGTGCAGAAGGCAGAGCAATGCTAACATTTCCCTGGGGAGATGCTGCTTTCCAGCCCCTGCTGTTACCAGGCTCTGAGGGTGAAAACATCTAAGCTGCAATTGCTCATCCAAATTTCCAAGCCTTTGGGCCAGCCATGGCTGCTTCAGATCATCAGTCCATGGAGCGACTCAATAGGCTTAGCCCTTCTCTCCTCATCCGAAACCAGACTTGGGAAGGAAAATCCCTGCAGCTTTCCCTGTGAATTTGCTTCCCATTACGCCATCGACTTTTGAGACCTGATTTTCACTGTGTCCCTCCATTCTGCCCTCCAGCTAAGCTGACTGTGAGCAAGGCAGTGGGATTGAATTGCATCTGAGAAAGCCATACATGAGGCGAGTGAAACACGCTGCCAAAATACCACCCCGCTTATGGGAAGCAAGAGGATTGTATTTCATTTTGCAGTTCACTCAGCTGAATCCCAAAGCCTCTGGCTGCCTGGAAAGCTCCCCTCTCTGCTCCAGCACTTTTTGCTAGTGACAGTTAACAAATTCAGAATATTGATATGCTGTAACAAAGCAATCTCTAGCTGCACTCTCACTGTAGAAGATTTGGTGCAGCAGTCTCTGCTCTCTGTGTGCTCATGCAGTTTCTCTTTCACAGTCTCTCCATCATTAGACACTGGTGATTACTTTGTCAGCTGATGGCAGAGAGTATTTGAAAGAATTTATTTTACACACACAAACTCAATAGCTCCTCTGGCATAAACTCCTTGTAAGTGCATTCAGGTAAAGCTATGGAGAAACCTTTTTCATTTGGGAACCAAAATCAAAGCAAAACGTAAGTCTAGAATAAGCTGGAGTGATCTGAATCCATTCAGCAGCAATTCTGCTTTTCTGCACTTTTTTACTCCCACAAGCAAATCCATGCCCAGTTTGAGTTGCTCACACTAGCAGAGGAGACTCAGTTTGAGTCCTCTCCTCCTGACTTGAAGCATCAATACCTGAATTCCCCAGTGACACATTCATACAGGGGAGGGTACACAAATGAGATGTCCTGCTTTCCTCCTCTGGGAATACTGACTCCAGTGAAATCCTGCTGACTTTCACTGATTTACCTCTGTCCTACTGTCTCCCCAGCTCCTGAGGGAAAATATCAAGGACAAAAAAACATTACAAAAGGAAACAGATTAAAACTTACTTTTCTAGAGCACAAATATTTCTGCTTTCAATTCTATACAAAGTCCCAGGGCACTGGGGTTGGTTTTGTTTTCCTTGGTACCAGTGCTCAAAAACCTTCTAGGAACACCCAGTGACGCAAATGAAGTCCTAAGGATGTAGTTTTGTTATTATCAGGAAACTGCAAAGATGAACAAGGTGTAACCTTCAGAAATCATGTGGTTTCTGGTGGGGGGAAACTGGTGAAGCACAATTACGCAAAACGAAAGCAAAACAAGGTAACAGCATCTGTGAAATGGGTCCTAAAACATATTATCCTTGTTCAAAATGATGCTGCTCACGAAGGCAAACAGATCAATTGCTTTCTAAACTTAGATATATCCATTTGTACAGCATCTCTAAGCACCTACACCTAATTGCATCTTCCTAGCAGAAGAATTTGATTTTCATTTCAGAGCTTTGTACCCTTCAAGACTCAGTGAATTCTCACTAGTCCTGTTCAAGGTTAGAGGCCAGAACTTTTAGTGAGGGGATAATCCAGTTATTAAGGTTATTATGGCCTTATCCTGCAATACAAGAGAACCCAGGTTTAATTCCCTGATCTTCCATAGGCTTCCGTGCCATGTAATTACTTATAATCATTTATGTCACTGCAGTAGTTGAATGCTCTGATTTCCAAGAGCTCTTAACATCATGGGTTAGAAAGCACTGTCACATCTGTAAATCAGAGAGCTCAAGTGCATGTTTTGTTGGAGGTAAACACAGCAGTGATTAGAAGATGCACATGCAGTCATAATGCTGTACCTAAGAGAAATATTAGCATCAGAAGTCTGGGAAGAAAAAAAAAATCTACATATTTAGCAGCTAGAAAATCTACTATCTTCCTTAAAAAAACCCAGGTTTACCATACTGTGTTATACTGACACCTAAAAACACTGACCAAACGTTGTACACTGCAAATATAATATCTCAGCAGCGAGTGAATTGTTATAACTGAAAATAAAGCAAACTGTGGGGAGGTTGTTCCATCTTAATCTAGAGCCTCAGACAATGTCATAACAGGCTGTTTTCTTCCCATTAAAGCCAACATGCTCTGATGCCTCTAAAAACTCAGCATAAGAAAGGAATGAGGAAGTAAGGAGCTCTTCTAGTGAACAGCTCTTGAACCCAAAAGCAGCTACTGTGAAGCTGCAGAAATTCAGGCTGCAGCCAATAACCACCAGTGCTGTAAAACAAGATGCAAAAGTCACCTCCAGGTAGTGGCCACCCAGGGAACAGAAACACTGAAGAACTGAAGGTTCAGTGAGAATTTCAGTTGCAACTTTATCACAAGGTTCCTGGTTAGTGCCCTGAATTTCAGCCTTTTTCCCCGAGCAGACATAGGGTAGTGGTTCTCTTGAGCAGTGCATGTGCATTTCAGAGAGGCAGTTTTGGTTTCATTTAGGTTTCATCAGCAACACGTGATAGAGTAGAAAAGCAGAGTGGCTGGAGAGATTTATCAGACAAGTAAACAGCAGTTACTAAGCTGGTTGGGCAGTTTTGGAAACACTCAATTGCTTTCTATTGAAATTCTTAGCTCCCTCCTCAATTCTGGCCTTTTTTCTCCAGTACCCCTCATCATGTTTCTTGCCTGTTAATGACAGAAGGGACCCACTGTTAAAATTTGGGCTCTGAACACAAGCTAGAGCAGCCAGGGATGACTGCAGCTGCACCGACTGTTTTTATAAGGTTCCAATCAGAATTAAGAAAATAAGCTTTTCATCAAGAGGCTAAAACACAAATCATATTTTACTACCTTCTGAGACTCCTGTTATGATGAGCATCTACCTGACCACATGTTACCTCCATGTCATACTTATGCAAGACACCTGCAACAAATCCATTCTGCTATTACTTCAGCTGAACAGGAATTGGCTCAGGCGTTCAAGAATCCCAGTCCAACCACATGAACACTGCCACAGAAGCTGCAATGAACCTGAACTTCACATTTTTATATTTTATATTCGTTGCAGGTTACTTCCAAAACCCAAGAGGGCCTTCAGCATGACAAACAATCACTCCTGAGCACAACTTGTGATTTAAAAACTCCTCTGCCTCCTCAAGAAGTGGATTTTTTTTCTCAGTTGATTTCTGTGGAATTTATCAGATGCGTTTTCAGCTACAGAAAGTAGTTGCTCAACTCTTACACAACAGAAACCCTTCAGCAGAAAACTTCCAGATTTTTACTACTAAAAAGTTGATGAAAACAAGCTCTCTTCTTTCCCTTAAATGGACCATCATTGATTACTCCATTTCTTTGTGTCAGTGCTTCACAAGTTAATATAAATTAATACATTATGCAACCATTTCTTAGATCCTCTATTGCCACAATATTTAGTAGCACCCAGTCTTATATACATCTTTGTTCACTGTGCATTTGCAAGAAAACAGAATACACTGATCCCTCTCTCTCTCCAAAGAGTGCTTAGAGATATTAAGTGATTTGATGAAGGGCAGGAAGCAGAAGTTAGCCAAATAAGGTCTATAGTTTAATCACCTTTTGATTCATTACAGAAAAGCCAGGTACTTCCAGTGCACTAGGCTCCCACACAGCCCAAAATCTTACAAAGCTTCATTCCCATTCCACAGGAAAAGATTTGAGGCATGTGGATAAAAGAACCATGGAAAAAGAGAGTATCTGGTAGGACAAGGACAAAGTGTTGCCAGCAACAGCTCTCCTCAAGCTCTTTGTTGTACAGCCCCTTTTTTTTCCTCCCAAACACACAAAAATTAAACTCCTGTCTTTGCATGCAGGTAGGCAGCAATCCTGGGGGATTTAATTATTACCCACAGTCAGAACGAAGGATTATCATGAAGCTCTCACTTCTTTGCCACTGCAGTCACATGGAAACCATACAGTCAGTACATACTAAACACTGTGTTTACCTGCTGCTTCGTTCTGGACGATGATCACATGCTGTCAATCATTAAGCCATCAGGGAAATGCCCAGACACACAGACATGCTCACACTTCTCTTGCCAAGTTGTCTACTGAGCCATACAAAGGCCATAACTATGCAAACACACCTAAGTGCAGCAGGATGTGTTCTTTTTGTTTACCCTTCAATCTAAGATAAGAAGAGGTCCAGGGTCAGGGTAACTGCGATTTCTGCGTGCCAATATCCCAGCCCTGTTTTCCTTTGCTGGAGTCAGGATAAAGAAAGCCAGGACAGAGAGGAAATGGACAAAGAAACTCACTGCTTTGAGGATTGCCACTGCATCCTGCTGGAGCCACGTCGGGTAGACGACTTCGTCGTTCAGAATGGCCTCGAAGAGGTCGTCCTCGTTCTCCGCCTCGAAGGGCGCGTGGCCGCACAGCATCTCGTACAGCAGCACACCCATGGCCCACCAGTCCACGTCAGGGCCATACAGCATCTCCTGCAGGATCTGGGGAAAAGGTGGGAAGGAAGTATCAACCCTGAAGCTTGGCAAACTGAGCAGGAGAGGAAAAAGGATTTGGAAACGTGAACGCAGAAGTTCTCGCTATGTCCTAACAGTGCTCTCTGCTAGGCTGGTGGATTTCTGGGAACGTAATGGTGATCTCACTCTGGGAATGCCCAGATCAGTACAGAGGTACCTCAGTGCATTATACAAGGGGTGAACTAGTTTAGCTGCTCACAGGGTCACCTGGGAAATGAGCCCCTAGAGTGATGCTGGGGTTGAGCTGGAGAGGAGGCACTTCGGTAAAACTGGCTGAGCAGCCAAGTGTGTGAGTTGACATCGCCTCTTCCTTGCCCCTGGGAAGGAAATGTTTACCCGGCTCCAATGGCAAGGCTTTCAGCTGGAGAGGGGAAGGAGTGTGAGTGTGTGAGAATGGTACAAACACGAACCACGGACAAAAATTCAATTGTGCTGAAGGATCTGAAACCCTGTCAGAACATCTGGCAGCATCTGGAGGGCAGCTGATCCTTGAAGACATGTTTATTAATTTTGTAGTGAGCTTGGGGAATGACAGGGAATGCAAGGAGGTAGAAAAAGGAACTGGAAAACGAAGGAGAATTCACTCTTCTTTCAAATCAAACTGGGACAGCATCTGTATATGACTCTCAAGATTTTTGCAGCTCTATTTCCATTTTTCATCTCATGTTTTCTAATCAAAAATATAGGCTTACTCTGGTGCATACAGCAGCCTGAAGATTTACTCATACTTTGTTTGCACAAGGGATTGATTACACATTTAGGAGGAAGCCAAGCTTGGCAGTCAAATAAGGCACAGTTAAAGATACCAGGGAGTACGCTGGCTGTTCCAAAGCTAACCTGGGCTTTCCATATTGTAACCAAGTTTTCCTGGCCAAAGAAAGGTTTCCTATACCTCTGGAGCGATGTAGTCTGGCGTACCACAGAAGGTGGCTGTGGTGATGCCGTCGTGAATGCCCTCTTTGCACATTCCAAAGTCTGCCAGCTTGCAGTGCCCCTCGTAGTCCAGCAGCACGTTGTCCAGTTTCAAGTCCCTGCAATGAGAATCATTCACAGAGTTGCTACGTGCTTGGAGCAGCCCCAGCACAGATGGAGGCAGCATCCCAGGCCTCAGAAGCTCAACCTGTAAACTGGACAAGATTCATCATCACAAAAAAATAAACAAAAGTCATGCAGGATGGGGTTTTCTTTTACTTCATCTCTTACAAAAGGGAGGGAGGAACAAACACTATTCTGCTGAACAGCATTTAAAAGGGGCAAGTGCTACAGGATTTCGCCCACATGGCTTTCCAAACTCACCACAAGCCTGGCTGGCAGGGCTCCTGCTCGTTTAGCTCTGGGACTCACTGGAGCAGAGGTTGCCAGAGTTGTCAGATTGAGTAAGGATGTTATGATGCAGCAAAATGCACCGCACGGGACGTGCTCTGATTCAGCAAAGCACTGGAGCAGACAGCTGGAGCTTGGGAGGCGAACAAGACCTCTGCAGAGGGGCAGCAGATCCCCTCTTCTCCCAAGGTGTGGGGGTTTCAGCCACAGACTTCCCTGTATCGGGGCAAGTCTGACTAATAAACCCCAACTGGAGCATTATCCAGGCTATGAAGAAAAGAAACTCCCTGCTGACATCACACCATGTGGGCAGTGGGAATCTCTGGGTAGCATGGGATGCCTCCACCACAAGGCAAAGTTTTTAAATCCTCACAGCTGTATTGATTCCAGTAGCGCACTAATATAAGAGGTGAACTTTCCCCATAGTGCTCATTTGGGTAGGGACCTCCTTGTCATTGTCAAGAGACCTGCAGCCCAACAAGCTGCAGAGAGGCACATTTTCCAATACATCACCTTTAACAGTCAGGGAGCTCCTCATCAAAAGCAGATCTGTCAAAATGACAGAGCCCTAACAAAGCTTATCAGCTTGCCTGACCTTGAGACTGCCCAAGGGAATAGCCCACAGTCAGAAGCACTGTCAGGAACATGACCAGAAAGCATGGGGTCACCTGCAGACTTAGGCAATGCCTGCCTAAAAATACACCAGTTCATAGCACCTCTGTTTTTCAGCTGTCAAACGAGCTCCAGGCACCACTGAAGATGGAGGAAAGGAGCTATGACGGGAGCTCTGTGCAGCACAAACATGTCACACAGCTCATTTTTTGAACTGTCTCAAGTATTGGCCCAAGAGCTGCCCAGAACCCTCACAGCAGCTCTGTGGCAGCTAGGTGTTACCATCACCATTTTACTGAGGTGGAGGACACCTTGTAGTCCTAGACAAAAGCACCTTCAAAGTCATTCCTATGCCCAGACCACGACCAAAAAACTAAATACATTTGATGGTCTCAGGGCCTCTTCATGAAAGCCATGCTGGATCTGATCCACTTTGCCCTCTGGTTGGACATCTATTTCCCTGGAAAGCGGGAGCAATGGGGAGGGTGGTAACATAGTATCATAGAATTGAAGAACTGGAAGAGACTTTAAAGATCATCTGGTTCCAAGGCACCTTCCACTAGACCAAAAGCCCCACCCAAACTGGCCTTGAACACTTCTGGGGATGGGTGATCTAAAATTTCTCTGGACGGCCTGTGACAGTGCCTCATTACCCTCTGAGTAAAGACCTTCTTCCTAATATCTAATGTAAATCTCTCCTCTTTTAGTTTAAAATGGTTCCCATCCTATCATAGGTGGTGGCATCTCCATATCACCATGAAAATCCATGGGTGAGCTGAAATCTGAATTCAGCCTGATCCTGTTCATCCTCCATCTGTGATCCTAAAGTGAAAATCATGTGGTTGATAGCTCTGCTGTGCATTGGCATTTCCACAGCCCGTATCACCACAGGAAGCTTCTCTGGGGCTTGAGACATCTCTCCCTCAACTTCACTGTTGCAGTGGAAAGATCAAGGACACATTGTGTTAAGACAATCAGAGCCACATCCTCTCCTAAAGAGATAAGGAAAAGTATTATTACTCTATTGAATGGATGGGAAAGCAAGGGATAGAGGTTAAGAAACTTGCCCGTGTCCCCCAGAGACAAGACTGAACACCAGCTTCCTGAATTCCAGGTCCAGATCTTAATCACAAGATCACACATCCTCTCTTTTCAACTTTAACTCAGCTTGGCAACACAAGCCAGCAAAAGGCCTGCTGCAATGCTTCTGCCCTTCCCAGCAGGCCCACCAGGCATCCAGTGGCCACTGAAATCTGGATGACAGGGACAGTGCCCACGCCTGTCTCCCGCTGCAGTGTTTGCTCTGGGCGGGACGCTCAGCGGGAGACACTTATTTTTTTCCCTTCTGAGAATCACGAATGGCTGCTAAGGCCTGTGGGCAAAGGCTTGTCCTGGGAAGGCTTCAGGCGAGCACAGTGAGAGGTATTGTGCTTGGTCGCCCATGACAGTCCATCTTCAGCACCACTTTACAGCCAAAGCTCCTGTTGCTCTTCCCTGTGGTTCCTGGCAGAGCCAGGAAGCCCTCCCAGCACAAAGGCAGGCCTTGTTTCCAGGAATCTGCAGCAATGTGGTTGAAACGTGCAGTTTATTCTTGGCTTGGGTTTAAATGTAGCAAACACTACTTGGTCCTGGGCAGTGTTGACCGTAGTGGTGTGCCCTTAAAGGTACAACTGGAAGGGGAATTTTGGTGAACTCGCTTGACAATCCCCTTGAAAACCTCCCCTCACTCCCTGCAACATCAACCATGTCCTGGCACGCTTTGGGAATACCTCAAAATACACCATCCTTACATCTGAGTCAGCAAAAGGAGTCACGTACATGGAGCAGCAAGAGACAGCTACAGAGCAGGGCCGGCTCTGCCGACCACATCTCCAGGCAAGCTGCCACTTCCCAGTCTCTGCCCCACAGGAGCTCCCAGACCCCTGTTAGCTGCATAATGCACCGTGCTCAGCACAGCTCTGCAGGTGTGAGAGCGCTCTGCGTTCGCTGCATCTCCCAGAGAGCCTCTACCTGTGTGACTGCCACTGAATTTAAACTCTCTGCCTCTCACTGGATGAGCACAGTTTTAACCACACGAGGCAAACCTCCAGCCCTTTGGCTTCTCCACATGGCACGCTACACTCATTAACAGTGCCTGTTGTCTCCTCCTGCAGCTGAAATACCAGCTTCTCTTGACTTCTGTCCAGCAACGTGAAATCCAACATTTTCTATTTTCACATAGCCTGTAATGTGACATTACTCTGGCTCTTGCTTGCTCAGGCCCTTGCTACGTGCAGATCATTTTAGGATGGGCAGTGGCTGGCTCAGCCACATGGCTCCATTGGAGCCTGCTCTCTCCAGCTGCCCCATAAGATAATTCTCTGGGAAAGTTGTGGTTTGTGCATTTGTCTCAAGCCATCCCATCGTTAAGCTCTGAACTCGCTGCTCGATGTTGACAGGTCCCCCCACACATTGATACCCTGTGAACCAGCACAGCCACATGAGAGGAAAAACACTGACAGCTTCTCAGATTTACAAGGAGCTCTTCATTTTCGCAAGAATTCCGGGAAGCTGATGAAACTGGAAGTCATCCAGCTCAGAAGGTCCAAATCTACCTCATTTCCTTAATACTTGCATTTTCCATTCAATATTTTTAGCAGTTCCATGAAGCTATAACGGCAGAGAGGTTTTCTGAGGCTGCGTTTCAGAGGTCCGGCTGAGGTTCTGCCTTTCACTGGCAAACCTTCCCTGGAAAACAGGCTTCATCCTGACTCAGAAAGGCCGTCTTTGTCCTCACCCACAAGCTACGGCACATCAGCTTAACAGTCTTGGTTTAGTCTAGACCCAGAAGAAGTGACAAAACGAGCTGCTTCAGCGTCACTCTCTGGAAGAGGCGTTCTTTACACATCTGCTGCTCGAGTTTGACATTCGTAAAAAACCCGAAATTACAATTGCAGATGATCTGGTCCTTTTCCGAAGCAATCTGTCAAATGCAATCTCCCTGCACTATGGAGTTGTGCCAGTGAATATGTGTTATACACGTACCTGCCACTTGCTCTGCTCTGACCATCTCACTCGTGATGCACAAATTATGTTTGAAAAGATGAAGTTTGGGGTTTTTTTCCCCTTATTTTGGTTTTACCTCCCTGTTGTGGTAAGAGCTGTACATGTAGTAAGGATCTTCTTCAGAGGAGGAGGGGTGGCAGAAACTGGCTTCTTGCCTCAGTTCAAGGTTCTCCCAGGTTTGCTAATCCCAAAGGTCCAGTTTAAAGCTTGTAAAAGCCTGGTGTTCCCATCTGAATGCAAATCATCCAGCCACAGAAGCTGTAGGTGCAGAGCAGTGGGAGCTGGACACAAAGGTAGGTATGACCAATGTCAAACTCCAGCCAAATGGTTTTAAAACATACACAAAGAAAATCAAAGTCCCCAAACCTGAAATTAGCCAAATGAGTAATTCTGGCATTTCTGAAAGGGAAAAAAAACTTTCCCTATAGACACTCCTTGGAAACACTTTTGGGTGAGCAAATGTGCATTCAAACCCCCCTCTGCAAGCAGGGAGGAGATTTTGATTTTTCTCCACCTCTTCTGCTGAAGTCATTTGACTTCACAGAAATACTGAAATCTCCATCATGATGGAGAAAAATGTGTTTCTATTGCCTGCTCTGTAGCCAAAGCAATACACATTTCCAACTCCTTCTCCAGTGACATTGTAATTATTTTTGTGTGTGTGTGAAATGAAGCAACTTCAGCAGAGGAGAATGAAAGATATACAACCTGTGGAATAGCACAGGTGGTAAGGTACTTAAAGAAGAGGCAGGATTTTTCAAGTTGGAGGCTCTGCTCCAAACACAGTGCACAACAGATTTAAACCCATATTTTGATTCAATGAGGAGATGAAATGGAGGTCTCAGTTTTATGTAAAGCCCTGAATACTCATGTGAAGCTGATATTGTTTCCCATTTTCCTTTGCATCCATCAGTAACATCCAAATAAAATATTCTAGTTTACTTGAAACCAACGCTCTCTTGACTTGCAAAAAAATATTACTGTTTTACAAAAGCTCTACACAGTTATTTTGGGCCCACAAAATCTGAAACAATTTTCTATTTCTTTCCACACCAAATTTTGGAGAATCAGTAACAAAATAAAAAAAAAATTAATTATTTTCATTGATCTGGTCCCATCAGGTTTGGACCAGGGACCTTCATGCTTTGTTCCCAAGATTTCATACTACTTTGGGAATTAAGGTTATTTCTAATCTCATGTGTCTTGGGTTGTAGAGAACTCCCTTATAAATTCCTTCACAGAAAATGGTTCACATCTCCCATATTTTTCTAATAACAACCAAAATGTATTGCTATGGTCAAGTAAGCTTTTATAACCAGAAACTCATATTCTCACAGCATCAAGGAAGAGTTAAGCAAATTTCCTAGGCAGTGGTAAAGCTGAGTGTGAGCAGGCAGCAGTAAATACAGGCTGAAGCTGACCTGTAACATATTCCACCAGAGCTAAGACATAAAAAACTCAGGCTAAGCTGCTGCTATTTGCTTAGAAACATCTTTAGGGTAGGAGGAAACACTGAAATCACAAATGAAACACCAGATCAGAAAAAGATCAAGCTGCATCGAGCTGGAGAAAAACAGTTTGAAATCATGAGTTTTGCTGCCAATTATAAGGATGAGCTGTTGCTCCCTTCCAGCCTCAGAGGCTTCATCTAATTCAACTCCTGTCATATTTTAAAGGGAAAAATTAGCACAGGTGGAGCAGCCCCCCTGTGCTTACACAGGGCACCCTCGTGGGCACAGCACCAAATGAAGAACCAGAGGTAGGACTTTGTTACACAGCATATAACCTGTGTATAACCATTTACATAAATCACTGCATGGGGCTGACATGCTGAGATGCAAAGCATTGCTTTACACACCCACAGCTTCACAGCACAATCCCCCAAATCCCATGGGATTTAGTCTGTGTGCTCCATCCTTCCCAGTACTGCACGAAGTAACGTCCAAATTACAGCACAGGGACTGCAAAATGTAACTTCAACTCCTTGTTTCCTTGAAAAACATTCTTTTGGGTAAAGAAAACATTTCTTCTGGTTTCCAAACAACCTCTGAGGTGCAAACACATTCAGACCACCAGTAGGCATGCAGACAGCCTGGATGTGGTGTATTGCAACCTGCAGTGCAATGTGACAGGACAGAAATGAAGGGAAGATGTCTCCAGATTCTGTAATTCATAATTACCAGACAGTAGCAACGAAACACAGCAAGTGCCCTTCTGCACTGTCCTAACAGCCAGAAGTTGTTTTCAAAAGTTGACCACACTTAAGTGTTTAGGGACCGTAAATACAGCCACCATGGCTCCAGGCTGAACTTCTCATTTCCCCAAAACAAAGCAATAGCAGAAATGTGATATAATGATTCAAGGATCCAACTCAGACTCAGGATAAGTGGTATGACTAAGAGAAACTCCACTGAAAATCCACACTCATTGCTAGGCCATTGAACAGGAGACAGCTGCCTGTCCTCGCTGGTTGCTTTGGGCAGCTGTGGGAGGCAGAGCATCTCAGCACCTGAGCAGTGCTCCAGCACCATGCCTGGGGACTTTACAGCCTCATCCCACCACAGCACACCCTACAGACTCTGCAGAGAGCTGCAGAGGAGGAATGTGGCAGAATACAACAGAGCCTCATGGCTTTTCTCTGCATCACCTAATCCCTGCCTGCTGGCACACAGAGCACAGACCTTTTAAAATGCTCTGCACCTGTGGGTTAGGATAAAGTTGAGATGGATTACGGACACCCAGCCTCCAAAGCAGGCTCCACCTCTCTTGCAACACAAGATGTTATAGACTGATGCAATAGGGATTCATGTCTGGGGTCAGAAACAACACCAGAACACACAGATGAACTTCTCTAAAAACTCTCATCACAGCACGTGCCCAAGGGCCGCCTGAGGGCAAGGTCACAGGTGTGTGAATTTGTGCCAGACAGAGGGAGATCCTCACACCCACCTGCATCTGTGCTCTTCAGGATATCCAAAGGCACTCGGTGTCAGTCTTGCACACTCACAGGGATAAGTCTGAATAAGCTTTAAAATACAGTCTTGCCCTGCTGTTTGGGCTTCAGACTAAACTCAGAGTGGCAGTACTTATATCCAGAAGAGCTGTTATTACATTTTAATCTTAAAAGTCAAGCAGCTCTTCAAGCACAAGGACAAGTTTATGCAAGCAACCTGCCTGGGTTAGGGCAGTGCTGGGGGATTTTGGCAGAGATGGGCTGGAACCCAGTGCTGCCAGCTGCCCGTCTGCCTGACCCCTTCCTGCTGGCACGGGCTCGCTGGAACCCAGTTCCCCAGACCACATCAGAACACCCTCCCTGCCCTTGGGCACTCCCTGGGCCTGCTGCTCCAGAGACGAAGCAGCGCCCAAGGCACCGACTTCTCTTACAGCAAAGATGGCATGACCAGGGATCCAAGACCTCTCATGGTTTGAAGCACCAGCCATCCCACCTCCCCTCCCTCTGGGCACTTCAGAAAAGTGCCTGTGGAAGCGAACACAATTACTCAGAGGATTTCATTGCTGCTGAGATGAGCAGGCATGATTCATCCTCCAGTTAAAACAGAGTGGTAGGCTCAAGTATACAGGCATAACTAAAAAACTCTCGGCATACCACAACAGATAATCACAAAGCTTCCACCATGTTAGTGGATCTGAATCCAACTGGTACAGATCCAGTGGGGCCTCACGGGTGTCTTGAGTCCCTCTGGGGTCAGGCACACCTATAAGCTTCCCCTTTATTACACACATGGCAGCTGTAGGAGAGCTAATGACAGCGTCCAAAGGCAGCTTTACAAGGGCAAAAAGACACTCTTGTGAAATGGGGCAGCCACGAGCCAGAGCCATTACTGCTGAAACACAGACGCGCTGGAGATTGCCACGTTGGAGTAATCCCAAAGATGGCACAATTCCTATATATATATATATGTCCAAATTGGTGTACGTATCTTTTTTATACATATATGCGTATATATAATCTATATATTATCTGCTGCACTTTTATGTGGGACTCTAATCAGGAAAAGAGGAGTTACACTTGAGGTATTTCCCTGAATCCCAGAGCAAATGTCCTCCTGTTTAGTGCAGGAAGGGGAGAGGTGGACAGAAAAAGGCCTCGTGTCCAGCTTTTGGTATGCACGCCACGCGTTCCCTCTCCGGATGAGCCGCCAGCCTAGTCCTATGATAGACTCCTCAGTCCCACTGGGCAGCAACACTGGAATTTGCTGGCCCTGAAACATTACTTGCTGAGTTGCTCCCAACAGAGCTCCTATTTTACCCTTGCCAGAAAGAGAGGGAAAGAGAAAAAAAAAACCAACACAACCACAGTGCTTCTTTCTGTGCATCCCATTGCCTGCAGTCTTCAGAGGAGGAGTACAACAGACTCGAGACCCAAATGCACGAAACAAAATCAGGTGTGGGCTTATGACTGATGGTGCCAGGAGATGTTAAAAAGCATAAGCCTGTTGTGTCACTTCGACAAAAATAGACTAATGTTGATTCAAAGCCTGATACAGAAATTAAAATGAAATCAGGTTTGATCCCACAGCACAACACGGTCTCAACGCTGCAAGATGGAGTGAAAGAGTTATCCAAGATTAGCCATCACCAACTGCCCATAGCCCACCACAGAGCTGCTCGAAGGCCCTGTCCCATCTCCAAGCTGTCCTGGTAGGATCAGGGTTGGACTGCACTGCTGTAAAGGCTCCTCCTTTCACCAGCACATAGTGGCAGGTCCCCATTTCACCACTGTGTGCCACTGAGCCTGCCCTGGGGGAATGAGGAGGCAGCCAGCACTAAAGCAACTCTCCTGCTCTCACTGCTAATCTCACCACTTCCATGACATCCACCCTCCCCACACTCCAGTCTTACTAGGAATATTTCACTCTCAGAAATATCAAAGAAAATAGAAATGAAAACAAAGATGGCCCTATCCATCAGGATGATGTGTGTAGACTGCCTCTGGTGACAGCTTGAGCAGCAGATCAACCTGGGTTGATACTGGCAATGCCAGCAGGGCTCTTTGGGAAGGCCACTCCTGCACTGAACCTGTATGTCTTGTCAGGCAGACTTCCCCACATTCATCTGATATGGATAAGATTAACTTTACTCTGAGCCTGATCCTGAATCCAGGTAAATCAGTGGAAAAAAGTCCTGTCAAGTTAACTCGATTTTGAAATAGACTCTGGGAAAAAAAAATTACTTAACCTTATTAAGGCTCTGAATTACAGATCCAGATTTATAAAGCTAAGGCTATAGGCACTAATCTCCTTTCTATAATGGAATAAACAAAGCTGAAGGCAGAAGTACTGTATTTTTAGACAGGATTTTTGAAAGCACCTTGCTTTAGCCTGTAGATTTCCACTGGCAAACTTACTACTAACTTTTGAAGGAGCATCTGTGCTGGCCCGGCGTGGATACTTTTGAAAATCTCACCATCTGCACTGAATTTTTATGTGCAGAGCAAAAGAACAGTCTCCGTGCTAGTGACACATTGTGGGCACAAAGCACACAGGCATCCCAGTACTGCACAGGAGGGGGTACTGCCTGGTTCCCCTTGGAACAAACTGACACCATCACTGATATCATTGACTCTTTTTTTCTCAAGACTCCAGGGAACCTGCAGGCAAACAAAGTGCTTTCCTAAATGCTCTGGTCTCCCTGCTTTTGGCCACAACCACCACTTAAATATCAGATAGAAGAGGTTTTTGTGGGAGCCTAGCAAATAGGTCATTATCCCAAGATTTAGTTTTTCATTTCATGTGGATTACTGTTGCTATTCACTCATTACAGGTGATTCACCCCGGGCTGTGTGAAGCCCAAGGATCGTGGATAAGCAGGGCGGAGCCAGGTGGAATTCCAGGTTGGGCATGTCGAGCTCTCTGCAGCTCCACTCCCACTCTGGGGGACTCCTCCCAAGCTGCCTGCATGCAGGAACCAGTGACACTGACCTTTGTGCCAGGTCAACAGGGACAGACTAGATCCCATGTGTCACCCCAAATGCCATAGCATCAAACAGACCCCAAACTGCCCATGAAAAATGTCCTCATGTCACATCAGGCACTTAACCCACGAGTCTCACTGGTTCAGGCTCCCTCTTCAGCTGGCACAGGGAAACAAGTGCTTTCCCAAGGCACTTCAGCCCCTCTAAAATTTGACTGACCAGATGACAAGGCTATCAAAGTTCCCAAATCAGGTGCCTTAGGTGGTTGCCTGATTGCAAGCAAAACAGAAGTAACTTAGAGCAGAAGTCAAGTGATGCTCACCTGACGTGGCTACCATGCACAAAGAGCTGCCCAGTCCCCTGTTCCTGTTATATATGAAACAAATGAATCAGAAAACGAAAATAAGCATGTCTCCATTGACCCTACTGAGGAAAAGAATAAAAATGGGACATGAACAAGGAAAGCCTGTCTTTACACTGCGCAGCTCTTGAGATTTTAGCACACTGATATGTCAAGTCCCTGCATGAGAATCACTGCAACCCAACTCCAATCTCCTCAGTGCAGTGGGGCACTTTGGCCTCTGCAACATATGACCATGGAGAAGGATACCCAGGGGTGCTGTATGCCTGTATACCTGGGAATATGCCTCTAGGTATACTCAGATTTTACTGTTTTAGCTATGGAAGATCTGAAGCTGTCCTCTCGCTTACACAGGCCTTGACTGTACGCTTGAGCGTCTTGATGATAAATCCCTTTTGTCAGGAAAAAGACACCACAATTCTCCACTGAAACTTATTTCTAGTCTAGGGGGAACAAGAAACAGCAGGCAAAAAATCTTGGTGCCCCTTGCTGAGGCATCACATCAGATCAAAACTCAGAAGTACAGAATTTCCATCCAGACCTCCTATGTTTACACGAGCCAGAACTGCACAACAATACACATTTTCAATCACAATACAGAAGTTAGTCAACTCGAAGACAAGATAGTTTTCAAAAACCTCCTTGTCTGTGCTCACTAAAGGTACACCCAGGTGACGTCTAAAGCACACTGGTTTTTAGCTCATATCCTCATCAAGGTTTAGCACACTCCACCTACAAGGTCATATTTTTATTTTGTGGCAGGAAAGCAGTTCTTAATGTTATTGACAATTCCAGTGGGTTCAGTAGTTCAAACTCATCCACACAGTCAAGTGCTGCTGCTCTCAGACTGGACTGCAGTTTTCAGATACTCTCCCATGAATAAATAATTGATTGAGTACTAATGGAAGCCCATGGAGGCTCAGGTAAAGCAGAATGACTCTGCCCCGAGAAAAAGGAATAAAGAGGGAATTATTTTAATATTAACATGCTAAAATGCATCACCCGCAAAAGACACATTAAAGGTAATGAACCCCTGGAACTGTTCTAGATGGATGTGCAGACAAGGAGCAATAAATGACCTGTGTCCTCTCTGCTCTTTGGGGACACCATTCACGTGTGGTTTACCTCTCCTCCATCTCTGTTCTCAGGCAGATCTCACAGTGCTTTACTTCACAAATGGTTTGCAAACTTCTTCATGATTTTGCACAAGAAAAGGTTTCATGGTACATGAAATGATCTCGTGGTTGTGAGAGCAGTGCTAGACTGCTGACAGGAAAGCAACCACAACACGACATAGCAGCTGCTTTCACATCAAGATTACATCCAAGGGCATTTGGAATCAGCTTTTAAACACATGGTTACTTTCACTTCCCACCTCACATTGTCCCTGTGGTGACTTGGGAAGCACCACAGTGATACAAATGCAAACCCATCTTGCTTCCTCTCCAGCCAATTCCTTCATTTCGTACTCTTGGTTTTCAATCCTTGATTTTCCATTGCATATGCCTGTGTCTCCACAGCCACCCCAGCTACCTGGAACTCAACCCTTGGGCACCTGGTTTGCTGCCCCCACCCGAAGCGCTTGCTGTCACTCCTGGCACCTCCAGCAACCATCACCATGGCTGGAATGACTCAAAAGAGAAAACACCCAGCAGGATGACAACGCTTATCAACAGCCTTTCATCCCTCCACAGCAACCAAAGTGGCTCTGCCCAGGCATGGAGCGGGTGCAGCTGACACCCAGTGCAATGCTTGGATGCAGCAGGCTCTGCCCCAGCACTGATCCAAGCTTCAGGGATCAGGCAGGAACACTTTTCGCTGTGCATCCCCTGCATGAGCCTGCATGGTAGATTTCTTTGCCAAGTGTTTCTCCACCCCAGCTTTCCATCTCAAGGCACAGCGTTCCACAGCCCAGCGGCCCCGGTGCCCACACGGCACCTTCATACCACAGAAGTCAGAGCTCCAGCACTGGTGACACACTACTCAAACACGCGGTGAACTGCTGTTAATCCCAGCAGCCGAGCAAGCAGAGCTCCCCTCTGTCCTCAGATGCCCTTTTCTGGGCAGCTGCAGCTTTTCCTGGCACCTGACTAGCAACCCTGTGGCTTTTACCTCGTGTGCATGAGCTAAAACATGGATTTGGGCTTAGAGCCTTCCTGCGTCCTGAAAGGGAAGTGCTCGGGTTTAGCACTGGCCAGCTGCTTAAGTGCCATCAGGGCTGCTTTTTAGAAGGCAAAGAGAGCAAGGTCCCTTTTTATGGTGATTTTAAGCTTTCTCTCAGAGCAGCATGGTCACACTGCTCTCCAACCTGAACCTGCCCTTTCATACCCTCTCCCATCCAAGCTTTCCAGGGCAGCGAGGGTGCTGCACGCCTGGCAGGCAGTGCCCTGCAAGGAGGTGCAGCAATGGAGGGGGAATCCAGTGCTTCCCCACATCCTACAAAAACCTCAGAGGCAAGAGGAAGGCCCTGTGTGTGGCACAGCTGCAGGCTTTGCCCTGGGCAGAGGACGTCACTTCACGTTGCAACCAGTTACAGGAATCGAGACATTTCCCAGGTGGCTCCGGCCAAGCTGCATCACAGCCCTGTGTGGTGCCACCACAGGACTTCACAGAATCATAGAACAGAATCACAGAATGGTTTGGGTTGGAAGGGGCCGTACAAATCACCTGGTTTCAACCTCCCAGCCACGGACAGAGATGGCACACACTAGATCAGGTTGCTCAGAGCTCCATCCAACCTGAACACCTAAACACTTCCAGGGATGGGGCATCCACAACTTCTCTGGGCAACCTGTTCAGAAGGCAGTTTCAGTGACTTTAGCTGGCCCATCTCCTCCCTACCACACACCCTGAATTTTGCCAGACCCCACTCACATCACTCAGTGCCCTGCTTTGCAGCGTTGTCCCTTTACACAGGCTGAGCCATTCCTAGGATAAAGTACCACTCAGATGAACAAGACTAGAAAAATCCTGCCCGCCTCCATGCAAGTCCTACATTGGCCTGTGTTGGTATAAACCACAGATTACTTCATGACTTTCTGGCACCTACAATCAACATCATCAGCCAGTGAGTGGGACAGGCTGTACATGCATGAGAGCAAAACCACAGAAGGGTTAACCCTGCAGTGGGCTGGGAGAACACCCGAAGTACAGAGAGCTCTCAGAGTAGCCAGAGAGCCAGAGGCTGTGACTCACCAGGAGAGGCTGCACAAAAATAGGGCTTTCAGCAAGGCCCACAGGAATTTCTTTAGGGAGATTCTTCCCCCAGAGACAGGCGAGGGAACTCGCCTCACCTTTCCCATCAGGGAGCGGATCCGGTGACTGCCCTGCCAGGATAGGAATTCACTATTGTCCGGCTGGCTGTTTCCAGTCTGGCTAAAAATGGGATCACAGGAGACTAATTGCTTCACTGGAGGAAAAAAAAAGAACCAGTCTGGAGTGATGGAATTATTTTGTAGACTGTTGTTGTTTGGGTTTGTTTCCATCCTGGCTTAACGAGCATTAATGACTTCAAACCGGGGGAGGAAAGCCATTAGGGAGAACATGATCTACACAGATACCTCTGGCCCAGCACACACCTCTGTGCCAGCCAACCTCTACAGCCCTGATGGCAACAGTGCTGTGCCTCTGCCCATCCATCCCTCCCTCCTCCAGCCCTTCAGAATCGAGGAAGGTGGCTGAGAGCAAAGGGACATGTTAAATTTTCCTTTTTAATCAGCCTGACTGGAAGTGCCAGCCTTCCTGCAGCTCAGATATTTGAGCGTGTTAGCTATGCTTGGCAACATCTCCAGAAAAACTGCTGTCCCTTCTCAGTGGCAGGGAAACAAAGGGAAAACATCCCAAAAGAGTGGATGCTCCTGCAGAAAGCAGTGGAGCCCAAAGCCTGTGAAATAAAATTTGTTTGTTTTGTTTGCAGTAGCCACACTCAATCTTCTGAGACTAATTCTGGTGTCTGGAGAGACAGAATGAAACCTAAAGCCAAGACACGTAACTAATGTTGAAATTCCTCCTTATATAACAGCGCCTGGGACAGACACAATGTTGCCCATGGCCCTGCCAACAGAGCCCAAGGAAAGCCTGGGAGCAAGTGAGCAGTGTCTGTATTATAGCCACTGGATACAGGCACACTTACATACTCAGTGTGGGCTTTGGGGAAATCAGAACCTTTTGGGAATGGTGTGCCCACACCTATAAGTCACCTCTATAGAGACAGCTGTCTTCTAACTGCATCCCCCAGGGAACAGGAGAACAGCTTGAAGTATCCCAAACTACAGCAAGGCCTCAAGGAAGACACAAGACTTGGAAATATCTGGAGCTTCCCTAGAGAAGAGGTGGAGAATTTCAGCATGAGTCTGGTTGTAAGAAAGTCAAGAGAAAGTAAGGAAGCCTCTCGGACAGTCAAGCAGTGACTTCAATTAACCTGTCCTGGACACGACAGAACACGGAGATACCCGATACTCCATGACACATTTAACTCATGCAGAGGTAACAGCCAGGCCTCCAGAAACCATCATTTGACATCCCCTCTCTTCCACGTGTCCCCATTCCAATATCAGCTTACTGGTTCATGGCAATATTTGGCATTTGCTGTCTTGCTTCCTGGCCAGTGAGGATTCAGAGATGCCACTAGCTGATGCTGAAAAGTAGCATCCAACAGCTCTGGCAGGAAATTCTCCTGACTGCCCTGTGGCTTGGGAAAACCATCAGTCCTAAAGGACCCCAAAGGCAGCTCTCAGTAGAGTCAAGAAGGTGCAGTAAACAGGGTAGGCTGCAAGACAGATTCCCATTAATTTTATCACACAAAATACCTGCCTTTGCCCCTGGTGCTATCCCTGTCAGGGTAGCCACCCATTTGAGTGAGCAGGGCAATTTCAAAAGATCAAAACAGTGTAGAGGGATGTGGGAAACAGAGACTTTCCACTCATGAATCCAACTTCAGCCCACTCATGCCACAGATGACTTGTGGCTTTAGGGGTTTGAAAGCAGGTCTCCCTTTGCTCTGGTTCCTTTCCAAAACATTATTTAGGCATTTTCTCTTAGTGTAAGGATAGGGAAAAAAAAAATATCATGATTTCAGGTCTGAGTTACACCAGTCTATCTTAAACCTACCACCACTGATCAGCCATCCCAAATCTGAACTCTTCAAAAGCAGCACAGAGGACACAGAGGACACCAAGAGCTGTCACCCTCCTGCAGGGGTTGGCCCTGGCCCCAAGGAGACCCCAGCAGGAGCAGGACAGGCAGGACCAGCTCTTGCTCCACGCTCCATGCTGATGCAAGGGAAGAGCAGCCGGGCAGTGCCGCCTTCTGACCTTCGCAGTGGGTGGACTATCTCTTTGGGAGCTTGGCCAGCTGGCAAGAGTCAGAGGAGCTCCTTAGCTTTCTCATTTATCAAGGCTGGGCAGAGAAGCAAGGAGCAGGAGCCAGCTGCCAAGATTTTTGCTCCCTCTGTGCTCAACAGTGTCTGAAGGTAGAAATTCTGGCTGTAAAGCTGCTGTTAGGGCACCAAGTTTTGAACTAGTGACGTGAGGAACATTGGAATGGGGAGCTCCAGTTAGGAAGAATGGCTACAAAGGATAAAGAGAGAGAAAAAAATTTAGGGAAGGTGCAGGCAATGCAGAAAGCAACATTAAATTGATAAGATTGTGACAAAACCACAGATAAGCACATGATTCCTTAACCTACAGTTAAGAGAGACTGACAAAGAGAAATACAAAGCACACGAACTCAGCTTTTAGGCACAACTCAACAAGGACATGGGACCTTGCTACATTTTCATATTCAGGTAAATGTCAAAAGGAATGTAACCAGATCCAGAGAAGGGAGGAGAAAACCCAAAGCTTGCTTGCTAAATGTCACACACCAGCTCATGAGTGCCACAGAGTCTGGACACCAAGAAGTGCTGCAGCCTCACTACAACAGCCCACACTGGCTTACTTGAAAACCCTTGAAGAGTTTGAAAGGATCACTTCCTACCATCCCTTTACAACACAGGTTTGCACATGGAATAATTTCCCCATGCTAACTTGCACAGTTAACCCTGCTTTTCCCCATTTACCCCTGCCCTGTCTCCTCCTCCAGCCCCTTTCCTTTTCCAACACAATAACCAAAGATGGCATGACCCACTCTGGCAAGGCACCAGGACACTGCTGCCTTCCCTGAAATGTAGATCAGAAATGCTTCAGATGTGAACATACACATCCTATTGGATAAATTTTCCATGGCAGTATGCCTGGATCAGGGATTTAGCTAGTAAATAACCTCTCCTACTTGGAAGCAATTTTCCTGATTCATGAGCACGTCTCTACTATGCTGCCGAGAGATTTGTGAAAGCAGCTCTGGATGTTAATAATATATTGTGCTTGTGAAACTTTAATTGATTCAGAAGAAATCAGCTCAGAGCCTGGAAGATCTCCGTGGTTTTGAATATATCACATTTGTACACGGTTGGGACTTGAAGGCTTGCTCCCATTCCCATTGTTGTCAGCTGGAATGCCGCCACTACTTCAGTGGAATAATAACCAGGTAATACAAATCCAAGACTAAACTGTGCCTTTAGGCACGGCCTCATAAAAGGGGAGGTTCTCCATCCTATTAACAGCAAAGCTGCAATGACTCAGAGGGCAAGTGATGAGCAATGCTTTCCCCTTGCTCCACGGGAGTAGCCTTCACATCCTGCATCCTGGCCAACACCAGCAGCTAACAACAAGCCCCAGCACCAGCTCTGCTGGCACACAGAGGGCAGAAACAAAGCTGTGCCCACTGTCCTGCCCACAGTACCAGTGGCAGAAAAAAGGGAATTTTCTCCCACAGAAATTCTGAATTGTAAACCAGACAGCTACTGCCGTGCCATACCATGCAGTACTGTCATGTAATAATTTAAATTTTATACTGTGTTATTATTTCTGGTTTATATCTATATTGTTACAGGCAGCTGATGGTTCTGAACTAGAATCTACAGATAAGGCGGTGCACCACTGATACTAAAGGTTGCTGTGTGGCTTTACAAAATTCCTCTGTTTCCATAACAGCAGAGTGTCTGCCTGCCCATTGGCACAAAGAATAAAACCTAAACATTGGTATTACTGACCAAGGACACATCAGGTGCCGATCTTGCTACAGCTAAAAGAGTAAGTCAAATTATCCCTGGATAGCTCCGGCAGTTGCTGCAGGCCAAGTCTTTCAATATCACTGAATCTCTCACTGTCTCCCTTACACACACAGCAGCTTCACTCTCTGCAACACGTTGCGTTGCAAGAAATCCTCCATTTCACCAAGTCAGAGGGAGCAGATGCAACAGCATTTTGTTGGCATAACGTTTTAAAAAGTTGTACAAAACATTTATTAAAGTTGACAGAGAGACCTTTTCCTCAGCTATATATATCAGGCTCTCTAATGCTAACCCAGGGCTCATATTCTCTGACATTAATACTAAAAGCTTTCTCGGTTCGAGATGGGTACAGAGATCAATAAAATTACTGGATTAATGCTGGGCAATTTTGGAGATCTTAGAGCAAATGTTTTCAAAATTCGTAAAATCATAGACCTGAATGTCCTTGATATTAGGGAATATGTTAAAAGTCAGATGAACAGTTCTGGCTGAAAACATAGCAACAATATTTAGGGGCAATTTTTAAAAATACACTTTACATAAGATCTTCAAATTTATTTAAATTTTTGTTTTTTCTCCTTCTCATGACTTCTATGCCTTTAAAGTAGAATGAAGAGGGTGGGAAAGGCAGAAAACCAATATTTTTGCAGAAATGCTTTTAGTTTCAGAAGTCCTAATCTAAATATTCGCAGGTGCTCTGGGACTTAAAGATTGAGCCTAAACCTGGTCTCCAAATCTCCTTTCTTTAAGAACTTGTCTGTAATCATTACATGTAGCTATTTCTTAATTGCATCTGCCTGCTTTTTAATTGCGAAATGCCTTCGTAACGAGGTATTAGTCACAAAAAGAATGTCAGAACACAAATCACAGGTAATCACTTATCCCCCTGCACAGAGGAGCAGTGCTGTTTATTTCTATTGCACCAGTACCAGAATTCCTGACTAACACTGACCTCTCATTGCAAACGTTTGGTAAATGAGAGTCTGTGCCTGTAAGAGTTCACAAGTTATTACATGCAAATGTAAGAGCTACAGCAAAGGAGAAGAGTGAAAGTATGAGAGATTTGCATTTAGGTAAGGGTTCTCCAGCCTTGGGGCCGGGGTATGAACCAGACAAACTCTTGAGGCCCCTTCGAGCTCTGTTTTTTAATGATTTATGCAAACTCATTATGTGCAGGGTTTGCAGGTTTCCAATCAATCCCTTTAAATAACCATAAAGGAAAAGTAGACACTAGCAGAGCCAACAACTTCTGTAGGCTATTCAGTAGTCCTTAGTCATGTGGAAAGTTCCATCAAAGTTCACAGACGATATACAGTGGAGTCAATGGGGCACAGAGATCTGATGTGTGGATCTCAAAACAGGACTGCTCTTCGTAAGCATAACTGTAAATCAGGACTAAACTGTCCTGCACACTGACTGATTAAACATGACATCGAAACGTGAGAGGCTGGGCTTTTTTTCTCTGCACTTTCCATTTGATCAAGTACAGAGAAACAACCCTTTAAGCACTGCATGCCAGAGGCTGTAAAAGAGCCCATCTCACAAGCGTGCAACAACCACATCTGAGTGGAAAACTATGTGGAAGACGTAGTGTCTAGAAGCACAAATCAGTCTACACGAGCTGTTGACTGTCAGATAAGATAGCCACAGACATCACTACACTCCTGACCCTCAGAGACATCCCTTTATATTTTCTAAAGCTGAATGAAGTGTTTCCAGAGACTCGGCCATGAAAATTCCTCTTCTACAATAAGCAGCTGCTGTAGGAACATGGCTGCTGATATGTTATTCTGTGCCAGCTTGCAGCTTTTAGCTGATTTGTTTCACTCATTCACCATATAATCAGCTTATATTTCATTCTTTCTGCTGTTCTCATAACATAGCATCATCCTTCATTTTATTCTCCTTACATATATCTACTCTGGTCTTCAGGGCTCCAGTTCTGCAAAGCACTGGAGTTCTAGGAGCTCTCAGAGCAATAGGGACCAGATCCCACAGCAGAGGTTATGGTGCTCCACAGAGGGGACTCACACCTCTTTTGGCACTGGTTGAGCTCTTTCCCACCCTTTCCTCTCAGATGCAAACAACATGACTCTCCATACACAGAAGAATCGGTGGGGAAGAGGGAGGCATAAAAATCCATCAAATCAGCAAAGAGTACCTACACAGGCATCTGCTGCAGCACATTCAAGCAAAAACTTTCACTGAATCATAATATGGTTTGGGTTGGAAGGGACCTCAGAGCTCATCTAATTCCAAACCCCCTGCCATGGGCAGGGACACCTTCCACTAGACCAGGTTGCTCCAAGCCCCATCCAACCTTGCCTTGAACACTTCCAGGGATGGAGCAGCCACAGCTTGTCTGAGCAACCTGTTCCAGTGCCTCAGCACTCTCACATTAAAGAATTTTTTTCTAATATCTGATCTAAATCTACCCTCCTTCAGCTTAAGGCCATTTCCCCTTGTCCTTCACTGCATACTCTTGTAAAAAGTCTCTCTCCAGCCTTCTTGTAGGCCTTGTTTAGGTATTAGAAGGCTGCTATAATGTCTCCAGGCTGCTACAAGGTCTCTCTCTTTCAGAAAAGCTTAAAAACACCTAATTGAACAAAAGATTTATCTTTGTTTGCCAAGAAAACAAAGCTATGCACAGCACCTAAGCAAACCATCGATAATCCCTGGGACAGCCCCTGCCCTGGCAGACAGTTTGCCCCACAGAGCATTGCTGGTATCAGTCACAGATCCAGTTCAACTGCTAATTTATCTCCCTGGGGAAAGCCCCTTGACTTCAGGGGAAATAAGATCTGGCTCCAGATGTGAAAAAGGGCATGGGATGAGAATAAACAAAATCACCAGTTGCCAAAAAGAAAAACAACCAAAAAACAACAGAGAGCAAACATGAGGAATCCCATGTCTACACTGCCCTGACCCATGGAAAAAGCAAACAGTACACTAATAAAAGTTGCTCTGTTAACAGTGGCTGTACATAATTAGGAAAGGCATTCAGCTTCTGTTTTCAGCACGTAATTTTTAATTGATTTTGTTGAAAGAAATCTTAGTGTTGTTACAGTTAATAGGAGTCTTTCCAGCAAAACTGGTCTCCATAAAAGGCTTATGTAAAGCTTCCTTTAAGTGTCACAGGTTTGAACTGGCAGGGAATTAACCTGCTGCAAAAAGCCCATTCCCTATAAAAGCCAAGAGTTATGAGACACACAGCTGCAGACCTAATGGGTCACCTACACTACAGAAAGGTGATGATTTTAGAGACCTGGCCAGTACCCAGCAGTCTTTCCAGATTCCAGGAGAGACAGAGTGTTCCCCTCTCCTAAGAACGCCACACACATAGAGGGAGATGCTTTCAGGTAACACACAGAAGAGTAAACACTTCCTGTTAATATGCCTATCTTATTTTCCCCAAGAGCTAGTGTTCAGCCCCAAGGCCAGACCATGGTCTCATCTGGATAACTGTATAATTATCTTTTGCCTTCCAAAGGGACCACACATGCCAATAAACACCATCAAGTCACAGGACCTACTTAATGGTGGCTGGTGCCACATCAGAGCACAGGGACTCCGTGCACACCATCCCACATCCAGAGGTGTGATGGAGCACAAGCAGACCCCAAACATCTCTAGATGTGTGGGTTGCATTAGAAACTTCAATACAGACACAAAGGCAGTGGAATGAGCTAACCAGCATGAGCCCTCAGGATAAAAACAAGGTTCTTCAGCCAGCCAATAACCAGTCCTTCTCCCAGACTCTCCAGCCCAGCCTTTTAGCTCCTCTGGCTCCTGGTCAGCTACATTACCTGCATGCTACACTCTCTATAGCCTTAAGGATGTATCTGACACTGTGCTGTGCCAAATGGTGAGCTGGGGCACCTGAGTGTCTCGACCATCCAACTCCATATCTCAGGCTGGCAAAACCAGCATTAAAATGCAGGCTGCTAAAGTGATACTGCCTCTGCTTCCAGCTCTAGTTCAGGTATGTCACCATGTACTGCATCCTGTAATCCCTCTGCAGGTAGTGAAGATGTGTTCTGAAAAGTGACTGAGAGACATATTTTCAGAGAAAGAGAAAGAAGGCTTGTCAGAAAAGCTAAGGCTGTGCCACTCGGTTGGGCAGACTACTCTATGTTGCCTGTAGAAAGGTCATTATCGTACTCTAAGCCCCTAAGCCCCCTTCTCCAAAAAAATCTAGCCCCACAACAACTAAGTTTAAGGAAACATTTGCAATTGCCCTCAGCATGCAGGTATGGTGCCTCTATTGAGGGACACCACGTAGGAGACCTTAGCAAGTGGACCTATCCATTAGCAAAGCTGTACATCAGCCTGTGCAAGAGGCCTGAATTTGAGGGCAGCAGGGCAGAACAGCCATTCTTACAGTAACACTACATGGAAGGAGCTACTGCTTTTAAAATAAACCCTTAAAATCATTCACTATCTTTGCTTTTTAGCAGACTGTGAGTGGACTAGATCACTTGCCCTGAGTAAGCCACTGTGCAACCTAATTCTGCTCAGATACACTGCTTTGTTTCGTTTCTGGCATGCACAGAAGCCAAAATATGCTTTCCCTACCCTGGGAACTGTTGAACTGGAAAATGAAAGTCTGGAAGAGCTGACTCAAGAAAAATAGCACATACAATCTTTAGATAAAAATGACAAACCAACCTACTTGCAACGGAGCCCAGTAAACTATTTTCCTTTAGAAGTAAGCTTAAAGAAAGCAGTAGTGCTCAAACACCGCCCTGTGAGTAAAGATTTTATTTACAACAGCCTTGATTATCACCTAACTTTTTCCTGGCAACATCCAGCATGAGCTGATCCCAAATATGTCCTTGTCCTACTCCTCTGTGGTTAGGTGTGTACAATACACTGTGCTGCAACATGTAAAAAGCTTGTTTTCATGTCTGGATGCATTCCCTGTATGATGGGATAAGTGACTGTATGTGCTGATTGGTTATTTTTTTCAGGAAGCAACTATAAATAGGTCCTGCTAAGTTGGCAGCTAAACCTTATCTTAGGGCAAGACAAAGATCTTTCCTTGATAAGGCCAGAAAGCCATCTCTCCTTTGCAGAGTTGCAAATGAAGAAAAGAAATAAAGGTCTGTGAAAGTGAAAACTCACTTTTAAAAAAACTTAATACATATGTGTGTGTTTACAGGACTTCTATTCTGGCCATGGCTTAGTAACAAAAAGGAGTTTCCTCAAAGTGAGGAGCAAACTCACTTAAAATTTCAGTTGAATCATGAAAACCACCCTATGAGAAGAGGTTCAATCCAGCAGTAAGCCCAGTTTTAACATTAAAAAAATCACAAATAACCAAAATATACTATCTATCTCAAGAACCTCATTGTCATGGACCCACAGGAGCATTTGCAGAAGTACTGCACTAGAGCTATTTCAAACTGCGTATGTGTGGCTGAAAGAGGAATCAACAAACACTTGATTTTAGCAGCTACCACCATTGTCACACCAGGCCACAGTGACACATTTCAGCTACTTCTTGATGAACTTCCAGTGCTGGTTTTCAAGCCTCCATGGCATTTGAATGGAGAGGAGGCCCTGCTTTTGGCAGCACTTGGGGCAAAAGCAACTTGACTTACCGGGAGAACGCTCATTGCACTAGTAAATGCAGATTCTCTCCTGAACTGCTTAATCTTGAAGGGGTAAGGAGAAATACAGTATTATTAAGTTTAGTCCAGAAGAAAACCAAATGACTCAGGGTATTCTAGGTCAGCAACTCTCTTCCTCCACTGACCTTGGGAATCCAGAAAGAAGAGACACCTTGAATAACTTGTAGCAAAATGCTTTCTGGTCAGACTATTCCTGCTGTCTCTCCCTGCTGTTCCCAGCACTCACACTCTGACCATAAAATCTCAAACCTCTGTTACACAAGTGCAGTGATTCCCTCCTGAGTTACCCCTTCCATACTGCAGACTCCCTTCTAGAGTCCAGTGTTCGCGACCTGACAGAAGCAACGTCAGATCAGTACAACCACAGCCAGCAGCTCTCTTCTCTTAAATCTTCCAGAACCCCGTCTAATTTTAAGAAACCAAGTCATCCCCCTGCAAATCTGCACCATGCAGCTGAAGCTACCTGACTCCACAGCTTAACCAGTTTCTCAACAAGATCAAAGTCTGTGCAGTTGTTCAAGGAGCTTTTCAATTACTCCTCCAGTTTCTATCATGAATTATGGCAGCACTTGAAGAGTGCCAAAATCCAGAGGGATCGGTTACTCCTGCCCTGTGACAGGCAGCAGGTTGGGGGGGACAGGATAAGCTGTAAGCACAGTGGCATTATATTATGCACAGATACAGTTTTGCTGCTGAATGATTGACAATAACTACTGGATGTCACTATTTTAAGGACAATGCCATTTGTGTAATTATCTGGCAGGGTTTCTCTTCAGCAACTGGCATTATTCACAAGGGAAGAATTACACTGAAATCCAGCTGTAGAGTAAGTAGATTTGCTATTCTATGCAGACAATCACTGTGCTTTAGGAGTTTGATACACATGGTATCTATCACCAGTCATTTTCATGCTCTCGGGGCCCGGAGAGCATTGAAATGACACTCCTTCTCTATTTCACTGTGCCATGTATATCATATGATTTCATACTTAAAAATATTTTAATATTCTCTGTCCTCACCTGACCATCTGTTTCTTGCTTGGAGCTAGGAAGAGACAAGAGAAGCTGCTTTTACTTAACTGATCCTATCATCTCACCGTCAAACAGGAAAGTGCCCCCCACAGAGCCCCCAGCCCTTTGGCCACTTTAGCCCTCAGCTATTCTGGTTTTAGTGAGTTCAAACCTGGGTTTATCTGTCACAGGAGGATGCACTAATGTCTGGGTTAAACTATGTAAAGTCCCAAACCAAACAACACTTGGCCCAACCCACAGTCTGAAATGGCACCAACAGAGCCTGACTGGGATTGGAACCGGTCCCATCCCGAACCCAGCTCCGGGTCCCAGCTGTACAACTGTAACCATGCAGCAAAAAAGAGAGGCTTGACATTATTCTTTGCAGTGCTGGCATGCCACAAGTGGGACTGAGCAGGGCTACAGCAGACCATACTCAAATATGCATGCTTTGCTACCGGATTCCAGGTAACAGCATTCCAAAGAAAACAACTGTCTGTTCCTCCTCTCCAGTGCTCTGGGCAGGAGGATGCCAAAGATGTCCTGTGAAGCATGGCAAAAAGAAACTGTTCTGTACAACCAGACTGTCTCAGTGCTGACATCTCCCTGTTCCATCTGCCCTGTTCCACCCCAGAAGAGGCCTTGCTCTGCCTCTGGGGCACATGGGAAGACGCTGGTCAAATGGTCACCCTGGTCAGGGAGGGTTCTGCTCAGCAGACTGGCTCTGATCCATGCTGGCTGCTCTATGCCTTTATGCTTGAGCTCACAGGGGAGCACTAGAGCAGTACAGAAAGGAAAAAATATAATGAAACTGCCCCCCTGAGTACAGAACAATGACAAATAACAAAAGAAAGCTATCTGTGGGAAATTGCTTCCTGAGAACAGCCTTGAGACCCGGAGTGGAGGCTGATGCAGGGAGGCAACAATGCTCCGATGCTGCTGCAAACACAAAGGTGCCAGACATCGACAGGAAGGAAAAACTCCTGCTGCAGGATCATGGCAGGAATGAGAAGACTTTTAGTGGCTGAGTGGCACTGGATAGATACGTCAAACACATAGGGTTTAAACACAGGTCTGTAGCTGCTATAGGGAAACAGAGGCTTTGGTGTAATCAGCACACCCCAGCCTTTTAGATAGCATGGCACACACTGGTAAAAGCAACATATGCTTACGTTAACCTCCCAGAAAATCTAGGAAGGTTTAATCTAATGCCTGCCCAGAAATTTCACTTCTTCCTGGAAAGTGGTGCACCTTGGCCAACAATGCAGGGGGAATGTGGAGGTACTGTTACCCCAGCTGACAACTTGTTCCTGGTGGATAGCAAGTGACAGTTGTTTATTCAAGTAGGAAACTCCAGCTATCACCTCAGCCACGGGGTTCAGACAAAGAGAAGGAACGAATGCAGAGCTCACCGATAAATGATGCCTCTTTCATGGAGGAACATAAGGGCTGAAATAATTTCTGCAGCATAGAACCGGGCCCGATCTTCATCGAAGCGACGCGACTTCTGAATGTGGAACATCAAGTCCCCGCCATTTACGAACTCCATCACAAAGAACAGGCGATCCTTCACACAGGCAAACACAACAAACATGAACAGCATTAATCACATCCTTGGTTGGGCCTAGAAAACTCTTTAAGTAAAACTATTATCTCCCAAATAAAAACGGATTAAGTACTCATGAGACAGTGTACGGGGGGGGGGGAAATGCTGATGCTTTTTCAGGAAAAATCAAGTCAATACCAGGAGGACCTGTTAGTACCTCTTTGCCCTGCACTCCTCCCAAAAGTTTTGCCCCCAGTCATGAAATGAATTCCCGTTCACATGTGGATTGGGCATATCAGTAGGTGCGTGCTCATCGCTAATCAGCTCCTGTTGGATTTTCCCTGAACTATCCTTAGCCTGAAACAGCAAGGAATGATACTCCGTCAGCATTCTCTAACCCGAGTGACACATGACAAATCTGTAAAAGGTCACTCACTCCCTAGTAAACACCTCAGATCTCTGGGGAAAGATGTTCCATAATACAATGTGCATAACCAGATTGCTCACAGACTGCAGCTTTGCCATGACAGCACAACATTGTCTCGAGGACATCCCACCATTATTTCTGAAGCATGTATGTTGTTTTCCAGGATGGGATTTCCTGCCATACACTTGCATGGCAGCTGCTTTTCAGGCCCTCAGATTCCAGCCTTCCTCTGATTAACCTGCAGAGACCTCTGGGCGACGGAGGAACTGATAAGGATGAAGTATAAATCAAAGCTTCTGCTGAGCAGAAAAGCAACCCATTTGATAATGTTCAGTTCATTAACCACAGCTGCTGGTCTCTGAGGTTTCTTTTTTGGCTTTGTTCTGGGTTTTGCAAAAGCCTACACATAGGCAGGCTCACTTGCTTGAGCTGCATGCTTAACAGTGAGTGGGGGTTCATTATGTGCAAAAGGGATGCTTGTTTGATTGTGAGAGGAAGGACACACAGAGATCTGTCCCAAAACTAAACCCTAGAATTGCTGCAGTCTGGTTCAAAAATTTCTCTTAATAATTGTTTCAGAACCTTCAGTATTTATTGTTTCAGTTTTACTCTGAGTATCAGGAACAAGCAAATTGGAAAACAGGCATACAATTCAACCTAGACCAGTCAGGCTTTTAACAGTAATATTTGCCCTTCTTTCCCCACAAGCCCCTTCCCATGTCTGATGTTAATCATCTACAAGCTACTTTTAAACCTTCTCTAAGTTTAAGAGGATAAGCACTGTCGTGCTCCACTTTTTGGCAGCCAGCCAGCTTGAAATGACTACTGGTATTAACATCTTGAGACGCACACAGCAGAAGAAAAGCAACCAGAAATCCTCTCATTCCTCAATGGACACAAGCAGGAAAGCAAATGGCTTGTGACAGATGAGGACAGCTTGTTTCTCAACGCCATCCTGGGCTCTGCCCAACAGTCCCTTCTGGGCTCCTTCCAGAAGATAAAAATCATTAAATCATGGAATCATTTGGGTTGGAAAAGACCTATAAAGATCATCAACTAACCACTAACCCAACACTGGCAAGCCCACCACTAAACCATGTCCCTAAGTGCCATATCTACACAACTTTTAAATACCTCCAGGGATGGAGACATTTAAAAGACTTCCCCAGGCAGCCTGTTCCAGGCACTTGACCACCCTTTCAGGGAAGAAATTGTTCCCAATATGAAACCTAAACCTCCCACAGTGCAAGTTCAGGCCACTTCCTCTCAGCCTGCCACTTTTCACCTGGAAGAAGACACCCACCGCCACATGGCTAAAGCCCCCAAAAGGTAGTGGTAGAGAAAGAGAAGGTCCCCCCACGAGCCTCTTTTTTTCCAGGCTAAACAACCCCAGCTGCTCCTCATCAGACTCCCCAGCTCTGTTGCCCTTCTCTGGACACACTGCAGTACCTCAATGTCTTTCTTGCTGTGAGGGGCCCAAAATTAAACACAGAATTTGCAGTGCAGCCTCACCACTGTTCCCAGCAATCTCACAGCACTACTGTGTGCAGCACCAAGGCCATGTGTTAAACGCTATCTCCAGTCTATATAAACAACAACACTTCATTGTTCACTCTGCCTTTATTAGAGGGCACTGAAAGACACCCAAGCTGACTCATCTACGGCAGCAGTTTGAGCCGGAGCAGCATGAACTGTGTAAACCCACCAGCAGCCTTGGCTCTTCAGCCATTATCAGATCTCTAATGCCACATCTTCACTGCAGCTGGTTCAACTCAGTCTGGCTGTGCTGTGCCTACCTGTTTGGCAGCCCTTCCTCCAGCTGCAGCACCGGTATTGCCTCTGCCTTGCCATTCAGGCCAATTTTACATCTCCTCGCTATTCTTCCCCGCCTCCTTCCTTGCTGATCTCTCCACATGACACATGCTTATCCAGCCCAGCTTGTCCAGGCATCTCCTCAAGCCTGTACTTTAAAAAGAAATCCCTCCTGCCAGATCCTCAACAGGAAGTAATTTAATTTACCAGCAGCCTGACGAGGGATGGTGTGTGTGTGTATTTATGTAAGTAATACATATGCTTGTATAAACATGCATATAGTTAGGTGAACACACATGGATTTTCTACTCTTTCCTTAAAGGGGAGCTTCAGGGAAACAAAGTTAACTCTTCCTATCTTAAAACATACATGTCTTGCTTCTCCAGTGCAGGCAAAACCCCATGGCCCACCTCAGACTCCTGGTTGTACTCCTCTTACCTAGATGCTTGAAGGAAGATACCACTTCTTTCTCAAATGTTGAAGTGAGCACTGAAACAGTTTTAAAATTCACATCACTGCTGTCACAGAATTAGCAGCTTTTTGCTAAAAACTTCTCTTGCTTCAGACTAACTGCACACCTGAGCAAGTATCACTGCATGTGTTATACAGTCACCCGCACCCATGGGCTCATTTCACAGGTCAAGCACAAATATAGAACTTTGGGCTACTCTATTTAATTATTTATTTGTTTGTTTGTTTATTTTAAGGAGTTCAGCTAGCCTTCTGCCCAGTTTTCTAACACTTACAAGTCCCATGGGGCTGCTGAAGAAAAGAGTAGTATGGGTATCACAACTGGTTTATAATGCAGCATTTGTGCATTGGCCTGCTACATGCCTGGCAACAAGCACTAGGAAAATCAGCACTAATGACCATCCTTTGGGGAACAACATCTAAAAGCCAGGCAAGGCCTCCCATTTTTAGTCTTAAGCAAGACCATCAGCTTGCCAAACCACGAAGACCAACCACTCTTTTGGGAATCACTGAAAAGTAAAATAAACAGGTGGTATTCTATTTTTTTTAAAAAAGAGGGTGAAGAAAGAGGGGAGAGAGGACAAGAAAATAGGGGGAAAAGGAAAAGAGAGAAAGAGAGGGAGGGGCAAGGGGGGGGAAGAAAGAGGCAGAGGAGAGAGAGGAGGCAGGAAGGGAGGTAGAGGAGACAGAGGAGACAGGGAGG
The DNA here is from genome assembly GCF_025592945.1 of Manacus candei. Classification (NCBI taxonomy): domain Eukaryota; kingdom Metazoa; phylum Chordata; class Aves; order Passeriformes; family Pipridae; genus Manacus; species Manacus candei. The sequence goes on along the minus strand of NW_026138161.1, from coordinate 1,067,307 downwards.
GAGGGAAAAAAATAAAATAAATAAAAAAGGCAATTTAAAGACAGAAGAGTGAGTATATAACTTAAAAAGGGGCCAGGAAAAGGAAACCTTAAAAGAGCAGATAGTTCAGACACTTGCAAATTTGACCTAAGAGTTACGTGTCTCCTCTCTTGGGGATTACCAGTGGGAATAAGAAGGAGTTGAAAGATGAACTGGTTTTTGACAGGACCTAATGCTGAACTCCGCACATGTCTATTTTACTATTTTCCATTGCCCAGAAGTCTCCCTGATCTGCTATCTCTGTTTGACATCAGCAACAGCAAGAAAAGAGCACTTGAATCAACAGGAAATAGTGACACAAAAGGCTTTGCAGCAAGTGACAGCCACAGGAGGAAATCACATTGCACCATTCCTGGACTGGGATTGAGATGAATAAAGACACAGAGCAATTGTTACTGTAAATTAAAGAAACACTCGGAGGAAACAAAGTCTGTGGGATGAGGCGGGCTCATTTCAAGGCTTGCTTAAACCTAGAAATTAACCCTGACAACTGTTGTGCAAGAAAACTCTCTGGTTTGGGCTTTTTTTTTTTTCTTCATTTATTTGTTTAAATTTCAGTTTTCCATCCCTATTTGTTTACCTACTAGCAGGACAGGGTCTGTTGGAAGCATGCAGTCTGTCCTAAGGGCAGTGTTTGATAGCAATTACACATAAACATTGTATTTGTTTGTTATTCTAGGTGGGGGGTTTGGTGAGGCTTGAAGAAAATCCCTGGCTTCAAAAGCCACAGGAAGGACAATCTATAAACTGGTTACTGCCCCTTGCAAACACAAGCATGCACTGAGATCCATCTCAAGCATCACTTCAGCCCTTTGTCCTCATTAGATCCATAAGCTGTTTTAAACCCTCATAGCTTTCCTCTTCATCATCACAGGAGGAAAAAAATCAGATTTTATTAAAAGAGCACCCTTTTTCTCTTACTGTGCCCTAAAAGACCAGTGTGATGGCCAACTTCTACACTCTTCTAGTTAAGAGTCATAGCTGATGTCCATGGACAGCCCACATAAGATCAAAGACCTCTGAAGACAGCTTGGGCCCTCAAGTCTGATCACAGGCTTTCATGCGACATAAATCACAGAATCATCAGGATTGGAAGGGACCTTCAAGATCATCTAGGCAACCTCCAGCTTAGCAACACCATAATCACCCTGTAAACCATATTCCCAGTGGGACAGGGCATCACCACTGCCCTGCTTCAGGCAGCATGGAGGGAGGAGATGGGGAAAGACAAGTGTTTCCCATGTGCAGACAGGGAAGAAGACAACAGTCGCCCCTTCCTGTCACCCTACAAGAGCTGCTGTGCCACTGGAAGCATGGAAGCCAGGAGGGAATTCTCTCTAAACAGTCACCAGTAGAGGTTCAGGAGACCCACTGGAAAACACCAATGAGGCCTCTCTAGCCTCCAGTGCCACCAGGAATAGGTTTGGACAAGCTCTGCACACCCGTGGCAGCACAGCTTTCCCAGATGCTGCTTCTGCCCACGCAGGTTCCTCTGCAGGACAAGAGGATGAACCCATCAAGAACACAGCCCAGATGGAATTTCACCCAAGCCTCCTCTTTAGCTGACAGCTGCTGTACAAGGCAGATATGGAGACCTGGCTAACTGCATTTTAGGGCAAGGGTTCAATCTTACCCCCCCTAGAAAAATCAGCCTAGCTCAGGAATTCTGCTATGTTTGCATTTCAACTTTTTGGAAATAATTAATGCACACAACTCCTTAGAAAATCAGCTTTGGGCTCAGTCTGAGTTTACTGAAGCCAAAGGGTTTCCCCATGAAAACAGTCATTTTCCCCTGTTTTGGCAGTTTATGCTTTGCAGAGCAAAAGGCAGGCTTTCCAAATCATCCCCAAACAGAGACAGCTGTGTCACTGCTTCCCAGAGAAAGTTTATTGTTTCCAAAAAAGAGTAGCAGGGCTTAGGGAGTTTGCAAGCAAATTATTACAAGATAATTACAAGAGCTGGCAGGCTCCCTCAGCATTCCCAATGTTCCTGTTCTCCCTTCGTGGTCCACAACCCCCACACAAAGCAAATCTGCCTTAGGTCTTGCTGCAAGTGAGCAAATAAACTGTGATGTCTCAGTGCTGGGCTTTGGAAAGCCACATGTCCAACTCCCCCAGCAGTGCAAGTGGCCATCTGTATCTGGGTCAAGCCACTGCAAATGCACAGGATCTGAAGGAGGAATAATAAACAGGTTTGTTTCCTAATATTTATCTCTGTAGGACTAATGCAGTCAATGCCCACTGTTAGATGCTGCTCTGTGCCAATATGCCCATCCTTCATACCCAGCCCTTCACAGAATCTATGAATTCCTGTTGGAAATGCCTCCCCTCCCTCACTGCAGTCTTCAACATCCTCGTGAGGGGAAGCAGAGAGGCAGACACTGCTCTCTTCACTCTTATGACCAGTGACAGTACTTAAGGAAATGGCATGAAGCTGAGTCAGGGGAAGTTTAGGTTGGATACCAGGAAAAGCTTTTCCCCCAGAGGGTGGTCAGGCACTGGAACAGGCTCCCCAGGGAAGTGGTCACAGCACCAAGCCTCATGGAGTTCAAGAAGTGTTTGGACAAAGCCCTCAGGTGCATGGTGGGATTCTTGGGGTGTCCTCTGCAGAGCCAGGAGTTGGACTTGATGATCCTGATGGGTCCCTTTCAACTCAGCATATTCTATGACTCCACCATACCCAGCCCTTCACAGAATCATTAGATTCTATGAATCCCTGTTGGAAATGCTTCCCCTGCATACCCAGCCCTTCGACCAAGGCAGTGCCGCACCCTCACGAGCTGCCTGCTGCTCCCAGCTCCGAGGGAGGGCAGGCTCCTCAGGGGTGGTTATACATGGCAGTGTTTCAGAACCAGGGAAGATCTCAGCTGTCATAAAAACAGGCTCACCAAGAGGGAATCACTAAAACAGCCCTTGCACGCACACATGTGCACACGAGAGCAGATCTAATGAGCTCAGCCCCAAACTTCCAGACAAAGCCACTCTCACCTGATTGCAATGGAGCAAGGCGTGAAGATTTGGTCCTTTGATTTCAAATCAGAGTAACTACACCAAGCAGGGAAGGAACACCTCTGCTCCACACTTGCTCAGCTGGAACTACATGCACGTGACAGTGACACTTCTCAAACAGGGCCACGGCACCTGCTGCCCCAGCCCAGGACTCGCAGCCCAACACGGCAGAGAGGCAGCAGGTTTTACAGCCATCTGCTCGCTGAGTTGTGCTGCTCTCTGAGCTGCTCTGCCTCCCTGCTTCAGTGACTGCAGAAGTACCCTCAGGAACCTCTTCTGCCTCGGGGAAATCAAGCCAGGGATTGCATATACAGGCCTGGGGCTATTGAGATGGGGGGTCACTGTGTGATGCAGCCAAAAGGCTGAGAAAGGGAAGCTTTCCTCCTTCTGCTGGTTTTGTGTGGGTTTTTAAGCTGGAAGGAGGTGCAGCGAAAATTAAGCAAACTCAGAATGGGTATAAGGTGCACGTGGTGTCTCCTCCAGGCTGAGCAGCTGGTGAACACATTTCCGAGAAGTGCAGGTCACTTCCCCACACAGGGCTCGTTTTCAGCTTCTTTAACAAAGAGTCACCAACCTCACTGTCACAACTCTGTGAACTGGGCAGTTATCACCAGTTATCACCTCAACCACGCTCTGCTCTTTGACCTGCTGATAGTGGGCACCACGAGGCTTCCTTATGAGGCCACTGCAGTGAGACACATACACATAATAAATTGGCTCTTTCCATTTGCATAAGTAAACTCTGCAGGGTCCCTCGGGGTGAAGGCTGCCATGGTGCCTGTGTGCATGGCACAGCATTAACGCCAAGCTCCTGCCAGAAGAGCTGAACAACAGCAACCACAATCCAGGGTGAGCTGAGGGGAGTTGTGGGTTCCCACTTGCCCCAGGAAAAAAAATAAATAACCACAAATCTAACTGCACCCTTCAAATTTTTGCCCCTATTTTCTTAAACACTTGGCTGAAATCTCAAGCTCGTATGCTGGAGAGATTTTGTAACAAGCAAATTCAGTCACTTGTCTGGAACAATGCATGTTTTGGGGTATTCAAGTGAACCATATGTACATCCTTCTTCCTCATCCCTCCCCTTCAAGACAGGCTAATTCACAGAAGGATTACATGATTAGTTCATCTTTTCACTAGAAACTTTTACATAACATATACGCAAAAGGATGATTTTTATTGCTCTTGTTCATCCGTATCTGTTCCATTTCAAACAAAACCAGACCCCAACTAGGAAAAAACCCAAAACTCAGATACAAAGTCAACCAATTAAATTGTGTACAAAAAATGCTTGGTTTTTTAATCCCAAATAAAAAAGAAAAGGCAGTTTGGTCACTGTTAAAATAAAATATAAAAAACCCCATGAAACAAATTGAAAGAATTAGCAAGAATTGAAAGAAAGTAAAACAAAATCTTCCTCTCCAGACCTTCTGAAATGCTATAGAAAACTACATAAACACTCCTTGCCATCTGAAAGATCAAAAAAACCAAAGGACTGGCTGAACTTAAGAGGGGAATAAATTGAGGAATAAGGAACTAAAATGTATCACGCTACAGACATTATCTGTTAATCAAAGATTTATAGGACATCTGCACCCCTCAGCTGGCTGCTGGCATCATGATGTCTCAGAAGAGAGTAACACTGTGAACATCATGCTCTTTTTACAGCCCTCAGTTCAGAAAAAGGCTACTGGAATTCGTGCTTTCAGTATGGAGTCACCAACCTGCGACAGCTCTGCCCTGCTTTTAAAAATACTGATCTCTGCAATATCTGCTGGCTCAGCCTGGGCTGGGGAAGGCTAGACACTTACTTCTACAGCACAGCCAAAGGTCTTCAGGAAAATTAAGAATATCAAAACACCCAAAGGCCACTTGGAAACAGCTTGCTACGAGGGATCCATCCTCTCCCCTTACACATCACCTGGAAAGCAATACGGATTCAAAGAGACCAAAGCACCATTGGGTTGCACCTCAGCTTGTTACCTCTTCTCTGAGCTTCGACTGCCTTTGTTTTTCTCTTCCTCTTACTCCTCAGTACTGTCTGGCACCTGCTCCCTCAGGCTGCTTGAGAGTTGCTTCCATTTTCAGCCCTTTTTATGTTACAACTTCCTTGATTTTAAGGCCAAAAAATATTAGTTTCACATGCTGTGGCTAACCATAGGGAACAGCATCTCCTTCGGCTGCTGAACTTGGTAGTTTGTCCAAGTTACAGTCTCTCCCCTAAGCCACTGCAGATGGGGACAGGCATTTATCAGGTTCATGAAAATGCAAGTATCCAAAGTCCCTCAACCACCTGGGGTGGGAAAGTTACACTTGGGAGCTACAACATGGTGATGGCAGCTGACCCTTCTAACCCTCCAGCTCATGTTTTCACTTCAGCTTGTATCACCCCAATGTGCTGCCCAAATGTGGACACCAGGCAAAGTTCACAGATAGAGTCAGAAATGTCACTCTGATCTTGTTTCATCCCCTGCAAGCAAAACCACTCTGCCTGCAAAAAAGATCCTGACCTGGAACACTCCTGCAACGAAGTGACCACTGCAAGGTGTCACTGGACACCTGAGAGAGCCTTTCACACCAGGCTTTGGAGGCCTCACACATCTGCTTTACTGACAACTTGAACCAGAGTGCCAGCAAACACATCACGGGTTTTTGGTGCATGTGAACACTGTAAAACCACAGAAAGATGCACTTTTGGACCACTCTGTCTTTATTCAGTGCTAGATAGGACAGGAGGCACAGAAAAGCAAAAAGCAACTGTCCCTCCTGTTGTCATGAAAGCAACACAAGGCCACCACAGCACACACACCTGCAGAAGCCACACCTGAGAGTGAAGGCAGAGAGAGGAAATTCTCCTGTACCTCCCTGTCCAAGAGGCCCCAAAAAATCAACCCACTGCCCCAGGTAAAGCAGAACTCGAGCTCCTTCACACCTGACTGCAGCGAGCCCCTTAGAGGTGCCTGTGTTTATGACCAGAAGCCATGTCAGACTGTAGCAAGCTTTTTGAAACATGACAGGCCTAGAAACAGGATGTCCCAACAACATCTTCACTTGGTTTTGACTTGAAGCAACACTGAAGTGTGTGCTGGTCTTCCAGCACAGTGGCTTGGGGCAAGCACAGGCCTCAACTCTCTAGAATAAAAGTCTCAATGCCTGCAGAAAAGTATCCAAGAAATGCATTTGGCTGTCAGGTGAATACAGAGTTGTGCCTCTACAACATGCCAGAGAGGGAATGCTGGGGGTTCAGAGCCTGGGAGTTGATCAAAGCCTTCCTCCCTGCTCCCAAAGGGCTCCCTCTCAGCACCTTCCAAAGGGAACATCAAAGAGGCCTCACTGCTTCCTTAACACCCACCAGCACACTCCAAAGTCTGTGTCAGGACACTTGCTCATCTACCAGAGCCTTGGGAAGGCTGTTGCTGTCTCTCCAGCCTTCCTCACCTCCGCCACACCAGGCTCTGCCCCAGTCTGCCCTGTGCTCTATCCATTTGGTGACAGCGGAGTGGCTGGTGGACAATCAGGCTGATGCTGGAGATCTCCCAGAGGGACCATGGCTGAGGGACTCCCCTGGGCAATACAAGGGCACTTAGACTCCTCTTGTGGCACCTGGGTAGCAAGGGTACCAGCCAGATGCCACCACTCAGTCCCCCCCTTGGCTGTTGGGCTCTCACCTGAAAATTATGCCCCCCATAGAAGGCTCCAGGTTAGCTCTTAACACCACTAGGAGGTGAAACACAGGCTCAGCTGGGTAACCCATGACATGATACCCACACTGACCCTGGGAGAACTGCCTGAGTGCCCCAAGAGCCAGCAGAGATGTGGAGAAACCTTCCTCTTCAATGTCGAGAGCGTGACTTCAGCCTGCAGCCTGTAAAGGGAACAAAAAGCTGCGTGCCAAACAGCAGGCTGTCCTCGTAAAATGGGACCAGTTCAATGATTGTGCTGTCCTGGAGTCCTAGGCCAGTCCCGCCTGGCTTAAATAGCACCCCTGCCAGCTATTATCTTGAAGGACGCTCGTTATAGAAAATCACATCCCTCTGCCAAGTTCTTGTGTCTCACTATTTTTGGAACAACAAGGGCAGGCTCTGCCTCAGCAACTGTCAGCAGAGCTACAGGCAAAGCAAATCCATGTAACGATCAGGCTGACGGGAACAGTGCTGGGAACGGCATCGCCTGGGGGACAGTCCCCTGGAAGGACCCTTTGGTCGTGAGAAAAGGGATAAGGGCAATAAACACAAAACCCAGAAGCTATTTGACACTATTTGCATGGGAAGCTGATCTCCCCCAGCCCCTTTCATTCTCATGCATATGAGTGGAGACAAAAGGATTTAAAAGCAAACCACCTGTGCAGGAAGGATGGTTCCTAAACCCCCGAAAGAAGACAGGACCCACTTACGGCAAATAGCTATTTATACATATAGCCTCTTTCACCCCCTCTAGGACAGTATTGTTGAGGTGTTGGACGACACCAGTGTCAGGTAAACGAAAACAAACACTTTTTGGTGCTTACGGCCCCTAATGCAGGATCCATGATTATCCTCAGGTCCCACCACCTGTTGGCAACTCACAGATTACTGAAGCAGAAGCATAATCCTCTCTGACACTGAAGAATTATTCTAAGGCCCCAGAAAAAGCAGAGGTAAACGGCTTAGGCAAGGTGGAAAGCTCACAAGGCAAGGCCTTCAACCAAAGAAAAGATTTAAAAAACAGAGATGTGGTGAGCAAGGAAGACCTCCCACAGATGCAGCTGGAGCAGGACTTAAACTCTCCCCCCTGCAAAGGAGCAGCAGGACTGCTTCCCTGCCTTTCATAGGAAAGGAATCTGGAGGTACAAGTCCAAAACCGCCCAGCCCAGTGCTGGGCACACGGAGTGCTACATCCAGCCTCTGCCAGCCTGCTGGGTAGCTAGTATTTCCTCTTTAGTCTCTGAAAACTGTGACCCACAGCAGACAGAGACAGCCCTTGCAGCTTCTACCACCTAGTGGCTGCAGGATTTGGCTGTGATGGAGCGAGGAGGCTGTTTGGAGGTCAGGCAGCCTCAGCCCACCCCGGGCAAATAAGGCCACCTCTGCTGGAGGGCATCACTTGTGCTGCATCTGAGACTAAGTTAGGACCACACTGAGCACAGAGGCAGCACACTGAAAACCATCAGTGGCAAATGTAAAAACCTCAGCCAGCTCTAAAACAGGTAAGAAAAAGTAGCAGCAATATACATGAAATTGGGTAATGCATTGCTGTTTTGGGTACTTGTGTCAGCTCAGCTAATCACAGAATCATAGAATGGTTTGGGTTGGAAGGGACCTTACAGACTGTCTAGTTCCCACCCCCTTGCCATGTGCAGGAACACCTTTCACTAGACCAGGTTGCTACGAGTTCTATCCAGCCTGGCCTCGAACACACTGCAATAATGCTGCATTACTGGCACCACACAACACCACTCCATGCAGCACAGACATACCCTGGGCTGTTAAAGTCACCCCTAGGCTGCTTAATTCAGGGGAAGAGTTTGCTGGTTTGGGTGGAATGTTATACAAGAGTTAGGATTTAAAGGGCTCTAGATCCAGCCAAGCCTCTGAGCGCTCTGTCCTCAAACTGTAGCAGCATCTCATGCACTTACAAGTACCTTCCTTTCTAGTTTCCACAATTTCCTCTTGAACTGGGAAGGGGGAGGCCATAGCTGGACACCCCTGTTCTAGGTACAGCCTCACCAGTGCCAAGCAGCAGGGATAATGAGTCTCCTGAGCTCCCAAAGCAGCCCAGTACATAGTTTAACTCACGTGCTGTGGGACTGCACTGCTGGCTCACACTGAGCTTGGCATACACCTTAAGCCCTGGGTACCTTCCAGCTGGGCTACAACCCTGCCAGTTAGTCCCAGCCTGTCCTGATACATCTTATGGGATCAGGCTCTGACTGTGCTTTGACAAATAGTAAGAAGCCTCAAAGTGGCCAGTTCTTAAAAAATTCCTAACAGCAGGCCCAGTAGGTCATTATGTATCCAGGATCTCCATGGCAGACTGGAGTCATGTTTTGTTTTTTATAACATGAACCCTTAATACCACATTTTCACAGTCTGGGCTGTAAGTGTGACACATGTGACGTGGTTTCCATGTAACTGCAAGTGAAATTAGGTATTGTTTTGTGTAACTCTGCCCCCAATTCCAACATTTTTATATATGGTTGCAGGCTGACATTTTGAAGAAGTGGTTACTCTTTATATATATATAATGTTACAGATGTATGTATATACATCTTTTCTGCCAAGTTCTTGTAAATGGAGGGGATATCCCAATGCCATACAAAGGATGAACAGAAACCCTAAGTTCATATCAGCCTGGTTAAGTCCTCCTGGAAGGATTCTGTCCAGTGGATACCCTGCTGTTGCAATCATTTCCTTACTATAGCAAAAGGATTTAATTATGCTTTAATAAGCAATTTACATCTGGTTATTCTGGATTGCAGTGGGTGTCACTGAGTGCAGACCATGGGCAAAAGACGTCATGAACCACATTAGCTTGAAATCTGCCTTTTTTTTTTTTGCAAACCCTTCCTTTTTGGTTTTGTTTATTATCGGGCGGAAGTGGTTTTCTGTTACAGGCAATCCAGACAATGAAGCAAAGTGGGATTCAAGTAAAAGAGGAACCTAGGAAAGACTGGAAATAGCAGGGTCCTGCTAGACAAGCACCACTCCCTTGGCACCATTTCAGAGACTGACCAGCTCTGTGTTCAGGGCACCAAGGGCTGAAGGGTTCTTCCCTCTGCTCCTCTGATGACCAGCTGGTCCAGAAATTCCTGTTCCGGGCTGCTCTACTGTTTAGCAACCTCCTTTTCATTTTCTGTCTAACTGTACCCATGGCCAGTCTAGACTCATTTAATCTTAGCCAGAATCTTGACAGCTTTGTTTCCCTCCTCAGTGTTCAACATCTGCAGACATCAATCAGATCCTCTTTTTGCTTTCAATTTGCTAGTCTAAACAGGCTGCGTTCTTCCCTTTTCTTCCTCTTTGCAAAAGACTCCGCAATTACTTCATCAGCCCAGAAGACCTTGTCTGCACCCACAGCAGATTGCATTCATTTTTTTGAACATGATAGACAGCACTCACACAGTGACCTTAAATCCTGCTTAAGTTCATGGGAAACACTCTGCACAGCCCAGGAGAACACGTGTTATTTTCACATCTACGCTGTAACTCAGGGGGCAAAGCCATAGCAAAGGGCACAGCAACAAGTGGCAAAACCCATTGGTATCCCACATTTGACCTCAAACAGAACACGTCAATATTGGACATTTCTGGTATTTCAGGAAAAGCATTAAAAGTTGAAATATTATTAAATAAAATAGGAGTTTCCTTGGTTACTAGTGACAAGCTTTGCTTTTGCTATACAGCCCAGGTGCTCTGTGAACCATGTGAGCTGTGTATTAAAAAAAAAAAAAAAAATCAATACAACCATCTAATTTCTATTAGATGAGTCTACCCAAGGGCTCCACCCTCAATAAGCATATTTCTTCAACTCTATAGCTGGTTGTTGCATCACCTCGCTGAAAAGAGAAATAGGTGGGTGGCAGGATGCATTTGTCTGCCTTTTTTTTTTTTTTTTAAGTATTTTGGGTTTACGTAGGAGGAGCGAAGCCACAATTAAAAGGGCAAGTTTCTCCTGCCTGTTCTCAGAGGAAAACAAGCTCTACTGCCATTTAGCAAAGGACAAAATGCAACTGGAAAGGAGTCCAGGCAGTTTGGAAGAGCTACACTGCAGAAAATGCTTCAGTCCTGATAACAGCTTAGCTGAGGGACTGCCAAACTCACCTTGCTGGCACAGGGTTGTGGCCGCTGCCTCCACCTCAGCCACTCCTCCCTCCACCACCCACACCAGCAGGCAGGCAGTGCATGTGCAGTCCTCCACTGAGGTACACAAGGCACAAGTGACAGCAATGCTGCCACTTGTCTTCTCTACACAAAAAGAAATACCAGCTGTACATGGACCTGACTCGGTGTCCACCCATGTCAGTCAGACTCTTTCCAGTAACCCCCGAAGGATCTTTTGTTCAGTTCTGACCAGCATACAAAGGCTGGCAGAGACAGGAGGCTACCCCTACTTCCAAGCACAAATCTCTGAGTTTGCCAAATATTCAAACACAGGCCTGTTAAAATTCAGGTAGCAACAGAGCAGAGCTTGAGATCTCACAGCAACCAGAGGACACTGCAGGTCTGTAGACATCTGCACATAAGCACTTGGAAACATTCAGTGAGTGGCATGGAGATGTTTCTAGGGAAGACCTTTGTGTCTTACCAATTTGTTGGGGAGCTTAGAACAAGCCAGGATTTTGTTTGCCAAATGCCCAGCAGATGTTAGAGGTGGAATACAGCAGAGTGCTCTGTTCACCCTTGAGCAGAGAGGTTTCTCCTGGGTCTAAGGCAGACATTTATAATGGGCCAGGGGCCAAATATACAGCAGTGTCTCATGCCAGCCAGTGTCAGGAGAAAGGCTGTCCACTCCCTGGGCTATACTTACAGCAGTCTGGAAGCAACAGTAGAGCTTGGTGAGGAATGGGTGGTTCCTTGCTAAGGAAAGGATGCGTTTCTCAGTCATGGTGCATTCAACATCATCGTCCTGGAGAATGACGTCCTTCTTCAACACCTTCACTGCATAGAGCTGCCCACTCTCTTTCATCTTGGCAAGCATCACCTAAACCAAAGGGGAGGGTGAGTGGCAAGGGTGGAGTCCTCGGTCTCTGAGCAACACAGAGCCTCTCGCACCTTCTCACACTGGAAAGGTCAGTCATCTCATGACCAGGCTTGTGGATGAAAGTGAGTCAGCCTGTTAGTCTGGGCATCAGTGTACAATCAATGACACATGCTACTGCCTGCAGCACGCTTCTCTGGACAGAAATACCCACACACGTTGCTCCAATGTCTGGCACAGGGACAGCTGGTTGAAGGTCACCCACTGTGCCAGGAAAAACTCATTGGGCAGTGCCATTCATCCCAATTCCCTCCTCAGTTATCAAACCCAAACACACCATTTCAAATCAGCTTTGTGGCAAAGCAGAGAAACAAAACCCCCATCTCACCACACTTGAAACCACTGTCTTATTTCCTTTAAAGGAGAAGTCTTTACATGCTCCGAGAAATGCTGCCCAAACGAGTGCTAACACACACACACTTGCAATTCTTGGTATGGGCCCTGGCATGCAGCTGTTCCTTCAGGTGCTAACTTCTTTCTTTTCTGTGATATTCATTTCTTAACTTTGCTGTCAACTTTCTTTCTCTTCCCTTTTCTCCCTGCTCTCTGTGATGAGCTTTGTTGGACAAAGGAGGTACCACTTACTACTTACACTGGAGTACCACTGGACAGCCTGTGTGCCATGTTATGAAATAACTTCACCTACCTTGGAGCTTCTTAAATAAGGAATGTGGTTTCCCACAAAAGAGCCACGAATAACTCTCACCTTTCCAAAGCTTCCCTTTCCCAATACACGAAGGAAGGTCAAGTCTTTGATCCCAAGTTTGCTCTCTGAACTCTCACTAACGTTGTTGCCATCCTTCAGGCTGCCTTTTCCCTGATGTCTCAATGTAGATCTCGAAACCAGTTTCTGTGGAAGGAAGAAAGCATAGAATCACAGAATCACAGAAGTATCAGTCTGCATAGAAATGATACTTCTGACTCAGAGGTGCTCACAGATGGTCAAGACACCAACATGGGCATTTGGGACCTGTTCAGGGACACTGTATGGCCACTGGAACAGAAAGTTGTGTTGGTACCACCATCCCACAGAGCTGCCATGTGTGACAGGCCAAACTCAGCACTGCTCAGGGATGTGCAGAGATATCAACACCAGCTCCTAACCTGGGCATTTCGAGTTGTAAACCCATTGCCCAGCAGATCCAAGAGGCAAATCTGACTCTCTCCATCCTCACTCCCTATCTAACAGCAGAGCAAGGAGAACTCCATAACTTCTGCAGTAGCTGAAGTGCTGGTGAGATCTAGAACCAGAGCAGATTTCACCTGAATTTCTCAGGTTTCTACCCAATTTTAAGACTCTTACTCAAAGCCCAGTTTAGCAGGACCCAAAGTTCAAAACATGTTTCTTTCCCACATCTGGGTTGCTGGCTTCCCCCACAGTTGTAAATTCAATGGAAAGCTGTTCATTCCCACACCAGCAGTGAGGTGCTGCATATTCAGGAATTGTACCAGTGAATCGTACCAGTGTCAGCACACATTTCTAGAGCTCTGTAATTTTGAAGTACACAAAGATCAAGTCAGCCTCCAGTGCCCTCAGTTCACGGCTCTCCAGGTATGTGTATGCATACAAATGGGCACCCTTATTCAGTTTATTAGTCTGAACAAACTCACACGGACTTCGTGAGCTCCATCTTGTGACTACTTCGGTGTACAGCAAAGTTCCTCCTGCACAGGAGATTTCTCACCATAGGGAAAGGACCAAGAGCATTCATAGAACAACAGAATGGTTTGAGCCAGAAGGAACCTTAAAGATCATCTTCTTCCAACTGCCGTGGGCAGGGACACCTTCCACTAGACCAGGTTGCTCCAAGCCCCATCCAGCCTGGCCTTGAACACTTCCAGGGATGGGGCATCCACAGCTTCTCTGGGCAACTTGTGCCTCACCACTCTCACAGTCAAGAATTTCTTCCAAAGATCTAATCTAAATCTACTCTCATTCAGCATAAAGCCATTCAGGGCTGTGCTTACAGCACACACTTTCCTGGAGCTTTCAGCTCAGAAGTAACAAGAAGAGATCGTTAAACACCAAACACAGATTTTTTTTATTTTTTTTCTGGTTTCATCTCCTTTTGATGTGCAGATGATGCAAACAACAAACGTTAACAAGTGCTGATTTTTGCAGAACTGAGAAGGGAGTGTGGGACTTCTGCTTCCCGGTAACTCCCAGGATAACTGTCCCCCTGAACTGCTACAGGAGGAAGAGTGAAGATAAGACAGTCTGCTATGAACTAACTGAAATCCAAAGGGGCAGCATGGCCTAATGAGCATGCTAGGCTGATACAGCATGATGTGGTTGATCAATGTAGCTGACTAACTGTATTACAAGATTTACCACAACTGGGAATTGCGTTTTGGGGTTTAATGTTTTCTTTTTCGGTCAAATAAATATAAATAGACCAACGTTTTATTATGGGTTACAGTGGTCTCAAGCAAACTCACTTTTCAAAACTGCTCACAAAGGAAACATGATGAAAACTGACCTGTTATCAAAAGACAGCTCTGATTTCCATTACCAGCACTTTCACCTAAGTTCTTACAGTGTGTCTTAAATTCCATGATTCAGATATACACTAGCTGGATTTTTAGGATGCCTTAAGTGCTGGCAAGCAGGAATTGTACAGATAAAATCTGTATGGCTACATCCCAACCCTGGCAACAATCTCACAAGGACCATGTCTCAAGACACCTAAGACCAGAGATCACAGAATCACAGAATGGTTTGGCTTGGAAAAGACCTTAAAGATCATCTAATTCCAAGCTTTCTGCCATGGGCAGGGATACCTTCCATTAGACCAGGTTTCTCGAAAGATATTGTGTTGACAGGGACCACAGATTTTTAGCCAGAGTTACTGCAGTGAAGAGTGAAACGGCTTCCCAAAGAACATTCAGAAAAACAGTGATGAAGCTGGGAAGGGAACTAGGTCTCTTGCTGAGCTCTTGTTTTGCTCTGTCACAAGCCACACATGCAGACAGAGCATTTTTGCTTGCAGTGAAAGTGAAAAAATGTATGGCATGAATTATATTGACCACCAATTATTTAGGGGCCTTATTCTCTCATTCATGACGAACAGATAAAAGAGTGAATGGAGTCACAGCACTGTGAAACATAAACATATAGCAAAGTAACACCTATACATTAAAGGTTGCACCAGGGTAAACCTGGATATCAAGCATCCATTTCCCAGGTGAAGCCTTTGCCACAAGCCACAGACAGTAACAACCTACTCCTGCATTCCACCACCCAACACCATCTGTCCTAACTGAAGTCTCTGCACCCATATACAGACTCCGTTGTAAATGTTTTAAATAGAGGAGGAAAAAGCTAAAAGAAAAAGACTCACCGAATTTGGGGAAATGCTTCCTGGTTGCAGACCCATGCATGCCAAGGTTTTAGCAAGCTCTGCTGAGTTCACTCCACAGTTTGGAGCAACGTTTGCTTGGCATCGGATGTGGACGTTCATTTTACAGACTGACACGGGTGATGGGAGGGATGGAAAAGCAAAAGCAAAGGAACAATTTAAACAACTTGGAGGGATTTACTGCTGAGAAATAATTTTGCAGTTCTGCTTCAGGAAATACAGGGTAGATCCAGATTAGCATATCTTTAAACTAGAGGGATTTTTGTCATTGATCTAAGTAGAAGCAAAATTAGGACTCTCGTAAGAGAATAAAATCCTGAAAATCAGGAATAGACCCCAAACTCTCCAAGTAGGATGCCACATTACCTGAAGCAATTCGTAAGCTTGTATTTTTGAGGTACATAACTACCATTGTGGCTATGCCTGTAGGTACAGTTAGTATTTATGATGTCACAGAATTTGCAACAAACATTCCCTGCATTTTCAGGTATCTAATTTGAAAGACAGTGCTCAGTGGGAAGCAAAAATCATTCTTGCTCTAACTCATGGGCACACACGCACCCTCTTGTGGGAGATGAAGGCAAATGGAGACTGTTAGGATTTTACAGTCTGTATCACTGAAACAAAAACATAACACCAGGACATGCTTTGTCATCAATTAACAGACAGGGTAGTCAGCCTAAAGCAATGCCCTCTTTTTCCCCTCGGATGCCTTTTCATTGCCTTATCTCATTAGCTGAGGAAAAACCTTCAGGTAAAGGGAAAATACGAATGCAGGAAGCAGAATATTTTTAATAATGCAAGTTAAACAAAGCTGTGCTGAGAGTACAAAGTAGAGTCCTTCTGGCAGCCCGAGATTAAAAAGTAGATCGGAGGTTTTTTTAACTCTTACAAAGATGAATATTCATTGCTCAGCTTTCTCTTCAAGGTTGCACAAATCAAGCCCACACGGTGCATCGGAAGTCTAAAAATAAATGTATTTTGTGAAAAGGCAACAGTGAGAAGCTGCTCACTTTTACACTGCAGACCCTGTCGCATGATTCCCCAGAGCAAGGACCCGCAGTGGTCACAGAACGTCGGGACTTTGTAGTTGTGGACGCTGAACTTATGAGGAATGTTGATTCCAAACCTCTGTTCGGTCACCTGAGGCACCAGAAGAGAAGCACAGGTTTAAAATTCAAATACATACGTATAAGATGATGTTCATGTACATACAGACATTTCAGTGCAAAACTAAGGAAGTAATTCCAAGTCAGAAAATGTCCTGACCCATCATCTCACTGAGGTTTACTGCAAGTGAACACTGAATGACCAGTGTCATCTGCTGTGAGCCAGCCCTGCTCTCCTTGGCTGGACTACCTGGTAAAGCAGATTTTAAAATTAGGGTTGCCTAGACCCTAAATTCTTAAAGCCAAGTTAGAATTAGAAGTGTGGATTACCTCATCACAAGCCAATCCCACTGCACTGTGAGCAATAGTAGTTTGTAACCACACAGTTTTCAAATTATTGACTTGCACACTGTGTGCAAAAACGTAACTTTAGGTCAAACTGTTGATTTTATTAAATTTAATATAGAATAGCTTTTGCACCTCCTCCTAAAATTCTCAATCCTCTTCTCACCGTCCTTGTTATTAACAGGCTTTCCTTTCAGCCACACATTTCATTTTATCACTTGCTCTCACCCCCTTTTTAACCTTGTTCTTTTCCGACTGTAAATCATTCAGATCTCAAAGACACCTTTAAAAATGTTCCATCGCCGGAAGAAACCAGCCCCCATTTAGCAAATTCATCACTTTTGACTTTGTTTTTCAACATTCAGATCCTGGAAGGCTGAGGAGGAACACACAGCTCCATAAAGAAAAGTCAGGGGTGTGACTGGAACAACAAGTTTAAAGTGAACAGTGCCTCCTCACCTTTGGTTTCTTTTAAAGTAGCTTAAATGTGTTATAAACCCTTCATAATCCCGAGAGAGGGGCAAGGACACCCACTATTTAAATTGCACTTTACCCTTAGGCATTTTAACTTATTTTGATCTGGCTTGTCATGGGGTTGTCTTAAGAAGTTCAGCTCAGCAGTTTGCAGGCAAGAAATAACAAAGGCAATTGCATGGCACGAAACACAGGGCTGCCTCATGAATAAATAGATTTTACTTGATTTTTCCTCAAACAGTTATTAAACAATTTCCAGTTACAGAAATGAGACACGCAATGCACAGAGCAGTTTTAGGTGGAGATGTTACTCCCATCAAATACAGTCAGAACTAGCAAGAAAGAAAACCTTCAGAAACACAAGTTATGCAAGGGTTCTTTGTTACAACATACAGGCCAAAGGTGTGGAGCAATGACTAAATGGGCACTTTAGGTTACCAGAAGAGAAAAAATAGGTATAACAAAGACCAGAGTAACCCACATCAAGAAACAGGCACCAAATTTTGATTGCACCACAGTTAATCAGGCAAGAAAATTACCATGGAAAACAGTGGATTTGCTATTCTTTGATGTCTTCCAATGAAGACACTCTAACTTCCTAAACCATATGCTAGTCCAAACAGTTATTGGCATCGACAAAGGAACAACTGGATGACACTGCTTGGCCTTTACATGTCACTAACATTCTTTCCCACTTTTAAATCCATGAATAACATAAGGTAACATGATAACACAGAGTAAAGTCTTACAGGGCAACCCCAGCAACCCTGACAACCCCAGACAAAGCACGATGACCCAAAATTACCAGCATGACTTTACCTTAAGATCGGTCTTGTTAGTATTGTTTTGGCACGTGCAAGCTGTAACAATTAGGTGGTGGCAGCGCTTGTGTACAACACAGGTGCATACTAGGAAATAAAAGAGGCATGCTGAAAAGAGCTCTTGAAAGACTGAGAACACATCAACCCACAGGCTGGGTTCTTTAAGGTTTAGCTGTATCAACAGCACACAGTAAAGACGTGAAAAATAACTGAATAATCGGTGTCTTGGAATTAACAAAATCTCCTAACAGATCTGGAGATGTATCTTTAACCCACTGCAACAGAAATCCTACACTGGGTCATTCATACAGCCTATAAAAAGCTGCCTATAAAAACTATGGGTGATGCACACAGAAACAACAGTGTAATTTCTCAAATGAACTGAAAGAATGCTGTTGAAATAATTATCCAGTGAAGAGTGTTTCACATAACACACAAAACCCATCTTAGAGAACACAGGTCTGAGATACCCAGAGTCATCCCTGCATCTCAGTGGCATAGTGCCTCTTAGGCTGGGTATCCAAGTGCATCCTGCACAGGTTAGTTTGTCCCTGAGGCTCAGTGCAACGCTTGGGTCTGGGAAGCTGGATAACTGCAGCAGAATGGGGTAGTGTCTAGGCCAGTTAGTTAGTCCCCATCAAGAGGGCTAATCAGCCCTAAATCTGAGTTGGGCTCTCTCCAAGTCTGAAAATGGTTTGGCTGGAATCAACTTGGATTCCTTCATTCCGTAACCCAGCATGTGCTGTAGACATCACTAAGACCAGCAGCCACTGTCTGCATAAGGAGATTTTTGTAGTGACAACTGCAAATGGCAGATATTTTTCAGGGTCTCACACTATTCTGTTTGTTGCTTTAAGCTTTCACTCATTAAGGGCTACCAATAACATTCAGTTCCACCCAGATATTTTATGCAGTATATCCATTTTGTTTACATGCAGCATCCTTTCATATGAGGACACCAATGCCCTGTTATATTGTATGAGAAACAGGCTGCATTAGAAGGCTATAATCAATGACCACACACCTGTGAAGCAGGTAATTCTGGGGAAAAGGGAGAGGAAAAGGCAAAAAAAGGGAGAGGCAGAACAATAATTAAATGCAAACAAGCACCACATACGTCTACACAGCCATTCAGCCAAACCATGCATTCCGACAAAAGTGCTGTGTCAGCCCAAAAACTGCCCTTTGAAGTCACAAAATCCCTAATTTTACTTCATTTGAACTTCATAGGGAGAGAAAGGAAGAGGGTGGCCATTCCAGCAGGGCACTTTGTGTCACAATACCAGCTGAACACTGTCCTGAAGGGACCCTGGGTGCCTCAAGCCTAGTTGGGTGCTGCATGTAGTCAGCAACTCAGTGGATCTGCACAAGATGAAACACAGCAACCAGATCCCCAGGTGTTTGCAGGAATGTCAGTGGTCACTCCTGCATGCATGCGAGCCTGACAGATGCTCAAATGCAGAGTTTTGGCTGGCTAGGAAGGAAGAGGAGTGGTGACTTCAGAGAAGCTTGTAACTGCAGGATGTCCCAGCAGCATGGGAAAGCGCTCCCGAAACAGCACATCCTACACACACACACACACTGCAGGAGTGGAGCATCTTACCTTGGCACTGATATCCCTGCTTCCCAAACACGCCCCTGTTCAAAAGAAAACACGAACATAATTTAGCGTCAGAAAGACAGTCATCTTGCAGGTTGTTTACAGAAGAGAGAGCCAAAATGCAAGAGGATCCCAAATGATCAGATCCCAAGGCAAAACTGCCCAGCAGTAATGGTGCAATCCAGCACAGGGGTGTGAGAGCACAGGAAAGCACTGCACAGGCCACGGCTTACAGGGCAGGCTGCCAACATGCCTGTATTCCCCTTATTCCCCCTCACTCTAGTTTCTCAAATACCTCACTTCATTACAACACACACTGCACATATTAGACAGATCCCAGCAGCCCACACCCTGTTATTATCTCTCCCACTCCATGTTCTTTTGAGACATATCTACCTTTTTCTCCCTGCTCTGCCTACTCCCCACGTGCATCACCCCACACCTCACACCTCTCATGGCTTTTCTGTTCTCAGGAGTTTTCTCTAAAATTTCAAGCAACTATTTTTTTTCCTCAGTGCAATCTCAATGTTCCACTCCATTTAATATCTGAGGTCTTTCTTCAGGCTGCCTCAGTTACTTTTTTTCCTCCTTGAAACAACATCTGTGGTTACAAGGCAGGAACACTGCCTCATCCCCACACCACCCCATTCTGTTGCCAGCATCCAAGATTCACATCCTCCATGGCCTCTCTCCAGTAGACTCCAGTTTGCAGCACAAACGTGCCCTCCTAAACCCGATGGTCAAGGGGTGTCACATTGGTGGCCCCTGGTAAAGTGCCGGGTGACTGGTTCAGGACTGGGGGGTTTGCATGTTGGTCCCCAGGGATGGGAGGCTCCAAAACACCCTGTTTGAGCCGTCCTTACCAGATGAACTCCCTGCAGTGTGAGCAGTACGTCGGCTGTCGCAGGTAGGTGGCCATGAACTTGTGCCCGTTCACCTGGTGCACTCGCCGTCGCATCGCCCGCTGGCGCTTCCGAGTGAGGTTCTTAAAAATCCGATCCCTCTGGAGAGTCCCTGCGCAGGGGGTAGGAAGTAAAATAAATAAAAAAAACAACAAGGCAACAAAACATTAACATCATCACACAAACTCCTGGTTTTGCCATGCTGTTCAACTCAGGCCCCCAGCATAAGGAGAACATGGAACTGCTGAAGCAAGTCCAGAGGAGGCCACAGAGATGATGCAAGGGCTGGAGCACCTCTGCTATGGAGACAGGCTGAGAGAGCTGGGATTGTTCAGCTTGGAGAGGAGGAGGCTCTGGGAAGACATTAGAGCCCCTCTCAGTGCCTAAAGGGGCTACAAGAGAGCTGGAGAGGAACTTTTTACAAGGGCGTGGAGTGATAGGACAAGGGGGAATGGATTTAAACTGAAAGACAGTAGGTTTAGATTGAATATTTTGAGGAAAGTAATGACTGTGAGGGCAGTGAGGCATTAGCATGGGTTGTCCAGAGAAGCTGTGGATACACCATCTCTGGAAGTGTTCAAGACCAGGTTGGACAGGGCATGGAGCAATCTGGTCTAGTGGAAAGTCTCGCTTCCCATGGCAGGGGGTTGGAACTGGATGATCTTTAGGGTTCCTTCCAACCCAGACCATTCTGTGGTTCTATGATAAAATGCTTTCAAAAGCCATAATTGCATCTCCAGTTTAGAAGCTGGGAGATCATGGTCTAGAACAAGGATAGCATCTGAGACAGGTACAGAAGGTAATTGCAAAGGACCTTTTAGCTCAAAATTACATTTTTCATGTAGAAATAACTGCCTTTTCCTATCTTCCTCTCATTCCTCTCCTATATTGAGACATGTCACTAACCTATTAATTCACAAACTGTAAACAGACTGGAAGCTTAAGGCTAATGAGTTGTTATAACTCACAGCTTTTTGGGCAATAAATCCTGAAAACATGACTACATGTAACCAAATGACCAGCACCCCACCTGCTGAGCCAAAGCAGTGCCTTGCTTGGTGAACAGTGTTATACCTTTGGTATTCTCAGGCTACATTTCTGTATCACCATTTGCAGCACTTTTGCTTCCTGTATTATATAAAAAAAACCAGGCTATTTTTTCAATGACTGTTAGTCCTTTCATATGTGCCACACTCAGCTTTCTTTAAAGTGCTCATTTTCCAAAGTTTGATAATATTTTACAGTTCTGGAAAGCAGGGAGCCAGGAACTGCTGACATTCAAATCTGAATTGTCCCAAAATTTACTGTAATTTTAGAAAAGAACAGACTATCTCAGTTGTAAGGGACCCACAACAATCATCTAGTCCAACTGCCTGACTACTTCAGGACGGACCAAAAATTAATATATTTTAAGAGCATTGTTCAAATGCCTCTTAAACACTGACAGGTTGGGGGCACTGATCACCTTTCTAGGAAGGCTGTTCCAGTGTCTGACCAACCTCTTGGTAAAGAAATGCTTCCTAACGTTCAGACTAGACCTCTCCTGGCACAATTTAATATCACAATTTAATTATCTATCAGCATAATTTAATTTTTTACCGGGTTTAGTTCAGCCATATAACAATTTCCTAGCAAAGCTCAATTTACACAAAACAAGTGACTCTCAAAAGGCAGAACTGAGCTCTAGACCAAGAAAGCCACTCCCATTTGGCAGCAGCCATCTGACACGCACATCCCAGCCAGCTGGTCTCTGGGACCCTCACACAGACCAGGTCAGGCTCAGCTGAGCTTCCCAGTTCAAAGCCTCATCTGGGGCACACTTGCCTCAGAGGAAAGAAATGCATTCTGTGGTTTTCAATTCAGTTGCTTTGCGAAGTAAAGGCCCTGGAAAAAAGGGCATTCTGGGGACACACACCAGAGTCTGCTGGAGGTGACTGCACCAACGTGTGTACTCAGGACTCCTGCTTTAAGCCTGGACTGGATGCAAGACAAAACCCAGCTCTTGCCAAACCCTCTGCATGGGTATAATGACACAGGAAGGGACGGGCAGTCTGCAAACTTCCCACCCATGGGATCATCCCGGAGCGGTGGATGGGCAGCAGAACCCAAACACAGCTGACACCATCCCGCTTATCCACCCACAAAAAGGGGGCAGAGCAATTCCCTGCTTTCAACTAACTTTGCTGATTAACTGCTGGAGGGGAAAAACAGAGGAAAAGCTGTCAACCTGATCAAGGCTTGAAATGCAGGAGTCCCACATCACAGGCATATTTTCCAGTCCTCTTTGTAGGAGTGGAGATAAGGGAAACCATCCTGTCAGTACTGAACGCAGCCACTTCAAGGGGCCGTATTCCTCTCTGTGCTCTTGCCACACAGGTTTAGAAACAAAGCCAGCCATAGAGCTCAAGGAGTTTTTTTTCTGCTGTGTTCTCCCAGCCTTTTGTGGGTTCGTCCCCTCCACAGGCACTAATGGAAACCCCCTACACGATGGCACAACTGCGACGTGGAGCACGGCTTGACTTCAGGACAGCTTGGATTTATTTTTAAAACGGAAGCACATGCTATAGATCAGGATTTTCCCACTAAAACATACACACAAATAAAGGATGTGGTGAGGGTAATCCAAGCACTTAACAAAGACCTGCTCTCTGCTCCAAGCAGTTGGGCAGGGACTGGCGCAGAAGAGCCTGCCTTTCTAGGGAAGTGCTTAAACACGTGTTTAATTCCCACTGAGGTCAACGGGATTCAGGGGACCACAGGAATTGCCAGATTGAGTCAGAACATTGATCCACCTAGTTCAGCATCCTGCTTCTGTCAGTGGGCAACCAGAAACACATGACAGCAAGATGGAGGAACCTTGCAGCTGGGAGATAATTTGCCTCTTTCCCACACACGAGCTGTCATTTTGATCTCTAGAAGCGAGAGCTGATTTGCAGAGTTTAATATTCCTTTCAAACATTCAATTATTGCACAAGTTCAACAGCCTCATTATCTACCATAGGAAACATGCCTGAGAAGAACTTCAAGAGGTCAACCAGACAATCCCTCTTCCCCAAAAGGGAAATCAAGAGCCAGTTGCTTTGCTGAGCCAGAGCCTCCTGCAACTTCACATGAGAATTAAAAAAATAATAACAATAAAAATATTCCTTACAGTATTACAGAATTTGCCCAACTTCAAATTCAAGAGAACATCTCTTTGATCTAGGTTTAAGCAAGTAGCTTTTTTCTTGTTTTCCTAGATAAGGGCCAAACACCTCAACTGGAAAAGTATCCTGTACTGGTCTTCAGCATGTACAGGAGAACTTCTGAGGCATGGAAAGGGAAGCACAGAGTCTGTGAGTGTGTGGTGAGCATGTAAGTAAAGCACCTAAAGAAGGAATCCAGTTACCAGCTTGCTTCATACCAGCTGCTCCATTAGAAGCCCAACAGCTGATGCTCTTTAAGTTCCTGCACTCACATTTAGCAGAGTTTAAGAGAATGTGTTGCCAATTTAGCTCATGCAGTTTCTGTGTTTGTTACGGTTCCCATCAAGGATCAGCATGGGGTGATCACCTCCCTGGTGCTCTCTCATGCAGCAGAGCCCACACACAGCCAAGAGAAAAATCAATCCTCTGCACCAAGAACAGGGGACACTTGGACATGGCCTGCAAAGCCACTGCTGTGCATCCCTGTGGTTTGCCTGGCTTCAGACACACTGCAACTTTGGAACAGTTCATGGAAACAGAAAACTGACAGCTGCCTTTTCATGGGCAGCAGAAGTCTCCATGCTGCCTGTACTGGTGGATCACACCTATGGCCAGCCTAGACCCTTCTCCTCTGAGCTGCACTTGGCCCCCACCTCCTGTTCTCCAGCCACCAGCATCTCACATAGGACAACAAGTTCTCTCTTACTGACCCATTTTTCATTAAAACACATGCTACAAGGTGGGTTTTTTTTCTTTACTAAAAGCATAACTCATACTTCAAACATTACTCGAATTTCACATTTCCTCATGCTACTCGGCTGTGTTACCCTGCTAACTTTGTCCAGATGCTGCACATCTTCCAGGTGATCCTCACCTGTGATTATGTTCACTTCACATTACATTATAACAAATCTAAGTGTTACTAAGCAGGAGAGCGACTTCAGCAAGGATTACTTTTCATATGCAACCAACTCTTTTGGGCACTACTTTTCCCATTTCCTGGTGCTGGCTTAAGTGGAAAGGGGAGGGAGAGCCCAGCACAACCTCAGTCATACCTCAGGCCCAGGTGTACCTTCAGGAGACCACCCACCATGTGATCCAGTGGATCTACATATACAACCCCATCCCACAGAATAAATCCCTCTCTCTGAGGGCTTGGGCACTCATGCATCCCACACACCACACTGTGGAGCAGGAAGGTTCAGCCCTTCAACAAGGTGCAAGTGATTTTGAAACGGTGGAACATATCGCTACCAAAACCTCCTTCCTCCCAACCACCACCCTCTCCAGTCACCAGGAAGGCAGTTCCTCAGCTCACACCCATCACATCTGTTAAACAGGTCCCAGCACTGCTGAGGGAGAGGTTGCAGAAACCATCCATCAACACAGCACTGAAGTCTGCTGGTGGAAAGGCTGAGAGAATTCGTATCGTTCAGCCTGGAGAAGAGGCTCTGGGGTGACCTTACTGCAGCCTTTCAATACCTGAAAGGAGCCTACAAGAAATAGGAAGAGGGGCTGTTTACAAGGGCATAGAGTCATAGGATAAGGGGGGAATGGCTTCAAACTGAAAAAGAGTAGGTTTAGATGGCATATTAGGAAGAAATTCTTTATTGTGAGGGTGCTGAGGCAACTGGCACAGGTTGCCCAGAGAAACTGTGGAAGTCTCATCCCTGGAAGTGTTCAAGGTCAGGTTGATGGGCTTGGAGCAACCTGGGCTAGTGGAAGGTGTCCCTGCCCAGGGAAGGGGGATTGGAACGAGATGATCTTAAAGGTCCCTTCCAACCCAAACCACTCTGATTCTATGACAGGCTGGCCAATGCAGCAGCCCCTTGTGCCTCTCACCTTTGGTGTCAGAGAATACAAAGCCATCAGAGACATTTTTCCCGCTCATATTTTGCATTCTGGCCAATTTCCTATAGGATATATATTTTCCTTCTGTACACAGAGAGCATTTTACAAAACAAAGCCATCCTAGACCACTTTAAGAGACCTAGACTTTTAAAAGCCTCTAATCTCTGGTAAAGCAACAACCGCCATGAATGGTTCAAATGAATGTCCAAATACTGCTATAAAAGTAGACAAGTAATTGCTCAGTGAAGGGAGTTTCCACATCCGTGGTTAAATCTGGACATCTGTAACTATGAGGGATATACTGTGACTGGTTATGTGCAAAAGTAGCTACAAAGTTCAATACTGAAAAGCCTCTTCCTCTTTCCTCCTCTCCACTCATGCTGAACACGTGTGTATGGCAGTGGAAATTATACACGCAGAGAGAGAGGAGAATAAATAACCCACTGAGTCGTCTGAGGACATGTGCAAGCACTAGCACATCCTCACCCACTCTGAAGCCTCTAATACCACCCCACCTGTCCCCTGAGCTTACCTGATCCCACCCTTCCCAGTCAGAGATCCCCCCCATTTCTCTCCCTCCCATTTTCTATTCCGGAGGGTTATTTCAGGAAAATCCTTACAGCGGTGGCAGTAACTACAGCAGAAAAACAAGAGGAAGAGCTGCAGGATGAAGTGAAGTGTGTGTGTGTGTGTGTGTAACTATTTGCCTCAAGTAGTTAAAGCCTCTCAGGTCCCATCTATTGGAAATCAATCTTGCTGCCGTGCTATCGACTGCTGCTGTAACGCCGGCATGGCAAAGGTCATCCAGGTACCTCCCGACACATGACAATGTCTAGTGTTACACTCCTGTATGAATCAGTGGGATTTTTCTTTGAAAGGAACAAAGATATTTTAAAAAAGTAATGTAAAAAGCCTTAAAGCAATAATGCTAGTAGATTAAAATTTAATTAAGCTTTTCTTTTATTAGTGCCAGGAACAGTATACATGTTTTCCTGTGCTCCCCTTGCACTGAGTGATATACAAGCACAGAGCAGAGCCCAAACATTGACCTTACTGGATTGTAAAAAAGCAAGTTAGTGGATTGAGAGATCCCTCACTTCTCACAAGCACTGAACAACAACCTCAGATCACACTAAATGCTCATCTAGCCCAAGCCCTAACAGTGAGATGTAGTAGATGTTTTAGGAAATGAATATACAAACCAGATCAAGTAAACAAATTCACACCCCTGCCCCCTCCAGCCATCAGTATGTAGGTGTTCTCTCAATATTTACCTAACAGTGGGCTTCCTCACATCTACTGAATGTAAACTGAGGCTAAACCCAGATGTTTATTTTCCAGGCTGGAAAACACGTATGTTATGACAAAAATCCCTTACTAAGGTTTGGTGTCTTTTAATCAGGAGTTTTATCACCATGATCCTGTGGATGGTCAAAACCACGGGAAGCCTTGCTAATTAAAACATTATACACACAACACAGCATTAAAGAAGCTGACAGCCTGACTCTGAAAAGGGAACAGGATATAAAGGCTACAACCCAAAGTGGTATTTCCATTGCTGACTATTCTGCTCCCCGTAGTATTAGTGCTGCAGAGTAAAGCCTTGCCTATCCCATTACCAAGGTTTTTCTTCAATTTCCCTGAAAAGTAACTTGGATCAGCCAGTGGGAAACAGCCACATCCACAAAGAGTTAACCACAGAGGGTTTCTCTCTCCTACTTCACATCTGTCAGAGTTCTTTTCCTTCTGCTGCTTTTGCCAGCCTGTGCACAAAACCATATCGGTTCCAACCCCAGGAGAGGCTCCTTGCAAATCAAACGTGTGGCACATCAAACACAGACTGGGATTTATGTTTGATCCAGATGCCACTTTGCCCTCTGAAACTGAATAAAGTTTTATATGAAGACCAGAGAAAGCGACAGCTAGTGCAGGCAGCACTATGTTGTCTCCAAGGACTTCACAGAAAAGCCACAATAATGGGCAGTTCATCTTTTAAATACTGTCTGAAATCTTTTAAACACCTGTAAATACTGTCTGAAAGAGTAAGAAGGAACAACGATGTTCTGAAACCAAAAAAAAATAGAGCTTTCCCCACTCATGAGTATGAAACAGCCTTATCATCAGTCTTGGAAAAGCAAACATGTAATCATCCCTGCACTGGATCACACAGATCTGTGTACTGGAGGCAAGGTTTCTGTTTCTCATCCAAGTGCTGAAGTAAGGCAGATTCATCTTCCTTGTTTTCTTGCCAGATCTAGGACATGAATTCAGCTCTAAGTAGTTAGCAGCATTTTGAGGACTGAGGCTGAAGGATGATGTTTCAGTGTGGCAGCAGCAGCGAGAACAGGACCAATGAAGTTCACACAATACTGATGAGCATGACAGTGCTCAGCTATTGCTGCAAAATCCCATTATAGGCTTATGTCTAGAATTACACAATGATGCCAAAGCTCTGGTGGCACCAGTAGGTGAGACAGAAAAGCTGACAGGACATGTCTCTGTGTTTCCCAGGCTTACCAGGTACAGCTCTGCTCCATCCATCACTGCTAACCCAACCTTCTCCTCACCACCATGGGACTGGGGTTCAGCACTTTTTCGGTTTTCTTCAGTCTTTTGCACTTGGGCAGAGAAGTTCCAGCACTGCAGAGCTGGAGTGACCAGTATGTGGCTGCTGGGAGCCATCCATGTATGCAGGAGGGGAGAGGGCTGCAAAGCAGAGGGTAGAGCCCAGTGCTGGGCCTGAAAGAGCTTTTTATCTGTTTGCATGAGTTCTGAGAGAACATGAGAGAGCATGAAGAAGGCAGCTTGAGAAACTGAAAACAAGTATTCTGCTGCCACTTCAAGTCTACCAATCAGTTATGAATCCCATACAGGTTATCCTGTACAGAGTTTTAATCACAATTGCCACACAGGTTTTCAGATGTGCACAGAGAAGCTCAAAAGAAAATACTATTTTCCACATCTGGTTTTACAGGTCTTTTTCTGGGAAAAATTGTTTTCAGACGCCTGCTTGTGGATGTTGACAGCTCTGAACAAGGCACTGCAGGGTGTTGCACAAGGCTGAAAAATATGAATGGAAAAGCCTTTCCATTCATTTCTGTACTGAGTAACCAGGAATTGAGCAAATGGGATAGAGAGGATAACAGATGATTTCAGCAGATATGAGCAACCCCATGCCCCAGGTTCTCAGAGACCACTGCATGCCAGCCCCATTTGTGCTTTCCAGGCTACAGGCTGCATAAATGCTGCTGGATGACAAGGAGGGTGTGCATGAAGGCAACAGCCACTTCCCTGCACTTCCTTCTTCCTTCTCTGTACAGGCACACCACACTGACAGAAGGAAGGGGACAGCCCCATTTGTCACCCTGTGCTTGTCAAGAGCAAGGAAGGTTTTACCTGAGCTCCATTTTACCATTCCATCTCTGCAAGTTTCTGCATTCGTTTGGAGATGGCAACCTTGGGACACTTCCGTTTGCCAGAGAGACCAGGCTGGGGTGACAATGGCAGAGAACTGTCTCAGCTTGCACAGAGAGGATACTCCAGAAGAGAAGGATTTTATTTAAAAAGTAGAAGAGGGATTTGAGGGAGACAGGAGAAACCTGAGCACTGAACTGAGCCCATCAGAACCCTGCACTGGCACTGTGACTGGAAAGCCATCTCATATCTGTCCCATACCAAGCAGGAGACACATGATACCCATGCAAGGTAAATTAGTCCAGTCATATCCAGTGAGATAACAGACAGCTGCTTCCCTCTCAATGTAGTTGAACATGTTTTTCCAGCAAAAATAGAGTCTAAAAGTCACCCCCACCCTACTGTTCCCCTCTCACAATGGAGCCCCCTCCCTACTATCTCAGAACTACTCATATTTCAACTACTCCATAACCCACTCCTGTCACATTGACCTAGGTAAGAACAAAAAAAAAAAAACAACACAAAACCCCAACACCAAAAACAACCAAACACCAAAAAAAATCCCAAAACCCCACAGAAAAGCCCTATGATTCAAATTTTAAGTTGACAAGCACAAACAGTGAGAAACAGGCAGCAATAATCATCTCCCATCCTCAGCCAAAGGCAGTCTCAATTTTATCATAAGATAGGTACAATTCTCCTCCTTACCTTAAGATGTGCAAATAATACTAGTACCTTATACTTCTTACTGCATTGCTCATTAGAGCCTTAACAAACCCATTCCTCTCCCTCCTCTCCTCTCCTCACAATCATAATCATTATTATTTCCTTGTGCTTAGGCAAGAGAATTTCCATTGTAAAACCTCCTGTTAGTCCTTCCTACCTATTACACTCAAGATAAAAATGTTGAGATGTGATTTACCAGGGAAGGAAACCATTTAAATACATTATTCATTAAAAACAGGAAAACTAACAAAGCAACTTTGATCTTTTCCATGATTAATTCATGCACCAGAAACCCTCCGTGCCATAAGATTTAGAAGATTTCAAACTATGCTGACAGAAGTAGCAGCAACAGAGTGTGACAGCATTTATAAGTCAAAGCTCCCATCACTTGTGCAAAATCCTTGAGAAAAGCAGAATTGTCAGCATGGGCAAAGAGCAGGGAGATCCTGAACCCTTCCCTGCTCCCAATGCCTCGGGGCTCTGGCCTGTTGCAACCATCAGCAACTCACATGCTCGTAGGTGGTTCCCTAGTAGGTATCACAACATGCTATTAGGAGGCCCTGCCCACACAGGGAAGCACGAGATCCAGGTTAAACCTATTTTTAACCAGGTGCACTTGAAAGCTATTTTTAAGTGGATGCTCTGGGGACATCCTTCTTTTGGGCTTTAATTCCAAAGCTGGCCACTTTGGTAGTAAAACAAGAGTCTCCACTCAAGGTCTTACACTCAACTAAATCCCCTTAAAATTCCCACCTTTTTGTTCAGGCACTGCAATTTTCTAGAGACACAGGCTTAACATCTGTCTCAAAGAAAGGAGGAGCAGGAAAATACTCTTTATGCAACACGAGACAAAATACACAAAGAAACCAGGATGAACAGAAGGTAAGTTGAAATGGGAGTATCGAGCAGCTTGTGCCCAGAGGCACCCAAAGTTTTGCAGCATTTCCACAAAGAGCAACCACGTTCCTCAACACTGCCACCCCCAGGATGAAACCTCATACCTTCCTCTCCAGGGGCACTGCACCTCTCCATGAGAAGGCAAACTGTAACCCAAAGCACAACTGGAATCTAGTCAGGAATAAATTAACTGGGAGAGCTAATTAACTAGAATAAGTTAAACACTCCCATTTTTTCCCCTGTCAGGGCCTCCGACTGCTGCCGTGCAATGTCTCAGCTTTTCCCCAGGCCCTGGAGGTGCACTTGGCCTTGGGCTCACCAGGGAGGATGACCAACACCTGAATCACCACCCTGCAACACCAGGATTCTCCTGGTGGACTGGTCACCCCACAGCTGCACAGACCCAGCCCAAGTGGTCCAGCTGCATACTCAGCTCTGATTACACAGCTGATCCCGGGCACTTTTGAGATTTCCATGTGGCAGCTTGCTAACGAGTTCTCTAATTGCAACAGCCTTAAAAAGCAGGTTGTTTACCATGTCGCTCTCCCACGCAGATTCCCACACACCATGGGCTGAGTAAGACACTGCCGCAGCAAAGCATCTGTCAAAAGAAATAAATTCAGCCTCTTGTATCCCAAGCTTATTGCTACCAGGAAGAGACCTGCCAAAAGGCAGCACCTCTTCTCATCAACACAGTCCCCACCTTGGCAATGCAGCAAGGAAATACTCAGTGCTCGAGTGCTCAGGCTGGCGATCGCACTTGGCTTCACTGCGCAGTCCCTCCTAGAACACTTCTGCAGATGGCACAGACCTCGACTGCTCTGGCACACACACTGCACCCCTCCTAGTGCCAGCGGATTATTATGACTTCCCAGACGGATTTCCCAAGGGCTCAAGGCCAGGGGAGCTGCATGTTCAGGAAACACAGCTGTCCTCAACAGCTTCCCAGCAGCTACCACAGCCAGACCTGATCTATCCCCCTTCCCCATCTCCTCCCCAACAGGGTTTTCACCCTGCAATACGTACTTCTCCATGTCTGAGATGTGTTTCTGAGATTTCAAAAGCAGATATCCTGAATTCAAACAAATGGCACTAAGAGACATGTCCAGTCATTTCTTGAACACTTCCAGGGATAGCAACTCCCCACCTCTCTGGGCAGCCTGTTCCAATGTTAATCACCCTTTCACTGAAGAAATTCTTCCTGATATGCAACCTGAAGCTCCCCTGGCACAGCTTGAGGCCATTTCCTCTTATCCTGTCACTGGTTGCCTGGGAGAATAGACAGACCCTCACTTTGCTACACCCTCCTTTCAGGCAGTTGTAGAGAGTGATAAGCTACCCCTGAGACTCTTTTACTGCAGACTAAACACCCCCAGCTCCCTCAACCAATCCTCATCAGACTTGTGCTCCAGACCCTTCACCAGCTCTGCTGCTCTGAATATGTTGAGAAAGGGAAGGACCTACCAATTTCAACAGCTCCATAATGGCCACCAGTGCCACCAGCCACTTTCATTCTCACAAATGGGTGGCCCTTTCCACCGGGTGTAAGAGCAGCAGCAATAAGTACATACCCTGCCTCCCCACCAGCTCTCCCATCTCACTCCTCTCAATTAACAAACAAGCAGAGGTGGGTGAGCAGGAAGACAGTCACTTTCTCCAACAGCTTGTGAGAGATACCTAAAGCCTTCACCTCTTCTCATCTTTCTTCTCAGTACCTCAGTGGGAAAGGAATACACAGGGAAGGAATTTAAGTTCAAATGACAGGAGACGACAGCCAGCCTGCAGTTTGATGGCCATGACAGCCCTTACACAGATTTAAGCTTTTCTCACCTCATACAGCACCCTGCCTTCCTTCCAGCACACCCTTCCACACATTTTCCAGCCAGATCTGTCCCACGACATAGGACAGAGGGTACCTCTATGGCCAAGAAGTGCAGTGGCCTTCATGTGCAAGTTATCACCAGCCCTCTGAGATGCAACAATGGAGTCTTTCCCCAAACGACTTGTTCTTCCCACTCTACCTCTCATTCACAAGTGAAATGCAGAACAGAGAAAATGCAGGTAAAAACGTGTGTAGGACCAGACTGAGACCCCAGATTCCTCACCCACCACCTCAGTACTCTGATCTGAGAAGGCTGGAGAACAAACATCTTTCTGCCTTTGTCCTTGCTGACCTGCAAGTATGATCTGCAAGACTGTATTGTGAACATACAGGAAGGATAGATTTTAGACACAAAAATTCAGAATTCTCTGACTTCTGAGAGTTTCATTTTCTAGTAAAAATTCTTCAAATGAAAAGGTTTCTGGTTTTAAGGCAATTACCTACATTTTACAAACAAAGAAAACTATCATTGGAAGCAAATTCATCTCCTGGAACTGGAGCAGCCTTTCCCCTCCACAGTCCCAGCTCACCAGCACGGCTGTGGTCTCACACAGCTTCAGGGAGAGAGGAGAGCAACAGAAGGGAACACACACTTCCTAGGAAAGGACTGTGTGCTGCTGTGCCAGTACAGCGACAGACAGACACACTTGCTCAACAAGTCTGACAGCTAGACGGCAGAAAAGAGCTGAGATTCTGGGATTAGAAACTGTTTCAGATTCTAGCAAGAAACAGGCTTTGATGGTCACAGCTATGCTGCTGCGGCAGCCTTTCCTTGTCCCCCACAGCTCCTCTACAATCCGTCTGTATTTTCCTCCTCTCACCTTCTTAAACTTTTTGAGTTTCTTTAAGCTGCTTCTTCCTGACAATTCCTGTCCATACCCACCCATCACCACTCCCCAGACCAGTCTCCTACATCCTTCTCTCTCTCCTAATATTCCTTTTCTCTGGCCTTCTTCCCACATCTTTTGCCTCTGTTTCTTCTCCAATCAACTTTTCTCAGTGTTTCCACCATTCACTGTCCTTGCTCTGTGTCCCAACAGACAGGGCATGGAGAGCACGACACCCTCTCAGCCACACCTCTTGCCTTCCTCCCTCCTCTGCCCCATCACAGCACCCTGGGCCAGTGCTGAGCTCA
Source organism: Manacus candei (assembly GCF_025592945.1). NCBI lineage: Eukaryota > Metazoa > Chordata > Aves > Passeriformes > Pipridae > Manacus > Manacus candei. The sequence goes on along the minus strand of NW_026138161.1, from coordinate 1,033,824 downwards.
ATCAAAAGATAGATCTGGCCCCAAACTAACCCACAGCCCTGCTCCAGCTTTGCTCAGTTTCCCAGTCCAGCCAACTGGTGCAGAACTGGCCCCACTCAAAGCAGCCCAAGGGACACCCAAGAGCATCCTTTTCAGACAGACAGATTTACCCTCAGTTATGAAACTGCCTCATTCCCATAAACCAGCAGTGTTGGCATGGCCAGCAGGAGCAGTCAGTGAGGTGGGAACCTGCTGAGTGCAGGGGGTGTCCACAGCACTCAAAGCCATGCTGATGTCATGCAGTTTTTCCCAGAACAGGAATGAGCAGATTTTTCCCAAAGGTAGACGGGGATGGCAGAAGCTTCCATCCCTCCCACTCTCGCCTCTGCCAAGCTTGAGGTCACCCTGGCAAAACAACATCAGGATCTCTTTGCTCAAAGCTCTATTTTAACTCAGCATCTCATTCTGGAAAACAACAGAATCATTGCTGCCGAACCACTCCAGGAAACAAAAACATCTGGCACTGAAGAGCAGGAAACTCATTATTTTATGCTGGGCATACTCAGGAACAACCTAAAACAGGGGTGTATAAATTGCAAGTGCAAATATTTGCCTCCGAAAGCACCACTAGAAGATGAATTCTGCTTCCTACAGCTCCGTGCCAGCTCGCCTAAGGCTGAAGACCCTGTTCTGCTTGGCTGTTTGAGAGATCTTGCCCACCTCCAGTGAGGTGCAGGACTCAACTGACACAACATCCCCAGCACGCAGCAGACTGATGCTGCTGGTCCTCCTTGTGTCTGCAGAGCCAGAGGGAAGTTTGGGTCTCCCCACAAGCACTAACAATGCCTGAATAGCTTCCAGGTAAATTGAGGGAATTAAATACTGTGACACAAGAGCATTTTGTTACCTCCAGGTGACAGAGACTTATGGACACTGGACAGACTGTGCTGCCAGACACCCAGACACAAGGAAGATTCTTGACTGTGGTGGTGCCACCTAAATTAGGAGTCTTCTCTAGCAGCCAGAGTTGACAGACTTGGATATTAAATGGCATACAGCCTAATTTGATGGATGGTGAAGGTGAGGTTATATATATAATATATATATATATATACACACACACACATATATAAAAAACAGTGTGGTTTTGTTGGTATTTTTTTCCAGTTTCTGGTACAGATTTACAGAGTGACCCTAGATAAAGTACTGGGGTTTTTGGACAGCCATTTACCTGTTTCATCAGTCAGGTACCTCACAAACTGTGGTCTGGAGAAATTTAGGCACAGCCATGAGGTGTGCTAGTGTATGGAACAACTCCCTTTGTCCCAGTCCAGAGCATCATCCAGATGCCCTTGACCACAAGGGGTCCAGAGAGAGATGGCCATGAAACAGCATCCCCAGCACAGGGTGCAGCAATCAGGGCTGCTGCCATCATCCCTGGCCACAGGATCACACAGCACTGACCTCCCATAGCTTCATGTTTGTCTCCTTCCACCCCACATTCACCATCCTGCTCCACCACAGCACAAACACCGGCTCCAGCACAGCCCTGCCCTCCAAGGCCAAGGAGATAGATTTAAGCTCCTCTGGGAACTCCGGTCACCTCTTCCGGGAATCACACTTAAATAAAGCAAAAAACCTCTGTTCCTCATTACAGCCAGGAACACTGAAATCCCAGGGCAGATTGCAAGCTTGCATATTTATCTCTAGGTTTCAGAGCCCAGACAAAACACAGCCCACTGAGGAAGTGAAGTTAACCCTGATATCGCTGCTTGCTGCATTTTTGCAGTGCCTGGATATCCAAGCAGTTGGCAGATCCCGGCAAGTCACGAATTACTGACAAAACCCTCTCAGCATTAGACATACTGCAATAGCTGTGGTGCTCAAAGGGACTGTTTTCCAAGAAGTAAAGGTAGTCTTGTGGATATGCAGCAGGCTGGGGTGCTGTTCACCTCCCGGCTCTGTGTTAGAGCCATTCCATAAACACCAAGCAAACCACTTCATTTCCTAGGGCCTGGATCTTCCAGCAATCAGGAATAAACAGTTTTGTTTGCTTTCCTATTGGAATAATTTTTCCTGTGAAAATTCAGAATTTACCATACTTGCCATATTTGGTTTTTTTTTAATGGAGGAGAGGCATATGTAAGATATCAGAGTGTCAGGGTGCAAAACCACTTGGGTTCTCTCTGCAGTATTTACATGTGAAATGCAATATGTACATTTTGAAGGTTTCTCTTTGAAAAAGAAAAAAAAGCTCATGGAGGCTTCAGGACAAAGAGCTGCTCTTGCTCCCGTTGACTTAGCTGATACACCTCTGTTGGGGTGCAGGTTTGCAGAGTGTGACGTCCAGGAGAGCAATGCCTGCTCAGGACTTCAAGATCAGCCTCTGGATACCTTTTACTTTTTAACCTGACTGATCTTCCATCAAGGCTGGGGATCCACTGAAGTTCACCTGCCTGCCACACAGAGATGCACAGCGTCTCTCGATTACATTCCTGGTCTATGCAAGGGCTCAATCTTCTCCAGGGTACATTTAGGGTATGTTTTCTCCCCCATGGAGACACTGACATTGTTCTGACCTATTTCCACGTGGAAACGAAGAGTTGAAACAACTTGGAGTGCATCTGGAAATCCCTTGCCTGCAGCACGCACACATGGGACAAGTGTAAAGCACTTGAAAAAGTGCAGGCATTGGAAAAAAAATGCAAGGGTATAGAACAACATGTCTCCTGCTGCTCTCTGCCATGTAAGACTTTGGGCTGGACATTAAAGACTTCCATGTTCTTAGACTGGGAACCAAAGATAGCAAAAGCTTTCTCTATCCTATTCTGTACTGATACTGCCTATGTAGATCAGGAGGTTCTCTAGGCGGTGTCTACTACATGTCTTAAAACTCTGCTTGAGCTAGTAAACCGAAACAGAACAATGGCCCAACAAGCCAGGGGATGAGAACAGGACATTTTTCATTCCTGGTTCCTGGTTTCCAATAATTATTCCCTTGACTAGAAAAAAACCAGGCTGAAAACAGTCATTATTGCAGTTAATAGAGAACTGGTAAAATCTTTTTTTCTCCCTCTTGTGCAAGAACCTGATAACATATCTGGCAATAGAAGTGTTATGGGGCTGAGAAGCTACATTATAGTTCAAAGATCTTGTTAGTACAACACCTGTACACCACTTCAGACCTTAAGGCTGCAGATTTTTACTGGTACCCATCTGAGGAAATGTTATTTTTTAAAATAAAACCCACTCGGTGTTAGCAAAATGTATTCCAAGAAAAATGACAGCAAAAGACCAAGTCTTTGTGTTTGAGAACAAACTATCCCAAACATATGATGTGCCAGTTGCAAAATAAAGAAGCATTTCCTGGTCTAGAGGCAGGTTCAGGCTTCCTGAACCTGCCTCTTAAGTTACCTGTAGGTAAGCAGTTTTAAGCTTCCCCCTCTGAGAGGTTGGAACTGGATGATCTTTAAGGTCCCTTCCAACCTAAGCCCATGATTCTATGATTCCTTGCTGCTGCAAACCCTACCAACATTAACTATTTAATAATGCATACTATATCTGCTCTACCAAGTCGCTTGGCTTTTCAATATTCTCGTTGTTCTATTTCTTGCCCAGAACTCAAATTTGTCTTTGTCTTTCCTGACACTGAAAGAAAAGAAACAACCATTACTTATCTAACGATGATGAAATTAAAAGTGAATTTCAAGCAGAATTATCACGTTGAGTGACAACGTAAAAAAAAAAAAGCTAAAAAAAGGCAAATTGCAAGAGTTCAAAGCACTAAAATAGAAGCACTTTATTTTCTACAGGGCTTGCCTCATTCATCAATTCAGTCAAACACTTAATTTGTATTAATTTAATTAGCTCTGCTCAAAATTAAATAGAGCAAATAGCAAGAGAGGCAGCAAACTGAGGGCACAGCAACACGCCTTGCAGGCAAAGCTGCCAGGGGACTTGGTGTTCCCAGTGTTGCAAGGAGAGGGGTTCATACCATCGTGCAGGCACACACCTGGGGCCTCTCAGTGTCCAAGTCTGACCTTGCTGCAGCTGAACACCCACACACCATCACCTGCTCTTGAGTATCTCTACCAACCCCTCACAGGTGCCCAGAAGCACCACCAAGAGCAGCAGTTCACCCGGCCACTGCAAGCCTTTTTATTTCAAGTCAATCACCTCCCCATCAAGAAGAATGTAATGCATGATTTGCCTTTTCACAGCAGAAACCAGTATTCAGTGGCAAAAAAAATCGACAAGCAGTGGAGAGAGGATTTAAATTCATGTCACCCATTGGGGCACTCCAGCAGCATCAGCCACTTCCTACAAGCAACACAAGCCCTGGAGTCTCCTCCCAGAGACACAACCTTCAGCCAGAGCCAAGGGAACCTCGATGACACCTGGGAGAGCACAGAGGTGCTGGAGAACCATAAAGGCCCCCAGTCAGTGTGTCTTCCTGCCAGGATGCTCCCAGGTGCTCCCTGGAGTGATGAGGAAGATCACCCTACTTGGAAGCTGTCAGCCTGGAAATGGTTATGAACAACGTTAGGAGAAGAAGAAAAACATTAGGGAACTCTACACCTTATACAGCACTATATGTTTTAGAGAGAAATAAAGCAGAATTTTTTAAAGGAGGCCTGGTGAATTATTTTTAAGAGAGCAGGGGCAAGGAGACACAAACAGAGACACAGAGTGTAGGGAACCGAGATGTCACGACAGGGAGGTAAGAAATGCTAAAGACACCTTTGGGGGAAAAAATCATATTTATATCCAGAGTAAAAAGAATAAGGAAATTTTAAAATAAATCATTTTTGGTGACTTGAAAAAAAATCCTATTATCAGGCAGGGTGAAATAAAGAAAACCCAGAAAAGAGTAAATAAATTCATTTGAGGAGGGGAGGGAAATCAATCCCTAAGCAATGCCTGAAGACTGGCAGGCAGAAGGTTAGTCCTCACCTTCTCTGTGAAACAGACTGAAACAGCTCTTGGGTTAGTGAGAGAGATGGCTGGGCAAGAGTGTGCTTCCCTTCACCCCAGACAGGTGCCACCAAGACCCAGCACAGCCAGCAGAGATGGGGCACGCTTGGAGAGTTCAGGAGCTGGACTTTGATGATCCTTGTGGGTCCCTTCCAACCCAGAATATTCTGTGATTTCTGTGAGAGGTAATCTCCTCCCAAGGTAAGGAGATTTTCATTTTAATTTTGCACTGGTTGCTTTACACAGGAAATGTCAGCTGAATGAGGGGAGTTAATATAATCAGGTACAGCTTAGCACAGCAACAAATACATCCAGCAGAGAAAATAAAGATAGGCAGGGGTAATTTCACTAGGTCTCCCTCGCTTCCTATTGCTCTGTTCCTTTCTCTTCCTGAAAAGCTACATGTATTTTTAACATGTGAAACAGGAAGATTTCCCTGCCTCAACACAGCAGGGTGATAACACTGATGGACAGAAGAGCCATATGGGAACCTATAAAGAATTAACCTTTTCAGCTGTATGTTTTCTATAATGCCTTTATTCTGACAGCACACGAGTGCTTCTGTGGGACACACTGCACCCCTCACAGGAGTGACACCCTTCTCCCCCATCCCTGCTGTAGGCGAACAGAACCAAATTTAGATTTTGATCAGAAGAACTTTTGATCAAACAGAAAAACCCCACCATTCCTGAACGTAAAGAAAGTCCAAGCAACCAACACCTGGACTGTCTGTTTTGGGTAAGCTTGCTCAGACAACTAAATAATACAGTGTCAGGTGGACCTAAGATCCAAGTCTTTTTTTATTTGGGTTTTTTTTGGGGGGGTTGCTTTTTTTTTCTTCTTTATCCCCTCTCTCTTCACCCACTTTTTGGACTTCTGCTTTGCTCAATTTAGACAATGTCATCTGAGCCCCTATGAATTTGGCTATTTCCATAAACAAAACAACCAGTTTGGCATAAAACCTCCCTGAGATGAATGAGGTGTGTGAGGACCAGCAGCAGGCACTGATGCTCCACCTTTGCTCAGTGGAGCTCTCACAGTTCAGACTGACTCCATTACATTATCCTGCTGCCTCCTGAAAGCCAGGAGGCAAGAGCTGCAAAAAAACCCCGTGTGGGTGGCTTGAAGAGTCTGTCTGTGGACACTGCCACGATGGTCCTGTTAAAGTCTGGCTGCTTTTTGTAGCACTGCGTCACCATTGCTTAATCCTTCCCAGAGCAGAAAAACACACCAGAGACACACTCTTAACCATCAAAGTCACAGGAAAATGATTAAATGTCCTAAATATCATATTGCTTGAAAATCCACGTGTTACACTGGTGGGATCTAATGCACAGTGACCATTGGGTTCTCTGTATGCCCACAGACACAGAAAGCCTTCAGGAGGTCTCTGCCACATTAGCCATAACGAGCAGGGAGGATGTGATAGTGGCTGCCTTCCAGGTCAGGGGAACAAGTGGGAAGCCACTTTTTGTACTTTCAGGTTGTGACCTATTCTTGGTCTTCTTATCATAAAACTTCAAATTTCAAATACAGTTCTGAGCCTCCACATTTTCAGCAAAAGAGAGAGAAAAAAAAGAATAAAATATGATGTTATAAACAAGACCTCACTGCTCATTAGAAAGAAAGCCCTTCCTTGTGGATGCCTCCTTTATCCAATGACTGGGAAAAGTCAGTATCTGCAATCAGGCTTGCCCTGCATTATGTCTATTCTTGGAAACTCTAAATGTGACCATACATGGGAACTACCAGTCAACAACAACAACAAAAAAAAGGACCATCTTTGATCTTCCTGTTCTGCTAAGTCTATACATCCTCAATAACAACACAGAAAAGAGAAGTAAATAATTTCCAACATTTCCCATTTCCCTCGGAAAGCAGTAGCTGTACAAACATCTGAGTTCTCCATCTCTCATCTCAGCTCAGCCACCAGCACAGATTTGAAGCACACTCTGGATTAATGCTCAAGCCCACCATCCCTGCTCAAACCTGCTTAAAATGGCCAAGCATGACACTCTTGCATGTGGATACAAACCGGGATGCAGGTCACTAAAAGCCCCCTGTTTCTCCCCTCCTTCCATCATCAGTTCTGCAATAGGCAATTACAGCCAATTTCCAGTGTCCTTTTCCCCCCTAAGAGCCATGGCCTCTGGATCTTCAAAAAAGTCCTCCAGGCCTCCCTAGCACAGTTTTGGACTCATCCTCTTCTCTGGTTACAAACAGAAAGCTTCTTGCAAAAGTACTTGAAAGCTTGAAGCTACTTGAAAAAGTAATCTTCATGTTTCCCTGTCAAAGTGCAGTTGTAGGGAAGGGTAGGAAAGGTAAATGCTCTGTTAACATTTTACATGTGGATAAACACAAGAGCAGTTCCCAGGCCACAAAGCTGACACCTAGGCAGAGAAAAACATGGGTTCCTACTCGGCAGATAGCTAAAAGTTGTAGTGTTGCTATGTAACCTGCCCAGCTTTACCTGGTAAGTGAACTTTACTGGAAAAGGGAATTCTGGTCCTCTCTGCCTGACTGCAGTGCCAGAATGTCATATCCCTCATCTTTTCCATCACTCCAAGACTATATATTTCTTTAGGGATTGAAGCCAGGCTTTCTGTTCCTATCTCCCTCTTAACATACCTTCTACAGAGGAGTTACACCCGGTCAGTCATCCCCAGGAGTAAGAGCAGCCCCAGGTGCACACACTCCCCAAAAGCACCCAAGTAAAGCACAAGCTCTTATTGAAACCTGCATTTGAAGCACAAAGGCAGGGGCAGTGACAGGCCTGGGCACTAGCACGAGGTGGGACCCATGGGAGATGCAAGGCAGGAGAGCAGAGCTCCCCCAGAACTCCTGAAGCCGCCCCCAGCACAGCCTTCATGCCAAGCAATCAGTTTCTGGGGCAGAACCAGAGAGAACATTAAAAATCCATCTCCCCCATCCTGCAGGTAACAGCAGATCCTGCCTCAATTCCTGGCTTCTGTACAGAAAACACCCCCCAACAAATGCAGTTTGAGGCTGCAGCTAAAACAAGAACCATGGTTTGAAGAAAATAAGCTTTTTCTGTGCCCCATCCCAGGTTTCCTGGGTTGCTGCTTCAGCAGAGCTCACATCCACGCTAGTAATTAGTATCACAATAAACAACAGGGAAATTAAAAATATCACACTATAAAATATAGCTACAGAAAAAAAAGCTGCCCAGCTACTTTCTCAGGGCAGCTGTCACACTAAAAACTTCTAAGTTTCTTGTGCAAAGCGAACCCAGGAAACAGAAATGCTCGTGAAGTAGATGGGAACCATTATGGAATAAAAATCATCCAGATGTTTTAAACATGTTCCATTTTAAACATGCTGTTTCTCCTTAGCTTGCCCTTCAAGAGGCACCCAGGTGAAAAGTAGGAGTGACAAAAACAATCTGTTTGAAGGACAACTTCAGGTAAATAAACCAGATCAGGCACGAACCAGCTCCCCAGGTCCAAGATCAGGGCAGAGGGCACAAACAGCACGAGTTGTTACCAACAGCCCCTTCCAGATTTCTCCCACTGCTCCAGAAATCTCCAGCACACCGCAGCACATGCCTGGTAAAGAATGCCATTCCCTTATGTATTGCCTGGTAACTGATGGCAGGAATATACACCAGAGTCCAGCTCTTAATGGAAACAAGCCAAAATAATTCCCTTACCTTCCGTGAAGCTTCCTGTAAGAGTTATGACAACAAACACTTTGCCTTCTGGCTCCAAATCCACCTGAAAAAGTAAAGACAACGTTAGAAGATTGGTTTCTTTAAGGCAAAAATCCTTTTCAGGATTTTAGATGACTGATCTTGCCAACATTTGATAATATTTAAATCTGCATATATTCTCATGCATGCCCTTAATTAAAAAAAAAAAAAAGCATCCATGGCACAGATTGTCCAGCCCCATAAAAAACCAACAAATTTGATTACTTCTTTTTCCTAGAAGTGCTGCACAATCTCAGCCTTATTAGAGGAAACAGAGATTTAAAAAAAATAAAATATAGTTAACTGTATGCCAATTTGTCAGATACATGAAGCAGGACTAACACTGAATGCACACAATTCTCTGAAAAGATCAATGAATATCTGTTTTGAGAATTATATGGTTATTTCCTCCCTATTATATATTATCCCAGTGAAATTGTTTCAGTCTCTCAAAATATCATCAGTGCTGAGGTAAACGCTGATTTCTTACATAAATCACCTTTTGGCCTTAAACCATAGGAAACAGAAAACTGTTAGTGCTGTTACCTAAGGACTTCTTGTTATTTAATCTAAATTAGATAAAGAGAGAGATACAGAACATAATTTTAGGGATCAGAGATTCAATCCCAGTGTCAGTCAACCTGTCCTTGAAAGAAAGTACTTATTTTTTAGTGAGTAGATTTTTCATTTTGAGATATATTTTTAATACAAGTCTTGCTTTTGTATTTTTTTTATTCACCAGATAAAGTCACAGCTAAGGATTCCTGAAGTTTGAGTCAGGCTGTCACACAGAAATCTCACTTAAAAACCAAAACCAAAGAAAACAAGGACAAGGCACTCCCCGACACCCTCCACAAATTGCAGGTTTAAAATCAGCAAAGAGGAGCTTCGCACCTCGTGGGTATCGATAACCTGTGCTGAGCAGGAATTCTGAAAATAGAGCTCTCTGGGGAAATAAATGAACATCATTATCCAAACCCTCTCTTGTTCTTGTACAAGCATCTTTCCTTAGTCTGGCAGAAAAAGAAGCAAATTCACATTGGCAGCACCAAGTTTCACCACAGAAGTGCCCAGAATTTAATGCACCTTGGTGAGCACACTGCAGAGTAGAAAAATATTTCCCAGTCCTGCAAGAAGGAATGATGTGCCCAGGCTCCCTCCTTTTTCAGGGGTAACACACAATGTATCCTGTCAACCCTTTGATTCCTCTCCACTGTTAACTCATGGAACACAAAACAGGGAAGCTAGAACTGCTTGAGAAAATCCTATCAAAAAGTTGATTTTATGGGCACTATATTTTCCACTAAAAAAACCCATGAAAATCACTCTCTCAGGGAAAATTTAAAGTCAATATTTAGCTTCGACTCAATATTAATTTTCATGCTTGTTTGTGCTGCATATTAGATTGGCTTTAGGAAGCTGTGTTTGAACAGCCCTCTGTCTCCATTAATACTGAAGACATTTCCCCAAATAAATTTCAACTCCAGTAATATCAGGCATCGTTTATGTCTAAATTTGAGTTCACTGGAGAGATGCACAGCTTTGTAAATAATTAGTTCTTTCAAAAATACTTAATATCTATAACATGCCAACACCCAAACTGATTTATGGGATATCAAAAATTCAGATTTTATGGAAAAATCTTTTACTTACTTAGGTTTCCAAAATCATTCTTCAGTGCTTAGCATTTTCCTGCCAGTATCTGTACATGATACATCAGACCCCTGCTTTTACACTCACAAAGAGGATCCTTCCTCCCTTCTTCTGACAGACATGGTCTCTGGTGGGATGCAGAGTAAATCTTGCCCTCCTTGTTTAGTCTTAAAAGCAAAGGCTTGTCAAGACTCAAGCAGCTGGGCTGAGACCAGGAGATGCAACAAAAGCATCATCCACCTTCGACACAGGGCAGAGACAAAAACTGGTCCCAAACTCTGTGGCACACCTTTGTTCTCCATCACTGCAAATGGGATTCCTCTGCCCCTAGCACAGCATAGTCCTCTGCCCGCAGCACAGTCTTACAAAACAGAAACAAAATAATGCTGAAAGTAATAGCAGGAGATTTATGAGAGTTATAGAACAATTTACCTCCCCTCCAGACTCTAAGATTAAAGACCAGTCAAATCCCCTACACCAACTAAGCAGCTGTGCTCATGTTATACCACAGTCCAAGAGCACTCAGCAAAGAGGATCTAGCTACACTCAAGATCTTCCCACAGCACGTGTAAGCAGGATCTAATTAAAAATTACAGCTGAAAGGCTCCAAAATGAGGAGTGAAGCCCCGGCATGCCAGGAGCTGCTGAATCTTTGGCACACCAGCACCCCACTGGATGCAGGACCAATAGGGAATTTTTATCCTAAATGAGAGGTTAAACCAGACAGTCTTAAGAGTTCCTCTGGTCTTAAATTGATAGCAACAGCGACAAAAGATAAGATGAAATGAAATGAAATAATAACAGACCATGGGTAAAAGTCTGGCTTTTGGACCTGCTGTGATCTCCTTTAAAGATGAAATTTGACCAGCTAAGTAGCGGCCAACACAACACCTGAGATAACTCCCAGATATCTGGAATGTGCCCGAAACAGAAAATAATCTCTGACCTAGAAAACCGAAATGAAAATGTCAGACCACAGACCTGACCTCCCATGAACCAGCCCGAGACCAGATGATCAAGCAGCTCCCAGGCAGCAACACCCACCTGACAGGACATGCTTCTCACCATCACACACCCTGTACCACGGCCACACAACGTGGAGGGGCCTCGTGCTGGCAGCAAATTGACCTGTGAGCTCCTCACACTTGTTGGACCACAACCTGCGATGCTGGTGCAGCCCCACCAACGTTCCCACGCTGAGCTGCTGTGAACAGCAAGCAGCTTGCTCGGCCCAGGCCCTGGGCTAACCTCAGCCACCCCTGCAGCTCAGCCCCTCGTGTTCCTGCCCTTGCTTCACACCTTCATCATGGCCTTCACGCTTGCTGTGCAGCTACAGAAACAGCACATGCTTCGGGATAGCTTTACCAACCCAGCAAGCAACTGCAGTCACAACTGGGCTTGCAGAAATATGCCCATAACCACCTGAAAACAGACGCCCACAGATTAGGAGTGTGGTACCCTACTTCTTCCCTATAAGAAGGAACTGCTAATAAAAGCCTTCCTTCAACCTTTTCAGGCACTAAAGCACTTTCATTACCAGCACCCACTTTCACAGACTGAGAGGGTTTCTCAGTGTGATGTTACTTAATAAGACCTGAGCACTTCAAAAGGAAGCAGCTGCCAAAGGACTGGCCCTCCAGCCATGGAAGGGATAACCCTATCTGGGGACGGCTGGCTGGCAGCCCAGGCCCTGACTGCATGCTGGCAAAGCTCTGGCAATGCTGGTACCTCCCAGCACCAGCCAACATCCTCGGGATCCAACCTCCCAACAGCAGTGTGGGTGTAATGCAAGTACCACGCAGATGCCAAGTTTCCCTTCTCACTTCCTTTCTTTCTTTTCCTCCCAGCACTGAGACCATGGCTGCTTAAAGGCAAAAAAATCCCCACAAACCTACATTTTTACAGAGAAACAGGAGTAATAGTATTATTCTTGACAGAATTAGTAAAGTCCAAAGTAGACCATGAAATCAGTTTGGGTCAACAATGCAGGTGATGTTGATCTCCTTTCTCAAAGAAAGCTGGAGAAGCTCAGAGAAACTCCACAGCCTGAAGGCACCATATATTATGTTCAGGGGGAACTCCTACACCATAATACAGGAGATAAGTGATACAGGAATGTAACCATATGTATTTGACAAAATAATCAAAGAGTAATACGCACAGAGAAAAGTTTCTTAATGCCAAGATCTATTTGGCACAGGATAACTTCTTTTAGGGAATCACAGATTTCTGCCTGGAAGGTTTAGTATCAAAGCAGGAGATAAACTGCAAAGGGAAAGTATTAGAAGAAACAAAGGAGAAGTCTGAAATTCTATGCATGCCTTATATTGTGAATGCTGTGAGGTGATCTCTGAATAAATCAAACTGAACTGGTGGCGTGCAGCATCGCACCACTGGCACACAGAGCTGTAAACAAGCATCACCCTCCCCTCTCTCCAGTGCTTTCATCCTTAGCCTGGTCCCCCAGGGAACAATCAGGAGGAAAAACATAGACTTTCTGGCTGGTTTAGAGGTAAGTTGGCCAGGTTTTAGCTCACTGGGAGAGGAAAGTGTGCTTATCAGTGTGGTAAATCCTTTAGTCACCTTCAAGGAAATGATGACAGCACATTTGTCCATAGCAGCAGGGGTGGATAAGATCAACTGTTGGAGCTCAGCTGTACCTGTGAGAACACCACAAGATTTTGGCCCAGAGCTAAGCATACGCTTTAACTTCTGTTGAACTCCACAGCCGTTCCTAAGAGAAAACAAGTGCTGGAGGATTTTGGCAAGCGAGCTGGAAACGAGCAGGTAAGGATGATGAGTTCAGCCACGGCTTCATTACATTTCCATTGTGAGACACAAGCCCTTGGCAGCGAGGCTGAACAAGAACCGAGGAGGACTTCACTGCTAACTCAAACCACTCACACGGTGCCCCATGCCTGAACTTGCCGAGATCGTGTCGCCCCACGTGACTTCAAAGGGAGCTGCCAGAGATCAGTTTCCCACAAGGAGGGGCCCCAGTCAACCACCTCACACACCTTCTCCAAAAAGGGCTGTACTAACATCGTTCCCAACAGCAGGGCAGATGGTATTTACCTCCCTTTCTCTGTGTTACAAAAAAAAAGCTAATTCAGGAGCAGACAAGGGAACAGATGCAGGGAGACCAAAACAGGGCTCCTTAATCACATGCCTTCACACATATAATAAAAACTGGTCATGCATGATTCACCAATGGAAGAGGTTTGGAAAACAAATTCAGAAGGAGGGTAATCTCTCAGGCAACATATCAACACCCAGCTGAAGCATCCACTGAACCCGAAGAGCAGGTATAGTGGGTTGGCCTCCGAGACAGCCCATCGTGGCTCTGTGAGAGGCAAATGGATGGGATGGGAAGAGGCAGATGCAAAGGGCGGCTGCCTCCCTGCGAGTCACTCCCTCTCCAAAACCCAGACAAGGTGGGCCTCCAGGATGAAAAGACCTCCTCAGCATTGCATCTTGCACGAGCACCAAATCTTGCAAACACAAGTTTAGAAAATTTTTCCTTTTTCCTCCCGTCCCCCACAACAGATAATCCAGTCTGGGAAGCCTGATCCGAAGCACATCAGAATCAGTGGGAATCTTTTTATTGTCTTTGGATCAGACACAAAAGACGACTGCATTTACCCTGGAGCTTAGAACAGCCTTTCTCCCATTGCTGCTCCCTCCTTCCTTCCCCACAGCCACAATTCATAAGCATCCTAGAAGTACAGCCTTTTTTCTAAGCCATGTCAATGCTGACGTGGCTTCAGAACCAGAACAGGCCAGACACTTGCAGTGAATAAAGCAAATATAAAAGCTACCTGGGGACTTCATTAGCTTAATTAAACAAGTAGCTCTATCTTTTGACTTCCTACATAGTTTTTAATTTTAATTAACAGAACTGCATATGTAATCAGTCATTTGTAGAGGCAATTCCCAAGGCTCTGCTCAGTTGAAAGAGCTGAGAGTCTGGGTTAGGCTAAAGCTGGTTTTTCACATGCCTCTAGTTATTTCTTGTAATCTTTCTTGTTTAAGCTCCTAACAGATCATGCTTATGGAATGTCAGATCTTCCTGTGTTTTAATAAGGTAGCACTTCCTGAGCATGCCTTTGTTGGACAGGTCAAATAGAAACTTTCTCAGATAAATACACGGTGTCTGGATTAATCAGTCCCACTTGTCCTTTTCAAGGCTGACAGACACCTGTCTACCCAGTCAAGCACCTATGAAAATCCTTAGGGCTGTCTAGTACAGAGGGGATTTTGCATTTCCAGACCAACAGTTTAAAGCATTAAAAATGCACACAGCATGCACTTTTAAAGACTCAAGTCAGTGTGCCTAAAAAAACAAACAAACAAACAAACAAACAAACAAACAAACCCAAACAAAAGAGTGTCAAGTATCTTCTCATTCCTGCAAAAGCTGGTAAGTGCTTAGGGCAGTAATTCCCACTGCAGGTGCTAAGGGCAGACAGGGACAGTATCTCCGTGGCCCATGGCAAGCTCTGTGCAGGGAAGACCCAAGGAGATTTGGGCATTTGGTGAATGGCAGCAACCCAAGCTCTTGTTCCACCCAAGCTGTGAGTCTGGTGCTGCCAAACAGCAGCATCTCCCTGCTCCCAACAACATTTAACTTAGAAGCCAAGTCACCAAGCAGTGAGGGAGAACAGGGTGTCCTAGTCTGGGGAAAGGCTGTAGGTAAACTCAGGAATGGGTGGAAAGTCAGTCTCTCTCATAACTCCTATAACCAGTTATTCCAGCTATTACTGTAATATTGTTATTCTAATTTTTTGTTTCAGGACAGCTGCTTAAAATATTACTTTTGTTTTCAGTCAAGCTGCATAATTATAAGCTGTGCACCAGCCATGAACAATCATGCATAACTAATGACTCTTAGCCAATCCTGGACTCTTTAATCAATTTTAGTCTGGTTTCACCTAAGAAATTTCCCACCTCAATAGGAGATTTGCTCAGGTAGGAACAAGATCTATCCGTCCTGTGAAAATTCCTGCCAAGAAAACTTTCTTGAAGGTCTACAAATAAAATATAGATAAATAAAATATAAATTAAAAAAGGTATCAAATCTTCAAAAAAATAAAACTCTGGCATGAGCCAGAGCCTGCTCCTAATGGAGTTACACCAATTTATATTACTTTTGAGAAATCCCACCTCTAAAGCAATGAATAGTTTATGAGTAATGGTTGCAGGCAGCTCCTCTTTAATATATTTGAAGAAAAATTTTAAGGTTATAAAGTTAAAAAGGGAGAAACAGAGACATAACTGGTTCAGGGACCATTATGTTTTTGTTCTCCTTATATTTTTAAAGAAAAGCAGCAGCAACTCCCCAGAAGGATTTTTTACCTCTTTTCCCAAGTTATGTGGCAAGGGGAGGGAATCCAACTGCCCGTTTATAAGTCCCACAGTACTGAAGTTTCTTGAAGAAAAAGAAGTATTGACCCCAACAGTACCACCACTGGGCAAGAACCTGTTCCTTCAGAAATTTAAGTGAAACTCAAAACGAAATGGGGTAACATGGGAGCGTCTCAGAGTCCCCTGCACACACCGGAATCTGCAGCAGAGGAGGGATTTCATCCACAACTTCAAGACAAGTGTGGGGCTAGAAGGGACCAGGCTGGTAAACGGGCTGAGAAGAAAGCATGAAGGATGACCAGACCCTACCAGCGAGGGTCCATTTTCTGAGGGCACAGAATGTGCCAAGCACGGGATGACTCTGCAAACTGCCCACGAACAGCAAAGCAGGTGCAGAAACTGCCCCAGGAATGGTACGTGGCAGCCAGGGGAGATGCCAGGCACAGAGAAAAAGCTGCTCTGAGCCTCCCTGAGCAGCCCCTGCAGCCCAGTTGGCTGCAGAGAAGAAGGGGCAGGACACCACACCTGCCTCCCCAGCTCCCTCCCATAGCCTGTATGACCATGGTCCATGTGAAACCAGAACCATGTGGGCAGGACAGATGCTGCCTTTCCCCACGACATGAACACACAAGCAGAGCTTTAGCTCTGCCGAGCACAATTAGACACTAATTATTAAACATAAATCTTTGTAACACCATGCCAAATACCACCATGGCCAGTCCATCACTGGATTTTCCTTTCAACTCCACTTGCCTTCCTCCCACAGCTATTTTTTTTTTTAAGGGATGGGGAGGAAAATCACAGATTACTTTCATTTCCCAAAGGCAAATATTGACATCAATTGCAGGACCACTAAATTAAAGGATGGCAAATGCAGGACTTCATTTTCAGCTGTCTGAACACTTGATTACAGCAAATACACCCATGATCACATTCAGTAGCTGGTATCAGGCTATCAGCTTTGCATATGCAATATATGGAAATCTGCCTGCAAACATGTGTGTGTGCAACTGCAGGCAAAAGAGGCTGAAAGTGGGACAGGGCCTCTGCTTTTTAGGGGACTTAGGAGCTTTGACCAACAAACAAAAAACAAGAATCTTCTATTTCCCTGTAATGAACAGTAACAACACATCAATAAACCTCAACAACCAGTTATTACCAACAAACCAAAAATCTTTCAACTGCCATGGAACCCTGGGACACCACTTGAGCTATCATGCTGGACACAGGAGTTGGAAAGGCACGATGCTAACAGGTCTGTCATTGAGTACACAATGCAGGGAATGCCCTTTTCTATCTCCAAGTTCTGTAGTTTATCAACAAGCATATCTTCAGTCTTCTACATTAACTGGACACTACTTGGCAGAAAACCCAGGAAGCTGTGCCACTTTTGCTGTTTACAGGAACAAAGAAATAAGTCACTGACTGGTGCCAAGTAGGCAAGTTGGTGGCACTTCCCATTTGGAAATGGTCCAAGGGCCACAGCAACGAGATGGTGAGCAGAGCTTCCTCTGACATAGCTGAGCTTAGCACTGATGCAAGGTTCCCCAAGAAGGAAAGGGCAGGTGAGTGCTAACAAGGCAGTGAGCCCAGGTAGCCCATACACCAGCCAGAGCACACCAAAGACCTGGGTTTGGCCCAGAGAGGAACAGAACAGGCAACAGGCAGAAATATAGAAGGAGAAACACAAAGACTGGGTAGAAAAGCAATAATGATTCTCTCAGCCTTGAGAAGTCTACCACAGCACAGCGTTCACCTGCAGTTTTAATTAATATTATTAACAAATCTAGGCAGACTTATAAATCATTCAGGACTTTACATATAGCAGCAAAGTCTGCACGTGGTCTGAGGTTCTGTGTCCAAGGAACTCTTGCTGGCTGTCCAACAATCATCATCACACAGCAACAGTAGGAAAGCACTGTGTAACTTAAAGGAAATCCACTGGCTTGTACAGTTTCAGTCCTCAGCACACTGTTTATGGATCTAACACAGAGAATCGTGGATCCCTAAACCAGCTGCAATACTCTGCAAAGAACCCCTCTGCAGTTGTCTCCTCAGTACCTTGCTCATTTACATACTTATGTTGTTCTCTAATTTTCAGTGCTGGGAAATATTTTCTTGTTATTCACAGGTTTTTATTGCCTAATACTAAGCTTCTGAGAAATTATCCTCATTCAAGTCTCCATTAGGTGTGTCACTATTTTTAAAATATCTTCCTACTACATATAATTCATTTGGTGTACTGCTGCTTTTCCATTTTTGTCCAATAGCCCTTTCTTCTTTCTAAAACAGGCCACAGCCGATGAGATCACAAACCATTAAAATCCATTAGTCCCCCAGATACAATCCATCAAATTTCTCAACACCTCAGGTAGAAAGGGGAAAGGTCACAACTTTCTGCTACTCCAACCATTTCTGTCAGACACTCACTTTTGAAGAGCCAAATCCCGTGTTTTCAATAAGAGTTAAAAAGTCAAACCCTGGTGGTATAGCAAAAAGCAATCTGCTGGAAAAGTTTAGTTATTTATAGTGCTTAATGACCACTAATGAGCACAGTAAAATTAAAAAAAAAAAGGATTCTGGAGTGAGACGTGATGGACATCTCAATGCCAGCAGCTTGACAGCAGGAAGATGGGGTTCCACAACACAGAGGTACAGACACAAACCAACAGAGGGCTTGATTTACAGGCACCTTCCTTCTTCTTCCCCTCGACATTAAGTGCTGAAAAGATCTCTTCTGAGTTGAGGGCCTTGCAATACCCAATTTGCTCAGTTGGCAAGTGGTTTGTGTAGTATATGAGGGTCCAAGAGGAATGTGCCCTGATCATCACTCACCTTTCTCAGCCTGACTTCCAGAGCTGCTAGAGCACTACAGGGACAGATTGAACCCTAAAACGTGGATGGTAGAAATGCCAGGGAGGACCACAGCACTTGCTTTCACCCAGGGAAGCTTCCCAGGCAGGCTGCCATCCTAGTATTCCAGTTCCTACAGCGGTGTTGCTGTATCACTCCTAATGGCAATGTGATGGATGAAAGGAGCTGCAGACAAGATCATGCACATCTCCACCTTTCCAACCAAAGACAGCAAAGCCCCTCGGGGTGCCGAGGAAACCTTAGACTGCCAACAAGGAAAGCAATGCATGGGGATGGCACAGGCAGAGCTAGAAACAGGGCTTGGGGTCTTCAAAAGCCTGGCCTACCCCACTGCAAAACACCTCGGAAAAGTGCAAGGAAGACTCCATAGAACCCACAAAAGCAACAAGTGCAGAGGTTAAGCACAGCAGTCCAGAGGTCAAGAAGAGCTCCACAGCACCAGAACCCGTCAGTCTTTTCAGTGACTTTAAAGCCTTGCACTAAGTGGATTGGGGGGCACACACCACCACCACTCCTGTCAGCATCACAGTGCATTAACTGATGTACAAGACCAAGTTATCAGCAATATTTCTGGCAAAACCTTAGACTTCAAAGACATGTCCCAGGGGCATGCCAGTCTTTAGAAGTACAGCTTCCATCATGGATTTTCCCATTTAAAGTCTTAACTGCATTACTCATCCATAGTGAGGATCCAAAAAGGAGAGATTAATTCAAGGAACTTTTGATGCTGGCATGGGCTGTAACACCATGGGAAAGCCTAAGCACCTATGTTCTGATAATTCTTTCCAGATCTGGAATAATCACAGTGACTTCCTTCTTCCTCCTCCCACTTCCTCACCTGGCAGTTTCTTAACACTGAAACTATTAAGGACTATCATTTATAGCCAGCCAGTATTAATCCACCACATCCCCTCTTACACTCCATGTTGCAAGATGATCTGCCAAATGATTTGAGACAGAAGGATGAAAAGCAAAACATCAAATATGAGTGGCATCTCACAGAAGACAACCTGCTTGGGACACAGGGAAAGATGCAGAGAAAGGTTAAAAGCACTTTATCCCACATACTCCCTCTTCCACTCTGCCAACCACTTATGAAATTGTTCAATATCCCTGGTACACACATCCCAGAACATCATGTAAAAGCAGTAGCAGTTTCTGGCTGCATAGCCAATCAGATGTTTCCAAAGGTACAAAAAAAAAGAGGAGTGCCAAGGCATGCACTCCCCCAGCATTCCTGAAGGTATGATGTTTGCTCCTGGTGTCCAGATGTTACCGCTCATGACTCTGCTCTAATCCCACGAGGTCAGTGCTGGGAGCCACAGTCAAGTCTTCATGCAGCAAAAAGAATGTAGGTTGCAGCTGACAACACCCAGAAGGGACACACCATTGCCAACATCTGCTTTGCCAAGTTAGATCATATCCTATGTCTATAGTGGTTTTTGTTTATGGGTTTGTTTTTCTGTTTGGGGTTTGGGGTGTTTTTGGTGGGAGAGAGGGAAGAGTTCAATAAAAATATTTCTGTAAAACAGCAGTTAGAAAAAAGGGTGCATAGATGAGGTTCTTCATAGGGAAGGACGTGGGTTGTTCATTTGTACAGAAAGGATTAGAAAAAAAAAAAGTCCTGAAATCCTGAGGCCAAGCACTGCACTGCAATAAGAGACAGACTGTCCAAGACAAGCAATTTTTAGTCCCATCAAGTCTGTGATTACAGTTTTCCTCAGCTACCTCATGAGAAAGATGATCTCACTACCCACTTGTGACCATTAAGTCACAGCTGTGACTCCAGCAATTAGGCTGAGACCAGAAGGAGCTGAACAGGCCTCCAGCCTTCCCAAGCCACCGGATGGGTGACGAGGTGCCGTGTCACTGGGATGTGCTGTTCAGCTGACCCAGCCATCTGCCTCCATCTGAAGGAGAGAAGGCTCTTTTGGGGTTTGTGTGCAACTGCAAGCTGACAGGCAGCCTGCTGGTATCTACCAGCAGCACACATATTTCCTCTTTTTAATGCTTCTTTTTCCCATTCCAAAGCGTGGTTTCAAGATGAGGAAGCACTTCTCAACCAATGTGATCGAGATTTACCTTGGACTGAAAAACAGAGGTGGAGGAGACCCAGAACTGGTATGTAGAGGAAAAGGTCAGAGTATGGTTGGAGTGGTTTTGCTCTCACGTCAATTGAGAACATAATCTGGTGCTGGCCACATTTCCCATCCGCAACTCAACATCACCCACAAAGCTGCAGGTAAATGTTCTTCTCTTCAAACGAAGCTTCTGCTGATGATTGCCATAAATCCCAGGCAATCTCAGGTAAGCCAAGAGGGCGGGCTCCCTTACAAAGCCATCATATTTAGGACAACTGTTGCCATGTTCCCTCCTTGATAAATGTTTAGTTTCCTTGTAAATGGAAGGCCTGGCATTTTATCTGTGCCACAGTGTTGCATATGCTTTCTATACAAACACACATGCTTTTAACTCCAGCACACTACCAAAAGTATAAATACCCTCCTGGAGAAAAGCACGTGGGTGGCACTGCTAATGTGGACCTTATGCTCCTCTTCCCCTCTTCCCACTGAGAAACAGCCCTTGTTGAGGGGGGGACACATTCCCTTAATTCCCAAGCAAAATTTTATTCACTCCAGGAAAAGTCACATCAATTTTAGTCTTATAACCTCAACCAGAGAGCTTTCACCTGCCGAGGACAGAAATCCCTTGGTCAGCATTTCTTTTCTTTCAAAATAAAATCAAATCACTTGCCTTCTTTAAGATTTACCAAGCCTTGTAATATAAAGCTGAGAAGCCAGTCAAACAATTCCTGTCTTCTGTATGAGCAGGACTCTCAGCAACCACCTTGAGGGGAAATAAATGAAAGAGATAGAGTCCCTCTAATAACCGATATTCGGTGAAGGGAATGATTACAAACATAGTCCCTTAAAAAGGATAATAAAACACATAATGCTGTTCAACTCCTAATATACATGATATAGGAAGAGCTCAAGTTAAGATTATAGAAGTGAAGAGTTAGATGGAATCATAGAATAAATACTTTGCATTAGAAGGGACCCTAAAGATCACCTAGTTCCAATCCCACTGCCACAGGGAGGGACACCTTCCACTAGACCAGGTTACACCAAGCCCTGTCCATCCTGTCCTTGAACAGCTGATCCTAAACTGGAGCTGCTGACTAGATCCCTACCACGGCTACACGATGAGTTTCAGCTTTTTATGATTCTAAAAGGTTCCTCCTGCAGCCCAGCAGCGTTTGAAAAGCTTCTGGGACATTACCACAGACGGTAACATGAAGCAGTGGGGTGGGTTCAGATACTGAAAGTCTGAACAAGTAATGACCTACTGGAAAATTCACACTGAGTGATGGAAAGATCTGGTACTCTTCAAACACCTACATGTTCTGGTTGTGGCTTTGAAGCAAACCACAACACTGTCTATTGTAAAGAGCACTGTTCCTGTGGAAACAGTTGCTTAATACTGTCAGAGATGGAGTACGAATAAATGCTATAGGTGTGAAGAATTTTGCAACTACCCTTTTACTGGCTAAAATATGTATGTATTTAAAAGAAAAAAACCACGTCCTGTTCTTACTGTTGACAGTGAAAAGCATTATCGGGCACAGATAAAGTGTATTTTTATGCAGTTGAAGTAATTAAAATAAACCCCAACAAACCCATATTTCATAAAATCACAGAATGGTTTGGGTTGGAAGGGACTTTAAAGACCATCCAGTTCCTACGCCCTGCCGCAGGCAGGGACACCTTCCACTAGACCAGGTTGCTCCAAGCCGCATCCAAACTGGCCTTGAGCACTTCCAGGGACGGGAGAATCTGCAAATTTCTCTGCAAATAAAATTTCTTATGCCCCAGACTATTAACATAAAGAGACAGTTTAGTCAACCTAGAAATGAACCACAAGACTTATACTGAAAAAATGTTGATGAGCTTTTCTGAGGTCAGGAAGATGTTTTCAGAACAGTCTTTCAGGAGCCAAGCACACGGGCACCGAGAGCTGTTTAAAACCAACAAGCTCAGTTACTCTTTTCTCACCTAATGCTCATGTTCAAAACAGGAACAGGCGCTTCAAAAAATGTTACTAAAATAAGAAGTGCATTGCTTAAAAACAATGAGTACTGCATATGCATCGCTGAGGCAAGTCTCTTTGCAGTAAGCTCTTTTATATATAGAAATAACACCAGTGACCTCGTACTAATCACAAACACTCCTTTCCCTATGACAAAGGGAAATGACAAACTTGCAAGGACACACCAGAAGCCTTCTAATATGGCATCCACATAAGCCAGAACATGTGACAACTTGAATGATCTTTGCTCTTCTTTGAAGAAATTCACCTAAAACCCTAAAATTTTATTCTTGACAAGATCAGAATTGTGCAATTCTAAAAGGAACCAGTCAGTGATTTGGCGATAGCTTGAATTCTCCATTCCAAGGTTCTTCTCAAATTCTGGAACGCTAAAGTTTTTAATTCTAAGACTTTTATCCGAGGAAGTGGTAACTAGAGAGAACATAAGCAGTCAAAGGGGTTTCTCCTTGCTACAGGCAGTGCTGAGCAAGAACTGAAATGAGTTTGTGTTGTGTCCTGTCTGTCCCACAACACGCACGCGTTCACCGGCAGCTCTACACCACGAGCAGTGACATCCTGTACTCCTGCAGAGGTGCAGCCACACACAGCAACTCCTCACCCCAGACACAGCTCCCAACACCCCTTTGGCAGAGCTCAGGTAACCTCAGAGTGGGGTTTTGTACGTGTCCAACATCGGCAACTTCTCGGAAGAGCACAGGGTTGACTATGGTTTAAGGAGGGAAGATTTACATTAGATACTAGGAAGAAATTCTTTACTGTAAGGGTGGTGAGGCAACTGGCACAGGTTGCCCAGAGAAGCTGTGGATGCCCCATCCCTGGAAGCGTTCAAGGCCACGTTGGATGGGGCTCTGAGCAATCTGGTGTAGTGGAAGGTGTCCCTGCCCATGGCTGGGGGGTTGGAACGAGATGATCTTTAAGGTCCCTTCCAACCCAAACCATTCTGTGATTCTACAAGCTGATAAATCATTAACCAAGTTCTTTGGTAGATACAAAACAAAGGGAAAATCCATCTTGGTATCAAGCTTTAATCAAAAGCAGATTACTGGCCCAAGCCCCCCCAGAATTTCCCCCCCCCCTTTTCTTCCGGCCATCACCACTCCCCTGCAAAGGCAGCAGAATGGACGGTTGCTTTTGCACGACTCCAAAACCACAGCTAACAGCCCACCACATTAACTCATTCAGCATTTGACTGATGGTTTTTTTAGCAAGCTCAGCTGTGAAATAGGGTAGGCAAGAAGTAGAGGCACAAGCAGGAAGCTCTCTGCCTTTCCTGCTTCACAGCAACTGCCCATGAGGCAGAGGAGGACAAAAACCTGCTGGGTGTCCTCCCAGATCTGCCCTGTACAAACTCCCAGAGCTCACAAGTGACAAGCCTGCTGAAAAAGTGCTCCATCATGTTTAAGCACAAAACTCATTCCTAGTCTGAATGACTTTGTAAGCATTAACCCAAGTGAAAAGGGTTTCATCCATACTAGCATGTGAACATATTTTGCCTACAAGGGGCTGAAAAACATTCTGTGAGGATGCCTGAATTTTTGATGCTTTATTCCTGAGCCTTCCAGACACTCTAGAATCCAAGAGTTTGCTCTCCATTTCAGCACTCTCACTCCAAGAGGATGACAAGCCCTAAGGATGTGGATACAGTGAGTTTTGGCCTGCAGAGACTACATTTTAACAGTAGACATGGGGGTTCCACTGTCCTTCAGGTAGAGCTGGAGATCAGAACGTGACAAAGAAACGACATCTGCTTCTGTATCACTTTTGCCCATTTCTTTTGCCTCATCATAAACCTTTCGTCCCTCAAAGGGAAAGAAGAAAACCCCACTGTCTGGGCTCATGAGCACATCTCTTGAACTCGCTCCTTTCTTGGACATGAGCACCATGAATTTGGTGATCTTCTAGGTTCATGTCAAAAAATCATTCAGCAAGATTTTGCAAAAGAAAGTTAAACGTGTCCCTTTCTAGAATCAAGAAAACAGGGAGAAATATCATCTTGATTGGCAAAAATGTTACTCGAGCTAATTATTTGAAAATGTGGTCAAAATTAGTTGCTATCATGAAGTACTGATGGGGTTAGTACAACAGGGGTTAATTTTTGAGAGGAAGATGGCTTGATCTAGCATAGCTGGGTTTCTACCCAGTTCTGCTCCACTCAAAACTGAGAACAGCTTAGTTGCTTATATAGTAGCTACTAAATGACCACAGTTACATCCCATTACGTGAAGGAAGACGCAACAAGCCAGCATTTTTCCTTAGCACAGGTCTGTGAGCTGCCACTTCACGAGCCCCCTGTAGAAACAAGGGACAGAAACTCCTAAGAAAGGAAACTGATTGCAGGGTCATTTCCAACAATCTCCAGTACATCGCCCTCCCTCACAGCCAGTCACGTGAGCAATTCTTGGGGAGTACCCAAAGTTGTGCTTTTTACTGTTACTGAGTAAAGAGATTATGAAGTGATAGGTGTGGGGCTCCAACTTGAAAACTGATTATCAACAGCAATACTCCCACCAAGACCTATTAGGAGATGGAGGCTCACACACTCAACACCAATAGAGCTTTTGTATTAAGTGTATTCCAACTGAGTAGCTTTGAGAAAAATCCCACCATGGATTGGGACCGCACACGAACATTTTCCTCACATGGTTGTATTTTTTTTCCTTGCCCGGGAGCAAACTGCCTTACAGAATAAATTTTAATTGAATGTTATTTATTAATGTTAGATGCCTAAGTCTGTGAATGACCTAGATAATGAACTCATTGCATGGGAGCCAGTTCCCTCCTCTTCCTCAGCGCTCCATAGGCACTCACTGTGCCCAATAAATAATGTACAACCCAGCCATCATTATAAACTCTTGTTACGTGCAAGAAGGGGGAAAGAAACGTGTCCAGTTCTTTTCCCAATTAGCCAGTGCAAAGCTGGCAGCATTAACTCCATTGATGCCACTGGGAATCCACTGATGGAAATCTTGCAAGCAACACCAGAAGCAAGCACCAGGCTCCTGTTCTGCTGAAATCACACTGAAGACACAGGCAAACGATTTTTATGAAAAGTAAGAAAGGAAGAATATAACTTTCACATTGATGTTATTAAAAATTGATGCCAGAAAAAAGTGAGGTATAGAAAACACCATGTGTGTATCAGTTTACATATGAGGAAAGGATAAGATTTAAAGCACTTAAAATTTAAAAGAATTAAAGGATATGAGATAGAAGGAAACATGCCGTAAATCAATTCCCAAATTTCATTACTTAGGACTACATTTTTCCTGTGCTCTTCAATCCTGGGGAAAAGGCCAACAAGCTATAAGGCCTTGTTTACCAACGAAAATAAATGCAGGACAAAGTAGGAATTCAAACAGGATAAGCTAGTCTTTCATTAGCCATTCTTGATTTAGACAGCCTTCATTATTCTGAAGGAACAAAGCCCAGAACTGAATACATTTAGCAAGGGATGAGCACACTGACCAGACTAGGTGGAGAGAATCCCTCTAGGAACTAACTCACATGCTGCCAATCCAGCTCCAATGCTATCAGAGACAGCATTGATTTGCAACTATGTTGTCAGATAAAAGCACTTCGGAGCACAGACATCCCATGCTGTGGGCTGATTTTTACTGTCATAGTAAAACTGTCACCCTCCTTCCTATCCCAACCACGGAGCCAGCTCCAGCAGACTGACACAACCCTAAATGATCTTCCTGACAGTGCACGTCTCTCTCTGACTCACACCCACAGCGCTTGGCATAGTTACAGCTGGTCCCTGGTTGAACCTACTACAGCATCTATAAAATTGTGAATGATGGAAAATATTTTCTATCAAAAAAACAATAAAAGGATTCCCAAACTAAGACCCCATTGCTATCACAGGTGGTTTAAGACACTAAAGCAAGTGGAGATTTATATGAAGACTTTAATTTACAAGTGACGTCTTGCTTACAAGACGGAGTAAAATTAAATTTACTCAAGAGAAAAAACACAAAAGACAGTGTTATGCTAAAATTTAGACTAATGACAAGGAACTAAGAAAAAAATAAGAAACAAGCAAAGGCAAAACAGAAACCACAGAGCAGGCCAGAGAGAGAGAGGGCTAGAAACCAGAGGTGCTGCAGGGAGGTAGGTATGAGTTGCTTTTTCAGACTAAATGAGACCAGTTGGCAAGTCAAAATCCTGTCTGAGGATGGCTGGCATAGAATATACAAGACAAAGGCAGGAAAAACACCTCACTGTTAGATATGGAACTACTATCTCAAAGCTCTCCTCAGCCTCTAGATGCACATTGTCAGACAGTCTATCACTGTAATTCTTGCTATTAGGTGTAATGTCCTGGGACAGCATAGTCACATAGCCTGTTTCTCACATCCTCTCCCTCACTTGCCTCCATTTGAGAGATTACAGGGCTCTACTGATCTGTCAAGTGATTTCACACTGCAAATGGTTTTATGAATTTTTTTTAAACATACATCAGACACACAATACTCATACAGCAAATCATGTTTAGAAATGTGACTTGCATGGATGTATTTTCCTCCTCTTCTCCTTTTGACAGAAATATCTGTATTGCAATATAAAGTAAAAAAAAAAACAACAACAAACAACAAAATAAAAAAGAAATTCCACTTATGCCTAAACAGCATTCTCATGTTGGTTTAAAAAATAGAATAAATAATCTGTCTCCCACCTCACAAACTCAAGTCAGCTACCCAAGTTGCCCAACTTGTTTTTCTTCACCAGTATTTCATCTCCTGCCTGTTCCACAGTCAGGAAAACTCTCCTAGAAGGAGTCTGGAAAGCTGCCACCGTACCACTGAAGCAAATACAATCAATTCACTCATGAAACTCAATACTTACAAAACTGGGCAGGTGAACACCAAGAAAAAGTCCTTATGTAATGTCATCTACAGATTCACACTCCAGTTCCTCCCTCCTCCCCTGTCAACATTTTTTTGCACTGGTAAAGCTCCTGGGTAAGCACAGTCACAGCAGCTGGCTCTTCCTGCAGTGCGAGCTGTGCTGGCCCAAAGGGCAGGACCACAGCATACGATGGAGCACAGAAATTCCCATCCAGTGACATGGAGGGCCAGCAGACAAGCAGAAATCTTATCCCAGACCTGACATCCCAAATGCCCTGAGGCTGTGCAGCCCAGGATTGCCATCTTCCCCACGCTGGGCTTCATTGCTTTGCAAGGTGGCACTCAGAGGAGACAACCCTGGGTGTGACATCTACCTGTTAGACAAGACACAGGCATCCCCTGTCTCTCTCTGTTCGTGTTGAGGACTGCATCCCTTCATCAGGATCATTGCTGGGCTAGAGAGCACAAGGCTTTCTGGAGATGCAGTGGGTCCCACAAAGAAAGGCAGTAGCCCAAAACTGGCAGTTGCCAGAGCAACTCTTCTGCCTGCAACCTGCCCCCTGCCCCACATTGGAGAAGCCCCAGGAAAGAGCAGAGCAGGGAGCGGGGCCATCAGCCGGTCAGACTGCTCTGGCAGCTGCGGGATAGATCTGACCATCGATTAGATGCCTCTGGTCTAGCACAACAAGGGCACGAGAGATCACAAGGTCAGGGAAGTGAAAAGGCAGTTTTTTCCATCACCTTGGGCCCAGGACAGACGCTGAATATCTGGAACACCAGAACTGCTGAGAAATGCTTGCTCCTGCATGGCATTGCTCTAACACAACAAGACCTGGCTTACATCTGTTCATGGTGCTGGCTCCCAAAATAAAGCAGGATGGTTTCCTCAGCAATTGACCTCCCTAAGTGATGAGAAAAACTCACGATATCAGAGCATAAAAAAAGCATCATTGGCATTGCAGAAATTTAAGTAGTTTGTCTGGCTTACCCTAAGTGGCTTAGCAATGTTAATTGGATGCTTTAAGATGTGCTTTGTTTTAGATATACATTAGTTATCTTTGATACAATTATTATAAAGTAAGTCTCTTCCTCACAACCATCCAGGGATCTTGTACCAGCACAAGGGCATGGCTTGGGAGAGGAGCAACCACCTGGTGAGCTCCACCAGGACACGGCACAAGGTTCGTTATCCAGGACTCCAGCCTGGGTCACCCCACAAATAATGCAGGGGTGGAACAAGCAGTCAGAGCAAAGATTGCTCACTGTTTAGAGAAGAAATTAAGTTTGCAGCATGGTATGACATATATTAACTGCATGCATAAATAGGATGAGATCTGGGAGGCAAAAAGGTGCGATGGCTGATCCAGAATCCTTTAGAAAAGCTTCAGGTAACTCATTTCACGCAGAAATTCTTCTGTTCATCTTTTTCTCCATGGTTACACAAAAGGTCCCCGATTTTCCGATTGTATTAGCAAAGCACAATAGCTACAATCCAGCCTAAAGCATCAAAGGAGCTTTGATAGTTTGTGAAGAAAGGGTGGGAGTCTTATTCACTTCACTAAGGGATATGTTTTTCATATTGAATTACCCTGCAAATCAGTAGACTTTCTAATGGTATTTCAATAGCTCAAATGGCCCCCTTGACAATCCGTTCTGCAGGGTTTATTGCCAATAAGCTCAAAATGGCCAGAAACCAAATCATTACTCAGAAAATACTCCAAACAGAAAGCTTCTGACAGCCTGGGTGAAATGTGCTTTACTGAAAGACCTGTGGAAAAAGCTATATATAAACCATGAACTGAGTGAGGCAACGCTGTGGGGCCCAGGGCTGGGGACAGAGCTTCCTGGGGTGCTGGGCTCACTTGTGCTGTGGTCACCCCATTGCCCCCTCCTCCTCCTCCACACACAGTCTCTCTGAAAAGAGCAGCCCCAGGGCTGGGGGCGCAGGTCTGCAAACACCCTCTCATGAGCTTCTACCATGACCAACACTGTTGAAGGCAATGTGGGCATCAGCCCTTGGCTGCCTCTTCTCCCTCTAACTGGGGCTTGCAGGTAATTCAGTGGCAACACCAGCAGCAGGAATATAAAGGTATCCCTGGCATCAAAGTCAATGCCCCCATGCCAACAAACCACATCAACAAGGGCTCCATAGAATCACAGAATGGTTTGGGTTGAAATGGACCTTAAAGATCACCTCCTTCCATCCCCCAACACCATGGGCAGGGACACCTTCCACTAGACTAGTTGCTCCAAGCCCCATCCAGCCTGGCCTTGAACACTTCCAGGGATGGGGCATCCACAACTTCTTTGAGCCACCTGTGCCAATGTTTCACCACCCTCATTGTAAAAAACTTCTTCCTTATATTCAATCTAAATCTCTCCCCTTTCAGTTTAAAGCCATTACCGTTTGTCCTGTTACTCCATGCCCTTGTCCAAAGTCTCTTGCAGCCCCTCTAGGTACTGGAAGGTGCTATAATGTTTTCCTGGAGCCTCCTCTTCTCCAAGTTGAAAAACCCCAACTCTCTCAGCCTGTCCTCATAGCAGAGGTGCTCCAGCCCTTTCAGCATCTTTGTGGCCTCCTCTGGACTCGCTCCAACAGGTCCATGACCACCTTTTATTGGGGGCCTCAGAGATGAATGCAGTACTCCTGCACATCATCCCTCACATGCAGATTCACCTTGAAGTGACTGCCACTGCAGTCCCCATAAGACCATTTCTCTCTGGGTCACTGAAGCACCTGATTGCCTGGACCCTGGCCTGCCCTATCCTTCACTCTCAGGACTCCTGCTCTTCCCCAGGCAAAGAATTCTCCCCCCCTTCAGCCACAGTCCCAGGTGAATGCAGTGATTGCCAACATCTTTGAAGGGGATAGAAACACCTAACTGCCCATATGCCCCAAACCTATGGGCCCACCAAGCTGCAAAGCCAAAGGGCCTGGGTACCCTGCAGAGGGGTTGGGTTCAGCTTTTGGCTCAGTGGATGTTCACAGCTGGGGAAAGTGATGTGGTGATCCTTGCACAGCCTATCCCACCCGAACTGCACTGAGTGAAGCATGCTCCTCTCACATACACCTCTCCAGCATTCCCACAGCCCTTCCCAACTCCAAGAACATCAAAGCAACAGCTCCCAAGACACAGCTGTGGAAAAATAGGCTAAGGAACTCTCTAGAGAGCCATTACTGCAGCAGGACCAGGCACCCAGGTACATGAAGGACAGACAAACCCACATCTTGCTGTGCCAACTTCAAAGGCAAGACAGGGACTCCAATTCTACAGACCCCTACTGGTTCCAATCACTGGAAACTGGTTCTTCTCATGCTTTGACCAAATCTTTCCAGCCAAACACAATCTCAAGCAAAATGCCTGTGTTCTCCAAAGATGCCCACAGTTGCCAGACGGGTCATTTACTGGGGAGGAGCAGGAAACAGAACTCCAAATAGCTCAACTTCTGATGCTGAAACAGGGCAGAAAGTGTGCAGCCCTTCACGACAGTCAGCTTTAGATATTCTCATCTGCTCTGATCAGTACAACTGTTATCAGCATCACACACCCATGGATTATTTAACACCTGACAAATAGCAACAACCTTTCTTTTAGTTATTACAACCTTTCTTTTAGGCTGCAGGGCACTCTCAGGTAGCCGTGGTGCAGGGGACTCTGCTGGCATTCTGAAGAGTCTGTTCGCAAGGCCAAGTGTTTGCTAAAGGAAAGAAAGAAAAGCTGAAATTACAGTAGTTTTCAAACCCATCTTACATTCTGCAGCGGGTCTTTCTCTCCACTAGTCCTACTAAACATAATAACTGCATTTCAGTAATAATAATTACAGAAACGACATAAAACTTATCAAGAAATAGGGAAGGATCCTATTTTACCGGAGCCTAGTTTGCAATTAACGTGCAGTGCGACCTTCACACAAATCAGAGATCTGTACTACATACAAAAATGGTTGTTGTGTTCATGGAAATAGAAATCATATGGACAGATTAGTACTGCTTTTTATCTCAGCCTCCTCCTGCCCTGCGGAAGGAGACACCGTTTATTCCCAGCTCTACAAGCTGCGGTCCATCTCTACAGGTAGGGATCGGCTGATGCAGACACAAAATACTGCTCCACAAAGTCCTCTGTCAAGAGCTATAAAGTATTTTGGCTCCTGAAGAAAGTTTTGCTCACCTGGAGAACACTCTGCAGCCAAGCAGGAGACAAAACAAGCAGCACCTATATCATATTTGACCTGCAGCATCCTGGCTCTCTGCCACGGTCATGATGCTCTGGAGAAGTTGCCTTTTCCTTTAACTCCTCAACTTAATGTTCAGCAAATACAATTGTACATAAACATGGGTAAAGAACAATATTTTTTGCCTTCAGAAAGAAAAAAAATCATAGGGAAGGGTACAAGCAAAAGAGCTCAAGTGAAGGAATGCACGAGAATTATTTGTCTTAATCTCTTCCTGCACACATGAACAAATCATAACAAACTCATCAGGAAGTTGTGATGGGCTCATTAATCTTATAGCCCATCTGTTATGTGATTTCCTTCAGTGTGCTCTGATGATGTGCTACTTCAAGATGAAGGTTTAATTTACACTCCTTGTTAAAGTCCTAAAAATTATGACATCTCTGCCCAGAGACTAACAATTTTTACAATCATGATTAAATAATTCCCTGGTAACAATGCCATTCAGTATCTGTAAACAGTGTTTCCCCAAGGTTAAAAATTACTTTAGCTACTACATAAAACTCATAGGAATAATCCTATGTATTGTAAACATCCACCCTTTCAGCTACACTCAGTACTCCAACTTATTTATGTTGTTTCACTGACCTACGACTGCTTCCTACACTGCACTCAGAGGCAGTTAAAGAAGAGATAATAACTTTTCGAGATGCATTTACCTGCCGAGTAAAAAGATCTTAGCACATGCTAGTGCAAAACTAAATGCTTTAAAAGGCAAGTTTCAACCCTGATGTAAATCATAGCATAAGAGCTTTCGGATAGCAGCCAGTTTAGTTCTCTCCTGCCCTGCACCTGGTCATGCGCACCTGTGTGAAATGCTACCATTCAGGTTTGCACAATTTCACACCCACACAGGCAAATGCCTCCCAGAGAGAACACGGCACCGGAGAGATCGCTCTCAGTTTGGACTACACTAGAGCATGCTGAAGGCTAGATGGCATTTATTTGACAATATTAATAAAAACTACGGTGCCGCAACTTGACAAGTAAACACAAGAAATGGGAAACAGAGAAGGATCTTGAAGTTAATAAGATCTTGGATGTTTGATCAGTGGAAACTTAGTCAAATGTGTTTAACAATTAATATACAAGTTAGAAAATATCCAGACTGTGCTCATATGTTTACTAGAAAGACTTCAGAAAACAACTAAAATAGTTGGGAGAAAAAGGGTAACCTTTGAAGAATCTCTGAAACATGGATTTTAATGCAAACCATGAACAGAGAACTCTGTCCCTGACCCAGTGGTATGACTCAGGTGTATCAGCATTACTGATGAGACAGCTCATGTCCATACATTTACTCATCTGCATAAGTGTTCAGGGCCATAATTGCAGTGAGGTACCTGCAAGTCATCTGGGAAGCACCAATGCTTACACACCAACTGCTCCTTGCCTCTCGCTGACACTTCCTACAGATCTCACAAGAGGTGGTGACCAAGTCAAAACTAATCATTCCTTTTTTTTTTCAGCAGAAGAAAACTCATGTGTATAAACAGAGCAGCATGAGCCTGAGAACTCTTGCCAAAACTTTCAGGCCAGAAGGTGAGCTGAGGGACTGCACAGGTAATTCCCAGACAGCTTCACTCTGTGGAGGAGAGCTCAAGGAGCAGAGGCAGCAAACTGCCCTGCCCTCTTTGGCTGTTATCAATCATTTGGAGATTCCCAATATACTGTTATCTTTGTCTCTGAAAATTTCGGTAAACATAAAAGTTCTATTTCAAATCAAAATCAAAAATCGTGCACAGCCAAGGGAGCATAAACCAGGTTAAATGTTCGGGATTCACCAATTTTCCCCACATTTTATTCACTCATTCCTTGCCTATCTGTGCTTTTGTTTTGGGGATGGAAAAGGGCAGAAGTTAAGGTGTCACAAATAATCTACAGTTCCTTGTGGTATTTTGTATTGTGCCAGCAGTTCGTGGACCCTGGGTTAGTAGAAACCAGCATTTCCTATCCTTCTCATACACAAACACCCGTGACAGCCTTGCTGCATTTATCAAGACATATTCAATTATCAGGGCAAGATGCTGTTCCCTGTCATCATGTGACCCTGGCTGCACGCTATGCAAGAGGCTAAAAAAGCAAATCACAAGGGAGGGGAGAGGAGAAAGGGAACAGAAGACAACCCTTGTTCACTCCCCAGTAAATCCACATCAGCTGTAATTTCCAGACATTAACTAGAAAGGAGAGCAGCTCTTAGTCTCTGTGTAAGTGCCGAGATATAACATCAGTTTAGATCAGTCTAATTCAAAAAAATTGCCGATTTTTCAACGCATTGCACCCATCAGCTCACAGGTACAGGAGTTCATAAAACACATGTCTATCCAGCAAGGCTTAGAAACTTTTCCCTCACCAAAGACCAGATGACTATTTCAGACTGCATCAGCCCTAAAAATCAGCACTGCTGGATGGATGAAATGAAAGAAACAGCACATGAAATGAAAGAAATGTGCATGCATCCATATTGGAGCAATATGATGACAGATATTTTAGTCATGGGAATAAGGCCACCACCTCTGCAGCACAGCAGTCCAATCCCACATGTAGCCAGCCCCAGCACAACCACAATTCCAGCATCCCAAGAGGACAGGGCCTCACTCAACAGCAAAGAGGAAACACCCCCAGCAAAGCAAACATGAAGAAAACCCTCAAAACCACAGCTCACTCTCCTGAGCTCACTCCTTTGCCTTGTCTGCAGGGCTCTGGGCCATATATATAGCTGCTTTAGCACAAGTCCCACCAGCAGTTTCTCTCCAGGGAGCCTGGCAAGCTGGGCACGCACCCACTGAGTAAACCCCCAGTAACTCTGCTCTGCCTGAGGCGACACCTCAGCTCAGCCTTTGGAGCTGGGCCAGGGCCCTTCTGTCCCACACTCAGTTGCAGCACTGATTGTCTCAGAGACAACACCTTCAGGACATCAAGCCTATCCATAGGGTACCTGAGCACCCCATAATAAACAACAAAAATAGCATCAATCTACACCTATCCATCAATCACTCTAAGCACCCCAAAGGTGAAGCATCACACCTCAGCCATAGACCCTGGCTGAGAGCAGAAAGCACCACTGATCTCCTTGTGATAGGATCAAGATGTCAATCTGTTCTCTACACTCAGCTCTCCTTTCTCCCCATCTGATTTATTCTGCTGGTTACCTGACTGCACATGCTGCCTCAAAATGTTGACATCTAGTTTAGCCTCAAAAATTCTCATCTCTTCTGCACCTTCTCTACTCTGAAGAAATGCCTTTTCCCCCTAACTCTCATAAGCAAACTACTGTCTGGATCAACACAATCACTTGCTCCTCCTTTACAGTCCTGGAAGCAAAGGTGCAACTTTAGAGCCTGTGCTATTTCTCTGACATCACGACTAAAGCATAAAGGAGGTTCTCCGGGCTGGATGCAAGTGACATTGACTTGGAAATAACCTAGAACTAGCTCTAAGTGAAACTGTCTTCACCCAGAACAACACTGGACAGAACAGACACAAGGCTACTCCCGACATTCTGGTAAGAAGTCCCAGAAATTCGCAGGCACACAGCAAACTCTTGTGCAAGCATGTGGAGAGCTGAGTAGAAATACAACCCCAGCTATCCACGACTCCAAGTACGTCTCTGTGCAGGGCTAAGCAAGAGGAGGAATGGACACCTTCCTCTCAGTTATCTATTCCAAGTCTTCTGGTAGTCTACAAAGAGGAAAGACTGCTCCAGCGGCTGCACCCTCCAGCTACCACACCTGAGACATTTTGCTCTTAGGGTCCCCAAATGCATCAGCTGCAGCAGCAGCCTATGCCAACCTAAAGCAGAGGGGCACAAAGAGGTGCGGGAAGGAACAGCCCTGTGTCCATGCAGACACACACACACATCGCGCGGCTGCGGCACAGGCAGGCGAGGACAAGCCCCAGCTCTGCGAGTCCCCTTCCGGCGTCTCCATTCATTGCGAGAGGAGTCCGGCTCAGCTTCTCCCCCACAGAAAGCGGCCACTCACCCAGCCCTCGAAGCTGTCGCTGGGGCCGGCGGAGCGCAGGAGGTCCTGGAAGGGCAAGGTGCAGTTGGCCACGAAGTCATCGTAGCCGATGGGGGTGTCGTGGAACACGGAGAGCTCGATCTGATGGCCGTCGGAGACCGTGGCCGAGAACTCCTCGTTGTAGGTGGGTTTGTTGGTCTTCTGCTTGGTGCTGGTCTGCCCCACGCGCACCTGGTCCACGCTGACGGTGACATAGGGATCCAGGAGTTGGTAGCCCTTGCGGAAGAGCGAGTGCCGGAGGGACCAGCGGGTGGGCTGCAGCCCCACCGCCTCCCCGATGCGCACCTTCAAGTCGCCGTTGAACTTCATGGCTCCGGACATGCCCGCCCCGCCGGGAGCCCGGAGCACAGCCACAGCGCTCTCCCGCCGGGACACGCACCCAGCCTCTCCTGCCGGGCCGGCAGCAGCCCCGCCGCACCCCCTCAAGGGGCCGGGCGGCGGCACCGCGCCCGCCCCCGGGCCATGCCGGAGCTGCGGAACCGCCGCGCACCGCCCGCCTCCCGCAGCCGCTCCACCGCCCGGCCCGGCCTCCTCCTGCCCAGGGGGAGCGGCTCGGTTGGGTTGGGTTGGGTTGGGCTGGGCGGGGCTGAGCTCGGCCGGGCTGTGCTCGGCTCGGGGACACCTGGGCGCGGGGCGGTGCCGGGCGGGGAGGAGCCGCGAAGCCGCGCCGCGGGGGCGGGCCCGGGCTGGGGACGGGCTGGTGAATGGCTCGGCTCGGCTCGGCTCGGCTCGGCTCGGCTCGGCTCGGCTCGGCTCGGCTCGGCTCGGCTCGCCCCGCTTTAGCCCAGGCCCGGCCGGCAGGAGCCAGGAGCTGCCGCCGGGAGGAGCCGCTGCCCAGCCCCGAGAAGCGCGGCGGGGACACAGAGCCGCTGACAAGGCCGGGACAAACCTCCGCCCCGCCCGCCGGGCTCCGAACCCGCCGCTCCGCATCTCCCGGCGAGGGCTGAGCCTGCCCCTGCTCCGACCTGCGGCATCTCGGCGCCTGCACGGCCAGAGCAGTGACCCAGGGCAGCGCTGCCCCAGCCGCCCGCACGGAGGAGCACATCGGGATGGGCTGGGTTTGCCTTGGAATCTTTATTGGAACAGCTCTACCGGTTGGGCAGTAATTGTAGCGGATTAACGTTTTTGGCACTGGCTTTGTTTTGGGGCGCGTTTCTTGGGAGCTTTGATCGCACTTTCTTAATAAAGTCGGAATGAAAAGATTTTTTAACTGCTTTCCAAAGTTCACAGCAAAATGGGGTGACTGAGTAGCGAACAAGAAAATCCTGCTTTCCCTGTGGCACTGTTTGGCTGACATCGTCCCAGCGAGGTTGCAATGCCTAGGATGTGGTCCTTTGAACAACCCCAGCGCAGCTGGATGGTGCTGAGGCTGGCTAAGAGCTTCCAGCCTTTTTTGAGGGTGTGTTTCTTTCCTCGTTTCTTTTCTTGTACTTTTCCAGACCACTCTTCTCACCTCAACCCTTCATCTTTCCCATTCTAGCCATGCCAGAGCAGACTGCCCCAGGTTTCCCACCCCCTTTCTTCCTTGCCCCCTTGCCCATGCTCTTTTCTTCTTCCAGAGCTCCAAGTTTTGCAGGAGCACCAAGCCAAGGCTCATTCCAGCCTCGGGAAGAGCAGGGGGCTTCCCATTGCCTCCTCTAGAGAGAGCAGGTGGAACAGCTTCAGTAATGTCATCATTCCTCACAGGGAAGCAGGTTTTCTGACAGAAAACCTGGTAGAGTCTGAAATCAGATTTCTGACATGCCTCCTTCTGAGGCTTCCAAGTTTCCTTGATCTCTCCCTATTAGCCAGAAAAAAGAAGTGTGGAAGATTTTTTGGAGCTCAGATGGGACAGCTCACCCTGGGGAGGAACACAGGCTTCACCTTAGAAATTGCATAACTACAAAATCCAGCCACCACACACTAGGGGATCTTGTGTCCAGCAGTGACCAGCTCCAGACCTTTTAACAGCAGGCATGGCCAAGTAAACACAGAGTACTCCTTTCTCATGAAAGACTCGAAGATTTAATTATTTGAGGGGTTTTGGATGGGGTGGGGTGCAGGGGAGTGGACATTGATGTTGCTTCTGAAATGCATTCTAGCATGAGCTGTGATCATTCTGGGGAGTTTTATTTTCCCTTCTTTGAATATTCATAACTTTTTGGCTTCCTCCATCCCACAGCAGCGAACTGGTCCAAAAGAAACATTTCTTTCTGTCATCTGTGTCTCTGCTCTCACTTCCGTGTCTTGATTCACCACTCCACTGCTTTCATGACACCCTCAAATAAAAAACCCCCTATCTCCCTTCTCAAGAGCATCACTAGTTGTCACTTAGCACTTTTGTCCTCTCTCTCCTTCTTACTTAGAGCTGTCCCTTGGAGCTGTCCACGTGAACCAGGGCAGAATCCACCCTGACCACCAGGGCCAACCCACAGTTCTTAGAAGACTTCCCCTGGACTCCCTCATGGCTGCAGGCAAGATTTCAAGACAGCCTGAACTTTAAAGCACCCACCTGCGTGTCCACAGGATGAGTGGGAAGGCCTTAGAAAGGCTGGAGCACTCGCTCTCTCAACTCCAAATCATCCAATACAGATTTTACTTTGCTGAGAGCCCTTCAAAGGCTTTCCTGGCCAGTCAGCTCTCTGCACCAGAGGGAGGATTGGTGTTTTTACCATATCCTCCCTTGTTTGGGTGCTTTTGGAACACTGAGGGAACTTTTGTTCCCTAAAAGAGCTTTTATCGTTTACCAGAATTATTTTATTCCTTTCCCTTAATAGAAAACTGCTTGCAAACCAAACAACCATGCCCAGGTGTTTTGCTTCTGTTTAGTTTTTGAAATTGACTCTCAGTGGACCATGTGAAGGCAAAGGAGTTGCAGGTTTAAGAGGGGAAGCAAACTTCCAAACCTTTGACATTCTCAAGTTGTCCCAATTAGGTTAAACTGGGAAGTTTGCCACTTCTTTCAACTGCCTGTGTTGAGTAATGGGAAGTAATGCTTTCCTGAATTTAGGTTTATTAAAGGCCAGATTCTTCTGTGCCTTCCCAGCAAAGATGTTTTTGTGCTGCAGGTAATCACTTCCGTGAAGAAATCGTTCCAGCAAGGAGCCACAGCTTCTGCCTTCTGACAGATGCCAAACCTTGCCAGCAGTTGCTGCAGCAGCTCCTCCCAACAGCCCCTTGCAAGAGCACAGCCATGAATGCCTGTTGGCTTTGGCTGCCCTGTGACAGGGAAGTTCCCCAGGGGCACAGGTGTTTGAGGCAGGAGACAGGCACTACCCCTGCCAGGACTTGAAACAGTGGCACAGGAGGGGAGTGTTTGCTGCTTTTTGCAGCCGTTCCTAAAGTTCACATCCAGCTGTCTCAGACGCTTTAGGGAATGCACTCATTCCAACCTGGGGCAGGTTGGCCACAATGGGGGAAGCCCCAGGGCATGTGTCTGTGTGTCACAGGGCCCTTTGTGACACGCCCTGATATAGGTGTTGGGCGGCAACGCGGCCGCGCCACAGTGCTCGGAGCACGCGTCTGGTCAGGACGGGACTGAGCCGTGCTGTGAGGAGTCTCCTCGCAGTCAACTCGTTCGTCACTGATCCGAAGCATTTCCGAGAGTTCTTTTTAAAGCAAGATCCCTCGAGGCCAGACCACGGGAGTTGGTGACCCAGAGCTTTTCTGAGGCATCCCCGCTCCCTGTGGGCGTGGCCCTCGAGACCAGGCCACGGGCCTTGGTGACCCGGAGCTTTTCTGGGCATCACCAGTGCCTGTGGAAGGTGCCCTCGAGGCCAGACCACGGGACTTGGTCACCTGCAGTCCCTGTGGAAGGTGCCCTCGAGGCCAGACCACTCGACTTTGTGTTCCGGAGTTCTTCCTGGGCATTCCCACTCCCTGGGGAAGGTGCCCTTGAAGACACTCTGTGAGACTTGAAGACCAGGGTCTTTTCCGAGGCGTCTCTTGTACCCACAAGGTCAACGTGTGGGATGGCGGGGAGACGCTCCGGCCTGTGCAGGCTGCTCAGGCCAAAGAGAAAGAGAGAAGGCTCTGGGGCTACCTCAGCACATCAACCTGAGGAGATGCAACACTTCCAACCCCTGCAGCAGGGTGAGTGCTGGAACTGGGCCACAGGGCTGCTGGCTGCAACCAGCTTGGCCCCTTCCCATCCCCTGTGGACACACTCAGAGAAAGGGAGGGAGGAAGAGGGGCCAAGGCTGACCTGCCCAGCATCCGTGCTCCATCCACTGGGCATGCCAGGGCCAGCCCTGCCTCTGGAGCACAGGGCTGGGCTGTGTTCCCTGGCCTCTCCTGCAGCCCCTCAGCTCTTCCTGCTCTCGCTCTTTGACAGATCCAGGCCAGAACCGGACAGAGGAGCAGGCCCGCCCCCGTGGCCGCTTCCGCAGAGCAGTTCAGGTACCTGCAACCATCCCATCTGGGCTGGGCCTGCTGTCACTGCTCAGCCTGGCACCGCTGGTGGATCACTCCGTCCAACTTCTCTCTCTTCCCTGCCTTTTGTTCTGGTGCAGAGGTTTCTGAAATTCATGGGAATTCGGCGCAGAACACCCAGGACCACACCACCTGAGGTTGTGGCAGAGCCTGACACCAGGACAACTGAGATTGAGGAGAAGCCTGATGTCAGCACTGCACCGATTGACAGCACGGAAACCTCTGACACCGCTGTGACCAAGGACACGGCCGACCCTGACACCGCACTGGCTGCTCTCACTGGGAAGGATGACATTGAACGGACTCATTGCACAACAAAGCCTGACACCGCTTTGGCTGATGACACAATCGGCTCTGACACTGCAGCGACCGATGTCATGGCCAAGGCTGACATGGCGCCGATGCTCACTGATGGGACATCAAACTCTGACGGGGCACGAATGGACAGCACAGCAAAGCCTGACACCGCTTTGGCTGATGACAGAACAGGCACTGACAATGATCTCCTGGCCAAGGCTGACGTTGCGCCAATGCCAATCAACGGCACATCAAGCTCAGCCACAGCACCAATGGATGACACAGCAAAGCCTGAGACTGCGTTGACCCACGACACAATCAACGCTGAAACTGAACCAACTGATCTCATGGCAGAGGGTGATGCCACGACTGAGGGCATTGGAAACGATGACACCACCCCCACTCAGAGTGTCATCGATGCTCCCAATCTGGACTTTTTAGTGGAGAAAGGTGTCTCCAGTCGGAAGCAAGTAAGCAGCCTGTGGCCAGGGCTCAAGTGCTGCAGGGGTCCCTCAAGCTGGGTCTGCTGGGCCCCCTAAGCCTTTGAGGCTGCACTCTGTGGTGAGAAGAGAAGCACTTCTTGGGGGGAGCTGGGCAACTTGCTTGCTCTGACAACTCTCCAACTCTTCCCCACTCCCTGTTTAGGTGCCGGCCATCGTGAGGTACATCCACCAGTACCTCACCTTCCACATGTCTCGAGATGTCAGGCAGCACATTGACATCCGCAGGCTCGCTGAGGCACACCCCTGTGATGCGGTGACAACTCTCCTGCGCTGTGCCCCAGCGTGTGACAGGTACAGGGCCCAACTGCCTTGGTGGCTCAGGGATCACCAACCCTTACAACCCATCACCCTCTAGAGCCTGTCCCACCTGGTCTGCCAGAGAGATGGAGAGTTCCAGGAAACCCTGGTCCCTCCATTTCCCAGCCCTGGCCTGTCAGCCCCTGATCCTGCAGCCATGTGCCCTCCCTGCCTCTGAAGGCACTTTGGCTCTGTCACCTGGGCCCCCACAGCTGCCCAGGCCAAGGTGCTGTGGCTGAGACACCCCTGACGCAGAGCTCTGACTCCACAGAGCTGCTGCAGTGATGTGGAGAAGCATTGCCTCCTCGGGAACAACAGTGGAGAAGGTGCTGCCAACACTGCTTCGAGCAATGGAGGACTGGCCAGTGCACAGCGTGTCCACTTCTGATGGCGACGACACAGACATCTTTGCCCTGGCTGTGAGTTTCTGGATCTGGCCTTTGCTCCTCCCCAGGTCACGTCCCCTACCACTGCATCTCCCTGCCTCAGGCATTGGACTGCAAATCCATCTGAGGGGCAGGTTCAGGGACACCAGGCTGGCTGCTCTTCCTGGGTCTCCCATGGCCTCTCCCTCCCACACTCGGGCCCTGTCACATGGATATCTTGCACTGAGCGCTGTCTCTGTGTGGTTTTATTACAGCCAACCCTGGCACTGTGGCTGATCATGCAGGAGCCCAAGTGCCAAGAGGCCCTGATAAGTTATGCCCCACAGCTCCTCATGGCTCTGCTCTTCCAAATCTTCATGAGCACAGAGCAGATGCCAGAGGACGTCAACACTTTCTGGAGGGGATGCCAGGAGGAACATGGCCTTCCCAGTAACCCCAACAGGTGCTCCATCCCAGTCCTCTATCCCTCCCATGCCCTTGGGGCTGGGGCCAGGGCTCCCAGTATGACCTGGCCTTTGCTCTGCACACAGGTTTGCAGTACAGACCCTGAAGGCCCTGCTCTGCCGCCTGCACTGGGAGAATGAGATGGTGGCCATTGAAGGGAAGTGTGGCTGGGAGACACTGCTGTGCTGTGACACCCACCACTATGCAGTGGGGCTGCTGGCCAGGTGAGACACCCTTCTCCCCACTGCCTCTGTCATCTCTCCCCTTGGCACGGGGCATCCCACACAGCCCCTGTGGGTGTGGGCCAGAGGGCCTTGACATCAAGGGATGGCAGAGCAGATTGGAAAAGGCAGTGAGAGGCAGGTGCACAGGAGGAACCACCTCCCAAAACATCCCTATTTTGTCCAGGGCTGGTGGGAAAAATCCAGGCCTCTGTTCTGGAGTCAATCCTTGGAGAGCTTTGCCCACCCAGCTCAGGTTCGATGGCTCTGTTTTTCCTCCTGACAGGGAGATGCGCAGCGTCTTGGTCCCCTTCCATTCCCAGATGGCAATCCACCTGCTTGGGCTGCTCAGCAGGGACCAAACTCGCTGGGAGCTCCCTGCCCTGGCCTTCCTTGTCGAGGTGAGCCTGATGGCGAGCGCTGCCTGGCCCGCCTGCCTCCCCCTCTCTGCCCTCTCACACCCACAGCTGCCCGGGACGGTGCCTGTGCCCTGTGCTGCTGCCTGGGCCCAGCCCTGGGCAGCTCCAGGCTCCTGCTGCCCGGGCACCCCATCACTGCTCTCTGCCTTCCAGCTCCTGGACTACCTGGATGGAAGAGAGTGTCATGACAGGGTCCTGCCCATCCTGTCAAGGAACCTGCAGAGCCAGTGCCCAGACAGGCGTCGCCTGGCACTCAGAGGCCTCCAGGTTCTCAGTGTGGATCCCTCAATGGTGAGAAGGGGACACCTGGCTGAAGCCACACGGGCAGCCTGGGGCTGGGGAACGCAGGCACTTGGGCTTGGCTGGGCTTTGGGAGCTGTGGCTCCTGCTCCCAGCTCTCCTGCCTCCCTGTGCAACTGACCAGGCCCTGTGGGACAGGCTTTTGGCCTCTGGACCCTGTGAGGTTGCACCGCCATAGAGCTGTTGGTGGGGCAGCTGTTCAGGGCTTCACAGCACAGCACTGTGTTCCACACAGGCCGAAAGCATCTGCAGCCTGGCTGAAAGCCTCCTGGATCTGCTGCACCATCAAGATGGAGAGCTGGTCGCAATGACCCTCTCTGTGTTCCTCAATGTGCTCCGGGACGAAGACCTTCAGGCGTTCAGCTCCACTGCCCCAAAGCTGGCTGAGGCACTTCGGCCTCTCTTTGACAATGTAAGGCTCTGGTGCTGCCAGGAATCTTCATGGCCTGGGGGTTTTTGAACTCCATTTTTGCCTGGTTGGCCTGGAGCAGCCAGTGCTGAGGTCTTTTTTGTCTTCTTTTGCATCAGGACAACAACCACGTGCAGCTGCTCTCCATTCGTCTCTTCCGAGAGCTGATGGAGTTGGTAGCAGAAGAGGGAAAGACAGATGTGCACCAGAGCCTGGTCCCATTCTTCCGCTGGGATGATGAGAACCAGTGCATGGCAGAGGTGAGCACTTGTGGGCTCTGGTGTCCCTGTGGCAGGGGGCTTGGCTGCCTCTCATCCAGGTGCCTCCATGGGATGCAGGCCTTCAGGAACAAGCTGCTCCAGTGTGGGACCCCACAGGGCTACAAGTCCTGCCAGGGAAACCTGCTCCTGCATGGACTCTGTCTGTGGGCTGCAGGTCCCTGCCAGCACCCAGCTCCACCATGGGCCTCTCACGGGCTTACAACCTCCTTTGACAATCCACCCACTGCCTCGGGGGCTCTTCCACAGGCTGCAGGGGGATCTCTGCACCCTGGTGCTCCTCCATGAGCTGCAGGGGCACAGCTGCTTCACCAGGATCTGCACCACGGGCTGCAGGGGAACCTCAGCTCCGGCACCTGGAGTTCCTCCTCTTCCTCCTTGCTTTCTATGTTGTGGTCCACATGTTCTCACTCTATTCTTCCCGGTCTGCAATCTGCATCTGCACAAGAATTTTCTTTCCCCTCTTAAATATGGGATCACAGTGGCATTATTGTCATTCCTGGGTGGCTTGGCCTTGGCCAGGGGCAGCTCTGTCCTGGAGCCAGCCAGCATTGACTCTGCCACATGGGAGAAGCTTTGAGCAACTTCTGACAGAGGTCACCCCTGTAGAACCCTGCTACCAAGACCTGGCCACAGAAACCCAAGACAGCTCCCAGTCTGAACTTTTTAGTGGACAAAGGTGTCTACAATCAGAAGCAAGCAGGCAAGCAGCCTGTGGCCAGGGCTCCTGCCCACCAGGGGTCTTGTGGCCCCTCAAACCGGGTCTGCTGAGCCCTCTAAGCCTTTGTGGCTGCACTCTGTGGTGGGAAGGGAAGCCCTTCTGGGGGGAAGCTGGGCACCCTGCTCACTGTGGCAGGTCTCCAACTCTCCCCCATTCCCCTTCCAGGTTCCAGCCATCGTGAGGTACATCCACCAGTGCCTCACCTTCCACGTGTCTCCAGATGTCAGGCAGCACATTGACATCCGCAGCCTCGCTGACACAAACCCTCATGAGGTTGTGATGACTCTCCTGCACTGTGCCCCAGCGTGTGACAGGTACAGGGCCCAGCTGCCTTGGTGGCTCAGGGATCATCAACCCTTACAATCCATCACCCTCTAGAGCCTGTCCCACCTGGTTTGCCAGAGAGATGGAGAGTTCCAGGAAACTCTGGTCCCTCCATTTCCCAGCCCTGGCCTGTCAGCCCCTGATCCTGCAGCCATGT
Organism: Manacus candei; assembly: GCF_025592945.1. NCBI lineage: Eukaryota > Metazoa > Chordata > Aves > Passeriformes > Pipridae > Manacus > Manacus candei. The sequence goes on along the minus strand of NW_026138161.1, from coordinate 988,890 downwards.
GCCCTCCCTGCCTCTGAAGGCACTTTGGCTCAGTCACCTGGGCCCCCACAGCTCCCAGGCCATGGTGCTGTGGCTGTGACCCCCCTGACGCAGAGCTCTGACTCCACAGAGCTGCTGCAGTGATGTGGAGCAGCATTGCCTCCTCGAGAAAAACAATGGAGAAGGTGCTGCCAACACTGCTCCGAGCGATGGAGGACTGGCCAGTGCACAGCATGTCCACCTGTGATGGCGATGACACAGACATCTTTGCCCTGGCTGTGAGTTTCTGGATCTGACCTTTGCTCCTCCCCAGGTCGCCTCTCCAGTGACTCTCCATCCTCCCCCAACACTGCATCTCCCTGCCTCAAGCATTGGGCTACAAGTGTGGCTGAGGGGCAGGTTCAGGGACACCAGGCTGGCTGCTCTCCCCTGGGTCTCCCATGGCCTCTCCCTCCCATGCTCTGACCCTACCACATGGACCTCTCTCACTGAGTACTGTCTCTGTCATTTTATTGCAGGCAACCCTGGCACTGCGGGTGATCATCCAGGAGCCCGAGTGCCAAGATACTGTAATCAATTTTGCCCCCCATCTTCTAGTGGCTCTGCTCTTCCAAATCTTCATGAGCACAGAGCAGATGCCAGAGGACGTCAACACTTTCTGGGGGGCATGCCAGGAGGAACATGGCCTTCCCAGCAACCCCAACAGGTGCTGCATCCCAGTCCTCTATCCCTCCCATGCCCTTGGGGCCGAGGCCAGGGCTTGCAGCATGACCTGGCCTTTGCCCTGCACACAGGTTTGCAGTACAGACCCTGAAGGCCCTGCTCTGCCGCCTGCACTGGGAGAATGAGATGGTGGCCATTGAAGGGAAGTGTGGCTGGGAGACACTGCTGTGCTGTGACACCCACCACTATGCAGTGGGGCTGCTGGCCAGGTGAGACACCCTTCTCCCCACTGCCTCCATCATCTCTTCCTTTGGCACGGGGCATCCCACACAGTTCCCATGGGCATGGGCCAGAGGACCTTGACATCAAGAGATGGTGGAGCAGATTGGAAAAGGCTGTGAGAGGCGGGTGCACAAGAGGAGGCACCTCCCAAAGCATCCCTGTTCTGTCCAGGGCTGGTGGGAAAAATCTAGGCCTCTGTAAGACAGTCCTTGGACAGCTTTGCCCACCCAGCTCAGGCTCAATGGCTCTGTTTTTCCTCCTGACAGGGAGATGCGCAGTGTCTTGGTCCCCTTCCATTCCCAAATGACAATCCACCTGCTAGGGCTGCTCAGCAGGGACCAGCCTCACTGGGAGCTCCCTGCCCTGGCCTTCCTTGTTGAGGTGAGCCTGATGGCGAGCACTGCCTTGCCCACCTGCCTCCCCCTCTCTACCCTCTCACAGCCGCAGCTGCCCGGGACGGTGCCTGTGCCCTGTGCTGCTGCCTGGGCCCAGCCCTGGGCAGCACCAGGCTCCTGCCACCCAGGCACCCCATCACTGCTCTCTGCCTTCCAGCTCCTGGACTACCTGGATGGGAGAGAGTGTCATGACAGGGTCCTGCCCATCCTGTCAAGGAACCTGCAGAGCCAGTGCCCAGACAGGCGTCGCCTGGCACTCAGAGGCCTCCAGGTTCTCAGTGTGGATCCCTCAATGGTGAGAAGGGGACACCTGGCTGAAGCCACACTGGCAGCCTGGGGCTGGGGAACGCAGGCACTTGGGCTTGGCTGGGCTTTGGGAGCTGTGGCTGCTGCTCCCAGCTCTCCTGCCTCCCTGTGCAGCTGACCAGGCCCTGTGGGACAGGCCTTTGGCCTCTGGGCCCTGTGAGGTTGCACCACCAGAGAGCTGTTGGTGGGGCAGCTTCACAGCACAGCACTGTGTTCCACACAGGCCGAAAGCATCTGCAGCCTGGCTGGAAACCTCCTGGAGCTGCTGCATCATGAAGATGGAGAGCTGGTCGCAATGACCCTCTCTGTGTTCCTCAATGTGCTCCGGGACGAAGACCTTCAGGCGTTCAGCTCCGCTGCCCCAAAGCTGGCTGAGGCACTGTGTCCACTCTTTGACAATGTAAGGCTTTGATACTGCCATGAAACCTTTTGCCCTGTGGATTTTCAGGCCTCTGCCTGGTGGGCCTGGAGCAGCCAATGCTGAGGTCTTTTTCTCTTCTCTACACCAGGACAACAGCCATGTGCAGCTGCTCTCCATTCGTCTCTTCCGAGAAATGATGGAGTTTCTGGCAGAAGAGGGACGAAAGACACTTGTGCAGGAGAGCCTGGTGCCGCTGTTCTTCCACTGCCGTGACGAGAACCAGTGCGTGGCAGAGGTGAGCACTTGTGGGCTCTGCTGTCCCCGTGGCAGGGGGTTCGGCTGCCTCTTGTCCTGGTGCCTGGTGGGCTCTGGCCTCTTCCTGGCCTTGGCCTTGGGATGCAGGTGCTGTGGTGCCATGTCTTGGTCTCTGCTGCTCTGCAGGCCTCTCGGGAAACACTCCTTTGTGCTGCAAGTTTCCTCAAGAGAAGGGATCTTGAGCAGCTGCTGAGGAAACAGCAGCACTTTGAGTTCTGCGATTGCCTGGTAAGGACCACCCCAAAGGCCCAGCCCCAGGCTGGACAAGCCCACACCCCCCATGCCCAGTGTGTGGGGCTGGCCCTGTGCCCCTGCCCACTGCTGCAGCCAGCTGTGGGACACCAGCCTGTGCCCCACACGCTGCTCCCTTCCCTCGGCCGTGTGGGCTCTTCTCCAGGCTCTGGTGCCCCTGAACCAGGGGGCTGCTGGAGCCCCAGCCCAGCTGGGCTGTGGGGCAGGGTGGCCCCAAGGCTCCCCACGAGCAACTCTGCTCCCTCCAGAGCCCGGCACCACTGGGCCTCAGGGCTGTGCAGGCAGGGGAGGCCAGTGCTGGGAGCAGGCAGCGCCCTGCCAAGGGGCAGAGCCTCAGCCAGCCCTTCCCTCTGTGCCCTGCTGCTCTCTCCAGATGGACAAGGATGTCAGCCGAAGGGACGAGCACCTGCGCCAGGCCCTGCCCTACCTGCAGAGCCCACAGCAGCCCCTGCGAGAGGCGGCCGTCAGGTTCATGGGTGAGCCACAAGCCCGCGGTCCCTCCCTCCCCACTGCAGCTCAGCCCCAGCCCCGGCTGCTCCAGCGGTAGCAGGATGTGGCCCAGGGATATGCTGTGAAACTCCAAGCGCCCTGGTGGCTGCTGCCACCCTCTGCCAGCTGATCCTTGGGTGTCCCGATGTGAGAAGGCCAGGAGGCCGTGTGGCCAGGAGGCCGTGTGGCTGGGCTGGCAGCGCTGATGGGGGGGAGCTGTGCCGCTGGGGCCCTGACATGCTCTCTGTTCCCAGGGGTCGCCGCCTGGCACATGAAAGACCTGCAGCCCATCATGAAGGGTGAGTGAGGACAGTGGGCTCTCACTGGGGGCTGGCGGGGAGGAGCACAGACCCTGGGCACAGAACTGCAATCCCTGCCCCACCTGCACAGGGCTCTGCTCCCTGCACAGACAAGCTGCACTGTGGGCAGAGCAGGGACATATTTCAGGGGCACAGGGGGCATCAAGGGCCAGCACCTTCCCCCTCATCCTCTTGGCCCCTTCTCCCTCCTGGCCATGGCAAAACTGGCTGGGATGGCCTTTCAGGAGGGGCTCCTCGAGTCCCTGCAGATCCAGGTTCTGACCTTGGCTCCATTCCTCTCTCTTCCAGCCCTTGAAGTCATGGCTGAAGATGACTGCCCCTCCTACTCCACCATGCGGACTGCAGCCTTGTCCGCTTTTCGACGGGCAGTAACAAAATAATCCTCTCCACCGACACAACCAGCGTCCCTCCAACAGCACCGAAAGACCAAGGGACGAGTCAGCTTCTCAGCGCAGCTGGAGCTGCAGCTGATGCTGGGCCCAACTGAGCCAGCCAGCAAAACCAGGCAGCTCCTGGCCTCCACATCCTTATGGACAGCTCCTTCCCTTCCCTTCCCCAAACCCTTCCCCTTCCCCAAACTCTTCCCCAAACCCTTCCCCAAACCCTTCCCCAAACCCTTCCCCAAACCCTTCCCCAAACCCTTCCCCTTCCCCAAACCCTTCCCCTTCCCCAAACCTTTTCCCTTCCCCAAACCCTTCCCCTTCCCCAAACCTTATCCCTTCCCCAAACCCTTCCCCTTCCCCAAACTCTTCCCCAAACCCTTCCCCAAACCCTTCCCCTTCCCCAAACCCTTCCCCTTCCCCAAACCCTTCCCCTTCCCCAAACCCTTCCCCTTCCCCAAACCTTTTCCCTTCCCCAAACCCTTCCCCTTCCCCAAACCCTTCCCCTTCCCCAAACCCTTCCCCAAACCCTTCCCCAAACCCTTCCCCAAAACCTTCCCCTTCCCCAAACCCTTCCCCAAACCCTTCCCCAAATCCTTCCCCAAACCCTTCCCCAAATCCTTCCCCAAACCCTTCCCCTTCCCCAAACCCTTCCCCAAACCCTTCCCCTTCCCCAAACCCTTCCCCTTCCCCAAACCCTTCCCCAAACCCTTCCCCAAACCCTTCCCCTTCCCCAAACCCTTCCCCAAACCCTTTCCCTTCCCCAAACCCTTCCCCAAACCCTTCCCCAAACCCTTCCCCTTCCCCAAACCCTTCCCTAAACCCTTCCCCAAAACCTTCCCCTTCCCCAAACCCTTCCCCAAACCCTTCCCCAAATCCTTCCCCAAACCCTTCCCCAAATCCTTCCCCAAACCCTTCCCCTTCCCCAAACCCTTCCCCAAACCCTTCCCCTTCCCCAAACCCTTCCCCTTCCCCAAACCCTTCCCCAAACCCTTCCCCTTCCCCAAACCCTTCCCCAAACCCTTTCCCTTCCCCAAACCCTTCCCCAAACCCTTCCCCAAACCCTTACCCTTCCCCAAACCCTTACCCTTCCCCAAACCCTTCCCCAAACCCTTCCCCTTCCCCAAACCCTTCCACAAACCCTCGCCCAAACTCTTCCCCTTCCCCAAACCCTTCCCCTTCCCCAAACCCTTCCCCAAATCCTTCCCCAAACCCTTCCCCAAACCCTTCCCCTTCCCCAAACCCTTCCCCAAACCCTTCCCCTTCCCCTTTCCCCAAACCCTTCCCCAAACCCTTTCCCCTCCCCTCCCCCTCCCCCTCCCCTTGCCCTTCCCCTTCCCCCTTTCCCTTCCCCTGCCCCTGCCCCTTCCCCTTCCCCTTCCACTTTCCCTTCCCCTTCCCCTTCTCCTTCCCCTTCCACTTCCCCTTCCCCTTCCCCTGCCCCTGCCCCTTTCCCTGCCCCTGCCCCTTCCCCTTCCCCTTCCCAAACCTCTTCCCCTTCCCCTTCCCAAACGCCTTCCCCTTCCTTTTCCCAAACCTTCCCAAACCTCCCCTCCCCTCCCCTCCCCTCCCCTCCCCTCCCCTCCCCTCCCCTCCCCTCCTTTCCCCTCCCCTCCCCTCCCCTCCCCTCCCCTCTCCTCTGAACAGTTCCTTTGGATACATCTCCAGAATAAAGACAAGTACCACAAATAGTCAATCACACAAAATATCTTTTAGTACACTGAGAAGAAGAAGAAGAATAAACTTTGCAAAGTCAATCAAGAACTAAAAACGATACAAAGTAACTATCTGATTGTCTGCCCTTAAAAACAAATACTACAAACAGCATTTAATACACTATGAACTAGTGAAAAGGGGGTTCAAGGGATACCAAACAAGGGATCTTAACACAAGATTATGGAGAACTATTAACACCATATTAGTTAGTCAGAAGGGAAATTAAAGGGAAACACTATGACAAGATTCAAGAATGAAAGGGGAATTAAAGTGACAATAAAGGCATATTAAAAAGTTTCTTCGCTCAGTTGCTTCCTATCAATAAACTCTGCTTACCCACAGACAGGCCAGGGCTGTCAGCATCTGCAGCAGCTGGTCGGTGCCCGTGCTTAGCGGGTGTCCCCGCAGAGCAACACAGTCTCGGTGGTAGGATACACTATTTGGTGGCAACTGGCACCTGTTGTTCCTCAACCTTCAACAGTCCCACAGCAGAAGGATTCTCTGAGAGGCCAGATAATGAATTCAACTGCCTTGCTGCTTCTGCCTCCATGGCAACTATCCCAAAAGTCCATCCCCAAAGGAAGCAGTTTAGGCTAGAGCAGGAGTGCAGCCCTGAGGACATATTCCAAATGAGACTCACAGGTGCTGAGTTCGCTGTGTCATAAAAACAGTGCACAAACACGAAGGTACTTATCGCAAGAGGGGTCTTAATATCTGAGCTGAAACAAACTGACAGATGGGACAGGCCTCTTGGCATGGTTATGTGCCAGAGGAAAGCAACAACCCCAAGCATCATGGTGCCTACGGGTTCAATACACGTGTAAATCACCTAAAGGCAGTTATTCCTTTTCCACCTTTCCTCTCTTGGGGTCTCACGTTGGGTGCCAATTATGTCTCAGTTTAATGAGACAGAAGTGTTTGCTGAGTAGGGCGAGTTATGACGAAGACCAAACCTCCCTTTCTAAGCAGTTGTAAATCCAAAATTAAGAGGCTGAAGTCGAGGAAATTTGGAGAAATAAAAAAAAAAAAAATCAGCCCTCTATTATAGGATACGTGTGTATAGGTAGCACAGGAAAAGAACAAATGCAAAAAACAATCTTGCACCCAAATTCCCACCCAAATCCAGTTCTTTTTGCCTTTTGGCGCAATTCTAACCACGACTGGCAGGGGGCGCTGCTGGGCTGTGGCGGCCGCCGTGAGGGGCCGAATGGAGACCCCCCTTGGTCGGTGGGTACGAGCTGTGCCCACACGGCAACCGAGGAGGGCAGGGGCGGCATTTTCCCTCCAGAGCTCCTCCGTGGTCAGCACCGACTTCTCCGATGAAATCCCAGGCAGACCAGGCAGTGGGCAGGGCAGGCGGTGAGAGAAAGAGAGGCAAGCCGGGGCCAAGGCAACTCAGCAACTTGGCCGAAAACAGAGATGAAAACCTGGAGCTTTTTTCTCTCCACACACGCCCTCCCTGAGTCCCGGGCAACAATAAAGTAAAAAGTTGCAGTTTCCCCAGGAGAAAAACTCACCTTCCCCCCATAGACTTCTGAGCCAATTAGCTTGGAATGTGGGGCTATGGGCTACTCTTCTGTGTGTGTTAATCCCTCCAGCCACCTCCTCCCCATCACATGTTCAACACTTTTCTTCCGCTTTTTCTTTTAGGCGTTGTTTGTTTTGTTTTGTTTTGTTTTGTTTTGTTTTGTTTTGTTTTGTTTTGTTTTGTTTTGTTTTGTTTTGTTTTGTTTTGTTTTGTTTTGTTTTGTTTTGTTTTGTTTTGTTTTGTTTTGTTTTAGTTTAAAACAGGCAAACCTATGACTGGGGGACATTGCCATTCCTTCTCAAAAGCATTCTAGCATGAGCTGTGATCATTCTGGGGAGTTTTATTATCCCTCCTTTGAATCTTCATAACTTCTTGGCTTCCTCCATCCCACAGCAGCGAGCTGGTCCAAAAGAAACATTTCTTTCTGTCATCTGTGTATCTGCTCTCACTTCCATGTCTTGATTCACCACTCCGCTGCTTTCATGACACCCTCAAATATAAAAGCCCCCTGTCTCCTTTCTCAAGAGCATCACTAGTTGTCACTTGGCACTTTCAGCCTCTCTCCTTCTTACCTAAGAAGCTGTCCCTTGAAGCTGTCCATGTGAACCAGGGCAGAACCCACCCTGACCACCAGGGCCAACCCACAGTTCTTAGAAGACTTCCCCTGGACTCCCTCATGGCTGCAGGCAAGATTTCAAGACAGCCTGAACTTTAAAGCACCCGCATGAGTGTCCACAGGATGAGTGGGAAGGCCTTAGAAAGGCTGGAGCACTCGCTCTCTCAACTCCAAATCATCCAATACAGATTTTACTTTGCTGAGAGCCCTTCAAAGGCTTTCCTGGCCAGTCAGCTCTCTGCACCAGAGGGAGGATTAGTGTTTTTGCCATATCCTCCCTTGTTTGGGTGCTTTTGGAACACTGAGGGAACTTTTGTTCCCTAAAAGAGCTTTTATCATTTACCAGAATTATTTTATTCCTTTCCCTTAATAGAAAACTGCTTGCAAACCAAAAAACCATGCCCAGGTTTTTTGCTTCTGTTTAGTTTTTGAAATTGACTCTCAGTGGACCATGTGAAGGCAAAGGAGTTGCAGGTTTAAGAGGGGAAGCAAACTTCCAAACCTTTGACATTCTCGAGTTGTCCCAATTAGGTTAAACTGGGAAGTTTGCCACTTCTTTCAACTGCCTGTGTTGAGTAATGGGAAGTAATGCTTTCCTGAATTTAGGTTTATTAAAGGCCAGATTCTTCTGTGCCTTCCCAGCAAAGATGTTTTTGTGCTGCAGGTAATCACTTCCGTGAAGAAATTGTTCCAGCAAGGAGCCACAGCTTCTGCCTTCTGACAGATGCCAAACCTTGCCAGCAGTTGCTGCAGCAGCTCCTCCCAACAGCCCCTTGCAAGAGCACAGCCATGAATGCCTGTTGGCTTTGGCTGCCCTGTGGCAGGGAAGTTCCCGGGGCGCAGGTCTTTGGAGCAGGAGACGGGCACTACCCCTGCCAGGACTCAGGGCAGTGGCACAGGAGGGGAGTGTTTGCTGCTTTTTGCAGCCGTTCCTAAAGTTCACATCCAGCTGTCTCAGACGCTTTAGGGAATGCACTCATTCCAACCTGGGGCAGTTTGGCCACAATGGGGGAAACCCCGGGGCACATGGTTGTGTGTCACAGGGCCCTTTGTGACAAGGTGGCCGTTGTCAATGGGATGGGACAGGGCAGTGTGTCCAAGGGCCCTTTGTGACACGCCCTGATATTGGTGTTGGGCGGCAACGCGGCCACGCCACAGTGCTCGGAGCACGCGTCTGGTCAGGACGGGACTGAGCGGTGCTGTGAGGAGTCTCCTCGCAGCCAACTCGTTCGTCGCTGATCCGAAGCATTTCCGAGAGTTCATTTTAAAGCAAGATCCCTCGAGGCCAGACCACGGGAGTTGGTGACCCAGAGCTTTTCTGAGGCATCCCCACTCCCTGTGGGCGTGGCCCTCGAGGCCAGGCCACGGGCCTTGGTGACCCGGAGCTTTTCTGGGCATCACCAGTGCCTGTGGAAGGTGCCCTCGAGGCCTGACCACGGGACTTGGTCACCTGCAGTCCCTGTGGAAGGTGCCCTCGAGGCCAGACCACTCGACTTTGTGTTCCGGAGTTCTTCCTGGGCATTCCCACTCCCTGGGGAAGGTGCCCTTGAAGACACTCTGTGAGACTTGAAGACCAGGGTCTTTTCTGAGGCGTCTCTTGTACCCACAAGGTCAACGTGTGGGATGGCGGGGAGACGCTCCGGCCTGTGCAGGCTGCTCAGGCCAAAGAGAAAGAGAGAAGGCTCTGGGGCTACCTCAGCATATCAACCTGAGGAGATGCAACACTTCCAACCCCTGCAGCAGGGTGAGTGCTGGAACTGGGCCACAGGGCTGCTGGCTGCAACCAGCTTGGCCCCTTCCCATCCCCTGTGGACACACTCAGAGAAAGGGAGGGAGGAAGAGGGGCCAAGGCTGACCTGCCCAGCATCCGTGCTCCATCCACTGGGCATGCTAGGGCCGGCCCTGCCTCTGGAGCACAGGGCTGGGCTGTGTTCCCTGGCCTCTCCTGCAGCCCCTCAGCTCTGCCTGCTCTCACTCTTTGACAGATCCAGGCCAGAACCGGACAGAGGAACAGGAACGCCCTCATGGCCGCTTCCGCAGAGCAGTTCAGGTACCTGCAGCCATCCCATCTGGGCTGGGCCTGCTGTCACTGCTCAGCCTGGCACCACTGGTGGATCACTCCGTCCAACTTCTCTCTCTTCCCTGCCTTTTGTTCTGGTGCAGAGGTTTCTGAAATTCATGGGAATTCGGCGCAGAACACCCAGGACCACACCACCTGAGGTTGTGGCAGAGCCTGACACCAGGACAACTGAGATCAAGGAGAAGCCTGATGTCAGCACTGCGCTTATTGACAGCACGGAAACCTCTGACACCGCTGTGACCAAGGACACGGCCAACCCTGACACCGCACTGGCCGCTCTCACTGGGAAGGATGACATCGAACGGACTCATTGCACATCAAAGCCTGACACCGCTTTGGCTGATGACACAATTGGCTCTGACACTGCAGCGACTGATGTCATGGCCAAGGCTGACATGGCACCGATGCTCACTGATGGGACTTCAAACTCTGACGGTGCACCAATGGACAGCACAGCAAAGCCTGACACTGCTTTGGCTGATGACAGAACAGGCACTGACAATGATCTCCTGGCCAAGGCTGACGTTGCGCCAATGCCGATCGACGGCACATCAAGCTCAGCCACAGCACCAATGGATGACACAGCAAAGCCTGAGACTGCGTTGACCCACGACACAATCAACGCTGAAACCAAACCAACTGATCTCATGGCAGAGGGTGATGCCACGACTGAGGGCATTGGAAACGATGACACCACCCCCACTCAGAGTGTCATCGATGCTCCCAATCTGGACTTTTTAGTGCAGAAAGGTGTCTCCAGTCGGAAGCAAGTAAGCAGTCTTTGACCAGGGCTCAAGTGCTGCAGGGGTCCCTCAAGCTGGGTCTGCTGGGCCCCCTAAGCCTTTGAGGCTGCACTCTGTGGTGAGAAGAGAAGCACTTCTTGGGGGGAGCTGGGCAACTTGCTTGCTCTGACAACTCTCCAACTCTTCCCCACTCCCTGTTTAGGTGCCGGCCATCGTGAGGTACATCCACCAGTGCCTCACCTTCCACATGTCTCGAGATGTCAGGCAGCACATTGACATCCGCAGGCTCGCTGAGGCACACCCCTGTGATGCGGTGACAACTCTCCTGCGCTGTGCCCCAGCGTGTGACAGGTACAGGGCCCAGCTGCCTTGGTGGCTCAGGGATCACCAACCCTTACAACCCATCACCCTCTAGAGCCTGTCCCACCTGGTCTGCCAGAGAGATGGAGAGTTCCAGGAAACTCTGGTCCTTCCCATTTCCCAGCCCTGGCCTGTCAGCCCCTCATCCTGCAGCCATGTACCCTCCCTGCCTCTGAAGGCACTTTGGCTCTGTCACCTGGGCCCCCACAGCTGCCCAGACCAAGGTGCTGTGGCTGTGACCCCCCTGATGCAGAGCTCTGACTCCACAGAGCTGCTGCAGTGATGTGGAGCAGCATTGCCTCCTCGGGAAGAACAGTGGAGAAGGTGCTGCCAACACTGCTCTCAGCAATGGAGGACTGGCCAGTGCACAGCGTGTCCACTTCTGATGGCGACGACACAGACATCTTTGCCCTGGCTGTGAGTTTCAGGATCTGGCCTTTGCTCCTCCCCAGGTCACGTCCCCTACCACTGCATCTCCCTGCCTCAGGCATTGGACTGCAAATCCATCTGAGGGGCAGGTTCAGGGACACCAGGCTGGCTGCTCTTCCTGGGTCTTCCATGGCCTCTCCCTCCCACACTCGGGCCCAGCCACATGGATATCTTGCACTGAGGGCTGTCTCTGTGTGGTTTTCTTGCAGGCAACCCTGGCACTGTGGCTGATCATGCAGGAGCCCAAGTGCCAAGAGGCCCTGATAAGTTATGCCCCACAGCTCCTCATGGCTCTGCTCTTCCAAATTTTTATGAGCACAGAGCAGATGCCAGAGGACGTCAACACTTTCTGGAGGGGATGCCAGGAGGAACATGGCCTTCCCAGTAACCCAAACAGGTGCTCCATCCCAGTCCTCTATCCCTCCCATGCCCTTGGGGCTTGGGACAGGGCTCCCAGTATGACCTGGCCTTTGCCCTGCACACAGGTTTACAGTACAGACCCTGAAGGCCCTGCTCTGCCGCCTGCACTGGGAGAATGAGATGGTGGCCATTGAAGGGAAGTGTGGCTGGGAGACACTGCTGTGCTGTGACACCCACCACTATGCAGTGGGGCTGCTGGCCAGGTGAGACACCCTTCTCCCCACTGCCTCCATCATCTCTCCCCTTGGCACGGGGCATCCCACACAGCCCCTGTGGGTGTGGGCCAGAGGGCCTTGACATCAAGGGATGGCAGAGCAGATTGGAAAAGGCTGTGAGAGGCAGGTGCACAGGAGGAACCACCTCCCAAAACATCCCTATTTTGTCCAGGGCTGGTGGGAAAAATCCAGGCCTCTGTTCTGGAGTCAATCTTGGAGAGCTTTGCCCACCCAGCTCAGGTTCGATGGATCTGTTTTTCCTCCTGACAGGGAGATGCGCAGTGTCTTGGTCCCCTTCCATTCCCAAATGACAATCCACCTGCTTGGGCTGCTCAGCAGGGACCAGCCTCGCTGGGAGCTCCCTGCCCTGGCCTTCCTTGTTGAGGTGAGCCTGATGGCGAGCGCTGCCTGGCCCGCCTGCCTCCCCTCTCTGCCCTCTCACACCCACAGCTGCCCGGGACGGTGCCTGTGCCCTGTGCTGCTGCCTGGGCCCAGCCCTGGGCAGCTCCAGGCTCCTGCTGCCCGGGCACCCCATCACTGCTCTCTGCCTTCCAGCTCCTGGACTACCTGGATGGGAGAGAGTGTCATGACAGGGTCCTGCCCATCCTGTCAAGGAACCTGCAGAGCCAGTGCCCAGACAGGCGTCGCCTGGCACTCAGATGCCTCCAGGTTCTCAGTGTGGATCCCTTGATGGTGAGAAGGGGACACCTGGCTGAAGCCACACTGGCAGCCTGGGGCTGGGGAACGCAGGCACTTGGGCTTGGCTGGGCTTTGGGAGCTGTGGCTCCTGCTCCCAGCTCTCCTGCCTCCCTGTGCAACTGACCAGGCCCTGTGGGACAGGCCTTTGGCCTCTGGACCCTGTGAGGTTGCACCGCCATAGAGCTGTTGGTGGGGCAGCTGTTCAGGGCTTCACAGCACAGCACTGTGTTCCACACAGGCCGAAAGCATCTGCAGCCTGGCTGAAAACCTCCTGGAGCTGCTGCATCATGAAGATGGAGAGCTGGTCGCAATGACCCTCTCTGTGTTCCTCAATGTGCTCCGGGACGAACACCTTCTGGCGTTCAGCTCCACTGCCCCAAAGCTGGCTGAGGCACTTCGACCTCTCTTTGACAATGTAAGGCTCTGGTGCTGCCAGGAATCTTCATGACCTGTGGGTTTTTGAACTCCATTTTTGCCTGTTGGGCCTGGAGCAGCCAGTGCTGAGGTCTTTTTTGTCTTCTTTTGCATCAGGACAACAACCACGTGCAGCTGCTCTCCATTCGTCTCTTCCGAGAGCTGATGGAGTTGGTAGCAGAAGAGGGAAAGACGGATGTGCACCAGAGCCTGGTCCCATTCTTCCGCTGGGATGATGAGAACCAGTGCATGGCAGAGGTGAGCACTTGTGGGCTCTGGTGTCCCTGTGGCAGGGGGCTTGGCTGCCTCTCATCCAGGTGCCTCCATGGGATGCAGGCCTTCAGGAACAAGCTGCTCCAGTGTGGGACCCCACAGGGCTACAAGTCCTGCCAGGGAAACCTGCTCCTGCATGGACTCTGTCTGTGGGCTGCAGGTCCCTGCCAGCACCCAGCTCCACCATGGGCCTCTCACGGGCTTACAACCTCCTTTGACAATCCACCCACTGCCACGGGGGCTCTTCCACAGGCTGCAGGGGGATCTCTGCACCCTGATGCTCCTCCATGAGCTGCAGGGGCACAGCTGCTTCACCAGGATCTGCACCACGGTCTGCAGGGGAACCTCAGCTCCGGCACCTGGAGTTCCTCCTCTTCCTCCTTGCTTTCTATGTTGTGGTCCACATGTTCTCACTCTATTGTTCCCGGTCTGCAATCTGCATCTGCACAAGAATTTTCTTTCCCCTCTTAAATATGGGATCACAGTGGCATTATTGTCATTCCTGGGTGGCTTGGCCTTGGCCAGGGGCAGCTCTGTCCTGGAGCCAGCCAGCATTGGCTCTGCCACATGGGAGAAGCTTTGAGCAACTTCTGACAGAGATCACCCCTGTAGAACCCTGCTACCAAGACCTGGCCACAGAAACCCAAGACAGCTCCCAGTCTGAACTTTTTAGTGGACAAAGGTGTCTACAATCAGAAGCAAGCAGGCAAGCAGCCTGTGGCCAGGGCTCCTGCCCACCAGGGGTACTGTGGCCCCTCAAACCGGGTCTGCTGAGCCCTCTAAGCCTTTGTGGCTGCACTCTGTGGTGGGAAGGGAAGCCCTTCTGGGGGGAAGCTGGGCACCCTGCTTGCTCTGGCAGCTCTGACAACTCTCCCCCATTCCCCCTCCAGGTTCCAGCCATCGTGAGGTACATCCACCAGTGCCTCACCTTCCACGTGTCTCCAGATGTCAGGCAGCACATTGACATCCGCAGCCTCGCTGACACAAACCCTCATGAGGTTGTGATGACTCTCCTGCACTGTGCCCCAGCGTGTGACAGGTACAGGGCCCAGCTGCCTTGGTGGCTCAGGGATCATCAACCCTTACAATCCATCACCCTCTAGAGCCTGTCCCACCTGGTTTGCCAGAGAGATGGAGAGTTCCAGGAAACTCTGGTCCCTCCATTTCCCAGCCCTGGCCTGTCAGCCCCTGATCCTGCAGCCATGTGCCCTCCCTGCCTCTGAAGGCACTTTGGCTCTGTCACCTGGGCCCCCACAGCTCCCAGGCCATGGTGCTGTGGCTGTGACCCCCCTGACGCAGAGCTCTGACTCCACAGAGCTGCTGCAGTGATGTGGAGCAGCATTGCCTCCTCGAGAAAAACAATGGAGAAGGTGCTGCCAACACTGCTCCGAGCGATGGAGGACTGGCCAGTGCACAGCATGTCCACCTGTGATGGCGATGACACAGACATCTTTGCCCTGGCTGTGAGTTTCTGGATCTGACCTTTGCTCCTCCCCAGGTCGCCTCTCCAGTGACTCTCCATCCTCCCCCAACACTGCATCTCCCTGCCTCAAGCATTGGGCTACAAGTGTGGCTGAGGGGCAGGTTCAGGGACACCAGGCTGGCTGCTCTCCCCTGGGTCTCCCATGGCCTCTCCCTCCCATGCTCTGACCCTACCACATGGACCTCTCTCACTGAGTACTGTCTCTGTCATTTTATTGCAGGCAACCCTGGCACTGCGGGTGATCATCCAGGAGCCCGAGTGCCAAGATACTGTAATCAATTTTGCCCCCCATCTTCTAGTGGCTCTGCTCTTCCAAATCTTCATGAGCACAGAGCAGATGCCAGAGGACGTCAACACTTTCTGGGGGGCATGCCAGGAGGAACATGGCCTTCCCAGCAACCCCAACAGGTGCTGCATCCCAGTCCTCTATCCCTCCCATGCCCTTGGGGCCGAGGCCAGGGCTTGCAGCATGACCTGTCCTTTGCCCTGCACACAGGTTTGCAGTACAGACCCTGAAGGCCCTGCTCTGCCGCCTGCACTGGGAGAATGAGATGGTGGCCATTGAAGGGAAGTGTGGCTGGGAGACACTGCTGTGCTGTGACACCCACCACTATGCAGTGGGGCTGCTGGCCAGGTGAGACACCCTTCTCCCCACTGCCCCCATCATCTCTCCCCTTGGCACGGGGCATCCCACACAGCCCCCATGGGCGTGGGCCAGAGGGCCTTGACAGCAAGAGATGGTGGAGCAGATTGGAAAAGGCTGTGAGAGGTGGGTGCACAAGAGGAGCCACCTCCCAAAACATCCCTATTCTGTCCAGGGCTGGTGGGAAAAATCCAGGCCTCTGTAAGGCAGTCCTTGGAGAGCTTTGCCCATCCAGCTCAGGTTTGATGGCTCTGTTTTTCCTCCTGACAGGGAGATGCGCAGTGTCTTGGTCCCCTTCCATTCCCAAATGACAATCCACCTGCTAGGACTGCTCAGCAGGGACCAGCCTCGCTGGGAGCTCCCTGCCCTGGCCTTCCTTGTCGAGGTGAGCCTGATGGCAAGTGCTGCCTTGCCCACCTGCCTCCCCCTCTCTGCCCTCTCACAGCCACAGCTGCCCGGGACGGTGCCTGTGCCCTGTGCTGCTGCCTGGGCCCATCCCTGGGCAGGTCCAGGCTCCTGCTGCCCGGGAACCCCATCACTGCTCTCTGCCTTCCAGCTCCTGGACTACCTGGATGGAAGAGAGTGTCATGACAGGGTCCTGCCCATCCTGTCAAGGAACCTGCAGAGCCAGTGCCCAGACAGGCGTCGCCTGGCACTCAGAGGCCTCCAGGTTCTCAGTGTGGATCCCTCAATGGTGAGAAGGGGACACCTGGCTGAAGCCACACGGGCAGCCTGGGGCTGGGGAACGCAGGCACTTGGGCTTGGCTGGGCTTTGGGAGCTGTGACTCCTGCTCCCAGCTCTCCTGCCTCCCTGTGCAACTGACCAGGCCCTGTGGGACAGGCCTTTGGCCTCTGAGCTTTGTGGGGTTGTACCACCAGAGAGCTGTTGGTGGAGCAGCTGTTCAGGGCTTCACAGCACAGCACTGTGTTCCACACAGGCCGAAAGCATCTGCAGCCTGGCTGAAAGCCTCCTGGAGCTGCTGCACCATCAAGATGGAGAGCTGGTCGGAATGACCCTCTCTGTGTTCCTCAATGTGCTCCGGGACGAAGACCTTCAGGCGTTCAGCTCCGCTGCCCCAAAGCTGGCTGAGGCACTGTGTCCACTCTTTGATGATGTAAGGCTTTGATACTGCCATGAAACCTTTTGCCCTGTGGATTTTCAGGCCTCTGCCTGGTGGGCCTGGAGCAGGCAATGCTGAGGTCTTTTTCTCAGGACAACAGCCATGTGCAGCTGCTCTCCATTCGTCTCTTCCGAGAAATGATGGAGTTTCTGGCAGAAGAGGGACAAAAGACACTTGTGCAGCAGAGCCTGGTGCCGCTGTTCTTCCACTGCCGTGACGAGAACCAGTGCGTGGCAGAGGTGAGCACTTGTGGGCTCTGCTGTCCCCGTGGCAGGGGGTTCGGCTGCCTCTTGTCCTGGTGCCTGGTGGGCTCCGGCCTCTTCCTGGCCTTGGCCCTGGGATGCAGGTGCTGTGCCCTGGGCTGCTGTGCCATGTCTTGGTCTCTGCTGCTCTGCAGGCCTCTCGGGAAACGCTCCTTTGTGCTGCAAGTTTCCTCAAGAGAAGGGATCTTGAGCAGCTGTTGAGGAAACAGCAGCACTTTGAGTTCTGCGATTGCCTGGTAAGGACCACCCCAAAGGCCCAGCCCCAGGCTGGACAAGCCCACACCCCCCATGCCCAGTGTGTGGGGTTTGCCCTGTGCCCCTGCCCACTGCTGCACCCAGTTTTGGGACACCAGCCTGTGCCCCACACGCTGCTCCCATCCCTCGGCCGTGTGGGCTCTTCTCCAGGCTCTGGTGCCCCTGAGCCAGGGGGCTGCTGGAGCCCCAGCCCAGCTGGGCTGTGGGGCAGGGTGGCCCCAAGGCTCCCCACGAGCAACTCTGCTCCCTCCAGAGCCTGGCACCACTGGGCCTCAGGGCTGTGCAGGCAGGGGAGGCCAGTGCTGGGAGCAGGCAGCGCCCTGCCAAGGGGCAGAGCCTCAGCCAACCCTTCCCTCTGTGCCCTGCTGCTCCCTCCAGATGGACAAGGATGTCAACCTAAGGGACGAGCACCTGCGCCAGGCCCTGCCCTACCTGCAGAGCCCACAGCAGCCCCTGCGAGAGGCGGCCGTCAGGTTCATGGGTGAGCCACAAGCCCGTGGTCCCTCCCTCCCCACTGCAGCTCAGCCCCAGCCCCGGCTGCTCCAGCAACAGCAGGATGCGGCCCAGGGATGTGCTGTGAAACTCTGAGTTCCCTGGCAGCTGCTGCCGCCCTCTGCCAGCTGATCCTTGGGTGTCCCGATGTGAGAAGGCCAGGAGGCCGTGTGGCCAGGAGGGCGTGTGGCTGGGCTGGCAGCGCTGATGGGGTGGAGCTGTGCCACTGGGGCTCTGACATGCTCTCTGTTCCCAGGGGTCGCCGCCTGGCACATGAAAGACCTGCAGCCCATCATGAAGGGTGAGTGAGGACAGCGGGCTCTCACTGGGGGCTGGCGGGGAGGAGCACAGACCCTGGGCACAGAACTGCAATCCCTGCCCCACCTGCACAGGGCTCTGCTCCCTGCATTGACAAGCTGCACTGTGGGCAGAGCAGGGACATATTTCAGGGGCACAGGGGGCATCAAGGGCCGGCACCTTCCCGCTCATCCTCTTGGCCTGTTCTCCCTCCTGGCCATGGCAAAACTGGCTGGGATGGCCTTTCAGGAGGGGCTCCTCAAGTCCCCACAGATCCGGGCTCTGACCTTGGCTCCATTCCTCTCTCTTCCAGCCCTTGAAGTCATGGCTGAAGATGACTGCCCCTCCTACTCCACCATGCGGACTGCAGCCTTGTCCGCTTTTCGACGGGCAGTAACAAAATAATCCTCTCCACCGACACAACCAGCGTCCCTCCAACAGCACCGAAAGACCAAGGGACGAGTCAGCTTCTCAGCGCAGCTGGAGCTGCAGCTGATGCTGGGCCCAACTGAGCCAGCCAGCAAAACCAGGCAGCTCCTGGCCTCCCCATCCCTATGGACAGCTCCCTCCCTTCCCTTCCCTTCTCCTGCCCACACTTCATCCCTCCCCTTCCCCTTAGGTTAAGGTTCTTCTCTCTTCTTCCCCTTAGGTTAAGAAGGTTCTTCCCTCCCCTTCCCCTTAGGTTAAGAAGGTTTATCCCTCCCCTTCCCTTAAGGTTAAGAAGGTTCTTCCCTCCCCTTCCCCTTAGGTTAAGAAGTTTTATCCCTCCCCTTCCCTTTAGGTTAAAAAGTTTCTTCCCTTCCCTTCCCCTTAGGTTAAGAAGGTTTATCCCTCTCCTTCCCTTTAGGTTAAGAAGGTTCTTCCCTCCCCTTCCCCTTAGGTTAAGAAGGTTTATCCCTCCCTTTCCCCTTAGCTTAAGAATCATAAAATCATAGAATCATAGGATCAGCCAGGTTGGAAGGGACATCTGAGATCATCAAGTCCAACCCTGATCCGCTACTGCCATGGTTACTAGACCATGTGTCATGGGTTTACTCTGGCCGGATTCAAACCCTCCCAAAAATTGCTAAAGCTTGAGAGAGGTTCACACAGGCAAGACAGACTCAACAGGAGGATAGTATCCAAATTTATTGCTGACAGGATAAAAACTAACAAGTAAGAAAATACACAGTGTTAAATACACTTTTGAACCACCCTTTGGCCCCCTGCATCAATGCAGGAGGAGAACTCTCAGGGCCATAGCTGAAGTCTCTCTTTATGCGGGTGCGGGGGGTCTCTGCACCCCCCATGATCCTTCACGGGCTGCGGGGGGACAACCCACTCCACCATCATCCTCACCACGGGTTACAGGGAGTTAAAGCTCTGAGTCTTTTCCCTGCTATGTGGGGTCCCTCCCAGGCGAGCAAGCTCTCAGGGGACCCCTCCAAGTCAGATCCACACCTCCCCCGAGTCGCAGGTTCTGCGATTCAGCTCAGTCTCTATACCCCAATAGTTTTCACTGGAGTCCTATCCAGAGATAACCTGCTCAGCGTGGCTTCTCTCTCTCTCTGAGTTGCAAATTTGAGCAGTGGCAGTAGCTCTGCTGGCTGCACTCCTCCTCTCCGCTCTGTTCCACTCCCAGGCGTGGGAACACTCTGGCCCATCCTGCTTGCTGCCGCTCCCTCTGCTCCGGCATCCTGGGCTGGGCTGGGCACGGTGGGACGTCCGAGCTCACTGCTCACTGTCTGCTCTCCCTCATCTCACTCCGAGCTGCTGTGGGAGCTGGTCCGCTCCACTCTGTGCGCTGCTGCCACTCTGTGCCCGCTTCGGGCCACTCCAGGCCTGCTCCACTCTGTGCCATGCGCTGCTGCTGCTCCAAGCACTGCAGGACCCGCTCCGTGGCTGCTGCTGCCTTTCTGCAGGAGCCTCTCTGCTCCGGGCCAGCAGCTGCCATGGACCAAAGGTCATGGCCACCACCCCGTCCCGTCCCAGGCCAGGGCCGAGGGGGACTCAGTTTTCTGCTGGAGGAAAAATCAGTCATGTGGATGCATATGATGTGAATCTAATTAATTTTGTTTATCCACTCAGACACTGGAACATTCTGGAACTGATCATCTCAAACAGCATCTGAACACACCCCTATTCTGAACTCCCAGCCAAAGGCCAAATGTCCTGTTCTCAAAGAGAACTGAGGAGTGACACGAAGTCAGAACATACCCTTCCTACTCTCCAGACATCTGCACAGTGGAAAAACACCCCCAGTTCAGTATTTTCTTCAAGGAATCGAAACATCCGTACACACAATGACCTTGCGAGGCTGAATGCAGCAGCACCATCTGGTGATGGCAGCACTGATCATCCCTGCACAGCTCCGGGAGCCAGGCAGGACTGCAGGAGCATGGATTCCCTTCTCTTTCTCCGCAGCACCTCGGAGACCGGGCTCCAGGCATGGCACAGTGATTCATTCTGTGCCCTCCAGTGTTCAGCTAGGCTGGGCTCTTCCCAGTGCTTCCTGCCAAGCTGGATGGTTTCCTGAGCAGTTGGCTGATGACACAGAGTTGTTCCAGAAACCCCCTGAGAAGAACGAAAAGATCTGATGCGCCTGAGCAGCAGCGTGCTGGAAGACATGCAATGACAACAAACAGAAAATAAAGCACAAGAGGCAATGTAATCTGAATTATGGGTAAATTACAGGATAAACAAGCAGGTTTGATAACCTGCCACTCTGAGAGAAGATTTTGGTGTAGTGGTGGAGAACCTCCTGGAAAAAAAAACAGCTTAGTGCTCACCAACAGTCAAAAAGACAAATTGACTATTGGTAATTATTAGAAACAGAACTGACGGCAATGCCAAAACTGTCACTCAGGCACTTTATAAATGATACATCCATACCATTTATTATGTGCAAGCCCACTTCTCCCTGCATTTAAAAAACTGCAGACTAGAACTAGGAAACGCACAGAAAAAAGATGATGAAGGTAATGAAAGGCATGAAATATGGTTGAGAAGGGAGAGAGACTCTCTAGCTTGAGATTTCTGGGTCTGGGAAGGAATGACTGAAGAGGAAAATGTGAGAGACATCTGTACAGTCAAAAACTGTATGAGCTGGATGAATGGGAAGGGATTTTTCATTCTTTCCCAGCCACAACCTAAAGGGCAGTCACAGAAATTTTGACGTCACAGGTTTAAAACATATAGAAGCAAACACCTTTTCAAAAAATAATTTAGAATTCATTGCCAAAAATGGGGGGCAGAAATATAAGTGGCCTCATAAAGGACTAGATATTTATGGAGGATAGACTTACTAGTGGCTACTGACCATGAGATAAACCCTGGCTCAGGAACTTCTTAAACCACAAATTGCCAGCTGAGAGGAATCAACAGTGGAAGGACATGGAACAGCATGGCTGAGATATGATGAATCTAGGAGAGACCCTGTGAGCCTATTGTGTTCCCCTGGATTGTAATTTCCATATCTAAGTAAAAAACTGCAGAGTGACACCTCTTTAGACTGGCTTAGGCACCATTTCCTGCAGGTGGATGAATGGCCATAGATGGGAACAACTCCCTAAGTTTACTCCTGCATTCTTCCTTCAGGTCACAGTGACCACAAGGATAAGTTTATGCAACTTCTCTCTTGTGTTTTTGGGGGTCTATCTGGAAAACTTGCAATTCAGCTCCATGAACAAAGCCAAAGAATTTGGTCAAGTTCTGTTGTAAGCTTATGATTTAAACCTGGCCTTATGTCACACTGCAGCTATACACAAATTAGAGCCTTTTTCCTACCAAAGTGTGAATTATTCCCTTCTTCAGTAACCTATAATTCTGTAATAATTTAGTGTCATCCTCATTTGGCAAGTTAAGAGCAAATGCTTAAATCGTTCCACTTCATATTTCTACCAGACACTGGTTACATTCAGCAGTCAGTCTCTAAAGTGATGGAAAAACTGTGGCTTTCATAACAACCATTGCAAAAAATGCTGCTGACACTTCTTGTAAATGAAACTGCAGCTAAATACACTATAAAAATACAAAAATTAAAAGAGCTGTAGAGGCAAGTGAAGCAGGAACTAACTCTGTTTTGTTCCTGTATTAATTTTAGTCTATTTATACCACTTGCCTTTTATAGTTCTTTCTATAAGAGTGCTTGTTAAACCTCTAAATAACGACAGCTGCTAAAGACCAAATATCTCATTTGTGGAATCATTTGTGGTCTGGGGGGGGGGGGGGAAAGAAAAGATCCAATTCCTCTCTAATGATAATAATTACAAGATCAATCCCAAACTCATTGAAGTCAAAAGCAGAGCTGCCACTCATTTAAGCTGTATAAGACTTGTGTGTCTGCTGTTGATCCTGATTTATTCCAGTGCAAACTAGAAAAAGAGATTTTAGCCTAATATCAGCTTTTCTTAGTTAGCATGCATACTTATTTTCTACTACATTAGAGCTCACCTGATCCTTATTATTTTTTATTTTTTGGAAAACACCAGGTCATTTTATAAAGTGCTGGTATTATAAACTGCAGAATATAGTTTATAAGAGCCCTAACTCCTACAAGCCAACCATTAATACAGCTAATGGCCTGTTTGTTGTATTAAACTGCTCTCATTTGTCTGGGTCCATTAACAAATGCAGTGGTCATTAACTGTTAACAGCAACTCAGTTATTAGATTTTATTACTTGTACAGGAAACACTGGAGAACAAACTGATTGTTCTGATTTACTGGGATTTATTTCTTTCCCAGCAGTCTTGCCCTACTATTTATAATTTAGTTTCTCACTTATTCCCGAATATGATGGACACACTCAGAAATGGGTTCAAGACATCTATGTGGATAGTCGATTCACATGCCAGCCCTTCCTGCCAGTCCCTCTGAGCCCAACAAACCCCTCCTTTAAACCAGAGAGCTCTGAGGCATCAGGCATCTGCAGTGCCCTCTGCTTTTCTGATTTTTCTGGATCTTTTTGTTGGGCAGCAGCTTTCACCCACATATATAATAATGGGATTTAAGTAAAGATACATTAATGTGTACGTGGGAGGCTGTAGAATCTTCCACTTCATTCATGGTTTTGTCTTTCTAATTCACTGGAATCCAACATTCAAGTTTAAACATATCTTTTAGTTCCTCTTTGTTGGGACTGATGCATCAAACAAGGGTGGTGCTTTCTGTTTTGCATGAAGATTTAGTCCAGATAATTGTACAGTTCTCTTCTGGCCTTCTGGTTTACAAGCAAGCCTAGAGCCACAAATGCCTGCAGGTGAGGAATATTAGCCAGTATTATCAAGATCTGAAAGACCTTCCCTCCCACATTCTGAGTGCTGAAGACCACTGATGCACACCTCTCTCTACTTTCTTCACCCACATTTGGTTCAGAACAATGGAAAAACAACACCAGTGTCAAATTGTCATGAAGGACTGGCAGCAGCTTCTCATGAAAGTGGCTTTCATCCAGCAGTCTGAGCAAGACACTCCTGTTTTGTACAAGCAGCACAGGTGATTAGAAAGTGTTCTATTATCCCTGGTGTAGAGGTTAAAGCCTCTTGTGTATGCCTGTGCCTGTGTTTCACATGGTACATGCATAGGGATGTGTAGTGCTGTGGTGCTGGAGACTCAGAGATATGAGTCAGCTTATCTGCTCCTGCCTACAGACAAGGCACTTCGGATACAACTCCCCTCCTATCAGTTTCTGATAACAAACTTCCTTCCTACCCTCTTTCCAAAGCTAGCACATGCTAACATATTATGCAACAAAACCAGTAGGACAAGAAATACATAAGTATTTAGGAAGCCCAAGGATGTGGACTGTACATCATTGAGAAGCAGAGAGTTGCTGGGAATGGCCCCAGATCTTAAGACATTCTCCTTACCCGGTGGTAATAGGGTAGAATAAAAAGAGCATCTCTGCCTCTTTTAGCTCCTGGTACAGCTCAGAGTGTAATGAATCCCAGGATTTTCCATGAACAACAGGACTCTTCAAACACAGAGGAGACTCTATAGTCTTTGCTTTACATATATCAGTAGATGCCAGGGCTGTGATCCAGAACCCTGTACAAAAAGGCTGAGCACTCCATTCCCCCTCTGGCATGGCATACTGTGCCATTGTACCAACCTCCCTCTCCTGTTTCCTCTCATCCCTCAACCTCCTCTTGCAGAAATGGGTCTTTCTAACAAAGTCACTGTGCACTTCACGAAGTATGCTATTCTTTCCTTTTGCTGTCACTGGATCTTTTTTCTGTCCAAGGATCTGAGTGTCAGCTCAGAAAAGGAGTCGATCCTGCCACAGCAACTGAAAGGACATTATGATTGTCTGAGGGACAGGATCCTATCCAGAGGGACTTGGACAAGCTTGAGAAATGAGCCCCTGGGAGGGGGCTCTACAAGGCCAAGTGCTACACTTGGGTTGTGGCAACCCCCAATATCAATACTGGCTGGGGGATGACTGGATTGAGAGCAGCCCTACCAAGAAGGACTTGGGGGTACTGGTGGGTGAAAAGCTGGATATGACTCTTCAGTGTGTGCTTGCAGCCTAGAAACCAAATCACATCCTGGGCTGCCTCAAAAAGCAGAGTGACTAGCAGGTTGAAGGAGATGATTCTGCCCCTCTGCTCTCATGGGAGCTCACCTAGAATGCTGCATCCACCTCTGAGGTCCTCAGCACAGGAAAGACATGGACCTGTTGGAGCTGGTCCAGAGGAGGCCACAAAGATGCTCAGACAGCTGGAGCACCTCTCCTATGAGAGGATTCTTCAGCCCAGAAAAGAGAAGGCTCCAGGAAGACCTTTCAGTACTTAGAGAGGGCTCATAAGAAAGATGGAAAAAGACTTTTTAGTAGACCTTGTTGCAGTAAGACAACAGTAATGGTTTTAAACTAAAAGATGGCTGATTTAGATTCCATATAAGGAAGAAATTTTTTATAATGAGTGTGGTGAAACACTGGTACAGGTTGTCCAGAAAGGTGGTGGATGCCCAATCCCTGGAAACGTTCAAGGTCAGTTTGGACAGGGCTCTGAGCAACCTGATTTAGTTAAAGATATCCCCCCTCACTGCACGGGGATTGAGCTTTAAAGGTCCCTTCCAACCCAAAAGGTTCAATGATTCTGTGATTTGCTGGTGCAGCCAGCCACAGAACACTGACAGGATGGTCCTTCCACTTGTGAAATATCTTTGTTTGTACTTTCTATACTACTTTGGTCAGGAGCTGCTGCCTAAGTTCAGCTGATGAGCCCTAGATGAATGTGGTAACAGGTTCACATTTAGCTCATTTTAAAATTATGTTAATTAGGAAATTATGTTAAGATTCAGAGTCATGAGTCAGATCAGGGCCCATCACTGCAACAGTATATAGATGTATTTCAGATGAAAGGAGACTGAGCCCTGAAACTGGAACAGGTGAAACAGCAAATGATGGGGAGATGGGTAAACAAACCCACTGCAGTGGGTGCTAGAGGTCTGTTTATGGACTGGCATAAACTGCCATGGCATGGCAGCGGGGGGGGATGCTGGCTTTGTGCCAGCGCCCATGGCTGCAGCTGAGCCCGTGCCGTAGAGAGCAGCGAGTGGTGCTGCTGGAGCCGGGGACCGTCACAGAACAGCACCGACCCCAGGACTGTTACGGGGTGACCGTTACGCGGCGGTTGCACAGTCAGCGTGCGGAAGGAGAGTGGCACTGGAGGCACCGCCATGTTGCCCCTGCCGCGCGGTGGAAGTGAAGCCTTCACTTCTGCCGCCACCCCCAGGTTCAGGCATTTCGCCGGGAAGGGGGGGGGATGACTATGACGGACAAACAGACGGCGAGTCTATAGAGGACACAGAAGAGAATCTGCTGGCTCCCTTTAGCCGTGCGGCGGCCATGAGACCACCGCAGAGAGACTGCAGGGACGTGGCCGGGCAGCCGGGGCTCGGGGCTAGGGCACCGACAGCAGCAGGGGCTGCAACGGGGAGAGCAATGAACAGACTGCTGTTGCAGGGGTCAGGGCAGTCCACTAACACCCTTTGGCTGCGCAGCGGCCATGAGACTGCTGTAGAACAACCACGCAGCAACATGGACACAGCAAGCTTACTCCGGCCGTGAGGCGGAAGTGAAAGTGCCTCTTCCGTCACCACCAGTTCAACCAACTCACATCAAATGCACAACAGTTAAAGCATCGCTGTGGCTCTCCTACCAAGAAACCAACCCACAGCCCTCACCAGCCTCAGAACAGCTTCTATGCCAAAGATGGCCTGATGGAGGAGGAAGAAGAGATATTGACTCCCTAGAAAGCTTAGCTGAGCTGTGGCAAACTGAACTCAGCGAGACAAGAGAACCAGAAAAAAGACAAGCAGTTTTGAATCCTGCAAAAGAGGAAGAACAGCAAACGTGGCTACAGCTACTACTTCAGCTCGAGGAAGAAGATGCAGACTGGCAAAGCACACAGAACATCTGCCTACCCAAGCCCAGACCAAAGCTACCAAAGCAAAGTCAAAGCTACCGACGTTGAAGTGGACAGTACATGTGCTGACTGCGTTGCTGGCGATGACAGCTGTTGGTTTTGTACTGCGAGAATTTCAACTGGGACAACACAATCCACCTCCTGACAGAACCAACAACCTAGAGGTAACATTGCAAAGCACAGCAGACACACAGCTATCAACTACCATGTTTAATTTTCTAAGTCAAAAAAGGACAACTTTACTAATTGACAGATTATCTGCTATTATAAAAAGTTCTTTTGTGTTACAGGGGGTAAGAATAATAATAAGAGGGGCCCCAAATCAAGTATTAACTTCTCACTATTTTAAAATGCTGTTAGACAATATGCCATACACAACATGGAAAGCCAAATTTAAGTAGCAAACAAACAACCAGTTACAATTTCAACTGCAGAAACACATAACTCTTTATACACAGTCACTGCAAGAGCCTTGAGAAAGCAAAACAAACAAAACCCTCATACAACACAAGCCCAAAGATACTCCACAAAGTTGCAACATACACCTCTAAATCCACTCAAAACACAAACATGTATAAATTGGCCTATACCCAAATTAAACAATTAGAATGGGAGGCAAAGACAGGAATATCAAACATTTTTAGCAGCAGAACAGATATAACCTCACAATGGCCCTTAAAAAACATCCAAACCTATTTAACAAGTTTTCTTAAACTAGCATCCCCAAAACAAAACACAGACATTATAACCAGCAATAACCCAAACATTAACTCTGTTTCCATTGGACCCACTGAAATCACTCATTCTGTAGAACAGAGACTGCCTCTGTCAAAGAGGAAGTCAATTAACAGCAGATTTTTCCCAAAAGCAGCTTTACTGCAGCTGAACCCACAAGTGACCCAACAGGTAGCCCAAAATCAATAAAACAATGGCCTTTCCTTAAAACAGAGGTGATGCATTTACATACACTACCAGAAAACCATATAAACACAGCCTCACTATGTACAAAAACCCTTTCACTAATCTATTGATCTCTCAAACCTAAAAAAAAAAACCCAAAACAAAAAAAAACACACCACACACTGAGAAACATGCTATAAATACACAAAAAAGGGGGGGAAGAGAGAAGAGATATGGATCTAGTCCCTATGTGTGTAAATCTACATTAACATTTCTTTAAAACAGGGATAATCACAAAGAAGCAATAAATGATACAACAGAACCAAAAGAAACACATAAACAGTAACCAATACAAAACCAAAACTCCATGAGTCAAACACAATAAAGGGTTTAAGAATGCATGTGTAAGGAGAGAATGAAACTGTGGCCACCAGAGTATGAATGAGAAAGTTGAGTGGAGATATGTATGTGTGTGTGTGAAAGCAAATACACTTTATAGTAAGACATCTTAAACACTACTTCAAACAATACCACCTCAAACACAACATCTACAACCCAACACATTTCCCTTTTAAATAAAGATGATGCCATTACACAAAGTCACCCTCAGATAAAAGGTTATCCACACCTGGAAACCCTGGGAAATTTGAGATTGATTGAATATTGCATGAACCAATAAAGTTGTAAACTGTTCAATAAAGGCCTTGTGACGATAGGCTCTGTTTTTTATAAT
Organism: Manacus candei; assembly: GCF_025592945.1. Lineage (NCBI taxonomy): Eukaryota > Metazoa > Chordata > Aves > Passeriformes > Pipridae > Manacus > Manacus candei. Next base: position 961,058 of record NW_026138161.1, on the reverse strand, counting down.
TAGTTGAAGTAAGATTGGTTATAATAAGAATGTTAAAAATGTATTGCTTCTCAACTTGTTAATAAAAAGAGGGGGGAGATGTGGCAGGAAGAATGTAACAAGGAACCATGGAAGTTGTAGTCTTCTGGGTTCTTACATATGCTCTGACAATACTTGATTGTCAGTGGTTGGAAGGTCATGTGACATGTTTAAGCGTTGTATTTAAACCTAAGCAGTTTGAAATAAACTGTAATTCTACTCTGGCACTCGTTTGTGTCTGAGTGGGGTTCGTGCCTTAATCAACACCCCAATCTAATATTAGTATTATTCCTTAAGAAGTAGGATGTTGTTCTTTTCCTGAATAGTTTAACTTTGCAATTTTTCAAGTCTTCCAAAGACTTAAAAAAGACTATAATCTGTGCTAAAACAATTGTAGATATTGTTTAACAGTAAGTAAGCTAAAAAGGAGAAAAAAAATGTATTAACATTATGAGACTATTATGACTGCATGTTGCAGACTAATGCTAATAATATCTGAGTTGACTCCTTTAATTCTGACAAAGGATCAGCAAGCCCTCTAAGTTCTTTTTCAGTCAAGACTGAGCCTCATCTATCAATTTCCTGCCCTCTCATTAAATTTCCTTTTCTCACTAAAACAAAGTCTCATCTGCCAAGAACTTCATATTCTTTTTTCACCTCAAGTGCTGAACTCTGTTCCTCTGAAATGTTAGCATTGACCAATAATTTCTATTTATCTGTACATTTTCTGGTAACCACCAGATCTGTCATCTCTAATACCTATAGTACAGATGGAAGTTGAAAAGACAGAAGAAAAGGGTTAGAGCAAATGAACTTAAAAGTATTCTGAGATGAGTACACTATAGACAATGTAATGGTGATGAAGGATGCTCAAAGATAGAAGGGAACAATTACCTGGATGAGGTGATTAGAAGAAAAAGAAACATGTAATTGAGCATTATTAACCTTTAAATTCTACCTAAAGATTGATTTTTATTCTTCAGTCCATTATAAAGAACTCTCCTCTTGGTTCAGAACCAAAAACAGCATATAATTGCAGTGCTGTGCCAGGCCTGCACTCTGGGATATGCTATGCAGTGGATGCATCTCTGTGTTTATGCTTTAATCATTACTGATAGGAAAAAAATATGCAGTGTATGCACTTTTACCAAGATCTTTAAAATCTCAGTGCTGTGAGAGCTCTGAGATACAAAGATACCATCACAAGTACCCTTTGAATCAAACTGTTAGATTCCTAATTACTTAAAGTAGCCCTTTTGTTGGTGTACATCTATGAGTAAAAGTTACCAGCATATTCCCATCCCCACTCCATGGTGATTACCACAGTGGGACTCTTCCCTCCTTTGGAATCAGAGTGTGGGCTCAGCCAGAAAATACCAATGTAGGCTCGAGTGCAGTTCTCTCTCATATTGCACTGAAAAATTCTGAGATGTCTGTAAAGAATCAGGGAGAAACAATGCTCAGGACCTCTCCACCCACCCTGTTTCTGTCCCAAACTCTGTACACAGGCAGCAAACTACACATACAGATGCTCAAGGCCCTGCTCCAAAAATCTTAGAACTTATAACAAATTCAGAAACCAGAAGGTAAAACCACCGTGCACAAGAGAGAGCACTCCCACGTACACAGCACTGCATCAGACAGAAACCCCTAAGTGCAGAACTATGAAAACCAGGTTTTCCTGCCTTGTCACAGACCTCTAGGTGGAGCTGCCTCTTTTGTTTTCAAACCACGTGAGAGCCACTGAAGTATTGCCATGAGGCAAGGCAACAGGAATATAAAGCTTAGGCATTTGCAATGGGAGAATGGGATGGGAGCATCATTTTGCATACACGTTGTGCTGTCATTACATATTGTAAGCTTTTCCATAATTCTTTGAGAAACCAGCTGTGTTGCCAATGCCCTTGTATTGCTTGCAGAAGTCACTCCTTCCAGAAGAGAATTTTTTGAGAGTGAAGAAACAGTCAGATTGGACCAGAGAGTGCTGAGATCTGAATGTAAAGAACATGGCTGGTCCCCAGCTGAGCAGATCAGCCAGATGAATTTATCTTAGTGGTGTAGCACTGACACACAGGAGCCTGAGAGCTGAGCTCAGTGCTGGACTAGGTCCTTATGAAGAGGGAAAAACTGCAAAAATTTGGACACTATAGAAGTCCTTTGTTTCCCATGATGTGGGGCTTCATTTCAGGAAGACCTACCCCTTCCATGGACAGAGGCAGCAATTTTACCAATAGGGCTGGCCAGGCTGAAGAAAACTGACAGCATGAGTGTCTTGCTCAGCCTGCATGATCCTGTAAGCCTGGAGAAGAAGCCTTGAGGCCATTGTACCACCCTGACCACACTTCAAATCCTGTTTTCAGTTTTGGGCCCCTCATTACAGGAAAGATGTTGAGGTGCTGGATCGTGTCCAGAGACTGGCAGCAGAGCTGGGAAACGGGCTGGAGCAGAAGTCTGATGAGGAGTGGCTGAGGGAGCTGGGGATGCTCAGTTTGGGGAAAAAGAGGCTAAACAGGGGGCCTTATGACTCTCTATAATTACCTGAAAGAAGGATGTAGGCAGGTGGGTGTTGGTCTCTTCCCCCAGGTAACAAGCAATAGGATGAGAGGAAATGGCCTCATATTGCACCAGAGAAGATCTAGATTGGGTATTAGGAAAATTTCTTCACCGAAAAGGTGGTCGAGCCTCCCAAAACAGTCTGACTGGAGAAGCAGTGGAATAACTGTCCCTAGAAGTGTTCAAAAAACTCTTAGATGTGGTGCTTAGGAACGTGGTTTAGTGGTGAGCTTGGGAGTGCTGGGATAATGGTTGGACTTGATGATGTTTTCCAGCCTACCTGATTCTCTGCCAGCACTATGGACAGGAGGAAATATGAACAGTGTTGTGTCCCTGTTTGTACTGCACCTTTCCCAGCAGCCCCGAGAACCTCAAAGCCCTGATTTTTGAAGGATTAAGGCAGCACATATCTCCCTTTAAACATGACACCTAAACCCACCAGCATCCTGTCTCCCTTGCACAGGGTAAAGTGCACAGGTGGACAGGGGCCAGACTCAGCATTTCATTTCCCCTGATTTCTCATTGACCTTAAAAAAGCCCCCAGGAAGACAGAGCATCCCTGTTTTTCACTGCTGCCAGTGCCTGTTCCTCTAGAGGGTACCCTCAGCCTGCAGGGAGCTCTACTGAGTGCTGCTCCTAATGAAACCTGAAGGCCAGGCCCAGGAAAGTAAAAATAAAACTTTACAGAAAAGCATGCTGTAATTTTATGATGCGCTTTAATTTGATTCTGGTTAGTTAGGGCAGCCCCCTGGGCAGGCTGGGACTGCACTGAGCAGCACACGGCTGTGCTTTCAACTAACAGCTCCAGCCTCTTCCAGGGATGTAAATGTTAAAGCCTCCTGTGCAATCAAAGCTGAAAATTACTCTGGGGTGTAAATGAAAAAAAACCAGGAGGCCTGCAAAGGACCACATTTAAAACACGTATTTAATCTTATTAAAAATATAAGAGCAAAAATGTTCAGATATCTAAAATTATTTGCACTGTAGTGGTGCCTTAGAGGAATTAAATAAGCACAGGACTACACTGTGCTAGGAACTGGATGAACATCTAGTAAGAAGCACACAGCTTGTCCCACAGAACTTGCAATCGAAACAGGCAATGCATAAGGGAAGAAGGAAAACAGGCCAAAGAGGGAAAAAGTGGTGGCCTGAGACCACCCTGCAGATGGAACAGAGCCAGGAGTAGGACCTAGCTCACCCAGTTCCTCTACCAGGGTCCTCCTCCTTGGCTCACACTGTCCCAGATGCTCTATGCTCACAGCATGCCCTGGTTTCCCTGTGGTTCGGATTTTTCTCGGCTAGGATACAAACATGGATGCACAGCTCCTCTGAAAGCCAGGTCCCCCACAGTCCTGCTTCAGCTAAACTAAAGCAGGTCATGGGAAATACCTACCACGAGTAAACATTAAGCTAAACTGTGAGCCAGGGAAAAGAACCAAATATTAGGAAATGCTACCTATTTTCTGTTGATGGAAAATACACCCAGCCCTTCAAGGTCTGCCTCTTCCAGTACCTCCCGTATCTCTGGAGACTGGTGGTTAAGCCTGCACCTGCCATGTTCTAAGGGAAACTCAGAAGGACTTTGTAAGCAGTTTGGCTCACATGCTAGCAGTCAGTTTTCCATCCAGATAAGGGATATCATCCTGGAATTCATATGACTCCATCTCACTTCTCTGGGAAGTGATAACTCTTGGCTACAGCGAGCAAACTCCTTGTTCCCATATTGCACCATATGGGTGCAAGACCTGGCTTTTGCTTTCTAATAAACTGGGATCTTTCAACAGCCTCAATCCAATGAAAATGGTGCTTTATGTGAATATCTGGAGTCGCTGCAGGGGTGTCACTGGTGTAATGGGATCAAATGAGGAAGGAAAGGTTAAGCTGTGTAACAGACTGAGGTCCCTCAGCAAACACAGTAGAAGAATCATTAACTAGTAGGGCAGAAGAGAACTATTGAACAAAATGGATTGAAACATTCCAGGGACACAATCCTCTGATGGGAAAGGTGCTGATTTCCACCCAGCTCCCAGAGGGAAAGCTGGCTCAGCCCAGGATGGGATTTTGGTCAGTGTCAGAGGAGGGTAAACAGACAAAGCATTCTCATAGGATGTGGCACACAAAGCTGCAAACCCCAAGTTTTCAAAAGGACACAAACTTGGTCTCCACCACCTCTAGGGATTGCCCTCACCACAGTGCTCTTTACTGTGTTGGTACCAGCTCTCTTACACAGTATTTTTGTATACTCGAAGGAGAAAAAAATTCCCCTGAGTTAATAGCAGAAAAAAACTCTCTTCAGAGGGCTGAAAAATTATTTATTTCCCCATACTGATTACTCAGCATTTACTTTACATGTGTGAAACTGTTCCTGATGTCTAGCAAGTTGGATGGAAATGATCTCTGTGAGCTGGACTTGATTTGAAAGCAAAGAAAACCTGTTTGCAGGTACTTCCATCTGTCCTTACTGCAGAAATTGTTTAATCCCCTTTGACATTTCTGGGGAACTTCCCTGTCTGAAAAAGGAATAGAAGGGGCTGTCCTGTGACATTATATGTGGCTGTTATAATACTTGTCCAGATAGAGTTGATGGTTAACTTTTCATTCAAACCTTTTTTGTCATTATTATTATTATATTATTATTATTGAGGGGGATGAGGGGAAGGGGAAATAAACCATGACAGATTTCTCACATAAAATTATATCATGTAGTTTTGACTCATATGAACATTTCTGATCTATGTGTCTATACAGCCCTGCCCATAAAACATTTTAGGAGCCTTGTGCACAAGATGTGTTCTGATAGAGGTCGATTACACATGAACAAATAGTGCAATGAATACATACACGCTCCCCAAACCCCCTGTGGGCTGGTAGATATCAAAACCAGAACCTGAAATTCCCTTCTGGGAGCCTTACATTACATGCTTGGAGCTTTCTCCCTGCATTCAATCACCTGATTTACAAAATGAATAGCAGATGAAGGGCTGTCATTTCCCTGCTAATTGTGACAGTGGCTGCACCCCTGTGGCAATCAATGTTCTTTTAATGGAAAACACCATGTATTTCAACTGGATTGCTTAGCTATAGTTTGGCATTCTGTTTATGGCAGAGAATTATTTGTTATTGAATCCTTAGTGGTCCATAGCATCAACTTCATTCTAATTACCAAGGCAGCCAAGTCTTATTTTTCTCCATTTACAGATATTTGTAGGACCATGACGAGAAAGCAAGCCACAAGTGACTCAGCCAGTAAACAGTGCAGTTTGCTGACTAGTGTTTGTTTTATAACCTTTGGCACATCTTGATATGTACATAATAATAGTTCTTAACCCATAAATAATATTTTAAAGAGGTCACACTATAGTTATTTAAGTTCAGGGGTTTATTTCCCAGAACACTAAGTAGCTGTGAATGAATTATGTTTAGTCTGATCTGCCACAGAAGGGTCATAAACTTATAAGTTGTAGCAAACCATGGAATATTACTCCTGTATGTCAGGCAAACTGTAAATGTAAAAGAATAATACTTGATAAGGGGGAAAGTCTTTTTATTTTGTTAAAGTAATATACGTTCCTAGGGAAAGACTGTAAAATTTCGTGTTAACTTAAGTGACAATTTGGGCAATCTCTCCACATACAGCTTGTGAATTTTGCTTGTTACAGGGGACTCTCTCTGCGTGTCTGAGGGGCTACAAAATCCACTCTGAGCAGGGAATCTTTTTCTTTCTTGGCTCCCTTTGGCTTACAGTATCCCAGAATCCACAAGGGGTGAGGAGAGAAACTTTTATGCTTTTGCATAGGGGTCATTAAATGTTGCTGACAGTCTGTTCCACTGCAACAGTCATGGACAAGGAGAAGGCTATAACCTCATTTCTTGAGTATGATGAACACCTAAGGGATAGGGAGGGAAGAGAACTAAGCTGCTGATATCAGATAGGAACTTTGATCATTTTGGAGTCTGCTTGAGGTCACCTGACAATTGAGGGAATAACAGCAGTGGCAGAGAATTGAAAAATGAAGAAGCCAAAGGGATTGTAGATTCTGGGAAAGATGCTGTGTGCAGGAAACAGGACATGGAAGCGTGCTTTAATCCAGAAGGATGTTGACTTCAAGACCAGCTGAGATAAAGAAATCCAACCAGTGAGGAGTGGAAAAGGCTTCCAAGTGCTAAAGAGAAAACATAGGTAGTAAGAGTGAGAAAGAGCCATACCTGCAGGAACTTTGCCTGGATCCCAAAGAGCACACAAAAACGAGGAAAGCAGGGAAGTGCATCTGAGTCCATATGTTTTTTGGTGTTGATTATAGTAATAACTTCAAAGCAATAACTGATTTTAGATCCTGCTGCAAAACCTAAGTTTCTGTGTGTTTCTCCAAAGCAGTGAACTGCATGGGTATAGCCCACAGAAAGGGCAGTTTTATGCAAAGAAGAAATAAAACACTGGTCCTGAGGCTGCTCAGCTGCTGTACGTGTAACCCCTATTTCAGGGAAGAGGTAAGATCCTGTGCTGAGGTTAAGACCAGGGCAGAGCCCCCACTGACAGGGTGTAGGAGAGCCAGCTCACTGCATATGGACCCACATTCCTGGCCCCAACAGCAGCTGGGACACCCTAGTCCATGTCACACTTCCCTTCCCTTCCCAGGCCTTCTCTGGGGAGATACAGCACTGTGCTGTCCCACCTCTTTGTTACCAGATGAAGTGGAGAAAGCTGGGGGCTCTTAAAATTCTGAAAAGTTCCACAGGTGACCTTTAAGAGATGCTGTACTGAGGCGGTGACACTTCCCAAAACAGAAACAAAGTATGAAACAAGAGGATCAATAATGAAGATCAGATCATTCTGGTTCTCCGAAATTTTCTGACTCCACCAACTACTTTGCTCCCACTGTCTTCAGGGGACCCTGCTGTGAAATTCTAGCTGGCCTGGAGACTTTTAGGAGAAGGAGATAAACAAGAATAAAGCAAAAAGTCACCAGCTGCATTTTTTTAAGTTTGCACTCCTAGTGCTGGATGCCTAAATCCAGGATTACCTCTGTTGTGAGAGGGCTGTGGCAGGGTGAGGCAGGACCCGGTTCACCACCCAGCTGAGCCCTCTGTTATTTGTGAGCTGTGTTAATGTCCTGGCTCTCCTTCTCTACAAAATCAGTCCTGCCTAAATGAATAGTTGCATACCGGTAGGGGAGATTTTTTAAAGAAAAAATATGACACTAAATTGTTGAGTCCCCATTGAAATCAGCAGGAGATGCATGCCTAACTTGTCCATTTGCCTTGGAAAACTCTAATAAATATTATTTTGAAATTCATTAAGTAAAAAGAAAATAAAATCTGGGTGATTTTTCTTGACTTTAAGAAATTAAAGAACAAATTATTTCTTCTGTGTGTAACCTTTGAGAGAACACATAAAAACAACCCTTTTAAACATTATAAAAACACTCAAGTTTCCTGACTGTACTGCAAGTATTCCAATTCATAGGTGCTCTTACAGTGATGAATTCAAATTGAATTGTAATTTCTGGGGATGGGGATTTAAACCAAAGGGTGAAAGCTGTGGCTGTGTCTCATGCTTGGATCAACCTGTGTCTAATATTACATGAACTCCAGCAGAGGCTTCTCCTCTTCTTGGAGTATTCAGTATGACTGTTTCTCATGTATTTCCCGTTTCTATTAATACAGCAGGAGCTGTGCTGCAGCCTTTCTCTCGGGGAGGGGGGCATTCATTTACATCTTTCATAGAATCATCACAGAATGGCTTGGATCAGAAGGGACCTTAAAGATCATCTTGATCCAATCCACAGGAAGGGCACCTTTCACTGGATGACGTTACTCAAACCCTGTCCAACCTGGCCTTGAACAATTCCAGGGATGGGGCATCTACAGCTTCTCTGGGCAACCTGTGCCAGGGCCTCACCACCCTCACAGTAAAGAATTTCTTCCTAACATCCAATCTAAATCACTCCTTGTTTAGTTTAAAAGAGTTTCCCCTTATCCTGTCACTACCTGCCTGTGTAAAAAGTCGCTCTCCCTCTATTCTTATAAGGTAGCTGTAAGTACCGAAAATGGTTTCCATTTTACACAGACATCTGATTCCATAAACCTGTAAGACTCTTCTGTGAATCCTTCCTTTGAATCTTCTTCCTGTTAGTCTGATTTGATTGTAATTCCCTAAAACATTCACAATTTTTCTTGGGTGAATAGAAGCCAAAAGTACAGGTGTGGAAAAATGCGATGCAGTACGCAATTTTGTTCATTTCCTTATACAAAACCATAAGGATGATTCCAGCTATGTTTTATCCTTGACTTTATTTATTGCAAAATTTCAATTCAAAATAATGGGAAAATAAAATAAATTGACTAACCATAGCATCTCCTATGCCCAGAGAGGTTCAAGGAACAGAGATCTTGGGCTCCCTGGTGATCCAAAAAAGTGACGTGTCAACAGGCTCCTGGCTGTTCTCTGTAGCCAGGCATTTCAGACATACTACCATGAGGTCATGTCGTATTTTTAATTATCTGTATTTTAATTGAAGCAGTTGAGATTACAGCAAATAACATCACTGTTATATAAAGCACAATAATTGCTCTGTCCTTTACTTGCCGCCCTCAGCTGCCAGACAACCGTGGGATGTAAAATGGTTCATAGATATTTTCTAGGTAGTGAAATCTCAGAAAACAACACAGTATAAAGACTACTAGTTTTCCAGGCCACTTTATACACACTTGCCATTGCTGGACTGGACAGAAGACACACAGAGATATTCCTGTATTATTAGGGTTTATATGGTGAATAGGACTATGATTTTAACCCATGAAGGTCTTGTGCCCAATGTCTGAGTGCAAAACATTCCGGTAAAGAATTTATTTATTTATAAAATAAGGTGTTTTAAAACCTGACACAATTGTCTGACCAGAACAAAACAAAACATCAGCTTATTAATTACTCAATACATGATATTTATTCATATTATTATGTTTAAATAAACAGATGATGCCCTCAAGGATGCTATTGCACCAAACAGTGTACAAGTAAAGGAATAAAAGTTGTTGTCTTCTCCCAAGAGGTCCCATGCCCATGTTCTGTTACACATATGCAAGTTCAGCATCTGGGCCTGCAGGTATATTTGAGACCATCAGTTCCTTGCTGCTTACACCTACCTGTTATAAAAACAACCATGCTGTGTGTTCACAGGAGATTTCACTTTAAGCAGCACTTTTCCAGGCCTGCACTTTCTGGTCAACTAAAAATCTAAACCAGTGTCACTGGAATTTCTGAGGGAAGCTTAATCAAGCAAACAAACTCAATTGGTTGGTTGCCTAAGTAAGGATGGAAGTATCCTTTTGAAAATCCTAACCCTGCAATTTTGGGCACCTCAGAAATAAAAAAATTAGAGTTCTTTTGTCGATATCACTAAATACAATATATGATAATTCATTTAATACTCTGTATTTATCTTTCCTAGACATGAGTCATTTCCTAGCACCACAAAACATCACTCAAGCACCATTCTTTGCTCCCTATAATTTACAGTGTAGTCAGCCTTGACTAATCATCCTAATTATGGCTGGTACTAAGGACTGAAGCACCTCTCCTCCCCCCTTCCCAAATACACACATACAAGATTAGCAATACTTCGAACAGATGATATTTTCTTCACAGCTTTTAAAAATGATATTTCTAAATTACTATGAGACCATTATTTATTAATTACAAGAGTACCTAAAAGTCCCAATTACCATTTTTCCACCAGGACACAGACAGAGACATGCAAAAGCCCCATAGATGAAAGACCCAGAGACAAAACCAAGTTACAGCAATTTAAATTACCACAGGTCAGCAAAACTATTTACTGAGCATGTGGATACCCTTAATCTGCTGCAGTAAGGCATAAAATGCATTAACTCAAACCTCTCTTACTGAGATGTGAGTGAATGTATTTTACTTTGCTTTGGTTTCATAGTCTCAGTGAAGAACTATTCCAGAGTTTAAGAGACATTTGGACAGTGGTCTCAGACACATGGTGTGATTTTTGGTGTTGTCTTGTGTGGGGTGTGGAGTTGTACTCAAAGATGTTTGTGGGTCCCTTTCAAATCAAGGAAGGGATTATCTGATGATCTATGATTATCTGTGGTGTTAAACCAGTGAAATTCATAGGGACACCTGAGCCCCACGGCATTCCCCAAATCGCCCAGCCAAGGGTTCCATCATCCCATGCAGACCATGGGTGTATGGGGTACCACAAAGCACAAGGCCAAACACATGTGCCTCCTACTGCCCTCTGCAAAAAAGGGCAGATTAATAGATAATTAACCTGTATTGGCTTGTCTTGTGGTACTTATAAAATGTGTTTTGCATTATGTTTTTGTAACAGTTGGCTAGCAAGACTTGACCTGCAAGGGTTAGGATGAATACCTGCACAGCTGGAGCCTTCAGTGGCCAATCCCAGTCCTGCTCTCATCATTTCCCCCTTTTATAAATGTAAATATTGGAGGTCTTGTTTAAACCTTCAGAACCTAAACATGTCATCACTATTAATAACATATGTTATAAGACACCACATGCTGGCAAAATAACCTGCAGTAAATGACACCAAAAATATTGAAAAGCTTAGCATAAAATTGAAACTCGTTAATGGTACACTGTGCAGTTTGGCATACAACTAGGGGCAAGAATTCCACACAATGGGACTGTGTGAGTGCTAACAGCAGGCTCCCACAAGATAAAATAAACTTGTTTTATGGACATGAGGAATTGATTTTTAATGAGATTCTGCTTGGCTGTAACATCATCCTGGGAGGGTGAGCTGGCTTTGTCCTTACCTCTGGTGCAAAATCATAGTTTGTAGAATAAAGATGCATTTAAATTAGGCCTATGGATTTCCACCTTCATCTTATTAAGTGAAAAGTAGGTGTTATCTCAAGTCTTGTTGTTAAAATGCCTACAAAGAAGATCTCCTCTTCCCCGCATTACCTATCTGTACATTCTGGGATCAGGGAGGTCAGCCCACAGGCAGAACACACACTCTTCGAGTTCTTTCAGGGATAAACTATCTTGCATGCTTATTTCCTGAGGGCAGAAGATTAGTAATAAAAGGGATAAATCTGTCTCTTTAGAGAAGCTGAGTAAAGGAATTTGAATTTATCTCTTCATGTCCAGCTCTCAAGTGCCTGTTAAGAAAATATTAAAATATAAAGAGGTTATCAAACTTGGGGTGTGATGTCAAATCACTGACACAGTCAGTCATTCTAAGAAAGGACTGTCCCTTTGCTGTCTATTCACATTTGATTATCTTTCTTATCCGTTCCATCAGGTAAAACCAATACTAAACGTTCTCTTTGAACCACAGAAACAAAACCATCGTCAAACAGTTGGGAAGTACCTTGTAACTAGGCAGCACTTGGGGAAAAACCAAATACAAAAGCAAGAACAACTATCAAACGTCTTCAGCTTTAAACTCAAAACATTTTCTTTGCAAAGAAATCACATTTTTGCTTCCCAAATCGATGTCACTTGGCCCCGAACAAGCTGAGCTGCACTGTGTTGTTGCTTTTCTTTCCTCTCTGCTGTTATGGTTTGCACTGTTTGTGTGCAATCATTGGCTTTTAATTGCCTTCTATTGCCTGTTTCATTTGTCAATAAATAGAAAGTGCAGACCTATCACCAAAGGCCTTACATCTGTTTCTCATACATCTTAGCCACCCATGGTGCCTTAAGCTAAAGCTGTCCCCTACTGCTAACCAGGCTACCAGTTTATTAGGGTTTTTTGCCTGCCCTTTTAAAAAGATGAAAGTCCCTAAAAGCTTTTTTTTGTGCAAGTGATGGTTGAAGTTAATGAAGTAAGCATCTGTTAGGTGAGAGAAGGTCACCCTGGGGTTGGGCACCTCCCAGTGGTGGGACCGGCATTCACCCAGCGATTAGTATGTGATGACAACACCTTAAAGATAATTAGTTGACAATGAGTTGAGAGCCTGTTAACCCCTTTAACACCTTATAGTTTATGATTATAATGAAACACTTTGGGACAAAACAAAATAGATCTAGTATTCCTTGAGTGATTTACCATTTTTTCGGTGTCTCACTTACCATTTTTTGTGACCTTCTGCCGAAGAACCAAACAGCTGCCAGCAGCACGTTTCTCTATCTTCATCAACCAGGGATGAAATGTGGCACCAGATTTCTGTCTGCTTTTTCCACTAGCTGTGAGCTTAAAGGCATTTTGGCCTGGGGTAGGAGCCATTGCTGGGGTAGATCCATGAGAACAGACAGATGTGAATTAATGACATTTCTCATGTGGCTGAAAAGTCAAGCTAAATATTTTTTGAGATGTCTTTTCACACTAATGTGGACTTACCCCTGCAATATTAATGGAAACCACTAGATTTGGCTCATCTGAGTATTACAGCTGGGCTCACTCAGGCTTCCCCCAGAAGCAAGAGAGAGCAGAGCAAGAGAGAGGCTTTTATAAAATAATCTGTAAGAAAGGCTGGATGAGGACACATCTCCATTTGAGTGAAGCAATCAGGAAACAGCATTGATCATGGGTGTTGGGAGACAACGAGGAGGAAGCAAATGGAGAACAACTGGCAGTCTGTTGTGATTTATATACACTGGCATTTCCCATCTTCATTCAGTCACTCAACGTGTTTAATCATGACATGAGAGCTCAAATGAATTATGACTGGCAGTAGCTCAAGAAATTTAGCAATAGCAAAGTAAAACAAATTTGTGCACAGCATTCAAGAAAAGCCTGTCTTGAGATTAAGAATAAAATTCCATTTCATTTAAAGAGATACGTATCTTGCACTTTCTACATATCCTTTGCACTCTCTAGTTCACTGTGGTAAAGGTAGTTTTGGTGAGAAAATTTTATGGGAACGTGTCCAGCACAGTTGGGTTTTTTTGACACAGACCCTGAACAAGGACTAGTCTTGCCTTCATGAGGCTTAGCACAGGACTTCTATTGATTTCAGCAGAAACAGGCTTTATGTTTGGTAAGTGCCCAAATACATGTCTATCTAAGCTATGCTGTAAACTTTCTGCCATGTGTCCACCATTAACAGTCACCAGGGTCCTGGGATGCACAATAGATCCACACAATTCTCATTTTTCCTGTGCCTCCCATTTCAGTCCTTTAAAGTGCTTTAAAAACATCAGTAAATTAAGTTCCACTGTGGCAAACTCTCCCTAGAGAGACTTTTATTCCCAGGTGACAGGCAAGGCAAGGCTTGCAAAGGATCCCCATAGGAGTTACAACCCAGACCTCCTGGCTCCCAGCCTTGTGCTGTACTGCTAATTAAATACATCTAGATTAATGCAGAAAATGTAGAGTTTTGTTATGCTTTTTAGGTTTAAAGGCAATATATGGATTCAGCACTGTATCAAATGTCCATAAACTCAAAAATAAAGTATTTTCAGCGACTTCTAAGTCCCTCATTAAGTAGCTTGTACTACTAGGTAGCACTGAGCTTAAGGAAAACTTATTATCATTTATCTTAATAGAATTTTAGGAATAAAAATACTGTCCTTTTTCAGAAGTCAAGATTATTATCCAAAACTGATCCATCTGTCTGATGTTATGACCATTCGTTCTTCTAGCAGTGTAAAGAACTCATAATAATTCCATCTGAAACACAGCCAGTAATTTGCTATTGTAGGTAGATGGGTCATAAAAATCAGAATTTCTGGAACATAATTGATTGCTTGAGTCTTGATTATTAAATGTGATTCAGGATTAATTCATCAATTCACTCCATAATACAACAGAAAAATATGCTAAAAATGCCATACAAAATCAGATTCTCTTTTCTCATGTGTATTACTCTCATATTGCTCTTTAGATTAACTGATCCCTCTTCCTGCAACCCTAAATGTGTGTTTAGTCACAATATTAAGTAAAGAATTATTTGTCTGGCTATGAATTTCAAAAAATATGGCTCATAATTAATGATGGAATTAAAAGAGCAAGTTTATGGGCTGAAACATCAGTACACCAGAGTATAAAAAGCCTCCACTGGCTTCAACAGAGCTACAGAAATTTATGCCAGCTGAGGATCTGTCCTCATCTTTACAAAATCTTTTTTTACCAGTTATTTCCTTTATCCATTTTAAACTACATTAGCTCTGGGGAGCCCATCTAAAATATCTGTTTGTAATGGGATTCTGTGTCGAGTTGCACAGTCCTGTTGGATTCAGCTCTTACCTGCCTTTCTTGTTATCTCATCAAAAATTATGAAAGCTCATCCTGATTTCAGCACACATGAGTTCAGAAAACACTCAGTTTGCACAGGTGTTTTGGAAAGTGGTGCTTTGCAAGAGACTTAAGAATAGTTAGACATGGAATAAGTGGAATTGTCAAGGACATCAAGGAACAGCGCTCTCTTTTTGTACATTTCACAATTTCTTTCAAAGATGTTTACAGCACTGTTGCCACCACCCTGCTCTGTTGTGGGCTGCTGCCTCCTCAGGGCAGGGGTCAGTCCAGCTCACTTTCCAGCTGGGTTTGCATTATTCCAGCAAAATGGGAACAGCTGGTTTGGTTTTGTTGATCATAAAGTATTTTCTTAAGAATTTTCAAGCCGTATAGTAAGGTCTCCGGGCATGTTCTCCTTTCAATGAGAACAATTTGTCAATATACAAGGATTTGTGTATTGGGTATTTCACCCCAACCTTCTAATCTCAAAAATAGGGGAAACCAAATAATATAGGTCCTGCAGATTAGGTATTTCGATGGAGCAACAGTATGTTTCACGTCTTATAACAAGGAAGGCACGAGCTGGACCTTTTGACAGACTCTGTTATTACTGCTTAGTTCCACAGTGCTGTTCTACAGAGGTGTGACCACAGACAAAATGCAAAGCCTTGCAGTGGCTGATCCTATGGGCAGGTTCTGTGACAGCATTCTTACTAACCAGCAAAGCTCTCCAGGCTGGAGAGAAGCAGGAACAGAATGGACATGCACGTCCTGTTCAATCACGAAACCCACCCGATCGCCTGCTCAGCAAAATGCTTGAGCAAAAGTCTTCCACTGGAGAGGTTACCAGCACTAAGCCATTTGAAAAAAAAAGAAGATCTCTGATGAGCAGCACTGCAGATGGAGAAACTTTCCATTGGTATAGAACTAAATAAATATTCCTCTCTCAATGTCAGCAAAATGCCTCCGCCAGCACAGCCAAGAAAAAGAAGGAAACCAGCGTGGGAGCCAGCACACAACCTTGTTTGGGGCTGCTTGAGGCAGGAATGGAGTCTGACATGTTGCCATTTTCCATGTACTGGCCATCACAGAAAAGTAGAAGTGACAGAAATAAACTTTGTGGGACTTCAAAAAGATGAACAAGATTTTCCAGACCCCCTATGATTCTACAGTGTTAAAAGATTTTCTGAATCAACCAGCAAATTTGCTGCCAAGCCCTTTTCCTGAAGTTGACAGAGATCCTACCTACAGAGCATGACAAGACCTAAATCCACTAAACCCAGGCAAATGTTGAGACTGTGTGAGTGTCTTTTCAGTAGCAGAGACTAGGAAAATGTTAGGATAATTATCAGTTTGCTTTGTCACCTTTATGTTTAGAGAAGTTCACAGGAGTTGCAAGCCTCCTATGTTAACTTTTTGCTTTCAGAAAATGCTAGAGACTTAAGCAAGCTTCCTTCTAGAAGGGCAAACAAATGTCTCCAAAGTTCACTTGCCCTTAGGTTTGTTTAATGGCAGCCTATGTCTGTCCCATCTCATTTTCTGTGTTTTCTGTGGCCTGTTTTTCAGGCCAGCAATGTCACTGCAGCCTCCTTAGTGCTGCTGCTGGTCTGCCCATGAATGCCAGCTTTGAGAGATTTCCCTGTTTATACAGCAGCTGGTACCTGCTCTGAAGGCCCTTCCAGTATCCACAGGCACACTCAGTAGCAAGTAACACCAATCCTGTCCTTGTCTCTGAACCAAGTTGCCTAATTTATTCTAAATTATAAAGGTAGGTGACTTAAGACCCATAATAAAGAGGCATCAAACCTTAACACTCCTCTTTTCATATGAAGGTTTTCATGGATAAAGACTCTACTTCTGCCCAGGTCAGACTTTTCATAGTTTGAATTTAAGGGCAGGAAGGGATTTAGGCAGCGTGTTTCTTCATGTGGGACCTTGGCCATGTGACAGGCCTGTCCAAGGGCCACCTGGCATGGGAGACTGGGAAGTATGAGATTAATCTCTCACCAGGCCTTTTAGGGAGGGATAGATGACTTCATTTACTAGAGGGGAAGACAATGAGATTAGAAGGAGCAAAGAACGTGTGAAAGGGGTGAGGAAATTTAAAAAAGTAAACACACAAGAAGTGTTTTGTTTTGTTTTTTTTAATCTGTATTTTAAATTTCTCTCAGAAGCCGATGTAGATTTGTACCATTAGTAATTAACAAAGTTAGAAAACTTTAATCCTCAACTGTCTGTGTTCCAGCTACTGCAAACATGACCTCTGAGACCAGAGAACACAGAATCTTGGAGCTCTGCAGAGGATATTTGTACAAGCTGGAGTGTCTCTGAGGCTTCGTGGAGGTTCAAGAGGATGATAAAGTCAATTTTTGCAAGAGAGAATGGAGAAAAGGCACCTTAGAAAGGATGCCACGTAGAAGAGGACTGGGGCATGTCATGTCAAATCCATACCAAGGGAAGATTAAGGATAAGCAGGCCTTGTGTGGTGGGGCTCACACGTAGGAGCCCGTTGCATGTCCAGCTGGTGAAACTCTACCAGGGCCATGTGACACACAATGTTCAGTTTTTGTTAACGTCTGTGTGGTCTAATTTTCTATTACTGTCAGCAAGTTATTTCTAGGAGTGCCAGGTTATTTTGTCCATAAACATTGTCCCCATCACACATTTCTAATTTTAACCCTATTTGTCTCCAGTTGATTTACATTTGGCCAGAAGCAAATTACCTATTGGAAGCATTTATTGAAAATTAATTAGGTGGCTAAAATACCTCCAGCAGATTCTGTTAACAGTGTCTGTTCCTTGTGGCTCTCCAGAATTCAGTATATTCCAGTTAAAACACCTAGCAATTAAAAAAAAAAATCATAAAATAAATGATATAATTAGTTCCAGAATGGAACTTGGTCTCTTTGAAATCAGATGCTTTCTTCTAAGGCTGCAGTGCCATACAATAGCAAGGGGTTTATAGTGCCAGGAGATTTTTGATAGAGGAGGGAGTAAGCACTTACAATAGGTAAGTCACTACATGAAGCAAAATGAAGGTTGTCCCTGAGTTTAAAATCAGCCAGCCAGGCAGGACAACTGTGCAAATACCAAAGTGGGGAACAGGAGGGAAGACAAGATGTATGAAGTGAGATTAAAATGAAAAATACAAGATTAAATCAGGGGTGATCACAGCACCCAAGAACATGGAAAAACACACTGAATCTCTCTAAAGAAAAGCCAGGATGTTAACATGATTTACTGCAAATAGTTCCACAACATTAAAATGAGTTTTTATTTTCTGTGTGTGCTGCTTCAAAGAACAACTCTGTGGGCTCATAAAAATGCAGAGAACAAATAGGGGCCTCTAAGACCAATTTATATGCCATGCCCACTGTGCACTGAGACACATATAATCTGTAAAATGTCAGCTTCAAAGTTCCACAGAGATTGGTGTTAACCCTGACCCCCGACCTTGCCGACTCTAGCTGGGCCCTCATGCTCTCTTAACCAGCTGTTTTAGATAAATGTGCTCCATTTTTAAAGAGATTGTCTCAGAGTTTTACGTGAATAGTAGTAATATTATTAACTCTCGCTGAAAAAACCACCTTAACCGAGAGTCTTTACAGATGGGCCAATCAAAGTCTTACCCCATGCAGAGGGTGGTGGGTTAATAAATATGTCATTGGACTGAAAATATTTAAACAACACCGAGAGAAAAGAGCAAGGCATACGACAAAAGGAAAGCATATTAGTACTGTTTCCTGTCAAAATACACAGAGGAAGCACTTTACTTTGACCATTTTCCTCATAAAGAGACACGGTAGGCCAAAACAAACAAAGCTAAGGAATCTGGCTTATCCCACTGTTGGATGCCGTGGACTATCAACTTAAATGAAGTAAGGTTGAGTGACCAAAGCCAGGTTCTCCTTGACAAGACTGTTAATTGAACATATCAGCAGAGGTAATCACACAAACTGTGGCCCCGTCGATCTCAATGCTTCTATTTCATAAGGCCTCGTATATGTTTTCCATATTTTGCTTTATGTATCACTCCAAAGGTAGGTGGGGGATTAGTCCCTCATGGTCTGTCGGAAGTCCAAAAGTATGATGTAGCCTGCTGGTTTGGCAAACCACAGACAAGTCTAAATCATCCTCTTGGAAGGAAGATGTCAAAGTTCAAGGGCACACAGTATATTTCAGACAACAAAGAAGCAGTTGGTGTCCACTCATAATAAATAAAAATAAGTTGGGGTCAGAATTACAAGTCAACTGACTCCCCATTCACTGAACATCGGCCAAAGACAACTGGAGTCACAGGGAAAGCTCACAATGATTTTGCAAGGTTTTGACTCAGACCCACTGTGAACCCAGCCCTGCTCTTCATGTGTCGATGGGATGAGCATTTCCATGGGACTTGGGTCTGGCTCTTCAGCACTGTATTCAGGAACCACCCTTTTTTTTTTTTTTGCTGGTGGTGTGTTCAAAAACTTTCTGAATAGACAAAAGAATAAAATGTAATTCCTTAGAAACCACAACAAACACAGAAATACAGCACGTAGGTTAAAATAAATAGAAAATTTAGAAATATTCCTGTTCTCTAAAAAATAAAGTATTTCAATTCAAACCACTGTTTAAAATACTGCAGCCAAATTTTTTCTACACTGTCTACTTTCAGGGACCACAGCACAAACCAATTTTATCACTATGCTTCAAAACTCTCATTATAGTCTTTCTGGGTTAGCAGACAACCATAACAACAAGAAATCAAACACACAACTGTCAGATCACGGAAAGTTAGACCTGAAAGCCCAAGTTTGGTTCTTCCCCTCATAAAAGAAAACCTCCTTATCGTTACAAGTTATTTGGTTGTCATTGTAATACAAACAAGAATCTTATTCACTCCCATTCACAGTATCCTGCTTGCAAAATTGACTCAGTTCTGAGCAACAAAAAGAGACTGACAAGAAAGAGGAGTTTGAAGAACAACTCAATCTTTCAAGCTTTGGCATATTTAAACATTTGCTTTCTCAGCTGTCTTGACCTTAAAGTTTGAAATTTTCCAAATTCTTTGACAATGCCAATAAATTAGGTCTGAAAGTTATTTTCCACATTATTGGATTCATGTTTTCTAAACAGAGCGTAACCTCCCACTAACACATGCACTGTTGTGAGAAGTTGACAGAGGCACAACAAATTAAAAGGGAGAGAAACAAACAGAAGCTTTAGTAGATATAATAAATACAAACAAAAATACAAATAAGTACAAGCAATAAAGATAACAAATACAAAGCTAAAATTAATGTGCATTATTGCATTTATATAATACATAATTTAATATTTCATGTCACATAAAAATCTAAACCACTTTCCGACAGAAGAAACCACAGAAAGTATGAGGGCAGGACATACAGAAATCCTTTCCATAAGACTGATCTGTGGCTGCTTTGCTTTCATCATCCCTCCTTAACACATAAACAGGCTCCCTACAAAATCTCTTTGGTTTTGAAATGTAATCTCCTTAAATAGCACGGGAGAGAACATGAGTTTAAATTACAGGCAAAACAAGTTTGTGAAGGTAAACATTTTGTTTTCTAAATACCCAAAATAGGTTGATAGTTTTGAGTTCTATGGGCTTTGGGAGGTTTGCCTTTCCCCACACGACATATTCCCTTCCTGTTCCCTTTTGTGTCCACAGAAATTCTGTTGACTAACAGAGAAGCAAAAAAGTGCATGAACACATGAACAATCTAAATAAGAAACATGTTTCTCCACGCTTGTTTATGGTAAAAATCCAATTACAGTTCCTCAGGATGTCTGAACCTTATGACAATCCCTCAGGAATTACAGGTCTTTCAAGGAATAAGATGATGTTCATCCATTTAAACTGACTCATTGTTTTAAACCCAAATATTGTTTCTACTAGAACCATGAACCCATCTTTGCTTCTCGTTTGGATGCTCTGAACTGTAGGCAGAGATACAATGGGATTTGCATCACAGAGCAGCAGTAACCCTCTTTGTAACTCCTCCTCTGGTTTGTAAATCTAACCTTTCATTTCTTTCTACATCACCTCTGTACTTCTCACATCCAGGGCTTTGTCTTCCCCTCTGCCACTTGGCACAGCTTCCTTGGTGGTAGCACTCCCATGTGCTGGTTCTCTTTAAAAGCTCTCTGTGGGGAAAGAAAGCTTCCCTTGCTCATCCTTAATCTGGTCTATCTTGTGTTAGTAGAAACATCACAGCCCTGTGGCGAAGGTACTGGTCTCATATTTGGCAAACTCAGCCTCACATTGTTTCTCTACCAAGGACCTCCTGTATGGCCTCGAGCGAACCACAAAAGGCTAAATCATGAAGCATCTTTTGGAGCTCAACTCACAAACACAGACCTTCAGCACCCTGGATGCAGGGCCATCTCTATATTAGCACCCTCACAGTCTCTGGTTGCAGGACATGTACCACCACTCCAACACTGAGCACACATACAGGAAACATTTACCAGATCCCACACAGAACAAAACATCAAGGAGAGAGATGTGTGGAGAGCTGTTGCTTTTATATCTACAGTATAGAGGAGGTGGGAATTTTCCCCACACATGTGCTAAGCTTCAACATTTTTTTCCTGCCCGATTCAAGCCTCACACCTTCCTAGAGATTTTCCTAATTCCTGTGCTATAGGATATTCAGAGGTAGGAAATTTTTAGTCTCTCCTGTTTGTACAAAATAATTAAATGCTTATAAAAGCAACTGCTTTTGCCTGAGTGATGGTGTTAACCACCAAGCTAGAATAATTCACCCTCCGACCCTTCACACATCGAAGTGTTTAGAAAAATTACTCCTTGGAATATTACAGAGCTGCAGTTTTCAACAGTTTTCAATTCACAAGCCTCCTATTTTTTTTTTCCAAAAGAGGTATGTATCCTTGTATAGGGAATTTAAACCCACTGACAATAGGCTTGCTTCTGTTAGCTGTTTTTCATGGACCTCTTGGAGCATTCTGCAGACTCCCAGAGGTACATAGACCACAGGCTGAAAAACACTGTTGCAAAGGGAAAAAAAGAGCACAAGTTTAATAACATTATCTCATTCTCCAGAGACCTTAAGACTGCTGCCTTCCTAATGCATGTTCTGCAGATCTTGGGCTCTGAGGAGATGGAATATGAGACACAATCTAGATGTTCACCTGCCAAGGGAGGAAAATCCTTTCCCTTCCCAATGAGACACAAGTATTGGCACAGGAGGTCACTAAAACCGAGTGTTTGCTGCTGTGGTGATGTGGGTTCTAAAAAGACAGATGTGTGTGAAACAAGATCCTTCATTCCATGAGACCCCACTGTACTATAAGAAAGTCATATGGGAACGCTGACACAAGTGGAGACTGTTCAGTTTTGAATTGCAAAAGACATGGTTTGCTCCCCTTTGCCCTCCCTGCAAAAAAAAAAAAAAGGAAGGGAAAGAGACGTGTCCCTACCTGGTGTTGATGGAAAGCACATTTCAGCTAATCTAGAGGCATTTCTGAGCTACAGCTTATGGTAATAATGTCACAGCTACAATACCTGATTGTTAGAATCCCCCTAAGATACTCATGAAGAGTAGAGCTCAGCCCGAGCGTGGTGAAAGAAATGCAATCAGTAAAGTTGCAGACTTTCAGACACTTTATTTCTGTAAGGACTTAGAATGGATTTTGCACTTAAAAGTCTGGTTTGTAACCACTTAATGCTTCCTTTAATCACTGGAGGGAATGAACTACATCACTTCCAGGTCTAGTTCATCTGAATTACTTCAGATGCCTTCTGTGAGATAAATCCTACACTCCATGTGCCTCTCCCTTCATGGACTACAAAGAAATGCAGAATATTAGCACGGAGCAGAGAACTACTCTGCAGGCACTTCCACCAGGACAAATGAAACCCACCCCTCATGTTTAACTAGCTCTGATTCAAACTTTTGGGTGGAATAGCAAAAATGCAATGTCTTCATCAAAGAAAACATCCAATTCTGTAATCAGCATTGCAGACACAGTTTTACTTTCCCCACAGATGAATCGCCAAAATAGGAGCTGCAGGCCAAGTACCTCAACCAAGGTCCTTTAGGTCACAATGCACAGATGGACTCTGATGGGCTGTGGCAGTTTTGGCAACTGGGAGAGAAAAATCCAGCTACTACTTATCTGGAGCTGGAACAAACTCCTGTATTCTGGGCTTGCATATGAAGGGGATTAGGATGAAAATGCTGAAGAACTCAAAGCCAGATGGCTGAGGAGCAGAGACTGAGCTTGTTCAAAATGAAAGCCTCCTGGAAGCAAGCAGGGAACTGAAGCAGCAAAAGAGTCTAGTGATTTTGTTATAATCAAAGAAAATCCTGCTTCAAATCAATTACTTAAGTATTTTGCCTCAGTCAAAAAAAAAGGCATTTTAATGAATTCCAGTGTATTTCTGCAGCACATAGACTACAGAAGAGTAAATAAGATAATAATTAAATTTTCAGTAAAAGGATAAAGCAGGAATACATGGAATAATGTAGGTAATGGTTGTCATTGCCATTGCTTTGGTTATGGCAGGTGTTTGCCACTAAGCAGAACAGTGGTCAGTTGTCAGATGATCACCAACCACGGCACTGTCATCTGAAAACCAAGAACTTTCCAGTAGTTAAAAAACAGGTCTCAAAAGCTCCATTTCAACAATAACTTGTTTTTTTCAGTAGTCCAAGCCCAGGCTACATAACAGATTTTTTTAGGCCATAAGGAGTCATTGTAATAATCAAATTAGATCTCCTGCATTACACAAGCACAGAACTTTTCCCTGACACTCCCACAGCCAGAACAATGACAAGTCATATAGATGTTGTATGGAATTTCAGTTTATGATATTTTGCCATTTTAAAAAATGAAAAGGGCACAAAAATCTAATGAAAAGCAAGCTGGACATATAGTAAAGCTGTTCAGCATTCATAGAAACACTACCTCCTCCATGGCACAGCATCCAATACCGACTTAAAGACTCCAAGCAACCCTAGGCAATGCTTTTGGTGTGATTATCTCCTCAGGGCTATTATATTCTTGCCATGACTTCCCCACTGCTATTTTTTACATGGTAATTTGAAATTTTTCTTAAAATTCTCATGCCTGGATCTGTATTTGGGAGATTGACATAGTTGCAAAATCTCTCTGCTCTGTCTTCCCCTTTCATAATTCTTGCAAAAAGAAGTACTTCTCTGTGTAAGTCAGAGCTGCTGGAAAAGCAAATTTTCATATTTTGGCCATCGGTTTCATATTTATTCTTCCTCTGCTAAGTATGAAACCCACCACTTTTTTTTTTTTTAATAGATAATTTTAGTTTTATTTTCTTAAGAAAGAAGAGTTGAGCTCTCATGGTGTCTGTGGCTGTAGTTTGGTGTGCATTTAAAGCAGGTGCTGCGAATGTAAAGACAAAATACTTGCATGCCCTCACCCCACTCCTCCTGGCCACCCACTTCTGCCTGCACAGGATGGGTTCATGCAGCCTTGCAGCAAAGCAGAGGAGGGAATGGTGCTGGCTGAAAAAAAGACAAACCATGATAACCCAAACCTAATACCCAGATCCAATCCTTCATACATTTTTAACTGTGATAAGTTCACCACCCAGCTGTGCCAAGAACAAACACCCAGAGGAACAACAGACAGCCTGCAGGGAGCAGAGAGGGAGAGGAGTGCTGAGTTTTCCAGTGGACAGCTTAAAGGGTCACCAAAGTACTCCATGTGTGCGTGTGTGTTCATCAGTCTTTGCTGTTGTCTCCCTGTATAGCTCTTAAATCTGTCTGGTCACCTCCACCAAACCTTACAGCAGGGCTGAGGACTCAAATACATCAAGTTCCTACTTCTCACTCCTGAGAAAAGGGGAGAGATCAAAGTCAGAGACTCCTCAGAGGAGAAAAACCACAGTGTGAGCTCAGCTCTTATCAGCCATCAGAGAATCCACATGTCCAGCCACTTTCAGAGACACTGGTGTTATTAGTCACCAAAGCATCCACACTGGAGGGACACAGGAAGCCTGGGTTCACAAGTTCCACTGCTCACTGAGCAACTTGTTTGATTTACTAGCTTTTATTCGACTGGTTTGGAGTCTCCAAAGAATCTGCAGTGCTGACTGTACAAGAACAGCTCTCTTTGGTGCTGGCAAGTGATTAGAAGGAAAAGAACCAGAACAGCCTTTAAAACAATCAAGGCAGCTTTTTGATCCAGGACCCTTAAAAAAAAAAAAAAAAGACTTATACTCAGTTTCAGCCTGTGGGAGGAGAAACACTTTCCAATCTGCCACACACACTCACCCTGTCACCTATCCCAGGTTTGGTCATAGGGGGCTTGGAAAAATGTTAATCCCCTTTTCAGTGTTAGGCTGCGTTTCACCACTGTGTAACTTTTCAAATTCATAGCAAAGTGTCCTAGGGCTCGACAGACACTTTGCAAGGAGCTTCTGATGCTGAGTGAAAGTAGTGGCAAGAGTTTATTACCCTTCACAACCATCCTGTGCATGAGTGGGAGCAAAGGAAACTCTCTTTGAGGAGGATTGGAGCTCACATAAAAATTTCACCTGCCCCTTTCTGTAAACACACACACGGAGTCTGACTTAAGAAAAGAGGGAAGAGGAAGGACTTTCTCCAAAAAATAGGAGAATACTTACTTTTTAGTGCTACTACTACAAGCCACAATTCCATTCAGCCTAATATTTCTTAGACCTGTCCCATTTTGTCCTGCAGAGGTCGGTCTTGCCTGCAACACACTGCAAACAGCAGGTCTGTTCCTCTCTCCTAAAACTGTTCAGGGATTAGGAGAATTATAATTTGGGAAGGTTTTGTCTGTCTCTCCCTGTGCGCCCCCCCCCCCCCCCCAAAAAAAACCCCAACCTTCCTTAAAGTTTCTCTCTAAAACAGAGATGCATCGTTTTTACAAGAGTTTATGTTCTGAAAAAATACAAGTGATGATGATCTGATGATCCTCCCAAATTATATCACCTATCCCAAGAAATGCAAAAAGCAAAGGATAAATCTTATTTAAAAAGAAAACCCCTCTGGTAACTGGAGAATAACCTAGCTTTGTTATAAATATGAATGAATTAAGGCTTTTTATTTTATTTTTCAGCCCAGCATTTGCACTTACACTAACCAAGGTCTCTGGGCATAAGATGTGAAATAGAGCAAGCCCCTAATGTAATCAGCTTTTCTTTCCCCCCCTTTTTTTTTTTTTTTCAAATTTGTAACACATTTTGCCCAAGTTGAGATATAGCCTTGCTCCTGAAGTGGTACCAGAACACAATCTTAGAGGCTACAACATACTTTAAATGCCCCTCCAACTCCACAATTCTCAAATGTATGACTGCAGACATCTTCTGACATTGCGAGCCTTGGGTCACCCTTCAGGAGGAGGAAAAAGAAATCTCAGCTCCATAGCAATGAAACACCGAGAGATTTTGCTTATTTACCCTAAACAACATCTGATGCATCGTGTGAAAAGCTCCTTGCATCTGCACTGCGAGGGGGGTTCTTATCTCCTCTGTGCCATGAAACATGAGCTGAGAGGCAGCTCCCTGCTAAGCTGGTTTCGAAGGCGATTTCACTTGCATTTTCCAAACCAGTTCAACTTTCCCACCGTCTCAGGACCAATCCCCAGCTAGAAGTATTTAGTGTGGCAGCTGCTTCCTGAGGCATTTGGCCTCCTGAATGCATTCCTTGGGGACCAGGAAAAGGATTTGGAGGAAGCCGGAGGTAGTTCACTTTTCAGCATTTTGTGGTCAGCCTCCTTTCCTCGTCTGCAGCCCTGTCAGGAGGGATCCTCAGATTAGAAGGAAAGAGAAATCCCTGTCAACTTCAGTAACCGGGAAAGAAGCAGAGGCTCAGATCAGAGATGAACCTTCAGCTCGCATTTGTGTGAGGGCAAATTAAGCCGGGGAATTTAAGACAGCAATTGCTGTCAGAGAGAGGACAACACCTTTGATTTTTAGCAGGAAGATTAAGAATTCATTAGTAGGAATGAAGGCAAAAGTTCACCTGAGGAAACGAGGGGTTTGCCTGGAAGGCAGCAGGGTCCTTTATTTAGACTTTTTCCTGCCTTGTGCATTCCTATCTATTGCTTCATATCATCATGTGCTGCTTTGGATGAGCAGTTAATAGCAGCTGGCCTGATTTAAACAACAGCTTGAGATTACCTTTAAACCAAGCAACAGAAATCTGTGCTACTGTAGATGTCGATGCAGACGACCTGACTCCTACCTATGCCTAGTAACAGGCAGGATTTCCTTATAATCTCTCAATACTTTCCAGGTGAAATCACTGAATCCCTGCTGGGGATTACATATAGGATGAATCACAGAGAAGTAGATTTTTGTCCATAGTTGTTATGTCTCATTATTCTTGTCTGGCAAATGTATACTCTCACCTTTATTTGTCACCTTTCCTGCTCTTACACTTGTAAATGCTCCCCACAAGTTAAAAATATTTCTGAAGTGACTAGTCAAATATATAAAACAGACGCACAATTGCATCTTGGGATGAATTAATTCTGTCTGTGTGTGAGCAAGAGTATAAATGTGTGGGTAGATCAGGGAATATATCGGATGAAGCACAGCAGCTGATTTTTAAATCTCCAGACCTTGATCACTGTTTCTTTGTGTCTGATTTTCTTCCCTCTTAGGTAGAGAGGGAATCATCAAGGACATTTTAAGAGGTAATCCCATGTCAAGTATTACATTTAAATTTGAATCAGACTTAAGATAAGGCCAAAATGTATCCAACACTTCCAATTTCTTTTTTATTTTCTGTTATTTGGAGTATAACATAAAAACAGCCAAATTGGCAGGAATTTTCCTCCAAACTAGCAAGGTAAGGAGCCAGCTCTGTAGGCCTTCTTACAGAGCAGTTCCTGTAACCTTCCCTGTCAGCAGGCAGTGCAAATACTGACTGGGGTTGGTGGGTGTAAATTAGGCTACCACGGCGGATGTTACATGGGGAGATGCAGGTTCCCTCGGTGTACTTTGAACAACTGTTCTTTGTCTGAGAGTTTGACAACCTGGCCCTATGTCTCAAGTGTCAGGGCTACAGTGAGTTTTATGGCAAGGCTCAGATCTTCTCAATTACATATATCATCCTGCACTGAGAGAGACAGTGGACATGGCTCCTTTGAGAAGGCAAGCAACACTTTTAACTAAACCCTCACCCCTGAAAACCTGCATTATGTATTCCCATCCTCCACAGGCAGTGCTTTGTGTTAGAAATACTAACTCAGTGACCAACAAAGCTGTAATTAATGGCAAAGGGTATGGCTGGTGAAGAAGGTTCTGCATAGCCATATTACCATCTAGGAATTTAGATGAGACATTTGGATCACTGAATATAGTTTGAGCTACCACATACAAACCTGTCATCAGTGTTTCCAAAAATTAAAAGTCACATGCTCAGGACAAGAGCCTCTGGATGTTTGACCATGGAGCATGAGGTGCTTCCACTTCACCTGCTTCATTACCTTCAGCAGGACAAGTGTTGAAATAAGTGATGTGCACAGGATTGGTTTGGCTCTCAAGAGAACTGGATCCATTTACCTGATACCTTCTTGCATAGCCTTGTCCATGGAAAGCCCAGATCCATCAGATGCAGTTAGTCAGTCCATTTAAGTCAATGGGAATTGTCACTGAACCTTGTTGAGACGTTTCAGGTTTTCAGTTTTAGGTGACTCAGTTTTCAGCCTGCAAAATTCCCTGTCTGTTTATTAACTCTTTCCTGGGAAGACTGTGAGGACGGATGCATGTTTGGACATAATTTATGTATGCATGATTTTTTTGCATATAACACTGATGAGGACAGGACAGACAAACATCTAGAAAAGTAAAAGTAATGTGCTGAACAGGCAAGATCTGGTCCTCTTGGTTTGTACTGTTTCTTCTGCATTCTGCGTTAGAAAGGAGATGTGACATGGCTGAATGTAGTTTATTTTCTCACATGCTTGTTATATAGTTGTGTGTAAATATCCAGGCTCATGCAATCTAAAATAATCCATTTAATGCCCTTGTAAAAATTCAGCTCTTCTACTTTTCTAAGGAGCCTGCTAAAAGAAACAGCTACAGAGTCAATCTCAGGTATAATAGATTTTTCTTTAGGCTTCAACAATAAAATAGTTGGTGGTCTCTAATGCTACTGCCTTTAAAACATTCCTGGGTTTTACTAGGATAACCCATAAGTCTGGAAAGTCCCACCCTAAGAGCAGCAGCAGCTTTTGTTCAGAAAAATACAAGTTTCTTCTTGTACGATGCTGGACTCAAGGGTGTCTGAACCATGAATGGGTGGCTAAGGGCATAATAGGCCACAGGTTTCAGACTTTTACGAGGAGGGGGGGCAAAGGCAGTCCTACATTGTGGTGCTAATGTATACCACTACCTGAAACATGAAAGGACTTCATCCAGCTCCTGTTAAACATGGGCAGGTCGACAGGTATAGCGTAGTTGAAGCTCTACTGACTTCCAGGGAGCTGTGATGATTTACTTTCCCAGATCTGGCCATATATCTACACACCATATGTTGTCTGTAAGCAATCATAGAGTGCACAAATTTCTTTAGCAAACTTTTCTATGAAACCATACGAAAATGAAAATACCTGTGCAGAGCTAAAAGACGATTTCTGAAATACACAGTCACTTGTCCCACTGCAAATGACCACGTTGCTCCTTTTCTTTCTAAAATGCCTGGAAAATAATGCTATGGGTCACTGTTTCTATGAAACTGCATTTCTTCTTGGTTTATTATTGCTGACTGACTTCATGAGCTAACTTTTCAGAGGAGCACATGTGAATTTATTTACATACGTGCCAATTATATTAATAGAAGTTGCAATGACTCATCACTGCACGTTGCTAAAAATCCTCCCTCATCTCATCTTCACAGAGAGATTTCTGCTCCATGTGAATTGCCTCAGCTTACCTTGCTAGAAGTTCACACATCCTTATTCTCTTGGGAAGAAAAGTTTGCTTTTCTTTCTGGGCTGGCAGATACTCAGCCTGCCATCCCAATGACCAGGCTGCAGCACCTTGACTTTGTTTCAAGGATCACTGTTAAACTATAATCCTGTTTGGGATTCAAATCCCAGCTATCTTCCTGGCAAAGAACACCTGCTCACTCTTCTCCCCCTGGGTCCTTGTTCAGTGATGCTTTAAAACCCCACATGTATACAAGCAATAAGAACATTGAATTCAAATTTACATTTTACATTACAGCAAAAGACTCCTTTGCTGTATCAGAACATTTGTATAAGATCCAGTTTATCTCATAATGCTGGAGGTAGCTGGACTTTTTTATACTCCATATAGATCATATTTATTAATTAATAGTTTTTCTCTATCCTCATTTTGCTCTCTCACATAGCTCTCACATCTTTGTTTTTTCCCAATATTCCCACCTCCCTCTTTCTCAATCCCACTTAAATTTTCTCCCTGATCTTTCTTCTCAGGGACTCACTTTTACAAAATACATACCCTGCCACTATCAAACTGAACCAGATCAGTTTACAGTGTTTGCATGCAGGCAAAATTAGGCAAAATGCTCAGTCTAATATTGAACACCCTCAGGTAAGAGGGCAGCATGACTCAGAACTTATGTAGGGCTTTAAAAAACTGCTCTGCAGTGACCCAGCACAGTTTCCAAAAGGGGCTTTTGAAATTCCCACTGCGAAGCTTTAAACTCCTGATCTAAAGTTCAGAAACAATTCCTAAATAATCCTGTGTTTCTTAAAAAGTGATGCTGGTGGTTTATAGTCCAGAAAGGAGGTTCCTGTCCATGAAGACCAAGAATTCACAGTTTAGAGGGTCAGTCTGTCCCAGTGAGACAAAAATAGAATAGCTGAGGTGTTTTGCATAAAACTGTTTTGACAGTTGTATTTTAGATATGCAGACGTGTGGACAGCTATTTCAGTGCCCTCTTTTAGTTCAGTATGTTCAGGTAAGCTTAGAGGTTTACCTGAACTCACTCTCAAGTGAGTTTTGGCAAGAACATCTTGATTAGAGCTCATAAATGCTAACTGTATGGTACAACATAATCAAGTTGTTGATGGCACTGCTTTTAGCAGAACACTTGAGACAATTTTACTTTCTTGTAGAAGTGAATCAAAGAAAAAAAGCACTCCCTGCCCTAAAGAACTTTTAGTCATGTCAGACCAAAGTAATGATCGTTTCCACTTCTGTAGTGATGAAAAGGGGCAGATAAGAGTGTGAATTTTTAGCCCAAAATTGAAGGAAATAAAGGGTGTAAGTGTTGCAACCCAGGACCCTAATGGAGCACAGCCATGGAGCCTGAGAGAGCATAAGCAGATTCCCCCAAGAACTCAGGGATCACATCACAGAGCTGAGCTCCCTGAGCTGAACCCAAGTCCCAGGGCAAAGCTTTATCCATCCTTCCACTTTAGGCAGTTTTACCCAGGTAGCCTCAGAGGTCCAGATTCTGCCCTGGGGTACGTGTTGGCCTCATTAACTTACTCTAAATAAGAGCTGCAAGAAGAACTTAGCCCACAGCAACCAAGATTTATGGACTGAAAATGCCACATACTTTGCTTTTTATTCAGGGAGGAAAAAAAGCTTGAAACAAGTTGAGCAAAGCAAATGGATCAAGACTGCATATTTTTCATTCTGAAAACAAGAAAATATATACACATGAACATAAAAAACACAGGTGCCCAAGCACTACAGTTGCCTCCTAAATCTGCTATAAAGCACCAACAGCTATGTTATACCTGTCTCCAGACAGATACATAAATTAATGGTCTGGGGTATTTTAGCAGGAAAAAGTCATCTTAAATAAACTTTTTTTTTTTTTCATCTTTTTCCCTAAGGCCTGGTGGCCCTTTTACTTGAATTAAGTGTGTATAGGTGCCATGCTCTTTGAACATAAAACTGCACAGCAGTTTATTCTCAACAGGGAAAGGAAAAGCTTTGGTTATGCTGCTTTCCTAATATTTTTTGCAGTTTATGGAAAACTCCCATAAACAGAGTACAACACAGTAAGCTTTCTCTTCTAATATGCTGTCTAGACTGCTTAAAATATGAGTTCTTGCCTACCGTGTATCATGGCTTAAACTTTTGACCTCATTTCTTTTCCCTTCGACCACTTCATAGGTTTTGACCCTTTACAAGTATTTAATACCCAAATGGCATGTCACCAGAGCTGCTGGGGCTATTAGAACTCTTAAAACCTCTCCTTTATTGTGCAGTTGAGAAAACTGACTGCAGTCCAACACAGAAAGTTAGAAAATATCTTCCCCCTTCATACAGCCCTCAACATACAGCATCTTCCCAGGCTGGGCAATGTTGATCCATGCTAGAAGTGACAGCAGGCTCTTCTGTAACACCATCACATACGTGCTAGAAGGGGCACAGGGTTCATCATGGAACCACACAAACACTGGGGCATTGTTAATGCATGCCTTTGATTTCTGTTTATGGCCCCCAAGTTGAGTGATCTGTCTTGTTGGCACCAACCTGACTATTTTTAAATGATGTAGCAGCTGGCTCAACACATACTTCAAAGATTTATGTTTGTGTCACAGAGCCCTCTCACTGAAAGGGAAACTCTGGAGTAGCTTCTACTCACTCCATGCACAGAGAGAGTTAACATACTTTATCCCAGGCCACCACAGCATGGATTTCAACTAAGAAAAAGCAGTGAGTTATAGAAGGGAAGGCAAATACAGAACAACAAAGGCAGTAGTGAAACATCTGAGGATTTCAACAAACCTTGAAGTTCTGGAAGTACAACTCTTAACTTCGGAGTTCTCACGCTGCAGAGTCAGGTAAACTCCTGATGGGCATCAAGTGCAGGAAACCAGCCCTTCCTATGAAATGAAATACAGAAATGGAGTTAATTCCTGCACTTCCAGAAGGACGTGGGTAGACACTCACCCACATGGACTTTGATGTGCTCATGTTTCAGTAACAGAGCAAAAGAGCCACTCTGGAGGTCACTGTGCTGACTATTATAACAAGGTATCAGTTTATGAGGGATATCTATAAACACCCATGCCTGATGCAGAACCACAGAACATTTCAGATAAGCTCTCACATGCTGGCACTAGCAATTACCAAAGACACTGTTTTGTACAGAGGCACTTACTTGGCCTACAATGCCTCTCCATTACAAATAGTCTGAGTGAAATCCTGTGGTTAGCAGTCATTCCAGAAGTGGCTGATCATCCTTGCCTTCACAGAGGTCCAGAAATCCAAAGATCCAGAAGGGAATATTTTTTACTACTGACTAGAAAAATATATGCAATTCCTGGCAGCATTTTCCTGGCTAACCCGAGGTGGACACTCTCACGAACTGAAGACCTGAAAATGCATCAGTGGTGTCCCTGTACAAACAGGGGAAGCCAACCCAGTACAATCTCTATATTTAGGCCTCTTGTGATGGGACAGGCACTTACTGAACAAGCTTGAGATGTGAATCCCATCATAACAGACCCGTGTTGATGGTGGGGAGTTGATGGTGTCCTACTGTTGTTAACAGTCACAAATCACCCTGAGTTTATTGCAGCTCTGACGCTACAAGGGAGGGCCTCCCTGCCCCAAAAACCTGAGAGAAGAGAAATAACAACCCCAGTTGACTTGTGTCTGGGTTAGCTGTGATTCCACTGTGTCTATTAAAAGCAATTTTTAACATAAGGTGACAAAACTGAGGTATCTTTATACGGAGAGTAAAAAACCCTACCCCTTCCTCCGTCCCTACACAGCTGAACTTGTAATGCTGACTTCAAGAAAGCTGCACAGACCATGATGCAAATCCCTGAGCCCAAGAGACTTTAGCCAAGACTGAAGTGAGATGTGCAGTCTCACATCTAACTTCTCAATCCTCCCCCCAGGAGAAGGCAACAGACTCTCTCCATCCAGTTTGCCTCTGTACGGATGGAGAGGGAGCTGGACAGGCCATCCTGAATTCAGAAGTTCCTTCTGTTGTGGAGGTAGCACTATAAATTCCTCTAATTTTGCTCCTTCAACTGCTCTCTAAGCTGTTTCCTGTGCTGTCTGGTTCACTGTCCTAGAACAAATGACTTTTAAAAGAGATATTTTGTTAAAATGTCCAAAATCAACCGGTGCTCAAATGCTTGGATTATGGAAAAATTTTAACAGTATAAAAAATTAAACCACAGGGAAGATACATTATAGGGGATTTTTCCTCCCTCTCTCAGTCTTATTGTGAGGTTGTTATTGGACCCGTTTGGACTTTGTGGTGAATTCCTCACCCAAGTCATCTCCAGGATTTCTCAGGTACCTTTACTGGTGATCACAGATCAGCATTACTGGGCAGTGTGCACCTGAAGGGCACTCAGACCCACCAGCATTCCCTTCCAGGTTCTTCCCCTGCTCCAAAAGCATGTTAGGTTTCTGTTAGCAGGACTGAGATTCCTCTATACATTATCTGAGCCTTCAGTCTGCCTGTCAGCCACAGCTCTCTCTCCTTCCTTAGTGACTAATTATTCTTGTCCACATCTGTTCAGGTCTCACTGTTTCAATGCCTAACCTTTAGCATCTAATCTTTGACAATATGAGAGAAAAAATCTTTAGTTTCTTCCCTTCCCTGGCCACAGTTCATGCCAGGCTTCCCCTGTGGCAGAAAGGGAAATCCAGCTCCTCTCCTTTCTCATGGAACATGTTTACCAGGCACTTTATACCCTTTTTTTTTTCCTTTTACAATTTAGGAGGTCCCACATCTGAGCAGCCAAAGTAGCCAGCAGTTCAGGCAGCTTTCCTCCTCTCTGCCTAAACAGGAATTTAGTTCCTTCTCAACAGCCTATGGGTCAGAAGCACACTTAGCCCAGTACCCTTCCTCTGGGCTGGCCACTTTTGAGGCTGGAGCAGGCTCCTCTCTGGCTTCAGAGCAAGAGAGTAATTCCATAAAACACATTTTAAATATGTGTATGTGTATATATATATATGCACACACACACACACGCATTTATCATCCATATGTCTGTGTCTCAGCTTTACTCAGGCTTAAGCAAAAATCCTTCCAGTCTGTATTAGGCACTGTAGCTGTCACCCGTGTGATATCTCAGTGCCTCACTGCCTCTAATGTTTTTTAGGTAATATTAGGAAATATTAGCCAAAAGCCTTTGAGAACAACAGGAATCTTTCTGTCAACTCCTTGTGTTTCAGATCAGGACCCAAATTCTTGGCCTAAGCCAAAAGCTGCACATTGTCCTCTCTCTTTTCACTCTGATTTTCCCATGTCTCCCACAATTCCCTGCCTTTCTTGCAACATCTGGTAGAGTTTTTTATGCATCTATATCTATGGGCTGAATTAAACACATGACTTTTAAATTGCTTAAAATACTTCGACATCTCCCAACCTACTCCTAAATCCTACAGATGGGTCAAATTATCTGCTAAGATCTGCCATTGGGTCTCACTCCAGTGTTTTCTTGTCCCTAAGTGTGCAAGACAATTACGTGAAATGGAAAAAAACCCTTAAATTATAATTAAATTATAATTAAAGCTTAAATTTGTGGTGCTGAGCCAAGGAGGTAAGTTTGGCTAAACATTTTGTCAGCACGTGGCAAACCAAATGTAATTGAGGAGTTGATATTCTCTGTACGTCTCCTTGGTATTCTTGTGTGCATTTTCACTCGTATATCTCAAGAGCCAACACCGTAGTGGTACAGATTTCAGGCTTGTACTGAATATGTGCACACCATAATATTGATACATTTATAATGGTCTTCATATGGAAAAATTCTAGCAAGTTCAAGTGATTCACTGAGATTTTGTTTAGGTATTCTTGTCTGAACCAGAAACTCTCCAGAGGGTCATTTGCTTGTTTGATAGATCAGAGAAGAACACATTTTTATACAAGTGTTTTAATACAGGAAATATGAGTCTAGTCAGCATCTTTCCAAATTCATGTGTCTGAGTGGTTTTTGATGCGAAATGCTGCTTAATGTCTTTTAAAGTACTATTTAAACAACTTCACATGAGCAACTACCAATCAATATGTCGCATATTTTCTAACACTGAAAGACCAGTGCTAAATAAATGTTTTTCAGAATCACATATAATGAATAACCCAAAAAGAAAGTGGAAGAGGAAGAAAACAACAACAAGGCATTATTTAGAATATGCATTACCTCAAAAATGTAAATGGTCACCTCTAGTTTAGCTCTCTAATGGAAAAGAAATAACATGAAATTGGGCAATTACAGACCTTTTCCTGAGGTATGACTCAGCCTGCTGCATTTTGTGAGGGCTGGCAGGAATGGCACTGGAAGGACTGAGAAGTGTCCACTCAGGCCAGAAGTGACTGATTTATGACAAAAAGAAGGGTGTAGCCAGAGAGTAACTTCTAACAAATGCATCTGAAAATGAGCTGTAAAGAAATGATGGATTGATAGAAAAGAGCAGGGCCCCCAGGAAGTGCTGAGGTTTGAAAGCTTCCATTTAACTCTGGTTTAATTTTGAATTGAGTGGAACCAGCAGAGGGAGAGGAGGCTTTTCACAGAAACCATATTTTTATATTGTAATCCACAGAGCAATTCAGACAAAGAGTCCCAAGCATCTCAACAGAGGAAATCGAAGACAAAGCTGCTTGCCAAACATCACAAACCACACTTGCAGGTCTTTCCTTTCAGAAAAATAAAGTCTAGGCCTTTTGAGCATGGCTTATCAGGAGGATTTCTGAACAAGCATCCATCTGTGGGGTGGGAGGTGTGGTCTATAATGCATTAAGCCACACGAATGGGAGTAGTCATTCTATGTGTTGGATGTTGATTCTTTTGTGCACCAAAAATGCTGATCAAAGTCTAGAGAAAATGATGGATGGACACTTTGACAGCTCTGACTGTTCTGCTCATCAAAAAGAAACAAACAGAAGACTGAAAAGTGATTTAATAGCAGTATATAAGTCTCTCCACCAAAATGACAGGTACCAATGGTTCTCTAACCCTTTTCAGGGTGAGAGAAAATGGCCTCAACTTGTGCCAGGGGAGGTTCAGGTTGAATATTAGGAAAAATTTCTTCACAGACAGGGTCGTCAGGCACTGGAACAGGCTTCCTAGGGAAATAATGGAGTTACCATCCCTGGAAGTGTTAAAAAAACCTGTGAATATGGCACTTGAGGACATGGTTTAGTGGTGAACATGATGGTGGGTGCTGGGTTGATGACTGGACTTGATCTCAGAGGTCATTTCCACGCTTAACAATCTTATGATTATGTGAAAAGGAATGGTGTCACAAAAACCCATAGGCAAAACAGAGTTTTAACTCTTGAAAGGAAATATTGAACAGATAATTGCAGGGACTCATCACCAAGGACAGCGAGAGGCTTTCTGCCACTTTATGTGCCTTTCTGGAAAAGAAATTCCAGCCAAACCCAATGTAGCCTTGTGCCAAACTCAAATTACTGGTCTCAGAAGACAGCTACCCTCAGTAAGTGGATTACTCTTTGCTAAACTAGACTACATAATCTAATGCTGCACTCTGACCCTAAATTATCTCAGTCTCGAAGTCTTTATCTTCCCACTTCAGTGACTGTGGATGCAAACAGTAACGTTAAATTAACATGCCTATTTGAGATTTATATTAGCATATTATTTCTGGGTTGGAAATGCCTCAATCTGGTTTAAAGGAGCACTTGAGTACACATTAAAGTTCCACTGAACCCACCAGGACCCACTCACATGCCCTAATGTGCATTCCTGAAGCACACTGCAGAAAATAAAGATATCCATGTAAAGTGAAATACATTAGCACTTGATAACACAGCATCCCTGTTTTTCCCTTTTCAAGTGTTCTTAATGTGTACACTTGTCACTTTAAAACGTCTCTCTTTCCAAGTACAGGTAGTTCCAAAATGAGGAAAATATGGCACAATGGCATTGCTGTTCATTGTGGTACATGTGGGACCAGTTGTGCTGCCTTTTATTGCAATTGCTCAGCATTTGACATTGCAATGTCCTAAATTTGATTGCTTATATTTTATGCAGATGCAACTGCAGAGATTTCTCACATATTTCAGAAGTCTCAGGTTGAATATTCGGGCCTTTTTAGAAGATTTGTTTACTCGAAACAAAGGAGTCGTCTCTTTCGAAAAAATAGGATTGGGAGAAACATCCTGATTCTTCTCTGTTAAACCAATTCTAGTGTCTTTTCAGTGAATGGCTGTTGTGCTTCTTACCTTCCGATTGGAGAACTCAAGAGCTGGTAAGTTGTTGGAAAGTGTTCAACCCACCAGCAAAGGTAGAGAGCAGCCTGATTCAAAAGCAGAGGGGATGAAACTGCTGTGGGCAAGGGCAGAGGAAACGAGATGCATGGGTTAATTTCTGGAAAAGGATATACTGGAGTAATTATCCTGTAAAGAACAATAGGGTCAGATTAAGATTGCACAACTACCCTGGTTTGGGCGGTTTCAGAGTTTTGTGGACCCCATTTTGCATCTATGATGTTGTTCCTCCACTTTGTTTTTATATGAGATGCCTCGGCACGACCAGTATGTATTAATGAACTGTCCTGAAGTGGTGACAATCTGCTGTTCTGCACATAAAGCTCTCCCTCCTCGGCAGACAAGCAGCAGAACTTACTTCCCTGACTATTCTTCCCTCTTGTTTTACTTTACTTTTTTTCCTCTCCAGCAATCTTGATGGTCCTCGTTCCCACCCGCCTGTACCTTTGTGACTTCCTCCCATTTTTCTTGACATCTTTGGTCTGTGTCCTTGTACCTTCCATGTGTATTTTACAACCATTCTTACACAGTTTGCAAGTGAGAGTAATCCCTTTCCAGATCCATTCTTCAGGCTCCCCGGTGCCTTTTCTCATTTCACTTGTCCTTTTCCTTTGTTATTGTCTAGATTTTTCTAATTGTTCACTTTGTTCTAATTTTTTCTGGGTTTTTCTTTTCTCTGGCAGTATTTTCTCTATGTCCTATCCACTGATTCCCTACCCTATTAGTCTCTTCTAAATTCTCATCCGTCCTCTTCTGAAACCACTAAAGTTCTTGCATCCATAACATCCTTTGGTAGGGATCCCACAGCTCTGTTACCATTGTGTGAAGAAAAACTTCCTGTTGTTTTTACCCTGGCTTTTACTAGCTCTGTGCCATGGCCACTAGTTTTTGTACTGCAAAAATCACAGAATGGTTTGGGTTGGAAGGGACTTCTAAGACCATAAGTTCCAACTCCACTGCCATGGGCAGGGACACCTTCTCTAGACCAGGTTGCTCCAAGCCCCGTCCAACCTGGCCTTGAACACTTCCAGGGAAAAGACAGTGAACAGTTGGTCCCTGGTGCTCCAGAGGTCTGTCATACCCCTACTCCTAATCTGTCCCTTTTCCAGATTCAATAATTTCTCATATGGAAATAATTCCAAGCCTTTGATCATCCTTTTTACCCTTTTTGAACCTTTTCTAGCTTACTATATCCTTTTTTTCAGGTGAGGGGGCAGAATAACACATGTTACTTGAGGTGTGGATGAACCATGGCTATAGAGAGTGATGAAATACTTTTTATTTTG
This sequence comes from Manacus candei, assembly GCF_025592945.1. Taxonomy (NCBI): domain Eukaryota; kingdom Metazoa; phylum Chordata; class Aves; order Passeriformes; family Pipridae; genus Manacus; species Manacus candei. The sequence goes on along the minus strand of NW_026138161.1, from coordinate 921,833 downwards.
CTTTCTATTCCTTTCCTAACTGTTCCTAACATTCAATTTACTTCCTTTTTTCTGGTGGCTTCTGAGCCCTGAGCTGATGTTTTCATTCAAAGTTCACTTTTTTAGTCATAAGAGTCAGCTCAGAGCCCATCATTTTATAATTAATCCAGGGTTGTTTTTCTCCACATGCATCACTTTCTGTTTATATACACCGAATTTCATCTGTCATTTTATTGCCCCGTCACTCAGCCTCATAAGGACCTTCTGCAACCCTTCACCCCTCACAATCCCCACTGTTAAAAGCCAACAGGAAGCCTGTGGCTCCTTTTGCTCAGGGAAGATTAGCAGGGTCCGAACAACGCAGGGAGACTCATCCTTGGAGGAAGTCAGCTGGATCAGCTGCCCTTAGACTTCCCTCAGGACAAACTGGGCACTCTCAGGGGATGCTGGGCAAGAGCCTTCAGGCGAACAAGAAGATTCCCTAGCACACCTCCATGGAATTCTCTGCGGCCTTCTCCTAAAGGGGGCCTGAAAGCATGGGGATATGAGGGTGGGGAGGAGCAAGGCAGGCTTACCCTGCACAGCTGCACATGGTGCTGGGGAGTTAGACTGGCTATGGTACAGCCACACGTCTGCTAATGTCAGCTCATAAAAGACAAAAAAAAAAAAGAAATCGCCTTTGGTTTAAAGTTTGCCCCCTCTGTGCCCCCCCTTTTTTTTCCCCCTCTCTGCTTCAAAAGAAAGACAGGTTTGAGTCTGACTCTGAAGCACCCTCTGCTACAGTATGTGCCATTTACTTTAGTAAGGCTGATTAAGTCATGCATTTACAAGTAGACCTTCCATCAGAGCTAATTTAAAGCAGATGTTCTGGGTTCCACAGCCAGGGAGGCATCAATCTGAGAATTGCAAGGGTCTCTGTAAGAGCACTGTTTTTACTGCACTTTATAGAGCACTGGGAGGAGGTTAATTGGTGTAAAAGTTTAATTTCAAATAAGGATCCCCTTTTAAAGTTGCATATATGCATATACTTTTTATGGAGCGTTATATTACAAAGTCAAAGTGGGGGAGAAAAATCATCCAAAAATATTTCAGGATCAAAGACACCCAACCTGTCAAATGCTAAGATATTTTTATGAGGAAATAGGACTCACATTTTCTCCAGAAGACGCAGAGAGAAGTAAGGAGTGGAAAAATATTTAACTAGATTCCATGGTATATTAGAAGAAGGAGAAGAAAAAACACCCATGCCAATATGCTGGTTTCAGAACCTTCTGGCTTGGCTTCCACTGCTGAAAATATTGGCAAGAAAACGCTTTGCGCTGGGAATATTTATTAGAAAAGCAATAGATTTGTACAGTTTAACAATAGAGGGAGGATTCAGAATCGTCCATTTGCTCCATGTTCTAACTTTCAACCACTTTTGTTTTTTATTTGCGAGCCAGAATAACTATACTTATCCCTTGAAATGATCGTCAGCACTGGCTTAGCATAATTGTATTATTTGATTAATTGTATTGCCTGTGGAGGGGTTAGGGCCTGTTTCTTACACTGAAAACTGCACAGACTATTCCCAAATGGAAGACCAGTCTTCTGATGAAGGTTAAGTCATTTAGATTTACACTTTATACTTATTAGAAGTTATCAGATTTTTGCCTTTAATAAAGGCAACAAAAGAGAATGGATTTACCTTGAACTCCAGTCTAGTTGTGTAGGTAATACAGCCTAGGCCAGTATTCAGCTCTAGAAAGGTTCTCTCTCCCTCCCTCCTTCCTGAGAAAGAATCTCACTAAATTTTGCTGCTCTTCCTGCCTTGTGCTACAGGAGCATCTACGAGCCTTGGCCAAATTTGCTTAGCACTTTCCAAACCATGGCCTTGACAAAGCACCTTAGAGTCTACCAGGAGAAGACAGATAAAGACAGGCCTATGAACCCTTCCTGCAAAGGAGAAACAAGTGATTTATTCCAGGCTGTAGGTAAACTGTGCCTGGAGACCTCATACACGCTTCTTGCATCCCAGTCTAGAACCGCAGTCACAGCAGGTTCAGGTTTTGTTCCTGACAAAGATTTCTAATCAAACAACAGCAAAACACAAGAGCAAAGCTCTTATTTGTTACTTCTTCTTTCCCGCCTGTTTGATGTACAGAGCCATTCCAGACTTGCATGACTGAGGGACATTTTGGGGGAGTTTAGTGGGGGGGGTCATTTCAGGCTTTCTGGGCTGCGACCCGCAGGCTGAGTCAGACAAGTCCTGTACACTGAGGGTAAGGCACACAGCCCTGGCCCTGTCTCGTGACCCTCTTCTCCTCCTTGGCAAGGACCATATCTCAGGCATCTGCAGTGTTGTGCTACAGCAAGACATCACCGTGGAGGTGATGTTTGAATCTGCTACATGAGATCCACATCACATCACCCAAAATTCCCACTGAGTTCCTCACCCCTGCCCGTCTCTCCACAGGTGGCACTGCCTGTTGATACAGGGAGGGCACTGTCTGAGCTCTGTGCAACCCAGGAACAAGGGATGTGTGGCACCTGGAAAGGCAAATGGAGGAGTTTACTTTGGTGGATTCCCACCAGGAGCTGGGGGTGCAGACATGCAGGATATTTCCCAGACAGCAGAACAGTGCAGGTGATGTAACCACACCAGTTAATGGGCACTTCTATCACTGGCAATGAGCTGAAGGGGTTTGGCAGGACTGTATTCCCCACATTAAGGGTAGCTGTGTAGAAGAACTCAATCCTCAGAGCTTTTATGACTGGGAAGAGCACACCAAGCCCGTCATTAAATACGTTCTTTCGAAGGGCAACTCAAAAAGGTATTGACATGATGAGTGAAGTTCCTGTGCAGGGTTTGCACCTACTCTTTATAGTCTAGTTTGGTGGAACACAGAGACCTGAGTGGGCTCTGTGCCCAAGGAAGAATATAATCCTTCAGGGGATATGGAACTAGCAATCTCATAATGTATTGCAGCTAAAACAGGCAGAGCACACTGGGCCAAATGCATCAGGACTGGAAATCCCGCAATTTGAGAAGGCTGCAACACACATGAATTAGACTCAATGCATTTTGAATTTAGAATAGATGCCAAGTAGTAACAGTTCCCATGTGAAAACTGCAAACATATCTCTTTGAGACCAGCATTTTCCAGTGGAGTGCATGAACTTCAGGATTTTTTTTTTCCTTTCCAGGTGAATTATGCAAAAATAAATGAAAAGCAAGAAAACTTGATAAGTGCTACAAGAAAGCCCATTCTACAAAATCATCAATCTCCATCTTGTCTGGCTCCCTTTTTCAACACCTTCTTCCTCATTAATCTCATTTTCAAAGTTCTGAAACAAATTGCTGCCAGGCCTGATTTTTTTGCCAAGCACAGTTTTTTACACTACAGTCATTTGGAACAGGTATTGCAGTTTTGTGAAAATACAGGGAGACTGCCCAAAAAGCAATTACTACCCACTTTATACAAAACAGCAGTGGCTTCAAGTTCCTTACTTTTGTTTTGTCTTCAAAATTCACCTCTGAAAAGATGGTTTCCAAATTCCATGCAGCAATTTTTTCAGTCGCCCAAATGCAAAATGTGAGGTCTTCCAGTTAGCAAATACTGAATCCTGGAGTCAGCTCTTCCAAAGGATCTTCTGGAGCACATCAGAGTCCTCCTGACTTAAAAGGCCCTTTTGCTTTAGCCTTTATTGACATCAGTAGGTCCCTAGTTACTTGGTATCCCTGCACATTTTAAGCCCCAAACTTGCAGTTCTCCAAAAATCTCTTCTCCCAGACAAAATATGAATACTTACAATACCTTTGAGAGACGTGGCAGTTGTATCTAAATCCAAAACTTCAGATCCCCAAGCTCCTGTTCATAAACTTTACATCCTGCAACTGTGTGGGATCAACTGTGTGGAAATGATTCAAAGCAGAGCCAGGAGAGGTTTAGACTGAATATTGGGGAGCATTTCTTTACCAAGAGAGTAGTCAGACACTGGAACAGACTTCCCAGAGAAGTGGTTCATGCCCCAAATCTGTCAGTGTTTAAGGGGCATTTGGACAAAGCCTTAACAATGTGCTTTAACTTTTGGTCAGCCTTGAAATGGGCAGACAGTTGGACCAGACAATCATTGTAGGTACCTTTCAACTGAAATTATTCTATTCTATTCTATTCTATTCTATTCTATTCTATTCTATTCTATTCTATTCTATTCTATTCTATCTTTCAAATATTAATATATTGTTGCTAAAGACCAAAGCATATTGTTTCTCTATTAAGGTATCTTTGATATGGAGTTATCCTGCAGAGGGTGTAGAGGAGGGTGAGCCAGTACTATGACTTTCCCAAGGGCATGGAAAACTAAAGATTGGTGTAAGCCAGATGTTCTCTTATTTATGCTGCAGTGAAGGCTCCAAGTTGCCAAGAGCTGGTCAAATCTGCCCAGATGGAAGATTTCTCCATCAGAGGTGAAAGATGATGTCCTGAGACAGTTTTCAGTCATGATATTCACTGCTCATTAGGGACAACTTGCATTTTATACTAATTTTCAGCTGCTCAAATGTCCACAGGGGACTGAAAACATCTGAACTGCTCATGTCTAAGCCAAAACTTGAATATCTGAACACCAGAGCCAGGCCGACCCTGTAGGTCTAACATGATCATTTCCATCAGCTACATCTTTTTCCTCTCTTTGTGTACCTATTACTTGTCTCTAACATCAGTGGGGAACTGCTTGCCTGGAAACATCAGCATGAGTAGGACTTCACAGACAGTGAGATGACTCAACCCACTCAATTTTGGTAGTGAAACATGCTAAATAATCAGAAATGCCACCATGCTACAGATGTATGCTTTCATCATTATTTTTCCTTCCTCCATTTCTAAACACACAGATCACTTTGATGTTCATAAAAACAGGAGACAAAATGCAAGACTCTGTCCTTGGATGCGTCTCCATGGATCCTGGGGTCTGGCTGCTGGTGCCAAATGGACTCTGTGCACAGCACCCCTTCTAGCTCTGCCAACACATTTCATGCTCCCCACTAATTTATGATGTCACTAGGAGTGAAACTCATCTCAGTATCTTACTTTTATGGTGGTAACTGTGTTGTGAAGCTGAAATAAAAGCAGCAGTACCCTGGCTTCTCAGCTGGTATCAAAAGGAGAGTTGCAGCAGTTTGTGCCAGCTGAGGATGTGGTTCAAGCTGTTTGTGGAGTTTGTTTTTCTTTTTCTCCTGCAAGCTGTTTGCCGTAATCTCAAGGACATTAGAAAAATGTTAACATCAGCCAGTTGGGGGCAGGAGGGAAAAATCCCTGAAAATTTAATATAGTTGCAGAGCACTTCTTGTTTTTTCCATTAGCTGATATTCTCAGGTTACCAGAAAGGAATTCATTGTACTTCTCCACATTCAGTACTATTGAAACAAGAGATTGAAAGATTTAAGAATAAATGGCCAGGCTGAAAACTAGCAGTGCTTGTGCTGGAGTTACCAATCCAGGGCTGATTAGCCATGTATTTCCCGATCCTCGGCAATAAGATTAGGAAGTGCAGGAAATTCATTGTCTTGAGCTTGCCACTGCTGTCTTACTCCAACAGCCATCTATCACACAAAGGACTGACAAGCTCAAACTGTCCATGTCAATCTGCAGCTGCCTTTAATCACATACAGATTTATGAGACGCCCCCTCCACCCCCTGTGGAGGTCTAGAAGCTGTGCTTTGTTTTGCCTTGACATACATTTTTCCATTTAAGATGAAGAAGTATGAGTCCTATTAGGCTGCACTGCAGCTAAGAAGCAGAAGGGGTAAAGCTCTGTCTGAAATGGAGGAAATGATGATGTAATTTTGAACCGTTAAGGACTGAAGGGATTATAAGATTTGGAGCAGGATTTGGAAAGTCTCTGGTGTTACGTACAGTAGGGTTATATCACCTGCCTCCCCATCTGGATGGAGAAGACCTTTTTCCTATTTCCTGGTTCAAGTGTTGTTGTTGTAGCTGTGCTGTTCATGAAGCACCGTGGCATTTAATACTCCATCATCATTTCCATCATAAACCCTCCTTTCCCTTGAGGGACTATAACGTCACAGTAAATATTTGCTGGAGGGTAAAGCTTACCCCTGAAGTCTGGTCTCAAGCCTAAGAGCAGCAGGGGCATGAGGCAGGATCAGGCTTGGAAGCTTTCCACCTTCTAGTAACATTACACTTACCTCATTTTCTAAAATGAACATTTCTAGCCATTATCAACAACCCTGGACCAAAGGCTGATGCTCCTTTTCCATGGGTTCAGACAGCTTGATGTCCAGTCTGTGCAAGGATTTATAACCTGGCTGGTGTGGTGGTGGGACACATGTCCTGGGTGATCCTGGCCAGGCACGCCTGCACGAGGGGGTCTGCAACACCTCAGCAGGCTCAGCAGTTCCTGGCTCACCTCGATTTGTTTGGTGCTCTCTGATGCACTGAGCAGGAGCTGTACACAGAGGGAAGAGGCTGGGTTTCCTCAGGATCCCCTTGGCCATTCTGCTCTTGCAAAAGAGGTCCAAGAGAACAGGGATGAAGTCATCACCAACTGCCCTGTTGCTCTCTGTCACTGAGGTCCTGTGGAGAGTCCTTTCAGTGCTGTCTTCCAGCAGTTCAGTGGTTTTTTGGGGATCTCACTGGCTGTTTCCACTAAGAGAAGAAATTAACTTCATTTTTTTTACCCCCATAATCAAAACTCTTTATGAACTCAAATCCTCTTTGTGAATCAAATCTAGTTTCTCTGAGCAGAGCAGGAATCAAATAACATATGGGGGCAACACCTGGTCTTATTGCAATCAACTGCTCACCCATATTCTCTGTGTTATTCTCTCTAAGCACATCTCTGGCAGCAGCTCAGGTCCCTTGGTTTCTTCTCTCTTTGCTGCCTTGCCCACTCTTGCTGCTCCTCTTATGTCCAAACTCATGATTACAACCAGAAGTGTAAACTGTCAGAAAAGCTTTTGTTAGGTTTATCATGAAATTTGATTAGTCAGTTACAGATATGTCCATATCAAGTACAAGACAAGGATTTCAAGGAAGAATAACTTAGCAAATGTCAAGAAATAAGTTACTTCTTAACCTCTAAGAGCAGAAGTGGTATTTTGACAAGTGTTCTTGCCAGGCTTTAAAGGATAATCAAACTCCCTGAATGCTCTAAACACATGGAAAATAAGTGTACATGCAAAGAAGTGGGCATATTCCCTAGTAAAAACCTGATTAAGAAAGTGCACTGCAAATATATTTTCAAAGCCTGTTCTGTAATTACTCTGCTATATGGAAACACAGCATGAAGTTGTGGTCTACTCCCATTAGTTTTAATCACAAAGCAAGCAAATAAAATCAGCTATTCAGGCATGCTGAAATAACATTAAGGCCCTGATAAATTTGCAAGTGCAATTGCAGTTGCAAATGAGAAGATATTTAAAATTCAAAGAGCATCAGTCCAATTCAAGAGGCTTCCAAAGATCTGCTTTCTAATCTGTCTCCAAAGTCAGAAAAATTAGAGTGTTATATGCTCTGATAACAACTTTCACTAGCTCCTTATCTGAATAGAAATAGCACAGGGACTGTCTCACTCAGGCAACTGTAAATCAAAACTGAAATGACAGTTTTAGTGGAACCTCTGGGATTTATATCAGCTGAAGACCTGGCCATGCCATTATGACATACAAGCTGGCCATAAAGACAGCGGTAAATGAATCTTAAAAATGTTAAAAGAGATCCAGTTTATGTTCAAAAGGGGTCAGTGATTTACAGGATTCATATTCCTGCATTATTTTTATTATTATTTTATGATAAGGTTCATCCGGGGTCAGTTGAGACTCCAGAGCTCTCTGTAGCTGAGCTGTGCCTTTTGCAGTGGCTAATACAGGACTGAATACTGAGAAAGGGAAGACATTTCTATCTATCCCATACCTGGGCATGCATTTAAGCTGGAGACTGGAGGACTGATCCATAGGGAACAGGACATGGCACTGTGCAGCAGCCAGGCAGGTCTGGGGATAATTTCTCTAAAGCACAGCAGACTTCAAGGTTCCCAACAGGAGCATTTTGAGGTTACCCAAAAAGAAGTGTTTTCAGCAGCATAAAACACTCTTGGCAGGTACATCCTGCTCGGTTCCTGAGATCCTACTCTGTGGTAACAGAGAACAATCCTATGTAAGTTAGAGGGCAGCTTGTGGATGTTGTCCCACATTTCTGCTTGGGTTAGTATGAATCTGGTGATCATCTTAATTAAAACAAGGATTGAGTGACACAAGTACACACATGGATATGGTATTCTTTTTTGGAAAGGCCAGAAAACCATAATTGCCCAGAAGAAAAATATTGAGCCGAGTCCAAAAGTCCCCTTCACTCAAAAATATTCCACAAAGACAAAGAGAGTGTCTGTCGAGGGATCACAATCTGTATCCCTTAGCAAAGCTGAAATAATGTGGCAAAGCAGTTAGGGAACAAATATACAACCAAACCAGTGTTGCTCACCAGTGGCCAAGACCCAGAGAAAATACAGTTTTGACTCATTTTCTCTTCTCTTTTTCTCTGTGTGCCATCTTCAGAACAATTACAGGTAGCCATCCAGCAGAAGATATCAATGCTCAGGCTCAGTTCTTTTTGTAGACCTCTCGTGTTCACTACAGGTACCAGAAGGAATGGTGGGAAAGTATCTCAAGATAATTTTGATACTTTGAGAAGTATCTCAAGACACCTTATAATAAGTGATGCTTTCACAATTATAAACAGCAATTGACTGGTAGGCTGAAAACTAGGCTGAAAACTACACTGTGGTTTCCCAAAATTTGTTTTCAATCCACAGGAGTCACCTGGGTAGGTGTACTGCACCATCAGTTAGTCCTTACACCTAGAAAGATTTTGGTCCCCCGTCCCTGAGCACTGATGGACACATGGACTTTTGCCATCAACCTGAAGGGAAACTCCCCTTCAAATCCAAATGCATGAAATCAAATCTGTAAGTTCTGGTCAGTATTGCCACTGCTGGCTTTCACAGAGTTGTTTAAAAGGGTTTTTTCCCATTGTTTTTCCAAGGACCTGCCCAAAAATGTTTCCATCCAAACCACCATCACGCAAGACTCCAGCAGAGGAAAGAAGAACAATAGCACACAAGGTTCCAAGTTCAATAGCAATTTCAAAGATTTCAGCTGTCACAGTTAATTAGTGGCAGTTTCTCCCAGGCCTCCTTTCCTTAACCCCTGAAGGACAAGGCTTGGAAAACTGCTGGTTGAGAGGGCAAGAGAGGTCAAAAGACTCGGTTTGTAATGACCACAAATTATTAAGAAAACAAAAATAAAAAATGAAGAGTGTTATGAATTGAAAATTTCAGATAAAGTGAGATTTAATTTCTATTTCCACTTTTGCTAAAGAAAGAGACATGAGCCTGAAGGGTGGGGTCAGAGTCTGGATTTTGGGCACAGTTATTTTAGAAAGCTGAATACAGTCCAACTGTTGTTCTAGGGCAAGCACTTCCCAACTTTAGGGCATTTTAAAAAAAAATCTGTATCCACAGATCCAACATCTGTGGCTTGAGCTTGTTTCTAAACATTTCCTTTTCTTGCAAAAAAGAAAAAGCATCATATGATGCCACTGCAGAAAAACCCTGGAGCTCTGCTTCCTTACAGAAAAATACTTTGGCATACCTTCCCTGCCAAAAGGGGTGGCTAGATAAAAGTTGGAAAGCCAGAAAAATGGGGAAATTTTGATGTTCCCGAACACTGATGGACAAATCACTTCTAAATGACACACCAAAGCATCTCCCAGCTCATCTGTGTGAAGATCTGACATCCTGAGCCAGCACCTCCTTGCAGACCATGTCAGAGGAAGCGTCTGGGTGCAGCTCCTTCCCTTGCAGCTCAGGGAAGCAATTCTTCCCAGCATTTGTGAACACACACCATGAGAACTGTTGGCCTCTGGTGCCCACCACCTCTGGAGTGATAAGGCCCAGCCCTCAGCAGGGCTCACAACAAGGGGCAATCCCCATCATGTGGACTCACACAGGTTGAGCATCCCCTGAGCCAGCCCAGGCCTCACCACAGAGCCCTTGGTTGGATCAGGTGGTCATGGGCATGGCCTTTGTTTCAGGTTTTATCACACAGTGCATGTGTAAGGATTAAAATTTGTCCCCTGACACAGCCAAGAGGGCTGTGAGAGCTTCCCTAGGTCAGAGCTCAGGAGAGGGTCCAAATGGAAGCCAATGTGACACAGGATTTCAACCTACAACATGAAGAAGCCCATCATTTCAGGGGAGGTTAGCACCCTGCTGCTGTGTACAGCCCTCTGAGCTGGTTGTTCCAAAGGATTAAACCTTTGGGACACAGGGAGCATGTTCTGCCACACTTTCCTACACCTCACCGGGGTCTTGTGGCCACCAGTGCCCCACCTTTGCTAACCCCATACAACAAAGCCCTCTGCTCTCTCTGCCTCCATTTCAATGCATTCATGTCCCAGGAGTGTGAATGGTGTCACAGCTGGGAACAGATCAAAATTAGGGGTTGTCCTGCAGGACACAGCAGAAATCAAGGGTCTATTCAGAATATCTGCACTTTGATGTTACCTGAGATACATCGTTTGTAATTGCTGGTGGTATTCCTAAGCATTCTGTCCAGCTTGGAAACACCAACAGCTGAAGGGTGAGTAAATCCTCCAGCACAATTCCGGAGAAAAAAAAGAGGAAAAAAAAAGAGGCCCTCACATTCAGGGAGAATGCTTGTCACAGTCCCTCCGTGACAGCTCAGCATTTGAAATGAATGAGGGAGGAAGCTGACAGCAAGTGGAGATCTTCAGGCTCATTACCTTGAATAATTCGCCTGCAGGTGCCGTGCAGGTGGTCTGAGCCCTTAGGCACTGACCTAGGAAAAGCCATGGGAAACCTGCATCCAACCCCATTCCCGTCTCAGCTGCAGCTCTGGGATGCTGAAAAAAAAAAATCTAGATACCACATTTTAATTCGCAGTTATCAGTTTAGAGTTGTTTTGAAACAGGAGGAAAATGTCTGATGCCATGGAAAAAGCGTAACTCTGATCATTTTAGCTCCTTGTCGCTTCGAAGTAAGCGGAAAACTTCCTTGCAGGCTAGAAGAGCATTCGGCAGCTAAACCAAGTAGGCTTTTAAAAACCAAACCAAAACACACATTCTTTCCTGAGGCTGGCCAGGCAGCCAGTGGGAGTCACACCCTCCTGAACAACTGCCCTCTGATGTTTTAAGATATTCTGGGGTTTTAGTTAGTTAGTGACAAACTCTCATGCAATGTGCTCCAATTCTTCTTCTCCAGACCACTGACTTGAGGGCTATTGTGACTGCATTAAGGTTTACAGCTCTTTAACAGCTCTTTAAGTGCAATTCTTAAGATGTATGAACCTTGAGAGTCACAGTGGAGTGGTTTTTAAGGTGAAGCAGTAATTTATACTAATGAGTGCTGGACTATTGTATTATCAGTAAAATCTGATTTCTGGGAACAAATAAAAAAGCTACCCTGCTATTCTGTGCTTTGACATTCAGGAATATGCTATTAAATAAGGTAACTGGTTTATACTACATGCTCTACTGGTTTCTAAAATCAGATACAGGTCTGTGATCAGCTTTAAGTTTTAGCACGCGTTTCTCAATGTTGCATGTGCAGTGCTTGGGGTTTATTCTAAAAAACAAGTATAATCCTTCCCACACCCTGGGAACATGTTGATCAAGACTCAGTATAGGCTGATCCCATATGAGGCTTCCCTCACATGCTCGGGGCCAAAGTTCTGGGTGGGGGTGCAAAAATACTTCCTGGGGAGTTCTCATTCAGTTTGCAGAAGATTCCCTTAAGCCAGGCATGGATTGAGGACATGAATTACCCTCTGTGAACTTTAGGGTAAAGAAATTTAAAGTATTCTGAGACCACTTCAAAATTAACTTTTTTACACAGAAGTTGTCCTCTGGTATCAAAAGGTGGAATGCAGCAAAGAGGTACAGAAAAGGATCAAAAGAAATGACTGTTCAAAGAAAGAGAGAGCAGGAATATTGAAACCAAAGGAATTCCAGGCTGTTTGGCATATCTGAAATTCATGTTCCTGCTTTACAACTGCAAAACTGTTGTACCATAAAAAACCTCATTGTTTTAGCACCCTTTTTGTGATGTAAGGGGCACCTTGTGCACACAAGAGGAGATGGATTTTTAAGTTCTTTGAAGAGGAGCTGAAAGCAAATGGGTTTTCTTTCGGTGCAGTTACAGGACAATTCTGTAGCATATAATTCTTTTTATAATAAACATGTGGAGAGCTGTAAGTGCCAGTGTAGGTACACGTGGGTGTCCTGCCACCTCCCTCGACCCGGATGGTTTCAGGGTGTTTCCACGAGGAGGATACATATGCTGAGCTGTACTCAGATGCCACTTCACTGCCATTCTGTTTATTTTTAGGAAATGCAAACTGATCCCCGTGTGCCAGGCCATGATGAGATCAAACAGCAGGAGGCTGCTTCTTTGCTCACCACCACGCTGCCCCAAACCTTTTGTTCTTTGTTCTTTTTCAGGATGTGCCTTATGTTTGCTTTATCCCTCGCTGTTCTTGCTGAGTCTGCTCTATCAAATAGCACCAGCCTCTTTAATATAGAAAATAAAACTGTCCTGGGAATGTCTCAATATCCCTCTAGCCTCATAACTTGCGTTTTAACCATTTGCCCTGTGTTCTGCTCTGGGCTTTTTTGTCTGCCATGAAATAAAGAAGCTGGAGAAGGGAAGACACCAGTGACACCACCACCGACCTGAGACCAAACACACTCTTTGGGAGGCTGTTTTCCAGGGGAACAGCATGCTCTTCCCATCTTCTCCTTCCTCTTTCTGGGTTCACATCAAGCAGAGAAAAGGACCATGAACAGGCTACAAATGGCACAACCATAATCAGGAGCCACTACTTTTTGTCATGATATTTTCATACCACAAGCTTGGTCTGAGCTTTCTCCTGTACAAACCTCCTGGGGGATTTTTAATCTTCCTGCTTATTTTTGCTCCATCTGTCTTTTCAAGAGTCCCTGAGGAATATTTATTCTTTCTTTGGAATCTGCTGTCTCTTTCATAAACTCTAACTTCTCCTATAAAAACATATCCAGGAGAGAACCCCTTCCAGTTTCCAATTTAATTTTATTCTTGGGCATTTTTTACCCAGTTGTTTCCATGCTGTGGTTATGCCTTAACTTGAGTAGCTCTCTTCCAACCCCTGGTGTTCTCCCCCACAATGTGTGAAAGGTAAATTATTTCTTTTCAGGGCTCCTCACATTTCTTTTTGTTTCAGATGGTCTGCCTTGAGCTTATCACAAACCACTTATAAATGGTTTATGAGTTCCCCTTCAAAGACTTTGGCATATGTCAGGATATTGGCAAGGTACAACACACTGGACAAATGACAAGTACCACACAGAGCCTCTTTAGTAGTCGATGGTGCATTTTCAAGCTGAAAGCCATCCCTTTAAATGAGTACAAGCCTTGTCTTGCTCTAAGGGCAGGGCTCTTACCTTCCTGCCTTTTGTATCCACCACTGTTTTTCTGGATCTAATAAGAAAAGCCCCTACAGTGTTCTGAAAACCACCTCTTTATGCAAGTAACAGCCATCTTTTAAAATGATTGAATTTAACTTTCCAGCATTCACTTGGAAATTGGTGCTTCTGTCTTACTTCATAGTAAGAACTGGGTGCAGGTCAGGGCTTGACTGACCATCATCCAAGGCGTCCCTGCCTGTGGCTGGGGTGTTGGAACCAGATGACCTTTAAGGTCCCTTCCAACCCAAACTATTCTATGACTGCAGGTTTAATTATGCTTAGTTAATTCATTTTCTCGATAGTCCATAAAGCTTCTCCTGCTGTTCCTAGTAAGTGGAGGAGTGGCTGCCCAATGAGCCTTTTTCTGCCAGTATCTGGATCACTTTTAACACCTGTACCTCTCTGAGATCTGGAAAACAGATCCTGATTCCTTTTCAGAAATTGCCTTACACTGTTGTTTTCCACCATTTAGAGGTGCTGCCCTGTGTCAGCAGAAGTCCAAGGGCGATTTTGAGAACTTACTTGTTTTTATTTCAGCTCTTTGCCCCACCAAACACACACACACCTCTGAAAGCCATGTTTTCCAGTCTTTCCCTTTTTTATAACCTCCTGCTATCTATCAGAAATGCTCAGCTGATGAGCAGGAATCCATATTGATCCACAGAAGTGCATACTCCCTCAACTTTCATGCAGGTCTCAACCATGTTGCACTTTTTCTCTCTTGGAAACCTATCACAGGAGGAAATTGTGATTGTTTCTGTCCCTGGGGGCAAAAGGAGTCACGCGAGGAAAATGAGGTGCAAGTACCTCTGCCCCCCAGCCCTGAGCCAATTCCTGTGAACACCTTTCCTCACTCAGATCTCCTGAAATTCAGAGTGCTCAGTAATGCCCTTGCTACTTTGACTAATCAGTCTTTGGGGTCACATCCCAGAGATTCAGGTTCTAATCCCTGTTTAAGGCCTTTTTGGAGAGATCCCTCCATCACCAACACCAAAGACTCACGTTGAATCCCTTGTTCTCTACCTGTTTTCACATGCCTATGTCCACTGCCTGTTCATGATCCCAACCCTTCCCAGAGTACCTCATCTCCTGCTCTGTGATTGCCAGGACCTAGACCTCCATGAGCTGAATCTTTACCTTCGTGCCACCTCCTCTAGCCCACGCTGGGGGAGAAGCTTGTACTGGGCACTTCTGGAATTCTGTTCTGGATATCTTGTGTGGTTAAAGGATTTTTTTCTGCATCCAGGCTGTTGTTTTTTTTTTAACTGCAAAGTGAAAGACTATAAGAGAACTATTTTTCCTCCTTTATTTACCAGTTCAATTTTTCTTGTTTTACAGGGATTGAACAATGCTTCCAGCCACTGGCCACCGAGTATCTCCTCTCAGCAGCACTGGTGCTCTACTTGCATATTCACATACTTGTACTACTGCTCTACTACTACTGTTATACTTGCATATTCCTCTGGAAAAGCCACTGCTGCTTCTAATGGACAGGGTGCAAAAACCAAGCATGTTCTGTAAACCCTTTCCACAGTCTCTTGGAGTGGCTTTTTTTCTTTTGCTGATACTGAATGTCAAAGCCCACTTGTGAATTTATAAGTAGATCTATTGTCAATTCATCCTGGAAAATCTCACTGTGCCAGGAACACACATTTCCTCCACTTCTCTTTTTTTTCCCCCCTAATCTGGCAGTAAATCTTGCAGCAGCATCAAAGCTGGGCTACTAAGGTCCATGGTTACAAACTCATCTCTGTTCATCCTTCCCAGTCAGCCTTTTAGATTGTTATGTTGAGCTAAGCAGAAAGATGAACCTTCCCCTTCCAGTGCAATTTTGCATTATTTGGGAAAAAAAAAAACCCTCTCTCATTCACACTTCTCTGAGTTACTGATGGGTACAGAAAAGTGCTATGTCTTTGTTTAGCCAAATTTTCTAGCTGGCCCAGTTCCCACATCAAGAAGACTGACTTCACTGTCCTCTGTGACCCATCTGTCACCTTAGTCAGGAAATCTTTCAGCTCCCAAAAGCAATTGCAGAATCAGGAATTAATTTGCTGCATCATCATCTTCTTCATCATCAAACACTATATAACTGAAGGAATATGAGAAAAGAGATCAGTCTTTTTTTAGACTGCATTTTTAGGCTTTTGCAGATTACATCAATCTATTTTTAGACTAAATAACTCATCTCTTCACTCACCTTCTGGTGGCCAGTCCTGACAGCAGGAGGACTGTTGGAAGAGATGGATGTAGTCTATGTTGAGAAGTCAGGGTACAGGGCAGTCTCTTGTCCTCCACCTACTCTTCGTGCCAAACTTATGCATGGGAAAAAGGTATAATGGGAAAAGTATATCTGGCTGTAGCGGGGGGGGAGAGGACCAGCAACCACCACATTTCCTTCAACATAAAGTAAAAAATGTGGCAGAGAGGTGAGCTTAAATTGTCCAGAAGGTCCACAGTGCTTCACGGGATGTATTAGTTCCCATTAATGCAGCATGATCTAAGATGAGGTTGAGTTTTGATTCAAAGTTTGAGTTTGTTTCGTGGAAAGAGAAGAACCCAACAAAACCCACTATGAAGATGTCAGTGATGCATATATATTTGTTGTATGATGTAAAATGTCTGAGCAGATGAAGCAGTGGATTTACTGGGCTTTACCATAGAAAATGCCATGCTGAGAAAGCAGGGACTGGACATGCAAGCCAAGCAAATCCACATGAGCAGCTCTGTACACATGTTTAGGTGAAGGTCCTTTATCATTAGGGCAATCCCTGGAGGGCACAGGTGGCTTGGTTTGTATCTTGTCACCTCTTCAGATGAAGGAATGGATCTTGGGTAGGTTTAGGGAACAGTTCTGTGTTAAGCAAATACCACATAACTTTTAGTCAAATGTAGGCTGTTTAACCCAGAAAGGAGGAAAAAAATTATATTTATCCTAGAATGTTTTGGGTTGGAAGGGTCTTTAAAGATCATAAAGTTCCAACACCCTGCCATGGGCAGGGACACCTTCCACTAGACCAGGTTGCTCAAAGCCCCATCCAACCTGGCCTTGAACATTCCCAGGGATGGGGCATCCACAGCTTCTCTGGGCAACCTGAGCCAGTGCCTCACCACCCTCACAGTAAAGAATTTCTTTCTAATATCCAATCTAACCCTGCTCTCTTTCAGTTTGAAGCCATTTCCCCTTGTTCTGTCCCTGCAGGCCCTTTTCTAAAGTCCCTCTCCAGCTCTCTTGTAGGGCCACTTCAGATACTGAAAGGCCTCAATAAGGTGAAGTAGATGTTGTAGAGGTGAAGAGGCTGGACTTCAGCCTCTCTGTTCATACAGAACTGAGGATTTTCTGGGTTAGAGCCAGTTTTTCCCATGGAGCACATTGCTTGAAAGTCTTTTAAATCTTTTCCTCCTTTGGGACACAACCCAAGCGCTGCTTACCTGAACTTGTCCACTTTGCTCTTTTTTTTTTTGGGAAACCTGACAAGGAACATATGACCCTGTAGAAGCACCGTGAGGTGTTGGGGCTCTCCCCATTCCTGCCACAGATGGCCTTTTACATACCACAAAAAACCCACAAAATCGGTGCAGAGGCAGATGAGCACTTTAGAATTAAGACCCCTTAAATAATTTTCCTGGCTCCATTTTGCAAGATCTGAGTCATCCTGGCTCAAGCTGGGAGGAATCAGTGTTCAAACCTGCAGAGATACTATCTGCCTTTGAAATACTTTGGAAAACTCACAGCCTTATTTGGAAAAGTGAAATCCGTCCTGATGCGCAAGACCTGGATTTACTGGGAGGAGAGAAGGGTCCTGAACACCTTGCACCCTACAGACTAACTCCTGCCATGCCTATGTGGCACTGTCTGGTGCTGCTGGTGCCTCAGACACTTCATATCTGATTCCAGACACCCCACAATGTCCCAGACCACTTCCCCAAGGGCTAAAACTCTCTTGCCCCTATTAAGGCAGGACCACGTGTTACATGGTCCTACATCAGTGACACCTGCAGGGATGCACAGCCCTTCTCCAGGCCTTCCCACTGGGACCAGGGCCACAGTGCTGGGCTCAGGCTGTGGGAGGGAGTCAGGAAATACAGATGTGGCAGCAGGAAAGCCAGCATGGGCAGCCAGGGTTGGGAGGTGGGAGCTGGATGTGCCCAGAAGTGCCACTGGTGTGCGAGTAATGGTTCTGCATCCAGAAGAACTGATAACATGTCACTCACATCCACAAAGTTACCAGTAACACAAGACCTGGGCAGCTCCTCAAAGATGAGCAGAGCTTTGGAAATCAAAGTTATTTTTAATTTCTGAGCATTTCCATCCTACTCACTGGGGGTCTTTGACTGCATTCTGCAAGAAGAATAAGGAAACCAGAAGTGGTGGAAAAGTGGCAGAACAAATCATCTTCCTCAGTTTGGCACAATTTTTTTACTGCTAGAAAATGGCTACAACCCCCTTAAAATGTGAGTTCTCTTCATTATAGAAATAGGGGGGTTTTTTCCTTTAAAAGCCAACAGAATGTGGACAATGAACAATTTCACATTTAGAAGCCAACTTTTCATCAGGGTTTATCCTTTTGATTTGGAAACTGGCTCATTTAAGCTGGAAAATTCTTTGAAATGTTGCAATAAAAGAGGCTCTATTTTTGCATTAGCAAAAATATGCACACACAGAAACCCAAGCGATACAAAAGCAAGCAAACAAAGAAGTGTCCAGCCCATAAGCTCTAAATTGCTTAAAATTTCTCATTGCATGTACAAAGGCCAGATAGATCCTTGCCATCTCTAATAATAATGCCTGCTGCCACCCAGCAGCACAACATTCCCACTAGGCAGTATATTTTTCCCTACGAAACATAACTTAGTGAATGTGGCTTCAGCTGCCTAAATGTCATCTCAGTCTGTTGCAATCTGCTGTAAACTTTCAAGATACGAGTCATATGTCATAAACTCACAACGGTCTCTGGATTTCCTTTAGGACTGAAATGTTCCTGGGCAAAAACAATTCACTAAGGAAGAAATTCTATCCTCTGTTTTTTAATGATTCCCTAGAAGTAGCTTCTCGCTGATTTTCCCCCTGTTTCTTGCCTACTTCTGTGCATGTCATTTTACTTTATAAATCAGATCCATCCCACTTCCAGTGGACAGAAATGGGAGTATCTTCATAGAATCACAGGATACTCTGAGTTGGAAGGGACCCACAGGGATTATTGAAGTCCAGCTCCTGAATCTTGCTTTTCTGTGTTGCAAAGTAGTGCAGCAATTGAACATTCTGTTTGAGGAAAGAAGAAAAAGAAAGGAAAATAAAAAGGAGAATCCAAATCCTGGATAAGCTTCTGGCCTTCTGGCCAAAGCAGCTCTGATTTTCCATCTCATTTGCAACTGAGACATGCAAGGCACAGGTTAGTATGGGGAGCAGCAGCCTCCAACAACAGAAGCCCTATTTCAGGCAATCTTCTTCCCAAAGTTTCTTCGTGTGACTCAATTTATGAGCTTTTTAGACCAAATACAGAAAAACTAGGTATTAGGAGGATACATTTAGACTGAATCAAAGTTTGAGGCAAGAGTAGTTTTTTTTAATATCCCATATATATTTGCTGGAAGGTATTTATAGAGCATGACTGTATGAACTCTGATCTACAGTCAAGAAGTGGGATGAGTTACATGAATCCAATGCTGCGAGTTCAACATAATTTCTTTTCAACACCATGGTCAAATTGTCTAGATTTTCACACCTGTAAAATGAGGATAATACTTATCCCTTTTATGGGCCATAATGTTATAAACATTGGTTTAATTATTTGGAGAAACACTAACTTTATGCTGTAAAATAACTTCACCTGTGTGAGCTGTGTTACACAGGAGGAGCTGAAATCTAACCCAGAAAAGTGAGGGAGAAAGGAAGCATAATTTCCTGTTGGTATGATGTTCTCTGACTAAGAATATAAAACTGAGGGACCTTAGGAGGAAAGGTTTTTGCAGCCTAGTTTTCCCCTTTTCACCAGGCTGTGCCCATGCAATGCCACAGCCCTCAGCAAAGACATTCCTCCTTTACCCAGGGAGCGAGGAGAACCCAGTCCTTTCAACTAAAATCGACTTTCCTTAGATTCCAGAGCAGCTATGGTGCTGTGTGCCAGCCACTCTCTCTTATCCTACATGCCAGTGCTGTGACCAATTGTCCCCTCTGGTTGCAGAATAAATTAGAGCAGCCACCATGGTAGAGCTGAGGAAGCAATGGAAAAACCAGCCAGCCAGGAAGTTTTTTCTTCTTGATTTCTGTGAAGTTCTTCACATTTGGCAAGCTTTGTAAACTCACTAGTGGGAACTGAAAAGGAAAAACCATCACGTACCATTTTTCTGTGGCTTGCAAAAGTGAAATAAATCAAGAGATAAAACAGCAAGACATCTGTGATACAAGATTTGGTTCATGAATGTTTAAAGCATTTAATCTCCATCCTTCTGGCTCCCAATCCTGGTTGCTGGAACTCTATTATTTTACCTATTTTATAAGGTATAATCACTTATATCTCAAGAACTTTCTGGCTGTGTTCCATATTCCCCTTTGCATGACTTGGATAAATCTCCAGAACGCTGTCCATCTGTCCCTCTTTCTGCCTTCTGGTTTATCATCTGGAAATCTTTCACAAGACACCAGTGAAGCCCCCGTTGTCACCAGTGGGACCAGCTGTGCTGCCTTGGTACCTCCACCCCTTTGCTGCTTCACCAGAGCTAGACCAGGTGTCTCTGAGCCACAGTCACTGCTCAGGCAGATGGGGACCCCCAAACTCCCCCATCCAAGGGGCAGATACGAGCTGAGCTTCCCATCACCACCATGGTCCTGTCCCTCCATCCACTGTGCCATAGGACATTCCCTTTTCTACCTCTTCACGTGGAATGATGACAAGTCTCATAGCTTAGGTTAACATGGGAGTCCTGAGGAGCCCCCACAGTCCCAGTGTGAAGCTGGGACTCCACCAACAACCCCTGGCCCTGGAGTCTGCACAGAGGAGACAGGGAAAGGGTGAAAGAGGGGTCAGCAAACAGCCCAGCAGGTGTTTTTAGATTGATGGAAGACCTGAAAATAGACCTTGCAGCCTCACTTTATTCAGTGAGGCTCTTTATTATGCCCTCCTCTGTCTCCAAATCTTGCTCATCCCAGGCATCTACAGGGACCCCCATCCCAGTAGGTCTCTGTTGTGCCTGTTGTTGGATCTTGGCTACAGCTGCTTAATTCTCATTAAAAAGCCAAGTTTCTTTTAGTCTCCTTCCAAAACAAGGAGCTTAAGACTTACAACAGCATCTCCTAGGAACTTTGAGCTCTCCTTTGGGGAGATATTTCTTTCTAGCGAAGGGAAAATTTCCCAATAACTCTCTTCTGCTGCCAGGCACCAAGACAAGGCAGCGCCGTGCCGCTCCCTCATCATTTCCTAAGGGACTCACACATCCCAGACTGTGCCTGCTGCTTGTATTTTCCCATCCCAAGCCTGTCTTCTTGAATTCATTCAAAGGTGTAAGGAAAAAAACCCTCTTGGGACAGTGTGTCCCACACTGCACCCACCGCTGTAAACCCCCGGCTGCCCTACTACTGGTTCTTATCAGCCATCACACCTTAAAGTACAGAAGGTGTGTCTAATATTAGCCAGGAAACGTCGTGGAGAAGACCTGGACTTTTTCAGCTAATCAGTATTAATAACTTCCTATGTTTGAAGACAGCCCATAGGAAATGCAGCCTGACTCATCTACCCTGTAATTAGATGAACTCCTCGAAAAAGTGCAGGTGGCTGCGCCGCAAACGCACATTAGCCAAGGTGCAGAATATGCTCCTGACCAAAGGGCAGATAACAGCAGCAATAATTTCCTCCACTGATATAATGTAAAAAAGCAGTATTTCTGACAGATTTGGCATGTGGCTGAGGTTGGAAAGTCAAGCAGTCGTTTTCTTTCTCTCTCTTACCTCACTCCAGGGAAATCTGTAATATGCGCAAAGCCTTGATTTATTTTTTGCACTCTGGCATATTACTGGAAAATAATTATGAAATAAAACTTAATGAAAAACAAAAGATATTTAGGCCTATTTTTTATATAAGTTATACCTAAACTGTGATTCTTACCAAAGATATTTGTTTCCTGTGTTTTTTCTCCTGCCAAGTTCAGCCATATATCACTTTTATGTATCTGAAGGCCATGGTGTAATGCAATATGAAGCTATGAATGGGATAAAGTTACATATTCTCCATTGATTTTCCATTGTATCCATTATCTTTAATGCTGGAATGCAGGTTAGTGCAAGTGCCGGAAGCCTCTGCACCTCGGCTGGCTGCTGGCTCATGAAATCCATCCCCAGGGGGCAGATAAAATCAGCTGCAAGTTGCAGAGAGGAGACAGGAGTTCCCCAAAGTGTCCAGCTTACCGGGGGAAGTGGGTAGGAAAGAGAAAGGGAGAAGGTAGACTCAGGGAGGGGGACATGAGAGGGGCTGGGAGGAAACCATAAAAGAGCTGGAAGTGAAGGCAGAGGAAGGAGAAGAGGGAGAGAAAGAGAGAAGGTCAGATCTGCCACATCAGTGAAAAATTGCTTTCTGCATGCTTAATGAAAGAGGAAGAGAAAGCTTTGTAGTCCATGATGCTGCTGCAAAGCCCCCCAGGCACCACCAGCATCTCTGCCCAGCAGAACAGCAGAGCGACAGCCAAGGGGGCTCAAATGCCATTGCTTCCCAATCCCAGTTCCTGCAGAAAGCAAGCTGAGAGCTCACTGCCATTGCTGCTTAGCCCCGTGGGTCCACATGGGTAAGGAGGGTGTTTCCAGGCACCACTGGAGCTGGCCACCATGGCAGATCAAACCAAAAGCTGAGTATCAGCCCTGGGATGTGAGGAAGATGAGTGGGACAGAAGGATGCAGCTGGATGGGGAAAGCAGGATGCTCGGGGAGGGTTGTCGCCCAGATGGGCCCAATTGCACTGGGACTAGATGTTAACACTAACTCTCTAACAAGCTTCTCAAATCACATTTTTTTAAGGCCATGTGTTAACAGAAAACAACTGTTCAAATTTAGCAAGTTCCAGCAGCACTTTCACCCTTGTTCCTTCTGGGCCACAGGAGTATGAAACGCCACCGCCACTTCATTTTTCATTCCTCTCACAAAGGGGTAGAGCTGTTAGTCATGCAAGTGGTTGCCTTGGACAATCCCATGCAAGCAATCCCAGCAGGATTTCCCCATGTGTGACTAACTGCTCCTCCTGGGAGGCCAGAGATTCCCACTGGGAAGGTAAAGGACCCCACATTTTAGGGGCGGAGCTGTCTGTAATCTTAACTCCACAGCCACCACTGCTGCCCCCACGATGTATTTTTAAGATCAAAATCCTTCTGCAGGACAGGTGACCTGCTCATCTCCCTCCAGCCTTTACTACTCTGGCTACTCCTGTTGACATCTGTGACAAATTTGTGATCGATGAAACCGAGCTGTGACCAACACAAAAAATCTTTAATAAAATCCTGCCAGGTTAACGGGCAGGCATTCCTTGGGAATGTTGCTCACCAAGAGCCAGCTCTGCATGACTTCATGGAAT
The DNA here is from genome assembly GCF_025592945.1 of Manacus candei. Classification (NCBI taxonomy): domain Eukaryota; kingdom Metazoa; phylum Chordata; class Aves; order Passeriformes; family Pipridae; genus Manacus; species Manacus candei. The sequence continues at coordinate 898,779 of NW_026138161.1, read as the reverse complement.
GACATTTCTGGAAGGAACATCTCATCCCAGCTTACCTTGAAGCACATCAGCCACGGACAAGACACCTTGTGTCACCTACAACCTTGGGGACAGAGCTTAGGGGCCTTCATGCAACTTTTCCTTCAGTCATTTGGCCTGGTGGTAGAGAAGGGGCTCAATCTGACAGAGAGCAAAATCTTTCCAGCTGGTTAAAGAGAAAACTGGTCCCTTGTTTTGGTCTTTTCACAGGGGGATAGCCCAAGCCAGGCTCTGTCCCGCCGGCCCCCCTGGCTGTATGTGTGTGTACGTGCATGTGCAGCACAGCAGGACCCCTTTTCTCATTTAAACAGCCAATTAAAGCCTACTTGGGCACTTAGCACATGACATCAACTTGCAGTACTTAAGCTGCCTAGCACAGTGTGAATTTAATTTGATAAAGGGGCAGCTAATAAAGATCTTGGAAGGCTGGTTAAAGTTCATTAAGTCTTTCCTTTCAAGGTACACTTCCCTCCAGTGCAAAGGCTTGTGTCTACTTTTTTTTTCTTTTTTAAAGCTGTGTTATATCCTGCCACCAGAAAAAGGTGCTTGTGTCACATCCCGACAGGGTATATTTAAAGTCTCACTGTCAAAGTCATGGCAGGCCTTGGTTCTTTGCCCAGGAATGTGCAGAAAGAAAAATAAAAGCCTTTTTCCCTGACTGCGGGGCGAGGAGTGCAGCGTGTGTTAGTGCAGGCAGGCTCCTGGGAGGGGAATGGGCTTCTGTCACACTGAGCTGCATTCATCCTCCTTCTCCTGAGCCATCCGTAATTCCAGATGGATTTCATAAACAGATGAGGAGGCTCCTCTGAGTTCACTGGTTTAATGAAGCCCGTATGGCTGACTCATGTAATAAGTATTTAATCATGTTGATGAAAATCATTTTAAAAACTTCCACCACACACAGTGCCTGTTCCCCACTCAGCCATGGAGCTGATAACACAACAGCACAGCCCAGGAACCTCTGTTTTCCAGAGCCTCTCCAGGTGCCTGCCTTGACTTTCATCACAGACTTACAGTTGCATGCACTGTGCAGTGCCACCTTCTAACAAGGACCCGTTCACCTTTGAAAATACTCTTCAAATCACCCACTGAAGTGCCACAAAAAGAATTTTTTTTTAAAGCCCCACATTTCTCATGCAGCTGTTTCAGAGGTCACTCAAGGGTTAACACTTTGGTGTTTATATCTTCTCATTAGTTTCTGTTTGTGCTCACAAATGCCCATGACTTAAAAATTTGCTGTGCTTAAGTGGTCTCCACTTGTAAACAGAGAAATGCCACAAAACATTGCAAATAGTGAGTCATCCTGGGTGGAAATTATTGCTCTTGTCAGCAGAAGTCATTATCAGTGACAAGAAGGACATGGGCCTCCATCATTCCCAGAGCATGGACCTAAATGAACACATGTAAGACCATCCACCCTGTGGCACGTGGTAGTCCACACAGTTTCAGTACATTTCAGGCTAGCTCCCAAAAGTCACTCCTCCTCTTCTCCAAAGAAAACCTGGAGTTGATGGTCCCTTCCAGAGCAGGCTCCATGCAGAGGGTGGGGGTGACACTCCCTGGGGGCCTTACACTTGTTCTCATGTGCTATTGTCACCCAAATAGTCCCATGTGGACTAGGAGACTCAATGTCAAGATTTGAACTTATTCCTTTGGGGAACAAGGTCCACAAATCAGTACTTGGAGGGTACGGAAGGGCTGGAAAAGTCAGTGAGGCCTGGGGGCAGGAGAGGCCACCTTGCGTGGGCTGTAGCACTGAGAAAGTTCAAGGTGCTCCGCCAGGCACTGAGTTTTTTCCCATGGAAGGCTGAAGAAATAAACATTAAGTTCAGGGCTGTATTCATTGTCGTGTTTGCCCTTACCTGTACAACTTTAAATCAGTGTCCAGCAGGTCCAGTCACTTCTTCTGAGACCTCTGGGAAAAGGAAGATGATGGATCCCATAGTGTCCTGCACAGGCTCCCAGCAACAGACAGAGAGAAGTATCCCTTGTTTTATCAACATGAAATTTTGTGGATCAGTCCAAATTTGTTGAATTAGATTTAATATTAAGTGTTGTGGGCAAGGCCATTTGAATACCTTTGATCTGTAAGATAATATTTTCCAAACTCTAGAAATGTTGAAAGCCGAAGGTGTGTTGGCAGTATGTTATCAGTTTCAAGGTTTCTTGTATCCTGACAAGGAAAAGGCTTATTTTATGACATGAGACCAGACAAAAATTCCACTTTGTGTCATTTACAGTTAATTTACTTTTATAAGCAATTTATTTTTCAAATCACTGAAACACAGCACAGTGTTCATGGCTTCAGAAACGGGGTTTGTTTTGATTTCCTTACTTCACTTTACAATAGCCATTTTTCACTTCTAAACATGCAGATATGTTGAAAAGATACCAGTACAGACTGAACAGAAAGCTGACTGTGATCCTGTTTCATCCACTTATAAAGAGTGTGCCCAGGAATTACCCCATGCTTTCTGATTGAGATGCCCTTCATGCACAGTAGCTGCTGCTATAGGTAGTTATGTTTTGGTGTTTAAGTCTTCAAGACTGGGAAGTTTTGAAGACTGGGAAATCTTCTGGTTAACTTCTTTGACTCATACTGCTCTAGCACCGAGATTTACACAGCTCCAAGTAAAGGGAGTGTTACGGTCCTTAGAGGCTTGATAACAAAATCCAGAGTTCACTTTACACAAACGCTTCATCCTCCTGTTTGTGAGCTTATGAATTTTGGAGCAGCAGGATCAGATTCTGCAAATGCAGGAATTCTGTACTCCTTCTAGTATCTCACTTCAGAGCACCTAATGAAGATGTCACCGTGACTTTTCAGGGGAGCACCTTAAACATAAAAACACTGGAACAGTGGAAAGGTCTCAATTTCCTTGGTTATGACTTCCAACTCCGGAGCTAAAGGACACCAAAGAGAGAGCTTAATGCCTATAAATCATGCAGTGTGAACTGATTCATGACTCAGACGAGGTGCCCAGGCCCCTAAAGAGTCAGGAGAACAACCCTTTAAAATACAGTTTGATACTATTGCTGGAAACTTTAACCCACTGGCTTCACACTCAGGAGGGTTTAAGCTGCAAATGGCAGGAGAGGATTTATGTGTTCCTTTAAAAAAAAAAATACGTCAGGGTAGGAAAACTTGACCCGACGGTTTTGAGACGTGCCTGCCATAAATAACCAGTTGATTGGCTGGCCTGTGAAGCCATTAGCAGGCGTGAGGTGCCTGTTGGGATTCAGACACCGCATAAAACGCTGGAGGTGCCAGCAAAATGGACACGGCAATTGGCTACGCAGTCGTCTTCCAGCAGAACTGCCCAGGAGGGCCCACGGAAAATGGAGCGGCTTTTATCCCACTCACTGGGCACTGAATCTCTGGAAGGGGATAGTGAGTGGGATCCAGTCTGTCGTGGGCACAGGGGGAGGAGAAGAGAGATAAAATGACCACGTTGTGCTTGGGCAGTAAATCATCTGAAAGAGCAGGAGTGTTTCAAATGAAGTTGGAGATCCTGCCCTGACAGGTTGCAGACGATGAATCTTTTCTGCTGTAAATCACCACAGCTGCCAAGTGGCACTGGTAGGTCTGAGCTAACGGGGCTTTCCACCCCCTGAAAAGTGGCAGCAGCAGTTACAGGAGAAGGGAATTTGATGACTCAGATCACAGGCTGTCAGGAGAGAGCGCCAGAGGTTGTTTTGGTTGGACTCAGTGATCCTTATGGGTCCCTTCCAACTCAGCATACTCTGTGGTTCTGTGATACTCTTTCAGAAGGGGTAATTTTTACCTTTTCCGTCCCAAAAACGCATGTGATGCTGCCATCTTCACTGACCCTGCTGCAGCCACACTTTCTGGACTTGGGTTGATCTTTTTGCACTGTCCCACCCCGATGGAAAGGGAAAAGGTAAGAGCAGTTGATGTCCCCTGGAGCAGTGCCTGACAGGTCTTCCATTCTGGAGAGGAACTGGTTGTAGGAAGCAGAGCAGACATGATGCTGGTCTACTCCAGACACTCATTTACACCTTTCTTAGACACCTGCACATTGCAAATGAGAGGAATCTGGTTGTAAATGGCCACATAAACAGCAGGGTAATGATGAACCAGAGTCAGTTCCTCAGGGAGGCTGCAGCTTTGGGCGTTACCCTCAAACAAGGAAAGACAGGACCTTGTTCCTGTATCAAACATGAGATGAGAAGTGATGAAAAAAGTGGGAAAAAAGAAATCAGTTAAATATTTCCTATCTTTGGAGTACGGAGAGAAGGGGGGATCACAGCTCAGATGGGGTGTCTCTGCTATCAGGATGAAAAGAGAAGAGAAAATCAAGGGAGAGGGATTTTGTATGTGGAAAACACAGAGGAAATGCTGACAAATACTTTGAATTTATTCTTTTTTTTTTTTTTTTGGTTGTTCCTCTTTTGAACTGAAATCCACCTTAGGCAAGGGATTGAAGGAAAAAACTGTTGGGATCTTGCTTCTGTTTTGCAGGCAGTAGCTCCTTAGACTTCATGGGTTTGTCATATAAATTAGGAAGATAAGAATGATCATCTTTAATAAGAACAGGAGCTCAGCATCTCACCTCTGACAGTAGTCAGTAATAAATGCTTTGGAAATGAGTATCAGAAAGGGAAGAGCAGTTGTCCCACACCCAGCAAGCTCCCAGCCCACAGTAGTTTAGAGTCTTCAGAAGACAGATGCTGTATTCATATGGCTTCTGCAGTGAACAGGTGCTGCTTGGGCTGTTTTCCATGAGTTTGGTTAATCCTATCCTTGGAAAGCTTTAGCCCCCACACCACCACTAGCAAGGTGTTCTGCAGTGCCATGAAGCCTGGTAGAAAAGAGAGTAGAGGGGCAGACACTGATCTCTTCTCCCTGGTGACCCGTGTCAGGACCTGAGGGAATGGCCTGAAGTCGTGTCAGGGGTGGTTTAGGTTGGATGTTAGGAAAAGGTTCTTCACCCAGAGGGTGGTTGGGCACTGGAACGGGCTGCCCAGGACAGTGGTCACAGCACCAAGGCTGCCAGAGTTGAAGAAGTGTTTGGACAATGCTCTCAGGCACATGGTGGGATTCTTGGGGATGGTGCTGTGCAGGGCCAGGAGTTGGACTTGATTATCCTTGTGGGTCCCTTCCAACTCAGGATATTCTATGATTTTATGATAATTTCTTTTGCTTCCTTTAACCTTGCTGTCTGGCAAGTGCTTTAGGCACCATCTAGTCCTGGTTTTATGGGATAAAGTGGATAATGGCTCCACGTTCACTTCATAAGTGCTGATGGCTCAGCCCATATCCCCTCCTTGCTCACTTCTTTCCAAGTGTCTTACCCTCTTTGAACTGCCCATTTTTTGGAAACCTAACACAACACTTTGGACAAATATTTTGCTACAGGAGAGAAAGTACTTGCTTTTGGAAGTGTCATTTTAATACACACAGCACAAATATTTATAAATACATACCTGAACACAGACAGGGCACTTGTCAAAACACATTCAAAGGATACCTAGGTTCTTTCATGTATTACATACTCAGAGTGAAAATAACCAGCTATATTTAACCCAGATCCAAGCCCAGACTAAATTATTTCAAAGGTCAATTAAAGAACAGAAAATATCACTTGCTAAGAGACAAAAAGCTCCCATTCATCTGCAGTTCCAAGAACTTTCACGGAACTAAAGCACAGGATGAGAAATCGTAATTAGGTACCATTTCATATAAAAATCATTGACAACTCCAAGTTCTGTACCTGCCAAGACCTGAATTCAGATGACTGCATTTGGCCTACAGCAGTTGATGGAAACTCCATCACTCACCACGCTGATGTAGTTGTTTGGAAACCAACGGCCCCTGGCAGGGAAAACACATTTCAGCTTCTGTTGAATGACTGCACATGTGAGGAGCAGGAGATGAGACAGACCAATAGCCAGTCCTCAAATTTGGATTATGTTTTGGCTGGTGCTTAAAGTTCAGGTCTGAGGCCAAGTGGAGGCTAGAATTCAGCCTGTAATGTAATCCTGAAATCACATGGGCTCTTCTCCTCAGGTATTGGACTTGGTGGCAGCGACCTGGGGGTATTTTCTCCCTTGAGGTTGTGAGTCCGTCGGTTTGGCTGTGCTCACTGCATTCCTGTTCTTTGGCCCTGTGTGAGACAGTTCTGGAAAACTCTTATTTGACCACAACTGGAAAAGAAAGAGAGAAAAAAACACCCCCAGCCAAAACCCACAGATCAAATTTGTAGGACGAGTTCGAACCGCAGAGCTCAGTCTTTCACCCTGACAGTCTGCATGATCTCAGCACAGAGATCCCACAAACAGCAGAGGGAAGTGCCTGGGGAGCTGAGCTCCTGCTTCCATCACCCAGCCCGAGCCAGCAGGCGATAGCAGTCTGACCAGGAGAGCAATGAACGCAGCAAGCCAAATCCCTGAAGGAACTATGGGATTTATTCACTTTGGCTGCTTGGAAAAGCTGTTTCCAGAACTTTACTCAACACCTTCCTTCAACCTCAGAACACCTCCTTGGGTAAACATAAACACCTTCCAGGCCTGGGCCTTACACAGAACGAGATCACTCCACACAGGGATGATATTTAGCGCAGGTCACGGTTTAAAACGCCATCAGAAATATCTGTAAGGTCATTCATGTTTCAGCTTTGCCACCAGCCCCGAGGTGAGGACACCCCAGCATGGATCTGTGATGCATACCAGAACATTCGTGCAAGAAGAAGGAACAATGGCCCAGCTCCATTTCTTGTGTAGTCTGCAACTTCCTAGCGCGTCTGACACGCTGGGAACCCACGCGCAACACGGTGATGGAAAACTTGGAGACCAAATGGAAGTGAAGAAAAGCCCTTGGTGTAATTTTACAGCGTGTGAAAGACTTAAAGCAAGAAACACAGCCAGATGCCACAAGGAAAGTACTTTCAATTAGTTCTGCTTTGTGTTATACCTACTGATGAAAAATAAAAACAAATTCATTCTGTCAACAGCTCTATCTATAGCATAATCCTTAAATGAACTCATCCGTCAAACCGGTCTCCTCTGGCAAAACATATTACAATCCCTGTTTCTCAGCTGTGGGAATCAATCATCTCTTTCCCAAACCCATTGGTCAACATCTAAAGAACCCAATATATTTTTATTGCGCTGAACAAGCCAGTCACAGGGCACTAACCTCACCACACCACCTATGTACCAAGGCCTCATGTATTAGCAGATTCGGTGATTCCAGAGGAGCTATTTCCCCGTAGAGGTTACATGGTAAATATGCCTGATCTGGAATAAATGCAAACCTCAGCCTTCTTGCCCCAGCAGCGTATGTGGGACGTGCTGCTGCTCACAGCTGGGCAAAGCAAGAGCACCGAGGAACAAACCAGATTTTTTCTGGGTGGACAGTTCAGGGAGTGATGTTTGAACCAGGAGACACAGAGACACAGGCTTGCACTTTTCAGCCAAAGCTGATGGCTCTGTTGAAGCTGTGACAGAACCACCCCACCGAAGTGCTGGCAGCATTCAGAAGCATTTGCAGTATTTCCGAGTGGCGAATGTTCCCCATCCTCCATGCAGGAGGACCTTGAAGGGGGGTGATCTCTTCCCAGTGCTCTGAAGCTTGCTACTGCTCAAGAGCATTCTCTCCTTCCAGCAAAGGGACCTTGTGAGAGGGAGACCTACTCTCACTGTGCTGTGAGAGTAGGTGTCAGTGGAATTGTACAGTTACAGCCATACTCCATCTTGGATGCACAAAGGGATGTAGGTGTGGGGGTTCCCAAGGGTTTTGGTGCCCAACCTCCCATGGGAGGCCAAGAGGCAGAATTGGCCAAGCTGAGATGATACAGCAGAGCAACTTTTTACATGGGCAGATAGTGACAGGACAAGGGGGAATGGTTTTAAAATAAAAGAGGTGAGATTTAGAATATTGGGAAGGAACTCTTCCCTGTGGAACACCGGCACAGGTTGCCCAGAGAAGCTGTGGATGCCCCATCTCTGTGAGAGTTCCAGGCCAGGTTGGATGGGGCTCTGAGCAAACTAGTCTAGTGGAAGGTGTCCCTGCCCATGGCAGGGGGTTGGAACAAGGTGATCTTTAATGCCCCTTCCAACCCAAACAATTCCAAGATATGAGGTGTGCTCTGCATGAGCCACATCAGGATAGAATGGTCAGAGAACAACCTTAGCTACAGCTACTAAAGGCTGAAATGTGCCTCAAAGTCATCCTTGAAATCCCATTTCCCAGCAAGACTCACTAGTGTTGTGAACAGACACGGTGCTTTTGGCCTCAGAATATTGGTTGATAGAAAAAAATCCATTAAAAGTGAAATGCAACCCCGGGTGTTTCTTGCAGATATATTGGCTTAGAAAGGTGAACTGCAGCAGTGGTTTTACCTGAGGCAACCTTATGAAAGCTTATTACTTAGCTATATTTTAACTAATGAAGTGGCAACTTTCATGAAATTTACTGGGAATCCCTCAAAATAATTTATGACACAGACACCAGTGCAGACATCTAAGGAATTTTGAGCAAAGCATATCAAGGACACCCCGGTCTTAATGTCCCAGCAACAGTACCAGCTACTCTTAGCATTGCAGGAGCAGTAATATCTGACTGATAATGTACTGCTTCAAGATAAACTTCCAGTCATCTCCCATGGATTTCAGTTCCCTGGGATATTTGAGGAATTTTTGCTTCTGGGTGTTAAAAGTTTTGATGCAAGTCTTGGCAAGAGGCCAAACCTTTCAGAAAGCTCTGGGTAACATTTCCCTGAATTCTTGGGTGCAAGCAAAATGGCAGACCCCACCACCAAACTGATATCACCAAGGTGTGTTATTGATGAGCTTGGATCAACAGGAAAACTGCACAGTGAAATAATTCAGGAAACACTGCAGGAAGGTGACTAAGTAATGAGGCTTAAAAAAAAAAAAAGAAAAAAAAAGAGAGAGAGAGAAAAAAAGAACATTTTACCCACATTTTTAACAATACCAGAGTTTATGGAAAGGCTACCAGCAGCTTGGAGAAGAGCAAGGTACGTCCAGTGTGGCAACCCACCTCTCTGGGGATAGAGACTGACCATGGCCAAACTCAAGAGAACTGTGTGCCCAATTTACCAGGTGCTACGTCTCCATTGCAGGGGAACACTGAAGTGTCCCTTTGGTGCATATAAATATCAATAAATTTCACTGCAGGAAGCAGAAAAGGCAACAGGACCCATCGCTTGGTGTGGATTTTGACAGCTCAGATGTATCTGCCCAGGCCTTCCGGACCCGGCCGGTCTCGGTGCTGGGCCTGGCAGCCTGAGGAGGAAGAAGGGAGGAATTTGAGCTGGAACCAAAGCCAGGCTTCCCTTAGGAACAAAGCCACAGCTCCTGGACATGTGTGCACAGGGGGAATCTTGGGGCAGACAGGTGCCTGGCCCATGTCCGTGCACAGGGACTGACAGGGATTTTGTCAGCAAAATGTCTCCTGTACCAATACTCTTGGGAGGAAACAAGAGTTGCCAGCAGAGCTGGCCAGAAAACAAAGCAAATGAGGCATGTATCACTGGAGAGTCAAATAATCCCTGTGCAGCAAACAAAGTCAAGCTCGAGGAATGAAACCTCCCGGCTGGCAGGCGGTGGCTGCTGAGGGCACACGTGCTGTGGGATCAGCCTCTGGAAAGTCATCTGCTGTTCATCTACCCTAAACCAACCCTCCCAAATCCCCTGGCATCACCATGGGGAAGCAGCCTTGGTATCTTTCCTTTATTGGAGGATACACACACACACACACACACACACACACACACACACACACACACACAGAGCTCCCTACAAGCAGCAGGACGGTGTGTTTAGCCCTGCCCAGGAGCTCACTCCCTTCCTTATGGAAGGACCTGCTGTAATTCCCTGCTCTGCACAGTCGGCTGAGGCCACCTGCTTCTCTTTTTCTCACTGGCTCATTGTTCGAAAGCTCATTTGTAAAAGGAGCTGAAAGACCTCACCAAATCCAAGTATCCAAGACCTTGATCCAGCCCCAAGCTCTGCTCCTGAGCTGGCGCTGAGCACCATGAGGTTTTTCACAGCAATGTATTGAGCATGCCTTGGCTGTGCTCTTGCGTGTCCCAGATATGTTTTACAATCACGGGAAGTAAAAGGATTTTTTCTTTTAAAAGATTAAATTCTGGCTGCTAGCATGGCCTCGGAGCCCTACAGCCTTTATATGATGATCAGGCATTGCTAATTCTTTAGTTCTTACTGCGGTGGTCAAAACTGGCAACATGGCACAGTTCTGCTGCTTACTCTGGGACTCCAGAGTCAGATTTTGGCACAGACCAATAAAAAAATAACAACTAAAACCATATCAGTGTCCAGCAGATACTTGAATTCTGAAGGAGATAGTCTGTTCTGTTCAAGGAAAGGTGACAAATACCCTAAATGTTTTCAGAAAGAAAAAAACAATTATTGAGACAAGGCAAGCACAGGAACTAACATCAAATCCAGACCCTGTTGGGATGAGCTGCCCCCCAACCCCAGGTGTTCTCTCCTGCTCTCCTCTAAACCCATTGACAGAGGGGCTGGGGGGCTCTTCCTGGTAAGAGACCACACTGTAGAACCCTTGCCCTCACTGTCAGTACATTTGTGTTCCCAAACCCTACATCATTCTGTCCTTGGGGAGCTGCCCTGAACACTTGTGCCCTTCACATCCCTGGGATGGCGATCACCAGCACTGAGACAAGCTATAAATATTCCTCCCAAGCTTCCCCCATCACTCAATCCTGTGGCACCCCGGCAGTGGCCACAGCCCTTGTGGAGCAGCCCACAGTGCCAGGCAGTGTGGGAGCACCACCTGCTTCCCTGTCCCAGCGGGATGCCCACGGATGCTCCAAGTCCCAGGGGTGACAGGGCATCCCGCAGGCTCTCCCAGAGGCACCGGCAGATTAGCAGCTCTATTTTTCAAGCTAATCCTCTCCCACCCCCTCCAACTTCATTCAACCTACAAGAATTTGAGAGAACTTGGCAGGCCAGGCAGGATCTATATATAAAACCCGGTGGCCATTTCGTCAAACAAACCCCGATGAGCAAATGGCCTCTGTACCTGGAATGCGGGTTCATGGAAGTGACAGGTCAGCAAAGCAGCTGCCTCTTTCCTCCCAGCACAATGGGGATACCAGAGATGCCATCAGCACGAGTTTTTTCCTACCCTGCTGTGCGCTAAAAAAAAATTATTCTAGGAACATTATGGAGCAGGGGGGTAAAAATAGACATGCAGGTTCAGCAAATGGCCCTCTCCGCTCCATGTGATTCCACCTTTTTTTGCTGAGAATAGAAAGAAAAACAGTTGTGCCACCCTGTTAAACTCTGCTAGCTCAGCAGCTCCTGACAATGACACTTGCTGCTTTCCAAGCATGTTTTAGAAATCCTTCTGGCAAACTGGTTGTTTGTGTGGTGTCAATTAAACCAGAAAAGATGAGCCTTTAACCAGACCAGCGTGGGTGGGACAGGTCAAAAAACTTGTTGCAATGGCCTCAGGTGAAGCTCAGTTTTGCTTATCACTACTGGCAGCAGCAAAGCTTAACCACGTGGTAAAGAAAGTTGGAAGTAAGGTTTGCTTTGTTCCAGGATCTCCTGCCTGGAAAGCCATCTCTGAGCCCCACACATGTCCCTGTACCAAGGCTGGGTGGGAGGCAGCTCCCACTGAAGTTTTTTTGTCTTGGTGAAGCTCAGAAGAGACCAAACCAGCTGGAGCTGCTGGGATTCATCACAAAGCTCTGTGACTGCTCTGCCCATGCAACCTGCCCATCACAGAGGGCTGAGAAGTGACAGTGGTTAAATAATCCCAGCATTAATGCTGGTGGGGTCATTTCAGTGGTGTGGCCTGGGAGGTCCCAGGCTGGCACTGGGAACATCCCCCACCCACTGAGCCACCCTCTGTGGCTTTTTTGGACCCTGTTTATGTCCAGCTCAGAAGGGGCTGGGTGACAGGCTTTGACCTCAGGCTCTCCTCTGGTTTCCTTGAAGGAGGAGGATGAGGATCCAAGATGGGTCACCACAATGGGACCATCGTGGGGGGTGAGGGCAAGCCAGGCAACCATCACAGGGAGGCACAGGCAGTGAGACACAGAGGGTGACAGAGCAGAGGGGCCGTGTCCCCCTCCCAACCCCACAGACCCCCCTGCACAGCAGGGATGGTGCCACATGCTTTTAAATGGACAGTCAGGTCAGCAAAACACCACAATTTCAAGAGACAACCCAACAAATCCTTCCTCACCTTGCTTCTTCCTCCCCTCCACTTTCCTCCTTCCCTGGGGGACAGAAGGGCTGGGGAATTTCTGTGCCGTGGTTCCTCTGCCGCTGGAGCAACCTACAACAGTTCTGTGGCTGCTCCAGAACCAGCCTGGTTGTGTCAGAGCCCAGCCTGGGCAGAAGGAGGCCCTCTTTAGGGGCTGGATCCTGAAGATACCAGCATCATTGAAAAGCTCTGGCATTTGGGCTCCTAAACACTTTCTGGGCCACGGGACGCCACCAGAAAAGGAGCCTGACCCTCAGGTGCCCATGTCACCTGCTTGTGCCCCTTATCATCACTCAAAGCCCCTGGGCTGGCACAGGACAACAAAGAGCTTTTAAATTCACCGAATCCCAGTGTTTTCCCAGGCAATGTCCATTGGACTCTCTTTTTTCAACCTTTTCAGTCAAGCACATTCCCTCTGTGGCACAGAAAGGGACTTCAATCCTCAGCTTCCCGAGAGGTCACTTAACAGCGAGCTGGAGGGACTGGAGGGACAACAAGGAATTTTAAGAGAAGGCAAATTAAGCACTTTATAAGTCACTTCCAAATAGATTTATGTGGCCAAGGCTGCTCAGCTACCCTTTCACAGTGGAAAGGTCCCTTAAGAAAACACCTTCAAAGGACCGCTCCAACTCTCCTTGAAGCCAGGAGAGGCAAATCATGCAAGTTAAAGCTTGGGCTAAAACGTGCTCAAAAACCTCAAACCCCTCAAAATCACCATTGCTTCCACAGTCTCCTGAATCCCAGATGCTGGAGCCTAATGCTGAGCTATCAAAGCATGAACGTACGTGGAGTTTCTTTATTCCCAGCATCACATTCTTTAAAGGAGTCCATTTCTCAGCATTAATGTTCATTTCAAAGCAAGGAATTTCACTCGGCCTCTCCTGGGACCCCTAAAGCCCCGGTGTTTGTATTCCACCCCTGCAGCAGGAGCAAGGGGTGGCAGGGAAGTGCTAAAGCCAAATGTTTCCCCCTTTGCAGGATGCTGGAGAATGTGCGGCGACACCTCCGCTCAAAGGGAACGGCCTTGTTTAGACAAGCCGTGGCAAAAACAAAGTGCTGGCCCTGGTGGAACAGCTTCAGGGGCTGGAAGAGTGTTGAATATTGACTTTCAGAACTTGAGGGGGGGTAAATCTGTCCGTGGTTTCCATGTAGTTCCAGCCTGAGGCTTTGCATCCCCCTGGAAAAATGTCATTCCTTGGCTTCTGACCCACCAAACTGAACTGTCGGATTAAGGAACGGAAAGGCAGATATCTTTGGCTAACACTTGGCAGCCAGGCCAAGACAATGTCTCTCCACCATCATTTGAGTAATCTCCCCTTGGAAAAGGACCAGACGAATGTTCCCGTTGCTCAGATGATTCCAGAAGAAACGGCTTGTAAACAGCAACAGAAACTGTGCCAGCAAATACCAAAAGGAAAACTGTACCATTTCAACTACAATTTTGGATCTGGCTCCAGTTGCAACACTCTGAGGAGCATTAAAAATTACCATGTCCATGCAGCTCCTGTCTCCCCACAGCTGCCAAGGAGCATCACAGACCTCACAGGGTCTTGTTGTGGGATGCTGTCCCTCAAGACATGGGCCTTCCTCCCTAATCCCATCTGGGATCACTTGTGCACGAGGTCTGGTTGCCCCGGTTGTGTAACAGCTGAGGCTGCTCTTGCTCATCCCCAGCTGGAGCCCTTTTTGATCCTTGGGAAGGGATGTGTCATGATAACAGCTGGTAACCCCAAAGTGCCAGAGGAATGGCTGTGTTTGCACTTCACTGGTCTCTGTGCCCACCAAATCCGAAGCAGCCCACTTTCCTGTGACAGGGTTAATTAATAAGTATCAAGTGATGCAAGAAAAGGGCTTTCAGCTCTTCACTCCACCTCTCCTTTCCACTAATGCCTGGCAAGCCGTTGCCTGTGAGCAGGACCTCACTGTGCTGCACTGCTCCTGAGAAGAGAACACATTCCAGAGAGGCAAAAGGATCAGCATTCTGCAGATGCAGCAATTTTAGGGCATCAACACCACGTACTGTCATCGAGATCCATGTGCATGGTGACCCTGTACTCAAACATGTCAACAACATCAAGAGGGCACAGACCTTCCATCTGCACCCCTCACCCACATGTGATTTCACCTATAGCTCCCTGCACCTCTGAACTTCAAGCACTGAAGGACTTGGTCTGCACCTGGTCAGTGAGCAACAGTACAAATGCCCCTGCACCCCTACCCAAAGCTCAAGGGTGAGGAGCCTCCTAGACCACCAATCAAAACAGACCAAGAGGAGAAGGTCAGTGTTATTCCAGAACTTTGCCCCGGTGCCAAACACACACCAGTCAGCAGGGAGCCTCCTTGGCACAGCTTCTGCCCAGGCTCTCTCTGTGCCCACATCTGGTACCCACCCACCAACATGCAGCTGGTTCTGCCTCACTGCTCAGGCTCTTCCAAAGCTTCACCCCAAAGGATCAAATACTGATTTTTATATTTGGAGAAAGACAAGTGGATTGTACAAGTGTGGATAAAACCCATCTGTTCACTCATCTATCCCTTTAACAAGGATGGAAGTTGTTCATCGAAGTCCCGAAGCAGAACACGTGCCAGGAGCCATCCCAGTACCAGACCTGTAGGATGCTATAAAACACACAGGCTCCTTAAACCCTTCCTACAGGAGATTCACAGCCATGAGCTGCACAAACCCAGCTGGGGAAATGCTGTGCTAAAGCCCCACTTCCGCCCAACGTGGTGGAACAGCAGAGTGTGACCGGAGGTGACAATAAAGCCTGAGATTTTCATGGCCCTCGACTCCAGCCTGACAGGTTCTGCCCCATCACAACCACATCCCAAATCTTCTCTCCATCCCTGAGTGTAAATCCCACTATCAAGTGGAGCTACCTGGGAGGCCGGGGAGAACGGGCTCCCAGGAACACCGTCTCACTTCTGTCTGTGGAGCGGCGAGACGGGCTCCCGAAAGGCAACAGACTGGAACAACCGCCCTGAGCTTCCAGGGCTCATTAACTCTCCTTGGCCAGATCCCTGATTTGCTACATGATGCATGGAGCAAGAATTTCCACCCTCAAGTCTCCAGAAAAGTAGTTCAGCATCCCGGGGCTGATCAGCCACCGCACCGGCCTCCCCGTCCATCGCAGATACCCAGCGCCTTCGATTACATCATGCCTGAAACCTGGAATGTAGCTCAGATGGTGAAGGCATTAATGGCAGCAATGTAAGGACTCAACAGTGCAAACCTTCCCAAGATGAACTGTCCTGACCTTCTCTGGGCTGACAATAAAAGTGTGACATCATGTGTAAACGAGTTTTAAATTCAAACCAGGTGCCGAGGGCTGCCTGGCGTCGGCGTCACTGCCGTGTGAGCAGTGCTGCTGCAGGCAGGAGAAAGGCTGAGCACAGACAGGACACACTTGACAACAACCCAGGTCTGGGCAGCTCGTGCAAACACAGGACAGAATTAGTTGGTGCTCTTTGGTGCCAGTTCCAGCTGGGGCAAACACCGTTAAGTACAACACAGAGCTGCTGGTATTCATTTCCATGTGTGTGAGCGGTCCTACAGCTCTGGAATCAAGCCAGCAGCACAATAATGAGGGGTTTTTTCCATGTTTCCTTATATTCAGGACTCCCTCAGACCTTGCAAAGTGCTCAGAGCTGTACTCACGGGACACAGCTATTGGAGAGCTCTGTGGTTTACAGCCAAAAAGCGCATCCATCCTTCAGAGCCCTTCTTGGCCAGCCATCATTCCTCTTGCTGCTATTCCCTAATGGAATGGTCTGTCCTCCCTGCCTGATTCTCACCTTGCTGAACAAAAATGCCCTTCCTCAAGGGCTCTCCATGAGCCGTTTTTCACCCTACTCTGCATTGCCAGACCAGCTGGTCACCCTCCTTCCACATCCGAGGCAGTGCCGGCACAGCACGGCCACAGCCTCTGGATCACTTTTGCTGCCTCGTGTTTATAGCAGGGAGCAGATCAGGAGAGGCAGGTTTGCTGCCCATGAACCAACACCTGGGAGGACAAAACCTGCAGTTCTCGCTGGACAAGCTATTTTTTTGCATCCATTTCAACCAGGAACGATTTTTAAGAAGGATGCCCTTCCCTGGTGAAAGCGATGCTACATCCCGAGCACCACCGTGGAGACAACGCTTGGTTGCGTCACCAAACGGGCACGTCACACACAAAGCACAGATGCCAATCATTAGTTACACAAGTACTGTTCTTTATTTTCTGTTTGGCTTTTCTGGGGACACGCCTTGGCTGTCCTGCAGCGAACCTGAGGCAAGGAGAACTCAAAAAGGAAAATCTGTTGTGCCACACAGAGGTTTGGCGTGAGCTGGGCAATTTTTACACACAGATCATTACATGAATTTCTTTCGAGAATTCCATTTCCACATGAAGCGTGCCTGGATGATCACAACTGAAATGCAAATACCAAAACCACCAGAACAAACTGCAGAAATTAGGCAGTGCTTTTATAACACTGAAAATTCTCTCCCACTGGCAGTAGCAGTAAACATATCCAAAGGTTTCTCTGAAGGCAGAGAAAATACAGTGATTGCTTTCAACATGAAAGTCAATTGTAAACCAACTATCTCAGGTAAAGTGTTAAAATAAATCTAACTGGGAAAGGAGTTCTACAACAATCAATGTTACTCGAGCTCCTGGACTGATGTGAACTTCAGTCTTTAATCAGAAGAGCACATTAGGAAGCCCACTACAGAAATATAAATTTCCATCTCCTTAAGTAGGGACATTTGGAAACAAGTCGACTAATCTCGAAGTATTTTAAGTGATCCACTGATAAATATGTCTATCTCTGTTTTTTATAGTAATATCAGTGTAACCTGATGCTAATGAAAGTGCTTCATATTCTTCACAAATAATCCTCAAAATTAATTTCAGGAATTCATTTTAAATGAGCTGGGCCATACTGGCAAAATATCCACAGAGGTCACTAACCCTGGTCTAAAGAGAAGAGGACAGGACAGTTTGACTGTGTCTCAATTTTCACTATACAATTTCAAACAAACTCCTGCCACAGAAATCAATATATTAAGATCCAAACTGCTAAGAAATATGGGAATAAAAGATGAGCATTTGCCACAATGCAAAGCCCAGTTTCAAGGGCTGTTGTTTGTCAGTCTCCTTCCTGCCATGTTGGTTACAAAAGACACTCTCCACACCCAGCTTGCCACAGCCCAGCTGAAATCTGAGCAGCCTTCAAATGGAGAAGGGATGGAAACAGGAGAAACAGAGAAAATAAATCAAAGGCAACCAATGAATTTTCATCTCTTACATTGTTCTTCCTGCTCAGCTGGGGAAAGGGAATCTTGCCAAGGGAGTTCACAAATGCTGCGGGTCCCTTTCATCCATTCCTGTCCAGTCTTCAGAAAAGGTTAGAAAATGCCAATGACATGTAATAAAGCAGAATCACTGAAATTTATAAATCTGGAAATTTGGAAGCAAAAAAAAATCCAGACACAAGAATAAAGAAGAAAATATTTCTCAGCATTTGAGTGAGCAGAGAGTTCCAGACTGGAGGCCTGTTTTCCTCAAAAAAATTCATGCAAGTACTCAGTTGTAGCAAAACACACACACAGGGCACAGAATGGCCATGGGAGATGTGGAAGATGAAAATAGTGCTCTTACTCTGCTTTTTCATTGTGGACAATGCTCATACCTACTCCTACATTTGGCAACAGAAGTTCCTTTTCTTTCTGCCCCTCTCCCTCCCTCCATATTTTAAGCATTATAGAAACTTAGAAGTAGCAGCATTTCTAACTCTTTTTTCAGATGAAGGGTAACAGACATCCTGTAACCCCCTGTGCTATCCTTTCTGCACCACGGCCAAAATGTAATAATAGAGCTCAGCAGAGCTGTGAATTGCTTCCATTCATCCTCACCAAGTATTAACTTCATACACTGGCATTCATCATTCCAAAGTCTACCTACCAGGACAGTCAGTGGATAGCCAGGCTAGTTAGGATAATACCCAGGGATTAAAAACAATACTGTAGTGATTTCTGCAGCCTGACGGGAATCCACTGTAAAATTAACACTGCATTTCAGGTATTTTCTCAGTCACATTTTTAAGAGGATGCACACAAACCCAACTGCCTGGGGGCAACAGAGCATGGCCAAGACTCAGTTTTTTCAGGGGGACGAGGAAAGAGCAAAAGGTTAGTAAAGCTTTGCCAACTTCCTGTCCCCTCACAGATCATCTAAGTATTCAGAGTTAAGCCTTGCTGGTTAGTTTAAAATAAAGTGACTGTAGTGATGTCCTACAGGTACACTCTACAGTATCTACAAGAGCAGATAATAAATGAGAAAGAATTTCCATAAAAATTTTAATAAATACACTACCTAAATTCTAGTGTCTGACAAAAATCCCTGAGTTCATTCTCATCAATGTAAGGTCTTCTGTTTTCCTATGAAGTTTTGGTTCAGTCACACAGAAAATCACTTGCTGATGTACAGCTGTCATTGCTTGCTGAAGGCACACTTTTGTAAGGTACATATTTAGCTTTTTACAGTACTGCCAGAGATTCCCTGAGTGTCTGAATCCCTGTAGTGCAATGAAGCCCATGAGACACAGCTATGAGAGGGCAGCTACACCTGGTTATCAAGAGTTAAACAAGTCAGGAGAACTACAACAATAAAGTGAAATTAATTTTTTTTGGCAGATAACATGTCACACCTCTCAGTCATGTTGGTTTTCTGCTGGTTAAACAAGCTGACAGGAGCCACTGCCAGTGCCACAGAACGAGTTGGAAACTCCTGGCCAAGAAGGGACATGCTGTTTCTGGTACTGCCAAACTAGATGGCTCACCTGGAATCATAAAACCTCTGCTAGAAACTTTATTATAAAAATAACTGCAGTATATTTTCCAGGGATTCTTTTCTTTGGTAACCTACCAAAACTTCTGAGTTAGTTCCCAGGCCTCACCACACATGTCTGTTTCTATATTAAACCCCTAAGTAGAAGGATATTTCCAAGCAAAAAGGATTCCTGAGGCAGTACCAAGCTGCACCACCCGGGTGCTTTCAGGCCATCCATCAAAAATGAAAAGTATCTTATGGATCCCAAGAAAGTCAAGTGATCTGTTGGCATGAGAAATCCTGGTTTTCAGGCTCAGGAATAGAGAAGGTGATTCCAACTCTACTCTTTGTTGTTCCTCCCTATTAGACAGGTGAGGATCAAGCACATTTAATCAGGCTTTGCTTCCTTGGGGCAGGAAGGCCCTGAAGAAATTAGGCCACTTTAGAGCCATGAGATGCCACCTGACAGAAACAAATGTTAAAAACCTTACCAGGATACCAGCCACTGCTCCCATTCTACCAACAGGAGGACCTTTTTTGGGGGCACTCAATACTGTATTCAACAAAGCCCAGCTGGTGTTGAAAATTGCATTCACGTTGCATTTAGGGGGAAAAAAAGGAATTATAAAGGACTACATGGAAGTTTATAGAGATCTGAGGTAAAGTCCCACAAATGTAAAATTTCCCTTTGTCTTCAACAGAGACAGATTTTCACCTTTCAAGCCCAAACCTTCTCTGACACACAACAGGACATAAAACATGGAAACACTCTAGTTCAAACCTGTAACACTTGTGAAAATGGGAATAAGAGAGAAAAAGAAGAAAGTCTTTTACTGGGAGAAATACTGAGGTATACTGAGTAGTATTCAAAAGCAGATACTAATTGAAAAATGTCTATTACTAACTGAAAAATGAAAATACTTCCTAATGCTACTAAAAGCTATTATGCTTGATGGGCAAAGCCTGCTAATTTAACAATTGTAACAGAATGATTTAAGTGTGCTGACACACAAAAACTATATTTCAAAAAGCAATTAACAAATATTATCATGACGTGCCCATTAAACTGGGCTAAGGCAGGTGGTTTCTGGATCCATCTTAGGATAAATTAAGGTAAACACTCAGAATCAGAAAGTTCTTACTATGAACTGGCTGAAATATTGGAAATTATTCAAGCAATGGAAGTCTTGCACAGTTTAGGATAACGTGCACTATCCCAACTGGAAGTATCATGATATGCACATAATGACTGATATAACATCTGTTCACCTCGTTGTCTTTAAAGGGGGAGTTATTCCAAAGTTCTACTTTTGTTCAGTATCTGCCCCATAACCATTTTTGCACCGCAGAAATTCTCAAGAGACCTTTTCACCTGTCATTGTTACATCATTAAAAACCAGTCTTTCAGAACGGCAAAAACTAATTAATTGTCCAGCAACTGAAGAGAGTGATTGCAGATTAAAGCAGGACCATCACAAATGTAGTTGAAAAGAGCATTATTTCTTCCACAGGCAGCTTTGGTTAGTGTTTCTTTAGGATGTCCAGCCTTCACTGCAGTAGTGTTGCCACGTCTCTGGTTCTTGCTGTGCTCCTGAAGCTCAGTTCAGACAGTGTCAATAGGCTGCTACTGATCAATCCAATTGTAAATTATCAGAACTAAACTCAGAAGGCCAACACAAATGCCAAAAATAACCAAGGCACACGCCTGTGAAGGAAGGGAAGCAAAAATTAATGTTTTGCTGGAGGAAGCATTTTATATGTTCAAGGTTTATGATCAATGATGATGAAAACCTGTAAGAACAGGTATAAATGGCATCTTTTAAAATAATCTTTATTATTTCAAATTACTCAGTCTTCAAACACAAGGTATCTGCTTAGGGGGACACTAAACTAAGCCTGGAGCAGTCTGGTTTGCCTGCTCACTCTATCCATCTGCACAAAACAAAAATTATTTTGCCCTTTGCAACTCTGAAGGAGTTAAGAAACTGCATTTGTATTTTACTCAAAATGCAATTAAAATTACAATGGATTCTCTACATTTTTTTAATAGCCAGATGATAATAAAATTACCATTCAAGAGATAAGGCCCCAAACTTGCTGGAACTACTCCTGACTTTAAATGGTCAGAGGGCATCATTATTAGAATTTCTTTCAGATTCCCTGTTTTGTCAATAGAAGAGCAGCCCTGTGATTTGTAAGAATGGCAGAAAGACTATACATAAACAGTTTGTCAGCATTTTGGTAACTGGCATGAAGTTGCTCTGCTGAGCAGTGGTTAAAATGAAGACAAGCAGTTACAGTGCAAAAAGCAGGCCTACTGCACAAATCCCAAACAGAACTTAACCTACTATTACCAAAAGAGAAACCACAAAGAGGAGAAAAAAAAAAAAGGAAGACAAAAAAAAAAAAAAAGATGCTTGCATAGAAAAGAAGCATAAAAACTGTTTCACATAAATGCAGTTTGGCTTTGTCCCAGCTGCCCAGACAACATCAGAGTAACATGTAAAAACTGAGGAGAAATTGGATTAGAAGTCAACATCTGAAAACTATAGGGAAAGGCACTTGCTCAGATCAATGGGCCAGCACATGGACACACTGCTTGTCAGAAATCCCTGGTGAAGAAGGAGTTTCAGAAAAACCAGAGCTACTACAAAGGATAAAACAAAATGCTCACAGATTTTGCGAGCTGCAACAAGAACTTTGTCCCTTGGATCGTGTGCTCTAGAGTGTATTAAGATGCATTTAAAATGAGCCTATTTAAATGTTATTGGTGCACAGGAGGGAAAAAAAAAAGCATACCCCAAGTTTCTGTGGTGATATGAAGTCCTCTCTGCTAAGTTTAAGATAAAATAGTCCAGGATATACAAAAAGCAAACACGTTGATGTGGTTGAACCTTTAAAAAAACAGAAAGTAAGAATTTCCTTAGAGAAGACTGAAGTGCATTACGGAATCATATACTGAATTTTTTTCAAGTTGAAATAAAAGCCAAGGAAACCAACCACCACGAGAACTTACCAACTACTCCAAACACATTCTTAATGTCTGGCACGTACATTGCAAACAAAACAACAATTGTATTCAGTGTTAAAGTGACAAGGATATGGCAAATCCACGACACGGGAAGATGAGAGAAAAATACCATCAACAGAGCTTTCCTTGCCTACACAACACAAAGAGAAACATTGTGTGGGTAAACATATAAATAAAAACATATACATACATTTTAATCTTACTTCACTTTCATTACATTAGGAATTATCCCATCCCAGATGTGAAAGAATATTTTAGGAGTCAAAATGCCAAAAATTTAGTAATAGTTTAATGCTTTCTGCAGCATAGAGTTTAATTTATTACTTTATTAAAGCAAGATCTATCACATGGATATTAGTCCTAAGGAATTACTCCTTTTTTGGAGGGACAAAAGAAGGCCTGGGTGATAGTGCTTTGTCTCTCTGAACATCCTTGGTAGTAAATGTCAGTATGTTGCCAACTGATACATAATCTATACAATATTTCTACACACGTAGTTTCTTTTAGTCATAACTGAATGAATTGTCAGTTCTACCATGGTATTGATAAATTAAAGTAGGGTGTTTTTTTGTGAAATAGGTCAATGTGTGTTTTTAATTTACAATTAAATTGAGTTTCAAGTATAAGTGTGTTTGTGGGGGGGGGGGTGCGTGGGTAGAAAGGAAAAACCAAGTCAGCAAAACTCAATTTAAGGGGGGAAAAAAAATCAAACTAAATAAACTTTAGAAGTTCTGAATTCTCTAAATTAAAAACAATGCTGTGGGCTAGTTTTAATCTGAAATCTGTCTCAAGAGCACAAATTAGCTTAGTGGTTAGTTGTTATTTTGGAGCTTTCATGGAACATATGCAAATATGTGGTCTTTGATCAATCACTTGACAAGTGAATAAGATACACAAGACTAGATGTGACTCAAATATTGCACTCTGCAAAGCATTAGCATTCCCAGTGCTCACTGCCAGCTCCAGAACACTCAGGAGTACTTACTGGGAAATGGATTAGAGGGACTGTCAAGAGCACAGCAAACAGGATGGCTACTTTAACAGTCATGATGACCACATCATGGGGCAGGTACCTGGAGTAACCTCGTAGCAATTCAGAGTCCACTTTGTCTGGAAACAAGAAAAATTAATTGCTTTATTAATCATTTTAGGACTAAGATAATTTACATAGCATATTAAGCTGGATCCATCTGTCTGTGACTAACATAGTGAGAAGGGGGATTCAGATACACAACACTCTGGCATCAGTGATACAGTAAAAGTACATAATCTTCAGAAAAATGAAAAAACTTCAGGAGGCAAGTCCAGGCAGAGCCTCTGCTGAAGCCAAAGCTGCCTAAAAAGAGCATAAAAATGTAAAGGAGACAGCATAAAAAAGAAAGATGATGCAACATGAACCCAAGTGTACAGTCAAACTTGTTGTGTGTCTCTGAAACGGTCAACATCAGAGTCTTCTGGCTGAACTAGAAGCCAGAAACAAATTAAATTTTGCTAAATTGACTGAATTGCATTTCCTTTTTTCCACAAGAAATGCAAGGTAAAATTTCAAGCTGCAATTCTAATTTAAAGGAAGGAAGAAACTCTGCTGGTGTTTGTGCCTTTACTGGCTGTGGGTAGCAATATATTGCTGGATGGCACAGAGAAGGAAAAACAACCTCAGTGGGCCAAAAAGGGATGAATCAGTGATGAATTCCTCACCTTTAACCACTGCCCTTTTAAGGTGAAAATTTTCCCTAACTTAACAGCAGAAGTCATAGAGCCATGAAAGCAGTCTGCTACCCTGACTTTTTTTTTTTGGTTTTGGCATTCCTGCTTGCTTTGGACTTCAGAATGGACCAAAATTTCCAAAGTCCAGTCACCCTGTGAGGTTTCAGATTCACAGAAAACAGAAGAAGCCATGTGAACCACAGAAAGAGGAAACATGTCTCATTTCAAAGAGGGAACTCTTCTTTTGTTTTCAATTTAAAATAAAATGTTTTACATTTTCTCAGGCTGGTGTTTCAGGACCAGGGAACAGATTCTCTCTATTTAAAGAAGTAAGTTAGTTAAAAAAGGCAACCAAAAAGTGAAAAGGAGAAGAAGTATGCAAGGGGAAACAAACAAACAAAACAACCCTGTTACAGACATCCACTGTTGATTCCAGCACTTCAGGCTCTCGAGTCTAAGAATTACTAAAAGAAATCAGGCTTCAGAAAACTAAAAATGTTCCCAGTGCAACAGAATAAAAGGTTACAGTCAAGACAGGGTCTTGTCCCAATCATGACAGTGAAGGTAACAAGAACTGGGATGGTTTCCAGGACTGTTCTTTTTTCCCATTTTTTTCCTCCCCTTCTTATTGAGATTTCACCTGGAGACAGATGGTTATCCTGCACTGCTGCTGAACCCCCCCGAGTTGCACTCATAATTTTCCAACAAACCACATGGAATCACTCAGGAAACAGTAATAGTGGCTGATACACTATTAGGGGCTTTAAGACTCCCCATATAATTATTCAAAGGTTTCTGAGTATCAAGGGAATATTTTCAGACATACACCTACACCTGTGGGATAAAGGTACAAAATTCCCTCAAAATCTGGAATTATTAGCTGCTGAAAGCCAATATTCTTGGTGCTTTTTCAGACACAATCCCATCCCTATGATCAAGAAATATAAAACACTCTGAAAGGAGAGGAAATCCTAATCAGAACACTTTTGTCTTACTGCTTTACTGTCTCCTATAGGAATTTTTATTCATTCCAATCAATAAAGATTAGCATGTGATCATCTCATAAAAAGGGTCAGCTTTCAGAAGACATCAGAAGAATCCTCACAGATGACTGTGACGCATTTATGTGACAGAATTCGTATGAAACTACTCCAGAATCAGCAGGTTGGAGCAAAGCACACAACTCAAATTTACACCAGGACACCACTGTGATGTTATGTGAACAGGACACAAACATTGCTATATAAAACAGACACTCACCCACTTGTGCCAAGGTTGGGATGGACCTTTAGAAAAAGGCCACTGTGTAGGTAAGGGGTCTGAAATCTCTCTGTGCACTCGGGAAATTTGGCCAAGAGTGTCACACAGACAAAGTCATCTATGTTCAAACTCAACTAAGAAACTGTAACAGAAGCATTTCTAAGTCCAAATGCAGAGTTATTACACTGGTACTGAAGCACACTGTCACCTAAACTCTACAGCAAATGAAAGGTGTCTGTAGAGTTTGGTAGGGCAAGTGTCATACCCCACCCACTCTTCTGATTGGTAATAAGAAGGTACATTTACTTCATCAAGCACTATGTCGACAACATCTCTAAGAAATGGGCACTTCTTGGTGCAGTTCATGTACCAAACAGACACATTTCTGGCTCAGGAACATGTAACACGAATTACTGACAACCAGAAGTATGTGCTGAAAAACCCAGCTCATAGTTTGTCCTTTTAAATTTTTAAAATCCTTCCCCAGTCTTTTGTCATTGCTCTTCACTGCATCCAAGTCACAGAAGTAGATGGGAAATCCTGTGATTCAGGCCTTCTCTGTCATTTTTTTTTTCTGGAGTTCTCTAGTTTGTCTTTACATTACACTTAGAAACTAAGTTATCACGAAGAAGGCACTTTTTGCAATCCTTTCAAATAAGGATTTCCATGGGGAAAACATGCTGCAGACCTCCATGCCTTCTCAGCACTAGGGCTGGCTTGCTGTGGGTCAAATTCCTCTCAGAAAAGGCAAGAGCCTCGATGCTACTTAGAGACTACAAATCACAGGGTCAGTAAGTGATAACTTGGTAGAAGGTAAAGCCTTGGAACAGACCTTTCAAACCTGTGGGACAAGCAGATTATTATCGGATCTCAAAATTTCTTACAGACCATGATAAATCTGTTCCCAGCTTTTAACTGGGAATTATGCAATTATACAATCCAAGATACAGTGGCAATCAGTTTGACTGCAGTGTTAGAGAGCATCAACAGACCAGGAGCTCCACTTTAGGGGCCAATATCTTGTCTGTGTATCATTTTAGGGCATAAGGCCTGGGAAGTTTAGCTATAGAAGTCAGTGAGACTGTAATACTTTGCAGTGTTGGGCATATTATTAACTCTTGACAGGAACGAGATTTCTGAGGATCCAAGTGCATCAATACCTGCAGCATTCCAGGCAGGAGACATTTATCAGTAACTTTCATCCTAAAGAATACTTGAAGAACACACTTACCATAAAATGTCAGGTACCCAAACAGAGCAGATATAAAGTAAATTAGGAAACTCAGACCAATTCCTGTGACAGTTACATTCTGCATTCTACTTTTGGATGGACTAAAATGGAAAAAAAAAAAAAAAAGGGATATCAGTGTTGCTCTTGATCTGTATTGAGGACAATTAAACACAGCACCATCTACAGAGCACCTTGACTTTCACAAGAAGTATTGTCTTAATTTATGGCCACTGAGTATTTGCTAAGTTCCGTGCTGTCACTAATATTTAGGGGGGTTAAAAGTATTTTCAGACTGGTAATTAAAGGGCACTTTTCAAGCAGACAACTAACACTGTACCCATCTTGTAGGGAATTTAGACATCCCAGTGTATCTTTTAAATCAAAATTTGATTTATCCAGGATGACATCTATTCAGAGCAAGGAACAGAATCTGAGTCAAAAAACCCCACTGCATCAGATATGGCTAAATACAGATTCAGTTACAGCAACAAAAATTTACTATTAAGGTACCTTAACAAATGACCTTTCCTGTCCTCGAGATTGTCCAGACCAGGACAATAAACTGACACTGATGAACCATATTTGCTACTTTACTCTCCTGTAAAAGTCAGTACAGACTAAAACTGTACATTTCCCAAAAACATGAAAGCTAGTTAGTTAGCATTGTTTGATGGCACTGACTTGAAAATAAAAATTATTGAAGATTAATTTAGAGAAAATATTACAAAAATGCTATAATTATATTTTAGTATTTCAAGTGTTTTCATACATTACCTTTGGAGCTCACAGTAGATGGGTAAGACTGAGGTATGGCAGAGAAAAGAGAAGGCCATGGTTGGTATTGCATAAGCACTCTAAAATAGAAGAAAAACATCTTGTAAGTTGTTTGTTATGACTGTTGGTTGGAAAAATATCTGGATGAACTCAGAATTCAGTTCAAGTGTTGGAAGTCAGAGGAAATCTTTCCACATTAATGGTTTCAGATAAATCTCCACAACACAAAAATCCCACAAAATTGGACCTTTTCAAGTCATATCACTTCAAGTGGTCATAGCTCACTATTTTATCACCAGGAGAAGTCATGCTGTCTATAGGCCAAAACCTGCAAGATTCTTTTTTGGCTGTACTGAAGCCAACTGCTTATGTAGAAAGAGTAGGATCTGCCCCAGAGTCATTCAATAAATTCAATAAATTCAATAAATTCTGTAAGAAGATTTCTAAATTCTAATATCCACAGCTACCTGTCAAACTGCTGATTCCTTCATCCCGACTTCATTGTTTTATCACTCCCTGACAAAAATTTGGATGCAGCATGAAATATAAATATTAACAGGAAATATAACATGCTTTGGCATCTGAAGGTTTAAGAGAGTTATGTAATTAAAGCTGCAACCATGCAATTAGTGGTTTATTACTCCAAAAACTTGTAATAAAAGAGATGAATCATCCAGTATGGCTTGCTGCAATTGCCAAGTGGAACAAACTGAACTACAGCACTCTTGTGCTGACATAATCAGGCCCATACTGGTAAGGATATGCCACTTTCTACTGATAAAGCCAATTTTAAAAAAGAACTAGAGGTGAGTTCCAAGATTCTTCAAAGCACAGAAGGCCAGACAAAAGGCCAGAATCTCACAGTAGATGTTTCTGGTCAAAGCACCATTTCTGCTTTGATCTACAGATAACATTTGTCTCATGAGTGCATTGCCCAAGGTTGTGGGGTTTTTTTGGTTTGTTTTTTTTTTTGTTTGTTTGTTTGTTTTTTTGGTTTTGGGGGTTTTTTGTGTGTTTTGGGGGTTTTTTGTTTGTTTTGTTTTTTTTTTTAATTTTCCCCTTCCCTTTTTCTTGGGAGGGTGGATTTTGTTTTTTTCAGATAAATGCAACCACGTCCTTCCTAAATCCCACTACAGGGCTATCCCAGGTTTAATCTTACCTGTTTCCCTTCCTCTTCACCCCACAGCAACTAGGGTTCTACGTGACACTTCCTCTCCTGCAAGCCTTGATGGGTGGTGACATGATTTAAATGCCACATTAATTAACAAATACCAGAGCTGGCACCCAATGAGATGTACAAAATTGCATGAGTCCTGAAGAATTAGCTTCAGGTATGGAAAAACTAAGGTTAGGTCCAGGTAGTGTCAAGAAACCTGTTCTGCCTTGCCAGGAACTGAGAGAGTACCTACAGCCAAGTATCACTGACTTCCAGCTGAGGGCACATCAAGCTGGCTTGATATGATTGCATCATGACCACTGCTGCATCTGTTAGACTTTATTCTTTGGTCATACTTGAAAAATATTTTCATAAATGTTAACTTGGACAGTCAGCCTTCATATATAAAAAAAGTGAGACTGGATAACACTTGGCAGCAGGTATAGGAAATACTTCAGCAGCCTATAACTGGTTTTACAGAAGGACAGCTTACCCTGGATAAGGCTTAAACCCCAATTTTTTAAAAACCACCACCCCCCTTTAAGTTTGTGTATTGTTAATAGAGATTACCTCTTTTGAAAGATGAAAGAGCTTTGCTTTACAATCCCCAGTAGAATTTGAAACCTGTAAAACATAAACACACAAAAAAAGGCATAATGAAAGAATAAGCCCAAGCCACAGACATGAAACTTTTCAGTTTCTGTGATGATTAATAAAAGAAGGAATTTAAATTGCAAGCCATTCTGAAAGTGTTAATGTAAAAAAAGCATTACAGTTTACTAGTAAAATTAGAACTTCAAAACAGAGGGCACTTTACCTGTAAAGCCTCTATGGCACTGCTCAGAGGTAGAGGACAAGGGATTGACCATTTTTTAATCATAACCTGCAAAGACAGCAGACATTTGATGTGTGAATGACAACCTAAAAATCAAGTTTTCAATTTAGATACACGTAGCTAAAATATCAGCCTGTTGGAACACACAGCAGGGAGCCACACCCACAGTAAATTACCAGGCCTGCCTGGCAGACAGGCCACCAGAAGGGAATTCTGACAGAAAAGCTTGTCAGTGCCATTCCATCCAGCTGCTCACTCTGCACAGCTGGCAGCCTTATGGTGTGGGGATCTGGAGGTGGGGCACTGCAATGGGCTCTGACATGAGCTGAAATACAACCAGCACAACCCATCCACTCTCCCTGGGCTCCACACCAAGGGCCTCCCGGACGGAGTAGCTGCTGTGCTGGCGATCCCAGGCTCGAGCCCTAAGTAGACGAGCCCTAAACAGAGATAGAGCAGAGCCCTAGGGCTAATCTTAAAAGGCAGAAACATATGGTTTGGACTAGAAAGCAAAGGAAAAACAATAAATGCAATTATTGTCCCAGAATGTCATTGGGCCTTTAGCTACACCCTGCTGGTTTAGGGACTGCCAAGTAACAGGGCTGAAAATCAAAGGGAAATTAAAATAAGAAATGCTACCTCCTTTTTCAGGAGCCCAGTTTAAAATGATAGTTGCATTGCTCTCCTCAACCCTAATTAATTTCCTATTGTAGTTGCCTGGCTTTAGAGGTTATAATTCTTTTGAAGCCTAGAGCAAATAATTAAAAACTTAATTAAAGACTCGGATTCACGAGAAGAATAACATGGAAGGGAGCGCCTCTCCTGGCTCAGAGAACCACATTTTGCTTGCTGCCAAGTGGTGTTTCCCAGAGGATTAGATGCTCTCCCTCTTGTCACCAGTGCCAGGAGAAGCAAACAAATGTTACCTCCGGACAAAATGTGGGGAAAGGGAACTGCGAGTGCATTGTGGCAATAACACAGGTCTGGGACTGCACAAGGAGAACAACTGACTCAAGGTATGGAGCTCAGTGGCAGCCTGAAAACGTTGTGAAAATGGATTATCAAGGGAAATCCTCCAGTCATGTTTCCTACAGTAAACTGGCACTGCTTTATGCCATTTACTGATTGTCTGAAGTGCCTCCCTCTGTGCCGTGGGAACGGCACCCTCACCTGAGGGAGGGTGTGAGAGGGGACAGGGACGTGCTGGGGGTACACCAAGAAATTCAACTGAAGAGCGAGAAGGGGAGAAGGATGAAAAGGCCAAACACTAAAATATAACTTGGGCCTCTCTGGTTTTTAAAGGCATCCAGATAGGGGAAATGCAGGAGAAGGCTCCAAAGTAGTTGGCTTTGTGGGAATGTCATCTAAAGCTGGGATAGGCTTCCTGAGCAGTGAAAAGGGCCATGGAGCTGAAGGGCAAGGTTTGGGGAAAGTAAAATGTGCCTGGCAGTGGTGAGGGCAAGGTTTCCTGCCAGCTAAAGAGCAAAGTTATATATAAACATTGCAGAGGGAGGACAAGCCAAGCCGAACCTAAAAGGCTGAACGAAGTTTTTCTAAAATAAATGTAATACAGATTAAGAAATGGAAACTAAAAAAAAAAGGACAAAATAAAATGCATTAGGTGTGTTTAAAATTTATATTTACATTTGCCCACCTGCTTAATTATTCAAATCTGTTTGGGTTTCCAACTGTAGTCTAATGAGGTCCCCCCAACAGGAAGAAATTTTTAAGCTGGCAGCACAGCCCAATTAACTTGAGTAGTCACACAGGCAGCACAACCTTCCTCTGGAACTTTAAGCCTATTTCACATAAACATTCTTTTGAGTATAACAAACATTTGGTTTTAAGTAAAAAAAAATAAAAAATAAAGAGAAAGTCTAGTGGAAATAAGGTATTTTAAATCCACACCAAAAACACTGCTAAAAAATCAAGTTAGAGGCTCAAAGTGTTCTAATATTCTCAGTGATGTTGCCTTTTCATATCCTGCAGAGGGAAAACAGGAACCTCTTTACTCCAGCAGTACTGACAGCACTCAGCAAAGAGTGCATAACATCATTCATTACATATGGCAGGTTCCTAATCTGCATCACATTTTGTTCTGGGAACATAAACAAGAGATGTAGAAAAATACCATCAGTAATCATTAACACCTCTGTTGAACAAGCTACCAATAATGCTGTCTACACACACACACACAAAATGTGTCTTTACTCTTCACCAGTATTCAACACAGCAAGAAGGGAGGCAGTAAAAAAGAAGTTTACCAATCATAATTTCTTTTCACTAAGGACTGAAGTCAGGGAAGTATTCAACAATCAGAAATGAACGTGCTCAGGACCTCACAGAATCTGGCTTTGATTAATATGTATTTGTTTATCTCCCAGATCAGCTCATCTCAGGGTTTGCAAATTTTCCCTAGTGAGGACTAGGACCAGTATGTTGGCTTTAAAGGAAAAGACACTGAAGATACTGAAGCTACTAAAGCACAGAGGGGAAATTTGTGAGCTGCCTAAGCCCCAGAGCAGAGCACAGAACAAAGAAGTCTCCAGCCCTTTGCTCAGTGCACTCACTGACCAGACTGACCAAGACCTCTCTTTTCTGCAGGCTGCAGTAAAAATGTGGCTTCCTGGCAAAAAGCTGAACAGATGGTGTGCACTTGAAAAGGCACAGAATTACTGTATATGCAAAATATAATTATATCACTTCCATATGACTAACACAGTTTTCTTCTGGAACAAATTAAAACATATCTGCCACACAGAAATTAACAGTGTGCAAACTAAAACACCATTTCAACAGCACATATCACCCACTTCAAAGCAATTAGATATGAAAACTAAACCACATTTAATGCCTTGGACTTTCAGTGCCTAAAGAAGTAGGAGAGATTATTCTGTGAAGAGTATTGGTTTTCTTTAAATATCTGTAACGGTTTTTAAAAATTTTGACCTCAATTAGATTTACTGTGGCTGCTCCTTTGTCATTTAACAACAAAGAGTAAGCACACAAACTGAACCATTTCCTAAGAAATCCAGTAGTCTGTGCTCCTTCATTAGTACTTTCTACCCATCTTTTTGATGGACAATCAAAAGTAAAATCTAGTTTAAATCATTCCAGCTTGACATGGCTGCACACAAGCCTTCCTTACACATTTGCTTTTTCAGGGGCCAAAATTGCTTTCAAATGCAGCCACCCATTACAACAGCTTTCCTCACACTCCCATCGAAATCCAGGAACTGAACTGGTTTTAAAACCCTTGCAATTAGCTTCAGTCAAAGGCCTATGTCAGCACTACAGTTAGTGCTTTTTCTACCCTTTTTTTTCTTTTTTTTTTTTCTCTTAAAGATAAATTTTAGGAGAGAGGTCAAAAGTTAAAGTAATTTATAAATATTACAAATTAATTTCCATTAGCTCTGGAGGGGCTGTGGCTGCTCCTCAATGTTCATCTTAAGAAGAATACTTCCCAAGGTCCTACAAACACTGCAGCTCTCCAGGGATACCCCAGGGAGATGTTTTGACAGCTTTGAAGTTTGGTTTTATCACATGGTTTAGTTCCTAATGGATTGCCTTGGTCTCCTGGATGGCATGTTTGTTCAACTTGCCTTCAACTCTGTTTATCCCTTTGTAAAACAGGTATTAAATGCAAGTCAATGCAAGCCAGAATGACAGGGGAGAGGGGGAACATTTTGCCAGGCTCCCAAAAAAGATTCCAAGAGATGACAGAGTGAGAGCTGCTCGGTTCTACGACATATTACACATGTGCATTAGCACACTTTTTCCCTGTAAAAAGAAAAATAGTGCAACTTAAAGGCACATTTTCCCTCTTAGATCTGCCTAGCAGGTCTCACTTTTGATATTTGGAAACATCTACCTCACAGGGGCCTTGAGAGGGTGAACATCAGGGTCAAAAGCCCCCATATGGCTCAGAGAAAAGAACTTTTCCTTTCAGCTGGAAAGAAGAATAAGGTCATTGACGTATTAATGAATCTTGTAAACTGCCTTAATGAAGTTCTAGTTTTCTTTGCCTTTTTTTGAACTCTGTCACTCCATTATACATGTAAATTTAATTTATTTGGAGTATATTAAATTTTCTTCTCCACTAGTTGCAGTAAGTAATAGTTAGAAGCTAAGAAAACAGAATTCCATTCCTCCGCTAGTAGGGAAACAAAAATATATGTGCCAGCTCCCTTTGCTGCACTGTCAGCAAAACAAAAATATTGTTACATTTACCAGCCCAAAATATAATTATTTTAAATCTTTTCACATGTTTGGAAGTTCATACACATTTCTAAGCCTCAGCAAAACAAATGTAATCTGTCTAAGCAAGCACATACTGAACTTAAGGAAAATTCTAAATTTCACATAAAAAGTTATGGGGGGAGGGGAAGACAATTAATTTCAAAACAGTGTTATGAAAACATTCAAACAATAAGGAAAAAAAAAAGAGATAAGCTGTGCAGAGATTTTTGACTTACCACAAGAGTAAAGTACACCGTAAAGAAAAATGATAAACTACTTGTGTAGCCAAGAAAGCCTGTAAAATAACAGTAAAAATAAAAGAGAATTTATAAGGAAAGTGATCCTAATGTACAGCTAAAGCTTTACATTTTAGGCATGTTTTCTATTACAGTGCTTGGTATCTGGGGCTTAGGACTCAGAATAACAACATTCCAACTGCCTGTCACAGATCATTTATGTAGTTTTGTAGGGCAGAATTAGAACTGGCTTACCACTAATGGCATGCTGTAAGTAAATGCAGCTCTTTAATGTTCTGCTGTAAAGATTTTATTTTAGTATTGCAGACAAAATACTACTGCAACCCAAGTAATAGGTTAACTAGGCAGGGCTGGAAGGCAGAACACACTACTACCACTTAAGCAGCCACCAGCACCACCAGCCCCGTGCAAGTTTAAATAAATAAATAACCCATTAAGGTTTTAAAGTCTTCAATGGTAATTGCTACTAAAGTAGAACAATATTCGCTTCTCTCCTTTAATTACTCACCAATTTTAGGAAGAAGGGCAAGAGGAAAAACAATGCAGACTGAAGTAATGAGCAGCAGCAGCCTCCCATCGAGGTACCAAGACCTGTTGGAAAATCTATTTAGGACTGATACAAAGCTCAAGAGTCCTATAAAATATGTTCTCATTTAGAACTGTGATCTTAGACAAAATAACCACTAGGACAAGAAAAAGAAATCATTTCCGGTCTCACAAACAATTTACATGAATTTGTATTCCTGGTTTCTATGCTGAGATATAAAACAGAGCTCCCAGACAATGAGGGGGCAGAGCATCATCCCAAACTAACCAGCACTGCAATGTTCCACAGGCAAGTGTCTGCATGGATCAGGGGTCTGATGTGTGTCAAGTTATTTCTCAGCAGCACAATATGCAAATCCCTGCCCTGATTCACAGCAGTGATCAGAGGGAAGGGGATTTCATACTCTACGGATTTTCAACAGAAGTACTTGCAGAGCACAACACTACATGTATTTTAAATTGGATTACAGTGAGGTGTGTATTTACACTGCTGGAAGAAACAGCAACATCAATTCCCACTCACTGCTGAGCTTCCCTTCCAGTTTATTACTTCTCCATGACCTTAGTTCCTTACCATTTCCAAGAGGTGTGAGACACAAATCTCAGCTATCCAACCGATTTGTTTGGAAACACAGTTACACTTTCTGAAGGTATCAACTTTCTCTTGTACCCAAGTTTCATTACAGCTATCACTGTAGTATTAGAGCAACAGAAGAAAACAACAAGGTAATAAACTTTCAGTTGCTTGGAAATTATGTTTCCTGTCCAGAGGTGGTATAAGAAAGTACAGCAGTGAAGAGGATGTTCTTCAATTCTGCACAAAGTGATCACTCATTCTTTGTATACATCCACACAAAAATTAAAGGACAAAAGAGACTGAAATTATGACAATGAAATCTGCTATAATATTGAACCATAAAACTATACATAATAAAAAAGCCCTGTAGAGGCACGTGAAGTCCTCGTGCATTTAAAATCTGTTCGAAGTATCAAAAAATCCCACCTCCAAACTGAGGAGAGCACAGATGGATAAGCTGTTAAGAAACAGAAACATCTTGAGAGTGGCTCCCCTGACTTGGCAATAACCATATCCTGTACTGATAAACATCTTGCACATCAGCCTCCAACTTTACTACCTATAAACACCCTGACCTTTGACCTTCCAGTTTATTTAGTCCAGGATATGGTTAGCACCTAATAAACAGGCAGCACCTCAAGTTATCATAGGGAAAGCACCATAACACCTGCCTTAAAGAAGAATTATCCTACAGGTATATTAACTGCTGTTGTACATTGTGGGTAGCCACTTGTGTTATAGAAGTGAACAGAGAGATTTCAAGGCTGAGGGTATCTTCACCAAATCGAAACCAAAATGACCATTAGGTGACAATGTCTATATTAAAAATTAGTTAAAATACATCACTCTCCAAAAAGTGTATCATTAGCCTAAGTCTCCTACTGCTACAGTGAAGAAGCAGCTTTGCCAAGATTAGCTCCCTGCTGTAGTATTTATTTTTCACGTTGTCATTTGGCATTCACATATTTTTACATTTTTTCTTTCTTTTTTTCCTTTCTTTTCAGTATGGTGGATGTTCAGATCAGGAGGAACAGCATCATGGCAGCAGACATAAGTATAATGCACTATGTGTGCATGTGGGACCTCTGTTTCAGTCTCCTCACAGCTGCTGTCAAGGTTCACCAGTTCAGCAGGACAGAGAGGAAATTATTTTGGTTACTTTACTGTGCGTGAAGGGGGGAAGAGAGAGAAGAATGGCAATGAGTTGATGGGAGGGAGAAAACACAATTTTGTAAACTCCTTAATTTTGGAATACCAATTCTTATACCGAAAAATGCCTCAAAAAAACTGAACAGGGGACAATTTCCTGGTTATCAAAAAATACACCCATTTTCTCCTCAAAGTACTGTTGTAAAAATACACTTATTTTCCAAAGGCAGAATAAATGTTTTGATATTGCCTCTAAAATCAATTTGATCTGCAAATTTAATCTCGTATGATAAAAGCATTCCAAATATGAAATACAGAATATAAATCCTCGACTCTACTGAAAATGCTTTGGCATGCAGATGTTTCTCCTCCCTCCTCCATATTTTAACTGAAAGCAGACATTTATAAATCGCTTTAATTTCATTCCTGAATTCAGCAGAACAAGATATTCACATGTTCTAAATTAGGATCTTACTCTCAGTCCATATCAATTATATAACACACAAGCAAGACAACTTAATTGCATCAATCACATCCTCTGACAGGGTCATTAAATGCTAGCAGAGGGCTCACAAATTACAACTTTTTAACACAACCCTCATTTGAAACTATGCTCATGTCATCAAAACTACGTGGAATTCTTGTTGTGCACACAGAAACATCTCCACCTGCAATCAACAAGTGTTCATATTGTGTGGGTTTGTTTTTAAAAAGGCACGAGGATGTGTTGGGCTGGCTCTGAGCCTTTCAAACACACACACACACCTGCCAACCTTTACCTATGAAAACAATTTAATGCACAAAACATTCTTTAAATGGTTTTCCCAAATGTACAGCTCAGGAGGGTTTATGCATACAGAACACTTTCACAGGTAGTTTAGCTGACACTTTTGATACATTCTAAGTACAGTTAAAGATAAATGCTGCACCAAATGGAAGTGTATCAGATGCTGTAATGACTTAAAAACAGAACAGTCGTGCAACCACATCTGGAAACAAGTTATCCAGGTAAAGAAGTTGATTTAAACTAGTCAATATTTATGCCCTTTGCATAAATAAGTTGTTGCTTAGGCTTGATATTTGATTACCTATTTTTGTTGAAACATTGCCTACAATTTAAAATGTCTGCTGGAAAAAACGTACACTTAACATCTGTGGGGAAATCCACAGAAACAAAAGATTGTGATCCACCATGGCCAGTAATATGGCAAAAGAAATAAAATATAGATGTGAGCATACAGAGAAGGTCAGCTGTGTGCATGTAGCTGGAACACTGCTTGACCACTGCACTTGAAAACTTTGCTTGGACAAGTATTAGGGGAGGGAAATCGTGTCAAATAAATATTGATCAGTGGAAGAACTCCCGTTAACAGAGGCAGGAACTGGATGAGACCTGGGCTGCCAATCACCACTGGAGCCGTGGTTAGGATTCCTATGGTCAATCTCAGCTCTTTCCAAATGCAAAGCTGAACTTCATTGCCACCTCAAACTGTAATTTCAGCGAAGGAAGAAGCGTGGGTGTTGGCAGTGCTGACAGTGCACTGAGGATTACACAGCCCAGGTGATCTGTAATAACCACTTCAGCACTGTAACCTGCCTGTGCCTTCACCAGTGTTCCCATCCAGAAGATCTGAGGTGCATTATCACACGGCCACCTCAATAAAGCAGTTTTTCATGCTGCCTTTTCCAGACAAAAAAAATCCTTTGAGCAACACGTGGGACCTCCGGGTTCTACCCACTACGAGTTTTCTTAAGCTGTTTGTTTTAAAGTGTGTCTTTGCTGGGAAAAGTCACTTTGCATGAACAGAGCTGACATAAAATTAAAACCAGTAGTAAGAGATTTAAAGATACTAAATTTGGAGACTGGAACACACATTCAGCACATACAGCAGCAGCTCAAGGGCAGCGTGTATGGAGAGTGGGGTTAATGTATGATCTTGAAGAAGGTTATAACACCCAACTGAAAAGCTGATGACTACCACAGCTGGAAGAGATACATTAGCAGTCTAAAAATTACATCCACACATAAAATATAATACTTTAAAAAAAAAAAGAAAAAAGAAAACCAACAGAAACCTTACCAAAACTGTAAGGGCCAAAAGGGCAGAAAGACAGAAAGCAAGATTACAACCACAGTTCGTTTCTCAAATTCATTATAAAATTTCTAAGTTGTAAGTGAAAAATTATAAAATTAACTAAGGTACCTTTTAACAAATTGATTTCACTTAAAATTCACCCACAACATTCAGGAATAATACAAGCATCGCACAGCCTTGAGACAATTTCAGCACATTTCAATCCAGAGAAAGTTCTGAGCTCAAAACATCTGAAAATAGCAATTTGGAAAAACAGCTGTAACCCCGTCCAAGATACACTGTTATGAATGACAGTGGACTGGAACAGCAGCACTGGAAGAACTCAAACAAGGTATTTCAGTGCTGAAGCTGCAGTGTTTGCCTTAGCACAGGCACAGATTCCTTGCGACGGTTCTGATGGAAACGTGAGGGACACACTCCTTACACACAGCTTTACAGCTCAACTGCAAAGAATCATTTCTTTACTGGGAGCCAAGTCAAGGAATTATAAACCAAGTCTGGAAACCTGGCATTTTTCCCATGACAAGTCCAATTACTAGAGCAAGACAACAAAATATTTAAATATAAATGCCTGCCGTTTTTTGTCCTGTGGTTTTGAAATATGTGAAGTGATAACATGACAGCAGTTTAAATGTTTCTCCTCCTTTCCATCCTGCTTCCCCTTTTAAATTTTTACAGAAGGGAGATTCTTGTAGATGGAGTTTTGCCACTGACTTTAAGGTCGTCTGATGGGAAATGGCTATGAGGAAAGAATCCCACTCTGTGTGCAGTAGAACACTTGCACTTGCCAAATACATTTTATATTCCAACAACCACTGTAAATAACTATTTTATTTTTTTTTTCAGATCAGAGGAAGTGTCAGCACCCACCTCCTTCAGCAGTCCTGATCTGCTTTTTCCTTCAGGACAAATACGGAGTGCACGACATGAAGCATTTTTCCTTACCCGCTCTCGGCTCCACTCAAGAATCCTGCAACAGCCCCAGGAAGCTCGGACTTCACAATTAACAGATAAGATGACATGGCTGCAAAGAGAAGCAGGACAGATTTAGCAGAGGAATACAATACCAACATCTCTGGCTGTGACAGCCAGCACGGCTGAACCGGCGTGGTTCAGGCTGGAACATCCCGGCTCTGCATTAGACACCACGGCACCAGAACCAGAATTTATTCTCACACACTTCCTTTAAAAATAGCTGCAAGTCCCCGAGTGTTGCACTGATGTCAGCTAATGCCTCCAAAGAGGCTGCTACAATGTGAGTCTTGGAATCCAAAGGACTAAAAGGCAAGATGATATAATACACAGGTCTGACCTTTTACCTGGCAATACAGACCTACGGGTGAGAGACGGACGACGAGGCTGCAGGACGACTCCTTCTTCTTCACAAGACATTATTAATGATGAGAGTAAAAAATATTTATTTCTATCAGCACAATAGGCTTCTTTAATGACTCTGGTTTTCGTGTTGTTCTACTGCTGTTGTACTAAATAATTATATGACAGAAATTTATATAAAAGAATAGGACTTCAAAGGGATTTTTATATACTGCAAAGTTTGGTCCTCAGAGCTAAGAGGGTTATCAGTGACAGACCCCTGATTCTCACGCTAAACCCACCAGCCAGAAGATCCCAGCAACAACATCAAGTGCAAAATATACAGGAACTGCCAATCAGAAGAGAAATTACTAGGTACTCCTACAAAAGCGTTGACTTGAAATTAAGTGCTTATAATTCTATTCAGCAGAAAGCAATGATACAAACACATAAATCCAAAAACTCCTTCACTGTGTCAGTTTTCTCCTTTACTACATAAAATGATCAAAGGCATAAATGGGAGGGTTATTAAATTACAACTTACACTAATCTGACACCTTCACACACTGTTCATGTCACTTTTTCATGTAAGCAGCAAGTGTTTAAATGAATTAAAAACTAGCAGAAAATTACTCAGAAAAATCAGCTTTACAAAGAGCTTCAACAAATATCAAAGCCTACATGAAACTAATTTCCATCCTTCAGCATCCAGTAATTTTAGTAACTTGCCAATAAAAGTTTAGTTGCATTTAATTCTTGACAAAAATTCTTCTGTTGTGTTCAAATTTTACTGTTCTGTACTCAGTAATTCTGTAGAATTTTACCATGCCATATTTATTAATGCTTTAAAATTAAAACATACATCTTGGAAAGGTAAATCAGCAAACTTCCATAAGCTGATATTTGGTTTGGGGTTTTTTTTAAGGAATGTTTTGAACCTTAAAAGAAAAGAAGTGTGGACTCAGACACTGGTGTCCTACAGCAGTTACTGTTACATTTTGAAGAAAGGTAATGTGGTCTCTATAAAGAAAGCAAATTCCATTAATACAAAGTGACATCTACCTACCACAAGGTTAAATTAAAACCAATTTGGTACATCACTATTTAAGGAAATATTCACTTCTTCATAATTAAAAGCACTTTTTTTTTCAATATTCAAGTGCATTTCCCTGTTGACACATAGCTGTTGATTGTGCCTGGTGAGCTATTTATCTGCTGTCCTGATTTATTCTCCTGTTTGCACACAACAGAATGTAGATCTAACCACAGAGAAGGCTGCAGCATGCATATTTCTAAATCACCAGAATTTGTAAGTAAATCAACACAGTTTCTCACACTAAGCTGCAGGCAGATGCAGATTTCACCCTAAATTTAAAAAAAAAATTAAGAGGGAGAGGAAAACTTTGTTAAATTGTAATTCAACTTTATTTATCCATTAGCCCTCTTTCTTGTATGACACAATACTTTATACACAAGCAAGTCAGAATTTGCACGTATTTATGTCCTTCAGGAAGATTTCAAAACCGGTTCTTTTGCAGTCCCCGCTGCAGAAAGCTTTGAATTAATTTCCAGATCAGATTTCCTCCTAATATGCAATCTGTCACTCTGCCCTTGCATTCCTATTAGCCTCTGGCTAATCATTTGATCACTTATCCTTTGTTGTGCACTTACTCTTTGTTTTTAGGAGGAGTCCTATTTCACTGAATTCCACTCCTAAGGAGGGAGCCAATCCTGCACCAAGAAACTTGCATTCTCCTTCCTTTCTCTGGGCATGTGGGAAACAATCTCCCATAGCAGGATTTTCTCCCCCCTCTTTATATTTTCTTATTTGTTCTACAAGATGAATAATTAATAATAAATAATTTTATTTCTATCCTGAAGCTTAAATAAGACCTGAATCTCATACATAAACCTGAGCAGGATGCCCACAGTAAATACAGTTTAAAAAGCCAAATCCTGCTTTTAGTTCACTTACAAACACAATTTTAATTCTCCTCAGAGAAGCAGCTCCTTGTAGCTTTACTCAGTGCCAAGTGAGACGCTAACCACTGTGTAACTCTGAGACACACTACAAAAGTGAGCAAAGAACATGGTTTGTTTGATGTTTTAAAGCTGAAACTAAACCAAGAAAAAAACCTAAAATAATACAACAGAATTTTGTCTGTCGTGTTCTATGCACTTTATTCCTTGAGTAGGAATAAATAAAGTAGGAATTCCTACTCTGGGAATAAAGTGCATAGAACATGACAGACAAAAAGTCCTGCATCCTTTGCTCCAAATAACAAATTGTACTTCACTTCCCTGACACCCACCACGAGCGAAGCCACGTCAAGTTACATTGTGCAAGTTAAATGTCAGCTCTGCTTGGCAGCCCTGATGTGGAACGGAAGGAAGAGATTACACAGCCACGAGACCGAACTGTGACACAAGTGAGCACAACAAAACCCCACCGTGGGCTCTGATTTATTCCACTCTGAAACACTGACATGAGGCATCTATTTTGGGACTGAACGAGACAGGTTTCCTGCAGAACAAACTGTGTGCAAGGGCACAGTCTGAGGCTCCAGCAATATGCAGATGCAGGAAGTCCTGAACTACAACTACGTGAGCAACCTTCGTGCAGTCACTTCCTAATTTTCAGGTCCCAAATTTGCACCTATTATGCTATTTTTAGATAATTTTCAGTAGGCACCAGGAGCTACTCGATGGAGAACTAAGCAGTTCTGAACATCTCAACAGGCCATAAACCAGTATTCAGCAGAAATCAAGATTATATTCATAGTTTATTATTCAACAGGCTCCTTGAAAGCAGCAAGAAACTACACTCTTAAAATACGTATCACTTCATAGTGTTCTGAAAACTTGGTATTAGCTCTCTGACAGAAAAAAGATGTTTGATAAATACAAAATATATTTGCTTTACACTTCCATTATTATAG
This sequence comes from Manacus candei, assembly GCF_025592945.1. Lineage (NCBI taxonomy): Eukaryota > Metazoa > Chordata > Aves > Passeriformes > Pipridae > Manacus > Manacus candei. The sequence continues at coordinate 856,591 of NW_026138161.1, read as the reverse complement.
CCTGCAGTGCCACCATGAGCTGTGACTCTCTAAAATATACATACCATGCATATATAACTCAGAATGCCCTTGCTGTGTTACAACATTGTTCAGCACTGAAGATATGTGCCCCTACCTGAAAAAACATTAGGTGCTGGAGAAAAGGGAAGCCAAGGTTATGTTTTTAAAACTGTCCCCAACCTAACTCTTCTGAGGTAGCCCAATCTTAAAATCAAATATGTGGATGGCTTTTTGGTTACTAGGAAAAAAAAAAAAAGTGTAACTTTTTCTTACTGTCCTATCCAAAACGAGACCAAATGCTGAAGTCCATAGCAATTACACCAGAGAATATATATATTAAATTTATTTGTGATAAATCCCTTCAAATCATTTAACTAAACAGGCTGACCAACTTTTCTGATCAGTTTTCCCTCATCTACTACTGATAATATTAGAGCTCTATAAAGATGTTAAGCACTGTGGAAAAATGGAAGCAAGCTCCCTTCCAGCCTTCCCACAAGAGAAGACAGAAGGCTGGGAAAAAACGAGACTGGATCAATAAAAACATGCAGGCTCCACAGTTCCTACTTCCAAAAATATTTGGGAGTCAAAAGTAGACAGAGCAACCTTGATTTTCAGCTGAGGGAATACCAGGTAAAACAGGGACTCCTCATAAATATCTATAAATAAAGGAGATAAATGAAAACGCTTTTAACTCTCACCCTCCAAAGAGTTCAGACAGGAAGATACCAAGTTTTCCCAAAATACTGAAAAAGATTAGAGGCTGAACAGCAGAAATAGCAGAATAAACACTCCCAGTCCCTGCACAGTCCAGCCCATCCAAGCTGGATCCTTCATATCAACTGCACGTGACAAATCCCTTTGGGCTCGTGCCTCCCTCTGCTGATACAGGGGTTGTTCAAAATTGAATCTGTCCTAATCCAAACAATGTGGCAAAGTTAAAAAGGAAAGCAGGGAAGGAGCTCAGGAAAGAAAGTGAAACTAGGGAGTATTTTGGGCAAGCTTCCATTCTTCCTGTTAAAGAATAAGAATGGAATAGGAAGTACTTCAGTGCTGCACTGAGTTTCTTATACGTATAATTCAAATTGTGGAAACATCAGGACTGATGGATGGATGCCACTGCAAAACATCAACCACTTCAGCCCTCACACCTTATGGCCTTAAAAGTCTGCCCTTTGTGTTCATTTTGCACTGAATCCCCCACATATTCAATTTTAAGAAGCCTCCCAACACCTTGATGGATTGTTTGTAATATTTCCTCTTAGTGGAAACTTAAAAAAAAAAATCTTGGGGTAAATTGTCTGCTTTAAAATACATATGTAGAACAGAGTGTGTGAAAGATGTTTGTTAACATGGAGATATTCCGAGAAGTGAAAAACATTGTCAACTTCCTTGCCAGTCTTCAGATTATGGACGCTCATCCCAATGAATTTCTGCTCCCCTGCTTCCTTTTCCTTCCACCTTTATCTTTTACCCTAATTTTTTTGGAACTTACCTATGGCAAGCTTAAAAAACAAAAAGTCCTTCTTATTCTATAGGGAACACTTGGGCAGCAGATTTATTTTGGTAAAACTTCATTAGTTTAATTACATGTGTACATTTATGTTAAAAAAAAAAAAGGAAAAGTTTCCTACATAGTTCATCACATATTCCATTCTGAAGTACAGCTGCAGGTTGGGATTTTGTTGGGGTTTTGTGTTGTTGTTGTTTTTTGGTTTTTTTTGTGTGTGTGTGTTTGGTTTTTTGGGGTTTTTTTTAAGTTTTTTTTCTTTTTCATTACTTAAAGCAGGCTTAATATTCTTTACAGTGTCAAAACTTCCAAGAACTATTCACTGCAACAGGAAAACACGGGAGCATGGGTTATCAATTGTTAAATTAGTACAGGAGCTGACAAACCTGCCCTTAATTAAGGCAGCTCTGCACTGGAAATCCTCACTTTGAATCAGTCAGGATAATTAGGCTTTCAGGTCAAAAGCAAACCGCGCTGTGAAAACAAACATTTGAGTTTGTTTGAAAACAGAATTAGATTTCCCATACTTTAAGGAAGCTCAGTAATTTCTTAAGGTATTAAGGATGCAGGTCTCAGCATGTAACAAGCTGTATTTTTTTTTCTTCCATAATTTGCACCATTCATTTATTTTCAAAGTTAGTTGAGTATTGTTTTCTCTGCTTACAAAAAGAAGGTTATTCTCACCCACCCCCTCATTCTGAAAAAAAAATTTGCTCTGTTTAAATTTGAAACAAATTTTGTAAATACTTTTAGAACTAAATTGCAGAATGAATGAACTCTGGGGAAAAAAAAAAAGGAAAAAACACAAAAGAAAATAATTTGCAATAGGAAATCGCCCAATTAACTTGATAAAACAAGGTCTTTAGTCTCTGCAAGCAGTGACTCACAGAAAGCACACATATATAAATTTGCATGGGGAGGAGGTAAGTTAAATATTTCATTGTTTACCCCGCAGAAAAACAAAGGGAAGGGGATGTGGAATAGAGCAGGAGAAGGCTGGAGGTTCCCGAGGCGCCGGGCTGCCGGCAGCTCTCCCGGGAAGGCGGCCCAGGGCGTGTGGGGCCGGGCCAGGCCAGCAGATGGTGGTGCTGCTGTTTTTAAGGATCTGCCTTTCCCCGTGGTTACGCCTCTCGATTCACTTCGGGACGCTTGAAAAATACGAACCACCCGAATGTAAATACATATTTAGGGTGTATTGCACTCACAGCGGGGTCTCTCTGTATTGTCTGTCACCCTGACTGTATTAAGAGGCCATAAAATGCAGCTACAGAACAGCATCGCCCATTGGAACTAATCCTGCAGCTCCCAGTTCCTGCCCACAGCGCTCAGGCAGCGCCGAGGATACAACAGCGCTCCAGGGACACGGAACAACCTTTTCTGCCTCATCACTTTTTCTTAGAAAGAAGAGAAACGTGTACCTACCGAGGACACGTGAAGTGCAGAATATGGAAGCAAAATCGGCAAGCACCAGTTGCAGAAATTATAGTGAATTAAACTGTATTTATGCTAGAATGCAAATAATTCTTTGTAAAATTAAGACAGCTGTCTGGAAAGCTTAGTTCCAAAGAATGACTACCTGGGCACAAGCCAAGGCAGGTGAGTTACTCACACTGACCCCCAGCACCCTGTGTATCTCAGCCTATCTGAAGCAATGGAAAAGAAATAAAACCCGTTGCAGAAACTCCTCACGTGGACCCACCCAAGCTACACGTCTGCACTGCAGGTTCTACTGGAGCACTTAATCCCGCTGCTAATAAATTTTAAATCATTAGACTCCTGCTCTCAGCAGTTTGGGCTGATGTCTGTGTGTATCCCAGCCAGCAGGCCCCATCTCCAGCAGCGGTGACCTTGAGCTGGTGGCAGCCCACAGCCCTGGGAAGCACGCTGGAAAACTCCGCATGCTTCCTGCTAGACCTCGGTGCTGGAGATTTGTTAGTGTTGGCAACGGGCTGCTCTTGTGCAATACTTCATTGTGTTTGCCTCCATTTTTCCACCAGCCTTGCTAAAATCAGCCCTTCTCTGTCTTTACTGCAAGATTCCTGAAGATTTTCTCTCGGGCACGTGGCCTCCTTTTCAGTCACATCCAGAGAGGATAATTCTAGAAGGAGAAACTACTGTCTGCCTTCCTCACCTTAGGAAAGCACCTAGGAAGCTCACAGAGCTTTCCTGGCAGGAGAGGGGGAAGGGCTTTGGCCCCCTGTGCCTCATCCCTCGCTTCCTAGAAACACAAAGCTATGAAAACAATAGCAGGGACTCCGTCCAACTCCAGTTGCTCCTGGGAAGGATGACACGGAGAGCCAGCAGAGCCGTGGAACTCAGTGTTTTCGATAGCAGCCTCCCTCCCTCCCCGTGTGCCTCCAGGGCTGCAACTTCCCCTCTCCTCTCTTCGAGGGCACCTGACAGGATCTGGAACCCTTCAAGATCCTCTTCTGCACAGCAGGCAAGAAATGGACATTGGGAAAATCACGCCAGGGAAAGATGTGGGTGGCAGGGAAGGGTCGGGAGGAGCGGATGGACAAACTGACAGCCCGGCAGGTGCAATGTGATGGTCCCCTCCCTCAGGTCCACTTTGCACCCCCACACACAACTAACCAGCCCTTTCCAGAACAGGGCAGTTCACATGTAACCAATCACTAGTTATTTACATTAAAGGGCTGCTGGATTGGGCCAAAATGCTGACAAACAGAGCAACATAAAAATTAGTAGCACTGGCCCTCCCATTCAACCTTTTGGCTTCCCTTTATTAACAATACCTACATTGCAAGAACAAGAACATACTGATTATGAGGAAAGCAAGGCAAATCTTCTCCAAGTTTAATCACTCTAAGCTGTACATATTCTATAAAGTCTTTAAGACACAGCACTAAAATTACCTTAATTTACATTTGGATATTGCATTATCCTGATGCATCCTTAGTTAATCCTTGGTACTTAAATGGATTTTGGTATTTAATTTGTGTTACTTGAATCAACATTACAAAGTGTTCCAAGGGATGATTAAAAATCTGCAGGAAAAATTGAACACTCTTGTTAGAGAGACATGTTAAAATTCCAAGCAGTGCACTTGAAGTAATTTTTTTTAACTTTTTAAATTCCAAATTTGACCAACCAGTGCTTTCCTGCAGCTGTACAAAATTTTTTATTTTTTTTTTAAGTTAGATATCCTGCCAGTAGAAAAAAAATCAATTCCCCTATCTACACAAATCCCTAAGTGCATGCAATTAGAACGTCACATTCAAATTTGCACATTAAGCTTTCTTTTTAAAAAAAAAAGCAAAGATGACAAATTGGAAAGCATAACTATTAAAATGAATACTAAAACGCTCTCTCCACCACAAATTAATGTAAATCATTTCTGCACTTAGATTATTTTTAGAAGGGATTAGACAAAACTGTAAAAAAAGCCCAGAGCAGATGCAGATAGTGACAGTAACCCTGGCAGAGTTGCTTATTTTAGCCCCAAGGCATCTTTCATTATCTTATGCTCTCCCATCATTTGTGAAATAAGACACTGTATGATGCAACGTGCCCAGGTCTGATGATGGAAGAGGTAACAGAAAACAATTTTATTTTTAGCCTTACTCTGACATCAAAGATGTTGACAGAGTCTGGATGTCTGCCCAACAGGCACCGTGCTGCTGGTCCCTTCACACAGAAAAACAAAGAGAAGGGAACATCTACCAAAAGGCACTGTGGGCAGAGCCCAAGTTTTAGACTTAATCCCAGCATGGATCCCATTCAAGGACAAACTATACTCCACAGTTTCACCACTCCCGTTTAAAATCTGCAGAAGGACCAGAAAGACAAGAAAAATTCCTTTCTTTCCATGCAGTCCTTCAAGAGTCAAGGCCCTGAGAAGTGAATTATTCGACCTTCCTTATTCTTTTTCAGCAGCCTGTCAGCCTGCAGTGCAGTCACCCTCAAAGCTGGTTCCTGACACAGGGCTGGCCTGGGCTGCAGCATCACAGGGCACTGCCAAAGGTGGTTGTTAAGGAGAGAAATAAGGCAGCTGGAGATCTGCTCCCAGACAGAGCTCTGCTAAAGAGAAGCCGTGACAGCTCCTTGCAGCGACAGAACAACACATCTGCTGGGTAGGAGAAGGTGCCAGAGGCCCAACTTGCCACCCAGGCTTCCACAGATCACCCACCCTCACAGCCTGGGGCACGTTTAGCACTACCAACACCAACAGACTCAAGGCAGGAAAGTCAGCTTTCTCTCTTCAGTGCATTTGAAAACAAGCCACCCTTGCAAGTGAACGTACTGGATACAGAAGCCATCTCAATGAAACCTGTTGCCCTTGGAACCAGAACCACCAAACCAGAATTTTTGAAACCTTCCATCAAAATGAGGTCACTCAAAATATTTGATAGAAGCATTTCAACTTGCAAACCCCTACTTTTTAATTAGTTTGATAGAAACCCATTGGTTGGCAAATCAGGCCCAACTTGCAGGCACAGAAAGCCACTGCAGAAGTTGGAATAAGGAGTTACTGAGCTGAATTTTATTAAAAATGACACAGAGAAGGTTATGAACTGCAATGAGAAAGAAATGAGAGTCATATTTCCTTTGACCACAGAGTCTTGTACATGATCCCAGAATCTCCAGAACCTGCACTGTGTATCCCTCCTCTAGTGCTGTATTTAGAGATCCACTCAAACGGGAAAGGAAATTAAAAGATTTGTTCATTGCTACAGAACATCCTCTAAAACCTGTATGAATAAGTAGTCCTTAATCTTGGAATTAATATGGTCACTCCTGCCTAAAATTAATGCTTGGATTTTTACAGCCATTTCAAATGGGCAGCTTTTATTATTGGAACTTTTAGCATACAGAAATGTTCTGAGTTTATCGTGAAAGCAGTTACTTGGTCTAGTTCTAGATGTCTACACAGTGACAAAACCCAGCAATCACTGCATTGTCTGGACTTGACAGGTAATCCTACAGGAAAGAACAGCACTGGAATGCTGTTTCCTTCTTTTGATGTACGTGAACACGTGTATCTTCTTGGTGGTAGGGGACAGAGGAGGGAGCTTTCTCATGATTCCCTCATTTAAAAGAAAATATCCAAAACATTTAGAGCCAAAAAAATCTAAAATTGTTCTGTTAAACACTGTCTACTTTCAGACAAATAATTTCTAAGGGCAATACTACCTAGTGACCGTCAGATATGCAAGCATCCCTGAGTAAGAGTTTAAATACAAAACCAGGTAGTGTAATTTTATTAAGCCACGCACCAAGGAAGACAAAATAAGTGTAAGAGGACAGCCCAGCATATGTCAGCATATCAGCCCACATGAACTAAGTTGGGAAGATAAACAACTCCTCCAAATAACAAGGTATTGAACTAACAGGGGAAAAAAAGGCTCCCATTAATGCAGAACATATGAAACATCAGAGCTAAGTAAACATTCAGTTGTTACACAAATCACTAAAATGCATAGGCAGGTTCCAACAGCAAAACCCAAAACACATGATCTGATAAAGTGCAGCTACCAGAAACAAATGTGCAGAACAGTGGAGCAGAGATGCTGCTTCCTCAGCCCCTTCCAACCAGCAGTGGCAGCTCTAATGGATGTGCTCCACATCCTGGGATGCAGCAACAGGCACACAACCCAACCCCTGTAACTGCCCCCATCTACCCCATGACTACAGCCCCTCTGCTTAGCAAGATCACATAAGCCTTTCCTTTAAGTTTTCTGTCCTCTTAAGAGCACTTTAATTTAATTATTGCCTTTGGTGTCTGTGGAGCTGTGCAGCCTGTAAGGTTATACTCCACACAGTTCATGTGCAGCATCTGAAGTTTCTTACCTCCAATATTCTGGATAATTATTGTAGTTGCAACCAGGACCTATAAAAAAAGAATTGATTTCTTTAGAAAGGGTAAGGGTAACTAAAATCGTATGTCCCCGGCAGCCATAAAACACATGTGTATCATCTTAACCAGACCAGATGTGGCAGCGATAACTAGTCCTGAGAGGAAGGGCATCTTCTCCTTGGTGAAGAGTTTAACACATGGAAACCAACACAAGCTAAAAATGAACACGAAAGCAAAAAAAGTCCTCCCTGAAAATCAGGCATTTTTATTCGGAGATGACAAAACAAGAATACTAACACAGATCTGCAGAAGATCAGGGGTTTAAATCACTGAAAACATGTAAGTGCATCCTAACTTATATCAGGTGAATACAAATGAAAGTGATCATTTAGCTCTGAAAAGACAGACAGTAGAGATTTGTCCAAGTTCAAGTGCACTTCCTCACTCCAAAAACTTGAGTGTTTTTAACCATCAGGGATGTCATTGTTCTTTAGAACTTGTAAACCAGACAGACTTTTCTTTAGCGTTTGTGATTGTTCATACGGGGCTGATATGGGAGCAAAAATGATCACAGGCTACTAAAATACTTGTCTGAATCCAAAAGAAAATTAACTTCTAACTGAAAAAAAGCTTAAAAGCGGCTATGAAGTTTTCCCACTGTTTTCTTCTCAGTTCAGTTCTAAAATCCCACGATCATCTGGTGCAGTTTTTTTTTTTACACACTGCTCTTCTTGATTTAGGAGCAGAACACTCCTAAATGAGTGCTACCATTAAGTCAACTTGAAAAAAAAATTAAGCCTGAGTAATGAAAAGACAAACAAATTTGTACTTTTGAATAAAATCTGAAAACAAAGTTGCCGTTTTTTTCAACTGATCAACTAGAAAATCATTTCAGACTTTAAAGGAATTCAAAGTCAGTTCAAAAGTCACCAAGGGAAGGAAAAAAACCCTAAAGTATGGTATCTTGCAGTTTGCCATACATGGAAACAAATACTTCACCCCTTTGGAAAGGGAGACTCAGCAATCTTCCAATGGCAGAAAATTTCCATCCTCACAAATCTCAGAAAAAATATGTTTGAAAGAAAATCACCATAAGGTTGAGTAATTGCTCTACTTCAAGAGTAATTAATCAGCCAGTAATTAGTCAGAGTAATTAGTCAGCCTAAGCTGTCAGTTCAAGCAAGATCCTACAGTGGTCTGACTGCATCATTCCCCCATGAGGGAGAAAAAAGCAAAAGAAAAAAAGTCTGTGCCTGACTGAAGTGAGAATTGTTCAGAGACAGATTAGAATTCAGAATGGTTGTGGTGAAACCAGAAAAGCCTAAAAATCAACCAGATCAGTTAAAAGCAAGGCATTCAGGAAGATCTCAAAAATATGATTTAGAGTTATTAGACTGCAAATAGAGAAAATAGTCTGAGATAACACAATCAGAAATAGCAAAGCCTGTTTTGCAGGCAAGTTTTAAGAAAGTTGTATAAATATCAAAGATGTTTCAAGATGGAAAGATAAGTGTTTGGGAAAAGTGTTCATCAGGAAAACTGGGTGCACTTTGGTTAATTATTTTAGGTAAACAGCTTCCCACACTAAAAATATTCCAGTGCTCTCTATGAACACTGAAAATAAAAGATAACTTTTAGCACAAATTATTTAAACTGAGAATTATGAATAAGTATACTCGGGAGAATTAAAAAAAATTACTAACATTGGCTATATAGTGAAGCTGTGAAATGTCTTCATTTAAGCTTTTAAATAACAGATTAGACAAACATCTGCCAAGACTGGTTTATGTATGTTCACCCTGGGTTCAGGGAAAAGGCAAACTAAGTCACATTTATTTTGTCTTTAAGATCTAAATTTCTGTGAGCTTCACAAGCAATGGCTTATGGTTAATGTGTGCAGAACAGCTCCAGTAAAAAATAACTGCATTTCATAGCTTGCTAATATCAAGGGTTATTATCTCTGGAGGTTGATCACTTCAGAACTTTGATCAATAAATATTGATCCTCAGACTACACTCATATCTGCTTATTCATGCTAATGGAAGTCTCACAAACACCTGATATCTCAGCTTTAATTCTCGGTTACATTAAGACATGAAAAAATCAGACTCCAGCCTGATGAGCAGAACTAATTAAAAAAAAATTTACATTGTTTCAGTAAAATATTAAAATCATACTTCTGTGTGGTAAAACCTGCTTTTAGTTACTGAAACACAGAGCATAGAATTCATAATAATAAGTGTGCAGTACTCACAGGCAATATTTCCTGTGCACCCAGTATTACTGGATAACATTGTCTGTTAGGAAAAACGGATCCAGTACACACCTAAAAAAACACAGCTAACATTTTGATTACTCTTATACCAGAAATGGTTAGTTTACTGGTGTTTTTGTTGGGTTTTTTGATTGTTTATTTGTTGGGTTTTGTTAGTTTTTTAATCCTAAAACAAGAAGTAAGAAACATTCACGTGAAGAGCTAATTAAATAAAACAAAAAAAATACCACGCAGGAAACGTACTCTTAGTTGTTCCTGTTGTGGAGATTGCATGAAAGACAATCCCTTACCTTGGATCCCTGTGAAATGCTGGAACACCAACAGTGGATCACTCACCTGTCCCTCAGCAGTTTCCAGCCAAGGCACGAGGTGACTGTAACAAACCTGAGCCCGAGTGCTGAGCCCGCCGGACAACAACGCCAGGGAGCACATTTGTGCTCACAGCTAAAAAGCTGGCATTTTAAGGAGGGTCTATTTTACATTTAACTGAAGTTTGGGCTTCCACAGTCCAGAAACATGTACTGAAACCTAGTGAAAAGCTTCAGGCTGTAACAGAATTTCCAGCACACTGAGGCATCAGTAATTATACAGCCTATTTCATCTGTGCCTTTTTACGACGCAAGGGACAGTTGCATATCAGAAGCATGAGACCAAGAAGGAAAAGAGAGGTAAAAATAAATACTCACCTTTCCAGCTGATCCAAAGGCAAACAGGCCAAGGTCTTCATAAGATGTGGCAGCTGTTAGTAAGGAAAAAAAAAAAAAAGCTAAAATATTTCTAACTTCAAAATCGCTTGGAAGCTCTATCTTTGCCTTCTTCCCCCTTTTTAAATGAATGTAATTCAGGTCAAAAGAGCATTCTATAGCATTTTTTATTTACAAAATAGCTTTTATATATGCCTGTACCCCTGCTATAAAATACAGCTCTGTGCTGAAACATTCAGAGACTCAACAGAAAATCAATTTAATATTTAAAGTGCTAATATTTAAAAAATAAGTCATACATTAATGACAAATTGCCTTCTTCCAAAGACTTTTTCCATAGGTGAAGAATTATGAAATTAGCCTCAAGAATTAGACATAAGATATTTCTATATTTTGTTTCTTAAAAGAGCACACTTTTTTTTCTAAATAAAGATGATAACAGAGGATAAATTTTCATCTTTCTACAAATACAAACATCACCATCTCCCCAGCTTTTAAAAGTCAGGCACTATTTGTTTTTAAGAGAGCTGAAGGTAAACACCTTCCTTAGTTGAAATCTATTATTAAAAAAAAAAAAACTAAACCAAAACAACAGCAAAGCAAAACCCAGAACAAAACAAAAATCCTGCACCCAACTTACATAATGACATTAAACCAGCCTGTGGTTTCTTGTATAATTTTGTTGGGTTTTAGCTGAAGCTCACTTCTAATATTGCTGGTAACTCAAAGCAATCCCTTCTCAGAGAGAAGGAAATCATATTAAAGCCTTTCATTGTTACTCTGTATTTTGTTATTAGAAACTCAAGTGATATCAAAAGGATGAAAGTTCCCTGAGAAAAACCACTCACTTTCTCGGGATATAATGAAATGGCCCCACAAGTTTTAACCCTTCAGAGGGCAAAAATTCCCCTCAAACCCATGTAATTTTACTGTCACAACGCTTGGTTTCTCTTCCTTGGTTCTGTTTGGTAAAATACTGCTCCTGCTCCTGTCACATCTTAATTTAGGGCCCAGCCCTGCAACCTGAGCTGCTGGGGCAGCCCTTCACACCTGAGTGAAGCCCCACTGCAGCAAATGACACGGGACATGGGAGACACAGAGATCAGATGACAGGACTGGAGCCTCAGACTCCCAACTGCCCAAGATGAGGTGGTTTTATTTCACTGAAGTCCTGCACGCATGCTCCAGGGGTGGAAAACAAAACAAAAATATACAATCGAAACCTAACAAAACTTCATTCATTTTCTCACTTGATTTTCTCAGTTTCACATGCTGCTCTACTACTGACACCAACACACTCCAAAAAAGTAAATGAAATAACAGATTAATTTTAAATAAAATTAAATGAGTCAGCTCTCAGCATAAACCTGGATTATCTCTTAAACCTCCGGTCACAGGAATATGAGTTATACACAAATATAATTAAACAAGAAATAGGTCTTACTAAATTTTATCCTGCATTTTTCTTCTTTTTATTAATAAAGTTGTTGATCACAAGAGAAAAAAAAAAAAGGGCATTTTAGGCAGCCAACTTCGATGGCATCAAAAAATAAAAATCAGCAAAATGTTAAACACATTTAAGAGTGAGTTGTTTGTACCACATGGCAACAAATACACAGCACACATGTATGAGGAGTTCTCAGCAAAAAGAACTGGCAGTTTTCCACACAATTCCAAAATAGCAATATGAAACCTTAGAATAATTTCTGTTTCTGCACTCAGGTTAGTTCTGTGAACACTGGGAACCCCTAACACTTAATTGCGTTACTTTTGAGACTTCAAGAATATATATGGATCAAAATATTAAGCACAATTTATATAAATAAGCTCTGCCTGACTGGTTTAATTTTTATCATGTCATTAACACTCGGTGGAAATTATCCCTTTAAACGTGAAGTGAAATAGGCAAATATAGCAGCAGCAATATTTGTGATTCACTCAGAAAACAAAGAAAGAAAAAAAAAAGCCACAAAACTTCAAAGTACATCCCATTTAAACTCCCAATTCCTCTGCTTTACAGAGCAAGCTTAGCCTTTATCAGCCCAAAACAACACAGGTCGTACTGAATTAACAGAAGGAGAAAACAGTGACTAAACTAATCCCAACACAACACTTGACACTTGGGAATATTTTTTTTTTGTTAAGCCTTTTGGTCTACACAAATCACTGGATTTTGCAAAGGTCCAGACCAACATAAAGAAGCGTCTTCAGTTATTCAGTTATTTTTAAACTGCAATTAAAATGCTAGTAAATCCTGGTCCCTGTTTAAAATGGAATTCGTTTTTAGAGCTTCCTTTTCAGAAGGTATTTTGTAAGTCAGCTCTTTCCTAATGAACGGTTTACAAACACTTTCAAAGGTTTTTCTTCAGCCCCCTTTAAGTTTTTCTAGCTTGTTTTTTTAATATAAAAATACTAAAATTTCTTTCTGATTTGTTGCCACAGACTAAGCTTGATACTATAACACTGTTCACAAATGAATGTGGATTTTTTTAAAGAAAAGCATTTAATTACCTACTTTGGAATCAAACATGTAGTTTGTCAAGGTACAACGGGTCATATTTCCCACTTTTTAAAGACAATGTTCAAAGGAAAAACTCAGAACTCTATCTAACATTTAATTACTTCAATAACTGACAGTAATTATAGGGAATATAATCTCGGATCTTATTTAAAAAAAAAATAAAATAAAATACAAAAGGTCATAAATCCAGCAAACTTATCCAGACATAGTACTGGTGCTGGTCCTACCTGTCAGCATTGGGTGATAATTAATAATTAACTGTAAAGTGCTTGTTTCAGACAAGAAATACTTCATCCTGTCACTTCAGTGGTGCTCCTTGCTTTCAGCTGTCTGCATCTTAAAATGTTTTCTTGAGGTGGACTGTTGCTTTGGACAACATTCTCACATATTAAGTGTCTAGGTTCATATCCAAACTCTTCTTACTTCAGACAAATTAAATCCTTAGTTTTCCCCTCTCACCATAATTTAGGTGCAAGCAACTCTATAATTATTACTATATTATTATTATTATTTAATTATTATTTTACCATTTACAACCTAATATCATTTAGTGCCTATGTAATACAGAATTTTTCAGCCTGAAAGAAGGGGCAAAAAAAGGCCATACAAAATTACCTCAAATCCACCCTTTTTTTTGCTTCTCATGTACATTTCTAACTACTTGTTTCAGGTTCTGATTCCTTTCTAATAAGCAGAGCTCCAGGAGGAGAAAAGCATTACCAAAGACTTAATCCCAAATAATTAAGCAGCCAAAAGTATCAACCATAAAAGCAACCCTACCTCTGAGGAGTGTTTTTTAAGGATGTGTGAAGAAGATCAGTGGACAGGTGAGGACGGGAGCAGCAGATCTAAGAAGAATCAGGAAGCAATCATCTGAGAGACCAAAGGCAGCTAAAGAAAACAAAGCCAAGGAGGAAAGAAGCGGGAGCTTTCTCCCACCACCTCTGAAAAGAGAGGAAAACAGATGAGAGGGAAACAATAACCAGGTGACTGGAAAAGACAGAGACTTCCTGCTGTAACGTGATCTTTGTGTACGAGAACTCAGGGAAGCAGTCGTTTCAGTTACAGCTAAAGGAAGCAAGAATTAAAACATCAGCAGATTTGTTTGCACTTGAGCATTCCCAAAGCAGGGCAGTTCCCAAGGACTGGAACGTGACTTCCCATTCAGCACAAAAAAATGCCATAAAAACCTGCATCTATAACACACCACGACAGTTATGGTGCTCCAACCTGATCACAAAAACTGAAAGGTATCCATTCCAAACCAGGAACAAAATACACACATTACAAGCAGAAGAATTAAAGGCTGCTATTTCATTGCTCCTAAGCCTACACTGAAAACAGCAGCACACACTGATGTCACATGGTCTGGCCAGCACCAAAATAATTTCGCTGCAGAAATACAGGATCTGTGTATCAGGAAAGATAAGAGAGGCTTTTTGAAAAAACAATTAAAACTGAAAATCTAGAAACCAGTCAGTTTGGCAGCGACAGCTCACAAGAAATCTCAAACTCAGATTTTTAAATGGCGAATAATAATCATTAAAATAGTTAAATAAATCAAGACCAGTGAGCCAGGCACAGCTACCTGTTAACGTGCTGTTAATTGCAATCATTACTCATCAATATCACATATTCTGTGATAGAGCTGAGGGAATACTTCGGAGCTCACTGTTAGATAAATCCTTTTCACTTACCAGTCTGAGTGCACATACTGAGCAGAAGAAACACAGAGTAAGAAGCAAGGCTGGCAACAGTCAGCAGCAAGACACTAAAAATCACAAAACAGTCACAATTAAAGCACTTTTACAGCACAATGCACTTTCTAGCTCTAAGAATGCTACTTTTGCAAGAATTAAGCTACCACAAGACAAGATTTCCTCATTTTGTGGCTGGTATCTGCTGACTATGGTTCATGGGGTCCTTGACATTCCCAATACTTGTGAAGTTCCCTGCTCCTTATATTGTTCACTAAAAATAACACACACTATACAGGGCAAAGGCCTGACATAGGGATTACAAAAAGGACATAAACATAGGAGTTCGTGTGTGTGCATACACACAGACAAACACACAGCTTCCAGTGAAGTGGAACCAACACTCAGAAAATGGTAAAAGTGACAACTGTGGTGACTTTGGCCCCATTATCCATAGGTCAGCAGGTACAACAATTGAGTGCAAACAAAAGCACAAGCTGATTCACAATTTTCAGACACATATCCATCCTGCTCCAGAAGGCCCATTGCTGGAACTACAGGAGATAACAGCTTTGAAAGGAAACTGCCAATCTATCAGGAGTAATGGCCAAGAAATTGCCACCATGTGGCAATTTAATGCAACGTCTGGGCAGGGCTTATGTCAGGCCTGATCTGAATGACTAAACCAAAGAGGGAAGATCTTATTCAACAATTCTGAATAGCACATGCTATTTTATTTCTTCCTCAGATTTGCACAGGAGCCTTAGTAATCAAGTTCTGTTCCACTTAAAACTACAAGCTGAGTTTAAAAACGAGGATATGTAAAAACTGAAAACTTACCTAAAGCCCATGATCCCTGTGTTGGCCATAGCATAGGATAAGCCAAGTATCCCACTGCCCATGATTGCATTCATTAGGTTGAACACCGAGAAAGCAAATGAGGAACCACGACTTGAAGAACTCTGTGAAAAGGTCCAGAAAAAGAAGTACAATTAGTGCTAGAGGTGTTTTGGTCTCTCACAGGAGGCAATTTAAGGGAGGGGGCCACAGTCAGCTTTTCCTTCCTTAATCTAAATCAAGAAAACCTCATTTCTCACTCTTAAGACCATGCAAACCCTTGCTGCGCACACAACAACAACACGATGTTGCCCCGCAGGCATCCCAAATGCCCACAACCTTTGAGTACAGTGATAGCAGAGCGCAAAAGATTTATGGCCCGGAGGAGGCTCTCCCTGCGCGGGCACATGGCAGCGCTTCCAAGCGCTCGGCACTCACAGAACCAAAGGGACCCGGAGCAGAACCAAAGGGACCAAGAGCGGCGGCTCAGCCCCCCCTTCCCCAGGTGTCAGCCCGGAGCCGCCCCGCACAGCCCCGTCCCGCCCGCCCGACCTTTGAGCCCGCGCTCCCCGAGCTCCCCCTCACACCGCACCCAGCGCGGCCGCGCAGCCCCCTCGGGGCTCTCCCTCCCCGCCGCCCCTCACACGCACGCTGCGCGCCGCCGGCGGCGGCGGCAGCAGCGGGGCGGACTCCCCGTCCTCCTCCTCATCCTCCTCGTCCTCCTGGTCCTGCAGGCGGGCGGACAGGTACCACCCGCGGGCGGGCAGGGGCCGGGCGCTGCGGGACCCCCAGGGCGGCGGCGCCATCGCCCCCCGCGTACCCGGCGCTCTGAGGGGCGCGCCAGGGGCGGGGCCAGTTTTGGGGGGCGTGACCATTTAAGGGGGCGTGGTCGCAGCGGCGGCCCCGTCCGCCCTATTTGGGGCGCGCGGGGGGCGTGGTCACGTGGGAGGGGCGCGGCCAATGCTCTGGCCCCGCCCTCCCCCGGCGCGGCGGCGATGACGCGCGCGCGCGGCGCGCGGGGCCCGGCATGAGGTGAGGGCAGGGGGTGGGGAGGAGGAGAAAGGAGGGGGAGAAGTTTCCCTGAGGGAAGAGCGGGATAAACCGGGATCGCGGCGGTGAGGGAGAGGCTGGTCTGCCCACCCGGGAAGGTGGTGCAGTGGCCTCCAGCCAGAATACAGCGCGGGGGCGGGGAGTTTATTTTGTAGGCTTATCTAGAAGCGACGGGGTGAGAGGACTTGGCCTTAAGCTGCGCCAGGGGAGATTCAGGTTGGACATCGGGAGGAATTGCTTCACAGAAGGGCTGATGAGGCATCGGAATGGGCTGTCCGGGGAGGTAGTGAGTCTCGGTCCCTGGAGGTGTTCAAGGAGAGACTGGACGTGGCGCTCGGTGCCGCGGTCTGGTTGACACGGTGCTGTTGGGGCACAGGTTGGACTCGGTGATCCCAGAGGTCTCTTCCAACCACAGTCGATTCTGTGATCCTGAAGTACTGATTCGATAGTTTCCGTCTAGGAAGAAGGCAAATGCCCCAGGAGGAGAAACACAGGGATGCTCAGGCCTCTGGATGAGGGATTTCTCCTGTGCAGCAGACGTGAGGAACGCAGTGTTTAATTTCTGAGTCAACAGGCGAAGGAGGCGTGCTTTGCCAAAAGCCCGGCTTAGGGAAATGGGCTGGTTGGGAGATGCAGGGAGGATGGGAGCAGGACCAGCTTTGCCGGGGTTTGGGCACAGCAGCTTTGGGAAGGAGAGACTGCACAGCCTGGAACCCTGGAGGAGGGCAGTGGCTGAGGGAGGCAGGAGAACCAGTTTCCTTTCAGAGCTGGTTTGCATCTTTCCTATCCACCCCTGATCTCAAAACAGGCTTCCCAAGAGGTCAGGAGAGATGCCAGCCTTGAGCACTGCCTAAACCATTGGTTCCTGCCTTGGAGCAGCAGACACAGTCAGAAAACTCTTTTGGACTATCTCTAGTGGAGGAAACCATTTAGAGGAGGGTAAAGCCGCTTTCAAAAGTTCCCCATCCCATGGATGAACTGTAGTATGGGGCTCAGTCACTGGAAGAGCCATGACTAATGCTCCCCTGGACCTTATAGGGAATACTGGATTTAATTAATGATCTTCCTGGCATGCAGCCCATGGAGCAAAGACACTGTGGAGTGTGTAACACCTTACACTGGGGTCTGGGAGGCAGAAATCACCAAAGAGTGATCATGACCACTAATGCTAAAAACTGTTTTCTAGCAACCACTGCTTGGTGATGAATTTTATCAGACACAGAATGGATCCAACAGTAGGATCGAGACAGTAGAAATCTTTCCATGTGGCTTACTGGGATTAATATCACATTTATTAGAACAAGGAGAGGTCATTGTTTTTTTGGCAGGAGGAGATTATCTTGCTGCTTGAAGTTAGTTGGTGTTTAAGCCTAAAAACACATTTGCAAAATAACAGACATTTGCAGTATATATTTTATAATAAAGAGCTTTACTAAACTATTGTGGATTGTTTGGTACAGATGGAAATTCTGGTTTAAGAGAACAGCAAATCCATGTGATTTGCAGCCTTTTTAATGGAATGATTACATAATGTCTATAAAATGAATAATTTCTCTTCTAGGACTTTGTGGAGATTTGGATACTCTGCCAGACTACTGAAAACTAATCATTTTAGGACAGCTGCATCAAATACATCATTTCCAGCAGTTTGGATGCTGTTGGCACAATATTCTGGCAGAATACCTGGGCCCTTTGTAGTAGTTAGAAAAAACGCTTTCTCCACAATGCCTGAAACTGTGGAGGATAAAGCTAATCCAGAACTGTATTCACCACATCCCGGAGTGCGTGGGATGACCCTGCTCAACAGAGAGGCTTTCAAAAGGACAGTTGTTGTTCCAGCTCTTAAAGTCAAGAAAGAAATTGTAAATAGTTTGCTGAAGTCCCTAAAACAATCGGTCCTGCAGCGTCCCGGTCTGAAGCGAGTGGTTGAGGATCCAGAAGATGAGGACAGTAGACTTGTTATCCTGGATCCTCATAAAATACCAGGATTCTCACTGGGAGAATCAGAGCAGCAGGTGCTGAGAGAGCTCAGTGTTGATCCTGAGGTGTCCAGGTATAACCTGGAGCTGACCTACGAGAACTTCAGGTCGGAGGAGATCCTGCGAGCGGTGCTTCCTGAGGGTCAGGAGGTCACCTCTGGGTTTAGCCGTGTTGGCCACATAGCACATCTGAATCTCAGGGATCACCAGCTGCCCTACAGACATTTGATTGGTAGGTAAAACTGCTCCTCTCAAAAAGGTAATTTGTATATTTTGTATATTTCCCAAAAGATATTTTATGAAGTGTCACTTGCACAAAGAAAACTTTCGATTGCTTTTTATTTTGGCTTTAAGTAGCCTTGTGCTGATGCTGTAGCTGTGCCCAGAGGGCACAGTTCTCTCCTCTCTCTGCACTGAGCACTGGCTCAGGGTGAAGTGTGTGCCTTAAAAAGGTGTCACAGCTGCAACCCTGAGTCAAGAGAGGGAGGTTGTTCCAACACACACTTACTTTTGTTATTTTTAACTGTTAACAGCAGGTTTGTTGTGGCTGTTGTAGAACATTAAAAGGTTGTGGTCCTGTAACCAGAGTACCTTTTGCCCTTTCTTTCAGGCCAGGTTATAATTGACAAGAATCCAGGAATCACCTGTGCAGTGAATAAAACCAATATTATTGACAGCACATACAGGAATTTTGAAATGGAAGTGCTCGCTGGAGAGAAGAACCTGGTAACCAAGGTATAGGCCTTTTCCCCCTGGTATTTTAATTTTAATATGCTAAAACCCAAGGGCATCTTCTGGAAAGAGATGATGCAGGGATGCTGTTGAGACCACTCCTTTGCACAGTGCCCTTCCTGACACCTGTCTGAGCATCAAGGTTGGCTGTTACTTCTGCATTCCTTTGTCCTGGTCTGCCAAGGGCAAACTCAGCCATAGGGATCATGAAGACACGTATTCTTTCAAGTACACAGCCTAGATTTAATGCTGTGTAAAAGCAGCTGCAGTAAAGGTTTCTTACAGAGATACTAATGACAAACTTGTACTGGGGGATGTTTCTCAAAGCCAAAATATTCAGTGGATTTGGTCTAAGAAAATGCAGATTTTTAGTGTCACCAAGCCTTGTACAGTGGCTGATATAGAACCTAAGAGTTTGTTTTCAATCTGATTGGCTTTGCAACTCAGGCAACATTTTGCCTTTGCCTTTTTCCTTTTCTGACAGCAGCAAGACAAACCTCCTCTCTCCTCTGTCCTGACATTTATCAGGTGCAATCACTGTGTGACTGCCACGCATCCTTCGCGTAGGGTTTCTTGTCTGTAGCTGGAAACTTGGCCACGGCTCCCACAAAAATATTTTCCCTATCTGTGAGCAGTTTTGTACTTTCAGAAGAGAAGACATTAGATTACCAAATAAAAAGGCTGAATATCTTGGTAGAACATCCTGTACACGCACAGAGAAGGCAATTGAATTGTCAAGGCAGCAGCGAGGATCAAATATTGTGCAGATGGTGTTACCGTACACCTGGCACACCGTGGAGCTGCACCCAGCACTGCAGATACACTTCAGGATGTTTCTTGCTGGCAAAGCAAACGATGGGCTGATTTGGATCTGAAGTTGCTGTACTTTGGAGTCACACAATTCCAGTGTGGTGGTGCAAAGAGAGTATTATCTTGCATCCCATTCTCATCTGAATAAATACTGTTTCTTTTCAGGTCTGTTCTTAAGATAGTGGTCATTCCAAAGTTTGGGTTTGGATCAGTTTCCAGACTCTGTCACCTTGAGAGATGAAATACAGTATTTTTCAAGCTGCAGAACTGGCTCCCAGTGGCTTTGACTTTGGCTGAGGATTCCTGTTCTTGTGCCGTATCATTCTCAGACGCTTATTTACTGTGTGGGCTCCTCTAAGGAGGGTTTGAGGCATCTTCCCAAAGTCTGCTTTCAATAAAGGAGTTGTCAGTCAGCCACAAAGCTGTTGAAAAGCCTCATTTTTTCTTATGGCCATTTTAAGTTGCTGCTTTGTTTCCACCTGGTGATTGAGACAGGCGTGAGCCAGTCATCGGGATTGACAGTGGGGGACATTCCTCATGGCAGTTTCTGATGAGCTGGATCTGGTTTTACAAGGTTCCTGTGTCCTACCAGTGGGACAAATGTTGATGTACCCGTTACCTTTCGACAAGGCACCTTGGTTTTTAGCTCTCTGAATTACTGATAATGCTTAAACCTGCCAGGCAATTAAACACAGAAAATGTTTTCGACTTTCAGGTCAAAGAAAACAATATTGTGTATGAATTGGACTTTTCCAAAGTGTACTGGAACCCACGCCTTTCCACGGAACACGGCCGTATCGTGGAGCTGTTGAAGCCTGGGGATGTCCTTTTCGATGTCTTTGCTGGGATCGGACCTTTTGCCATTCCAGCAGCAAAGAAGAAGTGCCGCGTGTTCGCCAACGACCTCAATCCCGAGTCCTACAACTGGCTCCTGCACAACTGCAGGCTAAACAAAGTAGACACCAAAGTGAAAGCGTTCAACATGGATGGCAGGGAATTCCTCCGGGGGCCGGTACGGGAGGAGCTGAGCAAAGAGCTCCCACTCATGAAGGAAGAGCAGAAAAACGCTTTCCACATAGTCATGAACTTGCCAGCACTGGCTGTTGAATTCCTGGATGTTTTCAGGCATCTCTTAGTTGGGGAGCCGTGCAGTGCTGCTGCCCTTCCCACTGTGCACTGCTACGGGTTCTCCAAGCACGAGGACCCAGCCAAGGACATTCAGGAGCGAGCGGAGGCGTCGCTGGGAACCTCCCTGGACGGGCGCTGTTCTACGTACCTGGTCAGGAACGTGGCGCCCAACAAGGAGATGCTGTGCATCAGCTTCCAGGTCCCAGCAGATGTGCTGTACAAGAGGCCCTGCCCTGATGAAGGTAAGGAACAACCCTCCCACGTGGCACTGGGATTTCAGGCTCCACCTTTTGCTGCCTTGGGCTGTTCCCACCCTGTGGGCCACTCTGGCCCGTGCGACAGCGACACTGGATTTGGGATGAGCGCGGAGGTGGCCGGCAGGGCCGAGTGCCTGCATGTGTGCAGCAGCTGCAGGGCTTCCTATGCTCCTGGAAACAGCAGCCTGCTCCTCTGATCCCAGCATGAGCCTCCCCAGAAACACGGGGGACTGGATAGGATCACCCCACAGGCCATAAAGCAGACCTTTATGCCTTGGGTTGTGTACTGGGGGAGGATGGGGACTCAGAGATCCTTGTGGGCCCTTCCAACGCAGGATATTCAGTGAGTCTGTGATCTAATGCCAAACACAGTTTTCTGTTAGCTCAGGACTTAAGAGCTGGAGCTGCATTTTCGCCCAGAAAATGCACTTCCAAGGGACTGGTCCCAGCTCTGACCTTCTCCCTCATGCTCACATGGACTCAGTGTAGGGCTGGAGCCACCACATCAGCAGAGTCAGGTTCTGTGCAATTTAACTGAGACAGGTAGAGAGCTTCAGTGCTGAATTTGGTTACTTTGTGTTTTGGGGGTTTTTTATACTTGGTCATTTGTTTCTTGCAGTACTTATAGAAACTGGTTGGTTTTCGTGCTCTTGGGCTTTGCAGCGCGTGACAAGGCTGCAGTTACATGAACTTAAGGAAAGGAGGGTTTTTTAAAGCTTTAATGCCGTGAAACTTATTTTTATGCTTTTGTTGGGTAGCACTGGGTAGGTCAAAATCTATTTCCATACAGGTTTTTTGAAAGTCCTTTCTGGCATTTAGTAAAGATCCCCCATTACCGCTGTAACAGTTTTCGTTTGTGACTGTTAATCCTGATTTTAACTCTCATCTCTTCCTGTTAAATCCCTTAAGTGTTCCAGGGCTTGTGGTTTAGCTCGGTCTGTTTACTGCACATTAAATAACTTACTTTTTCTAACCTTTTCCCAGCAAAACCAGCCTCAAAACGTCTGTGTACCAGCCAAGGTTTTTCTGAAGAGAAGTTACTGAGCTGAAGACTGGAGTTGTGGTGACTACCTTAGTTTGTGTAAAGGGTATTTAGGGTGCCTCTGGTTTACCTGTTGAGTTATTCACAGCATACCTGTGTTACCCATCGAGATGCACAGTGCATGTTGCAGCTTTCCTTTGGGAGCCCTGCTTCCTGCATTTACCTTTTTTTTTTTTAATTGTGGGATCGATAAGCAGATTGAAACTGTTGTTACTACAAAAAATTAAAACTTTGCTCTTTTGTAATAAATGTGCTTTAGTACTTCTCTGCTCTCTATTGTTTCACGCCCTGTGCTGATTCAGTGACACAGCCTGGGGTGGTTTTCTGCTGTGGCATTTTGATAATGTGCAGTTTGTGGGGAGAACAGAGTTTTATATTTTGCCGGTTCTAGGAAAGTGACTTATATAACCCCTGCCTTGGATTCTCTCTGACAAACATTTTGCTGTTTCAGAATATTGGATTACGGTGAGCAGATGCACAAGCAGCCCTTGTGTAAGGAAGATAACCCTTCAGAAACTTAACCTGAGATACAGACAGGGCCAAATAGCCACATATCCTGTGGGTTTGAGTAAAAAATGCTTTTGAACACTGAGATTTAGTTAGGGATTAGTTGACTCCTGACTTTGAGTTTGCCCACTGTTAGAGCAGGAAAGACTCTAATGCCTTTTGCACGTTTGCAGAATAAGTACATGTTTGTATTGAAGTGCCAGACTGAAACCAGCACCTGGAAAACAGTCCTCTCTTCCTGAAACTGTGTCCTCCCGTGGCTTTTGTGCCTCTGCCCTCTCCCAGCTCTCCCCCACCTCCGACTGCTTCCCTGCTGCAGTCCTGGGATGATCTCTGACTGGCTGCTTGTATTCTGCAGGGATTTGAAAAGCCTCTGCCTTTGATTTCCTTTTCTTACCCGTCCAAACTATTGTTGGGCAACATGAACCACAAACAGTTTACTTGGCCGGGGAACTCAGCTCGCCCTCTCAGTGTCAGATATTTCCCCTCAGTCCCCGCTCCCAGCTCACGCCCAGCAACTCCCTTACCAGATGCCCATCCCACTCCTGGCTCTGCTGCTGTGGCTCCATCCCCGAGCCTGCAGCCTGCAGGATGTTTGGTTCTCACCCAAGCACCGCTAAGGGCCGTGGGTTTGTTTTGCTCATGGCTCAGTGTGACAGCCTTTCTCTCCCTTGGCTCCACAGCCCGCGTTGGAGCACATTTATCAATCCAGAGGGAGAAGGCTGTCATGACTCACCCGTGCTGTCCTGAGTGCTGCCATGCAGATTCCTCCCTGGACCGCACTGCAGCCTGAGCCTTCCCCCTCTGGCCTTTGTGGTCTCAGCAGCTCCAGCTTGTGTGTCCTCCCAGGCACTGCTGCGCTGGGCTCTCACCCCCAGCCTGTGCTGCTGCTCTGCTGCTTTCCAGCTGCTGCCCTCTGCCTTTCCTATAAACATCTGACAGTGGCTCCTGTTCCCTGGAGTTCCCTCCACAACCGCTGCTGGAGTGACAAGGCCCTCGACCATTCTGGAAGGATGCAGTGAGCCTGTGAGCTCTGCTGCCACGCCTGACACAGACTGCAGGTCCCTGTGACTCTGCGTTGCTTCAGAGCCCAAATTCAGGGCTTCTTGGCACTACTGCACCAGCAGAGACCCGGCTTTGGTCACCACTTCTGGGTGGAGCAAGGCAAGTGCCTAACTGATTTCCAGCACGTGACTGAAACGTCCCAGGGCAGGGAAGGATTTGAGTCGGTAAAGGTTTTGTTCCCTTAAGGATTGAATGCCAGTGTTATTCCAGCAACATAACTTTGGTTTAGATGCAAGTCAGCAGATGATAGGTGGCTGTACTCATAACCAGGAGGTTTTCCAGATTCCTGTGCAGTTGCCACTTGTGTGTACAACCCTTCCACACGAAACACCAAATGAGGCAAGTTAATGAGTGTATTTAAATGATACATAATTAATATGTATATGCAATTCTGCTTTTGCTAGGGCATGAACTGAGCCTTTACAAACTGAATACAAACAGACCATTGGTGAGGTGCATCCTTACCAGTCTGGGTCAGCCTGGAAAAGGACAGACTCTCCTTAGTTGCTGCTACCCCCTCCCAGGGTCCCAGAGCTGAATCTCAAGAAGACTGCTGCCATCTTGTACCTGGCAACAGGATGTCAGGCACCTGTGACAGAAGGAAAAAAACTCCCAGGGACTGGAAAAACGGTGGGCATGTCAGCCCTCTCAGAGAGAGAGGAGAAGAGAGGAGAATCCCAGGTGGGAAGCAGTGCTCGTCTCAGGGATGGATTCCAACACAGGTGGCCTCTTGGCACTGCACCCCCAGTCCTACAGCACCCAGGCACAGGCTCTGTGTCCAAGGCCAGGCCCCCTGCCCCTTGCAGGGAGGTGCTCCACAGGCTGTGATCTTTTCACCTCTGCCTTGCACATAACATTCCCTGTCAGCAGCTGTTCTGCCACAACCGGCAGGATTTCAGGGAAAGGGCAAGGGAAATTTTGCCACCTCCGTCTACTTTCCTTAATAAAGAAAGCACCAAGTCTGGAATAGAGCTTGTTCTTCTCTTTATTACAGCATAGAAAAAACACATCCATTTAGTGCACCCCTCAGAGCAGGATTCAACAGCTATTAATGGATGGCCCATGAAACGTGGTCCAAGCTCCCTGTCCTGAGCAGTTTCCCATCTCCTGCAGTTTATACCCACTCATGGCAAAGTCCAGTTCTCCCATGGGAAGCCCAGCTCTGCTGCCATTAGTCAACATTCCACTACAAGGAGAGGGGAAGGAATACATGAAAGCAGCAAATCAAGTGGCAAGGGTTATCCCAAAAGCCAGGCAAAGGGATGTTCCCGCCAAAAGAAGCTCCTGAGTGCACGACAGAAAACTTGCAAATGGAGCTAAACAGGAGAAAACAAACAAACAAAACCAAAACAAATAAACCCCCCAAAAAATAACCCCACAATTTTAACTGCTTCAATGACTCAGTCTTGTTTCTCAGACTGCTTCTAGAGGAACTCAGAAGAAAGACTTTCAGCTAAATATTGGTTTTCCAGGCAAAGGTAAGAACCAAGTGTCACCCAGAAGGAGTTGTGTCAGCATAGTTACAGGGTTTCTCATCTCATCCAGCTGGCAGGAGGAAAAACCCACTTGTCTAAACTTGGGGAAACTAGTTTTATGGGAAGAAAACGTAGGCTTGAATATTGACACTAAATGTTATAATCAAAATGGCATTTAAATGCTTGTGCAAATAAAACCCTGCAATAAGAGTAAAACCACAAACTTTAATAAAAAAGTCTGGCTTTATTTAAAAAAAAAATTTACAAGTGTATTTCTTTAAGCCTCAAACATACACAGCTGAGTTATTCACATCTCCCATTAGATGTGGCTTATTGCTTCAGCCTCCCTCAGCAAAGTGCCACATGACTAACGAGTTTCCCCCTCCACAAAAATGTATCTCACCATTTTACAAAGCTCTCGTGCAGACGGGCTTTGTTTTCTTCCCTTCAACACTCGAACACAGCTGGTTTTGCACAGAAAAGTGCACAAGAAAGCCATGGCAGCACGGCCATCACAGAGGGCAGCGATTCTGCCCCAACCTTTGCTGGCTTGATCAGCTTCTTGCCCTGTTGGCTGTCCCTTGGTGTCAGGCCAGTGGTCCCTGGCTAACTGGGGTGCCAGAAGAGCCCACTGAAAGCATCCTGCAGGGCTCGGTGACAAGCCAGGGAAGACGTGTATCCCCCGGCGAGATCCTGCGGAGAGGCGGCTCGTACGTGGGTGAGGTACCTGCAGCAGAGAGCAGCGTCATTTTAGAGCAGGAATGAACACATCAAACACCTGTGTAGTGCACGGTATGGGGAGGTGGAGGCTGCTTCTGGGAGAAAGCAAAGAGATGGGGCTGCCCACTGCCAGCCACCCATGAACACAGCAGGATAAAGCTTCCGTGAGTTAAAACCAGGACGCACCTTCAGCCAGGCTGCCCCAGCCAACACACTTGGACAGCTCAGTGCCACAGGGCTAAGGACATTCACAGGTTTGTGTTCTCTGCTTGCTCTGGGGGAGGGTTCATTTCCACCCTTCTGTAGTTCTTTCTAAGACAAGGACAACTCATAAGCTCTCGGTGCTCCCATGGGAACAGGAGGGCTTCAGTTCTGTCAGTTAATGCTGGTTCCTCTGACAACCTCAGGGCTGAGCTTTGTGCTCTCAGGCCTATCTGTGTCTGGAGCCTGCTGACACCTGGGGATCAGATCGTCAACATTTTGGCTAAAGAAGCCTCTAAACTTCCCCATGAATTAAGCATCACCATCCATTTGCAGAGCCATCTAATGCTCCCCCAGACCTGCCAGCCTGACGACTTGACATGGAAACACTGCCTGTGCTGGCACACCAACACACTCTTGGCTCCCCTTGGCTCCTTCCAAGGGCTCCAACCCAGCCACACACGCCAAGAGCTCCCATTAAAGGTGTCTGCTCAGGGGGGCCTGGATGGCCTTTTTCCACGGTGTAACCCTACGTGAGACAGGTACAAGACCAGATTCTCTACTAGTTTTGCACCAAAACCCCATCATATACACAGAGGGATCCACAGCCCAGCACGACAATCACCTCAAACCCTGACCCCCAGATACACCACCAGGAACAAGAAGTGCCTCTCCCAGTGGCCATCTGAGCTGCCCCACTTCAGCCGGCTGTTTTGATTCCTCACTTGGTACATGTTGCTCCTGGGAAGGTTGAGTCATTCCACCTCTGGCTTGGCAATTCAAGCATAAACTTGCAAAATGCACACAGCCTTTTATAATGTTATCCCGAGAAACCTAAAACAGCTGCACTTTTGGCAGGAAAATACAGGACCACCAGTAAAATATCCAAAACAGTTGCATCTTTTAATTTATGACTGTACACTGTTTCCATAAAGAGTATATAAAACAGGTCAGATTTTATAGGTAAGACATAATAAACAGTCATACCCATTGATGCCATAAATTTGCAGAAAAAGAGGTTACTGAGAAATGATTAAATACAGTTTTAAAAACTGTATTTCTTGCACCTAATAACTGCAAGGCACAGACATGAGCAAAGTTTCTAAGTGATTCTTGATGAGATGCTGAAGCTGAGACACCTAATTTGTCTCCTGTGGCTGAGCTGAGCTCTGCTGCTTTAGACCAGCTCGTGATGGAGCCCAACCCTCGCTGCTGGACATTGGTTCCCATTAGGCAGGAGGGCACAAACCCTTTTAATAGTGCTCAGTCCAAAGGGAATCTACAAACACAGCAGCAAACCTGGTCCCATCTCTTAACTTTCAAGGGGAAAGCTCCTGGTTTGTGGCAGAACACATTTTATGGTTTTAATTTTATTTTTTTTTTAACATTCTTGTTACTTGTTCCTTAATATTTCAGGAGGAAGATCTCATCCTTCCCAAAGGACTTTTACAACTGCTGTGGGAAAGAGGAGCTCCTTTCCCCAGCCAGGAACAATGGATACTGACAACAACAAATAATTTCCTTCGAAACACTAGTGTGAAACTACCTCCACCCTCCAAACTGGAGAGTCTTACAAAAATCAATTTCCATCTTGGATTCCACTTCTATCATATTTACTTCATTACACAAACTTCATTTTCCCCTCATGCATGAAACATGGGATTATTTTACATTTCAATATTAACAAAGGTTGGTTGTGTCTTTCTCATCTTTTCTTACTTACCTATCACTGAAAGGAGAAAAGCAGAGTCTATTGTTTCCCTTTTTCTAGGACATCTGAAACTGGAGCATTAGTTTCATAAGACAACCTGATTTACAGCCATTACAGCATTTGTAGTTAATTGGTGGGTGATCTCTGAAGCAACACAAAATCATTGCCAAAAAGGCTCAGATTGACTTTCACTGCACAACCTGCATTAATTCTCCTTACTCCTGTGAAATGAGCACGACCCGCTGCTGGCTGTCAAGTGAGGTCTTTATTTTCTTGTTAAGTATCTGAACTTACTGCTCTTGACCCATTTAATTACTGTGGTACACCAGGCAATTGCAAAGAATCTGCCACGCTGAAGCCACACAATGAGAAGCGAATGTTTCGCCGGCTTTTCCACACCGATCCCCATCTGTGCTGCCCCAATCCAGCCATCCCCTCCACAGGAGAATCTCTCTGAACTGGATTCCTGGGGTTTCTGGCAGAGGTCAGCACATCTTTTCATGTGCACCTTTACAACAGCAGCAGGAAGAAGCGCTTGCCAAGTTTTATTTCCAAAAAGCCAAGCTCCGTTAGGTCTTGGGACCTGGAGGTAATTGCTCTCACTAGTTAGCAAATTCCAGCACACTGGGTCTGTTTTTCATAGGTTTATTTTAAGTACCTGTAAATCTTATAAGCAGAAACCAGGAAAATGAGGTTTGCTTTTTCTGGTGCACGGTTTTTTAATGTAACTTGTTTTTACGGAGGGCAGACTAAACTCTGAAGTTAAAAAAAAGGTCTGCACTATTATTTTTGAGCAGGGCTAAAGGGCTGTGTGTTCCCTGCCCCACAGTTTCACACTTCCCATTCCCTGTAATGCTGAATCTTCGCTTCAGGCTCTGCCCAAACAAGCCCCCTTTCCTTACTGCAGCCTTTGGATGTTGATCTTCCCCATTAACCTTTCACATCAGTTAAAACACGTCGTATTTTGTTCTTCATGAGCCTTCGGGGGGCTCATTCCTGACCTTCAGTTTCTCATCACTGTGGAGTGGAGGGAGGGGGGGCAGAAAAATAAGCCTCCTGTTTTTAAGGAAAGAGGTGCAATTCACACTCGGTGTGAAGGCTCAGAATCAAGCTGGTCATTCCTGGGAGCAGGTTTTCTCTGTGTTTTCTCTTTTCCAAAAGCTGTGTCACCATCACTTCATTGGGAAGGACTGGGACAGCTGGAGAACTATGTAGTGGTGCTCAGCATGGCAGGGGATGTAATTCCCTGTGCCTTTCCAGCCTGGCCCAGGCAGCCTCAGCACCCCTTGGTGCTGCTGCTTTCAAGAGCCAGAGAATCCAAGGGCAGCTCAGTAACACGTGAGACCACTGGCAAACGTCCCCCCACTGCTCAACAGGGTGGTCTTGTTTCAGAGAAGCTCAGGAAGGACTTCAGAAACCATCAGAGAGGATGGAGAAAGGACACGATCAAACCCGGCTAAAAAAACAACCAACCAAAACCCAAACAAACTTAAAAACCCCCCACCTAAACAAACAAACAAAAAGAACCAAGATGCCAAAAACTGCCCATAGCACTTCCCTTCACCCACCCAACTGAAAGTATCAGTGCTAGGAATTATTTCACACCATCTGCCCCGTCTACAGAAGGTAAATACACTCCCACTGGCATTTCTGCAGATGCACCGCTGGAGGTACATGTGGAATAACTTGTATTTGGCACACAGATTTTTTTTTTTCATCTATTAGGTATTTTATGGGGGTGAAGAAAAGAAAAATCATTCACAAGTTGTTTGACAGGGGGAAAAAAAAAAAAAGATAATGTAATTCTATTCCACAGAATAGATTTACTGCTCATCTGATTATCTGCAGTATCCAAGACAGAAAGTAAAGGGGCAGACATTAGATCTGGGAAATTTTCCAGATTTGTCATTTAAATAATAAATAGTGGTTGCAGGAAAGCGAGCAAAATACTCCAGTCTGGAGAACTGTGTGAAGCATTAGCAAGGCAGTAGCATAGGCTGCTGCATTCCTCAACCTTTCTGGAGACACTCTTTTCATTAGATTTACCAAGGCCCTGGGATGAGCTATCACTGCATTACTCAGAGCAAGCCTGGAGAGACTGGGTCTCATCAGACAACAGAGGCACAAAGAAACTGGATTGTGTCTGGCCTGGTTTTTGTTCAGGAATGTGCAGTCTGGGTTACTCTATAGTCCCTGAGCAGGTACAAACTGAGCTCCTCTGCTCAGCTCTGTTTTTGTTTGAACCAGTCAGGCTCTACCACAGTCAGTCCATGCAGCCAAACAGGATTTGTTTATAAAATGAGCTGAGTTCGTTGCTGTTCTCCGTTAAATAGCCCCGGGAAATTCATTTGGGAACAGGCCTTTGCTGGGTGTTATTCAAATATGGTGTGGTTCTCCCCGTCTTGGACACTGCAATGTCTAAGGCAGGGCAAAAACACAAGACACAAAGCTGGTACTCAAAGAAATCCAGAACAGCAATTCATCCTTCCATGGAGTAGCTACAAGCTTGATCCCAGGTCCTCAAAAATAAAAAAAAAATAGTCTTCAATGTATTTTAGCAGACACTATTTGGGCACTATTATTGAATTTAGATCTTAACAAACCCATTAGCTATTACTGGTGTCAGAAATTTCTGCTGAACACCAGCCAACACAGCCTGTTCCAACTTGGAATGCAACTTTAACACAGCCATAAACTCAGCAAGGGCTCCTCCTGAGTCCAGCTCAATCCCTCTTTGCACCGTGCCCGAGGTCACAGTGCCAGCCCTGATGGCACTGAGGCACCTGCCCTCAGCCACTCCTCTCCTCCACCCTCCAGACAACAAGAATAAAATGGGAAAAAAAATCTATTTAATAGCTGCAATCACGGGGGGGTGTGTGGTGGGGGGTGGTGTTCTATTATTTGTTTTGGGTTTTTTTCCCCAGTGCCTCTGAGTATTCAATTGCAGCAACCAGTGTGAATGTCTAAACAATGCTAAGCATGATGAGGTCCAAATACAACAGACCCCAAGGCAGAGAGAAAAAGAATATATTTTTACCCAGATTATGGCACCTTATAGACCCAACACAACCCATAATGCAGGGGTAAGGAAAAGTCACTCTAAATACCACAATACAGTTTTGGCTGCTGAAAAATCCTACCAAGGACAAGTGAGCCACCACAGACACCCCTGCAGCCCCAGCAATCCCACCTGCAGACAGCAGTGGTGTGCAGACAGCTTGGTAAACCAGTCTGTTTTGTTATTATTACTAACACTGCTTAGCTGTGCTAGTTTCTGAGGGCTTAAAGAGCAGAAAATGCTCACCAGGGTGTCAGATGAGTGCCAGACCCTTTTCCATTTGCCACAAACCTGCTCAGCCTATTTCACTTCCCCATGCCCCAAGAACCTCCTGCAGAACCATCTTAATTTCAGTTTCCAACACGGAAAAGTTAGTGCCTTCATCTTGCAATAAACTCTTAAACAGCAGATGCCTTCTGACTCTAATGGATCTCTATTTGCTTTAGTTATGGATTACAAAAACCTCCTAATTGAGAGTTTGAATTCATGGCTCCTAGAACTCTTATTTCTCTCTTTTAGGTCGTCTAAGGGAAGAATTCTTTTCTACCAGAAATAAAATTTCCCAGTAGAAAAGCCAGGAACCCCCCCAACCCACCAAATCAATACAAGAAATGCAGGACCTCTAGTGATTCTTTTTAGCCTCCTCCATCTGCTTTTTCTAAATAGCAATTTGTTTCAAATGCTGTCAGACTATGTCAGGGAAGGAGTGTGTGGTGAAACAAAGTACTTCAAAATTAAAACACACCTCAGTTAAGATGGAACAGCATAGAGCTCTGCTACTAGACACTGAAAGAGGAAAAAAAAAAGCCTAGAAAAGTAATATTAGCCATGAAACAGCTGTCACTGATAAAGCCAGTTCTGACTCCAAGGGTGAAAATCAGTGATGAGTTATTCCTCCCTCTTTTTGCTCATAAGAAAGGGCAAACATTTCTGATCCTGGGAGCCCAAAGCCACACGTGTCCTGCTGCAACAGTGACCCAGAAGCAGCTCTGGGCTCAGTGTTCCTGCTCCAAAAGGAGCAGCTTTGCTCCTTCCCAGTCTTTCCACAGCTACTGCAGTGACCAGTAAAAGAATTTTCAGACTGTTTAACGTCAAAGCCAAGGCACTTTTACGTGATGTTTTACATTAACTGTTTTCTTTTTTAATGGTGAAAGTCATACATAACCTGTAAGATGTATCTAACGACCCATCTCAGAGTTTATTACAAATTACCTGTGGCACTGGTGAGTGAGGTTGTGAACCCTGGAGTAGAAAAACCTTTAAATGCAAAGACACAAAGTCCTCGGTGGGGGAACAGAACAGAATCAGATTTTCCCATACTACTTTCCTTGAAAACTTCCTCTTTTTGTGATGAAATCCAGACTCCAGAGACCAAACATTTCCACTGAAAAGCTACTGGGGGATGGAACAGAGGGAAATTTCCTTGTGACAGCTACCTCAAAATACATCTTCAGTACTCCTAAGTGAATGTGTCATAAAAAAACCCAACTCCTCTACTGGTAAAAAAAGAAGTTTAAAGGAAGAAAAGTTTTAGAGAGCACCTGGTTCTCCAGCATTTTCCTAGCACTCCACTGCAATTCCACTGCTGCTCCAGTTTTTAAACAGACATGAGACCAGACTCAGGTACTCACATGTATTTAACACACAAACATGGGCTTTTGGAGTAACTGAGAAGCCAGTGCTATTGCCTAGAGGTAAGATGAAAAAGCACGGAGGAACTGAGATCAAAGGACAAGGAGAAATGCCTTCTGCCCCACAGAAACTGTCTGATACAATTTTAAAAGAAGTGGATGTTTTAAAGTGTAAAGACAGGAAACTAACGATGAAAAAGGTTTTATAGAATAAAGGAAGCTTTGTACTCCTCTGACCTGATCTGCATTTTGCACATTTTCTCTGCTGCAGGCTGGATGCAGCCCTGGGACAGGATCTCCAGGCACTGCCATAACAATGAGTTTTGGACAACTCCAGTCCCACTGCAGGGTCTTGCCCAAGCAGGCACCACCTTGATACAACTATTTCTTGTGGGTAAGACTATAAACTCCAAGTACTATGGACTACAGAACTTGAGACTATCAACTTAAAGCATTGTAGACTATACGGACTACAGATTTTGAAATAAGACATAAATCCCATAAATGGTGCAAGTTCACCTATTCCCATCCTCAAAAGGAACTGCAAATCCAGTTGTACATGGAGATGTTAGAAATGTTAACAAGTTATGTAAACCACCTCTTTTTACTGAGGAATTATGCAAGCTAGAGATGTACATTAGACAAAAATTCCTGTGTGTAAATCCAGTGCATGTTTGAGAAACACATTTGGCCCCTCACGTGAGCCCAGCATTCACAGTAGGTGTCTGCATATTCTTTTTGATAATAATAAAATGCTACATTTACTCAGGTTCTCTTAGCATTTGACCAGGCAGCACCACTTCAGATGAGGTGTTACAGTTCCAGCCTCAGGAAATGTAAATACCAGTGCAAGAGAGCAGCCACTGCTGTCTTTGCAGCACTTGACGATCTGAGCTAATGCGGGAAATCTTGAACACAGTTTCAAAAGTTAAAGGGGTGACAGAGATCATCTTGTTTTGTTGGTTTGTTTTTTTTTAGTTAAAAACAGCCCTGAAGCTGCTAGAATACACCATAACCCCACCAGGCAAGCTTCAGAGAGAGGAGGCACATCCTCAGCTGTCTAAGGCAAGATGGGTTATAGTTTTCTGTGCTGTTGCAGGGCAGATTCAAAGCAACGATTATCTGAAAGTTCTCCTCACTTTAGCAGGCGACTGCCTGCTTTAAAATAAAAACAGGAAATGGAAAGCAGAACCTGCAGATACATGAATCCTTTGCAAGCAAAGGAAAACTAGAGGCTACACAATTTCTTTTTATTCACGTGCTTCAACCCTGTAAAGAATATTTTATACAAGTTCTGCACAGACTTTTCTTTCTTCAATTGACGGGGTGCTTCCCTGTGTCCCAGTAAAATACTTAGTTGCTTTAATGGCTCCACACATGTCAGAAAAGAGCCATCAGTCTGTGAAGACTGTTTCTTGTTGCTCATCACATATCTCTGCCCCACACATTCCTCCCGACCTTCCCAGCTCCAAAGTATGCAAAAACCACTGCGATTCGGCCGAACTCGTTTTTTCTTTTCCTTTAAGCTGAAAGGATTTCTGCTTCAACTCTTTCCCAAAGAGCTGCTTGAACTCATTACCCCCCCGCCCGTAGCTGGCAACAAGAGGTTAATGTTTATTTCTAGAAGCCTCGCTCACAGGAAGCCTTCCTCCAGCGCAAGTGATTTCCGTAACTCCAGAGGGGTTGGGAGCGCCCTTGGATGAGCGGGGGCACCTGGTGCCCCATTTGTCATCTTCCTGAGGTCACCCGCCAGCTGTCTGTCCTCTCAACACCCGGGCTCACCACGGCGGCGAAGGCATTCTCCCGCGCTCGGGTTTCCAGGTCTGAACTTCCAGATACAGTAAATCAATCAGCCATCACAGAAAGGGCTCAAACAACTGCAAGTTAAGCGTTTTAACACCCTTGAGCAGCCTCGCTGCGCAACAAGGACACTGCAGTCCCCGCTGGAATCCGGCAGGGAACTCGCCCTGCAGGACTAGTATGGATTACACTCGGGAGCACTGCAGAACTGCAGCTACATTTAGGCTATGACTAAATCAGCCTCCACTCGTACTTGACCCCGAGAAGAATGTCATTGAACACAAGGGCCTTTTCTCAGCTATGATTTTGTATTTTTTTTTTCTTTTCAATGGCTAAAAAGACCATTAAGCCACCACTCTGTAACTGCAAAGCAGCCCTCTTCGTAACATGTTGTGGAAAAGTTTTGGCAGGGATTGATCCCCAAATTCCTTATTTTTCCCCCTGCCTTCCAGTTCTTCAGGTTTAGGACACAGGTCACCAGAAGAACATGGATATGTTTAAAGAATTATTATTACTCTGAGGAAATTAACCATTGTTTCCTATCTTACTACCTGAGACAGGATTATTTTCTTTTAGGCTTATCTCTTTTTTTTAAGGATAGGGCAAGTTCAGTCTTAAAGACACCACTGTGCCTTTCCCCGGGGCTCAGGGAACACTTCTCTGTGCTTGACTCTGGGAATACAGCATCACTTCTGCAGGCAAAAAGAGAGAACACAACTTTTATTCTGAAAGACAGTTCTTTTGGACACACGAATTTATTTCAGGATAAAAATTCCCTACTGTTCCTCACACTGCCTTTTTCTTCGTCTTCCGCACACCCCACCGCGTGCCACAAATCCCCCAGCGCAGGGCAACCACTCCATATTGATGAACTGGGGCTTTGAGAGAGCTACATGAAAGAGATTCCTCCAGGACCAGCTTCCATGTAAATTATGCAGCTGCGAAGCAAACAGAGCACTTTCTGAACAGAGCACTCAGTCAGGAACACCTACAGACAGAGGATGGAGATGCAGAGACATTTCCCCACCACCACCACCACCTTTTCAGTACATTTTGCTTGATGCACAGTTCTGTGGCAACAGACCACAGGCACGGTCATGGTTGTATTATAGAATCACAGAATGGTTTGGGTTGGAAGGGACATTAAAGACCATCTTGTTCCAACCACCTTGCCATGGGCAGGGATGCCACCCACTAGCTCAGGACCACAACTGCAGAGTCCAGGACGGCTGCCAGCTGAGAGGAGATATTTCTGCCCCAGGAGCTCTGGTAAGAACCTTAACTTTAGGCCCAAGTCTGGAAAATGGACAGTTTTAGAGGTTCTTGCACTAGAGGACTGTGCTTTAGTCCCAGCAGGGGAGGACACAGCCCCGGAGTGACTCATGTATCAGGCACAGCCACAGGCTTTGCCCCCAAATCACTGCTGATGGATAAAACATCATCCCAACACAGAAAAATCTGGTTACAACCTCAGCTTGAAAATATGGTCTCCGCAGGTCAGACGGTCTGTTCTGTTTTCACTGTGAGACAGCATCCTCTGTTCTGACTGGGTAGCAATGAATTCATGTCATATGGTAATTCCAGCTTAATATGACTCAAACAAAATAGCACAAGATGCACAAGAAATTTTAGAGCATTGATACTGATCAGATAAGTAAAGCTGCCAAACCCAATAATTATCTCAAATGAATACCCACAAGTACAGAGCAAATCTACTCTGTGCTCACAATTGTTCATTTTAGACAAGAAGAACCCAAAGCTATTTTCTTTAGGCAGTATGTGAAAAGTACAATTGCTGAAAGCAAAGAGACTGCAGTTTGGATGGTGGTATTTAAGGATGAGACTGCTCAGGTCAAAAGAAGGTGAGAACAGGTCGCCTGGTATTGCAGCTGCTTAGTGCTCTAATGCATCAGACCCTCCGCTGCCACCACAGGTTCTGATTGCTGCTGATCAGGTCAGCATTTAAGGCTGATGCTGAGGATCAAGTTTACAGCTCTCAGCCATGCTGGCATCTGCTCCTCAGGAAGGCCTGGAAGAGGTGGGAGGGAGAAAGGAGAGGAGGGCAGGAGCTCGGAGTGAGGCTTCTCCTCAAAGCCACGGCTGGGCGAAGGATTAGAAGCATCTGCCCCAGCCCTGTGCAGCCTTTGGGCTGAGCTCTCACACACCGACCTGCAAAGGAGCCACTCAGCCCTACTCTGTGTCACAGGGCACTCAGACAGCTCACAAAGGTGGGGGGATGAGGAGGGGGAAAGAGTTGCTCTGTTGTCCTGAAAATATTTTTTTACAGGGGAATGAAGGGAAAAAACCCACCCCTTCAATCCTAGGCAGTTTCCTCCTATCTGTCAGCATATGGTAGGAGCTATTACTATTTGGCTTAAATCTAAAGCATCATTATGCCTATTTTTCTATTTTAACAGTTTGACAATTCTATTGTGAAATCTGGGTGTAATTCTCTGGATTTTATTGTCCTTCTCCATTGTGCCCTGGTGGAATTTGTAGGGGGGAAATGGCAGTGATGATAGGAGAACTTCATTTTACTCTCCTAAAAAGACAAAGAGTTAAGTGTCTAAATGGACTTGTTCTTTAATTTATATAATTTCTGTTGAATTAATTTTTATTCTCTTCTGCTTTCAATCTAACCCAATATCCTGAACCAGCAGCAGCACAGATACCAAAGCAGGAGTGTGCTGAGTTAGGCAGAGTCCTTTAGTTTCATCTGAGGGAGAAAAGTGCTAACAGAGTTGTTATGGAGCAGTGACTTCCACAATTGCTGAAATTCTCCACAGATTATTTGTTAACAACTCGACCTAACTTGAAAAATGCACCCTCAAACGCTGTCTCTAAAGAAGTTGTGCCTACTGATTGAACTGATTCTGCAACCCTCTGGTCAGAAAATGCCTTTTAAGAATTCACAGAGCGTGCCCAGCAATTGAGGGGATTGCTAATAAATAATGACATTTAATAAATTATCTGGTGATTCCCTGATGAGGAGAGCTCCCAGTAACACTAGGTGGCAGAAGGCTCTGTCACATTGAAGACACCTGCAGACATATACTGAGACCTAGACTTGAGCTTGATTTTAGAAAAGCTAAGGGGAAAACAGTTAAAACAGCTCCAAAATCCCATTTTCCATCCACTCTTCCAGTTTTAATTCTGCCCTAGTATCCTTAGTCCACATTGTTTCACCATTTAAAAGATCACTGGCTATCCCTGAATGTGAATATACCTTCTAGATCTGAACCCTGAATTGCCTCTTATTCAATTCAGGTGAAATTCTGTATGTGACAGGTGATTCTATTGAGCTTTTATTCAAGTAAAAGAGGAATTTGCAGTTGAAAGAAATAAATGACCGTTGGGGAGAGTACACAATAAAAACATACGCTGTGAGTTACCCTGAAACATTCTTGAAACCCAGCCTAGAGTGCTACAGCAAACACACTCCTGCAGCTAAAAGAAAAACAACAACCTACAAGCAAACTCATTCAAAACTGCTCAAGATTTACCGTGGAGAAGGTCTGCTAAAAATGGCATCTGCTCCTTCATGGAGATGCATTTTCAGGAGGTACTTTTGTAATTACATGTAAAATTCTTCAGTATCAGCTGGTTGCTTCTAGTTTTACATATTTAACCCTTTAAAAAACATTTATGCTCCATTTTCCTTTATTCTGGCCATTTTCTTTTCAACTACTCTAAGTTTTTCTCTCATCCAGTATAACTCAAATGTATAAGGAAATAAAGAGGTGTCCTTGCCTGTGGTGGGGGTGGGGGACAGGACTAGATGACTTTCAAGGTTCATTCCAAACCCTGACCATCCTATGATTTCCAGCAAAAGACAGGTGAAGAACTATCACACTCAAAGGCAGTATAAGAAGAACAATCTGCTGCATGGGCTGTAACAGAAAAAGAAACAGAAAAGAAAGCAAAAGCAACGCAAGGAGGAAGCCGTAAACATGGAGGGAAAGTGGAAGACAAGCAATGTCTGGATGTTGCAAAACAAAAGGCGGTGGGAGGAGAATGACACTCTATTTCCTTAGTCATGTAAGTCTGAGTTGACAGCAAAGATTTCTTCTAGGAGCCCATGGCTGCACTGCTTTTGCACTTGCTAACCAGTAACACCCCAAATTTACAGCACTTGAGGGGTGGGTTCCCCGAGTGAAGCTGCTGCTCAGTGCACTGAGGTGGGCTCTTCTGCACCTCTAGCCATAGAGGCTCTTTGTGTTTAAATACAGTACATATATTTTATCATTCCCAGTTGTCAGCAGTGGAAATTGTCATCTAAGCAGGAAAAGATGCTGTTGAAGAAACAGGAGGGGTTGGCTAGAAAGTAAAAATTATTTTGGCCATGACAGCTCATCTCACTGCCCGTTTTGAGGGTATGGGATCACGCCACCCATTGCAAATTGCTGCCTGAGAGGCAGAAAAATCAATAGTAGGTAGGAAGGCCGACTTGCCAAGGCCACAGCCACTGCCAGTGGATTATTAATGCATCTGTCTGCATTCTTTAATGTTTCCTAAGAAGCAACTATGTTAACTGAAAAGGTGTGACGTGTCACCAGCCCTTCTCTTCTCTCCTCTTCATTTTCTCTCTATATTAAAACCTTGGCTACCAAAGAAAACAATCACATTTCACCTCATCTTTTCCCAGCTTTTCTGAGGTTCAGTTCCTGCTCTAGAGCAATATATACAGTCTAAGTACTACCCCTGACAAGCTGTTTGACAGCCCTAAGCTGCACATCTATTTTACCCCCAGAGCTTTGGAGTTGGTAGGGCTTAGATGGGAAATGGAGGCCAATTAAAATAAACACAGACAATATCAATGAATTCTTCAGAAAGGCACACGACAAGCAAAATGAAACACTACTGGCTTTTGCCCACAGTCAGAATTCAGCCCATCTCACAGGCTGAATGCTCTGGCTGAGGTCCAGAAAGACACTTAAGCACATGTCTTATTTTAAGCATGTGAGCAGCCTCATTGATTTTTCACTCAGGCCAGTAAGAATATTCAATGCGCTTAAAGTTAAGCACATTGTTAAGTGCCTCCCTGGAACAAGGCCAGGCTATTTAGCCCTTGCAAGAGTTACTCTACAGAATATTTACCATTATTTTAACTTCTCAAGACTATCTCTGAGATAAAGTTTTATGGTGTATGGAAATATTTCATTCATACGAGCAGTGACTGTTTTACAGCAACCTTCAGGGACCAAGTATCCTTCCTCTTCCCACATCTTCTAAAGCAGTAACTGGAAGGGTTATCAAGACACATAAGCAAACACACCAATAAAGAAAATCAGTTTTGAAAGGGAAGCCAGCAGTCTTACTGATCTGGAGAGCAAAACAAGCCCCATAGTGAAAAGCTGACAGATATATTACTTTTCAGTGAAAACCAATAAAGTCATTTGCCAATATCCCATTCCAATACCAAGTCCTGTGCAGGGACTTTGAAAAGCAAGCTAATTGTAAGCTGAAATTAATTATCACAATAAGTACACATTCAATTTCATTTTTCCTTCTTGCCTTTACACGGAGTTAAAAACAAAACTCAAGGAAAGGCCGGTTAGTGCTTCCTCAAGATGATCTCACCACATCAGAGCACTTTAGAGATCAAAGGCACAACAAACACACTATTGCTTTTTGCTACAAAGAATCAGTGCCATTTGCTCTGCTACAGATAATTGGATTATTATCTGGTTGGCATTATCCAAGTTCAGTATCATACCCTGAACAAGAGCTGGAGAAAGATGTTTTAAGCTAAGGAAAGCTGCACTGGGTCAGACTCAGGCTTCCCCCACCACAGCCATCCCTCTCCAGGAGCAGAAAAGGAGTGCTTGGAAGCCCGACCATTCCACTGGGACCAGAGGGACACTGTGACAATTCGCTCCTCTTTTATGAGCAGATGTGGCTTTTTCTTTCAGTACTTGTTTCTTTTAGAAAATTTGAAACTCAGTGGTGAAAGTACAGATCTGACAGCAAGATATATGAACAGAAAGCCAGTTTAACACTAGGTCACCTCAAGTCTGGGGGTGACTCACAGCTGTACCACTCATCATGTCTTACACCAATGCAGCTCCACTGATTTCATGTTACCAATCCCACACCTGATGGCAATTCATGCCTCAGCATCACACACAACACTTTAGAAACTGGAGGACCACCCTCATGGGCAACCTCTGAGACCTCTGCAAAAAGAAACTAAGAAGACAAAGGCAGCCTGAATACTTTCTAATGGATTCTAGTTTAGAAGTCCTCAACTTGAAAGAAATAATATCTTTTTTAATATCTAGAGTTACTTCACACATCTTGTTCCTAGATTATTTGATGGCATTTTCTCACCTTGCCATGCAGAGTCTGAGCAGACAGACACAAAGATGGTTAACACCAAGAAAATTTTGAGGCTGGAAGGCACACAGGGAGACAAGGTATTATTATTATCACACACAGAATATTCTGAGTTGGAGGGGACCCACAAGGATCATCAAGTCCAACTTTTAAGGGAACGGCCCATTGTGCTCAGCCTCCCTGTGCAGCAGGGTCAGCTCAAACAGGTCATTCAGGGCTGTGGCCAG
This sequence comes from Manacus candei, assembly GCF_025592945.1. Lineage (NCBI taxonomy): Eukaryota > Metazoa > Chordata > Aves > Passeriformes > Pipridae > Manacus > Manacus candei. The sequence continues at coordinate 815,503 of NW_026138161.1, read as the reverse complement.
TCAAGTTTTGGCATTTCCAAGAAGGAACACTTCACAAACTCTCTAGTCAACTTGTTCCAGCTTTTGACCTCCCTTGCAGTAAATGCATTCTAATGGAATTCCCTGTGTTTCAATTAGTGTCTGCAGCATCTTGCCCTCTCACTGGGAATCACTGAGAAGAGTCTGGCTCTGTCCCTTTCGACTCCATGCCTGCCATCAGGTATTTACTCACATTGACAAGATCCTTCCAAACCTTCCCTTCTCTAGATTAAACAGTTCCAGCTCCCTCAGTCTCACTTTACATGACAGATACTCCTACCCCTCCTATCCTTACTCACACCAGTGTGTCCATGTCTCTTGCACCAGGGAGCCTAGGACAGGACCCAGCATTCTGGATGTGTCCCTCACTGGTGCTGAGCAGAGGGGAGAGAACACCACATCCCTCAACCTGCTGGTAACACTCTGCCTAATGCAGCTCTGGAGACTGGTGGCCTTTCTTTCCCACTAGGACACACTGCTGGCTCGTGGCCACCATGGTGTGCTCCAGGTCATTCTCCATGGAGCTGTTTTCCATCAGGTCGGCCCCCAGCCTGTACTGGCACATGGGGTTGTTCCTCCCCAGGTGCAGGACTCTGCATTTCTCTTTGCTGAACTCACAAGCGTCCCCCTGAAGGGCAGCACAACCATCTGGTGCACGAGCTGCTCCTCTGGACTTTGTATCTCCTGCAAACGTGCTGAGGGTGCACTCCTTCCCACAGTCAGCTGGGAAAGAAGAGAACAGGGAGCACTGGTCCCAGTATTGACCCCTGGGGTGTATCACTGTGTCCTGCTCTGCTTTGAAACCCAAAAATTAACAGGTGTGTTAACAACACTGGATTGCATTGATTTAACCAGTTCCCATTTGTAAATTGAGAGAGCACAATATTTTAGTATATGCAAGAATCAAGTGGTTTTGAACAGTACTTGCTGGCTCAACTCATCCTTAAAAGTGAATTTCCTTTAAGAAAACTTCAAAAATAATTTATGACTTGAGAGGAAAAGAGAGACTTTTCTTTTTGAGCTGCTTTAGTATGTAACTAACCCAAATGGCGGATTTTCTTAAGGAATCGTTTCTGCGGACAAAATTACCCCTTCACTTGAAGAATCAAGAGCAACAAGAAAGCTGTATTCCAGAACTGGGATTACAGCCAGTTTATGATGGATAAACATTGAATGCTTATGGCATAATTATAATGTCACAGCATTTGCTGCCAGAATTAGAAAAAAATATTCTTAAAATTATGCCCTAAATAGAATGGTGTTTAGTTTAGCTAAACTGAAAGCACACTCCAAGAAATGTGAAAAAACAAACTTACCATGACTCCAGATCTCAATTATGCATACTAAGGGCTTGTTTTAATAAAAGTACATTTAGTAGCTGAATAAAGTTTCTCAAAAAATAATTTAAAAGATAATTAATTCCCAATGTCCAAAAGAGCGTCACATGCAATTTCATCACTGACTCATGTAAACTAACCTCAGATTTAACCAAATGCAACTGTGATCAATATTTTGTCAATCTGAAACTATCTGGGGTTTAAGGCAACAAAACCAGATGCAAGGATGAGTAAAAAGTTGGAACCCACAAACAGAATGGAGTTCTTGGCTACTGAAAGGTCTGGAACAGTTATACTGACAGGGAGAAGCCATAAGAATGAAAAATTTTGATAGTACTGCCACGCTGAGCAGGAAGAGAGTCAAGTGCAGAAGAAATGAACATGACAGTTTGTTTCTGCTGCATTTTACTTATTTTTTTTCTCTTTTATAAATGGCATCCTCCACTCCTAGGCAGACTGTTCTCCACACCTCTAAATTGGTGTACAGTCTCTAGCATGATGGACTCACAATTATGTTCCTAGGCATTTTCCTAAGGCAAAAACCAGCAATAAACAACCAAAGAGACCAACCACATGAAATATAAACACTGTCAGATTTACCAATGTAAGCTCTTGAAAAGGTTGTAAGAGTTACTGAACAGTGAGACACAAAAAGGTTGGTTATACATAGTAGAGCTGGGCCACAAAAGAACATTGGAAACAGATTCTACCCTCACTGTGAAAAAAACCTGAATACAGGGTTGTTCTTTTTTACCCCCCCAAAAATGCTGATCACCTTGCAGCCTTAATTAGGGGCGACCATCCTCAGTCCTGGTTACCTAAAGGGCTCAGCCAGTGAGAAGCAAACCCATCCAGTGGACAGAAACCTCATGTTTGTCAGCCAGGCAGGACTTCCCAGCCTGTAAAAATCACCTCCTGCAGCAGTTTTATCTTTATGCTGCTGCAGCATGTGACTACCTGTAACACTCACTGGAGAGAGGGAATGCTGTCTGGTTACCCAGTCTCACTGGAGATGAAGTTCCATGTATCTCAGAGACACAGACCCCTTTAATTGCAGCACAGGCATCCTGCTTTGTGTGTTTGTGTAACATGTGCACGCACAAACACGTGTGCACAACCTGCCCACCACTGCTCTGACACCCATCCCAACCTCAGGAGGAGGTGATAGGGAATAAAAAGCTGCCTACATCGATCACTTTTTATTATTTATTTTACTTATCATCTCTTGGCAATAACACTTATCGTGAGTTGCAGTGGAAAAACCCACAAACTAAAAAAAAAAGAACAGGGCTGAGGGAGGAGAAGGTGTCAGAGTGGAGAAAATGGAGTTCCACTCCTCAAAACAATAACCCCTACCATGACAGCCTCGCTGGCTCCTTCTCCACTGACAGGAAATTTCTGTAAAAGAATCATGTGGTGCTGGAACACAGAACTGCAGAGGTTTATATATGAGACAGGCTATAGCCTTGACCAGGGATTAACGAACAGAGTCAAAAGCCCAGTCCTCTCCTCTGCCTTCCAAATACTAAAAACTTAGAATGTGACAGAAACCTGTTGACTTTGACAGAGTTTAAATTATACCAATCTGAAGCCAAAGAAGCAGAACACCTAACACTGGCAGAAAAATAAGTCTGAGGCTTCATTGCTTCACAGTCTCCTGAAAGTTTTCATCTTCACAAAACCAGGCAGAAAATCCTAGAGTACCACAGAAGGGCAGTGGATTTATGAGGTCTGAGAATCCTAAAACAAAGAGGCAGTTGAGCTAGTTGATTTTATTATTTTATCCTTGAAAGCTTAAATAATAAAAAAAAAGGTAAAAATAAAAATAAAGCACAGCAAGCACCTACTAGAAAAGCACAGTGTCAGTATTGTCCTTCAGGCATGTTTCCCTCCCCACCTCTGGAAAGTTGTCTGGCATTTGAAATAATTGAGAGGAAGAATTTTCTCCCCTGGCAAAGTCAATTAACTTCACCATATTTGTATCATCTGTCAGAGTTGACTCTGCTCTCTTCTTCATGTCTGACACAAGCTTCTACACCTACTTGACAGATCAAACAGGCTTTAAAGAAATTATTGTGCTTTAAAGGGAAGTTCTGTGGTTACATCAAGTCAGAAGCTGCAAGACAAAAGGTGAGTGATTATTCTATTAGTACCTGATACGCTCCCCTTGAATATTAAAATGCAGTGTAACTTTGTACTGAAGTTTAACCTCTTCTATGCAATTTGCTGTTTCATTATGAAACTCCTTTAGTCTTCAATCATCATAAACATCTGTAGAAAATTAAAGTAGGTCTTTTTCTTGCTCTGTGTTCTTGAACTGCTTAATTTCTCAAATTATTAAGATATAAGAGCTCCTTGCTATAACAAGAGATTTAAGAAACAGTGTGGGCCACTGCTTTAACATACAGCCATAAACAGGTATATGCACGTTTATGCACTGAATGTTATAACCAAGTGTTTTATCTTATTTTAAGACTACATAAAATATTAGTGGTTTATGCAACACCGTACACAGTGACGTCACCAGATTACATGTCATGCCACTCTTTGGCCTCATAAACCAAGTGCCAGATCTCATCACATTTTGTGGTCACTACAACTGAGGCCCAAACCCATTTCCCATTAGCCCCAGTTTAACATTTGCTGTACACCAGTGTATAAACCTCCTGATTAAAGGCAGCAGAGAAAGATAACACTCACAATGTGCTTATTAATGCAGCTCTCCAGTTAAAACATAAATGAACCTATAGCAGCATGGTGGGTAATGCAGTTGTTGAAAAAACTTTGCTGTCGAAATGCATCTCCTTGTAATCCACTGTTTAAAGCAACTAGACCAGTACTGCAGCTCTCCCAGATGGCAGCCAGGAACTGGGAGCACTCACTGGATTCATAACTGGGAAACAACATCAGGGTCTCTGCGTACCCTTTGCAGATCTGAAGTCCATGAGCAGCACTGAAGGGCAAATCACAGAAGGAAAAGTCACTTTTATTTGGGCATGGCCCTATTCTGTAGTAAAAAGCTGTGTTCTACTCACCAAAGGCACTCAGACATTCTGACAACAAAGGGGGTTTGGCCCAATAAAATCTCCTTGCTAAGAGAATAAAGCCAATAGTTTCTATTGAGTTGGTGGAGCGTGGGGCATCACGTCTGACAGGCAGCTGATGGGATTGAAGGGAAGAGAGCACAGCCCTGTATTGATCCCTCAGCAGCAGGGTGAGCACTCCTGTAAGTTCACTTTAAAGCAGCCCCACACAAGTATTGCATTATCTGCCACACGAGTGCTACGGAGGTTTTCAAAGGCTTAAATTATATCAAAGGCTTATATTATGGCACATAAATCTACTGAGGGCTAATGGGATGCCCTCTGTGACTGGGAACTTCTTCTACTACAAAGGCTTTATCAGCTGGAGCCACAGAAGAGCAAAAATCACAGGAGGAGCAGAGCTGGCTCTTCCCAGACCACCTGCACTGCTCCAGCACAGGCTGGAGCCCACGGGAGTCCAAACTGCCCTAAAAGCCAACTCAAAGGTAGCCCCCACACTTTACCACGAGTTTTACACAATTTTCCTGTAACTCTTTGTGGAGGTTAAAGCTGCAGCAATGTAAATTCCCTGCTTTTTGTGTAAAAAGCATTCAATTTCTTCAAGAAAAAAAAAGTTGGTACTATTTCCATGGGAATCTTATGGGTCTTCTTTCTGAGTTAGCTATCCTTCTGCATCAGAATTATTATCCCTTAATCTCACTGCAGTACAAAAGCTCTCACTGTATGCTCTGTCCATTTAATGCACTGCAGCTGAATATATTCTATGCTGATCTGTGGATTAGTTTAACCAATACTGATCTTAAGTGTCTTTACTCCAAGAACTAAAACTTCTTCACCCCAAGAACTAACACATCTGCTGCCAGTGAGACACCCCAATAAAAAGCTTAAGCTTGCCTTTAGGTTTACAACAAAAGCAGGGAGTATTTTTTTTTCTTAAAGTACCACATGCAAATTAGTTTCATAGGTGATGCACCAAAAAATATTTAAGCACAATTCACACTGATAGATCTCCAGAAATAAGTGTAAATGGGGATTCATCATCCAAAGAGGTATTTTCCCCACAGGGATCTCATTTTATCCCGGTGCTACTCAACAACTTTCATCTATGATATGAAAGAAAATATAAAAGTCACTCTTTATAAAATATACATCTGTCAAAAAATCTGAGGGGGCTGGGAAAACAGATAAATGATTCAGGCTAATCTGCAGCACTTACTCACATGGACGTTTTCCAACCAAAGACAGCTCAGTTGCAAAGGACATGCAGTGAGGAGCAAAGAATGGGACACACAGACACAGCACCACAAATTAATACTGAAAACAACAAAGTTAATGGTGGCCAACTCACAAAACCTGAGTTCTGGTTACTTCTGGAGGTAAGGAGGTGAGTACAGACACAAGGTAATATCAAGCAGGGCAATGGGGGGGACCAAAAAAAAAAAAGGATTTACATGTGGACTGAAGCCAAACTCCAAAGGTGTTCTGGTGCTTAACTGCCTTTAGGGATTACAGTCTATCTGATGTAACAAAGGCTACAGAGGAATCTTTGACAGGATGAGATCTGATTCATCCCTGCACAGTCAGTCTCTTCCTCTGCAGCTCTGCACCTTTCCAAGCAGCACATGCTGCCCCACTCGCTGATATGTCCCCTTACACCAACACCTTTCCTTCTCTACTCTGATTATCCTAAGCTAGTTTGTGTTTTCAATCAATTCTGAGCCTACAGTTCATGAAAACTAGCCAAACAGATTCTTCTATTAGTTGCTCCACAAAATGTTCCCTTTATCTATTCAGAGCTCACCCTGGTTTTCTGCAGTAAGTTCTCTGAGTGCTACTTTCTCTCTTCTGGGGCAAAAAACCTTCAGCTGCGCTTTGCTGAAACAATCCCTGCCTTGACATGCCTACAAAACACCTAATAACACAACAGCAATAACAACAAGGAGTTATCACACTGTAAATGGAAAATGCTCCATAACAATCTCTGCATGCACACATATGCACACACAAACATATAAACCAATAAAATAATTCCAGTAGAAACAACAGCTTGCCTGGGTTTCCTGCATGATCAGCACAGATCATGCCCTCAAAGCAGCTGTTCTTGATGCCCTAACTCCTAATCTCTACTTGGAAGAATTAACAGTACCACTGTAGGATCTTCATCAGGAAGTTTCTTCTTCATCTTTGCCAGGAAGCAGAGAGTTTTGGGGAGCTCTTGTCCTCCCCTACATTTACCCTCACCACGTGGCAGACATTCTTCTGGGAGCATCCAAGCTTTTTACATGAGTAAAAGCAAAATTTTTGGAAACAGCTCATCAAGAGAGAATGTAAGCAATGAGTTTATGCATGGGCTGGAGAAAAGGGGGAGAAAAAGAAGGTGAAGGGAATCCAGGAACACACAATGCTTATTTAGATGTCACTTTCCTATTACTTCAAGAAATTCTGCTAAATTTAGCATGTCTTCTGAATATTTTTTATTTTTATTTTTTTACGTCAGAAGTATTTTAAAGCCTCTCCTTTATTTGCATTTCTTGCTTTTCATATTGTTTTTGCTTTCTTAAGGAAAGTGGCAGCTGAAATGGTGTTCTAAAAACAAGTCACAAACATTTAGCAGTGTTGCCATTTCAAACACCAGGCTCAGCTGAAACTGCCGTGTGGTAAGATGATGCTGTTTCAGCTGCTGGAGCCCTCAAAGGACAAAAAAAAAATGCTGAATAAAACCAAAATATAAGTCATGAGTCAACAAAAACTCTGGGATTTGTTGCAAATAACATCCTTCAAAGCAGCCCAAAATAGAGGATGCACTACTCTTTGCAAACAACAGCAGCCTGTATTATCACCTCCACCCAGCCAGTCCAGCTCATGTGGTTCTCTCTGCTGGAAGTAACAAGTATTTCCCAGAATCTAATGCTGATATTTCAAACCAGATATTCCCATTTTCAGATAATGAAACAAAGCACCAGTGGGGGAAAGGAGAAAAAAAAAAAAGGAAAAAAGGAGAGGTTCAAAAGGAGCTTAGATGTAAAACTACCATAGATTTCAGCAATTTAACCTTACTATGGAAACATGACATGTACACGTGAGTGAGGAAGGCATGAAATGGACCTACACATGAGCACTGAAATATCCTGTATTTGCTAGCCCCACTCACAAAGTATTTTTCTAAGAGGATAAAAATAGCATTAAAAGAAAATACATTGATTTTCTGTTCCTTTCTGATCTCGAATTCCCAGGGCAGAGAGCCTGTAAAACCTACTGCTGCAGTACATATAGGCAGCTGATCTGAGCAGAGAGCTCCAGGCAGGTTCTCAGCATTTGCCTCCAAATACAGGAAAATCAACTAGCAGCCAACAGCTCCCAGAAAAGCCAAACACCTACAACCTTGAGGATGAACAGCCTGCAGCGCCAGCACATGGCCTCACTGCCCACTCTGTCCTACAGGTAGCTACATTCCTGAGCTCCATCTGCAAACATCCCTGAGCCATGTGAGCACACTGCTCAAATATATGGAAGTGCCTGGGAGCACACACAGTTCATCCACTGTGTTGCAAAAGAAAGTAGTATCCTCCCAGGCTGCCCAAGGGTAGGAACATTAAAGGCACTTCTGTAAGGCCTGATCCTGTTCCCACTGAAGCCACTACAAATCCCTCTGCCAGGGCTGAGAGCAGAACTGCACCTATCTTCAGCTCTTATTTTTAAACCTACAACCCTCAGCACCCAACCAAGCTCAACGGGAATTTTTCAAAACAGTGGTTTGACACAAGAGCCAAAAACAAGTCAGGGAACATGTGAACTTCTTACAGCCCTTGGGAGAAGCCAGGGAAGGAGTCTGGAGGTGTTAACTGAGAGAACTGTGAAAATGCTGAGGAGGGCAGTTGCACTAAGTTATCACTGCTGTCATCTCCATGGTCTGATACTCCACTATTGATGGCTCAGATGTTTGTAGAACTGGATGATACCAGTTTTGTATGTTCCTCTGCTAGTCCATGCTTTTCCAAGCACATTTAAGACCTGGATAAATTGATCAAATACAGCAGATCTAAAAAAATCTGTAGATCACAGAATCGTACAATCAACCACTTCTGGGTGAGCAAAAAAGAGAGAGAAGTAATAAATACAAAATACAAAACTAGCAACTTCAGTGACTGCTCTTAGACAGAAGCCAAAAGATCAAGAAGATCCTACAGCATGGACTGCTCAAGGCAAGGGACTGCTCAGCCCTAGCAGAGTCCTGAAGGTGAACTCCTCATTGTACTCACACCTTCACAACAATATTTGCCTCTCTTCTGGCTAGAAAAAGAGCAGGATGTACCTACATCATGGAATGAGGAAAAAAATAAAAAAGGAAGATAAGGTTTCCATATTTCAGATTATATGGAGACTCTGTATCTGTGGGACTTTTCATTCCAAAGTTAACTGTGTGCTGAAGAGAGTCTGGAACAGCAGAGCCTTTGTGCTTCCAAGTTTTGAGGTGGCCTCAGAGTGCAGATCTGCTCTTCTCTCTTGTTTCTGGAATACTTTTTGACAATTAGCAGAATCAATGACCACAGAGCAAGAAGTCTGCCCAATCCATCAAGGCCCAAATGTGAAAAGAGGAGGACGAGAGAGAGAACCTTCTAATGACAGGAAGGGGAGAAGAGGTGTAGATATTTTTTGGCTGCATTCAGGAGCATTTCCTCATGAATTCTGGAAGAGGGTCAGAAAATAAAGATAGCAGCCAGCACTCACCTCCTGCATCCTTTTAAGGGAGAACTAGACAAATGCAGCAGTAGCAAATAAAGGAAACCATAAGTAACTTTCTCTGTGCAAGGCAGACACTACTCCAGTACACACAGCTGGCACAAACCCAAGGTATAAAGTCTGCTTGGTAAAATTCTCAATACATATTAAAAACTCAAGTATGCTGATCTCTGCATTTTTTCCCCAAAGTTGGTGGGAAAATTAAAGCATGGGTTGATGCTGCTGAGAACAGAGGAGTCAGTGAGATTCCCATGTTTAGGGAAAAGAACAAAGAGATGGAGAAACTATTATCTTGAATCTCAATTAGTGTCAATAGACTCTGGAGAGAAGAAAACCTGCACTGGAACCAAGACCACAGCACCTTTTCCATCCTTCCAGAAAGGCTCACCCAGCTTCTAGACATGAGAGAGCAGAGGTGCTTGGAATCTTGTCTAGTGGAATAATGCCAGCAAAACATGGGACCTCTTCTTTCTACAGGTTTCATTCTTTTCTCATCACAAGCATATTTGTTGTTCCTATCGAGTCTACAAGGACAGAGGAGAAGGAAAGAAAAGAGAGTACTTCACAGAAGGTAATCCTCATGTTCTGTGGTTATTTATTTATTTGTCTATTATTTTTATATGTGTATATATTCCTTTGCAGAGGAATAGTGGAGACCAAGAGCACAACCACCACCTGATATCAGCAGGAAGTCAAGAGCATGGAAAATGTGCTCACCTTAGGTGAAACACCACCAGGTCAGCAGCTGACTGGATCCCTAAGCAAAAAAAAAACCCCTATCCCTGCAACAAATCAGGATTGATGGGTCATTAAAACAGTGACTAAATTACTTTTTGTGTAGAAATATTTAAAATACAGAATAACACAACCACTTCCAGTACAAAAGTAACCAAGCATGTAGCAAGTGTATTACATCAACTTCAATAATAAATCTAACCTGCTAATATTTTCAACACTATATTTGTTCTCGCACACTTTCGAATTACTCCAGCACTATTTTAAACAAATCCTTTCACTGAAGAAAACATCAATATATCAAAACTGTTTTTTAAACTAATGAGTTTCCCTTTTTGCAAAGCAATTACTCTAAGTACTGAAAAGGTTTCCGTGGCACCCTCCACTTCCAACTGACAAATATCAGCAATAGCTGGATATAAAACAAACAAACTGAAAACCCCAAATCAGCAGCGTTTGACTTGAGGAAAAACATTAAATGTTTTCAAGCAGAAGCACTGAAAAACTTATTCCTACTGAAAGAAAAAAGTATGTATGCACACCTGCTGCTCTATCAATCTAAGCAGGAAACCATTTTGCTGCTGCATCATAAGTAGAAGAAAAGTGCTTATTAAAACATTAATCACAGTCCATTATATTCTGACTCCGAGCCAGAAGTTCCCATTACATCACTGAAAATATCTATTAACCAAAACCTGATTCTGACAAGTTACAGAAGTGTAGTGTTTAGGATTTAGTAATGTAAAAGTCAGTTTTAGAAGAACAGTTACACAATTGATTTTGCAGTGGCAAGCAACTATAATTAATTGTTTTTGTGACATTTATTACTGCAATGGGGTTGATTTAACTGGTGTTTCTACTGTAAAATTATTAAAAAATTATTTCAAACTTCATCTACTTTTATTAAACACATTTATTGTGAAGGCATTTAATACCTAGGACTGGCTAAACAATTTTAAAATGTGCTGGATATACCAGTACATGTAAAACTGTATTGTCTTGTGTAAATATGGGCCTTGTTTAGAACCACGTCTCACAGGAAATTATGCCAAATGAAAACCATCTCCCCTTCTCCTCTCCCACTGAAAAGGATTTATGTTTTTACATTTAATACCAGTTAAAGAAACAAAACCACGGTGGCGTTACCTTCAAGCCTGAGCAATAGTTCAGCTGTGCAGTTCAATTATGCTCAAACCCCTGTTTTGTTATTAGAAATGTGGCCTAACTCAAATGCTTCAATTTGGAAGAGGGAGAAGTGAACAACTCAATTCTTTCTGGAAGCCTGGCACTACGTGGCTTGTTAACCAAGAACAGTTTTCAGCTAACTATCAGCAAGCCAAAGCCATGAAAATCAGTTCCTAGATGTGTGCATATATAATTTCCAGCCAACCATTTTAATTGTAGGTACTTTCCTCAACCCCCTGGTAGGCAGCACCACTAAAAAAAGAATTTAAAAAACAGCTATAGAGCATGATAGGAAACACATATTACTTTTTTTTGCGATTCCACCAAGTCCAACTGCAATCAGGGAACAGATGCACAAACTGCTGGACTGGAAGGAGCTAAAAACTCCAATTCTTATTGGTGTGCAATACTCAGATTTTTTTTTTTTTTAATAGGAAACTAGGAAAAATAAAGAAGAGAACACACATGTGATGGGATAACATCAAATCTTAAGAAAGGTTCTCCGGTTCCACTTTTTCGAAAAGTTCCTCCAGTGTGATATAATCTGAGGGACCACAGGGTCATTATCAAAATAAGAAAAGAGAGACTACCAGCTCTTTAAAATCTCATCATCCACCCAGATCAGTTACGTACACAGGATCAAATTTATCAGTAGAATTACTGACTTTGGCCATTGGCATGCTCCTCTGGGAAGAGATCCCTCACTCCCACCACTTCTTCAGAGGAGCTTTAAACATAATTGACTCCTGCAACAGAGTTATCTGAAGGGGGTTAAAGAATTACTAGCAACTGCTTGAAAAGCTGCAGAAAACTTCAAGAAAGAAACTCCTGCACTTCCCTCTGACATTTCAGAACTTGTAATTCACCTTTGCAGCCACTGATATCTGAACAATTTTCATTCAGGAGGCTGCTCTACAACTACATTTACCAGTGTCAGAGTCAAGATTTTACTCCTCACAACTAAGGTGTTCCTGCCTCTGTAGTCCAACACTGAGTTTAAAGAAAGCATTTGGGGCTCTGTCCCAGGAAGAACTACAAAAGTTGGAGGACACTGAGGGCCCTGCTGTTGCTGAAGTGAGAGATAAGCAGGAAAGATCACTCCTGCATGTGCAAAACGTATTGTTTTTCCTTGTGGCAACTACACAATTCCCAATGCAATTATCCATCTGGCTGAGGAGTCAGAGAAAGACTTGAAAAGGGCAACATGATGGAGCGCAGGAGAAGTGAGAAGGAAAAAAGTAAAGAAAAAGAAAATACTGAGCACAAAAACTACTGACCTCAAATTTACCACAAACTTTCAGAGAAGCAACAGAAGATCTAAAATTTACCTTCTACAAAAACACACTTTTTCTAAGCAGATGGAGGACAGTCTGTGGACATAAAAAGTCACAGGAGAACCAGACATCAATAGCAATATCAATGCAGGAGATGAAGGGAAGGATGAAATCAAAGAAGGGCTTTCAATAACAGATAAGAACTGTCACAGACAATCAGATACTTTTAAATGGCTGGTGGTAACAAGGGTTTAATTTGGTGAGACACAAAGAGTGCAGAAAATAGGGCACTTGGCCCACACAATTGCTGGATGCCTCCTGCCACATTATAACCCATCAGCAGGCACCTTTGCATGAGTGGGCACCATTCATGTGCCCACTCAACAGCACTGCCCCTACACCTGCAGAGACAACTCAGGGCGGGCTTGCTTCCTACCAATTCACAATAATAAAGCCAATATTACCATCCTGATCTTCTGAAACAATTTTAAATATTTACTGATTCATCCTCTAGTACAGTTTGCAGACAAATCCCCATTCCTTACTTTAAGGCTCTGAAAGATTTTTTCCTCTTCACATTATTAGTATTTTAATAAATGTATGATTTAGTATTCAGCAAGGCCACACTACAGAGAGACTATTCTAGAATAAATGGTATAATTACATTTCCTACAGCGACCTTGTAATCTCTCGAGTATTTATTCTAGACTAAACAGCCTTACTCAGCTGCCCTGTGTCTGATTGCCGATGAAAGAAGCTTGTTTGACAACTGCTTCGAGCAGAAACATATTTTTTCCATGATTGCATGAAAAAGTAAAAAAACATTACCAGAGCAGCATTCTGAGCACAGAGACTCGTGTTAGATCGATGAGTTAATTTGGAAGCCAAACGCCAACAAAAACAATCACTATGGACATTCTGCTGTCATGGCCAGCTTTTGAGGCTAATTTAGTGGTACATATACAACTACAGCCAACTTTACATATAAGAAACTACATGGTGTATTCAGGCTTCCTTCTTTGTTTCTTTATATATTTTCCATATTCTCTGCTTTTATAACCCCCCCGAGACCTTTTACAGTTACAGAACCCACACCATACCCACAGGTGGGCGGGCAGGAAGCAAAACTCTCCGTTTCATAAGCAGGCCACTTTTAATATATTCAATTGCTAATGACCTTGACAGAAGAGCTCCATGCAAAACACCATATTCTACGGGGTGTCGTTTGAAATGTTCACGGACGTTTCTGCCAGAAAGCTGATTTCTTAAACAGTAAGATTTCAGACTTACTAAAGGCTGCGCTCCTCGATTTCCATTCGGCTGGAAAAATTGGTGCTAATCTACCTCCCCCATATTGAATTTGCATCCTTAGAAATCTTAGGATTTCTAAGATGAGACTTGTAGGATTTCTGTGGTGCTCTAAAGCAATATCAGACAGTTTCTCCATCGAACCAAATTAGGATGGTTTACACACAGTTGTTGCCTTGGTCCATCCTCTCTTGAAAGAGACAGCACACTATTCCAAGAAAGCTTATCCACACAGTACTGGTACTGTCATTCACAGGCTTTTATTCAAATATTCATAATAAAATGAACAAAAAAAGGCTGTATGCAAATGTATCTGTGTCTTTAAGGCAATAATCACTCCTTACTGGCCAATTCTCATTCGTTGGGTGCCTGATTCAAAATTCACTGCAGCTGAGAGAGATCTCTCTACTGAGGATCAGGCCCTGCAACAGGAGACTCTGGGAAATTCAGACCATATGCCTTGGTAGCCAAGAGAATTCCTGCAAAGAGTGCAGTCCTCTACTTGCCCTCCAAAGCAAGACAAGCTCTCCTTGCTCTCACTCAATCTTTTGACTCTGACTACTGAGCTTATTGAGAAACTAGATTCCATTAAAAGGAGCAGAATGAATTCAGTGTTCAAAATCAATGGGCCAAAGCAGATCAAATCAGCCCTTCGTTTGCGGCTTTTCCCCTTTTCCAAGATTCAAGAAATATCTGCATACCCCAGTGACAGAGCAGATGTGAAAAATCACCTGCTATGACTTTTAAAGCCCAGCGCTCCTGTCACCCATTCCAAATCAATTCTCAGTTATTTCACTGCCTTGAACCCGACACAGACACTGACAGGATTTTAGCAAAAACTAATCCAGCCAAAGACCAGCTCAGCTATGCTTTAAGAATAGTTTGGAGAGCATCCTTCTATTGCCTCACTTCAAAAAAAAAAAAAAAACCACAATGATTGACAGCAAAGAAGTTACACGAGTCATTTCTACATTAAGTGCCAGAACTCTACATGTGTTTTAAATTACACGACAACACTGTACAACAAAGAAATATGCAGAAATTTTCCACTTGAAGTGAAGGTTAAAAATTAAACACTAACAAAGCTCTAGCAGATATGAAATCCAACCTCACCTTAATGCAAAATTTAAAATGACTGAGCTGTCCTGCACAAGGAAAAGAGGAATTAATCAATCCAGTTGTTCAAAATAAAAAGAACGGTGGGTTAAAACATGGTCATTATATGTACAGATTTTCACAGCACTCCCACTCTGCTTCAGTACTTACCCTCATCTCTTAAAATGACATTTTGCTTAGATTTAACTTTTAATTTTTCAAAATATATTACCTATCCTCATTACTTCAGTGGTCACTCTTGAACTTCATTTTCTTCATCTTATTTAAACAAACTGCAGTGCTCCTAATAATGTGGTTATACGTGAAAACAAGTCAACAGATCAATGGAAATTCACATTTTTCCCTAGAGAAAAGACGATATTTTTGGAGCAAACCTGATTTTTATATACACATGTATATATTCAGGTTATATGTCTCCAAAGTTAAGTAGGCAAACACAATTTTATTTTAAGCAGCCCAAGCTTGACTTGATTACAAGGTCTGCACAGAAGTTCTGCCTTAACATAAAGAATTCAAGCGCAATGCAAATAGAAATTTTTAATCTTACTTGTAAACTTCCTCTATTTTATGAGAACACTGAGGATAGGACTGGCACTGTGTTATGAGCATGATCCACTTTGGATTACAAGAGGCAGTTTCTAAACTTCGAGACATGAAGTTCGTGTATCTTTACCCAAAATGTTAATCACATAAGCAGATTTTTGATTTACAGTCAGTTTTTAAGTAGCTTGTGTACGGCTCTTCTCAGCTGTAAATAGTTGGGGTGAGAACGCTGTGTGGCCGCTCCTGCTTGACATACATACTTACAATTACTGCCAGGAATGTCTTTACATTTTTCAAGACCTCAAACAAACATCATTTTGATCCTCAGGGTTTCTTTTTCTGTTTTGTGTTTTTTTTTTTCTTTAAAATCAAAACTACATATCAAACACACAGTTTTAAAATAACACAATAATTTCCATCCCGAGTTATTCTTTCGCTACTTGGCATGTCAGCTTGTTATATTTTTCATTTCTTTTGTTTTGCAGTAAGAAAAATGCAGACCTCCAACCACACATATTCAGCCTACTCAGCTAAAACATTAGAAAGAAAGAAAAAGAGACAGGCCTTTTTTGCCCCTCTAAGAAAACCTCCAAGTAAAGAAAGGGCAGTGAGTGCCTGAGCATCCAGGTGCTCCTCATGTTCTCTCTCCCAGCCACCTATCTCCACACCCTGAAAGCCATGGTAGGTCACACAGCCTTGCAATGACTTTGGCAATTGAACAGATCTGGACCAATTCAAGAGACAAGGCTCTCAAAACATGACTCCCATCAGCAGGTTGCCTTCAACTCCACACAGAAGCCAACAATTTCCCAACACGTGTCTCTAAACACTTCAGTAACTCAGAGCAGTGACCAAGTCACACAGACCCAGGGCTATTAGAGCCCTGGAAGGACAGGCAGCTGCAGAGCCTGCACCCAGGATGGGAATGTTATAGTGATCCAAGACCACACTTTTCTCCAAGGGCAGCACCACAGGTTTGGGAGATGCTCTCACACGTGTCTTCTCCCCTTCTCCAAGTCACGTTTCCTTTTGACAGCTGAGACAGGCATGAGCTGGTCCTCACAGCCTGAACAACCAAAGTGACCTTTACCAGGGGACTGAAGGACACAAAACCCTACACATTAAACCAATCATTTGTGTTGGAGGGGGGGGAAAAAAAAAATCTATTTCTTCATTATTCTCAGACTTCCAAGACACTAACAAAAAATGCATCACGAGTATGTTAACGCTATTCTGCAGTACTTAACAAAATAAAAGAAAATTTACATGTCCAGGGGAAACTGAAAACAAATTTCTAAAAACAATTTGAACATAAATTTCCTCTTTTGCAAAATATGCAAAGTCCACACAGAGGAGTAGTGGGAGGATGCAGAATCAAGTTTATTGGTCTGCTCACAAAGTTCTTTGGAAAGTCTAATAAGCAAATAACACAAGTCATCTTAAAAAGCAATTTTTTTTAAAATAATGAAAGATCCCTAACAAATGTTCTAAGTGACCCCTTAAGGATTAACCCTTTTTCTTGCTCTTTGCTAGACCTCCTTGCCAGCTGTCCTACATTACAGCAGTTTACTAAGAAATAAACTCAACACTGATACTGAAAACTTAAAGCAAGTCTTGCAAAAGGTAAGAGGTTAAGACGTGAATATTCAAAAAGCCCATTCTACTGAGCGTTTTGAAGAGAATAAATTGTACCTTAACAAAGAAAGAAGTCAATAAATTATGCTACCAGAAGAGAATTCGAAGTCTCCAGGTTGGCAGTGTCTTTGCAATAATTCTGGCTCCAGAAACTCAGATAACAGCCTGCACATTTGAGGGAACTATTTAGCAGCAATAAATAGCCAGACTGCAAAATTATTAATAGGAAAATGAAAAGAGGGAGAAACTAAAAAAACTCCTAAAATTAAACACATTTAGAATCATAGAATGGTTTGGGTTGGAAGGGACCTTAAAGACCATCTTGTTCCAACCCCCTGCCACGGGTAGGGATGCCACCCACTAGGCCAGGTGCCTCAAAGCCCCGTCTGGCCTTTTATGAGTGTAAATGAACAGGAAACTAAAAATCTTTAGCAGGAGTGGATATCATTGTGCCCAGCTCTTCTGCCTCACCCAGGCAGCTGTATGCAGCTGCCTGAAAACCCCCAAAGCAGGGACAGAGGCACATTAGTTAAGCATTCATCATCAACAGGAAATGCGCATGAGTTCACATAAACACAGAAACACAAATACATAAACCAACAGCCTTGCACAGTTTAAGGTATTTCAGACACCCCATGGAATAGGGTTGGAGCTGTACCGGCTGGGAACCCACAGCTTCGATGTATTTGTTTTGGAATGGCAAACAGCCTCAGGACTCAGCAGAGCTCTTCTGGTGGGCACCACCAACCAACCAACCCACCCACGAGCCGCCCCTTGCTGCCGCAGCCACCCGGCACCCCTGTGCTCTTAACTCCTTCATCTCCTCCAGAGCCAAGCCCAGCAACCCTGGCTGTTCGTGCTCCCACGAGTAGAATGACACATTCCAAAGTGTTCCCAAGAAAAGACTGTGGTGCTGTTTGCAAACTCTACTCTGGATACACTCGCGCACGGATGCTGCGACGCAACCGCAGGATTTAAAGGATTCTCTTTTGCAACCTGTTGTGCTGCCTCTGAACCACTGTCACAGGCAATGAAACGGGATGCACACGGATCACACAGGGTTCCTGGTGGATTTGGACACCAGCACTCACCTTACACAGGCAAAAGGACAGGGAGTGGGAATCCTCCCTGCACAAGTCCTCTTTTTTCGTTTGTGATGGGGCTGAGGGCTGGGAGGGCCTCAGAGCTCCCCTCGCACTGGAGGTCCCTCACAGCTGTGCTCCATCCAAACAGGTGGTGAAGGCTGAACCAGGCTCTGCCCAAGTTTAAACTGCTAATTAATATTTGGTCTCGGAAGCTTGGTATCAGAAAATAAAAAATTACAGCCATCAGGAGGACATAAAAACAGTAAAAACAGAGACACCCTCAATTCCAGACAGCCTTGAGTTCTCTAAAGCACCATTAGGTTGCTTATTTACTTAGAAAAGTCTATCTACCTCTGTCACTTTCTGGATGAGATACAATTTCTCCCATGCCAGTGAACTAGATGGGATTCCTGTTTGGATTTCAGTGGTCTCCAAAACTGCACACTAAATTGTCTCAACTTTGCTTAGTACTCTGTGGCTTCAGTTTTCCCATATTGCACAGTCAAATGTAAACTGTTATCTTTTAAACTCTTTCTTGCCTTGCCAGTCTGCACATTTGTTCTGCCATGTAGTTTTTTCAGGCACTGAAAGTGCTGTTGACCTTGAAAGTTAGGCCACGATGAGTTGGGTGACCGTATCCCAGTAGCTACACATTTTCAGCTGGCATTTCAGCTACAAACACATCTCTAGAGAGCACACTTTTGGACTTCCTATCCTCCATTAGCCAGGCACAGCAGGCTTCCAAACCCCCTTCCAAACATGGCTGCACACCGTGATGCCTCCAGGCTGCTGCTGGACCAGCCCTGCATTATATTTTTTGACATAAGTTAAGCTCTGTGCTTCATTTCTCACAAACGCAGTTTGACTGTAGACAGCAGCCGACAAGTAAATCTACCCCTTTCCATGGCAAACAGCCCAACTTTAATATTTTTACTGGCTTACAGCTGGGTAAATTAAGCCCCAGATTTTTATTTATTTATTTTTTAATACCGTGCAACTGAAAATGAACAGCTACTTCACCACGACTGCCAAGGACAACCTTAAAAACACTAATGCAATCCAGTCCAGCTCTCAATAGATCTATAAAGGCTAGAGGACCAAAAATTTCAGCTTATCCACCCAAACAAAATGTTGGTTGGGCAGGAAGTCTAATATTTCATTAAGAAGCTTTAAAAAAAAAAAAGAAAGAAAGGAAAGAAAAAAATCCCTGGCAATCTGAAGATGGTAACAGTCCCAGCTATAATGCCATGAAATGGGAATTAAAATGTGTTACTTACCCCAGCCTTCCCAGCATTTCAAGCTCTGGAACTTGTGGTCCATATGTCTCCACTTGCAGGGGCTGATACTCATACAAAGTTTCCTCTAGCTTTTGGATAGGAGCTAGTGAAATATGCTGACCCTGTTAAAAGGAAAAAAAAGAAAGAGATTGCTGTATACCAAGTCAAGGTTTTGTTTTGACTTTATTTAAATGCAATGCTAGAACAAGTTGATACCATTAACCTGGTCCAGATAAAGACCATCCCATTGAGAACATTTTGTCCACTATATCACTTAGTTCTTCATGATTTAAATTTTTTACTGGGAGCTACAGATTGGAAGTGATGTTTCATTAGCTATAGCTGTTTGGACAAGGTAGGAGGAAGGGGGCAAGTTTTATTGAAGGTGAGTTTACCATTAGAGAGCACAGCTGCTTCCAGTGTCACTAGTAAAATTATTATTAGGTTAAAATTTTGTTTATCAGAAGTACTATCAAACAAATGTCTCTGAGAAAACCACTTAATTCTGTAATCAATGATTTCCTGAAAGCCCTCATTAGAAAGGGAAGCCGCTTTCCTTTCTCTCTGCAGGCTTTGCAAGCTCCCATATATAATGGCTCTCAAGGTAGACTTTTACAGAGCAATACAATTAATTCATTCAGCAAATTCCCATTTGTTTCGTAGCTAAAAATACAGAAACACACAAACACTAAACTTTCATTCCAGATGGCACTTTTGCAAGCCCTTCAGACCACTGAGAAATAGTGAGATTTCCACCTCCCACCTCCCCCTCTCCAAGTCCCTATCACTCCAAGCTCTCACAAAACAGGAGACTTGTGGCTGGAAAGGAGGGGTCAGGAGGATATGAGATAGAGCCAAAGTTAACAGATGTTGCTGCGTGACATTCTACACTGATTTGTTGATCTTTCACACAGTTTCAATTTTCTACTGTATTCTATGGTGCTCACAAAAATTAGCAGCAGCAGCAAAAAGACAGAGCACTATGAGGTCTCCCAAAACAGCCTGGCTTTCCCTGTAGAAACTGAGCTTCCCATCTGCAAAATGCAAGAATTTAGCAAAGTAGTAGTATTGTTTTTGTAGACATTTTGTCTGCAACAGGAGATGGGAAGCTTTCCATGGTGTAATGCCATGTATAACCCTGGCTCCTGCTGGTGATCACTTACTGAGCTGAGCTTCCCTGGGGCCACTCATGTGAGCATCTACTCCCTCAAGTGGAAACTACAGGCTCCCAGTGTGGGACAGTGGGTTAAAATTAACTAAAGACAGGGGGGAAAAAAAGGTCGGTAGAAGGGGAATGCTGTTAATTAAATTTGTGGTTGAGGACAGTGACCTTTCTGAATTTGGAGCAGAGATATTTTTGTTTAGAGAGTTGCAGAAAATAGCTAAGAAAATTGAAGACGCAAGTCCTTGAGAAATGCTGTCATGGATCTAAGCTGATCTCTATGGAAATATCAGCAGCTCAGGTTTTCCACTGAAATGGCTCTACATGTGTGATGAGAACAGACAGTTTTAGCCTTTTTCTGCAGTGCCTGGGGACCTGGAGAGGCCTCTGCCAGCACCATTGTGGTGACTGTCCTGGAGGTGAAACGTGGTGAAGGAAGTTCTCCACTGAGCCACAGATCACTCCAACTCTCATGGTCAGCACACTTATTTCTGTGCCACAAACTATTGCTGCAACATTAAAAGCAGGCTGCCACACATTTAAAAAAAAAAAAAGGTTGGAAAAGAAAGGTTAAAAACTCAGCTCTATTCCACTTTATGACATCTTAAGACACAAATGTGGGGTCTTCTATATTGCTAGAAGTTGTCAATTTACAATCTATTCAAGTTCATGAAAATATTGTACTTTGTAACTACATCCATTGTAAGAGATTAATGCTTAAATAAGACTTTTAGATTTCCATTTTTAGCAATATCTTTGACTCTAACCAAACCAGAGGTAAAGACATTTTACATGTGTACAGCCTCATCTGGCGAGTGAAAAGTCTCACTCCTTCCAAACCCAAATTTTGTTCAAGCCATAGAAAAGAAAATTCAGTTTCGGGTAACCCTGGTAAATATTTTGGGAAACTCCTTGTGTGTGGGAAAAGGGAGCAGCTCAGATTGCAGGAGCCACATCTCTGGAGGGCACCACCAGAACAGCTGCTCACTGTTAGTGGAGTTGCCACTGGTGCATTCCCAACACTTTTAACAAGAGCAACTTCAGCTGACATTGGCCAAGAGACAGGGGAAGGCTCCTGACATGTGGACTGGGCTCATCACTGGCCTCTCTTTCCACCACCATTTATGCTGCTACAGATGCCCACCCCTGGGAACTGCTAGGAGGACAGGATGAATGTTTTCCATTTGTCTTCCTCTCTTTGTGGGGTTCCCAAGGTCAGAAGGGATCACAGTGGTCATGAACTCCCAGATGACCAACCAGTAACTGAGGGAGCTCCTCTGACCAGTGGGGAGGGTGACTGGTCAGCACACCAGTGGTATGGGGGACACCAGGGTATGGGTAGTGGGGAAGCCACTGAGCCATGCCAGAACCTCTCTGTGAGGTGGGGAATTGCATCACCAACACACTGTGGTGGCCTCGAGAGCAGCAGAACATCAGAAGAGGAACTGTCCACCCTCGGGCTGGTCTGACCTCATGCCCAGCACAGGCCAGGACATTTTGTGTTCCTGTACAAAGCTCAAGGACTGGCAGTTCAGCCAAAACACCTCCTTCTGAAAGGTGTCCCATCTAGGCTGGATCTCCCTCACAGATCATAAAGGTTCAGGCACATCCCCCAGGTAAGTTGTTGCAATAGTTAATTATCTTCACCATTAAATATTGGCAAGTGATTTTTTGTTCATCGGTTTCCAAGCAGTGACTCTCTCCTACGTCTTTCTCACCCACATCCTGGGCCAAGGTGCAAGTGTTAGGAACCAGGATGTACTTTTGCATGGCAAAACAACTGTAGTGCTTTGTGTCCAGCCAGCAGATCTGCACCTCAAGGAGATTATGCAGCTGTATGAGACAGCTCATTTGTTTTCATTTCCCAAAATCACAACTTTAGCTGATGGGCTTTGGCAACATGGATTACATTCCACTTAGCAATGGGTAAAAAAACCCCACGACCAGCTGTTGTTCCTGCCCTATAGCTGTCTGGCCTTTAGGCTCCTGAGCTCAGGGGCTTCCAGCTTGTTCAGCCCTGCACAGGTTAGTGTGGTCCCAAGCAGTGGGTATGGCACAGAGCAGTGCAAAAGGCTGGGATGCAAACTAAAAGCATTGCCTTCCCTATTTCCACTGATGTTGGGACAAGACAATCCACAAAAAAAAAACCCTGTTGAGGTTAAAAGGCTCAATTTGACCACTGTTAGCTAAAAGATGTTTTACCAGCAGCACCCCAGTTTTGTCTCTCTGTCCCAAGTGGTCCCTAACAGCTTCATAACACACTGGTATAATAGGGATACTGCTGTGTAACTTTAAAGACAATAACTGTTATTTAGGACTTACACAGCACTTTTACAGATCCAAAACCCATTTCAAATCTGTGAGGTAAGACTTTTAAATTCCCTGTATTCCACCTAGACAGTCGGCCTTACCTCTTTCCAGCATTAAGAGGCATTTATCAGCATGCTAAAACCAAAATGAAAGCAGTGGGGCCAAGATCCTACTTCTGCATTGCTTTCTCCTGACAAACCTAAAATCTGATGTTGTGGTCATGGGTAAGTATTTCTAATTCCCCTTGGATGCTGTAATGTTTGTGTAAAAGAAGCTGACAGTATCCAAACGGAGATAGAAAAGGCTTCCAAGAACAGAGACAACACATTTTCCTGCCTCCTCTCCCTCCCACCCCTATCTTCACGACATACGGGTGTTTTCTCTGGGATTATTTTAGGCACTGGAGCTGCCTATTACATATTGGAATGTATGGAACCACAAAACATGCTGCTAATTAGAAGGAAGGCATTTGCTTATCCTTAGGACTTTGTTTATGTAAAAGCCTGCACAGCAATGGATTTGTGAGCAACTGACTTCCCATTCATGTACTGTGTGGTTTCAGAGGAGAGAAATACAGGATTAAATTGGGAGAGGGGGGGTTAAATAATGTCTTTGCATTAGAAATAAAACTGACCCACTGTTTTACTTTTCATTATCCAAATATACTGTTTGAGACATCTCTCAGTTGAAATAATAAGAAACAACAGCCGTGGCCAATTTTGGTTTCAGACTGTGATACAACATGGCATTAATAAAAGAAAAGTCATGGATTATACATGGAGAAGAGCTGCCCTGGCAGTGACAAGGAGCTTATTTTAAACAAAAACAATGCTCTTTTAGGAAGAATCATGGCTACTAGAACATCAAAATTATAGAGTATCAGTGCACCTTTCACACAGGCTTGGGAGACTCTTGGCAAATGTCAGGTATATCAGTATTTGCCTGCTGGCAGAAGAGGTTATTTTAGCTAACAGAGTCCAGAAATATCTGCTCAAGGTGCAGCGTTCACAATTCTTCCCATCCTGTCCTCTCTCCCTTTCCCTGCCTTCCTTCACCTCCTTCCCTCTGCAGCAAAAAGAAACAACTGACAGTCTCCTCAGAAATCTTTCAAGTGCTGAGGAGGAGAAAGGAGACTGACACCAAAAATGCACTAGTAGGGGAAAGAGGAGGAACAGCTATGCCACAAAAACATCCCCAGGCAAGAGACAGAAGCCAGAGACTGGGGTCAGTAAAACTTGTCCAGACAAGGCATGTTTCTGTACTAGCAGCAGCTGGATGAGTTGTTGCAGCCAATCTTTTTGCTTTTTTAATTTCTCTCTGCTTAGGACCTTACTCAGCTCTGCTATCACCACATTTCCAGAGCACAGCACACGTCAGATAACAGAAATAGCAGTATTCGTGCTATGTCTCATTAAGTCAGTTTGCAGCAATGTTATTTTTATTTAACCCTTTTCACTGTCAGGTCACCTTCCCCAGCCTGGTGTAAGGAGCATAAAAGGAACCAAGGTCTGTGGGATGCCAGGGCATGACACTGCTAAAACATCCCCTTGATTGTACGTGGCACAACAGAGAAGTTAACAAAGGCCCTTTTTGACACACCATCATCTGAGTCTATAATTATCCAAATGCTTTCAAGAGAACATTAAAACAAAAATACAAATTCCTTGAATTTTTCAGTATAAGGAGTCTTAGGAAACTATTTTACTGTTAAGCTCGTAACAGAATTCAGGTTTTGGAAAGGTTTCATGTTAGCACTATTTCTTACAGATATTAATGCAAATATCTTTGGCAATGTGGTCTGAGCCAAAAGTTGGGTTGTTGTGGGGTTTTTTTTCCCCCTCCAGTTTCCAGCCTCCCAATTCACTATTGAAAAATATTTGTTAGCAATGCTAATGTGGCTTTCTGATTCTGATTAACTACTTTGACTACAGTAATACTCAGGAAAAGGAGAATGAAACTGATAGATTTGGAGGGCTCAGTTAATATTATTTTAACCTTTACCCTCTCTGTCTTCCACAGCCTTTTTAAATAAACACAAGGAATGTCAAACTAAAATGTATAATTCCATTCTTTAGCCTAAAATTCCTAAGCCAGTGAGGCTTTTCCAAAGACGTGAATTTCTGAAATCAACTTCTCTTTCTTCTGCTCTTGAAAAATCAACAATAAATCTAATTTCTTTACTTGATTATGAGAAGTGGTATTGAGATATCCCAGCAGCAAAACTGAAAGAGAACAAATGATCTGACAGAAAGCAACAGAATCAACATTAGATTTCCTGTTGATCACAAAAACAAAATCTGATCACATATGGCAGGACTAGAGATACAAGACTGTCACCCTCCCTTCTCCCTGAGGTAGGTGATTTCAGATGCC
The DNA here is from genome assembly GCF_025592945.1 of Manacus candei. Lineage (NCBI taxonomy): Eukaryota > Metazoa > Chordata > Aves > Passeriformes > Pipridae > Manacus > Manacus candei. The sequence continues at coordinate 790,361 of NW_026138161.1, read as the reverse complement.
TAATAAATCTGACTAAACTACTAAATTTAGACTTTTATTTTCCCCCTCCACAGTAACTTAATTTGATTTTCAAATGGCAAAACAGATTTAAAAGATGTGCTTTCTTTAGGAATGGCAGAACTAAACCAGGAGATCAACAGCACTGAAGAAGCTATTAACAAAGACAGTCAGATATACGTGATTTGTTATACAGAAACAGGTACCTGGGTGATTAACCACAGAGTGACATGGGTTAAATCACACCATCAGTTCTACTTGCCTCCAAAATTTTCCTTTACAACTTTCTGACATAAGTAATTACCTGACCAGACTTATCTTCAAGCTCCTGCCAAAAAGCCCCATTTCTGTAATCTCTCAGAATAAAGCCCGTGTCCATCTAACATGCCCAAATACAATTCTGCTGGGTCTGTGCCAGCAGCAGATTTAGTGCCTGCTCCCTTCACAGAAAAGCCTGGTGCCCTTTCCTCATGCCCATGGATTGCAGCCCCTGCTTGGGACTGTCCTCTCCAGCACTGCCTGCTGAAGCCCAGGCAGGATTCAGGGGATAGTCGGGATGTTTGCTGCAACGAGTCACTCGCTTGTTTTCAGCGGAGACTCCAGAGCTCCTGCAGGAAACTGCCAAGCTTTCCTCAAAATCTCCAGCACTGTTCAAAGGACAGCCCACTACAGAAGACAGAATCATTTTTGGAAATAAAGAATTAAAACACAACAGCATTTTCATGTCACTAGTAAGCCCACAGGTCACCCTCTGAGTTTTCAGCACTGGTTTCTCAATCTGGCTCCCAGTTCTGTCTCAGCTCCTAAGCACTCACTTCTGTGCAACCCAGTGTATGCAGCTCAGCTGCTTCTGCTCCTTTTGCTCTGGTCCCAGGACCTTTACCCTGCACACAAGACCTGTTTGGCCACTTTCAGCTACACTGCAGAGTCATGCCACTGGCTACTGTGTGGTATCCCGATGCCCTGGGAATGCCAATTGCATTTACAAACCTCGCTATCAGCTCACACATTCTTTTTCCTACCACGGCTTTCACCAACACAGCCCTTCTCAGGGTACAACTGCAGGCTCTTCCCATTTTTCAGATAAATGTTTCACTGCAGGTGACTCCCAGTCCCTGCTCTGTTCACTTTGTTATGTCAATCCTCAGTGTGCCATGTTGGTAATACAACATTAGGCAGAATTAAGCAAACTTTTGTTGCGTCTCTGCCATCAGACGTCTGGAGCCCTGCTCATTTTGATTTGGCTATCAACAGAGCACAGTATCAACTATCAACAGTAGCCAGGCTAATTACAGGATTTAGGGCTTTAACACAACACTGTTTTAAATACACACATTAAGGGCCTAATTTTTCAAGGGACCTGAAGTAGAAATCAATTTGGCAAATGCCACTTTGTACATCACGAGGAATAACACTGAGAGAGGGACAGACAGGGCAGGGGAGGTCAGAGCACAGCCCATCACTCGCTGACCAGTGACACCTGTTTGAGTCTCCCCACAGGTGAATCTCCTGGTGTTCCTATTTTGTTGCAGTAAAGCTGTGTGTCATGCTGATATAATCCCTCTATTGTGCAAGATAATTATTTAGGATTTCCTGGAGAACAGTGGAACCTGCGAAAATCAGCTGCTGTATTAGAACAGCAGCTCATGAAGAGCCATACATCACTGCACTATGTGCTCTTTCCTGGGATTCTCTAAAGCAGCTTCCCCCCATCCGAACAGCCACAGCTCCACAATATTGTTTTTGAGGAATGCAAAGTCTGATAGATGATTTAAAATGAAAGACTGCTTAAAATAACAAAACCAAACAGAAAGTTGACCTCGGCCTGCAGAAGATGAGAAACTCTGTGTGTGAAAGTAAGATACATATTCCCTGTTTTACTGAGCATCCAGCCTAGACCCAGATAAACGTTGATAAACATGCAGAACATCATATTCAGCATGGCTTATGTCTGCCTGATAAAGGGAAGAAATAAAGGGAGATTCCTTGAATAGTTAGATTTTAAGGAGGGACTGCTAAGGGTTGATAATTGTCTGGCAAAAGAAAGCAAGGAAGTTTTTATAGCAACAGGAACAAAAAAAGGAATAAAATATGAAGAAAAGGACAATAAAGGCAGATGAAAGGAAAAGCACGAATAAAATAGAAAAACAGGAAGAGTGAATTATTAGAAACAGGCAAAAAGATAAAAAGGAGGAATTTAGAAAAACTGAAGTCTAAAGTTAAAAAACTAAGAAAGTGTCAGATGTTAGCAGTACGAGACATTTTCATATTTGTGGATTGTATTTACTAAAAAATTTTAAATGAAAACTGAAACCTGCTGGTAACGTATTTGAAAATTGCTACTTAAAGTGGAAGTACTATTCCTAGCATTTTTCCTCATTTGCATGCAGAGTGCCCAAGTAAATATGAACCAATTATTCTGGGACAGGAAGGGACATACTGCAAACGTAACACACACTTCACAGCACTGCTTTGAAAACACGTAGTAATTTTCCCAAACTAAACAAAAAACTTCCCCGGGGCAGAAGCAACTGCATTTTAATATGCACAAAACACACTCCTTTGTCCTTCCAGAGAGGATTAGTTTCTTTCCATGCAAGTTTCCCTCTATGTTTTAAGTGGATGTATCAAAATGATGCTTCAGTCTGAACCACAGACACAGGACAGCTTTTCATGTTGTCTGTACTTACTTTCAATGGTATCTGAATTTTACCAGTCCCCTGGACAGGGTTCACCAAACTCCACAGGAGCCTATTTGTAAACCTTGTCTGATCCTGAGAGTGATGCAGAAAGTCCCTCCATGAGCTACCACGGTCTACTGCATTGCTCTGGTTTCAGTGGCTACAGCCTCGTTACTCCTTGAAGCACAATAACCAGAAATATCTAAGGCACCCTTAACACAAAGGAAAAGGAAAGGTTCCTGCCATGAAAAATCTACAGTCTCAGACAAAACAGAAGCTGGCAGCAAAAGCACCGATAAAATCATATGGCAACTTCACTTAGTCCCAGAAAAATCCTATTTATCTGTTTGTAAAATAAAAAGATGCCTCATCTGTTTTATCTTGTTAACTGGCTCCTTTGTGAACCCTTTTGCTAAAACACTTGTTTTCAAATAAAAAAAATGGCAAGTGTTGCAACAGACTCTGAAAGAGGAGACTGCCCTGAAAGCAACTGCAGCACAAACACCGCATTTCGAGCAAGTTAGAGAGGCTGCCTGAGTATTTCCTGCCATGGGCTTACAACAGAGAGTTTTGCCTTAAAAACAACACTTCCATTGTGGAAAGGAAGATTCCTGTATGCTCTGACATAAGTACTGGATGGACCCACACCAGCAGAATGCTCTGACATTTAATAATACCCAACACAAGGAAGGGAATTGCTCAAACACAGCATGATGGAGATCAGGGCTTGCACTGACATCCCATGCCATGGCTACTGGCTGCTGCTTGGGAAACAACACAAACAAGCTGGAATCCCAGAGAAAGGAAGCCCTGAGAAGAAGTATTAAGAACATTTGTTAATCAAAGGACTAAACATATAGGAAGTTTTTCATTTCTCTTTCATATATTATATCCGTTCAGTAAAATATGTACCAGGCTCTCCACAGATGATGCAAATGTCTTACCCCGGCTCACGGAAGCTGCTGCTCTGAGAAAAAAAACCAAAATGAGCTGATCATTTGAATTCCCTTAAAACTCTTAATACTGGACCAAATAAAGCACAGTAGAACTTATTACACAGTTTAACAAGCCATGTCTAACATCTCTGTGCACTTAAAAACTCTAATTTAATTAACTTTACCTGTAAGCTTAGGGGGGAGGGGTGAGTGAGGGGGGAAAAAAAGAAAATAAAATACAAACTCCTTTTCTCCTCAACTCTGAAAATAGTTCAGCGTCCAAATCCCTATACAAGAAGTAATAAAAATAGTTCAGTTTCTGGTAGCAATAACAAAAACGAGGGCAAGATTAATTCTTACACTTTTATGGCAAACAATCTAAAGCAGATGTTTGAGAATAAAAGCGAGATGTCAAAGTAGTTAAAAAGTGCTTTCCAAACCCAAACACAACAAGACAACTTACAGCTTTATGTGCTTATATAAAACTCTAAATCATCTCAGTCAGCTTCCACCCTTAGCCCTTCACTGGTATATGAGGCTTCACAATTTCCAAAAATGTTTTATTCAGAGCTAAACCACCACAGATCGGTGTCTCCTGAACAAAAGCACATGAGAGTGAGCTTTGCTGATGAGAGATCAGCTCCTGAATCTTGGGCCTTATGAACAGAAATAGGTTTCCATGGTTTGAATATCCAGAATCTCTGGAATAAAGTCCCTGTCTTTAAGAGACACGGCACACTTTAAAGGTATTTAGAAATAGTTCAGACTGTATTTACATTTCCGCTACAATACTGCAGTTTTAAGACAGAGATCAAACTTCACATTTTAAGGTCAAAATCCCCATAAGCATTCCTCAGAATCAGACTTCAAATGGATATTTGAAGTTATGCACACTGTCTTGTTTGCGAGTTCAAAGAATTGCTGATCATAAAGCAAACTTGAAGATATCAAATCTTCTAAGTACAAATTTCACAAAAGACACTGTGTGCATACAGGTGAGTTGAGTCCTTCCACGTTTAATATGGCAAAAGCCTGTGGAAGGTAACTGTAAGCACATCCTTTCCAATGAAACTCCTCTTTATTGTGAACACGAGAGACACTGTGTTAACTTAAAACAGCGTCCCCTTAGATGTGCTTTCCAAAAGGCCTCAGGCGGGACGAGACTGATTTAAATAAAGAAAATTAGGCAAGTTTTTGCACTCGAGCTTCCCACACAACTAGGATTTGCCAAGCCTTTTGAGTCTAATCAGAACTACAATCACCAGCTTTACAAAGAGACTGACTCAGCGCGCGCGCACTTCCAGACTCACCAGCAAGGGCTGATTTTTTGGCTGACCACAGCAAACTGCCTCCTGAGCCGGTCAGCCCAAGAGTCCATCTACCTGGAAGCCATCCATCCAGCAACACTGGGCTACTGTGCATCTGCATCACTGTTTCACTTCATCACATGAAACACAAACCCATCGCTACAGGCATCGCAGTAACTGATACCGCACCGCTCAACTCAATGGGAGCAAATCAGAAACTCTATAGAGTACATATGAATAATAATAGGCTTTTTTGTTTCCTTTCCCAAGTGCTGACAGTTTGGAGGGGTATTTTTCCCACCACCACCACTGCTGGACTAGAACCACATTAATTTCAGCGTGCCAAGGCAAGCTGTTTGAGAAGCTTTCACGGCACATTTGGCTTAATAATCCAGGGTGGGGTTTTGGGGTTTTGTTTTGAATTGTCCAGGATTTGACAAGAAAATGAAAATGAAGGTTAAGATGTATAACTCTTAGGAAAATTATATTTTCAGCAAAAGATGGCAAGGCCACATCTAAAAGCTTTAACGAAAAATTCAAATCACCCTTTAAATCACCAGCAGCCTAAATAACTTCGCCCTGGCTCTGGATGTAAACTTTTATCAATTGGTAGTATACTGAGAAAACCACGTTTTCTCCTTCAGTTTCACATTAATCTTGGGTCACAGTTAAAACACAACCCTGCATCAACTTTTTTCTCCCCCCATTCCCTATTCATAGCCATTGCTGTGTTGGCTGAAACATTTATGGCCAGGACTGAGGAGCATTGACCAAGAGACCTACAAGGAACAAAAGCCTGCCAAGAGCCCAAAAGCAGCTCACCTTACAAAATCATCTAATCCCCAGCTCAGCTACTCCAGCAGCTCTACCAGCCATTCCAGGGCATTAGCAAAAGTAGTGATTGTTTGCTACCAAGTCAACGAAATTCAGAATTTGTTTAACCTTTCCTGTCTCAGATTTAGACCAGTATAAGAGGCAGCCCTCAAGTGCTACCAAGAGCATTCTATAATTCATACAATAGTTGAGTCACAGCAAACCAGCAGCCTGGCCAGGATAATGCACTGCTGAATGTACCTATATTTGCTTCTGCAAAGGGCTACAGTTTCCTTTTAACTATTCATAATGCTCTGCAACGTACTTGGATGTGTATACTGTACATACACATAGCAGATTTATTTGAGAAAATAACCACATCTCAGTAATTAGCTGATTGCAGTGCCTAAATGCTGCAGTTTTTAATGAGATGCTTTTTATGTGCATGGAGGTTTCTATTCTGTGTGTACACACAGATACACCCAGACACAAATAAACAAGGGCATGAGCTAAACAGTTTTAAACCAATACTGTCATAGAATGTTTGCACAACCCTGTAATTCCCCAATCATGTGCACATCTACACACAGGATTTATTTAGAGGCACGTCAAGCTAACAAATTTATTTGCTATCAGAAAATTTTATCATACACTTACCTGGGGCTTAGACCCAGATTCAGCAACAATGATTCAGCTTAGAAAACTACACAGCTCTGAGCAAACAAAGAGCCTCCCAAAGTCAAAGGAGCCGTGGCATTCCGATTACTTTGTCTGGATCGTGGCCTACAAGTCCAGTCCAACAAAGCCAAGCAAGCCTAAACCTGATGGCGTAAACTGAGCCCATCCGCTTCGCTGCAATTACCTGTGGCAATAAACACCACGGTCTAGGAAGCAGAGGCTTGCAGAAACAGGCCTCCAGAGAAACAACCAGCACCCTGAGGACTCCAGGCTCCGCTCCTCGTCCTTCCGTGGACTGTTCCAAGGAAGCCGAGCGGCTCACAACCAGGTATTGGACACCAATGTGTGCCGTGGCCTGGGCCACAGATCCACCAGGAGACCTGGATGGGCCCTGGGGAGTGAACTGCAATGAGGGCAAAGTCACAGAACTGAGGGTTAAGCCAACAGGAGTACATGCTTCCTTCATTTTAAAGCATATGTTTAACGGTTTCCTGGGTTAAAGCCAGGATGATCCATATCTTAGGAGATCAAGCACCTCCACCAGTCTTAGATCAAAAATTTATATGGCCGTGTCAGTGATACCATCAGCCTACAAGGACACATTTTAGCTCAGGATACAGGTAGTCTGATGGATTTTACCAGTCTAGTCAAGATGCACAAGCCATTTCCAAAGCAAAAACCCACTGGTTTTGGAGTGTTTTCTTACCAATTTAAATGGTAAGAAGGCCATCCCTCTCTACCTGAAGGTGGACATTAGGAGACTAATAAAACATTATTAAATAGATTTTAAGAAGTATATTGGGCTTCCAAGTAATGTCTCAAGAATAGTTATTTATTATATAAATCATCTTAATTTTATTATCTGGGCCCCAATCCCATGGTCTAAACAAACTGAAAAAGCAGTCTCACTAGACTCTATACATAATAGGGTCCATTACTCATACCAAACTGACTAAGCATCTTAGAAAGCCAATTTACAGAGAAAGTTTCCAAATTTCTCTAATCATGTATTTAAAAACTTAACAGAAAGACAGCAAGCAATTATAAATCATGTAGACATACTCAGAAATTTGTATCATTTTAAAAAGCAGACCAGAGTTCTAAGGAACAGCTTACTGCAACAGCCACTGAATTGATCACATTCCCTTCAGCATCTTTTTTGAATAATACCCATCTTAGCATTTGACATTTGTCTTCCTAGTAAAAAAAATTGCAAAATGCACTGCAGACAGACCACAATCCCCTGTAAACTGATGTTCAGGGACATCACTTTATCGATGGGGCGCACCTCAGCTTATCAAAACAACCCAAGAAAACCTGCTTCCTTTTCAAGTGCACATCAGATTTCCCTGATCTGTGCATTTACCAAACTGCATAAACACAGAATTGGTGGTTTGATGCAATCAGCACAGTGCCATTTAAAGCACAGCACATCACAGCACCCTTTAAGTCTTTTTGGAAATACCTCTGGCTGTTGAGCAGCACCAGCTTTCCACCAGTTGCTGCCCCACATGCTATTGCCAATCAGCTGCATTTGCTGTAGCGCATTCCAAAGTTTACTAATTAATCTCTGCACTAAACCTCACCGATGGCCGGTTGCCATTTGAAATGATCATCATCTTTTATTTAAAGACATAGAGACCCTGTGGTCAAACTCGGACCTTATTAGTAAAAAAAAGAAAAAAAAAAAAAAAAAAAGATGTGCCAAATTTCAGGTAATTAAATCCAGTATCAACTAGGGTTTTTTTAAAACTGGACAGAGGTAATTAGTAACAGTTTGAGGGCATTTATATCAGACACAGTCAGTTATTTCAATGTTAATTGTCAGGAATAGGGTGCACTCTTGCTTTTTGAGTTTGGAGCTACATTCAGCAGAGAGTATGAGATGCAAACTACTGGAAAAGAGAACATTTATTTCTTGCAAAACAGCCTGGATGCTTTGAAGTCGTGTGTTTTAACGATTCCAGCTCATTGCTACATTTCAGATGAGGTTTTAAACACGGATTTCAGGCAGCCCAACCTCTCACACCATTGTTCCAGGCTGCTCCCATTCAGCCCTGAGTACTGGCTCCCTGACCTTCACAATGACCTCTACAAAAGCAGTTGTGCATTTTACTGTGGTGTAAATCCTCACAGACAAGTCGAACCTGTTCTTTTTGGCATCCAGCCCTTTAGATGAATACTCTGCAGAGATTTATTATGAAAGGGGAATGAAGGGGCATTATTGCACAACAGTCATCCCTCACATACAGCTAAGTTCCATCTCTTACAACTTCTGAAGACTTTTAAATAAACAGATCATCTTAATTGCACAAATTCTTCTTGTTTCTCACCAATTTTCTGCAATTAAAATTTGCTGTTGTTTACAAAAAGGTAGACATGCCCAGAAAAAGGCATGTGTGCAAAGGTGTTTTCTATTATTATTAATAAGTAATATTCATATTTCCTGCTACTATACACAAGGGATTAGTGTTTCCTAAGCACACCATTCACTTACTACACTGAAGTATTATTCCACATTGTAGCAACACACATTGCCCTAAAAGGGTCCATTAATTATTTTTGTAATGCCATGAAGCTGCTGCAGGATATTAGATTGTCTCCATAAGAAATACACTCCTACGGTAAAATGATGAATGACGAAGTTTGCAGGTTTTTAATTAAATTTCAGAGCAGTAAGAATTCACAGAGTTGTTTTCCATGGCTTTAACTTAATACTTTGTGTGACCTTATGCAAATAATTAAAACAAAATTCAAGATTCCATTAATCAAACAAAATAAAGGCATAAAAAACTGTGAAAAGAGAAGATTTTATAAATTCAATGAATCTGTCTAAGTGGTCAGAGTAGTAACCCTGTCACTCACATCATCAACGTGCTTTCAGGTTTTCCAAATGATCCTTCAGCAAAACGTGCTCTCCTAGGGAAGGTGGGGAAACCAACATAAAAAAACCACCCAACCAAAGCTGCATTGATACTTCAATCCAAAAATCGTGTTCAAACTAGCTTTAGTCACTTGGTATTAACTACAACAGAAGCATTTTGACTGAAGCACATATTCCCTGATCTAAATCTCTGAATTCCCCTCAAAAGCTCCCTTCCCCCAACATCAGCTGTCACAGACAATTGACAATGCACACACACACATACCTCCCACTGCCAAAATAAGGACCTGCTGTGTGTGTCTCTCCCTGTCACCCACAGGCGATGTCAGGTAGGGGTTCTCTCTCCCCTTCCTAAAAGCCTCAGATGGCCATTCCTCAACTCTCCTGCTCCTCCTTTTGTGCCAGCAAAACCAAAGACAACAGAATGCACAACAGCAAAAACCTCCCCATGCAAAAGAATAAGAAAATACACTCTCTTCCCACCTCTTCCAGCTCCAGACTGCACTTTCACAGCTCCAGAGCTGCAGGCAGAGGTTTTCCCAAACAGAATATGCAGCAGTGGTTTTTACCCTCTAAATTCAGTTCCCACCTGCAGGTCCAACTCTGCCACCTCCAGCACAGCCCACTCCTTCATTTCTTAGCCTGAGGCTACCAGTGAGGCAGAACAGAGATGGGCTAAAGATAATAAAAGGTGAACCAGCATGGTCATACAGTGCTGTACTTAACAACAAAGATAAAGTATCCCCACTTCTAAAGGGAGGCTTCTTCCTACAGAAGCAATTCAACACTTTGAAAAGCTGCAGTTGCTACATAGTTTGCCTCTTCATAAATACACTAAATAAGAATTAAAGAGCAGCTACACTTATACTTCGGTCTTCATGACAAACAGAATAATCCTGATACCACCAATATTTTATTCAGGGTCCTTTTTAAAAAAAAATCCAAAGGTTTTTCAAACAGGTGATAGAGAGACTTAATGCCAAAGTTATACCTGGCAACTCAGCTACAGTTTAAGTTGGTTACACAAAGTCTAAAAGCAACTAATGGCTAAATGGGTACAACACTCTTCAAGAGTATTTCTTTAAATAGTATTACTTTCTTTAAAAGTATTACTTTAAAAGTAATTTATTTAAAGTATTAAAATTATTTAAATTTAAATATTAAAGTATTTATTTATTATTTATATTTAAATATTAAAGTATTAATATTATTTAAAGTATTTTAATTTCTTTAAAAGTATTACTTTAAAAGTGACACATCTGTTTAATTTTTGTATTTCAAATTCACTTAACTGACCAGACACAAAATAGGTTGAAAAGTAGCACAAAGCAAATGCTGTACATAACACTATCAATGAAACTGAACTGATGCAAAATCAAGCTTTAGTGTAAACTGCACCTTAAGGGAACTGTACTGTTTTGGGCTTTTTACCCCATGTTCCAAACAGATTTTAGAAGTGCCTGATATGAGATAAATTCTTGGCCTATCGCTAACTAGGCTTCAGATTCTACCTAAATTACCACGGGAATTCGATGTGGCATCATCCCATGAAGGGGCAGATTAAGGTGCCTCAGTGACACTGAACAGGTGAGGACAAAGGAAGGTTGAAGCTCCCATTGCAATCCCCTCTACATCCTCCCATCAGCTCTCAAGCCAAGCCCTCTTCCTCTCCCCCCCCCAAGAAAAGGAAACCCTTATCATGTTTTCTTGTAAACAAGGACGATGGGGAATCCTCAGCATGCAGGATAGTGCCACCCTTCTGGAAAGGCAGAAAATTCTTCAAATATTTACTAATTGATTATTCAAACGTTGCTGGTCTGAACCCAAAAGGCCTGTCACGGGGAAGCATTACAAGCTGGCCATCTTTACATACACTCTGGGATATATGTGATGTATGTGGCTTTTTTTTTTTAATGCTAGCCATGTACACGTGTCCACAGGTACCCAAGCACAGGCAGCCCCAAGTCCTGGTGCCAAGGAGTGCTCAAGGATGGTGAGGATCAGGTGCCTACACGGATCCCCTTTGGATCTGTCAGCACATCTACGCAGCCCAGCCCAGCAGCTCCTGGTTCCTGGAGCACTGCCTCCAACTGCAGACAATCATGTTTCTGTGATTCTCTCTCTATGCTTTGGAGAAGAGAGCAATGCTCTATTTATTTCTGCCTCTCTTTCAAGAGATGAAACAGGAGAATGGACCTCAGACTTAAAAATACATGCTGCTTTCCTCCTCTGCACAGCCCTCACTTTTAACTTGTTCCTCCCTCCAAACTTACCTTTCCACCATCTTCCTTGAGAGGTACATCTGTCTCCTGCAGGATCTACCTCACTGGCCCAGAATAATACAAGAACCATTATTCTTACACAAAATCATCGTTTTGTTTTCTATGAATCACGGCAAATGTTGCAAGTTCCAGTCTCCTGGCCCCCATCCAGCTAATTTAGATAGATGGTTCCACATGTGCTCTCTGTCCTTCCATTTCCTGCCCATACTGCTGCACACATTTGTCTAAGTGAGTCAAAGCAGGTTTCTCTGTAGTTACAATATTCTTTAGTACTTTATATTCTAGAAAAGAAGTCTGCATAAAACACAGCCTATTACCATGCTATTATCGACTTGGCAAGAGGCAGAGGATTTTACTGCTCTGCCACATGTACCACTGAACTGTAACACATCTCACAAACTACGCCTGAGCCTCACACTTTCCCAAAATACAAGAGTTACCGGTGTAGCAACTATTTTCAGATGCAGCAAAACAACAAACTAAACGAGTCAATTGTCCACTTTAATATATGCTCTTATTGGGGGTTTTCTCCTTTAAAATAAAAGCCTCAACAAACCCAAAACATTTAAGAGGAACAAAGATAAGCCAAACTTTCAAAGACCAAGGTGCTTCTTCACAAGGATAATTTCTCTTTCATTATTAGCCAATGCTGTCAATATTCCTTTCCAGAGACACCTTGACTGACACTCTGAGTTCACACTAGGTATATATGGGGACATTTACTTTTTGATGTACAATGCTGACTGCCTAAAACAAGATTCCTTTCTCCCACCCTCTGCACCTGAACAAACATTTTTAAGGAAAACCACTTTTGAAGTCTCCTTAGTACAGAACGTTGTCTCTTTGATCCAAATATATTTTGCTGCAAGTACCCTAGCACGATATGGGTGCACCTTGGATGGTAATAATGACTATTTAAAACTAGGGCTCACAACAGCTCATTTGAAATACAGCTTCACTGTTAAATGTATTTTTAATTCACAAATGTGCTGTTTTAAAGCTCAAAAGTCAACTCCACTGAGACCCTGTAGCAAACATTCATTTATTTGCTGTGTTCACTTGGGCAGGAGTTGAGGTGCAGAAATGTGGTACATGCACATGCAGCACAGCCTCAACCTACACACTGATGATTTTTTCTTTGTAGGAAATTAATATACTAGTAAGGCTGATGTACCTTGGAACAGAGATTAACACAAAACAGAAGATGCTGTGGGGAAACACAAGCCCTGAATCCTACACCCCTGCCTACAACCAGAATACTTGGTTAACCAGGTGTGGAGATGGCACATTTGAAACCCCTGCAGTCCTCAAAGACCAGACTTCTTACAGAGGAACTGAGCCAGACAGATGAGTACCAGAACCAAATCCTTCTGTCCTAGAGCTCCCCTATAATTCCCAATCTCATGCAGAAATCCCTCAGCCCTTCTCCCTAGACTCTCATCCCATGCACTCCCACCTGTCCTAAGTCTCCCCACTCAGAGTGATGGCACCATGTCTCCCCATGTTCCCCCCATCCCTCTGATCAGCTGCCCGTGCTTCCCCATCCCCCCAGCCCTGATCCCATGCTCTACCATGGCACCACTGCTGCTGCTGCCAGCACTTGGTACTGATTTCCCTGCCACGTTCTTCCAACCACTACCTCCTGCTACGACCACCCCTCTGTCCTTCTCTTGGCTCTCCTTGCATGACCCTTGAAGTCTGGCAAGAATTTCAGAAAAGCCAGATGTAGGCTGTGCTTACCCAAAATTTGTCTGAAGGTGGCCCTGAGAATAAGCATGGACACAACACAGGCATTTGGGAGATCTTTCATCTGTGCTGCGAGAACAACGTCCTCCACGCTGGAAAACAGACTCCCTTCATTGAGAAATGGAATAACCAGGAATAAAACCAGTCTGTGAGATAAGTCTGCACACACATGCCTGTCTTGCTCTCAAAGCAAGACAAACAGACACAGCCCAACTGGCCACTGCCTCAGAGGAATCTGTGAAGATGTTATCCCAGCTCTGCCATTCCAGGTCACCAGCACTCCTCCAGGTAAACAACGGAGAAGACGAAGGAATGACACAGAACTGCTTTGATCAGCAGCAACAGAAGAAAGGATTAGAAGAAAACATGTAATGTTCTCACAAATGCAGGCAAATGCTAGGAATAAAAGAATCATGGCAAAAAGGTCACACACTTTTCTATGCACATATACAAATTTACTACTTTAGCTTCCCTAAATGGATTCAAATCCTTCATTGAACTTATAACAATTCTTTAAATGTTCTTAATGCTCTCTTTAAAAGAATTTTCCTCTCTAAAAAGTCATCAGCTGATGAATGTCATTTCACATCTAGTCTGTAGAGTGGAGACAGTCTACCAAACATTTGCAGAAGAAATTTATGTTTTTATTGTTAAATGACAATTAAGGCACCTGAACTACTTTTTTTAATATCTAAATTCTAAAATATTTAGTTATGTGAAGTCCTCTTTAAAGAGTCATCTTCAGATAGTCATCTTCAAGTACATAATAACCTCCTACAAAAAAGCAAAGAACAACCTGCTCTTGGCACCTACCTAGGCAGAAAATGAACTTGCATCAGGTCAAGGAAACACACAGTTACTGAATTTCCCCCAAAATGTAAAAGCAAGGGCAGTAAGTGCTACCAGAGGCTGCCTGGGAGGCTGCAAAGCCTCCATCTCTCTGGAGGTCTTTAAGAACAGGTCAGACCAGTACCTGGCATGAAGTACCCCTGGCTCTGCCTCACAGTGGGGGGAAGGATCCCACGACCTCTCAAGACACCCTCCCAGAACTATGATTATACAATTTCACAAGTATCCATTGTAATTTTGGCACCAATGCTTCTCACTTTATTCATTTTGCTTCCGTGACTTAAAATTCCACACTCGCAGAGGAACTTTCCGCTCCCATTTTTTAATATCATCTCTACCAAGACACAGGAGACTCCTTATACTCACACTTTTGGACAAGTTATTTCTTTCTGTTTCACCCCAGCACTTCTTTCTGGTATGTTTACTTTTAAACAGTGCATCGAGCAGAGCCATTTAACAACTTTTTGCATCAAAAGTGTGGTTCAACAACTTTGCACCGCTCATTTAGCACGAACTCTTAAGATTTAACATTTATGATGCTTGCAACTCTTGGCCAAAGTATAGCATCAAAAGAGCATGTATGCACTGAATTGTATCTTGTTAAAAAGAACAGCAGCACTGAAAAAAGTTATATTGGAACAATCTATAAATGTGTTTACATTATATGAATGATTTGCTGTTCCTTCACAAGGCATGTAGGAAGTCAGCACTTCTCAAATGTGTAAAGTATTTCCATGTGCTTAAAGCATGATCTTTCCAAAACAAACAATGATTGAGAAATTTTTTATTATTCTTTATTTCCCTGCCAGCTGTTTTGTTGGACTCTCCTCTCAGCCACCTTCTTTCTTTCAGTCAGATCTCTCCTTACTGCTCATAGTAACACCTACTCAAGCAATGGTATATTCAGAGCTATAAGACTCAGAAATAGGAGGATCTCAGGCTGATTTAAATGGCATTTTCCTTAGAACACTCTACAAAGTGTCTTTGTGCTATTGTAGCTAGTGGCAGGTCTGGCTGTTGCTTGGGATGGAATTTGGGAGTCCTACATCAGGGCCTGAAGCCCAGTTCCTGATGCTCTATCCCAGTGCCTGCTCCCACACAAGCAAAGGAAGCAGTTGACAACCTGGCTGAACCCCTCCAGCAGCCTTCTCCCTACAAGCCTTTTCATGGGACCAAAACACGCTGCATGAACAGAGATGCACCTCTGCAAACAGATGTAAAGAGCTGGGCAAGCAAGTAAGCTTTTGGGGAACTCCATAAACCAAACAGATCACTTTAAAACCCAAAAAAACAACCAAAAAAACCTCGAAAAACCCCAAACCCCAAGAACAGTTCAATTCCAAAAAGTAACAGCTAAAGCTTAGACCTGCTCCACTGCTGGCTACAGCCACCCTAACAAGTACATCAGTTGTGCTGTTCACTCCTGTACAATTAACACTGTTGGCACTATTTCATTTACTAAATTCCAATCATTACAGCTGTGCAAACTTATGGGCCTGATTTGTATTTATACTAATATGTGTATATAAACATGTGCTGCTTTAGCCACGTAAAGGAGCCTTAAAGCAAATGAACAAATATTTATTTTAACAGAGCAGTATAAGAGAGACCAACCATAAAACAGAATCAGGTCAAGAAGTTCTGATTATGTCTGTCCACCAAACAGCTTAATTTCTGCTATGGCATCTTTCCTAAGGCATTCCAAACAGAAATCCTGCAGAGAGATATGGGGAGACATAGAACTGCATTTTCAAAATCCAGCCTCCTGTTCCAAGGCCCTCACTGTGTAAATGAGGTGAGGGGAATAACAAACACTATCATTTACTTTCGTCCTTTTTTCTCCAGAAATACTTCTTACCTACATTAGGAAAAAAAAAATCATTAAGTCAACATAATGTGCTGAATGTTTACGTACTTTGATATAACAGTAATTATTTAGTAAGGCCAGAACCCAATTAATGTTTTGGATTTCAGTCCGTGGGCTGGAGTGCAAAGGAAGCGTTCCGATGACAGATCACTTAAATAAAGTTTATCTGGCATACACTTCAAAACCAGAGTTCAAAAACTTAAAGCACAATTCTGCATGTATGTGTTTGACTCTTAACAAAACATCTTTCTTTAAACAGAGGGCTAGGGACTTAGTATGACAAATGTATTTACTATTGCTAATCATTCTCCAACGTGCCACTCGGAAGTTGCAATCATATTGTATATACAAGCCTATGAGATTTAAGTGAGCAGTATGGGGATCACAGGGCTGTGGATCATTTTTTAAATCCAGCGTGTTAGTCCTAACCTGAATTATATCATCCAGCATTTTTGGTGTCCCTCAGTTCATCTGTTTGAATTCTCTACCCACGTATTGTCAAAGACAGTGGAGATCCAGCAGCCACAGTTTCTTTTTCCTTTTTTCTTTTCAGAAATAGTATCCTTCTCAGCAGATCAATGCAGTGCTCATTGTTAAAAACAAGGCATTGTTATTGATGACAACAATCCAAAGCTAAAGCAATACACAATATATACTTTTATGAGGAATCAGGAAATGGTGCTTAGCAACTGCAGAATCCCACTTGTCACGGGGCAAGAATGCACAACCCCAAGAATCTCCACTCCAGGGAAGCTGTCTGGCAGGAATGCTCGTTCCCTGAGCACCTTCATTCAGAGACCTGCTGGAACACACTGTAACTGCCCTCTGCCTGGGACATCTGGCTTTCCTCTGCAAAGGAACTCAGCTTCATGGCACTGACAGCCAGCCCAGAGTGTCAGAGCACTGAGCTGGGACACAGTCACCACACACAGGCACCAAGACTGCGAGGGCAACGCAGCAGCCTCGTGGTACAGACCCACCTAATGCTCAGTGCCACTGGAAATTTTACCTTTACATGCATGCTCTCTAAACAAATACATCTATTCCGAAAAGATCAATACACCCAAACACACTAGCTCCTCTTGAAAGTAAGTGTTGTGATTTTGCTGTGATTCTAAACTACCAAGAGCTGTGAAAAGGAAAATATTCCACCCAGCTGTAAAAGAGAAATGTGTGCAGTGTGAGCCAAACGAAGATTAAAAACAAAACACCAATTAAACTCAAAATGGCATAGATCTCAAAGAAATCAATTCCATCTGAAGAGTTCCAGTCTGAAGACAGACCAGCTGAGCTAACAGTGGAGGGCTTGATTGACTGATTTATTTTTTTAACTTGAGGCAAAAACTAAAAGCACTTAAAAAAAAAAAAATGAAACAAACCACCACAACCCACACACCAAAACACACTACACGAAAACCGACAAACCAACCAACCAAACCAGAGCAGCAAGAGTTAGCAAAGCAAGGCTGAAAGGCTGAAACAGTCCCTAGACACACAGACAGGGTGGCAAAGCCCCCGTGGGAGCTGCAGAAAAGTTGTAGTCTAAACCACAGTGTGACACGCACCTCACTTACCTCAGAGTACCTGGCATATGTCTAAGCAACTTTGAAGGAGCACAACTGATTAAAAAGATATTTTGACAGACTTTTTTTGCATTTGGAACAGGATTTTGGATAATTGCTCCACGAGCTATAAAAGAAACAGACTGAAAAACAGGAGCAGCCGCTCAGGAGTTGTTTGCACAGGAAGCAATATTGCAGGAAAAGGCAATAATAAAGAACAGTTAATTTGACCTGAGCTGATGAGGTCAATGTTTTAAAAGAAATAGCTCCACATAACATAAAATAAGAATATTATTTCCCATCAGAATAATACTGCAAGTGTAACGCTGCATGAAATCTATTCCCTGACACTTGTTATGTGCAGCTTAGTGGTAACACGCATTCCTGAGGTGTCCTAGACATCCTGTGTCTGACACAAATCCATTCCTCTGAAACACTGATTCTGTGACTGCTCCCTCCTGCAAGCTCTGGCTGCCCTAGACTGCACACTGCTCTCCCCAGCATTCAGCTGCTAATAAGCCAAAACTACAAGAACTGGAATAAATCTGGGCAACGTTCAGACCCACAAAGTTATATTTAACATCGTTGCTGTGATTTGGGCAAGGGAAGCAGTAGCTGGAGCAGATATTTCACTCTTAATTTGCTGCCATTCAGGGGTGCTGTTGACAGGAGATGGAGCCCGGCTCAGCGGAAGAGCCACGGGGTTAGGAATTCAGTAGGGCTGGATCCTATTCCTTCTTCCTCCGCTGCTCTGCCGTTTAATCCTGGGCGAGAACATCCCCTCCGGGCATGTGGTTCCCCTCCCTCCCTGACACATCTATTTACACTGCAGATTCAGAGGGGCAGAGACCATCTTGGTAATGACGAAGCATGTACAGCACTCTTCACTAATATTTCTATTAATAAATATTCCCACTGCTATTAAGTAATAAAACAAAAATGATGGCAGAAAATGAAAGGTCAATGATGCGTTACATTAATTCTGAGGCATCCAGGGACAAAATGCAAAAAGGCAAACTCTCCCAAGTGGTAGCAGGCAAGAGGACACCTATGTTGTTTTCTTGAGTGTTTTGGCAATCCAATTAGAGGTAATTGGGTTTTTAACTACATGAGATTACTTCAGAAATACCATCACTAGAGGCGAAGTGTCCTGGGAGGCTGGGGGAAGGGAGAACAGGAACATTATACAACTGGAAGGAACAGAAAAGGGACAGCCTGAAACATGCTGGAGAGAGCATAAGCCTAAGGCACTCATTTTTTACAAATATGGAACTGGCTGGGCCACAGACTCAAAAGGTTCCATGTTCCCACACTAGTGAATTAAAGAGGAGCTAAATACGTCCACAATTCTATGCGTTTTTAACCACAACAGCAACGTAAAGCACAGATCTACAAGCACCAAAAGGTTCCTACAGTAAATGCCAGAGACATAAGAAGAAAACTGAATTCCTGTAACAAAATTAATTCCTGTTGCACTTGCAAACTGCCATTTTGTGTGTAATACATATGAGCACCTCTTTTACACCTCAAAATGAGCTTCACATTAAAGCTACCTCCCAACCAGAAATGGTCACTCCATTCACCAAGAAACAGAGGAACGATTCTCTTGCCAGACTTAGATTTGTTTTGCACCCCTGATAAGCCCTAGAAACATCATTCATTCCTAACAACCTTTGCTCTTTTTGACAGCTACTAAAATCTGAAGTACCAGAATTGACAGGAAATAGCATTTTTAGCACTACTGCAATGATTGCTACTTTTGTGGCTTTACACAGATTTGAGATTAAATAAGACTGTTTTAAATATTCAGATATGCTTAAAGTGTATTTCTTAATATGATGACCATGATAAGGAGAAAGCTCCAAAGCACTTCCATCCCCCCACTCACAGGGGTAAATCAAACTGATTGATTTGGAAGGTAAACTTGGTGCACAGAAGATAAAATTTACTGAAAAAGTTAAACAGCAGACTAGAGAGACAAACCCTGCTTCCACTTGAAAGGAGAAAAAAAAGAAGGAATTAAACAAAAGGAAAAGTGAAGGAGACCCTGTCCCCATGAACTAATTGTCTGTCTCGTGCTATAGGGGATGCTCTTGCTTAGCTTACAAGTGAAAGACATTCCCTCCTCCCCCTGCAAGCAGAGGAACTCACAGCACTAATATGACACCTTAAATGAGCCAACTTCCTTGAGCATTGCCCAGGAGACTAGAATGGACATGCCTCCTAATTCAGACACCGAGAAACATGTCCAATTAGCAGCCAGGCAGAAGAGCATCTCTGATCAAGGCCTTCCCAGGAAAAACACTCATGTTCAAGCCAGAAAAAAAACCAAACCCGTGGATTGCCACAACTGGCACACTTTTATAGCCTTTGTGTAAACACCAGCTTTGGATTAGCCAGCATCTCAGCTAGCTCTATCTGGATTCCTTTCTTTGGAAACAAAATTAAGGAAAACACCCACCAGAAAAGGTCAGTGACCAAACTACAAGGAAAAACTAAAAGCACGGGAGAAGAATGTACACAGTGATTCATTAAATGTGCGCTGCTGAAACTCTGACAGTGAGACAAGGCTTTTCCCAGAAATATACCGAATGAGCAGAACTGCTGAGCCAAACAGAGCACTAAGCTCTGCCAGGAGAGGTTTAGGTTGGATATTAGGAAGAAATTTTTTACAGACATTGGAATGGGCTGCCCAGGGAGGTGGTGGAGTCACCGTCCCTGGATGTTTTTTAGATAAGACTGGATGTGGCATCAGTGCCATGGTCTGGTAACCACGGCGGTGGTGGATCAAGGGTTGGACTTGATGATCTCAGAGGTCTTTTGCAACCCAGTAGATTTTATGATTCTATGATTAATTAGAACTATATTTCTTAAGAAATTCCCAGTACTCCCCTAGAGCTGCCCCTACCAATACAGGTAGTGTGAACCCCAATGGCTTAGAGAGGAGCAAACCCAAAGCAACTATAAAGAGCACAAAAAAAGCTCCACCTACTCCACGTGTACACCTACACAAAACTAATGAACTGAGCATCTCGGGTTCTTAGAAAAATACTCAGTTTGGAAAATACACTTATCAATAAGGTGAGTATCCAGGTGTGGATTCACCTCACACTGTCACCAGAATACACCATCAGGGATCATCAACCCCACCAAATCACGGGCAGTATTGCTTGTTACAAAACTAACTCTGCTCTGCACCCAGTAACTTGCGTTTGACTACAATAACTTTCCAAGACACACCCCAATCCTAATCTGAAAACATCAAGAATCAGAGATTTCGTTGCATTCCAGACTCAGCTTTAACAGTGAGGCCAATTAACCGGTGGAGCATTGTGAACTTTAGGTCTTACTCGTTCCTTCAGTTCCTATTTAGATCCAGTTTGTTTAACTGAGGTGACTGGATCTCGCTGCATTTAGGGCTGCACTGCTCAGATTTGGCATGTTCTGTGTGAAGGAGGTACTTACTGTAAATTGAGTCATACCTTAACCTTCTTCCAAACCAGAGGCAGATCACAGTAGAAAGCAGATCTTTCTGCCTTTGAATGGACTTTTGTCCATTTTGTGTTCTGATTTTTGCACTCAAAATGAAGTCAGTAGAACTCTCCAATCCGTGGCTCTTCCCAACACTGCACTCAGAAGGACAAGTCCTTTCCTATTTATTGCTGGGTTATTCACATACCCAAGGTCCACCCAGCACATGCTGTGACGAAGGGTCAAACTGCTTTACTTGCTTAGCTAAACTTCCAAATCCTCTTCACAATGCCTGTTATTTACCCTCCTATTTATAATTTTGTATTTAGCCATATTAGAACACATTCATTCAAATGAGGCCAGTTTGTCAAAGCAGCCCCTTAAACTGCCAATCTGCATATCATCCACAGCAATTCAACATCTGCTTCCAAGCACTGAGCTGTGTCCTAGCAGAACACCCACAGAACATTCTCATGCTGGGGAACCAACTACTTTAAAAATTACAATTAAGCCACTTAATATATTTATTGTCCAGAATCTCAATATTATTATTATTATTGTGTAATATAATCTCTATATACTTCTAAAAATTAAGTGTGATGTAATACCTAAATCAAGCCTCCTGTACAGAAAATATGCACACATTCACCTTTCTCAACAAAACCTCTAATTTTATCAGTGTAAAACTTTTGTTTGATGCAATCCATTTTCCATAAATAGCGGTCACCAACTTCAAATACTCCTATCCTTAACTTTATTGCTAAAAACATTAGTAGAAATAAATACAGTTAAATTGTTCGTTTTTAATTTAGGACTAAGCTCAATCAGGGTGAGGCATTTTTTTGTTTTCTGGGATTGAACAAATTAAATTATCTATTCACATTGGTATAGTAACAATTAGTTATCTGATGTATCCTCTATTATTCCAAATGCTAAGATTTAAATGTCGTGCTGCTAGAGATCTCTTCATCCAAGTCTTTAACCATTCCCAGATAAAGTGTACTTAGGGCTGCAGATCTCAAAATGTCCACTACCATATACAGCATTTAATATTAATTTATAAATGCATTAGAAAATACTTCCACTGTCCTGATCATGTAACATAAGGTTATCTTCCTTTTCCCAGGAGAAAGGCCACAGCAAGAAGAAGTACAGGCACTCAATTGGAGTATTTTTAAACAGAACAACAAACATTTTCTATCCACTGGCTTTCCTACACAAACAGAAAATATCTCACAAACCATATCAATCTCCCCCAGATTCTTAGACTTTAAAAGAAATTGGAAGAAGATCAATTTATAGAACAGGAAAACAAGAAAACAATCTACACAGCTTTGCAAAAGCTGGCACCACTTTTGGAAAAATGAGCTGCAAATGCTTCTACACTGCGAATACTTTGGCAGATAATGAACACAGTATAAATACTCCTGGCAAAAATAAATTGACTGCTGATAGGAAACTAATTTGATGCAAAGGTTTTTGCTTTGCTGCCTTGGGTATTGAGAAGGGTGGAGAGTGCTGGTTATTTTTAAGACATCGTTTACCATTATCAAAGTCTAAAATATGCAGGGATTTAAAAGAATACAAAACAGAAGACCAGTAAGGTGCAGAAAAGATCAGTAACTCATGCTCCCACCTCCAACTTTACATTTACACACAGAGGCTGACATGTATGTGCACCAAGTGGTGGTACAGAACAGGAATGCTGACAGTACTTCAGCTGCCACCAGAGTAGTGACACATTTGCAAGAGTATTTGTTGCTTTCTAGAGCCAAATAACAATGAAAATAATGTCCTTAACCTTGGCATAATTATCTAGATTGTCACCTTCATACTCACAGATTGCTCCAGTGCTTAAGTAAATCTGAAAAGAGTGAAGCCTATTCTTGAACTTCCAAAATTTCAACTTCCAGAATTGGTACAGAAACAAGAAAAACAATTCAAAGACACCACGATTTTGCAGGGAGAGAGGTATAGCTTGTTTTTTGACAACTATGCAATGAAAATGTTTCATATATTTGTGATGAGTGGGTCGTCTCAGTATTCCAATAATGAAATTCTTCGATTAATTCCTAATTACTTATTTAATTGGAAGAGAACAGGGTATTTAACATAATATGCAACTCAGGTTTAAATAACCTCTGAATTTCTTATGAGGAAACCCTTGGTCTTTTGAAAGGGCGTTAAAAGAAGAAACAAGCAAGTCTTACCATTTTGATGCCAGTGGAAAACGTGACTGGTTTGACAGGTTTGGGTTTTTCCAGTTGCATTTCTAGCTGAGTAGATCTGTCCTTATGCTGAGCTAAAAGCAGTGAAGCAGGAAGATCAGAGCTCTCCTGTAAACATACGAGGAACAAATCTGAATGCTAAACCAAAACAAATATTAATCAACACTACATAATCTTCAAAACTGCAAGCTGTGTCTGCAAGGCCATCACTAGGAGAGCAGGGTAATGCCAAGAATCCTTTAAGAAACAGTTTGCAGAAAAAGATCATTTTCAGTAATAAGAAAAAGCTGCAGCAACCCCATAAATCAGAGCAACCTGCAAACAACCATTTTTATAGAATCCACATTAAAGACAATATAACAGGCTCCTTATTCCAAGTGGCCAATGCAACTATATTTATTAAAATTAAAAAAAAAATTAGAACTTAATCAGAGAAGGAATAATACCAAGTAGTATAACTTGGATCAGATGTTTATCTAAGACACATTCTTTCTACCAATGAACTCAGACCAGTTTGAAATTGTTTCCCATTAGATTTCACCTGAGGCCGTTTGGAAATGATCCTTGCTCTGCTCTGCACAATGGCACTATTGTAAGTGCAACCAACAGCATATTTATTTTCTCCTTCAGCAACTTATTTTTAGGGAAGCCAGCCAATTTTTTTTTTTTTAAAAAATATATATAAAGTAGTAAAATGAATAGTTAAGCAAATGAACTACTTAAACTCTCAGGACAAAATGATTATTAACATACATATATGTAACTGCATTCCTGAGAGGGTCAGGAAATTATTGGCTAAGTAATTTTCTAAGAGGCTAATGCAACTATCCACACACACAGAGAAATCCTTGAGAATTCCTGGCTAGAACTGCCATAAAGTTGAGAGCAGGGAAGAAGTTCAGATGGATTCTTCCTGAGCTGCTCTAGTGCAGTATTTTATTCCTAAGGCCCTCAAATATCACATACACTTCTGTTTCAAAAACCAAGTAAACACTGAACTATGAAACCATATTTGTTACTCACAAAACTTCATTAACTGGACTGTGATTTTTTTTACTTAGTTCAAGGCAAGAAGTTGGATGTTTTTAATGCCATGACATGTTTTGCTGTTTTCATGGTATCCAAGAAAAATCTTCTGAAGTGATCACGAAGAACAGTCACATTATACACTGACTTTTCACATCACTTACCGGTCCTTTTTCCTCTCTATTTTTTGTTACACTCCCTTTATCTAACAAGCAGATTGCAAGTTAAAAGTAGAAAAACCTCACATGGCAAAATCTGCTCCAGAATTACAAATAGAACAACTAACACACATGATCCTACTCACATTTCTGTGATTAACTGGGAGGAGGAGAGGGCAGATGCTAAAAACCTAAACTGCAGTAAGTGACAGTAAGAGACATCTAATTTCTTTAGAACTTGAAGAAAACTTGGACCACGAATGCAACAGTTTACAGTCTGCTTCTTCCAAGAGTTGTACATCTCTAAACACCACACAGCAGCATATGCTGCCAGCTGCCAGAGGTTAAGGATGCTGAATTCTTTTAATCATCAGATCTAACATGTTGGGGGAGAAGGGAAGAGTGGGAAGAGATCTCTGGTTCATTTTGTCCTCTCGTATTCCTCAAACACTCACTGCATTTCTAACAAAATAAGTCAAGGAAGCCAATTTCGCACCAGCTTCTCGAGAGTTCTCACAATGCCCAGTAACCAGATTACACAACTGTGGGAAACCCACACCGTGCCAGCAAGGCACCACATCCTGATTGTTTGTCCTTCTGAGTGCACACAGAGCCCTTCTGTTAACTATTAACACACGTGAAAGTTCCAATGCTGTGAGCGTTTACCCACAGCAGCAATTTTCTGTATGGGAAAACAAACTGCTGGTTGTAGGCAACAACGGCTGAAAGATCGGTCTCAAAACCCACAAGGTTCTGGTAAAAGTGTGGATATGATGTCTTTAAGGCACCTTGCTCTTTGCTTGGCTCCAAGTTATGCCACAGCCCAGGGAAAACCTGCCTCTGCCATGTGCTGCAATCTCATTTTGCTTGTGGCTGGGAAGTGTCCTCTTGAAGAAGAGAGTGCAAGTCCCACAACACACAAGACATCTAAGAGCAGATGGAGAATCCTCTCTATATATGTGAGAGTGTTTATACAGCAAATAAAGAAAATGCCTTCAATCTTCCAATAACATATAAAATGCATTTGAGACTACAAGTCTAAATTACGACAAGGAGCTGTGCTTTTAAAGTGAGAGGTTTTATTGTAAAAGACGTCACTTAAAGTGAAGATACTA
Organism: Manacus candei; assembly: GCF_025592945.1. Classification (NCBI taxonomy): domain Eukaryota; kingdom Metazoa; phylum Chordata; class Aves; order Passeriformes; family Pipridae; genus Manacus; species Manacus candei. Next base: position 764,762 of record NW_026138161.1, on the reverse strand, counting down.
CAGCATCTAATTTAGTACTGGAGAGCAAAACAAGTACAGGACCAAACTGCTCTTCCAGTGGCCTGCAAAACTTGAGCCTCCACAATGCCTTGGTCACCTCTCCACCAAGTGACACCAGCTTTCCCCTCCCTGTTCCCAGCCAAGGATGGGTTCATGGAGCCTTGGCCCCAGGTCCAGTCCTTTCTGCAAGAGCTGCTGCACTCCCCAGGCTGACCAAAAACCAGAGCCTGCTGCACAACACTTTAAATGCCAAACACTTCTGTGCCTTTTTCCCTGCCTCTGGACTACCTAAATTACAGGCTCTTTGAAAGTGGCACAACATTCTCAAGCACTTTTGCAAACAACTGAGACCTTTACTCCATACAAAACCACCACAAATAACACATATGGACCACCAAGATGATTAGAGGGAAGGAGCACCTCTCCTATGAGAAAAGGCTGAGAGAATGGGGATAGTTCAGCCTGGAAAAGAGAAGGCTTTGTGGTGACCTAATTGCAGCCTTACAGTACCTGAAGGGAGCCTACAAGAAAGATGAAGACTATTTACAAGGGCCCAGAGTGACAAGACAGGGGAAATGGCTTTAAACTGAGAGAAAGTAGGTTTAGATTAGATATTGGAATAAATTCTTTACTGTGAGGGTGGTAAAACACTGGCACAGGTTGCCCACAGAAGCTGTGGATGCCCCATCCCTGTAAGTGTTCAAGGTCAGGTTGGATGGAGCTCTGAGCAATCTGGGATAGTGGAATGTTCCCTGCCCATGGCAGGGGGGGTTGGAACGAGATGGTCTTCAAGGACCCTTCCAATACAAGCACTTCTATGATTCTATGAGATTCACAGCTTCTTAGGATTTCAGCACCAAAGGAAGAAGAGGAAAGACCCAGTAACTCAACCTGCACCACACACAAAAAATTTGTCTTAAATTTTCTCTTGCTGTCCAGTGGCAAGGACAATCCCGGAAAAAAATTCCCAAGACCCAGGAGATCTGGGTTGTAGGTTGCCCAGACCAGGAGATCTATCCAAAAGAGAAGATTCAAAACCAACAGGTGAAATGTCAACTTCCCACCTTCCTCTGCACTCACAATCCTGCTCAGTCAGTGCTTTTGCCACTGGTATCTCTGTAGCCAGAAATTAATCTTTGTTGGTTTAGCAAAGAACCAGCGACCTTAGATACAAGATTATTTTTTTACACCTGATTCTTTACACTATTAATGCTTATGCTTGGCTTTTGCTGCATTTCTTAATTAAGTTTTACTCATGATCAGCTTCATTTTCAGATTTGCAGCACAGCATTAGAGGGACTTCAGAGACCATAGGAAATGTTTATTTGTTTAACAACCACTGGTTTTCCAGAGACTTTATAAGTCATTATACAAACACTTCAGTGCTGGTTTTATAAAGCTTTAGTATTACAAAACAAGTTTTGGCTCAAATTTAAGTTGACAGTGCCCCTTCAGAAACAGACACACAACTTGAAACTGCTCAGTTTCCTTTCTCAGCCTTTAAAAATCACCTTTATGTTGTTTTTAGAATATTAAGATATGTTTTAATAGCAATACATATGCAATCACAGTTAAAACTACCTATTTTAGTCATGTTTTAAGGATTATTTATAACCATTCTTTCTGAAAGCCATCTGGTGAAGGTTTCCAGTAAAACCTACTACTGTGTTAAAAAAAATAATAATAAAATAACCAAACACACATCACCACTGGTTTCTAGTTAGTTAAGAGTGTGTTTTAGAACAGGATTTAAGTAAGTCAGAAACCAGTTCAGAACCACATTCTGAGAAATTAAATTCAAATTCATAGTGGAGTTTTTATTAATTGATCCACTATTCCTAATTGTGTGAACTGTAAGCCCATTTACCTTTAAAGTGAAAATAGATTGCTGGATGTAAAGTTACAGACTTTGGGAATTTTCAAAGAACCTTTCTGCTCATCTCTGGTTTTGTCTAACAAAAATGAAACACCAGCTCCTTTCAGGAAAACCAATGACAGGTTGCCAGAACCCCTGGCTTGGAAAAAGGCAACTCTTCAAGAGGCCCTAAAACTTCTAAATTACAGTTCTATCCTCTCTCCTCATGTCACTGCCTTCTGCACTGGCTCAGAGAGGAACTCTTGTTTTTTCAGGAAAAGTAGAAAAGCATCTGTATCTTCAGTATAAACTGAGAATACAAAGCAGGAATTAACACTTTATTAGTGTGAGATGCATTGAAACAAGACAGAAATTCTGATTTATCTGATTTAAACATACCAAACAGCTTTAAACCACACTGAGTAGCTGAACACGTGTGTGTATGGATACATACTTCTTTTTTCTGCATTCCTTCAAGGAAATGTGTTACTACACACAGAGACTGTCCTCACAGGTGTTAGAGGACATGATTCTCTATGTGTGCACACATACTTGCACTGAAAATACTGCTTAAATAACACATTATTGAGCTTCTCTATGGTCACACTTCATTGCATTTTAGATGTAGAATCAGTAGTATTAACAGAGTTTAGTATTACAGAGTACTAACAGAGTTTCCAGGAGTAGCTTGAGTTTTTCTCCATTTGTCTGTACACCCCTCAAATGAACTCAAGCTTCGTTCACTTCAAAAGGAGCAACTCATACATGAGAAGTTGGAGTAAGAGAACACGACACACTCAAGGCAAGAATCTTTTCCTTTTATTAGTTTTTGAATACGAAGAGACCACTTATCATTTAGGTGCCCTGACCCATAAAGGGCTGACCAATGCTCAAATAACTCCTGAGGTTACTGCCCTCTGCTCTCCATCTCCATTGCAGAGGTGGCTGAGCTCATAAAGTAGCTCCTAATGACCATTTTGCTTCAACACACCAGACTATCAACCAGTATTCAGAACTGCTTAACAAGTCAACAGTGGGAGAGTCCAACTGAGCTTACAAATCCCAGATGCATTGTTCATCCAGCCCTTAGCTTAACAAAACCAGAGTTGTTTCCAACATTGAAATGAATAACACAAAACATGTAAGACAGAGAAACAGGGGCAGTTGGTTAACGGTGGGGAATTAACACGTGATAGAGATGAATGTCAGTGTACTGCTACTGAGCATCCAAAGCCTCTGGTTTTGTTACTCACCAGATCATCCAGGAGTGCCTGTTTATTCTTCCTTTTTATCATCTGCTGTAGCTGTTCTTCCTTCTGTATGAACAGTCTCCTTTGTTCGCTTTCCTGTCGCTCTACCTCCAGAGCCTCCTCCAGCTCTTCCTGCTCCCGTGTCTGAAAGGGAAATCAGAAATGGGCTCACAGCAAGTCCAGAGTTCCATTGCCTGCCAAAGGACCCAGGGCAGGCCACACAAGAGGAAGGCAGCCAAATTGTACCTTTTAAAGTAAAATTTTAGGTAGAATTTTAAGATGATTACGGCTGATTATTCTACCTCCTCTTATTGTCCAGTGTGGAGTTAGATTTTTAACTTACTGCTCTCTGCAGTTTGGATCCAACTCTTTAAAAGTTAGAGAATGACAACGGCATTTCCTTATATCTTCACCCTAAAAAGAACCCTTCTGTATTCCCACACATCTTACAACCCAAGTGATATAAGTAGGGTGACCAAAAATATAATCCCACAATACTGTTCCTGATCGTCCCCTCCATCAGTTGCATCTTCTGTGCAAAGCACACTCTGTGCTTATCAGTGGTGCAGAAGAAAAATAAGAAATTACACATAGGTGAATACTAATAGAGAAGCCTGTAAGTTAAAACATTTAAGCATGAACTGTAAAAAATGTCACAGTCTCAGAAAACTAGGAATTTTTCCTATAACCTGGATTGCAGCCATGTGACATGAGACAAAACAAAAGATTATTGGTAAAAAATTACTAGTTTTTGTTACAGATCTGTTTCTTGACAAGTCTTTTTTTAACCTGTAAACTATTAAGTTATTTGTATTTGAAAATCACAGTGAAATTAAAAACCAGAAGAGGGCTTAGTGACAGGGGAAAACAAAAAGGATTTTATAAAGAAGAGGGAATCAAAAGAACATCAGTTTTGTTGCAAGAAGGTAAAAACATATAGGAAACATTTTCCAAAACTTCCCATCCAAAAAGACTAAAGCAAAGGGAGATGCAGTAAAAACACCAAGATAATTAAAATTTTATAAAACTTAAATGGACGATTTATTGATGGAACCAGTTTCAGGAAAAGATCATTGCAGCCAAGAGCTCAGTAAAGTTTGTTCCAATCATAAAGTTCTCTCATAAAGCACAGCAATCTGATATTGGCCACAATATGCTGAAAAACATCCCTTTACCAGGTAGATCAAGCCAAGGGTCCCAGCAAGGCCCAGTATCTCCTGGATGCAAGAGCTGACAGATCTCATCACCTGCCACCAAGCCAACAGGAGCTGCTTCCATTCCATTATGAGCAGTGACACTGGTAAAATGCTGGTCACCAACCAGTGACCATCTGGAACTGGGTTCTCTTTGCATTGAATGGAAGGAAAAAACCAAAGCAAGAAAATCCCCAAGTTGCAAACTGAGGTGGTTTCTGAGAATTAAGGGATTTAGTTTGTTCGGTCAAAAGAACTGAAGAGCTCAGGGATGTCTTTAAGACATTCCAAGGCTCTTCCACGTTTATGTTTAAAGACTGCCTGGGATTTGCACTGAAACAGAAGAAAACTTGTAGGGAAGTGGTGACAGACCCAGACTGAAGAATCAGCCCAGAAAAATTATGGTCAGAAATAAGTAAACTGATATACAAATCTAAACCAGACTACACTACAGGAAAATGGAAGAATTATCATATGTCAGATCAAATTCTTTCTGAAAGGAAGACCAAGCAGAACAGTAAAACAGAAGAGAGACAAGTTCAATAGGCAGCAAGGGTTGTGTCCAGCCTAAAGATAATCTAAACACAGTCCTGATATCTGAAGAAAAAGGTGACAGTGAAGCCTGGAGTAAACTCAAGAAGACAAGTGGAAGAAGTAAATAAAAAGTGTAATAATGTTCCATCACATTCAGGAAAGGACAATCAAGAAAACATGCACATTCACATCACAGAACTTAGACAAAACTATTTCAAGACTGCACAAAGCAGCAAGTGAAATTAAATATCTAGTCACAAAGTAGGAAGTAACAGGTTACCCTGTGACTGGAGAACTGCAGGTATTTAAGGAAGAAGGCATGTTTGGAAAAGCTGTAGTTCATTCCAAGTGCAAGGCTTTTTAAAAATAACTAGTGCACATAAATATCTCTATATAAAAATCAATTTATAATGACAAGAACTTAGATAGTTCTCCACATTTTTCTTTTCCTAACCTGTCTACTTAAAGTTTCCTTGCATGGTCCTGCATCAAACTTACACATCTAATAGACGGGTTAGTACAAAAGTAGCAAAGTCATTAGGAACTGGCTACAAAGATGACAAATATGGCCTGTACTGACAGGAGAACAAACAGTTATTCAAATCCTGAGGTGACCTATTCAGTAACTTAATATTTTGGTTAATATTTCATAAGAATGACAAGCTCACAAAGACAAAAGTAGCAAAAGTGAGATCAAAATAACTTAAAAGGCCACAGATTTGGGGACATTAATTTGCGAGTTAGAAACCAAAGAGATGCACTGCTTGACAACTACTGACTGTGAACCTTCCTCATGACAGTGCTACAAGAGCACAGTTTTAGGATCATGTCAATGTATTTCCAACAGAGGTGGAAAACAGGCGTTTCTTTACAAGAGGCATTAAGATCTCAGCTGCAATACTGCACTCAACTCTGGTCCCTTCTGCTTACCAAACACAAATTCAAACTGGAACAGGTAAAGGGTAAGAAAAACACCATGAGAGACAGAAAATATCTATATTCCTCAGAAGCGAGCTATTACAATGGACAGAAAAATTTACATCAGCCCAAGAATGAAGGGACAATGACTGGCCAGGAGAGGTTTAGGAAAAAAATATTTGGACACCTTTTACCAGGTATGGAGCTAAGACATTCCAAAACCTGCCAAGAAGAGCTAGAGAGGGAAAGCAACCCTTCAGCTTTTGGGAGAGGGTTAAATTTATGGGCAACATCATGCAGTTTTTGTAATAGCTGCTGTGTCAAGTCTATTATTATATTTCAATTGTCGAAAAAGAAACGTTGAATGTTTCAAACGATGAAAAAGAAATAAAAGAGAAACGTCTCCAGATCTCCAGTGAGTCTGGATTCACACAGGTTTGCCCAGCTGCCACCAGCCAGCCTCCAGCACAGCAGAACTGTACAGTACAGAACACAGGAGGCCCTGGGGGGCTTGGTGGGCACAGGGTGTTATGGTGCTGCTTGACAGGGTCACACAGCTCCCGCACGGGCTGTCTGAGAGTCACCTCCACGAGGGGAAGGTGGGCTGCAGGCAAAGCACACTGCTAACAGAGTGACCCTCGAGGCTGCAGCTACATTGTAAAATAAGATGTGAAGCCAAAGCTTTGGCAGGTCTCTTCAAGCTCTGAAGCATAGGATATTGCACAGTGTCAGAGACAGGATAACAGATCAGAGATGGACCCCTAGGGAAATTTCCTTGCCTTTAAAAGGAAGAGGTTCAAACAAACATTTTTCAGATTCCAATCTCCTCCTGTGAAATCCTAGAGCTAAAGAAATCACTCAGAGTTTTGCCACAGACTTCAGGGGAGTGAGGATTTCACCCCTACTGATTTGAAAGCAAATCCTTAGTGCAACTGTAATACAAACACAGAACCTTGTTATGTCACACTCTGGGCAGACATTTTTGCTTCAAGAACCGATAACAGTGTGTATTTTTATACTGAAAAAATATTTAGCAGATTAAACTTGTCTTACAGGAATAAATGCCTGCAAGTTTATTTTAAAGAGCCAAAAGATATCTGAGCCATATTTTAATGAATGAATCTTCAACGAACCATGTGTTTTGCATACAGATCATATATACAATATTCCTGACGTTACTGTTATCAGCTCTTGAACAAGAGTTCTAATGTTTGTTTCAACATCTTTCATTCTGAATTTTGCATAAACCAGACCTGTGCTTTCCCTCAGTTTTATAACCCTCTCCTGGGAGCTTCCTAATGTCTGCGTCTGGATTCCTTTTTTCCGTCGGATGAGAAAGGAACGATTGTCCCGGTATAGGAATGAACTTCATCTCTCCTGGATATTGTCCAACGACACTGCCAGCACACATGCAGTGGTGATGTATTAGACACAGGCTTTACTGCCTTTCCCTCCTTTCAAGCTCTTCCCAAAGTGAAGCATAACTACATTTCAGCTATCAAACTAAATATTGAAATAGAAATCTGCATAGTGCTTTTAGCTTTGTTTTTAAGACACCACAGAAAGTACTTCACAAATCCTTTAATTCTTCAACTAATGAATAAAAATTGCAGAGGAGAAAAGTTAACTAACCAGTTTTAACTTATTCTTCTGAATGACTTCTTTGTTATCCTTTTGGTACAGCTCCATTTTCTTTTTGGTGTTCTCCAAGTCCACATTGTTGGTCAAGTTAAACACTACATAAAGAGAGAAAGCAAAAGTATTTAGGTCAGCATGCATGACTATGACAAAGAAATACTACTCTTATGTTCTCTATCCCTTCTAGCACCAGATATAAACATTGCAGCAGCAGAATTTACTTAAATGTGCTCAGTATAGACGGACACAATCTGCTAAGTCACTGCAAACTTCAAGAGAAGCCAGCAGAGTTCCTTCAGGTTTACGCATTTGTAGGAGAATAAAATCTGAGTCTTGCATCCTCTTTTGTGATACTGATCATGTTATTCAATAACATTGACCTTTTCAAGTAGCAGTTACAGCTAAGAACACAGTGATTCCTGTAAAATTAAATTACACCAAACACATACATATTAAGACAAAGTTAGAAATTAAGTCATTCTATTTCATAAAATTATCTAATGCACAAAGACTAGTCAGAGATTGTTTGAATTTTCAGGTATACACAAAAAATTCACATTGCTTGATAACTTAAAAGGCACCAATGTACAATTATCTTTCTTAGGAGGAATCTACAGATGCTTCCAGATTAATAGGTTAACTGACATTCTTTTGATGTCTCCCAATGGTGACAGAGTATATCTCATGTCATCATGAGCAAGGGGGGTTGGCCAGCAAGTTCCACAGTTTAGCACAACATTCCCAATTATCTACACATGGCACAGAAGATATCTCAAGAAATTGAACAGTGTCTATAATCTACAGTTTGAAAGATGCAGATGGTTTGGATGATTAGTAATTTGATACAATTCCTGAGCCTTTCACCTCTAGGTCACTGGTTCAGTTGAGGGTCAAGTGAATTCCAACTGAGAGCCGCTATCACTGGGAAGTTGCTTGGTGATCACCATCCAGAGTGGATGCTGGGCTCATGCCCATGGCCTTAGAGCTACTGAACACTCACAACACACAGCACTCAAAGCCTCCAAGAGCTTTGTCAAGAGCGGCGAAGAACTTTGCAGTGCTGTTGATAAATCCTTCACAAGCAAACAACCGCGTAGTGACTGCGCTCAGTCAGACCCTGAGCAAGGGAAGGAGGTTCTTGTGAACACACCAGCACAGGACTTGGAAGATTTTAGTCCAGTTCTCTCTTCCTAGGCTTTCAGGCAACCAGGGCCAAATGATCCCTGGGCACTTGCACCACTGCCAAGTCATTTGTACCAGTAAGGCTGCTAGAGAGGAACAGAAGGAAGCAGCATGAAGTCTGTTGTTACTCATCAGGATAGCTCACATCTCAGTTTGGGAAAGATTATATCCCTTCTTTCATCCTCTCCACAGTTAACATGGTAGAAATGTGCATTAGGAGGGTTCTAGGCAAACCAAACCATGAACAGCCTCGACTGGCAAACCAGCTGAGAGCAGCAAAGGAAACATCAAGAATTCAAAGGCAGGGAATAAATGGGGACGGGGGAAAAAGCAAGGAAATGCTCCAGTTGTAGGATACAGCTCAGTTCTACAAACCCAGCTGTACAGCCAAAAGGGGTACTCCTGCTCCTAGGTGCCTCCTCCCAGGCACAGGCTTCACTCTTTCCCCTGCTCTGACTCCAGAACACCCCTGGATGCTTTGCAGTGTCAACAGAAACAAAGGGGTCAGGCAAGAGCCAAAGATGGTACCACAGAAGTAATAAAAGTGTACAGATGGGAATAGGAATATTCTCTTTCCAGAAGTATTGGAGCACCACATCATTTTACAGTTATCAAAAGTATTTCCATTTGCCCTAACAGCAACAAAAAGGACTCAGTAAGATACAGCTGAAGGAATTCCTAACCTTAAGCAAAAAAATCCCTAAAACACTGTATCTATTTCCCCTCTCTTTTCCAAATAATAAACAGTATCAAGAGGACTGACATTTCAATTCAGCCTGGCTCATAAATCAGCTAAACTCCCCCAACCTCACCCCAGCATCTTCACTTCAGAAGGAAGATCTGAGATGGAGGCTGAGTTTGTGGTTCAAGAATTTCAGAATCAACACCTGAGTTCAATTTTTGAACTTTGCTACTGTTGCAGATCACTAAGCCTCTATACTAGAGGTCTCCCACTGGCAAGAACCAGGAAAAGGAGAATAAAGCTTCCTTTCTCCTATATATCACCTGCTGTATCTCCATACTATAGCTAAATGCAGCACTTATCCCTGTGGTCTTGATCTCATCTCAAGTGGAACCTCTGGGCACTGCCATAACCCAAACAAGCCATTCAAAGTCCAGCTCCTTGGTTTTTGGAAGCAAGTTACCCATTCCAAATGTTTGAGGGGTTTTTTTTATCTCCAAAAGGCATAACATTTTCCTATTTCATATCATGACAAACATACACTTTCAGGTTGTAGCAACCTCTCCTTAGTAAAACACATTACTTCAGTCTAAATTTTTTGTATTTTAATGGAGATTTGGCCTCCAAATTTCCAGCCTACAGTTCCCAACTGACAAGCACTTTTAATATTTGAGTATTAGGGCAGAGAAGAATTGTCATGTGAAAATGCTGGCACACAATCAGCCCAGGGCTCAGCAATGACAGCAGTTGCATGGGAATGTCAGCACTTCCTACAACTTAAATCCACACACCAGCTCTCTAAACTCTTCAATGACGACACAAGAAAGAAATAGCATATGAGACATGCTGTGCTAGCAGGATGCCCAGATGCCACCTTCAGGTGCAAGAGGAGGAGCAAGATGAGATGTCAAATTGCCTTTAGGCTCCTGAACATCTTGAGTATTTCTCTAAAAATAAATCCAGCAATAAGTTGATGATCCCTGTTTTGCAACTATTGCTGCTTGAAACATTCAGGCTTTGGTTTTTTACCCCTTTCTCAGTTATCTTTAATAGGTTCAACCAGTCACAATTCGGTCTGTAAAACCAAAAGCTTAAGACTTAAAACTCATACAAGGAGAGCAGGTAAGTTTTAAACATGTGCAAATGCCTACTTACAAAAGTGAGTGCATTTTCCAGTATTTATTGAGTATTTTGGTACCTGATAGGAAGTAACATTTCCATGTAAGGAATCTATTTCTTCATCAATGTTTGAGAAATCTTCAGCAGCCACCTGTACAGCCACCTTAAAAGCCCATTGCTCTGCTCACAGCAAGGTGAAAGACTTTATTTCCCCTTCTGTTTTTCTGCTGTGGTTGGAACCAAACCACAGATACAACTCTCCCAACAGTCAGATCTGCTCATACCCTCTCTGCTCAGTCCATCTGATTCTGCTCTGTCACTCAAGGATATTGTAGGACATCAGCAATCAGAAAGATTCAAACTTCCAGCATCCTCAAAAGGCCAGAGAAGATTTGTCCCAGTGAACATTGATGTACAGCGACTGATGAGGAACATTATCTTGGTCCTAAGCATCTGCTCCTCAACACTAGCTTGCCCACATTTCAAGAGTGAAAATACTGAAGAGGTACATTTTGTTGAAACAGTTGTAAAAAAGAGTGTAAAAAACCAATTTTTGAAACAGTGTAAAAAAGTGTAAAAAAAAAAAGTAGAACAGTGAAAAGTGTAGCAGTGTAACCTGGATGTCTCTGCATCAACATCAGTGTCAACAGCTGCCCTTTGATACAGGACAAAAGCATCTTCCCTCCTACAATAAGTACTCAGCAGCAAAGCAAACTCTGCCCTTTGACACTGCGTGGTTACCAGAGGCCAACCAGCCACCAAAACATCTTTCAACATATTTTCTAATAAATTTTTCATGAGCTTCAAATGTCTTTTCATCAATATTCACAGAATACAAGTTCTTGCCATTGTACCCTTGCAATTACAGCTGACAAGTCTATTTTGCAAGGGGCACTAGGCTACAAGAAAATAATTAAGAGATTATTTCTTTCTTTCTCTTGTCACCTCTTCCCTCAACGAGTTCCTTGACATCTAAAAACCAACAAATATCAAACCAAAGAACACAGTTGGTAATACTTGACATCTTACCTTTTAAATAGCTAGGACTAAGCAGCACTTTTTTATTTGGTCTGCTTTGAGTTTTGCCAGAAACTTATTTTAAATATAATTCTTCCTTTTTTCAAAAGCCCAACAACAACAACAACAACAACACAAAAAAAAAAAAAATATAAAACTAGAAGAACCAGAAAGGGTTAAAAATCCCTAACTCGTAAGCCACACCTACCCTGAAAAAATATTGGTGTAGATCTGAATATGAGTGGCAAAGCAGATGGCTGGTTTGAAAAGGTTTCAAAGAGAAGACAGACTTATTTTTGTCCATGTTGAAATATAGCATAAGCCGATATAAGAGGCCTGAAACCCTTCAGGGAAAAGAAACAGAAGCTGTTTTGTATGCAACAATTATTTATCTACTTATCCATCTCACATTGGTTGGTTTATAAAATGACTTGCCTTGAGACATCTGTTGAAGTGTAACAGGAAGACTATTGTGTTTTTCTGAAACATTTCATTCTATTTAGGTAAAACTCCCAACTTCTGAAATTCAGCCTCTACAGAGAGACTTTCACTGCTTTTCAAAATAACAACATTCATTATGGAATTCTACAATAAATGGAAAAATATTTTCCTAGCTATAAAAAAAGAAAATGAGAAACATTTTAATTATATGGCACAATCATTTGTCCAGAGACGTAGCAGTATGAATGAATATGACTCCACTACAGGACTCTAAGCCCATCAAAATCTCCATTTTAATCTCAGACTAAACATTATTAGCATTAGTTTGATATAAACAATATTCCTCCCATCCCACTACAAAAAACTCCTTAATAATCAGCTTCATAAAACCCCAGCTAGAGGTTGGGAATGGTAGAAGAGCAACTGCTTTGGGCAGAGGGAGACACAACCACACAGCCACACCCTCAGTCTGCCCAAGGAGTCCCAGGCTACTTTGGCACCTTCTCTTGGTGCTTTTGATGCCTGGTCCCTGTACTTTCAAGAGGGGTAGGAGAGGGGTGAGGTGGAAAACAGATGAAATAGATCATAACAGGTCCCTTCCAAACCACCAGTTCTGTGATTATAACAAAATAATTATCAAAAACAAAAGAAAACCCACAGATAAGCCAGAAAAGTCTAGTTAGGTATTAATAATTATTTCTGTTCATCCTCAGTTGTCTTCTACTGGGTCAATAATTTTCCAGAAAATTACCTTAGCATAGTCATAAATGATTGAATTCACTCAGCCCCATCAGTCTAAGAGAGACCATTTTGTCTGGAGCAGTGTGAAATCTTTGCTCAGATGAAATGACTGAAATGGTTCTTTGATAAAGCCACCCAGTTTCCAGTTGGGAAATTGCCTCTGTCAGGACCAGCAACACCATCCTCGAGAACACACACACACAGAAGGAAAAAAACAAACCACAAAACAATAAACAACACAACCCACAAGTGATCACAGATACCAAAACCCTTCCTATCCGAGGATCACTCGGGAGATAAATGTTCTGAGTAAGACAAGTCTTGAGGCAGCCGGTATTGCACAAAGTCTTGGGGGAGTAAGGAGATACAGGAATCCGAAGGACACAAATACAGCAGCCTCCTTCCAAGCTGAACTTACTGAATGTTTTTAAAAAGCAATAATTACTGCTAACAATTGTGTTGTGGGAATGCCTGCGGGCCTCACTCAGGTACCAGGAGAAGGGTGCCAGGCACATGCTGGGAGGCAGGTCCTGCTGGGAGAGCTTACACACAGGGTTTAAAAAAAACTGGGCACAGATATACTCTGGGGAAGAAGAAAACCTTTGGGGAAAGAAGAAAACCTTATAGAAATAACAAGCAAAGTTTGCATTATGTCCAGAAACTGCAACTTGTAGCATTACTCTAAGGTTTAACTTTGTCACTCTCATCATATGGGCACAGACCTGACTCATTCAGATGGATGTTGTCCACACCTTTCCCAAAGGCAGGTTTTAACCCTTTCACTTTATTTTTATTCCTAGTGTTAATGACAACAAACTGTGTTTACAGTGTTCTCAAATTGTCCAACTGATTTTTCTTCTGGCGAAAACTTGCTTTAAAATGTGGTTTTTATTTAAAGCCTTGTAACAACACATTTTAGCCCAAAGCATTATTTAGTGGCTACATTCTAAACCACTTCAAAAATGTGTTTTTTATAACAGAAATCTTAAAAGGTGACTACCCCAATGTTTGTTTGACCTTCCCACACACACGCTTCTGCTGTACCACCCAACTTTTCTATTTAAATAGGAAAAGTCTGTAAGTATAACACGGTTGATAAAAAAGGGGGAAAATGTGTTTCCAGTGAGGTCGTGTATCACATCAATGGAATAAGACAGTGCAATTGCTGCAAATATTTGGAAAAACTATCTGAATTGTGCCAGGGTCATATGAAGGTTACAAGTGATGCTTACACCTTGCCTCTGCTAAGCAATTATTTTATTTGAACTCCCACAACAACTCAAGAAACAAAACTTCCCAGTAAAGAGAAAACAAGGTAAAGCCACACTTTGACCCTCCTGCAGAAAAACTGAAAGTTTGGGGCAGGGGGAAAGAGGGGAAATCCAGTTCTCTGCCTCCCTACATTCCCAACCTGGCAGCTTGAACAACCACCACCAGCTACTCTCAACCTGCTGTACGTTGGCTCCACGAGGCAAAACTGCCCTGCACAACCAAATCCTTTCCTTCCCTTCTTGCAGCCCAGTCTCTCATGTGCACAAACCAGCAGGGAATTCACACACACACAAAAATGAAATAACTACTCTCTGCAGTATAATGTGAAGTGACCATACAGAGTCAAAGATACCCCCTTAACACATTATTCAGTCATGCCATTCTCCACATGCATTGGAAGAATCCACCAGACAACTTCCAGGTGCAGAAATCTGCCCAGGAGCACAGCAGGGAAGGGCTTGGGAGAGCAATATGTGTGCAGTGTGCTTTGTCACCAGGGAGAGAGAATAGGGCTTGAACTCTTGCCTAAAGTAGTGTTGTTGAGTCAAACTTGTCCTCTGGGATCTGTCTGGAGTTAGTAGATCACAAATGAACCCTTTGAAAGTGAAAACTAAGAGCCTTCTGACTGCACCCCTTTTTTCCTCTCATCACCCTGGCTGCTACATGAAGGAACTAAGAGGTAATCAGACTTCCTATTCCTTTAGTATTTTAGGTGTCCCTCTCAGGCAACTAACTCCAATTCCTAATGACTCTATCAAGCTTCTTCATTATGCATTTGCAGGGTCAACACAGTTATTGGCAAACTCACTCTTTTTCACAAGGTTACCAAGACCAGCTGGATTCCTGCTGCTTCTAAACCAAGTTCCCAGTGCAGACTTTGGAACCATTTGAAATGTAACCACCTAATCCCAAGAGCTGAAGAGTCATAACGTCCTGCACAAATTCATGAGATTCAGGCAATTTCAGGCAAGACTTCAAATCCCTTGCTGCAGATGCTGGAAACTGCAACAGCAGTAAGTGGGGCAACTGCATTTAATGCTACATAAATAAGAAGCTCTTTTCCCTTCCATAAGCACACAGATTCTTCCAGGATCCTCTGGCCAAGATGCAACCATTCTTTCTGCTCATTCCCTCCTTCCCCCATACCATTCAAAAAAATATACAAACAGAACTACACCCACATCATCTCCTCCAGATATTTGGACCCGTGTAAGTGTGGCTGGTGTTTCCCAGCCACACGATTTGGCTCTCCAGCCTCGGCCTTCTGATGCCAACAAAAACACGATACATTACTCACGGCAGTAAGTGTATTGGATACATTTCTACAAAACACCACAGTGCAAAGAGGAGCAAGGGCTCCTTTGAGAAACTGAAGGGGAGTGGCATCTCCATGTTTTCCTTCAAATCACATTCACTGCCCTTCCTGCATGCTCTAAGTCACCTCTTCTTCCTCCAGGTCAAAAAAAAAAGAAAAGCCTCAGAAGCTCATAAAAATCAAGAAACAAACCATTTAGGAGTCACTCCTTTGAACACATCCTTGTTTTTCTAAGCAAAATCCATCAGTCCACCATAAATCACAAGTCACCCTAACTAAGAAGAAAATAAACTCTGTTGATAACATTGTCCCTTCCCCAAAGGGCAAAGTTCTGCTTCAGCTAATCCAAAGAGAAAGAAGTCAACGTCTGTTCCTAAACCTCCTCCTTCTGCACAGCAACATAAAATGCTACCACAGTGGTATGTAAGGTCATCAGCTTCAAAGCAGCTTCAACTACTGTACTTGCAGAAGCAGAAATGATGAAAGACACCATATGGCTTCTGTCATGGTAGATAAAGCTAATGGAAGCATATAATGAAAATTTCAATTTCTCCTCTCTTTGTTTAATCTTTGCCAGTGTAGCACTGACAGTACCCTGCAAGCCTTTCTTTTCCAGCTATAAAGCACTGCTTCCTCTTTGGATTGTGTTCTTCCTCTGGTAGATAAAAAGTTTTACTCAACGATGCCCTACAGTTCAGCAAATATGATTAAAAGTGTGCAGAAAAAAGTAATTAGATAAAAATGTGATACTATGATAAATCCTATTACAGAAACTCAACTTAGACATTCTCATAGGCAGCTGAGTCAGAATAAAAAAGCCTATGGTCTCATGAGCACAGCACATCAAAAATGCAAGCATTAAGACTTACCAATTTCTTCTATTTCTTCCAGGAAATCATTATATTCATCTAAACTGGGAAAGTCTTCCTCTCTTTTATTGTATCTTTGAGAGAAGAGAAACAAGTATTTATACAACACACAAAGATGCAATTTCCATTCAACAAGGCTCTTGCTGCAAGCTGATTAAGTATTGATCTAGTTTTATCAACTATGTACTTTGTGGCTCCCAAACTGACCAACATACAGAGTCTTTCATGGGAAACAGAAGTGCTTGTTCCAAAGGAAAGGAGCCAGCCTGGAATAAATCAGTGCTATCTTTGCCTACTGTTTGCCAACTCCTTTTCCAGGGTTACAGGTAAACACGAGCAGAGAGGCCAAGACAGAGTCATTCCCAGTCAACCTCTTAACAAAGGCAGAGACAACAGTAACACCCACAGGAAAAAAAAAGAGGAAAAATAAGCTTTTCTAGAAGTATCGGAACAGGGAGTTTGGCTTTGTGCCAACAACAGAAAGCACATGTCAGCAGCAAACTGAAAATGCTATGCAATTATCTCATTTCATATCAATAGACCATTCCAGGACTCATATTCACCTCTTCATAGCTGGAAAAAGTAAAAAGATGAAGAGACAGCTGGCTAGAACATGGACAGCCTCTGAAAGTCAAGATGTGCAGGTTTTCTTCCCAAGAAAATACAAAGCTGAGATTCTGCCTGCTCCATGGACCACAACACCCAGGAGTATAAAAATCTAATCCCAAGCACTCAGGCAAAATTCCAATTTGGAGGCATTTTTCCTGCCTCCCAAAAAATAATCCAGTAAAACAAAGTGGGCCAAGCATTTTCCAGTGTTTTCTCTTCTAACTAAACTTCATTCCATGTTTAGTCAACTCAGTTGACTTCGTTCCAGTTTGACTTCTGTTAACTTTAGCAGACTTTAAAATCCAACAGCAAAATTATTATTGCTTTCCACATCAGCATCTTGGTATTCAGCAACACAGTTTCTCCACATCATCACCATGATTTATTTAGTATTGTACTAAATCGCAAATAAAAGGCTGCCAAGCTTACAATTTACCTGCACTTTCGTTTTTGCACACACAACTCTCTCTGGGTTTGTTACATTTCACCAGACCCTCTTCTATCAAACACCAACTGGCTCCCTTATTTTCGTTATAAAATGCTGTTTCTTGGCCACAAGGAGGGAGATGCAATTTCAGACCTCATCTATCTCAATTCCAAGAGCTTTCAAATCTGCATGACAGGTTAGTAACACCAGGCTTGTAGGGAACCATTTCCATTAACAATTGCTGTGTGAAGTTTAAAAACAATGTGAACTCTATTTTGTCCATTTTGATTTTTAAGGGAACCAGCCTTCAACTCTGAGAACAGGTCCCCAGGGAACAAAACAATCAAGGTCCTGTTTCTTGCCCTACTCCCATGTTGACCCCCTCAAAGGGAAAGCAGCTGTACTCCTCAACATCTAATCATCTCCATTTAGGAGGCAAGTCTTTGCCAAAGGAGGCCACATAGAAACACTCGTTTTCTAATGCTAAGCAGGAATCCCTCAAGGCTTAACTGAGAATTAAGTCCTCAGTCGTTGCATAAAATCAGATTCTTTGAAATCCCTCCATGATAAATGGAGTCAAGTTTTATTGTTTGTCACTTTAAAAAAAAAAATCTCCTCTGTACTACTGGAAAAGTCGATTTCTTAAAATTGTGATCCATGAAACACTTCCACCTTCTGTTCTTTAAACTGGTGACACTCACATTTTCAGCACTTTCTTCCGAATTTCCACTTCCTTGTCGACAGCAGGATCCTCGAAGAGCTGCACCCTGAAGTTACTCTTCCTCAGGGGGGTGTCACACTCGTGGCAGTTCCCAGCCCCTCTCACAAACAGCAGCTCCACGCAGCTCTCACACCTGCAGGGGAAAGGAAGGGGTGTGAGGGCAGACAGGTGTTCAACAAGGACTGACACACAGGACTGCCCCCCTTGTTTGCTGTTTGCACCCTACATCTCCCCCGGATTTCACCCCCAAGTGCAGCAGGAGGCCAGGGCTCTGCTCCACCGCTGAACGGAAACAATCTCGGCAGCACAAACACATTTATTCTCCCTGCCCAAACAACTCGGTCCCTTTGCTGGGACCCAAAGTTAATCCAAACAACGACGGGGTCTGTGTTGAGGGGAAGTTTGTTTACTGACACCATCAAACCCGTTTTGAACGGGCCATGCTGCAACATCCTCACTGGCTCTAAGCACCACCTTGCTGCACAAAAAGCCCTGATTATTTCCTGGTGTCACAGTGCAAGGGACAATTCAGTACAAGCACAGACACAAACCCTGCCCACAGCCTTCCAAGCATCTACCAGTCCTACCATAGAAGAACTGCTATAACAAACCTCAGCTAAACTTCAGGCAGGCAAAGCCAAAAGGACCAAAAAACCATTTCAGGCAGCAACCCAGCATTATGCAGCTTTCCTGTGCCTTCTGGTAATACTTTTAAAATTGCACATAAAATAAACTTTACACAGAGGCTGTACAGAAGTAAAGCAAAAATACCTTTCTGCTTTTATTTCTTTTGTCTTAACGAAGATTTCCTATTTTAATGTGACGCCTGCTGACCAGTCAGTTGGCATTTAATAAAGGAAGAACAAACGACAAAAAGGCCAATTTTAAAAAAATTACTTGGGTAGTAATAGTGTGCAAATATCTAGCAGAGGACAACACCTGCTGCAGTCATTTCCTACTGCTGGGGAGGCAAAGGAGTGCCTATTTATAGCTTTGCTATATTGAAGCCAAAACAGTTGTACATTAAGGGCTAAGTTGTGTTGCACCTTCATAAACCCAGCACAAAAGCTAAACAAGTCAAGAGAAACAACACTGACACAGTTGCGAAGGATCTTAAACAAAACTTTCACTCTGCTGACCTACCCCCAGCTAAACTGGTTCCAGTCCTTGCAAAGGCAGAGTCGAGGAGAGCCAACCAGTTTTACCCAGCTTCTGTTTTCAAGATTAGAAAGTGCAAAACAAACACAATTGTATCTCAGAATCAAAAAAAAAAAAAAAGAGGATTTTTTTTGTTGTTGTTAACACAAGGAGAACTTTCATTTTCAGCTTTGAAATGCATCTTGCACAGCAGCTGCCAATGTCAAAGAGCAGACCTTGAATTTAGTTGGGCATTTTCCTGCTCCAGAATTCCTTTAGTTAGAAAATGAAGTGTATTTATAAACACGAGTTATCTGGGAAAGGAAAGATCAAACTTTTTTAGCACACTAGGCCTGAAATTCACACGTTTCTGGGACACAGGCTCAAGAAAATAATGAAAAATTAGTATAATGAATATAAAGAAAACAATTTAGGTTCCCACTACAGAAGAAGCACTACTAAAGCAGGCAAGGCAGGGAAAGGGTTTTCTCCTTCCTCCCCCAACCTGTCCATGCATGCAAGGGCCCAACATAAGGACAGTTTCACTGTCCCCTTCATTTTGGCAGCTCGTGCTATTTATGTGTCTCTCTCAGTGCAGCAGCCACTGCACAGAAAAACCCTGTCTCTTCTTTCCTAAGTTATAGAAAAAGGAGTGTAAAGCTACAGAACTCAGCAGGTGCATCCAAGTGCAGGTGTCTGTATTGGTTTTTTGTCAAGGTATTGCCTAAGGACCAACAGAACAGGGGCTCCATGTGCAGGATATTATACACTGACAGTAGCACCTGAAATTACTTCACTCCCCCCTTCTCTAAATCAATATTTCAAGTTTACACAGGACTTGACTATGGAGAAAAATCCCTTCTTGGAAAAGCACTTCGTACAAGGGCTTCGATGCCTTCCCAAACTGAAACCACTGTTTCTAGGGCTGGAAAATAGCTTTCCATACATGAAAAGATGAGTCAACACCTCACTATGGGAATCCCACATCAGGTGATCACATTCCCGCTCACTCACGCACATCCACCCTTATATTTATCTGTAGATAATTCCTTCTCAACTCAAAGGGGGCTATGTGGGACAAGTCGAGGGCAGACCTGGACTCTGTCCACATCCTGCCTGCTCTCCATCTCCGGAGAGGTTTGATACACAGTTAGATCCCAAGCTTCCTTCCGGGCTCGTTCATTCTTGCCCCCACAAACCACAACCACTCTGCCAGCGACGGTGACGTTTGGTCCCACATTCCCATCTGATCCTTGAGGAAGGAAAAAAGCCATTTCCCAAATCCCACTCAGAGTTCCTTCTGGTTTCACTGCAGGCGGCAAAAGGCAGAGCACAGGCCAACATCAGGAAGGCAGACTTCTATAAAGACAGGTTTAATGAATTATTTCTTGTCTTGAAATAAAGATTTCAAAATGTGACTTGAAAAAAATTTACCTTGCACTGTAAAATTTAAAAATATAGCATGATTTTTTTTTTTGTCTGTGGTTTATTTATTTATTCAAGATATGTAGCAATTTCTGTGACTTCACCAAAGGTACCCAACTCAAACAAGTCAGACATCCTGGGCAGCAGAGGGACAGCCCAACACCACAACTGGTATTACAGAGCTGCTCATGGCACACAGACCATAGAATTTGGGAGGTCCTTCCATTTCTTTGCAAGTCCAACTCTTCCTGATAGGTCTTAGTGTAAAGACAGTTGACTGTGGAAGCAGGACATCATCCAGCGCATCTTTCATTACCCAACACATGCTTTCCCCAAATGAGCAAAGCACTAAAACACTTAATTCACCTTCAAATCAGGGCCAAAACAGATGGCCATAAGTTTTTTCAAATTAGAAGCCTTAAATTGGCAATTTTTTGTGTGCATGACAAATGTTCATGCTTAAAAATCAGGTCTATATATATTGGTTCAATACTGAGTATGCCTGAAGACAAGAGCTTCACATGAGACCTAAAACACTCAATGTGTGATACTGCTGATTCTCCTCTTCACACCAAGGTTTCACAGCCCCTGCAATCTGTATTCTATTTCACACACTAAGACATTTCATTACCTTTTGGATTTGAGTTTGCATCCTGAAGAATTGGTAATCAGGATGAAGATACCAGTAGAAAACGTCCAAGAAGTTACACACGCACAGAGACAGGGAAGCTACTTTTACAATTAGTAATGCCATCAACAGAAGCCATCACAGCACCTCCAGGAACAATAAAGTCAGTATGCTCATTCTCATTTCCATGGACACTGGCTTGATCTGTCTTGTTCTTCTCTTTCATCTCATGAAATATTAAACAAAAGGCTGGGTCTCTAAGCAGTCTAGAACAACACCACATTTTTGAGGAAAGCAAACAGTACAGTATCTAGATGGTTTGGCACCATCTGTGCACAAACAGCACTACATGCCCTCATGTCAATGTTCATGGACTTCAGGACCAGGATTGTACTAAAAATGCTTTTGGTAAACAAGCAGAGGTTCCTCTCCAGAAAACTGTTAAGATATTTATCAACTAAATTACACTTACTGGAACTAAGTGTTTGTTTTGGACAGAGTGTCTTCAAAGGTTACAAGATTTGTGCCCAATCCTGCATTCCCCACACATTCCCTTCGTGAAGGGATGATGGTAGATAAGGAATCAAGCCTCTGGGACGGTGAGCAGATTAAAATGGCTCACAAAATTAGCATAGCTCGATAGTGCTGCTCACTTTTCTAGCTTGGCTGGCAAGGGAGCAAGCAAAACAGAAGAGAGGAAGAGCTATTTTCACAAGTAGCAGAGTACAATATATTCTCTTATAAAACTGCAGATTCTGCTGAGCATTACAAAAATTTGCAGGGCTTTAGATATGCAGCCATTAATCATTTCAGGGGAAAAAAAAATCTTTCTGGTTTTTGCTGTTGACTAGGGATATTACAGAATGAGTTACTACCCTTCTTTACAAAGCCTGTTTTTAGTAGATACACTCATTAAACAGTATCAAATATTTAGAATCTCTAAGCCCCTCTTTCTTCAGCTTTTATAACCAAGATGTTTCTGTTAAGTAACTCACAAAACAAATAATCCTCTCCACTATGGAAAAACCAGTTTAGATTAAAAAATAATAATAGTCTTCAATACATAGCCAAGACCTGAACCACAGACAAGTGGAGTGGAAAGAATCAGCAAAAACGATGTGTTTTCACTTGTTCCTCAATTCTGATGTCAGAGGGAAATCTACTTACAGAAATGGAATGACTTGATTTATGGCAAGGGAACATTAAAAACCAACAGAAAACACACACATGAGAAAGCTTACAGAATGACATCTCGATTTTTTAAATCAAAGATGCTTCTAGAAACATCCCCAGGCTTTTTGCTTAGCTTGGGTTAGACAATTTCATGTTCTCCTACAGAGATACTTGAACTGAGACAAGAACGGCCCCCTTTGGAGGGAGCAGCTGCCAAACCTGTTTATTTCTCAACCTTCAGTACATTTAACAAATCCTCATAACCCACAGTGGTTCCTGCTACGTAGCCAAGAGCTCATCAACTATCTGCAGTTGGCCAGTGTAGGTTTATTTTCTGGGCTGATGGACTAAGAGGCACAGCCTAGAAGGCAGGTTCTTCCCAGAGTCTGTGGCAATGATGATGTCTGTGATTCAAAAAATCCAGAAGAAATGAGCAAAAGCAATTATCTCCCATGTTACAGCTTAGGGATCAAAAGCAGAGGGAAGAGAAAGAAGAGTGACTGCAATGAAATCAAGCACTTCCAAGAGCATCAGAATAAAGGAGCTTATGAGATCAGGAGCTCCCACATGAATAGGGAGTTAGGGACAAAAGTCTTTTCCCTTTCACACCTCAGCTTCAGCAATTCATAAATCCTTATTCAAGCACTTGCAGAAACTGCTGGCTCTGTGTTTTGGGCCATCTCTTCTCTGACTGCCAAATACAAGAGGGAGTTAGGAGGTAATACCAATTACTCTTTCCCTGGTCCCTGTTCAGATTCTGTGAAATCCCACCCATGGGGATTTTGCTGTTCTCACCTTGTAAGGAGACACCTCCAGAATGCTCTCAAAACCTTACCTGGCCAAAAAACCCACAATTGGTCTTGTCTTCAATTAATAAACCAACAGGTCTCACAAGCAGCCCATGAGCTACATAGAGACTACAGCTCATTATGGCAACAAGACACATCTCAGCTTTCCGGCAGAAATCAAAACTATCAATCAGTAGATATGAATTTTTGGGTTTTAAACACTGTTGATAAGCTACCTGCAGCTGTCTGCAGCTCCCTTCTCTTCAGCCCACAGTCACACTGCAACACGAAATCTCACAGATTACTTCACTAACATTTCATTTTTTTTCAGAAATATCAAGAGCTGATCTGAACCCCCTCCTTTAAGCAACAAAGCAAAACCAAACAGAGACTCCAATACTCTCCCTATATCTGTGTTATATCAATTCCCAGCATCATCTGCCACGCTGCTAAACACACAATCCTCCTTTTAGACTATTTATATCTTTTGGGAAAAGGATGCACGCACACACTTCTGTTTCATTTTTGTTCTGTCAGACAAGTTCTGCTCCGTATTGCAGAAAGGAGGAGGTTAAACGAGCCCAGACATCTCAAAAATGTAGGACACAGCCACAGTTAACCCTATTTTCCAAACACTCATGTACATACACTGCTATACAGACCCGTTCATCTCAGTTGCACTCACCAGAAAGAAAGCAGACCAGGTAGTGGTTGAACTACAGCCTTGACTGACTGGCATTTTAAGGAAAAAAAAATACATACTGATTCAATTAATAATAAACAGAAACATTTCCACCACCCATTGTGTTTCAACATCTCACTACAAAACCATTTCAAGTGGCTTGGACCTGACAAAAGAGTTTGCAGCAAGCTGAAACTTAACTCACATTTATCCAGTACAGATGAGCCTTTTGTTTTAATTCCAAAAAAAAAAAATTTAAACCTTTTATGGTATTAACTCTGGACAGTATAGAGAAAACATTTCTATAGGTATTTAAACAGAAGTACTTATTTATGAGATACTACTGCCTAGTCAATTAAGGACACAATCATAAAAACATGTCTTACAGCACCATTATGTCACTTTGGTCAAACAACAGGCCAGTACTTGACACTTCAAGAGCAGCTGTGTGGCATTGAGAAATAAGTGCTTTCACAATGATTAGGCACACCAAAACCGACCCAGAATTTACCCAATGTACCAGAACAACTACTCCAAATCCATTATGTTCTACTGGGCAAACACATGCACTAAAATAATAATTCAACTGTGTCAATAACCCTTCTATTATGCTTTATTCTCCTTGAATGAGAACTCTGCAAGTTCTCAGCAAACACCAAATTGGGTAGCTCTGAGGATCAGCAGCTGCCCACAGCACACCTGACCTTAAGGCACAATTACGAAATTTCCCGTCTGTCTAAGTTGCAGAAACTGCACTTTTTGAGACATGATCCAGCTCAACGTTGCCCATTGTCTCAAGACAAACATACTTATGGTTAACAAGTTTGAGATCCCACACAGAACTCCATCAAAGACACGTTGCTCCCTTCTCCTTCTGTATCCATGTGTTACCCCGTGAGAAAGCCCTGCACCAGGGCTGACAGGGCTGACTGCTGAAGTGCTCTAAGCATTCACTGACTCAGTTGTACCAAACACCTGCACACACAAGAAATCACACTGGGAAAAAAAATAAAACAGGGACAACAGAAAATAAACGCTCTGGGGACCCAAAATAGTCACGAAAAGAGTTTTACTTGATCCAAAACAAGGCTTTCACCTTCTGTCCTGTACTCTCAATGTATTTAGAGCGGGAACAGCATGTGGGAACAAGACAAGGAAATGCAGCTATATGGTAAAAGGGGAAAAACACTAAAAGGTATTTGTGGCATGATGGGATATCATGACCACATTACTGAGGGCTTGTCACAAGACACTCCCATATTTCATTCCTAATCTCAGAAAGTAAGAAGATAAAGTTGATAAGACACATCTGTAAGAGAACCAGGCATATGACCAAGGTTTTCCATAAAAACAACAGTGGTTTGGGGTCCCTATGGGACACATGTAAAGGTTTAAAACTCTCAAAAATCAAAATCTTGACCTGTCTCTTGCAAACATACCTGTTGAATGATCTGCATATGTTGGCTCATCTCTCGTGGCTTTTGGGAGGAACCAAGCCAAATTCCTGCCAAGAGCAGAGGCTTGTGTTTCACTGAAAGCATAAAAAGTACACAGTCCAGTTTCCTTAAGCTATTCAAACACAGACACAGTGTGGGTGTATTGTACACACAATTAAAAACGACTGAAAGAAACAGCCTATTGGGGCAGTAAGTGCATTGTCCATGTCCTGGACAGCTCTGAACCCCCTGTCAGTGCTAAAAAAGTCAAGTGATGTCCTCTCTATCACTGAACTTGCTCAGCTTGAAAAGACTGAAAGAACAAGTTTGCCATGACAAAGTGGGAGCTCCCGCATAAATCTTGGCTTATGATACAATAAAATCAACTGGTTTTACCTAATTTGTCAGAAATGGGTGATGGAACTCAAAGGTTAAGACACCAGCTCCCATTCTGAGGAGCAGCAAAAGTCCCAACAACCTTGAGTTTATATATGCAGCCCAGGAACACCAAAACTCTATCCCTACGTGTTACGTCAGCACCAATGCCAGAGAAGCTGCTGTAACCTGTCTTTGCACTGCTGTGCACTGTCCTTGCCCTGCTGTCCTCTCCAGCAGGCCAGAACAGCTTTTGTGCAGCCACATGGTTATTCTTTGGGTTACTTTTTGGGTTATTTTTCAGCCACACAAGCTTTCCCTTTGGGTTCACCACACAGGCAGGTCACAGTCTGAACAAGATCCTTGAACTAAGATCCAAGGGAAAGCCACTGGGTGGGAGGGCATAAAAATCTGCTTGTTCCTCTTCCCAATCTGAGTCAACAGCATCCTATGCTGTTTATTAACATTTCTCCTTCCCTTCCCTCTTACAAAGCTTTTGTGACATACTGAGCTAGTTTAGCTTGATCCAAAAGTATAAGGAGAAAGAATACAACCCATGAAGTGTTGATCATTATTCCAGGGTAACCTACAAGTTGCTTGATCAATATACCTCTAAAAAGGTGAGTGGAAGCCCAGTTAGAACACAACGAATGCAACAACACCTGGGATAGTAGACAGAGGATTAGTAGTATTTTTCAGGATTGCTAAAAATAAGAGAATCAAAAGAACAGGACAAATTATTTCAGAATACTTTAAACAAAGCACACAAGATTATTTTACAGTCAAGTCCTTCCACAATAGAAACAGAAGGCAACACAACTGAATGAAAATTCAAGCACTTGAAACAAGTCACAAAGTCACTGTGGGAGCTCATCATTTAAAGAGCACTACACAGAGGAAGAGACACCTCTATACCAATTAAATAGCACCTCGTGGTCCCTCTGCCATGAGGTGCAGTCATGAAAAGGGAACCCAAGGACACATCAGAAAAGCTGCTGTTGTCAGAAGGAGTTACCAGCAGGATGTGAGATTTCACCTGAAGTGATGTTTGCAGTTCTGGTCACTCACTCTCAAAACAGATGAGCTCATCCTATAAATGCACAAAAGGGCAACTAGATGATCACAAGATTTGGAAGACTGGCTTTTCAAGAGAAACAGCAGAAAAAGCTATTTAAACTAACACAAGTCCAACCAATAAAGTAAAAATTCATACTGGAAACTGTATTTCTCATCAGTCACCGTAGTGGGAGTCTGGAATCATAACCAACAGAAGTAACAGAACAAAAATTAGTTTAAAAAAAAAATTTACAATAATTAGTTTTTAAAAGTTCTCTAAGCTCCCAGGGAGGATCTGATGACCTGATTGTCTTCAGCAGGTAACTAGATTTGATAACAAAGAAGGTGCCTGCAGCGTTAGCCATCGTTGGTCCTGGTTACCTGCTCTAATGACTGAAACCCCGAGACAACGAGAGCTTAGGAAGAAAAATAAAGAAGGAGAAAAAAAAGCTACTATTACATGCATCTTTGATTACTGAAAAAGAAATTTTAAAGGATGACAAGCACAGCACAGATGTTCTAGCATCTGCTCCTTCTGCTCATAACAGAAACCACTCTGCCATCAGTCTAAAGCAGTCTCCACAAACTACACAGATTCATAATCTTTTATCAAACCCCAATTAATTTATCTTATCTGGCACACACCATAAAACATATAGGTCTGAGATCCAAATTTGATTCACTTGGATCCATTTTTTTCACGTTGTGGAAAAAGAAAGTAAGATCACACCATTCTGGTTGTCTCTAATAGCTGAAACAACAGCACAGAAGAAAACTACAGAATAAACATCCTCAGCTTGTCTTGTTTCAGATAAAACACGCAATTTAATATGGAGATGTATTCTACCAGCATGTAAAAAGTCTTTTCTGCAGCAAAGGGCGGTGATCATGACTCAACAAATCATCATTCCCGCCTCTTCATCAGTCCAACACAGCCTTAGGGAACAAACTGCTGCCTTTTCAATGAGACAGACCAAAAGCACCAGTAGCCTTTGAATAATAAGGACTCAGTAGCATTTTTGTTGTTGAGAGCACACTGGTTTCCCAGACTAATGTAGGTAATTTTACATCATATCCCAATTCCCAGCTGGAATTTCAATTGATTGGGGCATTATTTATTTCCTGCCCTAAAGCACCATTTAGAGTGACTTGCTAAATCTCTGTTGCCTTTACTATTACAATTTGAATAGCTGAATGTCAGAGAAGGAAAAATGATCTCTATGGAGTCCTTAAATACCTTACAGAGCAGAGCCTAAATTATTCTGAACCTTAAGTTGTAGAAAATCTCATCAGAAGAAAGAAAAACAAAGAAAAGACGCAACTTAATAACATTTTGTTGCCATCTTTCACCCAAATACAGACTTAATCCTCCAAGAAATAAGCCTAGGCAAGTATATGTTAAAAAGAAATGCTCTGACAAATCTACTTGTTTTTTTAACCTGAAAAAGTTAAAGGAGGTGTAAAGAACAAACCCAAAGCCAAGTAAAGCATCCCCTGTTGAAATGGATGGCTCGTTTAGGAGTGGCTGTGCTAACCTGTGCCTGAAGCTCATGTGTGTCCTATCACTTCCCAGAGCCAGCACTTTTGATCCATTAATGTTCTTTAGCAGCACAGGCACCTTCTCAGGCTCTGTGCCTGCATTCTCTGAAACTGTAGCACTAACAAATCCAGGAGCTAAAAATTCCTCCAGTTACAGTTGTAGTTTCAGTTTCTGTACCCAACAGATTTTTACCTCATTTTCTTTAAACGCTTCTTTATCTCACCAATCTTAATAACTGCAAAGAAGATATTCATTACAAAAGCCCAACAGTAGCAATTGAAACAGCTCTCCCACCTCCCTGGTCTCATTTGGGAATCTCCTACTTCCTACCAATTTTTAAGGGTCATTCCTCACTTCATTTTCACATAATCCCTAAACAACCATTATCACATCTTTTCTCAGCAGGAGATAAAATATAGACTGTGCTTCATAAACAGTGGAGACCTTAAGATTACATTCTTGGTGGGACACAGCACGATAAATATTTCAGGGATGTCTTGAAATATCCTACAATCTCCAACACGTGGCCAGTGAAACAAATCTCAAAAAATAAGTATGTTTTGACTTATTAAAAAAAAATAGAAGTAAAAACACACCAAAACCTCCCTCCCCCATCCCACACTGGCCACTGAGCAGGTCAGATTGCAATTTCCTTTTCAAGGGTGGCAGAGATCCTGACCTACTAAAAGCCTTGTAGGGAACATTTTTTTTTGCATTGTAAATTTAATCATTTCAAAAAATGCTCTTTCCTCAAGCATTTCCTTAAAAATAAACAGCAGTTGCTATTTCAGTACCTTAAACTAGTTGGTGAAAGTCACACAATCTTTTGGAAGCTAAATTATAAGGTTATATTCAATGCAACTACTTTTAGGTATTAAACAAAAAATAAGGAGGATGTGTCAGACCTTCATTAGCTACGCTGGCATCTCAGTCATTTCCTACAGACAGTAGGGAATAAAAACCCAGCCCTATTCCAGGGAAGCTGGAAGCAGCTTCACAGGTTATCAAACACAAAGGAGTAAGTGAGCAAACACATTACTCACCATACCCGAGGTGTAACACAAACCCTTCTCTCAAAGTTCCAGCACATTTTGAAGAACTTTATCATGATGAAATTTGTGACGTGTATTCATTCTTTTAGTATTTGTTAGCAGGAGAGGCAGTGAGGAGAATCAGTTGCAGAGGGAGCAGGAAGCAAGAAAACTTGTATTAAGGGAGGATCAAAAGCAAAAACAAAAAATTACATTTTAACAAAATACATTATATTCTTGTAAGTATTTATATCAGCACACGTTCTGCCACAAACCACACAAAGCAGAACACACCAGTGCAGTTACTCAGCAGTGGATGCACATTCTGGGACAAGAGGCAGGATGACACACAGCTGCCTCCCCACACTGGTGAGCTGATCAGGACCCAACTGTTGTCAAATGATTTGAAGTCAGATAAATATCCACAAATCTGTGCATCATTATGTGAAGCTCCTCCCGTGTATAAACGCCAAACCCGGAGCACAGATTTGCTGTTTGCTTGTTATTTGTGTGTGGAAATAGCTGGGAAGAAGGATTTTTTGGATGCCTGTTTTAGCACAAACCCCACCTGCCACCATCTGTGGGACTGGTCTAATTTACTCGTTATGCAGAATATTTTTGTTCATTCCTGTATCTGCATAATGATAACTACAAAAAGTTCTCCATTTCCATCCACTACTTCAGCAGCCAACCAAAATCCACCGTTATCCATGGTTAGAGGCACCATAGCCCACTAGTCCCACTGATCAAGTAAAAAGCCACTGAAAACAAGTAAGGAAATGGAAATCCGGCCCCAGACAATATTTGAGCTGATGTGTTTCACCCAAACATCAGCTGAGGAACACTCAACAATGCTCCAGGTTCTCCCATAAACACCACACTGCTCCATAATTACAGGGAATCTGTGCAGGTACTGAAAAGCAGCATTTGTTTAGGCTCACAACTGTATTAAGGCCATGTGTAAAGAACATTGTTCCTAGCCTGAGAAACAGCGAACAGCATTCTCCTTCTCCATATAAATCACACACAGTAAATGCTTGATATTATCTAGTGCCACTAAAGCAGTCAAATTAAAACAAATCAGGAGCATACACCCTCCAGCACACAACTCTGGGAAGATCAAAAGCCTTTGAACACAGAATTTCATGCTTTTCACATGCTCCTAGTCTAATCCAAATGATAAGCTTATACACAGTAATGAAAAGGATTTTTTCACAACCGCTCACTCAAAATATAAAAACCAACACATCTATTTTCCACATGACTTTCTGATTCTGCAGATCCTCCCATAAAGCAACGGGCACTAGCAAATTCCATGATGACCAGATGGGAGACCCAGTGAAGAAACCCAAAAAAAAGCAAAGGATAAGCCTTTCAGAAAGCAATGACCCCTCCAGTTCCTGACATTTCGGAGATGCCCGCTAACACTGACCACCTTTAACCTTCTTGGCCAAAGTAACCTGCATGTGTGCAAAATACATCATTCTCTCTACACAAAAATGAATCTCTAAGGAGATCCCAGACTAAAATATTCTCATCATTTTATGGAATTATGTATTCCAATGAATTATTGGGCTCAATCCTGCAAGCTTAATGCACAAGCTGTCCTTGATGGCCAACAGGGGATAACCTGGGCAAACAAGGCTCCTTCCATCCAGGCTTTTCAGAACAGTTGTGTGACATTTCAAGGCCAGGTCGGGTGGGGCTTGGAACAACCTGGTCCATGAGAAGGTATCCCTGCCCACAGCATGGGTGTTGGACTGAGATTATCTTTAAGGTCCCTTCCAACCCAAACCATTCTATGATTCCACGTTGATATGAAATCTGTGCTTTTCTGGCTTGAAAGCTCAGTGCTGTGGCACACATTTGGGGAGGTGATTCCTTTCATGCTGAGGACCACAACTGTAACACTGTCACACAGACAATTTCACCTCCCCACCAACACCTAAGATTAGCAAGCAGTCTACTTCATATAAATCTACTCCTGCTATTTATAATATCAATTTTTTAAAGTTCTCTAAAGCTCTCAGACTCCCACGAACTTCAAGCACTTCCTTAATTTTCCAACTCTTACCTGAAGTGCAATCCAAGCTGCTTCCACCCCCTCAAATCACATGCAACATTTTGGACAGACATCTAAGGTGTTTACCAGTGTTTTCTCCAAGAAACATTAGGATGCTATAGAGAAGTTGATCACCTTGCCTACTTACACAAAGGACATAAGCCAAGTTTACTGATCAAAAATAAAACAAAGGCAGGTAAAGATAAAGAAAAGATAGGTCTTTTGCAGATCCTGAAGTCTGTACCCTGGCTATTGCACTCAACAATTAAACCCTGAAAAGAATGCAGTTACAGACCCAGGCTGTGGTTCATGACTCATGGTACCATTGTGCAACACAAGTATCTGAAAACCAACTGCAGCTCATCTGAAAAAGCCATTTACAGCCCACCAGCCTACCCAGGGCACAAAACACCATACTGGGGTGTTTTCCTTGGAAAACCCTGTAAAACGAGTTTGGTGACACCCACTGCAGCACGACCTGAATCCAATGTACAAAGTCAACCAGTTTAACAAAATTCCCCAGTAAAAAACATGCTATGGTTGGTGATCCTAGGGATGTACATAAGATTCTCCCTTCTTTCTCCTTCTTTTAAGACACCTTTCCATATCTCTTTATGCTTAGTGCTGTATCTCCACCACAACATGCTGAGTCTTCAAAACCATTTTGTATTAAAAAATAGAATACATGACTCAGATGGTTTTAAGACATATATGCTTACTCAGTATTCCACCCAAAAATATCACCTTAACAGCAATATATATTATAGGTTCCAGAACTGACAAGTACTTGTTTGCAAAACTTTCCAGTGATAGAACTGAGGCATCTGTGAAATACTGGGTTTTCTGCAGAAATCAGCATTATTAAACACTGGAAGGGAATTTCATTGCTGTTATGTAAATTTAACACAACAGAATACCAAGATGATCAATTTTCACCTTTTATCTGAAAGTGCTTTCATGGAACAAAGAAAGATGCTCTCCCCCACAAAGGGATATTTTCTGCTGGTCATTCCCTCTTATCTGGTTGCTGAAGACCTTGACAACACTCTCACTTCTCAGGGCAGCTGCCCTTAACCACATAGACACAATGACACCCAACTCCTATCCAGGCTCTACAGGTGGAAGTAAATCTCAGTCAAATTCTCACAGGCTTAAAATTATAAACTGCTAAAACTGTGGGAATGTGTATAGTGGAGGTAGCTTAAACATAATACATTTTAATTGCATGAAGATGTGAATGCACTAATAAGATAATGGTATGTTTTGGTTCTGCAGCAATTGTCACTTTGGGCACAGTGTCAGACAGTTCAAACTGTCACCAGCACCTGCCTCGTACCCCCACCTACACAGCAGTGAACAGTGAAAGACA
The DNA here is from genome assembly GCF_025592945.1 of Manacus candei. NCBI lineage: Eukaryota > Metazoa > Chordata > Aves > Passeriformes > Pipridae > Manacus > Manacus candei. The sequence goes on along the minus strand of NW_026138161.1, from coordinate 732,277 downwards.
AACCCAAGTGATTTCTGCTCAGCAGCTTTCAGCAAAACCAGATTCAAGTGAAGCTCAATGGTCCATTAAATGGCCATGCCAAAAGAGGTTCTTTGGTTTTGACAATATACAATTAAGTCACTTTTCCCATCCCCAACATACCAGTTTAACAGGCATGTTAGCACTCAGTACTTCAGCATAAGTAAGCTAAAAATGTGTGGCTAAACAACAGCTCCCAGCTTGTACATTCTCAGACATAACATGTCAAAATGTGAATATATTCAGGTCTTTTTTACTATTTAAAAAAAAAAAAAAAAAAGTGGCCTAATCCTTAAGCCAGTTACTACTGGGAGAGCTGAAGTGGTTTCACGGTCCTTTGGAAACTGAGGTCTCAAGGAAGGAGTGGAAACAATATTTGGTGGGCTTCAAGGGGGTCTTGGATTCAGCTCCATATACTTATTTGAACAGTCCCACAGGTATCACCAGTAAATAAAAACTCTGTTCATTACTGTTTGCAAGACCAGGCCTCTCAAGACAACGGCCTACTGAAAGCAAACAGAAAAACCTCAGAACACAGAAAGGAGAAAAGAAGAAAGACAGATACAGACTTGAGAAAACACTTACTACATGTGCTGGATAATTCCCATGTAACTGGAGGTTTTGCTTTCCCTAGCAACGCAGTGTGGATCCAGGACTGCCCAACATTCCCCTCTCCAAGCAGCCCTAGCAGTGAGGCTACACACCAAATATTGTGGAAAACTCATCAGGAACTCCTTTTCACTTGTTCTTTTCTACAAACAAATACTCTCCAATCTTTGTTCAGAAACAAAGGCTATAAAGACTAATAGATTATTAAAGGGAAACCTGAATACTCTTTCAGAAAAGTGAGAGCCTAAACTTGACATAAAACTCGGCACAACAGACCACAACCCTGCTCTGTTTCACTCCCAATACCAGCAACGATCTTTCCACCACTAAAAACAAGAGGTATTTCTTCATGCTCTTCAGCAATGACTTGTCAACCATCAAATTCACATGAGGCAGAAAAGCAAGGACAAAACTGCATTGCCCAAAGGACTGGTCCAAGACATGGAGTCTTTCGCTCCCTGTTCTGGAGGCAAAAGTGCACAAATTTGGGCAAAGTACCAAAAATACAGACACACTCGCTGCTGGTTGTCCTCCCTGAAGATCACCTTGCTGTAAAGGTCACAGAGCAGAAATGCTTCCTCTGTGTTTCACAGGCTGCTGATGCCACCTGGGGAAAATGCGTCAAGCCAGTCACTCCCAGAGCATTACAGAAAACCGGTTACAGGACAAAAGCCTTCCTCAGCTTTGAGGAGTGTTTACAAATGTGATGAATGCCAGTGTGTCCTAGCATGCCAGCTTGAAAATAAGTCAAGCACCTGGCCCTCAGCACAAAAGGCTGACTCACCTGTACAGCATCTAGTACACTTTGAAAAGACCCCGAGTTTAGCGCTTGCGGGGACACAAAGTACTTTCAGGAGGCTGATGGGAGCGTGACTTTTCCTGTCCTTCTCTCCACCTGCACCATAAAGTTGTGGGATGGCTTCCCAAGCCAGGGGACAAAGATGACTTGCATTGTGATCCCTCTGATAGTGCACAGACACCCCCTGACACCAGCTCACCTGTTCTGCTCCACGGGGGGGAAAGGGGAAGAAAAACAGCACAGAGATTAAAAGCCACAAATACTTAAATCTATGCTCCATGAATCTCTAACTCCGGTGTTATTCCCCATCCCATCCTGCAGCTCCACTGAAAACTAACCCACAGAAGTGAGCAAGCACTTCAGCAGGATACACTCTGTATCAACTAACTCAGGAAGAAACTGTGCTTTTCTTATTGCCACTGTATCTTCACCTTCCCTGCTCAAATCCACCTACTTTTTAGACTACAGCTCATTCAAGGATTTTTCCTCTCCCTGCAGAGTCCCCTAAGTTGGGACTCATGAAAGGTCTTCTGGCTGCTACCAATGTAAACAATGCTAAAAAATAAATCAAAAAAAATAGAAAAAGCAGATTGGTAGTAACAGTTGCGATGCAAAGATCAAACGCGCTTCACTGTCATTCCTGTTACCTTTCAAAACAACTATTGCTTTGTATTATCTTCACTTTCATTTATGTAGAGAAGAAAAATAAGCCAAACAAAAACCATCACTCTTATCAAGGACCATACTGAGCACCCTCCTGAGTAATCTCTTGTACCAGCTTTTCATTCACACTGGTGACAATTTCAGAAATCCACTGTAAACCAAATCCCCCTGCCCAAGCTTTGAAAGGACCATGAGAAGACCTGAATGAGATGAGATCTGAAAACTCTCCCCACTCCAAGAAGAAAGTTGTCTCCTCCCCAGCACAGCTCTTTCCAAATTGCAACACTTTCAGTAATCCACAAATGATCCTTTTATTTTCAGGAACAAACTTTACATAACATGAAGAGGCAGTTCCTTGGGATTTGTTTAAGCTAAATCCAAATCCAAGCTATAAGTGTTTGAGCAAAAGGCAAATAGAGCCTCTGCAAGCTCAGGTTGTAAACTAAAACAAACATCTTGACTCCCACAGCATGTACTGGGGAGGTTGTGTGGGATCACCTGAGATCAAAGTTTTTTCTGCATGGGTGACACACACCTACCCCTTTCTGTAGAAATGTTACCAGGACAGCGCTGTCCTGGCACAGCACTGAAGTTATCAACAAAGACACATACAGGTATCTAATATAGATTTATGTATTTATTTTTACTGGCATCAAATATGGCTACTACAAATGCAAAGGAATGCATGGCTAGTCCTACAGCAGCTTATCCTACTTTTAGATCTGGGCTGCCAGAGATTCCCACCCCATATTCAAGCCCTGCACCTCTAGAGCAGCACACCTGCCCAGGAGTAGCACGAGGAGCTAATTAGCTGATAACTAAAACGCTAAAAATTGATCACCTTCCTGAACTGGTTCACCATTCAGTGCCAGGAAAAAGTGTTGAAACAGAAGGAGAGGACAGGCATGTGACACAGGGAACACCTGGATTTCAATCAGCTGGAGTAACCGTGGAGACTCAGGTGAAAGTCAAAACACACCTGCAGCCACTAATTTTTATTCTGTCTCTTAACCACACCACTTCTCTTTTGTTGCCTTTATACATAAAAGGCACAACCAGTGACGTCTGATCATGTACAAAGCATAAAAATATTCTACACCAGCATGGCCAGTCACAAAGCTCATTTGTGCTAGAAGCAGAGTGTGGGAAGAGTCACAACGTTTTGAGCACAAGCAACAATACCACCGAAAGGGCACGACCACAGATGCTTGGCAAAGCACAACCCTTCTGCTCTAATTCAGCTTAAAAATGCACAGACAAAACCTGCACGTGAAGCCACAGGGCTGCCAAAGTGTCCCAGAAATCACACAGAGGGGCAGCTGCACCAGGTTTCGCCTGGTGGTAAAAAAACCTTGTTGCTGCTGTGTATCCTCATCTCCTCCCTGTCCCTGCACTGGTATCACAGCCTCCTGCCCCTCAGGTGTGCCCACATAACACAACTGTGTGTGAGGATGGATAACAAAGCAAACAGAATAACTAATCAAAGTGAGGGAGAAAAAAGCATGTCACTTATAACCCCACTCCTTTTGAAACCCTCTTCATACCCAGCTTCCTTTCCCCAGGACCAGGACTTCAGTTTTCAGTCTTGCTCAGTAGCACTGGGATGATCCAGTGAATTACCTGCCCAGACACCAGGCTGTACAAATCACCAGTTGTCTACGAGCTAAATGTTGTAACACAAAATTTAAGGCCTTAAGCAACCTGGTCTAGTGGGAGATGTACCTGCACATGGCAGGGGCGGGTGAGATTAGATGATCTTTATAGCCCATTCCAACCCCTTAACATTCCATGAATCCATGATAAAATAAAACTCCTAAAAACTCCAAAACTACACTGCAGAGCAAAGCTAGAGCATAATTACCTGAACTAATGCAAATACCCTTTCCTGGAACGCTCAGCATCTATTTACAGGATTGGCACAATCTAAGTTCAACATTTTTCATTATGAGGCTCTCAAAAGGCAGGTTTTGTTTGCTGTGGAAGCATGTTGTGTGTTTGAGGGTGAAAGGTGGATGGAAAAGAAGCTCTACATTCCCCTTATAGTGCATTTAAAAATGTAGAGATCCTTGCAAAAGCATGATCATTTTTCTCATCAGTAAGTGAAGTATATCACAAGAGAAATACATAGGCATAAAAAGTTTTATATCCAGAGTGCTACAGAAAAGGAAGAAATCAATGATCCTCTTATTCATTACATATGCTTGATACATCCAAATAATAACTGATTAAAATATTCTCTGATTATGGCCTAAAACAGGTCCTGCAAGATAAAAAATACCATTCTACATCAATAACAGTACCCTACCGTATATACAGAGGAATCACACTAAGACTGAACAAGGAATCCTTATGTTAGTATTTTCTAATTTCCGGGTGCTAAACTCCAAAACAAAGCTTGGAATGTAGCTTTCATATGCAATTCATACATTCCTCAACAGATTCCAGGTAAAAACACTTAAATTATGCTTATTGAATCTGAAAAAAAAAATAAATCTGCAGATATTAGGAAAAGAAAATAAACAGAGTTTTATTAACGTAGTCACTCCAAACTTGCACCAAAAAAAATGCTCTCACCATGAAATGAAATTTGACCAGTACATTTATTGCAATCCTTAGTCAAAAGAGGTCAGTGATAAGACTGGCAAGTAAAAGATCTGATATCACTCAGGGAAAGATGAGGAACAGAAATTTCAGACCTTTGAACTGGCAATATTTAAAAGGGGGGGGCCAACACAAACCTACACCTCTCCCTCGTCTCATTCACCTTCAGCTTCTACTGTAAATAGTCCAAACCAAATCTGAAAAGTGACTGCATTAGGACAAACTCCAAGTCTCCTGCTATCAACTTATCTTAAATAAACTGTTTGTCTCTGTTAAGTAAACTATTTAACAGAAAATTGACTGTCAGAAAAACTGATGTACATTTTTTAGCAGTGAAAATAAATCATACGGGTTTGATCCCAAAAATAATCATCACAGGGAGAGTCTTTCTATTTCTATGGGTTACTGGCACGAGTGGGGCTACACTGGCACTCAAGCCCCTGATGAACTGAGCCAGCCTTTTGAAACAACAGTCTTGTTAGCAGAGCTCTTTTAATCCATTCCTCTGTTGTACTGCTCTGCATCCCAAATGGCCAGGAAACAAGAATTATAATTAGAAAATTGAATTTTTTTAATTAGCCAACATAAATTCAGTAAATACAGAAATCAGTCCACAGTGGAAGTGTCTGTCACTGATACAGAGCTGACACAGCCCAGGATGAGATCCCTACAACAGAGCTGCACAGCAAACGTTCACTTTGCTACTTCAGGAGGTGTCGGATTCACTCGCCCACACCAGACCTCCTCTAGTAAGCAAAGGGACTCTGCAAGCATTAAAAATCAGGCAGAGAAGAATTCAGAAGGTAAAAAAGCAGTGTTCTTGCAGGGACATGCAGCAGGGAGCGGGAACCCTCCGGAGCAGGGATGACGAGCCGGGGTGCCGCAGGGACCGCAGGATGCACTGCTGTTCCCACAGCTTCCTTCCCCTGGCCAAGGGCTCACACAGCAGCAGGGCAGAGTTGACTGAGGGGACAAAAGGCAGCTCCTCCCTGCCCCATCCTTGCTGGCTGTGCTCTCAGGGCCTCCACCCAAGCCTGTGCCATGTGGAGTGCCCCATGCTGGCAGTGCCAAGGAACCTGCTCCAGAGCTGCCCCTCCCAGGAGGTGCCAGTCCGACACCTTCTCCTGCTCTGCTCCAAGAGGAGACCACCAAGGTCAAGTGTTAAGTCCTGCTAAAGATTGAATAAAATTGTGGGGCTGCTTCACACACCTGAAACAGTTAAAAATAGCCATATAATATGTTCAGCATATTGTTTTCCTTGGCAAAGCTGGTAAAATGTGCATAAGAAGTTGGATTAAAAAAACATGTGGGAAAACATCCTGATCAGCTCTGCCAGCGTAACGCTCCAACTAAATTAAAGCAAGAAAATAAGAACTGTCAAAAGCAATCAGGATACATGTGCCATGCAAATGCAGCTTTCTCCTGGTACTAAATTAAAATTTCTTTTCAAAAACCTGAATAGATGAAACAGAAAATTGCATACTGCCATGAAAGGGGGTGGAGTGAATACCATTCTGCACATTACCCTTTGTATAATAACAAAGGCAATACTATGTGTAGTAGAGAATGTTTCTGCTTATTAAATTTTATGTTGCTATATTCAATGGCATCACATTATATGCGGCCTTTTTTCTGCAATTAACCTCCAAAACACAAATTAAATATTTATGGATAAGTGTCAATTATGATTATGAGAAACAATAAAAGGACCGTAAATTAAATAAAGCAGAGAGAACAATAAAGTTTTTTCACATGATCAAAACAATGTTTCAGTGTTAATGTTTTCTTTTTCTAATTGAAAATGTAAATGTACTCATAGGTGCTGTTATCGCATAAAATTTGGTAAACAATACCATCTTTTCAGCATTATGATTCACTCCCAGTAAGGAAAAGCCAAACAAGCCTGGTTGTTTCTTCCAGCCGAGCCCAGCAGTGCAATATTATTGGATACTTCACAGAAATCTTCAGTTTGAGGCTGTCCAGAGTGCAGTAGGACATTTTCACAGTTATTCCTAGACTATTTCCATCTTCTGTAATTAATTATCCACAATTGTATATTTTTCCAGTATTACCAGCTCCCCCACACATCCAAAATATTTTCCCACTATTGTATTTTTTAACTAAGCAACTAACCTTAGGCTTGTTAAAAAAAAACCAAAAAAACAAAAAACACACAAACCAAAAAAAAACCAAAAAAACTCCACATAAATACTCAAATATGACACCAGGACAACCACCTCGTTGCTTTAAGGTCATTGCTTCTGTCTCCTGAGGTTGATTTTATTACAAAAATAATAAAGTTCTGAAACAAAACATTTTTACCAAACTACTAAAAGCAGTCAGAAGTCACCAGTGACGACTTTAGGAATTGTAAATGACGTGGGACACTCTGTTCACAAACAAATCAGATTTATGATTATATACAGTTGTTCCTGCTACCTGAAATTAGAATTAGAAGCTCATTAAATATGAATATGTTTCAGAGAATGCAGAGGCACAGCATTATATTGATGAAAGCTTCATTAAATTTTCAATGATAGAGCTGCTTCTATATTTGTGAGGGAAGGACACAGAGCAAGTAAGTTGGGGCAATTCTCCTTCAAGCAACTTTGCATCTTTCTACTTTCCCTAAAAAACAAATGAATTTTAAAACAAAATGTTGGACTAATTAGGTGTAAGAGAAAGGGATTGTGATCCATTATATTCAAGGAATGATTACTTTCAGATCAGCATTTGTCTTGTATATGTTTGTCAATTATACAACTGATGTTCCAGAAGAGAGGAATCGGGGGAGAAAAATGAGGTTTGAACGATCAAGCTCATATAAAACACAGACTCTGTACGGGTTCTGAACTCAATGGCACAGTCATCTGTTTAAAATATTCACTTAAAAAGACATCATGAGCATTGGTAATGAAGCCTTACCAAGCAAACAGTAAGAGATAACGTTTTGTGCGAGCAGGAATGTAAAACTATCTATCAAAGTCATGCAGTAATGCAGCCTTAATTTTACTGCAGAGACTGAAGCCAGGAAATAGACCTGTGACAGGAAAACTAGACACAAGCCCACTATTCAACTACATTTCTAATATTATCTTTAAGTCAGACAATTAAAACCCCCATATGTGGAACGCCCATCACCAGGCTACATGAAAGAACGCAGAATCAAAAACACAAAAGTGAAAATTCAAGCGGTCTGATCCCTCTTGTGGTCGTGCACTACAATATAAATTTATTATATCTCCACATCACATCAGCCAGTTTCCTTTGGAAAAAAAAGGCTTATGCAACCAGGCTGCTACTCAGCTCCTCCCCTCGATATCCATTACCTTATGTCAACTAAGTCAGGCAGCAGGGTAGAGGCCTCAATGTCATGTTATTCCTCTAACAACCTGCACAATATACAGGGCGAGCATTACATGTTTTCCTTAGAGCTAATGGGCATGAACTGCCAGGAACTGGGATGTGGGGTTGCTCTTCCCAGCTTGTTAGGACTCCCACCTCTTTCAGCCCTCTGGATAGGCAAGGCTCAGCTAACACACGTGCAGGCAATGCTGGTTTATCCTCAGACCTTGTTTATTCTGCCCTGTTCAAATCCTGCTTCGACACGTTCACTGTTCCCCCCCCCTCTAGTTTTCTTTGGCATGCAGAGTCAGCATTAAATAACTGACCTTCTCAAAACCACCATGAGGTAGCATTATCCCCACATTACCAGATAAGGAAATTAAGCCACTACAATTAATGCCTGAAGCATGCCCAAATTTCACATTCCTGATTTAAGAGTGATTAGCATTAGTGCTCCATAGGATTTCCTCTGCTCAAAGCCCAGCCTGCACTTCCACAGGGGTGTCCCACCAGCACAGCAGAGCCCCTGCGAAATGCTGGGCTCCAGGAACTTGGCCAACCCACCCCAGGGCTCTGTAAAGAAACCCAAACACCCAGGTGCTGCTCCAGCCCAGGGACAGAACACAAGATCCAAGTGCCAACCTCCTTCTGCACCCTTCCTTCTTCCCCTGGCCGAGAGCTTTGCATCCAGGCACAGACTCCTTGCTCAGCTAATTTCCATTTAGGCACCTGCACCTCTTCACCACAATGTTCAAGCACACACACTCATTATCCTCACCTCTCATCTTCCCATGGCCACCATGCCTTCATCCTCCTAGAACCTCACATCTTCCTACACAGTTCTTTAGCTCCAGTTTTTCCTCAGTTTTCCCAGATAGTTCTAAACCTTTCTCTAGCCCAGCCATCACTCCTTGTCTCAACTTCTCATGTAGTCATGTTCCTTTCTCCAAACAAGTCTCCCTCATGATCTTTGCTGCTTCTTTATTGCCACACGGTAAGACTGGGAGTCACCCTCCCCTTCCAACTCCCCTGCAGCATTTCAAAGTTTCCCTAGAGCCATAAGATGTTTTCCAGTCACACATTCCCTGCAAAAGACAAGGCTCCTTTCCAAAATCTGTCAGCTGGCAGCAAAGGTTCCCACACAGATCCCATGCAATTCGAGTTCTTCAGTCTCATCCTAAGAAACAAACCTCCAAGGGGCTGTTTTCACTCGTACATCATGGAGGTACTGCCCATGTAGAGACAGCTCCTGTATTACCTTTCTCCAAAACCAGGCAGATAGAATAGAAATCTAGGGTTTGTTCAGCAAAATTGTAGGCCAGCCTTTGCTGCAAGAGTAGAAACAAAAAGGCTCAAACAAATACAGCTATTCTAGACTGAGCTCAAAAGACAAGTATCTCTCCAGCTCCTGAATTCCTCCAAGCCTGCTCAGCTGATGATGTTCACAACAACATCCCATCACCCTGGCATTGCCCTCAGTCCTGTTAACCTCCCTGTCCCCCTTTATACAATACAACCACATCCCAAAGCTATAGATAAGTTCATTTTTTTTTCCTAGAACAAGGGATCTTGGGGATTTAAGGGCAGCCTCTCATCTCCAGTTCACAGCACATCAGTCACAGGTTTATCAAACTGCACCACTGCCACCAATGGTCCTTCCTGACGCCGTTCAGGGTGTGTAAGGACTATTTTTTCAGTCTTTTAAAACCCACAGACAGCTACTCCCAGAAGGATCTGAACTCCTCTGTTTACTCAAGGCTATTCATATGCTCATACCAAAGATTATCTAGTCACTAGCTGTACCTACCAAGATTGTTCAGCCCCTAATCCCCACAAAGACATCACGTTTTTTTTTTTACAAGAAAACACATGACACCCTGCATGTAAGGATGACAAAGACATTAAACATTAGTCTGCCTCCACTTGTCTGGGACCAGAGATCCTCCTCCTTCACCCTGGCTCTTGTGATACGTTTAACCCCAGTGCCAAACTTTCCTGCCCAGTTAGACCCAACACTTCCCATTCTGGCTCAGCAGTCTGAAGGTGTCAGCATTAGCCAAACCACTCCCTTGCCTTTTGCTGTCTAGGAACATCAGTCCTCCTTTGCCACCCTGGCAGAGAGGCTGTGACAGCCTGGCCACACTGCTTGGCACTTATAAAAACCAGAGAGTGCAACGTTCTTGGGAACTTTCACCTCAAGATCACTTCTTAAAAAAACCCAACAAAAAACCTGTTTCTCACTTTGCCCATCCCACTCAGCAGAACCACTTCTCTGTAACACTAAAGAAGTTGTCGTGTTCACGTTAAGCCCAGGATTCTGCAAATTCTTAGACTCAGAAACTAACCTTAGTGCCAGTCATTGAGGCAGAACTGTGTGGACACAGCAAAAATAATTACCTGCACGTTTCTCAGTTCAAAGCCAAAATATTTATCAGACCAGATGATTTCCTCATTGTTCCTTTGTGGCAGAGCCATCTTGTTCTCACTTATCTCACTTGCCAAGTTACCCACATTCCACACAAAACACCCTGCAAGAGTTTCCTAACACATTCTCTCCCCCTTCATGTGTTATATTCAAAACAAAAAAAACCTTAGAATATCATTTTCAGACCATCAAAAAAATGTTCTTAGGTAAATTTTGTCACATATAGCAGCAGTTTCTGGTAAGTTCTCAGATCTGGTCCTGTCCAAATTAATTCCTGCAAAATATTTTTTATAAAAAGGAAAACCAAGCCAATGCCATTACAAAATTCAGTTCACTGTTAGGAGTACTACCTGTAACTTTTTTTACAGTGAGAGTGGCATTTCTGTGAGGAAATATCCACTGTTTCCTGCACATTATTAAACCACAGAGAGAACCAGCAATATGAAACTTAGGCGTCTCCAACACAAGCTCAGCCTGCTGCCCGTGTTAGTATCAGGGATTTTTTTTTGTATTTCCTAATCATAGGTGAACAGTGAAACACTCAATTCAATTTCCAAAATGTTGACCCGGCTTTTCTTCAAATTTCACCTTCGGTTTCCGGGGGGAAGAACAACCAGCCAAAGCCCCAAACAAAGAACATGCACACAAATGCAACTTCTGAGTACCCCAAAGGGGCACTTTCGGATCTGCCCGGCTGTGAATTTACAGTTACCAAGACACGTTTCCTAAAATTACTCAGGAATATATTTACTTAGTTTCACAAATAGTAAACCTATGCATATGGCTTGCTAACATTTGGCAGCTAATGCAGCCACACAGGAGCAAGTCAGATGTCCTTCTTCCTCACAAACCCACAGAATTATTGGTTTCAATTAAAATGCAGTAGATGCAATTAAAAGAAAGAGAAAAGAAAAACCTGCCTAATATGAAATTGTTTAAGAGGTCGTTGTGTTTGGCTTCTTTTGGAGAAGCCCTTGTTTTCACCACAGAGATTTACACACACCTGTGTTGGGCCATTACCATGCCAGGCATTTACAATATTCAACCTCAGCAGGGTAAACATTTACCCAGCCCAAAAAGGGCCCAGTATGGTAGAAGACTCTTCAAGCTGGGGACCCAAACACATTTTCATGACCATAGAATCATAGAATGGTTTGGATTGGAAGGGACCTTAAAGACCTGTTGCTCCAAGCCCTGTCCAATCCAGCCTTGAACACTTCCAGGGATGGGGCAGCCACAACTTCTCTGGGCAACCTGTGCCAGGGCCTCACCACCCTCACAGGGAAGAATTTTTTTCTAATATCCAATATATACATACTCTCTTTCAATTTGAAGCCATTGCCCCCATCCTGTCACTACACACCCTTATAAACAGTCTTCAATCCCAGGCTGCAGATTTAACCAGACTGAATTTTCAGAACCAAGGAAAAAAAGAATTTATTTTTCCATTTACTGACTGGAGAGCCAGGATATAAACAACAGCTTTCTTCTTGCTGAGATCACATCACAGAGTGGAACCACAACTTAAAATTTCCAAAAAGTACTTACAGGGAATGAAGAGTAGAGCTCTGTGAGCTTTGCTGAGCAGACAAGAAGTATTAGCAAGCAGACATGGCAATTGATAGCTCAGCAGAGAAAAGAGAAGATTTTCTAAGTATGTCAGTTTTAAAACAAAAGAATTAAACTGAAGCATTAACACCACTTCCTCAGAAGTATTAAGACCATGATTCAGAGCCAAATGTAAAAGCAAATATTCACTGTCAAAACTGGGTGGCAGAAGGAAATAACCTCTTTGGTATTTCAGCAATGATTTAATCACCTCCCATGACTAACTTGGAGAGACTTTGGAAGACTAACGGGATGGAACAGGATCCAAAGAGCATTGAATCCCAATTAATAAAAACAGGAATAACTCCAAAAAGACTAAGAAGAAAGATGACCTAGATTTTTGTTCCCTAAGAAGTCAGGAAAAAGATTTCTTTCTGAGGGAATACAGTCCACTTTACAAAAAAAAAAAAAGTCATTTTGTTTCTTCCTTTGAGGAAGTAGATAGGCTACAATTGTGCAACTATTTCAACCACCAACTAGTTAACTTCCTATAGTAGACCTGACAAATGCAAATAAAAACCTCCTCAGTGCAACTCTCAAGCCACCCAGAAGAAATGAAGAGAATTCTCTCAGAGATGGAAATCACTGCGATTGAAATGCATTACATAGTTGTCATTACTTATCTCCCAAAAGCAAAGTAGGCATTTTTTGGACCACACCACTTTCCTGCTCTGGTTGAGATTTTTAGCTGTATGTAGTCCCAGTCTGCTTTAGACCACCAAGACCACTTTATGTTTTTCACACCAGCAGGGATCCAGCAATCTAATTTGAGGTGTGATATGGTAACAGCAGCAAGAAAACAAGCCTAAGAGACAAAACAGAGCACTTGCTCTCCCAGATAAGCCAGCTTTTTAAGCTGCACAAAGGCTAAATTAACACTGTGCCATAGGAAGGTCCTTTGTTCTACCCTACTCCCACCTTTCCTGTGGATGCACATTCCTATAAATGACCTTGCACCACCTCTGATGTCTGACTAACCATTCACAAGCCACTACAACTCACTAGTCCTGTATAAACATCACCACATCAACTGACCAAACAGCTTCTCATCTTCTGCCAGGTCAGCAAACCAGATCAGCTCCTGCAAGGGTCCACTAAGTACCAGAGTCTGGTGGCTCTTTTCCTTGTGCCTGCTGCCCATTCACAAGTCCTGAATCCACATCTCCACGGTTGAACCAGCACACCCTACTGTTTGCACTCCAAAGCCCACACACCACTTTTTTTGGCCTAAAAATCATATACATAACAGCCAACCTTTACATTACAAATGACAGCCCGGAATCATTGTCCTTGCATATCTTGCATTCAAGGTATTTTCTTAAGGAAAAAAAGCTTGCCAAATAAAATTCAAATACGTATTTAAGCCCCCCTGATTCCCACGTGCTCAAGTTAAAAGTTACAGCTCTGACGGATCCTCAGTGCCTACCTCCAGTTGGACTTCTTCACTTAAACTCACTTGGCTGAAATACAGTTTTATGTTATTTTTCCAAAATCTCCAGGGCTTCCCCCCCATCCTAGCAGAAAGGCATTTTCTTGAACCACACTGCAGAGAAGAATGCAGCAGGAAGCCAAGCCATCCTTTCACTTGGAAGGAGTTTAAACGAGAAGATTCCAAACTTCTTTTCAGATGACTCCAGCCCCACGCACTGGCATGAGACCCCACTCCCCTGAATTCACCAGGGATGTTCCTACTTCCAACTCCCGGGGAATTTGACAGCCACAGAACTCCAAAAAGCTCCTAACATTAAAATAAATACGCAAATAATGAAAACTCTGTTTCTTGGTTTCAGCAGCCGTTGGCACCGCAATTAGAGTTCTCCAAGGATGCACTTACCCCCTAATGAATCCCTGGAACAGTCATAACAGGGTGCAGGGCAGATTATGAAATCCCCACAACACAACTTGGTGAATTGATGTCTCCCCTGAGCAACACAAAGCTGGGCCTAGAGACAGCGAGTGTTTTTACGCTGTCTCAGTTTTGAAGCTTTATTAACAAATTAAATGAGAAATAAATACATCTCCCTCTGGGAACAGGAGGGAAAAAATGACATTTTAATAAGGAGCCCAGACACCTTTCCACACGGTTCTTGTGAACAAGAAAGAGAGCAGAGAAACTGATAGTAGAGCAAGTTCATTAACTACCATCTAAGACTGTGGCAGCACATGAACAAATCCCAAAACACCACAAGCAGCAGCTGAAATCAAGCCTCTCAGTTTTCTGCAAAGGCTGCTCTGGTCCCTGTGCCCATCTCCCAGAGATGTCAAGAAAAGACACTTTGCTGAGACAGCACAACAGCTGGCATGACACTGGGGAAGGAAAAGTGTTCCTTTATTTTTGCTGCTCTGCGGACATCCACATGTCCTCCCTTTGCAAGCCAGGGTGGGTCACAAGTAGTTGGAGCAACAGGACTGACTCTTAAGAAAGTGCTTCACACACCAGTTTCCCTCCTCCCTGTAGCAGGCAGTGGGATAACAATGGTGACCCAGCACCCCAAATTAACCACCTTTTTTATCTAAGATTTTTGTGTGTCATTGTTGGAGACCATATGGTCCAAGTTTACAGCCAAGAATAAATCTCTTCACCCTCTCCTGTTTGCAGCAGCAACCTTAACATTCTTGTAATGCAGGTTTTGATGGATGCATTTCCTTTCCTCTCCATGAAAGTAAATCAGTGGGATACACTTAACCTCCCTCCTAAAACTCAACACAGGCCATGAAATCCAAGCGGGCAGAGTAAAAGATAATTCATGGTCTCAAGTGAAGCCAGGTGGATCACAGCTCCATTGGCAAGCACGCACCCAGCATCTGCATGCTCAGAAAAGACATTAGAAATCGTCTGAACAATCAAAAATTGTCAGGCATGCACAAAGGATTTGGAATATAATTCTTGAGTGAACTTCTAAAAGGCAAAGCCATCAGTGCACCTTAGAAACCAATGCATTGTAGAACTCGAATCAAGTATTGCTCCATAATTTGACACACTTTCCCCTGCACAAAAGCATCTTTAAAGCCAAGTGTCTCATGCCTTGAACCTCTGTTATACTTAAGAAAATAAACTTAAAAAGACATTCATTATTCTTCAACTAAGCATTTCCCTACTAAGTCCCATCCTAAAACAACTTTTAACTGCTAATTTATCATCCTCCCTCCCAGTGACAGGGAAGATTTATAGTGGAAAAAGGCTTATTTAACATTACTCTGATGCCAAAAACACATGGTATTACACTTTTGGCGATACTGGTCAAGAAGCAACAACCAAGGAAAACAAACTGCTAAGAAATAACCCCCCCAAAAAACCCATTCCCATAACTGTAAGCCTTGGCATCGTTCCATTGGAATAAACTCCAATGGAATTCCAACTTGAAGGTTGTTTACAGCCGGAGGCCAAATGTCCCATTTCATCCTCTTGCAGCCACCTGCCTATCCCTTATCGGCACCACAGCTCTGCTGTGCTTATCAGCACAGTGATCCTGCTCTGCCACGAGCAGACACATTCCAGAGCCCCACTGACCACGGGGGAACTGAACATGGCAAACATGTGGCATTAGGAGAAAGCCACTGTGAGTTCTTCTAAGGTAGGGTCAAGCCCACTGACACGGGAAGGTACGTGAAGGACGAGGGAGGAGAAATGCTCCCTGCATATGGTACTGCTGAAATCCAGAAGGAACACACTGGCAGAGCCAAAGTCGGAGTAAAAGAGAGGTGGGAGGCCAACAGGGTCTCTCTCTGCCTCAGATGAGAGAGACTTAAATTAATGAAGTGGGGAAGAGGAGAAGAATGAACAGCCAAACCTCCAAAGCACAGGACTTCATAGCAAGAGGAACCTTCACTGCAGGCATCTGTCAAAAAAAGAAGGAAAAAACAGGACACACGTTGCCCAATGAGTTCTCAGATACTTTGAGATTTTTTTTTTTTTATATAGGAGGTAAGAAGAAAAGAAAAAAAAGAGGAGGAAAAAAATAAGCCATGATAAAAACAAGAGTTCTTCTAGTTTCATTCTATCAAAGGGGAGGAACTGACTAAGAACATGAAAGTGGAAACAACCCGGCTAACAGAAGGCATAAGAAGGCAACTCTCACAATTCTTGAAAAGGGAAAACGGGGAGCCACAAAATAAAGAAAATAAACTCATGGTAAAATGCTAAAACCACAAGCTATCAGTAACCCAGGAGAAAAAATATGAAGTTTACTGACAAATCATCTCAGCTAAATACAGGCTCTTCAATAATTTGAAATTCAAGGTATTTTGCACAAGGGCAAAGCAAAGCACTGAAGGTCACCTCATTAAGTGAACAGCACAGTTAACAGAATAGGAAAGGTTAAAGCTTTAGGAAAGAAACTACCAGGAGGCAACACGAAAATATTCCTTCAGAATGCCTGCAGCGAAAGAAAGAGCAGTTGAAGCAGGAGCACATTAACCCGGTATTCAGCGGGAAGGAAAATCTCTAACAGATGATGCCAAAGCACTTGGGGCATTTTCTGCATCAATCTCCACTCAGTAAGACGGATTAGCTGGCTAATGTAACTCATATCACAGCAGAAGGAGCAAAAGCACGAGCCAGAACTGGGAAATGCATTACAGCAACTGCTCCAAACCTCCCGAGCCAGCAAAGCCGAGACTCTGAATTTTCCATGCAGATTTATCGGGAGACTTCAAACAGAAAGCACAGTAAAGGCAATATGCAATTGCAGGCAACTTAATGAGCCTCCATAAACCCAGGGATGTGTAGTCCATAAACCTGTGGGCTATTTCCAGGGGTTATATTAAGAGTACTTCAAGGTTTTCAGTTCTGGTAGGTGCAATATTTACCCTTTGAAAACGGACAAAGGCAGATCATCTCTGCTCTCTGCATTAAGTGCCAACAACCTAGAGAAGGACAAAAGCACCTGCCTCTAAAGAGCAGGAAACCAAACACACAGGGAAACACAAACCAGAGTCAGGCTCACCACCAGTCCCTGGGAAGATGTTGAAATAATCAGACAAATTACCTCTTTCAGATAATGAAACAGATAAGATTCAACGCACAATTTCTTAGGAAAAAATCACATCAAAGGAATATAATTCTATCCAATGACACGGTAACAAAGTAGGTAGCAAAACAGCAATTACAGGCAAAATAGTTTTGGTTTAACAGGATTTTTGACACTCTTAAACTGACAGCCATACAACTGAAACAAACACAGAACACACTGGAGTACTGGGAGATGATTAGAACCCCACACCCAGAGATAAGCTGTCATTATTTCAGTCAGAGAGAAAATTTATAGCAAGCCCATTCACATGACTCTAATCTTTTCTCATTCTCCACTGTTACAGAAAGTAACCAGTGGAAGAGGGTTATTCAGCAAGGAACTCACTGCAGGCAACTCCATATTTTGCTCTGCCTTGGTTTGATTTCTTTCCTTTACAAGAAAGATCTCCCTGACAACATTTTGTCCACAAAGTACACATTGGAAAATATCGGGGCAGTAACAGAGGACAATCTGGGACAGTTTCAAAAGCCTGGAGGGAGGGACTCAGAATCTAAAGTCACTTGAATCAAGTGCAGAAGTCACCTGAAGTAACATGTTGTTTAACAGAGCAAAAACCATAATAAGTTGCAGAACACAACATGGAAGGCAAAGTTAAATTCTGTTCTGCCCATGGACATGCTGGGTGGCAAAGGGCTAAAGAATCTGGGCTTATCCTGATAATAAATCAAACATGTCACTGCAAAAAAACAAAGACTCATCATCCTGCCTGTACGAAATGCATGTGAAATCATGTGAATCGTGTGAAAAGCACATTAAATAATTTTGACTCTGGCTGATGCACTAAGGACTCAGAGGGAACAGCAGGTCCAGTTCCAGCAAAATGCAAACCAAGTGGAAAAGGTCTCAAGAAAAACAGTGGGAACAGCCCACAGATGTATTAAAAAATAATTTCTAAAAAAAATCACTCTAGAGAGGAGACTGAAGGAATGGGATTTCTTCAGAGTGGAAAACACCAAAGAGAAAGCCCCCAAAACATGCAATGCATCCCTACAGAAGAGGTGCAATCAAGAGCTCACAAGGTATACTTCATGTTAGAACTCTTAAATGTTTAAGTTATAGCAAGTAAATGTAGACTGGAAATTAGAAGTATTTTCAATGGTAAGAATAGCAAACTATCAGAATGGATTGCCTAAGGAAAAATCTCCACCAGAAACTTACTTTAGCTCATTTGCTTTGAGAACTAGTTAAACATTCCTTCCTTGTGCCTGAAACACAGTGAATTTATGGGAGAACGAATGTCAGTTACCTCCCTTTTTTCCCCCTTCCTTCATTCACAGGTGGATCATCTGAGCTTCCAGGTTCTGGATTAGTTATTGTGAGAATTTATTAACCATTGCTAAGAAACAACTACCAGCATGAAGGCTTTGTAATGTTGTATGGAAACAGTAATAAAACCACAACCTTAAAGGAGCTATTGGAAGGAAAATGCAGAGGGAAAATGACACACTTGAACCAGATCAAGATGGAGAGTCCTTAATTACAACAAAACCAAAGATTCTACTCTGTAACAGAGGTGCAAACAACAAGAGGTGGGGGAAGCAGAGGCAGAACTCATGCAGAAACAAGAAGCAAGACAAGGACATCAATGCCAAACACGGTGTCAGCAGCTGCACCCACCAAAGCACAAAACACCATTTTCTCAAGTAAAGCTCAGCTACAAAAAAAAAAAAAAACCCAAACAAAACAAACAAGAAAACAACAACAACAAAACACAGGGAACCAAAGCAGGAAAGGAAACTGAGACGTGCTGTCCTCTGCTGGATGAGGCTCTGGATGAGCCTGAAAGCAGAAGATCATGAAGACCACAAGTCCCATGATCTTCACTGAACACCAGATTGAGGGATCATTTTAAATCTGCTCTGTTTTGCCTAAATTTGGCTGATGCCTGTTGAGCTTCAGCTAATGCTGCACTTGGACACAGAGAGCACCCATCACCAAAGGGACACTCCTGATGCCACCTCTCCTGCACCACCACCACCAGGAGATCCACACCTTCATGGTAACACAAGTGCTTGTGTGGCCACAGGGAACAGGATCAGGGAACAGAATGGAAGGTAACACTTTTTCTACTTTTTCCTAAGACAGTAAGATAAATCCTTTCTTTCAATTCAGTTCCTTCATTCACAGTATCAAGTTCACTTCCAAAACAGTATCAAGTCAAGTAAAAGCTTTCAGGCTGGGTCTTTTGAATGTTATTCACATGTAGCTTAAAAAAATATAAAAATACATCACAGGAAAGATGAAAAGACACAAAAACTCCAAACAAAATTAATAAGAAAAAAAACGAGAAAGGGTTGCTATTGCAGTATGAGCCTTCTATCATGGACATACAGAAAGAATGTAGAGTACAGCCTTTTAAACTTCCACATTAAGGATGATCTCCAGGTCTGAAAGTGAATGAGTTCAGACTATCTGCAACTTAAATCAGGTAGAGCCAGTGCTGGGAATTATCTAAGGGTTGAGCTTTGGGGGAAAAGGGAAAAAAAAAGGCATAATTCTTCTTGGGGGGAAAAAAAAAAAAATGAGTGAACACGACCATCTGCACTGGTTCACTGGAGGGCTTTCAAAACTTCAGCAAAGCAGTCTTCATTCAGGAGAATTAACACATTAAAAGGATACAACAAAACACCTTTTTTATGATTCTTACGTTTCTCAACTATTCGAGCACAGCGTTAAATACAAATAAGAAATGTTTAAGTCGATGAGAAATTTATTTTCCCCTGCGTTACCGGCCTCGCACCCCGAAGCCCCGCAGCCCCGAGGGACAGGAGCCTGTCCCAGCCACATGCCGGGTCTCGTGGGCTCCTGCCCGTTTCCCCCTAGGAATTTCGCTGCACAGAGGAAAGACCCGCACCGGACCCAGCCCGGCCTGACACGGAGGCCGGGGGAGGAACCGGTGGCACGAGGGGCCCGGGGCCGCCCCGGAGACACCGCTCGGGGCCAGCGGGGCCGGAGCCGCCCCCACCCCCGGCCCGGCCGGGGCAGCGACCCCTCCCCCGGGGCCCGCCGCCTGATGCCCCCGCGGCCCGGCCGCACTCACAGCGTGTGCCCGCAGACGTTCACCATGAGCTTGAGCGAGGGGTTGCGGTACTTGGTGGTCTTGCAGCGCGGGCAGCCCAAGTCGTCCATGGCCGCCCCAGCCCCGCTCCCTCCGCCCGCCGCGCCTTCCGCCTTCCGGTGCCGCCGACAAACCGCCCCGGCGCCGCCCGCCGCCGCCCCGCGCGTTCCGCGCCGCTCCGCGGCCCCGCCGGGCTGAGCGGGTGCGAGCGGGCCGGGAGCGCCCGCCCGGCCGGGGGGCTGGAGCTGTGGCTGTGCCGGCCCCAGAGAGCCGGCTGTAATGAGGGAGAAGGCGGCACTCGCCTACGAGTAACCAACAGGAATCGCTGAGAGTCAACTGGGTTGGAAAAGACCCCCGAGATCCTCGAGTCCAACCTGTGCCCCCCCACCACCGTGTCAACCAGACCATGGCACCGAGTGCCACGTCCAGTCTCTCCTTAAACACCTCCAGGGGCTGTGGCTCCACCACCTCCCTAGGCAGCCCGTTTCAATGTCTAATCGCCCTTTTTGTGAAGAAATTCCTCCTGATGTCCACCCTAAGTCTCCCCTGGCACAGCCTAACGATGTGTATCATCTTCTTATCCTGTCACTTGTTACCTGGGAGAAGAGACCTACTCCTAGATATCTACAGTCTCCTTTCAGGTTGTTGTGGAGAGCCATAAGGTCACCCCTGAGCCTACTCTTCTCCGGGTTAAGCGCCCCCCCCCAGCCGCTCCACATCCCACTTGCGGTCCAGCCCCTTCCCCAACTCCATTGCTCCTTCTCTGAACACGCTCCAGCACCTCAATGACTTTATTGAAGCGAGGGAGCCCAGAACCGGACACAGCGGGGTCCCTTCACCCCGCAACCCGTCCCAACCGAGATGCCTCACCCCGGGGCAACCACAGCACCGGAGAAAGTTCACCGCCTGCCCCGTCCAGGGCGAGCCGCAGGTGCCGGGACCCGCCGCCCGCCCGCGGGGGCTCCAGGTGGAGCCGTGAGGGGGGAGCGGCACGGGGCGCGCGCCCGTTTGATTGACGGTTGCCATGGAGACCGGCGTGGCTCCGCCCCTCCCGGCGCAGCGCGGCCCAATAGGCGGGCGCGGCCCGGCCAGCGGTGGGCGGGGCCACATAGTCTTGCGGCGGGTGCGGGAGCCGCGGCGGGGGGAGCGGCGGGAGCGCGGCCGGGACACAGCGCCGGTCCCGGATGGTCACTGCGGGGCCGCGGGGAAACCTGATCGGCTGCAGCGGGAGGAGGAGAGACAGATAGGGAAAGGGGGGAGAGGAGGAGAGAAGGGGACGCCGCGGGGGGGGGGGGAGGGAAGAAGGAAGAGGGGGAAAAAAAAAAAAGAAACGAAAAAGGAGGAAAAAAAAAATAAAAGGAAAACTAAACCGAAACATGTCTTCTGCCTCCCCCGCCACGGACGACATCGTGATCGCGGTGGAGATCAAGGAGGAAAATGTGATGGAAATGCTCTCGGAAGCCCCCGAGGCGCCCGCGCCGCCGCCCCCTCCCGCCGCTGCCCCGTTCCCCATGGAGCACGCAGGCTCCGCCGCCGCCGGCGAGGAGGGAGCCGCGGAACAGGTACTGCTCCACACTGAACTCCTGGCCAGGAACCACCACGCTGCCTCCTCTCCCTCCTCTTCATCTTCCTCCTCCTCCTCCTCCTCCTCCTCCTCGCAGACCCCTCTGGCTTTCTCCCCGGACCACGTCGCCTGCGTGTGCGAGGCGCTGCAGCAAGGTGGGAACCTGGACCGCCTGGCCAGGTTCCTGTGGTCTTTGCCCCCGAGCGATCTGCTACGTGGCAACGAGAGCCTGATGAAAGCCCGGGCGCTGGTGGCTTTCCACCAGGGCATCTACGCCGAGCTCTACAGCATCCTGGAGAGCCACAACTTCGACTCCTCCAACCACCCGCTGCTGCAGGAGCTCTGGTACAAGGCTCGCTACACCGAGGCGGAGCGAGCCCGGGGCAGACCTTTGGGGGCGGTGGACAAGTACAGGCTCCGGAGGAAATACCCCCTGCCCAGGACCATCTGGGACGGCGAGGAGACGGTCTACTGTTTCAAGGAGAAGTCCCGCAACGCGCTGAAGGAGCTCTACAAGCAGAACCGATACCCCTCGCCCGCCGAGAAGCGCAACCTGGCCAAGATCACCGGGCTGTCCCTCACCCAGGTCAGCAACTGGTTCAAGAATCGCAGGCAGCGGGACCGCAACCCTTCCGAGACCCAGTCCAAAAGGTGAGGGAAAACTTTTTCCTCCCCGCCCCCCTCTCCCGCCTGCCTTTCCCTCTCCCGGCTCTTTCTTCCCTTGCAAACATGGCGCTTACCTTCGGTGCGCCTCGTCCTCCCCTCCTTCCTCCTCCCCGCTCCCTCGCTCCCAACACACCCACCCGGCCCGGCCGTGCGAGGCGGCGCGGGGAAAACTTCCCGGACCCGCTGCCCCGCGCTCCCGGGGCAGCTCCCGGCCCGGGGGAGCCGCCGGGCTGGCTCCCGGGAGGACACGGGACGGGGGGTGTTTGCGTGTGTGTGTCCCCCCCCGGCTCCTTGTTTTTATTCAATTGTCGCGCCTGACAGAGTTAATCATTGACGGCCGGAGGACGCGCGGGGTCCCGGCGCTCCCTCTGTTTTGAAACCTGACTCGGGAGCGGGCCGGGCTCGGGTTTCAGCGGGGGAGCGGGGCCGGTTCCCGGGGCTCCCGGGCGGGAGAGCGGCCCCGGCCCGGCCCCGCTCCGCCCGCGACTCGGGCTCGGCTCCCCCCGCCCCGCCGCGGGGGCGCGGGCAGGTGGAGGTGACCTTCCCCCTTCTCCCCCCGCCTTCCCCCCCGGGAAGGGACGGGAAAGGGGGGAGAAAGCGCGGGGAGAAGGGAGGAGGAAGGGAGCGGGGAGGGAAAGGAGGGAAAGCGGCCGGCGGAGGGGGCCCCAAGGCATTTCTCAACCAAGGGCGCGATTGTGCCGCCGCGGCCCCTCTCCGCGGGACACATCAAAGGGCGAGGGGGGAGGGAGCGGGCGGGGGGGGAGCGACCGAAAAATGCAGCCGAGGGCGGACCAGTCAGCGAAAAAACCCCGACGCAGCCCCGGAGGCACAAAGGCCGCCCCCCAGCCCTCCGTCCCTCCCCCGGCCGCCGGGCACGGCCGGAGGTGCCTCCGGGGGCAGCGCGGGCCGGGGTCCCCCCCTTCCCCCGGGCCGGGGGCGGCGGGCAGAGCCTTCCCGGCCTTCCCTCACCTCCCAGCGCTTTGCCAAATGGCCGCGGCCGACTCTCACACGTGTGGACACCCCGCGCCGGGCAGCCCCCTCTGGCCGCCGGGATGGAGGAATTTATTTACAACTCCATAACCCAAGTCTGTAAAGTTTCTCCTCGGCGAGTGTTTGGCTTGATGTGTTCTTTTCCAAGAAACCTCCTTCCTCCCCCCCCATTTGGCTTGAATATTCGTTTAAAGTGCCTTGTAAAGGCAAAATACAGAAAAAAAAAACGTTCGTAGAAACTCTCGCAAACTGTGTTAAAGCCTTGGTGCAGAGATCCTGGCACGCCGTGGTAATGCAATGTCATGTCTCCATCTTTTCCCGTAGCGAGTCAGATGGCAACCCTAGCACAGAAGATGAATCCAGTAAGGGACAGGAGGATTTATCTCCCCATCCACTCTCCAGCTCATCCGATGGCGTTACCAGCCTCAGCCTTCCCGGCCACATGGAGCCCGTCTACATGCAGCAGCTTGGAAACACTAAAATAGCCTTGAGCTCGTCTGGTGTCTTGCTGAATGGAAACCTCGTGCCTGCCAGTACCTCTCCTGTCTTCCTCAATGGTAGCTCTTTTCTTCAGGGACCCAACGGTGTCATACTCAATGGACTCAGCGTGGGCACTTCGCAGACAGTTACCTTAAATTCGCCCAAAACTGCGTCGAGCATTGTGAGCAACGGGGTGTCCATTACTGACATAATATCATCGTCATCAGAAGATGTTAAAGACTTCAAACTCCTTCAGGCTTCTGTCCCCAACGCCACAGCAGCCACATTCAGCCCTAGCAACATCCCAGTCTCTTTCCCAGGATTGATACCGAGCTCAGAGGTGAAAAG
Organism: Manacus candei; assembly: GCF_025592945.1. NCBI lineage: Eukaryota > Metazoa > Chordata > Aves > Passeriformes > Pipridae > Manacus > Manacus candei. The sequence goes on along the minus strand of NW_026138161.1, from coordinate 708,070 downwards.
GGAAGGCGTAGAAACTGCTGCTTCCCAAGATGGAGGCTCTGTAGTTACTTTTACTGCTCCTGTCCAAATAAACCAGTATGGCATTGTCCAGATCCCCAATTCAGGAACAAATGGCCAGCTGCTGAACGGAAGCATTGGTTTTTCTTCTCTGCAGCTGCCTCCTGTTTCTGTGGCAGCTTCACAAGGTAAAAGTTTTGTCTCTTGCAGTAAGAGGTATGAGGAAAAAGTTGGAATGAGGCACACTTGGCATTTAGAGAAGCTGTGGTCCTTTTTCTCCGAGGTACCTGGGTTGTATCTCTGCCATGGCCACACACAGAACATCAAATAACATCAAATAATACCTTTTGCTTCCCTTTATAGTGGGTTATGCTCGTGGGCAGACTGTTAGATGAGGCTGAGCTCTGCTAAGACCAGGGAAGGAGGTCTGGTAATTTACGCCGCTTTCATCTCATGCTGTTCACAGAAGTCTGTGATACCAATCTTCACAAATATCTGTAAATTTTGCACGTTTCAGTAGTCAAAATATTCCCCATTTGCCTCTGAATTTTTCCAATGAGAAGGTTCATAAAAATGAAAATTGCGGCAGCTGGAAATTGTTACCGCTGGTGCTCTTGTGGTGGTTGTTTTGGTTTTTTGTTTTTTTAACCAAAGCATGTCATAAAAATACATATTAAATTACTGTAGACACAACAAGACCAAGCAGTTACACTTGTACATTTTCTGTTCCGTAATTAAGAAAGATTAAACTTGAGGGAAGGAATTGAAGTAAGCAATAGCTCGTAGATGTAAAATGTGAGGGTATTTGGATAAAGCTACCCTCAGTCCAAGGGAAATATGTCATCACAGGTTCACGTGCCAAGTGTGCAGGCTCCTCCCCGAGTTTGCTTTAGAGTTTGTCTTAACATACCATAGACTGAACATTGCAGCCAGCCAGGAAGAATCCCAGGGAGCACAAACCTAGTTCTGTATCCTTGTTTTGAAGCAGGTCAGTTAAAATGCGCAACTGAACCCCTTTGTTACTTACTAGACACTGTATGTTTGGTTATGAAAATGATTAAATTGGAATGAATCTCTTTAGTTTCGGGAGCTGTGAATCCTATACGGAAAATCAAATTGTGCTCATGTGCTTCTTTGAATTAAATGTGTATAGGGAGTGAATTATTCTTGCTGGAGCACGGAGAGGAACACTGGAGCTGTACAAACACATTTTAAATGGGTGCACAATTATAAGCTCCTAAAATGTGGCACTCACAGGCACTGGAAGTTGTTGGTACATAGTTTAACCAAGATTAAAGAGAGAAGACATTTAGTCTGAATGCCACCTGTAATTACAAAAGCCACTTAATCCACATGCTCCAAGGCATAAACTGACAGCCAGCAACGGTGAGAAAGAAAGTTCTGTCCCCTAAGTAGTGTGGGAGTATTGTGCTTGAAAGTCCTCAGATTCATGAGGACTTTAACAATCAGCATTGTTAAAAGTGCTGATTCCCACTGGAGAGTGGTCCACCATATGTCTGGCGCAGAGAAAAGTTTTGGTTTTTTATAACATGAGATGGATGGATAGCTGGCTGCCTATTCCAAGTGAAGCATGCTGCAGGCTATTTTAAGTAAGCCACAGTAAATAATACAGATAGGTAACTTCAAATTGCCTCACTTTATTCTCTGGTTTACACATATGCATAACACCTTCCAAAAAATCATCATTGATAAACGGGAATTGACAGGGAGATAAAATATTCCCCATGTGAGAAATTCATCTTTGCTGCACTTCTGAAAACTTCAGGTGCATCCAACTGTAGCCTTCTATAATTAAACTGCTTTTGAGAAAGAGAGGTGTTTGGAGTGGGACCCAGTCCCAAGAGCCAGTATTTCTTATTTTAGGAGGTATCATAATGACAACTTACATGCTATGTCCAGTAAAAACAACTTCAGGTCATCTCTGGCCGCCTCTCCTTGCTTTGGCTCACTGCAGCATCACGCGAGCAGTGCTGTGGCTTTCAGCAAGGGGAGGCAGTGCTAGGTGACTCTACACAGTGGATGTGGCAGGGTTAGGATTTTAGAAATATGTGATAAAGCAAGGTGAAAGGCAATAGATCCGACTGCTTGACAGACTACCCCATTAAACTGATAGAAATTACCGGTTTTTCGTGTTTTCTGGGCAGGCTGACTCTGGGCAGGTTCTGCCCAGCAGGAGTGGATTTCATGTGACGTGCCTCCAGTTCCCACACACAAGCTGTAGTCTGTCACTGAACTATCTTTAATAGCTTTTCATGCTTCTATTCTTAGAAATGGAGTGGTGGCAACTAGTGAAGGCCAAAGCACGTTCATTTTAGTCACATGGCTGGAGACTGTTTGCCCCTAACAAGAGTCTGAAAGATACCTCATATACCAGAACCCTTTTTTTTTGTTTTTCTTTCTAGAAGCTGTTTTTGTTAACAGCTTTTATTTCTTTATACCAACCTCTTTTTCACCTGTTAAAAAATTGCTGTTCAGTGTTGTGTGAGATATTAGCATACATGTGTACTGCAAACATAAAAAAGAGCAGAACTTCTTACAGAAATGCCTGCACAACTCTCTGCCAGCTGTAATCTCTGTTTTCCTTTCTTTTGCTTCCCTTTCCCTAGGTAATGTTTCAGTAAATCCCAGCACATCTGATGGAGGAACTTTTACAACTGACTCTTCAACAGTGCAGCAAGGAAAGGTTTTCTTCAGCCCCCTCGCTCCGAGTGCAGTGGTTTATACAGTTCCCAATTCAGGCCAGGCAGTAGGCTCTGTCAAGCAAGAAGGACTGGAAAGAAGCCTGGTGTTTTCTCAGTTGATGCCAGTCAGTCAGAACACACAATTAAATGTAAACATGTCTTCTGAAAATATATCCAGCGGAGGACTCCAGTCCCTGGCCTCCTCGTTAGTGAATGTAACGCCCTCCCATAATTTTTCCCTCACGCCACCAACTCTTTTAAATGCTGCAGAACTGAACTCTGGTATCTCGGAGGGCCAGTCCATGTCATCACCCGTGACCAGTACCTCTACAGTGATATCTATCAGCAACACTAACTATGCAACCCTTCAGAACTGTTCCCTCATTACCAGTCAAGATCTGTTGTCCATTTCCACTGCACAGCCCGTGCTTGGAGAAATAGTTTCTACGAGCGGAGACCGTGTCAGCCACCCCTCTGCACAAGTACACCAGGATTTTGGCAGGGAGCACAGGTTAGTCCTGCAAGCCGTACCTGACGTCAAAGAGAATTTCTTACCTAATTCTGAGAGCAAGTCAACTGGCAATTTAATGATGCTGGATTCCAAATCCAAGTATGTTATGAGTAACATGGTTGACACAGTTTGTGAAGAACTGGAAACGGACAAAAAAGAACTTGCCAAACTGCAGACAGTTCAGATAGATGAAGATATGCAAGACTTGTAACTTTTTTTTTTCCCCTTTGCTTTCTGTTTTAATAGATAAGTCTCCTGTTGAGGCCCTAACAAGCACCGAGTGGGGTGTTTGGTGTTTTTTTTTTTTTGTTGTTGTTGTTTGTTTGGTTTTTTTTTTTTTTTCATTTAAAGAAACCAGAAGAACATTTGAATGGTCTGAATTGATGTACAGAGGAATTTCCAGCAATGGAATTAGGTTGCCACACTTGGTTTGCATGCAGTATTCTCTTTTAAGCAGATTAAAGGAGAAGGGAAATGCCAGGGCAAGTACTGAGTGAATGGGTACAGGTTTGGCTACCAGATGCTACCCTGAAAATTTAACTAGACTCTCCATAGTACAACATACTCTGAACAGTAAGTATACACTCCTAACTTCAGATAGAAAAATCTCGCTCCAAAACCGTAGGAACAATGCAGTCACTTTTGCTGTTTACTTCCAGTCCATGGGCATTGAGAAATTTTCAAGGAACTCTAGACGATACCTCTCCGGCTACTTTGATGTTGTTTGAGGTTAAGAAACGAAACAAAGTCGCGAATAATATTGTTACTGGTGTGTTTGCTTTTTATCCAGCAGACTTGCGTTCAAACCAAAAATCTCACGTCAATCATGTACAGGTTTCTAAATGCTGCGGCGAGCGTTTTGTCAGTGCACCAGAAAAAGCATCATCTGAAACTCTAATTATGCAACTCAGAAGCTTTCTCTCCAGTATGAATGTAAATATTGTTTCAGTTCTTATAAAGGAGACTTTTTTTTTTTTTTAATTAGTACAATGGATTTTATTTATGGTTTATGTTCCCTTTCACTTTAGACACAATGCATTGAAAAGGAAAACGTTTTCTGGCTGTTTAATTTATTTTTATTGTTTGAGCAGGAAGTAAGCGTAGTTATTTCTGACAAGGTTTTACTTTTTTGTAGTTTTTTTTTCAAGCAATAGACTGTAAAAGTAAAATGTTAATCACACTGAAACTAGAAAATGAATTCCCAGTCTCACAAACCCAGGAGGTCACTGTCTCTACCCCCTCTGTCTTTGTGTTCAGGGGCTTTTTGTTTGTTTTGTTAGTAATTTGCGAATTAGTTGAACCTTTTTGTGTATTTTTTACAGAATTCCACGTGCCTTTCTTCCTAGTGGCCTTATCTTTGTTACTAAAGCACAGTGGCAGGAGGCATAAAAACACTGATTTGCAAATATCCGTCCTCAGGGCCAAATCCTGATGCCTTACTTCTGCAAGTAGACCCTCTGACTTGGGTACTTGCACGAGTAAGAAGAGAAATTTTAAGTCTTCTGGACATCGTGGGTGACATTTACTGGCGGTGCAGAGAGCCAAAGGTGGGTCCTTCCTCACCAGGGCAGGAGGAGTCTGGAGAGGGATCATGGGCACAGCTGTTGTGCTGAGGGAAAGGTCTTGGCTGCAGCCTCGGGCAGATGAGCAGGAAGGGTTGGATGGGCAGGCCAGGGAGGGGAACCCAATGTTTACACGGGCCCATTGGCCAAATAGCCCGTGTGGGAGGAATTCGGCTGCTGGTTGAGCAAGCAGGTCTCCATCCAGGAGTGTTCTTGTGTGTGTATTTATAGATCTTTCCAGGATGAGCAGCCTGAGGGCTGATGGTGGGAACTGCAGCTCTGAAGGGCTCCTGGCAGCAGCCATGGTCCCTGCCTGGCTGGGGATGGGTCTCCACACCTTTCTCCCCAAGGACAGCAGAAGCAGGTGGGCTCTGGGCAGGTGGAACAGATCTTACCTTTCCTCCAGAGGAGTTTTTTTTGTAGCATGGGAAAGCACGTCCTTAAGCTTTAAAGTAATAAGAAGAATGCAGATGTACAAAAATGACATGCTGTTAATCCTTGCGGTCTTGTTTTGTTATTTTTTACTCTAATGTGAATATATACAGTAACTAAAGCATGTGTTTATCCTCATCAGGGGCCTGGTCTGAAGCCTTTGGAAGGCAAGGGGAAATCTTTTCATAAGCTTCTGTGGGGTCCAAATGAGGCTCAGGACAAAACAAGGTCACTCGTAAAGGACAAAAAAATGGAAAGGAAGGATGATTGAGGTAGCACATCCCAGTCTGTTTGTCTTGGCTGTAACTGGTTCTGTGGAAAGCCTTTGAGGAACGAAGGTTCTTCGTGCACCGTGCGTGTGGCATCAGTGCCCTCGCTGCAGTTTTGCACTATATTGAATACAGCGTGTTTTCCAGGGTTTTCTGTGGAACCTTGAGGCTGAGCCCTGTTGGTGATCACTGGAGTCCGTGCTGCAAGCAGGAGTCCCTAGGGCTGGAGGGAAAAGGGCAGGGAAAGGGAAGAGCAAGTGTGCAAGGGGTGCACTTTGCAGCTGTACGGACTCGCTGGTTCTCTGCAGACAGAAGCAGCCCATTAGCAGTTGGCTGTCCCCATGTGCTCCCAAACAAACAGGGTGCTTGAGGCAAGGGCTTTAGAGCAGAGATTATCACAAGCAGAACATGGAGCTGTATGTTCCCCTGGCACAACTTTCCCTGACGTTGAGGGGAGCTCCGCGTGAGCAGGGAATCGGATAGGCCGGAGTTCTCCTGTCTGCTCTGCTTGTTTATCTGCTTGCTGGGCCCCAGCATGAGCAATCTGCTTCCCACCTCGTCTTCACCCATAAAACCAAGATGGTGATGACAGTAACAGTAATAGTAGCTGTAAATGCTTTGCATGAAATTGTTCGACCATTTGGAAAATTAGAAATACCCTGTATCATTGTCATTTTAATGAAGAATGTGCTTGGCTCTGAAGGAGTTCACTGAGGATTAATGTTTGGTTTGTGAAGCTCAGACTATATTTGGAGGCAAGCTAGGGAATATTTCAGAGCACCTGTTGGTGAGATCAGGTCTTATAACTGAAAAGACTGTGGTGTTACATTAGTACCTGTTACTCTTTTTTTTTTCCTCCTTTGCATTCATTGTGTTACTGAGGCTCTGAATTCCATGGCTTTGCAGCACAGTTGACATGAAAACTGTGTATGTTGTTACAGTGGCATGTATCTTGGAGTGTCTGGTACTTCTAATAGGAGACTTCCCACTCTTCAGTGGGAGTGGAGGATGTACATAAAAGCAGTGGTTTGGGACAAAGTAAGATTAATCTATTCTAGTCTTCCAGATATCAAGTAACTTATTATTATCTTTTACTCTTTCTTTTTCACATTGAAAATAAGTGTCATTCCCTCCAGATAACGTAGTTATAGCCTCATGTTTTCTGCAGGTACATATGCACAATATAAAGACTCATTGCACGGTACAATGTTTTTAAAATAGAAATTTAAATAAGTAGTTTTACTCCTTATCAAGGTTAAGGTTTTATTATGTGGCCCTCAAGCAAGCAGGGTAACTGCTCTAAATAGACAATAATCAAAGCCCCGAAAAGTGTCCAGGGACGGATCCTTGGCTGCTGTAAATAAGGCATTGCTCCACTGATTCCCAAACCCAGGATTTAACGTGGTGTTTAGGGGGTATGGATGCTGGTCTCCCACACATGTGAAGGCAGTGGAGTGTCCAAGCCCCACAGACAGCCCTTATTATCACATTCTGTTGTTTAAATGGAAGGTATGTCTACCTGGCATACACATTCCTTCTCCTCCCTCCCTCTCTCTCTGTTATGGATGAGAATAAACGATCATTTCAACCTCACATATGTTTGTAACTTGTAAGTCCACTGGTAATCTTACAGGAAACATTGCCAAATTCTACTACTTTTTTGGTCCCAGACTCAGCTTTAAAAACTACGCTTAGAGTTTAAGCAAATTCTTACAAAGCACGATGTTAAAAACCCCTCTGTTCTTTACTGCTTTTTATTAAAGCTGCCTCTTTTCCACCCAGAGTTTTGAGGAAAACTTGTTAAATTGAATGCTCTGTCTGGACTATTTGCAGCATTATTCCTGTAGTCTTACCTACAAGGACATTTCAGCAATGTAAATATCACGGACATCTAATGGCCAGGTCCTCAGCTGGGCTAAACTAGCACATTTCCATTAATGTCCTCTCATGCCAGCTGGGAATATGGTCCATTCATTTCACTGGTGTTAGGTCAGGGACGAATTTGGCCCCGTAGATGGTGGCAGCACGAACCAGAGCACAAGGCTGACACTTTGGTAAAACCAAACAGTCACAGTCTATCAAAGCATATACCTCTTCCCATTTACTGCTTTTCCCTATCTGTGGATTCAGGAAGACACATTCAGAAAGCAACTTTACCCAGAAGTAAGGCTGGAACTGTCTTTATTGTTATTACCATCAATCTGATGTTGATGATAATAATGGACAGGTTCTGACTTCAAATCCTGAAAAATCACCTCAATAAGTATTTTCAGTTTAATTAAGCAGGGCAGAATTTGGCCCTATGTGCACAGGAGCTTTTCACACACAGAGATTTCCAGTGCCTGTGCACTTTCCTTAGCAAAGGCAGATGAACAAGAGGGTGCATCTCTCCAGTTTCATATGAAATGTGTGTGCAGGACTCTGGGGGGCATGAATTGCCTAGTGCTTGTGGTCAAGAAGTATGTCAAATCATCAAAAGAATAGTAACTTTATAATTCTGGAAACAAAAATTGTGTTATTTTACAAGCAAGGATACCTGAAGTCTTCCTGTATCTCCTAGCAGTTATTACCTTGAAGGATATTTTATACCTTAGTTGTATGTTTCATATAATTTAAAACTTGCTTCTTAAATTTCTGAACTCAAGGAGATGGGGGGGGGAGAGTGAATCTTCTGACTTTCAGGATTCACATTCAGAGGATGTTTGTTCTTTTTGCTGCATGTACTGTTTGTCCAGAACACTAACCAGTTACTTCTCCGATATGGGTTTATTGTGCCTTACAACAAATACGAAACTTAAGCGGAATGTACGTGTTAGAGGAGGGAATAATCAAGGAGACTTTACTGCACTGTTAGGTGATGCTGCCCCAGAGTGTATCATCAGACATATCTGTGCTTAATTACCCAACCAAAGAGATCTAAAGTATGTATGTTTGTTGTACTGTAATAGGGGTTTGTGCCTGGACAATTAAGTGTTTTATTTGTATTCTGAGATGATGTGAACTTATTTTTCTAAACACTATACTGAATAAACTTTATATTTATACACATCTTGTGTAAATATTTCTGTGTGGATAGCATGTGAGGGCTTTGAATTTTGAGTTAGAAAAGCGATCTAAAGTAGAAAGTTGGCTTTTAATGACTCATCATGAAGGTGATGGCAACTAGGAGCACCTGTGCTTGCCACAGATTTGATCTAAACCCTACTTAAGCTAGAATGAGACTTTCTGTTAACTTGAGGGGGTTTTGTCAGACCCTAACTTTGCTTCTAAAATACTAAATTAAAACCCGTAAATCTTACATCTCATATTGAACCTAGCTATTAAATCTGTGTCTCAAACCAAATTTATACCATAATTAATTAGATACTATTAAAATATATTCCCACCTGCTAGTTAGGACTAGTCAGTATTTAGATACTATTAAAATATATTTCCACCTGCTAGTTAGGACTAGTCAGTATTTACTTGTGGCTGCCATTCTGACATTGGCATGCATTCTATGTCAGGGCCTTTTTTTGGGGTAGGTAAATTCCTATTTGCTAAATTTGTGATGGTTGAAATTTTTCTTTAAAAAAAATGTTTCCCATAGTGTCAGACTTGGGTTTGGCAGCCTTTTGAGAACAGCTTGAAATGTTATGTTCCCTTGATATTAAAGGATTTAAACACATTACCATATTACTTTAGATCTGTGTTCCAAGTACCAGGATTGCCTAGTCAAGATTTTGATGCCAAAATGAACGACGGTAGGTTCAAATAGACTAATCTGTACAGGTGAAACAGTTTCACTTGCTGAAGCTCTATATTCATTAGAGGCAATTAACAGCCTGCACATGCCTCTTAAGTTCTGTTTAGGCCACAGGAAGCAAGGTGAGGTCTGAGAGATTATTTTTTTTTATTAGCTCCAGTGAAAATGTAATACCCATTATGTTATTAGTCACTAAGACATTACCTTTCCCTACTGTTATTCACCGTTCCTCCACCTTTCCCATTCATCACAGCCGTGTCCCACTCGCTCCATGCAGCTCCAGTGATGGTGGCAGGGCACAGGGAGTCACTTCCCAATCCCAGGAACATGTCCCCTCTCTGCTTGAGGCTGATCTGACTCTCACTCTGCAGCTGCCAAAGCAAATCCAGTTATCCAGGGGGAGCAGCCCTAAGGTAGAGAGAGCCAATTGTTGCCCAATTCCTGTTTCCTCCCCAGAAGCAGCGTGCTTGGCTCAGTCCTGTTGGTAGCACTTCCCTGTGCCATGCTTTGGTTTTTGCCTGAGCAGTAGGTCTGTGGTAATATTTTCCTGCCCTGCAGATACCAAGTTCCTAACTGATCCCTGGGCAGCAGCTCTGTCCCAGCTTTGCTTGGAGCAGGAGCTGAGGAGCTAAAGCCATCCTTCAACCTGGCTGGGAGCAGCTTCTCTGGTTTCTGCCTCGTGATGCAGCCCGGGGGGAGGACCACCAGGACCACCACTGCTGGCTTTGCTCCAGCTGGGGGGAATCCCCTCTGGGAAGGCTTTTCTGGCTGTGCAGCCCTCATGCTCTCGACCAGACGAAGTGCAGGGGTTGCAGAGCAAGAGAAGCGGAAAGTCTCAGCGTATGCAAATGTCAGAATTCTCCCTGAGCAGCCACCCATGCGGTATGCAGGATGAATCATGTCCTAACTGAGCGCATTCCTGCTACTTTGGAGGGCTTTGCAGATGTGTTCCAGGTCACCCTGGGCGAGAAAACCACACACAGCCACGGTTCCTTCTTCCCTGGCAGTCTGTGCAGGGGGGACAGCACCTTTGGGAGGGTGGGCAGCTGGATCCCGGAGCCCCCGCCTTTCACACGGGGCCTGGGGATGCTGGAGGGAGGATGGGGGGCTGCCAAGGCGGTAGCTGGGATAGAGCTGATAGTGGGAAGTCTCAGGGAGATGAGCGGTTGCTCTTGATCTAGCAGGGAGACAAGCTGGGAAGGGAGACAATGTTGGAAGACAGCACTTATTATCCCCTATTTCTGGCTTGATCAGAAGGAAATTTCGCTGCTCCAAGAGGCAGAGGTTGGGTCAGTAAAACAGGATTTTAATATAAATACTCAAGGCTTGGAAAGCAGAGGTCTCCTCACAGGGCTGCATCCCCTGTTGTGGTGATCTCTGGCTGCAGAAATCTCTGGGCTGAAGTCTTGGTCCAGTATATAGATACAGATCACATTTTTAATATAAAAATACATTTTAGAAGGAAAATGATTCCCAGAAATGGGAATTCATCTGCCAAACAATGTGCACATAACCGACTTTACGCTTAGAGGTGCCAGAAAGTTCAGGAATGAGACCAACAATAAAAAACCAACACACGTGTGAAAAATCTACTGCATTAAAGCCAGATTCAATAAAAATAGCACCTAGTTTATGTGCTACAGAAGCTGGCACACGCCTCCAAAAGCTGAAGGAAAGAGATAAAATGCTCAGAAGTTGCATGCAGTCCAGAGGAACAGAGCAGCCCTGGAGCAGAGCTGATGGTTACTCAATAACTCATGTACGATATTCTCCTGTGTAAGTACTTCAATTCTTCATCCTGCTACTTCTCGGGCAGAAAGACACAGTCTGTAGTACTTGGGGCTGATCAATAAGCTTCACTGTTGGAGCCAAAGTGCTTTGTGATAGATCTTACATTACCCAAAAGGACTCCCAGAACGTTACACATCATTTTCTTTCTCAGTCTGCAAGCTGACAGCCCATGATTTCGGTGTTGGTGGTATCCCTTACACTGCCTGCAGCTGTAAAACGCAGCCCCTCCCCTGAGGCACTTACAGTACACAGAAATCAAAGCTATCCAGGCTGGAATGGGAGAGGGGAGGAGGGCAGTGAGGGGAGGTGATGCGATGAGCTCAGGGCGATGCAGGCAGTGGGTGGCAGAGCCAGGTTGCAAAGCCAGGTCTCTGACTCCCCCTGTTGCTTTGCCCACTGGCTCACGCTGCCTCCATGGGAGCCCAATCCCACTTGGATGTCCCCTGAAAGCAGCAGAAGGACTTGCTGCTGACACCAAAGCTGAGTTTACTTCTTTTATTTATTTGCTGTGTTTACAGCCACCTCCTGGTGCCGACCGATAGCCCCGTCGATAACTAGGCTGGCCCTGGACCAGCAGCCCTGAGCCTGCAAGCACTCAGGCTCCAGAGAAACTGCTCCTACACACACAGGCCCTGAAGGACTGACTCCCAGCCACCCACTTCCACATCAAGGCAATCTGAGAAATGTTCCACTCATCTCCCACCAAGTCCAAGGAGCCAAGAGGGGAGGAATGCTCAGGAGAGTAGGGAAGGGTTAGTTCAGAGCTTGAGCTGTGCATGTCCTAAACCAGTAGTTTCCTAAAATAATAAATCAAGTGAGAATTTACAGCTTACCCATGTCCTAGGAAAATGCTGGGGATTTTGCTGCTTACTGCTGCTTAAGCAAACCAAGGCAGGCAGGATCAGAAGGCAGATCTGGAACACAACACTCTGTACCAACCCAAGCACATTTACAATGCACATAAAAATATAAAGGTTACCTGTGTTAAAAAACATTATCTGTTTGCTGTATGCATGCAGGTAGAAGTGAGCACTGACCAGACTAAGTCTAAAAGAAAATTCTTTATTTTGAGGTTCACTATGAATTTGTGTAAGAGGAGCAACCTCTGCTCCCTCTTGCAGGCAACATATAATATAGCCAGGTCCCAAAACTCCATGAGGGAACTGGGCTGAGGGTCAACACCCCCAGACAGGTGCAGATTCCTGACCTGCTGCTGCTAAACGTGTTGTCCCCTCGCTTGGAGCCTGTGGCAGAAGAGCAGCAGAGGCAGCAGGGGCTGAGTGCCCCATTAGTGCTGGCCTTGAAGGAGAGGAAGGCTCGAACAGTATCAGTAAAAGAAAAAGCTGAAACCTCTAAGGTTATGATATCATCTGCATGTGGAGGGATTTAGGCACATAACACCCCTTGGTGAGGAGTCAAATTAGTTCCTGAAGGCTGCTATAGCCCTTCTCCTCCTCTTCCCTATAAACGTAGTGGTGTTCTCCCCAGAGCTTCAAAATATTGAGGTGGTTTTACTTCTTACACCACCTGCAGGGCTTGGTGTCCCTGAGATTTGTGACCAGGCCAGAAAAGTAAGACACACTTTTACATGTCTGCCCACGAGGACAAGGGCTGGATGCAAGACCACAGCAGGTCCATCCTCCCAGTCAGCAAGCATTGAGGTGCTTCAGCTGAGTCCCCTCAGTGTCTTCCCCGCAGAACCTTTTGTTTAGGACCTCTCAGGACGCCACAGATAAATTCTGAAGGGAGTGTTTAGGGGCTGCTCTCATTTGCCATCTTCCCCTCAGCCCCCAGACCTCTGTCATATGAGGGTGGTGGAACCCAGGACTTCCAAAAACACCAGTACCTGGAAGCAGGCTGCTGACAGCAGCCTATTTCGAGGTATTGTTTTATCAGGAAGAGCCTGGAAGTGCTCCCAGAGCATGGGGAATGCTGTGCATACCAGGCAGGGCCGCCTTGTACTGGCCAGCAGCGCTGCAGGATGCCTGATCCCAGATCAGACCACGCCAGCCAGTCCTCCATGGCTCCACAACAATTTACTGGCCCAGGAGAGGGGTGCCAGGGGGACATTTGGCACCTCCTGCTACATATGGCAGGTCTCAGTGAATCCCTTCTGGCCTCAGCTTCTAGGAATAGCTTCCTATAGCTACTGTGGGAGGGTTTTTGTGCAAACCAAAGGCAGAGTTAACCTGAGCCTCAAGTCAGGAAAGCTACATCCCATTCCTTCGGAAAAGTCCGTCCCAACTTGACCAGTTGCTCTTGGTTTATCTTTGTTAACCAGTAATGGCAGCAAGTATTGCTCAAGTATACATGGTAGGAAGTGCTCCTGTTCCTTCCAGATCTCCCTGCAAAGTTCTGAATTTTCACAGTTTGGGTTACAAAAGCAAGACTTGTTCAGGTGAATGACATTCACAGCAATCAAGGATTAGTCATTTGCTGATGGACTGAGGACCAGCCCCTCAGATTAAAGTACAGGGTAGAGCCTATTCCTGTTCATTTCTTAGCTATTCTCAAATCTGAGGATCTTTTTAGAAACCAAAATAAATTAAATATCCCTGTGAAAGTAAGCTTCTGCTATTAACAACAACACTGGAAGGCAATTGCAGAGCCATATCTAAGCCCAAAACTAGACAACACTCCCGCTTGGGTTTGACCAGAGCCAAGTCCAGTGGAAGCAGGGCCTCCTGCCCTGCAAGCTCTACTTCCATTATAGGCACCACAGCCAGTGTTTCAGGATCCAGGTCTCCACCCTGTGAAACTTGTGCAGGATCGCCAGCTTATCTGTATTTAATAAGCACACCCTCTTCCAGCATCCGAGATGTTCCTGAAAACACTGACTAACACCATGCTGAGTAGAAACCCTTGATCAAGAGATCATGGTATTTTGACCTGGAACCACAAGATAATCACTGTTTCAGAACAATTTCCCACCCATCCCACGGGGACTTTTCCCAGATCGCATTTCCTCAGTTCATCGGGGCATGGAACAGCATCAAAAGGCTGACGGATGCCAAGTTGTGTCACTTCTAATGGCTCTTCCCTTTCCAAACGGCATATCATGTCATCAAAGGCAACTAGGCTGGCACGACATAATTTGAGAATCTCACTTTATAGCTGGTAGAAACCGAATCCCAACAAGTCTGTCAGTGATGATATATTCCAGGTAACACAGGATTGAAATCTCCTGGCCCCAAGTCTCGGTCTTATACTTAAGCAATGCTCTGATTTGCCAGCTTTCACAATTTATGAGCTTTGCAATGTTCAGTAGCTGGTGAGAGAGCGGAATTAGGCAGGGGGGTTACGGCCACAGCTTCCTGATCAACTTCATTCTTAAGTTCCTTGTTTCAAAAAATACAAATAATTGCGGAGGTGTTGAAGGTCTCCAAACCAGAATGCATACAAATCTAGGTATATCACATTTATCTATCTAACTGTATATAAACATTTTATCTCAAAGCTGGTGTTGCATCTTGCTTTCCAAGCCTTTGGGTCTGACAGCACTGTGTGCAACAAGGCACTTCAGGAGGATAAACCAGGGTATCAAAAAGGTGCCATTTTAGAAATAAAATTAATAAACGGTCTATGAATTCAGGAGAATGTTTGTCAAAGATGCCTTTGGATCCAAATTTCCCTTAAACTTAAAATTAGATTTCTGAGTTAATTTACTAGACTGTTGTGGTCTAATCAGTAAAGCCAATAGCTGATTTTTTAAAAACCTAGGTATAACTCAAGATGAAGAAACATTTCACTGACCTAAACACAAGCCCCAGAAAATAACATACAAATACATTTCTTAAAATCAGCACCTGTACAAGCAGTTCTGTTTTCCAGGAACTCAAGCAAATTCATTCCACATCCGTGTATGACACAGGCAGGATTTTCAGATCATCCCCTGCCTGGCAGCTCCCATCGAGACTGGCAGCACAAGCCATCCCATGCCAGGTTACTCAAGGCCACAGCTCAACACCAAACCTAAATACTTGTCTGCATACAAACTGCATATCCATGTATCCATGATTATCACAAGCAAATGGCTCCTGGGTGTAACAAATGGTTTTCAGCTGAGTTATCACCCATTGCAAAGACCAGGCAAACCTCAAGGGCTGTGGAAAAGGAGCCAGAAAAGGGAGAGAAACCTTCCTGATGTGCCTGATATTAACTACCATCCTCAGCCCTGGTCCAGGAAAACTCTGAAATGTTCATTCTCCCAGGTCAACCGAATCAACTTTGAGACTTTTTATTTGCTGCAACATAACAAGATGCTGCAAGAAGAGAAATCACTGGACTGCTCAGCTCACTCTCAGTTCTAAAGCTTTGGCCTAAAACAAAAATTTAAAAGGGTAATGGTGTTCTTCCTTCGGTCCTGACTATAATGGCCATTGAAATGTTCCAAATACTTGTATTTTTGCAAAATAACAGGGAGCACAAAGAGAAAGATGGGTTACACTTCATTTTTCAAGCCCTACTCAGAGACAGCTTGAATATTAGCTTGAATATTAGCCCAGTATTAGCTGATGTTAACCTTTGGGAACCAAATAAACATCTGGATTTCCATCTCCCCCTCAGTACAACAACAGTAACAGCACTTCCCTCCTTCATGGCAAGAGGCACAGCCAGGCTGAGATTCACCCATCTGGGATGGCACAGTCAAAATACTGAGGCTAGACCCCACTGATGAAACAGAAAATACGTATTAAAAAATATATTTAAATATATTATATAGTATATTTTCATATATAACATAAATTATGTATTACATATTATATATAATATATAATTTTTATATATATATAATATATATAAAATGCATTGTTAGGATACTATTAAACTTATCCCTTACACAGTGTTCAGAACTGGCCTGAGTGCTTGTTCTGAGAGACCACAGCTTGGTCTCTCCCTAAGCTGTGCTAATGCCTCCCACCTCCCTATTCCTGCCCACCATCCACCTCCTGTGCACCAGAAGGAGTGTGAGCAGGGCACAGCAAGAGCACTCTGCCCTTCACCTTTGAGGAGGCCTTTTCCCTCCCATTTCAATAACATTTGGCCAATTCTTCTCCTCTTCAGTCCACATACAGAGAAGGGAAAGTCATTTATCACAGAATCATAGATTGGTTTGAGTTGGAAGGGGTCTTTAAAGGTCATCTCATTCCAATCCCCCTGCCATGAGCAGGGACACCTTCCACGAGACCAGGTTGCTCAGAGCCCCATCCAACCTGGCCTTGAACATTTCCAGGGATGGGACATCCACAGCTTCTGTGGGCAACCTGTTCCACCTCACCACCCTCACAGTAAAGAATTCCTTCCTTATATCTAATCTAAACCTACTCTCTTTCAGTTTGAAGCCATTTCCCCTTGTCCTATCACTCCAGGCCCTTGGGAAAGGTCCTTCTCCAGCTCTCTTGTGGCTCCTTTAGGTACTGGAAGGAGCTCTACGATTTCCATGGAGCCTTCTCTTCTCCAGGCTTAACAGCCCCAACTCTCAGCCTTTCCCCACAGAAGAGGTGCTCCAGCTTTCTGAGATCTTTGTGGCTTCCTTTGGACTTGCTCCAGCAGCTTCACATCCTTCTTATGTTGGGCACTCCAGAGCTGGACTCAGAACTCCAGGTGGAGTTTCTCCAGAGCAGAGTAGAGGGGGAGAATCCCCTCCCTGGACCTGCTGCCCGCTCTGCCTTTGATGCAGCCCAGGACACGGTTGGTTTATGAGCCTTTCTTCTTCACACCTCTCCTCCCTTTTCGTTTCAGTCAAGTCAGGAGGACAGCTCTGCACCAGTGGTGATGGAGCCAAGGCTGGACACTGCTTTACCTCCTGGTAGTGCATTTTAAGAGCCATTCCTTAGACAGACTGCAGTGCTGCTCCTTTCATTGTCTGTCTCCCAAATCCACCAGCACATCTCGGCACTCCTTGTCACCTCCTGGGCTCACAGTGACCCACCAAATGGAGCTGCCACAACTTTCCTGAGCAGCCAGCGAATAGATCACACTCTCAAATCACTGCCTGGAAAGTCTGCATGGTATGTGGCTTAATTTTCTTTTCCATAATGTGAAATCCAATCTGAAATGCACAGATTAGTTTACTAATCTGTGTAAATCCTATTAATAGCACTTGCGCTGCTGCGCTCCCATTCACATTCTAACAAATCTGTTTGGACTGGCTTGGTTTTCCCTCATCTCCTGCAAGACCTTCACACCTGGTTGTGGTCACGTCTTCACAGAATAGCTGGCCACAGATGGAAACTTGAGCTTTACGCTCATCTCTCATGTTTTAATTCGTGTCCCATGGTCCATCACGTTCTGGATCAAAGCATTAGTGCTGTAAATCAACATGGTGCCATCGAAGCTAAAGAGATTGTACGAAGGATTGCACAGCTTCAGTGGGGAAGGGCACAGCCCCTCCTTTGCCCCAGCATCACTGGCTTCTGCCCCTGCTCCCACTGCTCCATGCCCCACAGAGCTCCCACTGGCACCACAGTGACTCCATCCTGCCCTGGGCACCTTGCCTGAAACGAGGCCCAAACACCAGCAAAGGACCTGCTTGAGGGAAGGAGGCAATGGACAGTCTCTGGAGACACTGGATGTGTTCACACCAGCCCCAAGCACATCCCCTTCTCACCTGTGGGTTTCAGGTGGCACACCCAGCACCAGGGCTTGTGACTGTCAGAAAGAGCATCCTTGCTGGCAGCTGGGTGAGCTGCAATAATCCCCCTGTGCTTCTCAAAGAGAAGGCACCCTCTGTTCTGCTATAGAATGAGCCATTCTCTATTTGAAACCACAATATTTACTTTACCCATAGTGGACTCCAGTGGCTCCCTACTTTGCAGTTGTGGTGAGAGGGGTCAGCACGAGGAATGGCAGAGGAGGTGTGCGGGGCTTGCATTCCTGGCTCCAGCTTCCTAATCAAGCTGTGCATTAATTAGCTAATCCATCTCCACACTGTTGTCCCCTGCACTTCATTTCACCACCATCCCAGAGTCCTTGTAACTGAGCACCTTCCATCATGGCCATAGCCTCAGGCCATCCCACAGCACACCAGCTCCATGCTGAGCCAGGACCATGCTGTTCCCTTGGTGTAAAGAGTCCTCCATGACTTTGGACCTGGCTGGAATTTGCCAAAACCAGCCCTTGGGAAGGACTCTGAGCTGTTGTCACTCCCAACCTGTGCCCTTGCAGCCTTCCAGCACCTGCTGGTGCATCCCCTACCACGTGCCAGGCAGGAGTGGATGGATGTGGGAGAAGAAACCCTGCCAGGCAAAAAGCTCCACAGACTTACCAGCTGGGAAGTTTTAACAGAGAACAGGAGAACATGAGAACTCTCAGATGACAAAGGGAAAAGATCTTCTCTAGATCGTGGAAAGGGAAGGGTTTGAGTTAAAACTCCATTTACACAAGTCCACAGTAGGACAAACCCACTCCTCATCTCCCTGCCAAGGGATCCCTGCTCCTTGCACAAGTCTGTTGTCTGTGTGATTCTCGTCATCCAGCTCTTCACAATTCCCAAGGCCAAGCAAGGCTCTGGAGTGCTTTCACTAACCTCAATAAAAAGGCTGGACCTGCAGTGGCAAGTCAGTTACAGCACAGCCCTGGATACGTTTCCAATGGTTTTTCAACCAGAGGGTTAAAAGAATTATTAGCACAAAGGATTTGTGGCTCTTCTCTTTTCTTCCCCATAGCTGAACTGCATCTACTCCCCATCCAAAAGCATGTGGATTTTATCTCATCACTGTAGAAACTTTTCAAGGTCAATACAGCTTCCCTCTCACCTAGTTTTCCCTAAAATGGTTTTAATATTTTTTTATTATCTGAATAATTCCTGGTGGTTTACATGAATACTAACTCAGGAATTGTTTGTAATTCCTCAGCATCATGGAAGAAATGTTTTAAAAGCATTACCCGCACTCAAGAAATTCTCCCCAAATTCTCTTCTACAAAAGGTTCTTACTTGTTACCTTTGTTAAAGCTTGCCTGTGAAGCAGCCATTTGTTTATAGACCTTTAATCTCTTGGTAAAGGTGCCTGCTGTGAGATATTAAAATGCCACAGAGAAAGAAAAAACCCAAACATGAAAAAATAGAGGAATTTTTGGAGAGAGCCTACTGGCCAAATACAATATGTGGCCAGACAGAATCAGAAGCACTGGCTGCAGTACAAACCCAAGAGGCTTCAGACAAACCGCCTCAGCCACAATGGTAATGGTTCACCAGCAAAAGGAATGTAGAAAACAAAATGGGGGGAAGATCCCCTCCCCCTTCCTCCTCTGCCT
Source organism: Manacus candei (assembly GCF_025592945.1). Classification (NCBI taxonomy): domain Eukaryota; kingdom Metazoa; phylum Chordata; class Aves; order Passeriformes; family Pipridae; genus Manacus; species Manacus candei. The sequence goes on along the minus strand of NW_026138161.1, from coordinate 688,805 downwards.
TACCCCCAAAAGACTATCTGACATGGCTGATACTTCCAGTGCATGCAAATGTGCCACCTGGGAAAGGCAAACAGGGACTTGCTTGCTGGCTGGGAATTTTGACTACAGTGTCATGCCTGCCCAACCCTGTGCAGGCAGACCTCAGGAAAAGTGATGCTTAAAATACTAAAGGTGAGATGAGAGCAGGGGAACAGCCCATCTCAACCCTTTGTACATTCACTGAGCTCCTTTGTAAAACTGCCATGATTTCTATCACCTTTGCTGCAGAGCATCAGGTACTGATGGCTGCAGACCTTGTTCCAGCATCCAGCTCGTGTGTGCTCACAGCCAGCCTGTGCCCATCCTTCCTGTGCCCGTTTTGTCCTTCCCCTTAAATAGCTCTTTCCCCTTGGACACAATTATAGGGGACAGTCACACTCCCTTCTCTCACCTCTGCCTTTACTGCACAGCCTAACCAAGCTGTGCTGGAGGTTGGCTTGCAAAGAGCTCCTTGAGCTCCTTGTCCCGATGTCAAAACCTGTGTCACATGCCGTGATCAGCTGAGACACAGCACACTCTAGAAGAGCCCTGCTGGTTTCGTACACCCAAGGAGCTCACAAGTCACCTTCTCCTCCCTGTTGCAAACAGTCCTTGAATGAACACAGGAGAGCTCAGTTCACCATCTGCCAGGAGGGTTCGTCCGAAAGGTGAACTTAACTCACAGCTGCTTTTCAAACCCTGCCCAAGGATGGACTCAGGAGCTCCAGCTGCTCGTTCTCAGGCAGTATCAGGACTTTCTGCCCCTGCCTGTCCCCAGGAGGGGGCTGCTGCCTCGCTGTGGTCTTGGCAGAAGTAATGGTGTGTCCCCTCCACGGTCATCTCAGAGTGCAACCTACTGCCCTAATGTCCTCTGCAGCAGCAGGTGGCTTCAGGTGGAACATCAAGTGGTTTCTCATGCTTTAGCTGTGGGAGAGCAGATCTTTGGGAAAGATAAGATGGACAGGACCTCACGAAGGCTAGGAGTGGGGCTAAAAGCCTGGATTGTGGAGAACTTTTCAGCCTGGCTCATCCTAGATTTGGCTTCAGAAATTCAGGGTTCAATTTCTGCTGCAAAGTTTGGTGTTGATTCCTCGAACTCAACTGCAGCATCTCCTGCTTCCACTCAGCACTCGCCAGGGTGTCAAGGGAATATCTGCCATCACCTGTTGTAAATGTGCTCTGGCAGCAGTGAGAGAGGAATTGCTGTACAATTTTGTCTACAACAGCCCTGCAAACTTCTTTTACACCTACTTGGAGCGTAAGTTTTCTATCATGGAGCAGCCTCTCCTCCATCTCCAATGCTGAGCTGCACAGGACCCTGCCTTTAGGGAAGCCTCCATGTGTCGCCGTGGAAAAACTCCCTTTCAAATGAATTTTAATAGAAGTGTTTGTATTTAATATTGGCTCCTGTGTAAAGGATCAAAGTCCTGGCCCTTGGTATCTCTCCACCCTCCATGAACACACACAAGTAAGCTGCCAACACTCCTCAAAGCTGCATCCTGCAGCTCCTTGGTCCCGCTGAGGTCTGCGTGCTTGGGAAGAAGATATAGGTGTGCCAGCAGTGGCCATGACCATGATGACTTTAAAGCAGAGGAATGCTTTGGAAAGTGAATGCCTTTCATAAAAATCTCCCCAAATATTTCATTCTGTCCTCATGCTCAGCCAAACCGCTTCTCCAAGTACCCATCTATTACAACTAATAATAAAGGTAAGTTTCTACTATCATGACCTTACCTCGCTAAGTGTAACCCCATGTGCGTTCACAGATGTGCTTTGGGAGCTCTTCCATGAGTGGAATTGCTGGAAATCTCCCAGAATTGAAATGACTTCACTTGATATTTAAAGAGATGAGAAAAAAGGGAGCAGAGAGAAATACAGTCAGTAGATTAGACGCTGTCATCTGATCCACTCAAGGTACAAAGGACATTAAACAGAACTGAAACTCAAATTTAATGAGGCTGAGAGACACAAACTTGTGTGTAATTAGCTTGCAAGATTCACTGCCACAAAGTATCATGGAGGCCAAGAGCCTGTCACCAAAAGTGTGGAAATATATACATTTATACACACACACATGTAAAAGTGTATCTATATATGTATACACCTTCACACACACACGTGAGCATACATATGTGTACAACTGTGTTCTCTCAGGGCTGAAAAGGACTTGACAACACCATTCAGTCTTTTCCCCAGATCCAAGACAAGATCAAATAGACGTCGGTATTTTCTGACAGATGTTTGTCTAGACCTGTTTTTAACAGAGAATCTCCCACCTCCTGGGGCAATTTATTCCAATGCTTCCTTTTCTTCCTCAGCTTTCTCCACACACACACACATATATTTGTCTCAGAAGGTGAGCAGAGCAGCCTCTGATGACTTGCACATCAAAAGGCTTGTTAACTCATTTCTCATGGCAAGATCTTTCTTGCGAATGACGTACGAGCCCACAAGATCCCATCGTGACCTGAGGTGACAGGCTGAGCTTGGGGGACCAGCAGATGGGTTAAGGAGGGGCAAATGGGAAAGGAGGGGGAAATTCAGTCCTTTCTTTGTTAACCCATCAGATTTGTCTGCTGATAAAAGAGGGACCAACTTTGTATACTCCATTTTTAGGCTCGAACAATAAGCTCCTCTGTTTTTTGATAAAATAAATACATTTTTGGCTTCCTCAGCAGCCACCTCAGAGGAGATGCTGTCCTGTCAAACTTAAGTAAGGCAAAGGAGGGGATGAGGAATGAGGCTGCGCAGCTGGAATATGTAAATGGCAGGATGGAGAGTAGCACTTTCCCAGCCACGCTGGATATCTATTACCTCCACTTTTGGACTGACAATGCACCAAATGTTTCATTGCCTGGGGCCTTACAAAGCTGACCAGCTTTTTTAGCTGAAAGCACTAATGTAGAAAGGCAATTGGGAATTAATTATTTAATGTGGTTCTTGTTGGTAGAAAGCTTCCACCCCTCCTGCGTCTCAGCTACCATTATACATATGTTGCTTTTCTTCAGACTACAGTGATTAGGCAGCAGCAGAAAATGACCGCTAAATCCTGTTCCCACTTGCAGTGAACTCCATTTAAATCGACAGATTTGCATTCAATAACCGAGGGCAGAGTTTAACCCCGTGCTGGGAGAGCATCATTTGTGACAAAAACCATAAACAGATCTGTTTCCATTTCTGAAAATAAGCCATCTCGTACCTCTGCTCCCAAGCTCCCTCTTTGACAGGCAGCAGAAGAGTACTTCTGTTTAAAAATTAAAATCCATGCGAGTAGCCCTATTAGGAAATCAGACTGAGCTCCCTTTAATGTGGCTGTTTGGATGCCTCACTGGAGCAGGCAGAAAGGTGTATCCCGAATCCACACCGCATGTTGGTTCAGCTCCAGCTTCTCCCGGATTCTCAAGATAAGCATCTATTTCATTTAGAGCCTTTTTAGTTATGACCTGTGAAGAAGCAAATGTCCTTTTGAAGATCTCCCTGCAACAGCTGCATGCCAGAGAGTCCCGGCCAAGTTACTTGAAGAGCTTAAGGATCAGGCCCCAAGTATTTAAAAAATAAAGTGCAAAATAAGGTTCTGCAGCAGGGCTGAGAAGGGGCATGAACTTACCTGTCAGCCATCAGACGTGAGAAACTGGTAACTTCTTCCCTGCAGTCATCACCTCTGGAATCATTCCGGAGGATGCTCCAACATGAGCCCACTAAAATTCAACGTAGTGAATTAAACCAGGAATTAATTTATTGCAATGTGTCATATTTTTCCAAACACAAAATATACTGGGTTAGCTTTTTTTTTTTTTTTTGGCTCTTCAGATGAAAGAAATACGGCTGTACAGATGTGCTTTTCTGAGATCCAGTGGCATGAAACCTGAAATGCCCCAGCAAGTTTCAGGAGCGAGAAGTTTTAATCACCATGGAAGCACAACACTTTTGAAGGTCTATGAAATTAAACACCCAGGTCTGAAGAAAGGGTAAACTTATCCGTCTGGGCAGATCTATTGATAAACAGAGACAACTCATTTTCTTCTGGAAAGCTGCGTTCTATGTTGTTTGAAAAAATAATCAGTTGTTCAAGACAGGTTTGTGCGGGGAAGGGAAAGGACAAAAAAAAAAAAAAAAGCAGTGCTGGGAGAGACTTTCCGGAAGGGAAAAGGAAAGGCAGTGTGAAAGTATTCCCGTCAGTTAAGTGATTCCCTGCAAATTCAGGAGGTGGAAGAGATGATGAGCTGAGCATCTCTCAGGGCCAGACAGAGCAAGGCTGGCGACGACAGAGGCATATGGAGACCCACCCAGGGCGCAGACAGAGCGGAGGACCCCCAGACCTCGGCTTACGCAAGGTGACCTTTCCCCTCTCTAAAATTTCAAAGCTGGCGTTGCCGGCACTGAACAGACTGTGTGCCATATGTAACATGACCTCAGCTCTGCTCTGCCAAGCCACTGATGGCATCACTAATGAGAGGTGAAAGGTCCCCTCCTCGCAGCTCACTCGGAAACCCACCGAGGCGGCGGGTGCAGGACGGGCCCCCCAACCCTGTAGCCCTGCAGGCAGACACCCACTGTCCCCCTGACCCCATATCCCTGCAGGCAGGGGCCTGCTGCCCCCCAACTCCATATCCCCCTGGGCAGGTGCCCACTGATCCACCACAGGCAAACACGCTCATACAAGGGGTTGATGGTGCCTCTTCCCTTGGCCCAGCTGAAACTGGCACAGTCCCCCAGCAATGGAAATATTTGTTCAGTACCCAAATGCAAAGCAGGGAGGCAAAGAGAGCCCTGGATGTAAATCCTGTCCTTGGTCCAGCTGCCACCCTTCCAGCCACCTTGCTCTGAGCATGGATCATGACTGGGCATTGACTGGGCGGGGAGAAGGATTTGGGCTTGAGGATGATGTGAAAGGAGGGGGTCCTTGAGCTACCCTCCTTAAGCCAGGAAGGACCTGAAATTTAACTTATTTTCTTTTCCAGCATTTTGCACTAAACCTGTTGCAGTGTCTTGCACAAAAAAAAAAAAAAACCAAAAACACTGCATTTCCCCCCACGCCCTTTTTTTCCCCTTTCTTTTTTTAATAAGGGGGTTTAGGTTCTTTTTGCAGTTTTCCCGATGTCCAGCGCCCCCCTGCCCCAGCCATCACCTAAAAAAGGGACAGATGGGACCCGCCCACACTCCACTCCTGAGCACCCGTCTTCCTGCCCCGGACACACGTGGGGATGGTCCATGTGCTCCTGGGTGGGTGTCACGGGTGTGGGGTTCACGCGTGTGTGGGGGTGTGTACCCGTGGGTGGACACCTGGACAGGGCTGTGGGAGCGTTCACATGGCTCGGTGTGTGCTCACACGGGTGCCTGCCCACAGGTGAGGGCAGGCAGGGATGTCTGTGCCACATGAGGAGCTGTACACACAGGAGGGTGTGCATTCGGGGGGGGAGTGTCCGCACACGTGGGTGGGGGAGTGCACACGGGTGGATTTTGGGGTGTCAGCACCCCGGGGAGGGGCACAGGTGTGTGTGTGCACGTCGGTGGTGAGCACACATGGGTATTTTGGGCGCTGGGGCGCTGCCCGTGAGATGTCTGGGTGCTCAAGGGTGGGTGTTACAGCGCGGGCTTGGCGTGGGTGGCCCTGCACCCCCATTCCAGCCCCGGGACCCCGGCGGGACGGGGCTGCAGCAGCCCCGCCTGGAGCGGAGAACGCGCCCGCAGTTTTTTTCGCTTTCGCAAATGACTCATTCCTGGCAGATGTGGCACCGCTGAGGTGCAGTGAGGACCCATCCACGCACTCCGTACTTATATTCCACACACCCCCCCCCGCGACCGTGCTCCTGCCTCCCCACAGAGGGCGAAACCCCGCGGGGAAGGGGCTGGTTTTACCCCTCACTGATTTTCTGCCGGGGATTCATTTTTACATCGCATCCGGCGCTGAGAAATTAAATTATTCGTTTCAAATACTTATACCGCACACCCCCCCCCTTCCAGCACACCCTCCTCTCACAGGGGGACAGACGAAGGTGCCCACACGTGTCGGGTTGCGCTGGGACACATCCTACTGCCGGCCGCGGAGTGGCTGCGGAGGGGCAGCAGGGACGTGTTTTTCTTCCACGGAGGAGGCACATCTCGGGGGAACATCCTGCCGGTTGCGGGGAAGCAGCGCTCGAACCCGCGGCAGCCCCGCGCCTGGTTTGGCCGCAGCCGAATTCCAGCTGCATTATCTTACTTAAAAAAAAAAATAATATATATATATATATAAAAAAAAATAAAGCTGCAGAAGTTGCAACTACCATTGTCTCGGGTACCGGCAGATGCCATTACGCCGAGAAACGAGAGGAAAACAACGTCGCGACAACGCGAACCGCCGCGCTGATACCGCGCGGGTCCCTGCGCGCCCGCGGGAGGCTCCCAGCCCCCCCTGGAGTGGGAATCCCACCTCCCGCCGTGGGACTGCCACCCCCGTGGTGGGGGTGCAGACCCGCCCGGTAGCGCTGAGGGGCTTTGGGGAGGTGTGAGCGGCTGGGATGCAGCGGGTGGGGGTCTCCCCCTCTGCGTGGGGGGACTGCCACTGACGGGGGGAGCCGCGCACTCCGGGGGCGGGTGGGCACTCGGGGGTCGTGTCGCGGACACGGACACGCGGGGGAGATGCAGCCCAGCCAGTGCCGGCTGGAAGACGAGCCGGCAGGCTTCCGTGCTGAAAAGGAGTTAAACCCCGCCGTTGTCCTTTGATTTAGGAAATGGCTCATCCAATTCAGTTCCAGATTATTCAGGGGCAGGCTGCCTCGCTCGCTCCCTCTCTCCCCACACCAGCCCAAACATCTTGAAGTAATCAGCAGCTGAGAACGGAGACGTCCCCCTGGCATCTCAGGTTAAAGAAGGAGGTCCAGGAAAATGTGGTAGAGCCATTACAAGAAACCTGAGATGCATTCATCAGAGACTCCAATTGCCATCGCATTAGGATTGATTAGAGACCAGCAGTACCGTAATGACCCGGAAAGCGGGGCATACGGGGATTATTAATATCAGACTTCTCAAGAAAAAAAAAAAAAAAAAAAAAAAGGAGAGAGGGGGAAAAAAGAGGAAAAGAGAGAAGGAGGAGGAGGGGAAATGAGGGAAAATTTAAAAAACAAAAGCGCATCGCGGGGCTCCTGCTCGGATGCAGACTTACCTGAGAGCACAGGCACCGGCTAGCTTCAAGGACGAGAATTTATCTAACTTCTAGGAAAGAAAAAGCAAACAAATATGGGGGAAAACCCCACCTCTGGGCACCCTGAAATCGCCCGCCTCCGTGTACGGCTCGCACAGAGACTCCCAACTCCGCGGCCTCGGGGCCGGGCTGGCCGCGGTTTGGGGGTCCCAGCCGGGGGCTCCCCCACCCAGGCCAAAGGACGCCGGTCCCCGGGCTGGTGACAGCAAGGACAAGTTAAGGAGCCACCAGAGAGGGGCAAAGAGACCTCGATGGCTCGTCTCCTTCTCAGTTCCCTGCGCCAAAACAAATCAGCCCCTCCTGGTCTCGGTTTAAATGTAGCTCACTGGATAATTAACTCCATCTTTCCAGCCCTGCTTTAACTGTTTATTTAGTGTCACCCCGTATTACCATCACTAGCACTTTCCTCTGAACAGGAGAAGCTGGAGGGTTTCACCTCCCAAAAGGAAGTTTTTCGTAGCTTAAAAGAATCAGCGTCCAGGAGGTACATTAGCAAAGAGAATAGGGGGGACGGGGACTGGGGGTCCTATGGGAAAAGCAGGAGAAAATAAGGGTGGAGGGGGGACAAGGACAGAAAGACGTATCGGCCCTCGGAGAGAAAAAAAAAAACAACGCGTGATCACCTCTAATCCTTTGAAAAATGTCCCGGTAAGTGCGCGAAGAAAGAGCCCTTTGTGCCCTGGGGATCGGCCACGCCGGGAAGGCCTTATCCTTATCCTCATCCTGCCCCACCATCCCGGCCCGGCCCTGCCCTCCTCCGGCAGCCCCGGCCGGGCCTGACCCCGCCGGGTGCGGGGGGACCCCCGCGCCGGGCACCCCCGGGGCGCAGGGCCCGGGGGGCCCGGGCAGGGACGCGGCCCCCGCCCCGCGGACACCGGCTTTGTTTTTACAGGTGTCGGGAGGGCAATTTACTAACAAGTAATTAAAGGTCGCACCGGTTTGCAGCCGCGCCGGGCCAGAGGCTCCTGCGAGAGAAGAGCGGTGCATATGGAGAGGGGTTTGTCCTTCCTCATTAAAAAATAGAATAATAAAGGGGGGGGGGGGGGAGAGAGGGAGAGAAAGAAAATACAAATCCTTTATTGTTGGTGAATAAGCCGGGAAGCTGGCTGTCTCCCTGCGCCTCGCATTCGGCAGGGAAGGCGGCGCGGATCCGGTATCACGTTGCAGATCCTCACTCGAGATAACGAAATGCGATCTATTTTTCAGAACAGCAAGTGGATGGGAAAGGAGCCTCTACAACACAAACCTCATTGACTTAATGGGTCGGTTTTGGATTTCGCCTTCGAAAGGTTCGGCAAGCGGCAGCGTTGTGTTTCTGCCCCGCCGGCTCCCAGCCTTCAGCCCCGGTTCCTCATCCCGACGAGACGCGGCTCCAAAAAAAAAAAAAAAGAAACATTGCTGGTTTTATTTTGCTGCTCTATTTGTTTCCTTCAGACCCTCACACTTAAAGAAAAAAAATAAAATTTATTTTTGCTTGGGGAAGAGCTTTATTTCTAAGTTCGTGGGTACAGGGGGGATGTATTCGGGTTATTTTTTCCTGATTTGTTTTGGCTTTCTGTCGAAATCGAGGAAAACCCGCAGAGCGTTGCATGGGCTGCATCTTCATCCCCGCTTCGCGCTGTATAACGCCACATCGAATAAACAAGGGAAGAGATGAATTTCCCGCACAAACAGAGCCGATGGGTGCCCGGGCAAGGGGGGCGAGGAGCGGAGGGCCCCTCGTCCGACCGCCGCCTCTCCGCGGGCGCGGAGCGGGCAGGCCCCGACGGCGGGGGACAGCTCTGGGGGGCTCTGCCCGAGCGGGGAGCGGGGTGATGCTGCCGGGGTGATGCTGCCGTGCTGCTCCTGCTCTGCCGGGAAAGGAAGGACCGAGAGCGGCCGGCGGCAGCTCCGCGCCGTTGTGTTGTTCGGTAGCTTTATGCTCGTTTGCATCTGCCTTGTTTATATTTTTATTTTTGGTTTTGAGCGGCTGGAAACTGCTTTTTCTCTGGGTGGTTTTCAAGGGTTAAATGGGATGGGGTGTTCTGGGAATACATGTACCTCTTTCCGCGATTTAAAATGAAAGGTTCCCAATTTTTCAAAAAACCAACCCCGGGCCACAACGAACATTGATGCTGAGCGGTTCTCGCTTGCAGTAACTCCCAGGTAGACCCCGGCGGGTCAGTCCCCTCCTTGTGTGAATTTTGATGAGGAGGAAAAATAAAGTCCCGCTCGGGAATCGCGAGGATGCCTCGGCTCAGCCCTCGCCCTTCCCTATCAGCAGTTCCGCCGGCCACATTAGGATAATTTGCTTATTCCCAGTAAGAGCGATGCTTGTTTTGGTCGGCCTTTTAAAGGAGGGAGGGGGGGGAAGAAAAAAAAAAGAAAGAAAAAAATAAGAGAAGAAATGCGAGGGCAAGAAAAAGCCGCTCCCGTTAAAATGGCCAGGGGCTTTCTCAGCCCCGAGTTGCGTTTTCTCCTTCTCATCCAGAAGTTACAAACCCTCAGATCCGTGCTCTTCCCGAAGTGAGCACCTTATTAAAGAGAAGAAAATAAAGTAAAAAATTATTAACAATAGACAGGAGCGATGGAGGAGCCCACCCCCAGGCTGGGCAGGGCGCTGCTCCTCCAGGACGCGGCCGCGGGCGAGCCCATGCCTTATAATTCTGCGCACTTGCTCCAGACTTTAGGGTATTAGTTGATTTTAGAGCCGGGTTTAAGGCTTCGTTCCGGTCCCCACACAGCTGCCTTGTCAATAAGGATCTGTTCCAAGCAGACATTCCTTCTGGGAGGACATTGCAGCTCTTTAAGACTTCATCTGCAACATCATAAGTACTAAAATAAAATGGCAAGGGAAAATTACCAGACACATGGTCATGGGATATGGAAGAGCCCTGACTCCAGCGGACATAGTACAGTCGCTGTACAGACTGGGTGGCAAGGGCTTAATTTAAACAGCCCCGAGACGCGAAGTACGTGGGAAAAACAACAATCTGGATTTAGGAAAATATCGGGACCGGCCTTTCCCATGTCGTATCGCGGGCAGAGGCTGCGGGCAGGGAGCGGGCAGCGGGAGAGCCGCCGGCCCCGGCTCCGAGCCCTGCGGCTCCCCGGCTGTGAACGGGCTCCTCTTCACTTGGAGCATTAAACTCAAATAAATCCGACTTGGAAGGTCAAATAAATCCGACTGTCTTTAGTGAGGACAAACAAGTTTGAAAGAGCCCCGCGATGGCTCTTGGCACCCACGGAGCGAACTCATTCTTGAATCCAAAGCGTTCTGGAGTGTGCTGAAAATACGGGTTTCGACTTATCTAATCAAAGATAAATACAGCCATAAAGGCACCCCCTGCCCCCCGCGCCCTGCCCTTATCTCACCGCATTGTCCTCACCTCCCTGCTGACAATAGATTATCTTTGCTTAGGGAGCCTAATTGTTTTCTAATTTTTCAAATAATTGCTTTTGAGTGAGGTGTGCAAATGAGGATTAGGCTAATTAAAGCGCCGCCGGTGGGTGCAGCGCCGCTGCCCGCCGCCCGCACGGGGCTGCCCCGACCCGTCGGGACCCCCCCGAGGGGAACTGGGCAAAGCTGGGGGCAGGAAGGGGCGCACGGGTCCCCGCGTGTTATTTAGCCATTCACCAAACCATTATTTATTCATCCTCAGCACTAAGGTAATTAAATACGGGCTGGCTTGGCAGGGGACGGCCAGCGGCCGGGGGGGCGGAGCGGGGGGGGGGGGGGGACGGGACAGGAGTTTTGGGGCAGAAAAAAAAAAAGACGGAAGAAAGAAAGAAAGCAAGCGAAAAAGAAAGACAAGAAGAGCCCGGCGGGAGCGGCTTCCCCGGGGATGCGCCCGGGGGCGCGGGCGGCGGGGCCGCACCCGCGCAGAGGCGGTGGCGGGACGCGCAGCCGCGGCCGGGGCCGTGTCCGGGGCCGTGTCCCCGCCGCCAGGCCCCGCCCGCCCGTGCCGAGGCTCTGCCCGCCGGGCCGGGCTGGGCTGGGCTGGGCTGTCCGGGCTGGGCCGGGCCGGGCCGGGGGTGCCCAATCAGCGCGGCGCGGGGGCTCGGGCGCTTTAAGCGCGGCGGCGGCGGAGCGGGGACAAAGTCCCCCCGGCGGCGCGACGAGCATCCCCGCTCAGCCTGACACACCGCCCCCGGCTGCCGCAGCGCCTCCCCGCTCTGGGGCCGCCACCGGGACCGGCACCGGGATCGGGATCAGCACCGGGACCGGGCCCGGCGGGCGCCTCCCCCGCGCCCCTCCGCCGCCGCGCTCCCGCGGAGTGCCCTCCTCCTCTTCCTCCTCTTCCTCCTCCTCCTCGTCCTCCTGCGGCCGCCGCCGCGCTCGGCCATGTCGATGCTGCCGTCGTTTGGCTTCACGCAGGAGCAGGTCGCCTGCGTCTGCGAGGTGCTGCAGCAAGGGGGGAACCTGGAGAGGCTGGGCCGGTTCCTCTGGTCGCTGCCGGCCTGCGACCACCTGCACAAGAACGAGAGCGTCCTCAAGGCCAAGGCGGTGGTGGCCTTCCACCGCGGCAACTTCCGCGAGCTCTACAAGATCCTGGAGAGCCACCAGTTCTCCCCCCACAACCACCCCAAGCTGCAGCAGCTCTGGCTGAAGGCGCACTACGTGGAAGCCGAGAAGCTGCGGGGCAGACCCTTGGGCGCCGTCGGCAAATACCGCGTCCGCCGAAAATTCCCTCTGCCCCGCACCATCTGGGACGGCGAGGAAACCAGTTACTGCTTCAAGGAGAAATCCCGGGGCGTGCTGCGGGAATGGTACGCCCACAACCCCTACCCGTCCCCCCGGGAGAAGCGGGAGTTGGCGGAAGCCACCGGTCTCACCACCACCCAGGTCAGCAACTGGTTCAAGAACAGGAGGCAACGGGACCGAGCGGCGGAGGCGAAGGAAAGGTACGTGCCACCCCCTCATCCACTCCATCTCCCCCTCTTCTCCCTGCTCCACCCTGCGGGGGTCGGTTGGGAACCCCGGGAGCGCGGCGACTACCCGGCGGTGGATGGGATGGGAGCGACGAAAACACACGGTTCCCTCCAAATCCCATTTTTTAAAATCGTAAACCGTGTTGCGTCTCTCCTTCTGTGGAAACCCGAGTGGGCTTTCCACTCGAGATCAACCCGACCCCACCTGCCCGGGGGGAACAAACGAGGCTTTCACCGTCCTCTCCAGGCCGCTCCGCCGCCTTTGTTTGCCGCCTGCTGCCCCGAGCAAACCGGGAGCGATGCCGTCCCGGAGCCTCCGGGGAAGCGGTCGGGATGCCGGGTCGGGCATTGCTGGGGATCGGTCAGGGTAGCACCGAAGCCCGGAGGAGGAGAGAGATGCAGCTCCGGGATGGAGAGGTGGGGGGAATCGGAGGGAGGCCGGGATGGGGACACGCTGGCCCGGCCGAGCCGCCACCCCGTACCGAGGCCACCCCGGGAGGCGCCGGGGTGGCCTCGGAGTGAGGCGGCAGCTTGGCCCGGAGAAACAGAGCGCCACGGAGGGCATCGCCTTCAGCAACCTCCCCATCGAGCCTCCAAGAGAAAATCTCGCACCCTGCTCGTCTCCCGGCCGCACTTTCATTTTTGATTAAAAAGAAAGAAAAATCTCCTCTCAAAAAAAAATCCCTCCCTCCATTTTTTTCTTCCTCACCTAAATTACCGGGCTGTGCGGTGTGCGCTTATTTATAGAAGGGGTAAAAGAAATGGGGATGATCCGTTATGAAAATATTAGGATTTTTTTTCCCCCGCTGGAGAAGCATCTGCTCCCACGCTGGAATTAAATACGAAGGATTTACGGGGGACATTAGCACAATGCCCATCCCCGCTGTCTCCTGCCCGCCCTGACATCCCCGTTGTGGGATTTTTTTTTTTCTTACCTTTCTGCAGGGAGAACACGGAAAACAACAACGCGGCCACCAACAAACCGAACCAACTCTCGCCTCTGGATGGGAGCAAACCCCTCATGTCCAGCTCCGAGGAAGAGTTTTCTCCTCCCCAAAGCCCGGATCAGAACTCGGTCCTGCTCTTGCAGGGGAACCTCAGCCACGCCAGGAGCTCCGGCTATTCCCTGAGTGGTTTAGCCACATCCCAGACCCCTCACAGCCTCCAAGGCCACCAGCTCCAGGACTCGCTGCTGGGACCCCTCACATCCAGCCTGGTGGATCTGGGATCCTAAAGGCCCTCGGTGAACGGCCGGAGGATCAGGAGAGGAGGTTCTGCTCGGGGACAGAGGCTCTGGGTTGTACATAGAGGACAGCACCCGGTTTTACAGCTCACCCGCTGATTCTTAACGGGACTCTCGGCTCTTTTCACACAACCCCACATCGGCTCCTGCTCCAGTTCCCCCCTCCCCCAGCCTCTCCCACAATCACCACGATTTTTTTATTATTATTATTTTTTTTTCCACGTAGCCAAACGCAAAGAGCGGCAATAACCCTCGTCAGCCCTTCGAGTTCAAACAAGTTGATCCCAACGGGAATTACAAAAAAAAAAAAAAAGAAAAGAAAAAAGAGGAAAAAAAAAAAAAGGAAAATAAAAAAACTAACCCCAGCTGGATCCGATTCCACCCAAACAAATCCCAGTGCGCGGTGGGGCAGGGGCGACCAGCACATCCCTGCTGCTGCCCGGCCGGATCCCCCGAGGAGCTGAGATGGGGGGACAGAGGGAGCGAACCGCTGTACTGAGCCCTGTGTCGGAGTGGGAGGAGGAAGGGGAAGTTACGTTTACATTTTTCGTATTTAGCTTCACCAGAAAGATTTCGATGTAGTTTAAATTAAAAAAAAAAAAAAAAAAGAAAGAAAAAAAGAAAAAAAAAAAAGAAAAAAAAAAGGAGTGAAAAAAAATCAAAAGCTTCAGTATTAGAATTTTACCAAGTGCCTGTGTCTGAGTGCGGCCGTGCGATGCAGTTACTGAGTGGGCTCTTGTGGGCCCACGTCCCTCAGCTTCCTCCTCCGTGGTGGTGAAATGCAACAATGTGGCTAAAAATTAGGAGAATTATAGTAATAATAAAAGTCGACGGCCGTTTCCTCCTAAAAGAGTATCCCCCGGGCTGCTCCACCAGCTCCCCGTTGCCTTCTCCCGTCTGTCCCCGCTCGCCGCCTCCCTCCTCCGGCTTGCAGAGAGCCCGCGGATGACGCTGCCTGTCTCGAGTATTTGTTACCAAAAATCGCATGTGCTTTCAGGTTTATTTTCTATTGTACCTAAACAGTCTAAATTAAACAACGCTGATGGCAGAACATCCAGGCTGCGCTTTTCTTTGCAGGGTTTCTTTGCTCGTGCCCCTCTGCCCACCCTTACGCTCCTCCCCACGGGCTGCAGCGGAGGTGCTTCGGGGCTGCGGGGAAGCCGGTGCCGTCCTAACCGAGGAAGGACTGGGAGAGGGGGCCCGCCCTGCCTGGAATAATCCCGTGGGAGCCGCGCTCCCGGCCGGGAGGGAGCGGCTGTCCCCCGCCGCCCGCCCCGTCGGGGCCTCGCTGATGCCGGTCCCCCCTGTTAGCGTTTTGCATCATTAAGTGCGTGTTTATTTAAGTCACTGCCGTGTTTGTGCTCGGGGTCTTGGGCCATGGAGAAATGTCACCCTCTGCAGGAGGGTCTTGCCCGGCCGGAGCGCTCCGCGCGTCTCCCGCTCAATCCCCAGTGGATCCGCCGGCCTTGGCACAAGGACACGCTTCAGAGCCCCCCGCGGGGCTCCCACCCGCGCCCGGACGGGGTGGCGGATCCGTGCTCACCCCTCGCCCTGCGGGGGAGCCGGAGCGCGGTGCCCGGGCTGCTGGGATGGTTTCCCTTCTCCCTCTGGATGGGCACCGGCTGCCCCCTCGGGGAACCTGGCCCAGATCCCGCCGGCCTTCCTGCGCCCACGACCCTTTGTGGGGCCATGGCCGGGGCAGTGGGGGATCACCCGCCCGGGCGGGGCACAACGTGGCTCCGTGGGAGCAGCTCGGAGGGCGCAAATCCCGCGCAGGGACGCGCAAACCGCGCGGGTGGGCGCGCAGCTGCTTGTCTGCGCGCATCTGCGGCCGCGGGCGGAGGGGGGGCAAGAACAGACGTTGTGGGGGGAGCATGGACCCCCTTCTTCGTGTGCAGCGCCCTCGACTCCGAGTGCCCGGCTCGGGAGGGCGACCGGGAGCGAATCTCGCCCGGACCTTAGAGGACGGGACGGGTGGGTCCTTGCCCCCTGGTCCAGGCTCGTCCTCTTCGCCCTTCCCGGGGACCCTCATCACTCTTCCCGGGGGACTCGTCCAGCCCCGCCGTGATCCGTCACGAAGCAGCGCAGCCGCTCCCAGCCCCTCGGGCAGAAAGGGGGGAAAACCCCTGGACACGAAGGAGGTTTTCCGGGTGAGCAGCTGTGGGCTCTGTGCCCCAGCTCCGTTTTTTTTTCCCAAACCACGGGCTCATTGAAGAGGAAGAATAAATATTGCCCGAGGCTCCAGCCCTGCGCGGCGGGAAAGCCAAGCAGGGACTCAAAAACCAGGGGTTATTTTCAAAGCAAACAGCGCGGAGGCGCTTCCTGAGCACAGGCAGCGGCAGGGCTGACTGTCGGAGGGTGAGGGGAAGCTTCCAGGGGATGCCCCCCTTGACCGAGTCCCCCTTTCCAGCGCACACCTCCGGGCCGGGGGTTCTCTCAGGCCCGACGGCAGCGAAGCGGGACCGCGCACGCCGTGCCCCGCCGCCCCCGGCCGGAGAGCCCTACCCACTCCCCGACCCTCCATTTCCCCAAAAAGGAGAGGGATGACGTTGCCAACAGGCGGACGATGGCAACGAGGGATGGAGGGTGCTGAGGGCACCTCCCTGGAAACAACTCCCCGGCCGACAGGAAGGTAGGAGCAGGAAGGCCCTGGAGCTGAGCCAGGCGCAGGTTGCTGAGCTCTTCTCGATTAGGCTTGACCTCGCAGCAAGCTTTTCACAGCAGAGCCAGCCTGGGGAGGCAGCCTGGGGCTCTTTCTCACCTAGCGCTGCTTTGTGTTTCCACCGGCAGGAAGGAGTTAATTTGCACCCCTCCACTCCCGCTCACCCCCCAGGACAGATTTCACACTGTGTCCAGGTCAGCCAAAAAAGGGGAGGAAATGGAGAACAGCGGAATGATTAATTCTACCTGCTTTTCCCATGAGTGATCACCTGCTTTCGGGGTCATGAATAGCAGGTAGCTCTCTCCGTCTCCAGCTCTGAGAAGCTCATTTGTTTGGTGACAGCTGAGTGACAAGACCTGAAATCCGAGCCCTCAACTTTGCCTGATGTGTGGATAAAACCCTGGATGTTCCCTCAAACATTTCAGGAAATGAAAGTTGTAACGCGATCCCTTGTGCGCCCACATCTCCCCCAGCAACACACAAAAGCTCAAAGGAACCTTCTCGGATTAAATTCAGCCTGGAGAGGATGGAAGGAAAATGGAGAGCAGGCTGAGAAAGCTGGAACTGGCAGGCTTTTCTTCAGCACTTATTGGAAATGTCTGTCCAAAGCAGGGATTTAGAAAGGTCACCTCTACCGTGAGCGCTTCTTCCTCCATCGGTGTCAGAGGGGCAGCCCGTTGCTCCCCAGCCTTCTTCCACCTTGGGGGCAGCCTGGGGGGTTGTGGGGGTGTGCTTGGATTCCCCAAGCAGGAAATTCAGTGTATAAAAACAAACTCCCAAGGAGAAAGCCAGTCCCCTCCTCTCTCTCTCCTCAGTTAATTTCTTATGTCACGTTGAGCCAGCGCTGTCCCAAGCACAAACCACACGCCTGCCCTGCCCCTGCCCCACTGCCAGCCCTTGCCCACTCCCCTTCCCTGCCGGCCCCCCAGCCTCCCAGAGGGGCAGGTAGGGTCCCACTCTTGGCCCCACAGCCCTGGGCCATGTGCTGACAAATCCTCCACAGAGGCCCGCCATGAGGAGTGGATGCTTGCTCAGCCCATGGATGTAAGTGCAACATTTCCAGGACTGGCTCCCTAAAGCTTTCACATCCCCAGCTGCAACTCCAGAAGCCCAGAGCCGAGATGTGGCACTGTTTGTACTCTGTGTCTTTGCAAATTAGGCCTGAATAGCCAGACATTGGAGTCTCATTTTGATCACACAGGTTTGGGAATGTCAGCAGCTGGAATGAGGTTGGGTGTGCGGGATAGGCAGGATTGGGCTGAGGCATCCCAACTCCCTCTCTCCCGGGTAGATGGTTTATGGAGCTACCTGTTACTAGGCAGGCATCAGCTGCTTGCACTGTTATCCAGCCTGAAGATAAAGTACTATTTAACAATTGTTTAACTGTTCTTGAAGTGCTTCAGACTCTGCAGACCCCGTAAAGGAAACAGCACATGCCCCGAGATAACACTTCACCTCTGAGCTTCTCCCTTACTCCTACTATTCTCTGGAGAGCAGCTCATGGGCACTGCACAGGTGGAATATCTCTCTGTCTGCCTGCCCAATGTGCTTTGCTGTCAGTAATTTTGCACCCGAGGAAGAGCTCAGTGTGGGAGCGACACTGCTGTCTGTACAAACTGCCTTCAGGGTCAGGTGTTGTAACCTGCCCGAGGTGTGTGGATGTCATTAGCAGGAGCAGAACACGGTGCTTGGACATCCTGGCTGTGGCAATTCATCTCCAAGGACGGACTTTGCTATTCCTGTTGTGGCCAAAGCCGTCAGGTTTTCTGAGGGCACCAGGTGCTGTGTGGGGAGAGCAGAGGTGGCAGAGGCCGGATCTACGGGAGCTTTAGTGCAGCTCAAGTGTGCAAAGTAACCTGAGACACTGTCATCTTTCCCAGCTGGATGTGGACACAGTTTTAAATATGGAAATGAAGGAAAATTTGCTTTACTCTTCAGGCAGAGAGAGCAAATTACCAGGCTCCCCAGAGATTATCAGCGCTACCCCCAGCAGCAGCCTGATGCTGTCTGGAAAGGGCACCAGGCTGAACCCCCATCCTGTGCCACCCTGTCTTTCCTTCCAGCTGGACTTTTCACCAAGCACAGGAACATTCCCTCTCCCCCCTGTGGTTGCTGGCGTTCAGCTCCAGCTCCCCAAATTTTAAACAGAGGCTGAATTTTCTCCGAAGCATATAATCCCAATCCTAATAATGAGGTTAAAGAGGCAGATTTAGTTCAATTACGGTTTCCTGTTTTCACATGTCCAGTGCTTTTGGAAAATGCTTCTGTGGGCAGAGCGACTCCTTCCCATCTCCATCTTAGCTTCTCATCCCCAGCTTAGACCTGCAGAGGTCAGAGATGCTTTGGTACAGTGTTGTACCTGCTCAGACTCCAATGGCTTTCAACCATGATAGAAAAGGTATGGAAGATCCTCAGGCTGGAAAAAAGGGGAAAAACTCCTCTTTTTATGACTTAAGGATGGAAAAACTCTTAAGCTAATAGCAAGAGCGGGGATCAGCCCTGTTTTACAGGAGGGGAAACTGAGACCCAGGGAGATGACAGACCTGCTGAAGGTCAGATCAAGGGCAGATGACAAAATGGGGAAGGCGGCTGGTGCTGCCCACGCTGCCTCCCTTTACAGTCCCCAAAATAAGTGGCTTATCATTATGTAATATAATATTCCTAATAATGCAAGACAAAACCAATTGACTAGAAAACAATGCCAAATGAGACTCGTGGCTAACACTCCCTGAAGAAATTGTCTCTTTTCTAGAATTGAAAAAAATAAAAAAAATAAATAAACCAAAGCCAAACAAATTAGAAACAATTGAAAAATGAAATCACATCTGCAAACCATCAGGGCGCTTCTCCTGAGCCCCGAAGGGCGCCTGTCCCTCCCTCCACTGCTCCCACTGCCCTGTGCAGGGTGGAGGGTGTCACAGGGATCTGTAGCCCTGTCCATGCAGGCACAGGAGGGATTTTGTGGCTGGGAATGGGCATAGCCTCGATGCACACTTCACTCAACAGAAGGGCAGTGTCATGCTGGAGCAAATCAGAGATGTATTTAGGGAATTAAGATCTTGTATGCCTAATCTCCCGGAGCTGGCAGGGAACCACAGAAAGAAAGAGTGCAAGAGGGAAGGAGCACCAGTTTATAAACTGCTGTTCCCTTTCTGGGAGCCCTCCAGGGCTGGGCAGAGGTACTGGCACAAAGGAACCAGAGAACTTGCCCAAGCACCCAGCCAGGGGCTGCTTGTCTCCACAGGCAGTGGCTGCCTTCTGCCCACCCACTGCATCCCTTCTCTGCAGGAGCAGGACCCCAGTGAGCAGGAGCTGGGAGTGCTGTTCAGGCTCAGCAATGAGCAGCTGCTGGGGACACTTCTGTGCCCTGTCACGGTGGCTTCCAACCCTGTGGGCACATGGAACCACTGGTGGTTTATGCCATGTGACCTTTGCAGTGGAGCTGAGGAGGGGATGCCCTGACATATTTCATCCTCTCCTGGGTGTTTGGTGTCTTTTGGGTGCATGGTGAGGGAAGCACATGCTGGTTTTATACTGCTGGGACAGTTGAGGCTGTGATACACATCACTGCCACCCTGTGGGAGGGGGAGGTGCCAAAGCTCGAGCCAGGAGAAATCCCCCATCTCTGGAAGTGTTCAAGGCCAGGCTGGATGAGGCTTGGAGCAACTTGATTTATCAGAAGGTGTCCTGGCCCATGGCAGGGGCTTGGAACTAGGTGGTCTTTAATGTCCCTCCCAACTCAAACCATTCTGTGATTCTACAAGTCTATGATTTTATTAATCTATGATCCTATGAATATCTGTTGGCAGAAGTGCACCTTGTGAAAACATCCCCAGAGGTCCTGGAAGGTACTTGTCAGGGAGGTGGGATTATTTTTTGGATGGAAGAGTGCAGGCAAAGGATGCAGTGGGGATGCTGGAGCTGTGCTGTCCCCAGGAGACACAGTGCCTAATGAAGTGGGCAGACATACTGAGTGCAACAAAGCTGGCCAAGAGGCTGATGCCACATGGGGCTGTACCAGACCCACCTATTACTTCTGTGTGCAGGATCTGCTTCTGAGCCCTCCAGGTCCCAAGGGTGACTTGGACTGGATTCAAAAAGCCCTCAGGAGGGCAAAGGAAAAGCAGGGCATGAGGATGGGGAGCTGCAGGATCCCTGTCTGCTCTGCTTCTGATCTCCCCATCAGGCAGGGTTTGAGCTGGAGGAGACCTTCAGCAAAAGGGCCTTTGGGGCTCTGTCTGTGGTCTGTGGGACTCTCATCACCCTGTGGGAACTCGGTTCTGGGGTGGTAGGGGTCAGTGGTGTGGCCAAAGCCTGTGACAGCAAGATGATCAGCAGTTGGTCACACCCCCCCCTTCCCACCACCTCACTCTGGTCTGCACCCAGTCATGGCCAAATTCAAGCCTAAAAGGGAGGTTTTAGCATGGAAGAGAATCAACACCCTACACGGTGATGACTTTCTGGGAGACGTTTAGCAGGCTTGATCAGGGCTCATGGCAGAGCAGATCATCACAGTGGTCCCTTCTGGTTTATGGATACGTCAAATTTGATAATCTACCCAAGAGAAGGAAAAACAGTGGTGTTATACGATCTAAAGGCACTAGTACAAGGGGAATTTCTTAAAATCCTCTAAACCAAGAGGAAAAACTGCACAGGATTGAGACATAAGGTTTTCCCACAGCAGAGGGGAGCTCACTGTGCACACAATGGCTCCCTTGCAGCTGCAGGGTTAACTTCAGACCTAAACAGTTTTCTAAGAGACAGACTCTGACTTGCATGGTGATGTCTCATGCCATGTCCCAGCAACACCCCAGATCACCAGCACGGATGTCTCATTCAACCCCTGCCACCCCGTGCCCTTGGGCAGCACACGAGGGGACTGTCCTGGCAGCAGAGCATTGTATGGCATGGGATGGGCCCCCCGTGCCTGTGCCAGCTGCAGCATTGTGCTGTCCTCAGATGCCCCAGTCTGCACCTCCCCCCCCACCCCGTGCTCCTCTGGATGACGTTTTGGGGGCTTTGCTTTGCTCAGGATGCCTCTCTGTCCTCATCCCTTCTTCTGCCAGGGTTACGTAGCCACAGCTATTTGCTGATGGCCTCCACGGAAACCGTATATCCTGCCTTTGCAATCGGAGACCAGGTGCCCACGCAGTTGCCAGATTTGAAAGAGGAGCTGGCAGGAGGGGAAGAGGCCAAAACGGGTGTGCCAAGGGAGGGGGGAATCACATCCATCCCAAATTGAGCCCCATCCCATCCTCACACAGAGAAGAGCCATAGCGAGATGGGGGGGGGGGGGAAAAAAAGCCTTATTTGCAAGAAACCTCTCAAGGCAACATGGAAGTGGCCGGGGGCTGAGGCCAGATTTAAATTGAACCTCCTGCCCAGTGATCCATGAGGAAGGCTCGGCTGCTCAAACAATGAGCGGGCAAAGAAAGCTGAAATGATGATCACCAGGAGAACCTGAAACCCTCGGTGGGGAAAACAAATAAATACAGGAGTGGAGCCCTCCCCATCCCAGCTGAGGCAATCTGTGCTTATGCAACCCTACCCGAGGGCTCCCTATCTCTGTGTACAATCTGGGCTGATAAGATTGTTCCCTGCTGAAAATCAAAACCACAGGGATTCCAGGCAGCTCAGCCGGAGTCAGATTGTCCACCTGAACACCGGGGCACTTTCATGTGGAAAAATAATCGCGGGGTTATTTTGCTGAAATAAGGAGAGGGGGAGAGAGAGGCTGCTGGCTGCTTTGGAGGTGGGTGCAGCCCCAGCACTGGATCTGTGCAGAATGGCAGGGGTGCCAGCAAAGGGCACCATCCCAAGGGCGAGATGTCCCCATGGGATGACAATGGTTGCCTGAAGCAATAATAGAAAAAGCAGTGGGCTCTTGTCCAAACCTCACTGTTTTTTAGTAAGAACTGCTTTTTTTTTTAAGGGTGGCAGCTGTGGTGCAATAAACCCTCAAACAAGGATCACATGAATGGTGGTGGAAGCAGACATTGCCAAGGAGATATAGGCCACTTTTAAGGTTTTTTGGGTGGAGCAGCATGTGATTAATGCCTACAATGAGGGGGAGACAGAATACATAAACATATCCTTTCCATATACATGTACATAGAGAGATAAATGCACCTGATAGAGCCACTGTGTAGAACAACCCTCCTGATAAGCCATTCCCAGGAGCAAGATGTGCAGGATTAGATCTGTGTTTGTAGTTATAAAGTAGATACTGGGGGTTTTTTGTGTCTACTGTAGTTCAAAAAGTTGTGTTTTGAGGCATCTGCCTCATTGCCTGGCTGGTCAGATCCCCTCTGTTTTGAACACCAGATCAGCCCTTCTCTCAAGACAAAACTTGCTATCAAATCTTGACAGGAAAAAAAAGTGTTATCTGGGAAAAATAGCAGCAAGGGATTGCTTGGTAATGCTGGAGGTGGAACCTCCTCTCACTCAGATGGGAATGGGATGCCTGTATCCTGCACCTTGAAGAAGAAGCAGGACAATAAATGTCCACCTGAAATAGAACTTATTGGGGTTTTTCGTGTATTTAGCACCAAGTACCCGCTGTTCATGAGTTTTAAATGCTGCTGAGTGAATATGTATGGAGGAAATGTCCACTGGGGTGGTAGATGAGATTGGCTGGGGATCAGGCTCCCAATCCCCTGCCAGGCCCCTACACCAAGGACAAAGAGAGATCCCAGTGAAAAGCAGCTTCAAGTGCTATGTGGACTCCTGAAGCTCTTCCTCAGTTGTTGCAGCTTCACAACTGGCATTTTCCTGGGGAATTTGTGTCTGGTTTTCTGTCTCTCCCTGCTGCAGGGAAGACCATGTGAGTGAGAAGGAGATTAGCTCCCAATGGTGGGAGTGGGCTGGTCTGGACCCGCAGCATTATCACCTCAGCAGATAGGCTTGGCTTAAAATGAACAGGAACCAGTGCTCTTCCTGCTCTAACATCCCTCTGCAACCCTCCAGTCACAGTAATCCTGCTCTAAAAGTGGAATCTGCATAAAATTGTGCTTGCAGATGGAATATACTCCTCTGATTTTGCAGAAGTGCCATGTTCCCAGGGCCACTGCCAGCCCAGGCAGGGCTGTATGTGCACACACACACACACACACAGGGTTTTTTGGGTGACTGTGATGACAAACAAAGTCTTTCAGTCATGCCCATGGGCAATGCGTCCTGCAGTGGCCATCCTTCTCCAGGGCTCGGTGTTCCTGGCAAGGCTTATGTGAAATGAAAATGCCTATAATTTTCTAAAATTCCTTAATCCTGCTTATTTTCTCTCTTTCCCTGAGAGATCGGAAGCCACAGTGGTCTCCTCAAGCCCACCCACTAATTACAAGACATGAGCTCAACCCACTGCCAGCCAGAAACAACATCACAGGACCAAACACCAGCAACCAACACTGAGCACTCACAGCAAACTGCCTGAGAGCGAGTCACTGAGAGCTTGGCAGTGATACACCAGCCAAATCAAAGAAAGAAAGAAGGGAAATATCCTATTTTCCTTCCCTCTGCAGTAATTCTGCCTTTCCTAGAGCCACTGACCAGCTACTCTCATGTCTGCAACCCACTTCTCTCTCACTCCAGGATCCTCTTTTAAACTCACTCTTCTCTGTTGGACTGCCAGTTTTTTCTCCAAATTTGACTCAATTATCTTTCAAAGTTGCTTGAAAATGTCAACCCCTCCCGCAGTGCCAGGGAAAATGGGAGTTTCTAGCAGGAGAGTGGCTGTTAGCAGAAAAAAATCTCTCCGGAGAAATCAGATCAGGCAGAGGAAGCCGGGCTAAAAATAAAGCCTGAGCTCACAGAGGGGTTATAGGATGGGAGCAGAGGCTATGGTGCATCCCTGGTTTTATTCTTAGCAGGCACAACTGGAGAGATGGTATAAATTTACGGGCATAAATCAGTACAGTTCATGGAAGGATGGTGTGTTTTCTTTAAATTCTGTGTTCACATTCGCGATTTTACAGCAACTTGGGTTTCTTCCCTAAATCCCCCATGTTTACAGTGGCTTGTGATTGCACATCAAGGCTACCTGGATTTCTTGGACTGCTTCCTTCCTCCTGCTTTCCCTGTTCTCAAGCAACAAGCATGTTCAGCCTCCTGCACCCAAAAAAACCAAGTCCCATTGCTGCCGGAACGAGGACAAGGCTTCCCTGGTCCAGGTCTTATCCCTGCACCAAACCCTCACTGTGCACAGGATTTCCCTTGGACACCCTGCTCTGGCGTGGGTTAGGAATAAATATCCCAAACTCTACTGCTTGTTGGTGCATGAAATAACGAGGGTTGGTGGGGTCCCAGGTGGGAGATGTGTTCTGGAGTGTAGGTGGGCTGCTGTGCCTGAGCCCTGAGCTGGGAGTGTGGGAGTGAGAGTGGGAGCTTAGAGTGGGAGTGGGAGTGTGGGAGTGGGAGTGTGGAAGTGGGAGCATCAGAGCGGTAGTGTGGAATTTGGAGTGGGAGTGTGGGAGTGAGACTATGAGTGGGAGTGTAAAGTGGGGGTGTAGAAGTTGGAGTGCAGGAGTGTGAGTGTAGAAACGGGAGTGGGACTGGCAGCGGGACCGTGTCTGTGAGGGGCAGCCGCTCCCGGAGTGGCCGCAGCTCGTTTCTGGAGCTGCAGTGCCACCTGCTGTCACCGCCACCCTGTGCCGGGGACCCCGCCGGCTCCCTGGGCACATCCCGGGCAGGGAGGGACACGCCAGGGACACACCGTGTATCTGCTTCCCCACTGCTTGAAAAAATAAAGCAAAAAAAAGCCAGCGGGAGAAAGAGGTGGGTCACAGGGATGGAGTGAGGTGCGCCCACGGGGCTCCTTGGACACAGGGACATCTTCACGCTGTCACAGCACCCCAGGTGGACTAAAGCACTCTGCAGGAAACATCTCCTGTCTCCTTCTGAATGGTTGGATGTGGTCTCTTGTTTCCTTCTGTGCCTAAGGGTGTCCTTTAGGAGCTCTAGCCAGCGTTACCCCAAATTGTCACCGCTCCTCACTGGCTCTGCACAAAGCCTGGATTTCCCCTATATCCATGTGCTGATGTGGCCCAGAGCAGATGACCAGTCCCATCTCTCCAATTCAAGCTCTTCTCAGCCTAAAAATCTGAATGTCCATTCCTGGGTCACCCATCTCAAAAGGGAGGAGATTTAGATTAGATCTTACGAGGGAATTATTGACTCTGATGGTGGTGAGGCACTGGAAAGGTTGCCCACAGAAGCTGTGGATGTCCCATCCCTGGAAGTGTTCAAGGCCAGGCTGGATGGGGCTCTGAGCAACCCAATCTAGTGGAAGGTGTCCCTGCCCATGTCAGGGGTGTTGGAACTGGATGACCCTTTAGGTCTTCCCGTCCAAACCCTTCTGTGATTCTATGAGCATTATCATTAACCTCTCAGAGAGCACAGGTGTGGCCTGTAGGAAAACCCAAAAGAGCTGCCATTGCCTCCATTTGTGTTGAAAAATGAAACCTAAAGGGAAAAAAAAAAAAAAAGAGCAGGGAGATCCTAGCTGCTGAAAATCAAGCATTAGGGGGAAAAAAATTGCTCATGAAAGCCAGATCCAGACCGGCTGGGCAGCTTTCAGAAACAACAACAAATAAGTTTGGAGGAAACCAGATACTCGCAGTGAAAATTTGCAATTCTCTGTTGAACAAGCGTTTCCGTGGAAAAGCTTTGTTTACCCGTCACTTGTCCTCCCAGCTCCTGAGCCGGGATGCTGTGCAGCTGGGCAGGCAATGCCCAGAGGAGAGGAGGTGAGGGGACGCAGCCACAGCAAATCTGGGAGAGAGCATAGGGATCGTGTTTGCCTTTTTATCTCCTACCTGTCTGGGATAGGGTATGAAGTGCATTAATTTCTCGTGGGCAACCTGCTTTTGGGAAGGGGGGGTGTGCAAGGGCCTGATCCTGAGCAGGCTGCGGGGTGAAGGGTGCAGCTGCAGCAGGGTATGGCTGAGGATTGGGATACACAGGGGCCAGTGGAGGAGCCTGCTGGGGTTCTGAGAAGAAAAGTGTTGGAAAAGCTCAGCAGCCTTGGTGTGGCCGCACGTCCAGAAGTGCGCGGACAGAACCGTGGGACTTTCGGGAGGAAAAAAAACCCCGTTTTTGAAAGCTTTGACTCACATTCGAATGATCCGTTTTCTGTTATTATTTTTTTTTCCCGAGCAAAGAAGCAAAGTAGCAGCGCATTTCTACCAGCCCCCTGCCAGCCCATTCCAGGATCCAGCCGGGACACTGCCGGGTGCAGCTTTCGGGAGCCAGGGAGGTGCCGACTGCCTCCAACTCCAGGTTTTCTTAACAGCGCCGCTGGGACCGGCGGGGGAGAGCCGCAAAAGGGAGAGGCTGGATTCGAAACCCACCGCTTGGACCCAGACAAAATGAAACGGGGAAAGTAAAAACAAGGGGAAACTTGGCCACGGCTGCTCCTTTCACAGGCTCCTTGCGTTGGGTCATAAGAAACCAGCCCACGGAGAGGGACTGGTTTACTGTCTGCTGTGCCGTGTCCTGGGGAGCCAGGGAAAGGAGCCAAGGAGAGACTGGATCCTGGAAAGCAGCCCGTGCCCTCTGCCAGCGCATGCTGCCAGAGGTGGGAAGCAGGGAAAATCATGCCTGTCCTCCCCAACTCCTCCACCGCTGGTGTGGGGCAGCCTGGGAGGAGCCTGTGGGCTGCTGCCTTGCCAGGGTGTGCCTTGCACCCCCATTTGGGCACTCAGTGCTGATCTGGATGTCCTGTTCCTGCTCAGGAAAAGCAGCTTGGGGCCTTTGCCATCCTTTGAACCTCTGACTCATAGGTTGGTGCATCATGTGCTGCTCTTGGTCGCATCCCTCTCCTCCTTGCCCCATTGCCATGTGCTCCCCATCTCACTGGAAGCCCTTTCCAACTGCTCTGCAGCCCAGAGCCCTCGATGTGCTTGGTGAAGACTGTCCCTTGCTCTGTGCATCTCCAGCTCTGGTTTCAGTGGGAGCCTGTCCACAGCAGCTGCACTATTGTAATTTATGAGGCTGTGCTGACAAACACCAGCCAAGTCCCTGGTGGGGACATGCCTTGATGCTTCCCCACACCCACCTTCATGCTCAAGGGTGTGTTTGGGGTTCATCTGTCATTCAGGTTCTGTCTGATCCTTGTCCCTGTCCTCTTCTCTACCTCTCCTTTCCCCCGAAGACGGTAAGTGCCTCTTCAGCGTGCCCGGCTCCAGCGTTTCATCTCAACAGGCCAAGCATTCACTCCATGCCAAGCTGGCAGGCGGCTCAATTTCCTGGCACGTGGCCTCCTTGGCTTTCCATCCAGACCGATTTCTTTTATTTTTATGGTTTTATTTTTCCCCGTCTTTAAAATTCACCATTGTTTTTGATTAGGTGGCCGTGGACTTGCAGCCCTTGGGCTTCCAAGAGCAGGAAAGGGGAGTTCTGGTGTGGTGGCAGCAGTGCCTCAACCCAGTGTGGGGTGACCCTGCTTATCTTGCTCTTGAGAGAGGGCAACTGCTCTGAGTCAGGGGCCAAAAGGTGGCCAAAGTGTTTTCTCTTATTCCAATGTGCTCCCAGACTCCCTGCAGCTCCCGGGTCCCACCATGGAAATGCCACCTTGAAGAACCAGTGCTGGTGCCAGAGTGAGGGGAACATTGCTAGAGAAAGGTGATAGGGGCAAGTTCCCCACCCTGAGCAACAGGAAAAATGTGTAGGACCCTAAAGAAAAAGCCAATGTCTGAATGTCCCATGTAGGGCTTCTGTCCTGGAGGGATTTGAACCCTCCTCAGAAAGAAGGGGTTTATGCAGAGAAGCCCCATGGTCAGATTGGAGAAAATGGAATCCATTCCCTACCTGGCTGTGGCTTCCCAGGGGGAAGTTTAAACCCACCTCTGAATGGCCCCATATTCACCTCCAAATCACTGAGGGTTTGTGCACCCCGTGCTCCCTGCTCATGTGGGCCAGCCAGGTGCAGAGTCTCTCCTACACTGCTTTCCCTCTGCAAGCCAGTTCCCTGGGGAAAAAAGAGAAGAAAGAAATTATTTCTTTTCCCCTACTGATTCCATATGACCTGGGCCTGAGGGGCTGAAGGGCTTCAGGGAATGTGAACCAACAGGTGGTCTTTCAGCGGTTTGATTTTCAGTGGTGTAATTTCTGCATATAAATGGTGACTTGGTGCAAGTGACTGGCTCTGGATTGGCAGGATTTGCAGAGCCATACTGGAGTGGTTCCCAGGATAGCCAGGGTTCAATTCCTGCCAGGAAGGACATCACTGATTTGGGATATACAAAACACACATCTTTTCCCCCCAGTCCTGGGTTGAGCAGATGTGGTCCCTACCTCACAGATACCCATGGGCCAGCAGAGAGGCAGGTTGGAGGGATGAGCAACTTCTGCTGGGACCTGAGAAGGGTTTTAGATGGGGCACCTGCTCCTGGGACAGTATCTGCAGCCTGGTCCTGGATAGTAATTGCATTTGCCCCCAAGGGAGGTGTGGCAGGGTGGGCAGCAGGCTGCTGTCATCACTGCCACCCAAACAGCTCCTGGGAGTCCCAGGCTACACTCTCCATCCTCCCCCACACCTGGGAGAGAAGGCAGTGAGAGGAGAGGCTGGTTCTGCCCCAGGGCTGAGCCCCACAACTGTGAAACTGAGCCCCACAAGTCCTACACGCTTTGCCAGACCCCAAAATATCTCAGCCCCTCCACCCTGCTGCTGTTCTTTCATTTTATTTTTGGATCTGTCGCTCCCGTTAGCTCTTTTCTATTTGTTTTTGGTTCTTATTATTCCTGGCTTCCCTCAGTGTTTTGGTTTCCCTCCTCAGCCCTCATCCGGATGTTTATTCTCATTGCTTGTTTTTATACTTTCCCAAGCCAAGGTGCCTCCTGGTTGTAGCTGGGCAGAGTCTGTGTTTGGACTGGGCAGGGTCTCTCACGTAGCTGGGCTGGGACCAGACCATCACCTGGAGAAACCAGGCTGGTCCAGGAGAGGAGAAGACTTGGGCACTGTGCTTGTTCCATGCAGGAATGTGGTCAGCATGTGAATGTGGTGGCTCCTTCAGCAGAAAAGCTGGAACAGGGTGAAGAAGGTGAGGGGAAAAGGATTTAGCCCATCTCTGAGGAACTCAAAGGGACAAACACGATGATGTACCCAAGGTCACACAGAGGATCTCCAGCAGCCCTGGGAGCTACTTTATCCATGTCTCCATGTGACCTGGTTACCAGTGTGCTTGTGCCTTAGGGTATCTTGAAAATCAGGCTTGACCAGTCACTGCTTCTGCCTAATAAAACTTAAAAAGTTTTCTTTTTGCCTTATTTTAGGATAAATACAACCAAATCTGGCTTTCTTCCTTCCATACTCATCGTTCTCCCGTACATCTTGAGCCTGGATGTCTCTGTGCATCTTCTCGCCACTCATCCAGAAATGATTCTCAAGCTTTTTTTGGAGCTCCAGGTAGGACACATCCCCACAGATCAGGTGGGGAGAGTCGTTGTTTCAGGGTCTACAGGCTCAGAACACATCCATGACTGAGGTTTATCACTGTCCCCCATTTTGGAGGTTGGACTGGAGGGTGCATTTGGGCAGAGAGGTGGGTGCTGACTGTGCACTCCTTGTGGGAACAAGGCTTTGCTCTCACCTGCTGCCAGCAGGGTTAAAACACCCATCCCCACTCCTGGCTACTGCTCCATTTTTGGTCTAATTGTGAGGAAAAACGAGGCAGTGTGAAAAAGGCACTGCAATATCTCACACCAGAGAGCTGCGGTGGCTCTGGGTGTTTTATTGTACCCCTACACACCTCACAGCCCCACCGTGGCTGGTGAATTGCAGATAAACACAAGCACATGCTATGTTTGCTGCCAGAAATGTCTGGCTTCTCTTGTTAAATTATTTATTCGAGTGCCAGGGCACAGATTTTAATTTTTTTTTATTCTTTTGATGATCATTCATGTTCCTCTTCCCATCCTACAGCCTTTTTGATGGTGAAGTGCCCAGCCCTCTAGCCTCATCGAGGGAGGGGGCAAGGATATCCCAGCAAGGAAATGCTCACACCTTGTGGATGGAATGAGGACATTCTCTGATCTGTAGGTATTTATTTGAAGAACCACTCAGTCATGAGACCAATGCAATAGTCTGCAGCAGCCAAAACCCCCACATTTTTTGGTATGGTTACAGTGAAATTTGCGTTTAAAAGGCTGGTCTGGAGCTCTGCACATGGGTACAGGGGCTTTTTATTGCTCGACTTCAAAGAGGCTCAATAACAGGAACGAGCATTCAGGTAGGGAAAAGTTTTTTCTTTCCATGTGCAAAAGCGTGCCAGAGGACACACAGGCATCCCTGCACACACAGAGTTACAAGGCTCTGGGGAGAGTTAAAACAGAGCAGGCCGAGGATTTTGCATCAAAAATAGTGTTATTTTTGGATGGAAAAGTCAGCTGACACAATAGCCTGAGCCATCAGGATCCTTTAGCTTTGCAGGGGGAGAAATCGAAATGAAAACTTTGCTGAAAGGAACCAAAATATGTCAATTTTTGGTCAGCTTGAGGCCAAAGTTCAGCTGCCTGCAGGGCTTCGTGAGATCTGGGGTCCAGGTTCTGTGGACATCAGGTCCTCACATGAGTTGGGCCCAACATCAGGCCCCAGCTCTCTGCACACAGCAGCTGCTCTTGGACCAAGCACAGGGATGGGAGCCCCATCCAAGGACTGGCAAGGCCGGGGTGTGCCACAGTGGGTCTGTCTCCAGGGGCTGGGGTGCCCGAGGGTCACACTTCAGTCTGAATTTGATTCAGCAGAAGAAATGTAAATGTTTCACTTCACAGGCACTAAGTCACTTCCTTCCTGCATCAAAACTTGGCAATAAATCTGAGATTTCCATGTGCATATTTTTTTCTGGATTTTTTTATTCTACAGGCAGAGCCTGTAGAATATTTTGTAGTTTGGTGGGTGCTTGGGATGAAAGCAAGTGTTGAAAAACCATGGGGAAAATTTCACTCATGTTTTAATGCGGGGAAATTTGGATCTTTTGCATTCAGAAATAGAGCTCAGCCTACTCCAGAAAATCACATGCAGTGCAGGACATCTCCAGTGGGCTCGCAGACATCCTTCCCTGACCTTTCTCAGGACAAAAAAGGCTCATTTGTCTGATTCCCTGGTTTCTCTGCCATCCCTTTTGACTCCGTGGCATACAGGCACATGTGCATATGCAGATGTACACACCAGGGGGATGACTTTGCCCTTATCCCTGGAATTATGGCATTGATTGCCATAATTCACAGTAGCTGAGGGCTGCAAAGACACGGCCACACAGGAGCATCTCTCAAAAGCCTTCTTATGTTTTTGGGCCTCACCTGTTCCTCATCTGATTTCCAACCCATCACTGTGGGGTTCAGCCCCTAAAAGGGCATCCCTGTGTGGCAGCTCCATGGACACAGCTCTCTTTGCTCCAAACAGGCTGAAACTCAAGCTCGAACAAATCTGGCTTTTCTGTAGAAAGCTGATGGTGTCCTGAGTGGTCCACGAGCTGCTCTGCAAGCTTAGGTGAGGTCCATTCCCAGGGATCACTGTTCTCCTGGAGCTGGTGTCCACCTGTGCCCTGGTGCCTCTGTGCACCCACAGACCCGGCAGCAGCTCTGCTCCTGGACACAGCAAGGACACCTGGTCCCCTCTGTCACTTTTTATTGCTTATGTTAAAATATTTCAAAGACAGGGTTTTTTTTTACTGCTTCTGTTAAAATATTTCAAAGACAATTTTCCAGAACAGGCTGGCACTGGTGGGGGGAGAGGCAGCAGCCTTCCCTCTCTCCACGCCACTCCATCCTCCAGCACAGCCCCTTCCATGGCCGTTTCCCATCCATAAGTATCCCATCCCACACATGCCTACAGATGCTCCATGGACTTTTCATGGAGCCTGCTCTGTCCTGCACAGGAGAGAGCGAGCCAGGGTAGGGCTGAGGGCAGAGCCAGCTCTTCTCCTCCCAGGCTGTTTCACTGCATGGAAATAAACCAAAGGAAGCAATTCCTGGAGCCCCGTGCCAGCCACGTTTGAGGAGGCTGGGGAAGCAATGGGGCAAAGACTGTCTCTTCCTTCAGGCACAGTGGGGCTCTGCTCTGACAAGGAGCATGCAGGCAGTGCCAGACTCCCTGGAAAAAATGCAAATGAAGTTTCTAGGAGGAGTGATGGTGCTGGAAGGGGACCTGGCAGCCCACCCTGTTCGTGGTACAGGTGAGATGGATGGTATTACACCCAGGCTCAGCTCCACACTTTCATTTTGACTCCTATTAATTATAGAGAGAAAGAAAAATTGCTCCTTATCGGCCCCTTCCATCTCATGGCTGATGCTTTCCCTGCCCCACTCAACATTCCTCCATTTCTTCTTCCATCAGTAACTTTTTGTTGAGATTGCCCAGGGTCGTTCACACCCCGTTGCTCCAGCTTTACCTGGCTAACTCTACCTGGAAAGCTGGCTCTGGAACTGATTCCTGCCAATTTTCTGTAACTGCAGCAAATTAAGGCCAAACTGCTGGCTCAGGCTTTGCTGTGGGTCCAAATCAGCGCTAACCCCACTGCCCACCCTGCCCGAACTCAGCACCAGCTCCAACCCAGGGATGCAAAGCTGGATTGACCCTTATCCTGGCAGTGCCTTGCGGGGACGGCCCCGGCTTTCCCAGAAGGGGACGGGGATTATCCCTTCCCTTCCGGCTGTTTCCAGAGGGCAGCAGCTGCCAGCCGGCATGGTCACCCCTGGGGGAGTCCGAGCTTTTTCCCTGCCGTGTTCTGTCAGCAGCCCCCCCGTCCCGGGGGGCTCAGCCCGAGGCACTCACCTACCCCTGAGTCAGCTCCCGCTGCTAGTGCCGGGAACCGCGGCGTCCTTTGCTGGCTGCAGGGAAATGATTTTAATTACCGGGGGTTTTGGCAAGCCTGGGGGACAACAACGGCCCCCGCTGTGCTACCTCCGGGCTGGAGCATGTGCTTCGGGCATTTCCTTAGGCTGGGACGCGCCTGGAGGGTTTCTGGGACCTGTTCCCAGCACAGGGCATGGGTAGAAATGTGCAGGGCAGGACCAGCAGCTGGAGGCTGCCTGGGGTGGGCAGTGGGGCTGGGATGAGACACCCCATGACAGGCCTGAAATGCTCCCTCTGCAGCTTTCTGGGCAGCAGAGCCCAAGGGCAGCGTCCTGGAGAGGGGACTCTCCTGCCCTCTGACAGCAGGAGGAAGGGCACGTGCTGTCGGGGCTGGATGTGGCCAGGCTGATGTCACAGTGCTGACCAGGGGCCAGGGACCACACTGAGGAGGTGACACCCACACCTGGGGGTTTTGCCCTCAGAGCAGCCTGGTAGAGAGACTTTCTGTTGCTTCAAGAAACTGTTCTTTTGTGATTTTCAGTAGATATACACTGGTTTGGAAAGCCTGGTTTTTTTTCCACGCTGGAATGATGCTCAGGTTAAAGAGAGAGGAGTCCCAGAGGCAATCAGCACAGAGTTGGCCACAGTCACACCTGATGGCACCTACAGCATGGGGTGACAGCTTTGCCTGCAGCACGTTTGCAAACACTCAGCACCAGCCACAGCACCAGCCAAGACACAAACTTCATCCCACATTCTCTCCTTCCCGTTGTCCTGCCAAGGCTTAGGGCAGCAGGGCTGTGTGCTGGGTCAGACTGGTGCAGACTGGTGTGGCATCACAGACCAGTCTGAGGAGCTTCACCTGAAAGGGAACCGTACGGGAGACACAGGAGGGGAATCAGTCACACTTTAATTCTGCTGCAGGGGAATATTTACACCCTGAGGGCACAGCCACCACCTCCCAGCACCTATGGAGGGAAAGGCTGCTCTGATTTTGCAGCCGTATAAATGACACAGGAGGGAGAAAACGCAATTCCCTGTATCTCTGACAAATCCTTCTTTGACAGATGAGCTCTGACCTACTTTGCAGTGGAGCCAGATGTTTAAATTTGTGGATGCAGACACATTTCCGTCAGATCTGGGAAGGAATGTTACATTGCTGCCCATCTCTGTGGTCTCTCGGGCAGAGGAGCTGGATTTCACGTGAAAATACCATTTGTGATTCAATCCTAAAGGTTTTTAAAGGAAAAGAAAACATGAGAACATGTCATGTCTTTTCAAAGGCAATCCCAATGGTACAAAACAAGGAATGTTCAAATGATAACATTTATATCAGTCTGAAAACTGCTGCTAAGAAAGAATTCCTAACCTGACTTTTCAGAGGGTCACATTTTCACAGTTTTTGGCTTGGCATTGGTTATGACTTCTGCCCTGGAATCTCACACTTTTTCATATCCAATGGCACTTTCATGGTACAGGACAGAATTTAGCAAATATTTCCTCATTCTCTCAATAAATCCCCTTTTTTCAACCCTGGAAAGTGGAAGACCAGCATCCCCAGGACTCCCTTCGCAAAGCAGTGATGGTGCTGTGAGTTTTTCAGTTCTGCATCTGGAAAACAAGGACTATTTTTCTTCTGACCTCTTATGCAGGTTTTACTCCTCCAAAGTACCTCAGGTGGTAATACAAGTTTGCAAGAGCACCTTGGAAGTGCCAACATCCTGAAGAACAACTTGGATGTAAATCAGCCAGGCCCTACTGACTGTGGGGTGTTTGTTATGACCTGATCTATGGTCGTTTAGTTTGCAGCTTTTACTGTTACTGAATTATTGTGGCTTCTATGCTGTAAGACAGACCATTCCAAAGTAAAAGGAAGACAAAGTTCAATACAGGAAAACACACAAAAATACTTCATCTTCATATTTATATTCAGATTTCAAGATACTTGTTCATTGCCCATAGTTTCCAAATTAAGAAAACCTACACAGATGCTTGTATTTGGTATCATAAGATACTAGTAGGGGCTGAAATACTGAGCTGCATGGGATGTACAGGCTTGAAGCAAGACACTCAGAAGGATTTAAGGCACAGATTGTGTAAAAATTTGTAGCCTGGAGGATGTCTGATGCTGTATGATGGATGGGAAGAGCTCAGCCTGTGTTTCAGAGAAGTGCCACTCAGGCAACAGCTTATCTGTCAGGTTAGCCAAAATCCTTTCCTGTTGGAGATAGTAAAGAACGAGCCTGGTAAATCAAGAACAGAGGAAAATTCTTGCCTTTACTGTTGTCCAGGTTCAACAGGAGGGAAAGTATTCCCCTCCTGTTCTCCAAGAAATCCATTACCCTGCAGCTTGTAGACTGCTGGCAAGGACACTTTCCTGGTAGGGATGCATTTGAAGTTCTTAGGGCTGCAGTGGATGTGGGTATGCATGGCTCCTCTCTTTTTTGGGTGGTCTTTTATGAACGTAAAACTCCTGTAATTGCATTTAATGAAGACCTTGATCCTGTCCAGATATTAAAATGCCAAGGGCACACCTGGAGACGTGTGAATTGTCTGGTTACCCTTCCCCATGGGAGAGGATTTGACCAGGGCAGATGTGAACAGCAGTGAAAGCATGGAGGATATTTTGTTCCAAGCAGGGTGGACAGGAAATTGGTCCTCACTGGAAGGCTGCTGAGCTTGCACAGGTTTGCACTGTAATTTTGGATTTGCATACCTAAAGCTTGTCCAAGGCTCACTCCAGCTCTCTACATCCTTTTGAGAACAGCTGCTTTTCTTGCCACACCACTTGCCACAGAAGGATCAAGGGGTACAAGGAGCACAAGCCTGAGCACACACTTACATGCCCAACAGCTGATCTGTTTTTCATCCCAAAATATTCCCCAGCCATCAGCACTCCGACCTGGCCTCCCACAACCCTGTCCCTGAGGTGACACTGGCACTGGTGATGGCAGGATAGCAAGGTTTCCACAAGGTGGCATCAAAAGACCTGGACTTCCTCTCCCAGAGCTCGGATCCCACGGGTTTAGAGCTTTTGCAGAATGTTTTGGCACTAGCTGTGGCCAGAGACATCTCTGGGGAGAGGGAGGATGGAAGACTCTGCGGTGAGATTTTTGTCAGAGATTTGTCCTGGAAGGGTAAGATAACCCTTGCACCCACCACTGCCTTCCTGGGGGCTGCAGGGGTGTTTGAGCACCAAATCTCATCAGAGAAGGGCAGACACAGACAGCAAACACTTGTGGGGATCACTAAGGGAGTAAATGTGCTCCTCTTCATGCAAGTAACAGCAGCAAAGGGCAGGGAGGGAGTGTGGGCAGCAGGAAATCGCAGCAGGTCCCAAAAACACTAGAAAGGAATAACTTCCTAGCTTGAAGCAGGACTGATGTATCCAGATGAGGCAAATTTTTCTTTTACAGACAGACAGACAGAGAGAAAACCTCAGGGAGTGGGGAAAACTGAACACGACCTATGTGGCTCCAAAGGTCCTTCTTCTTATAAAGCTCCAGCACAGCCCCGTGGTTTTATTCACCAGGCTGGAAGATGAGGTTTGCCAGCCCTTGTTTCACGGATATCATCCCTGGGGTATGCCTGGAGTAAGTCCCACCCAAGCAGGAGCTGTGGCATCAAGTGCTGCCCCTTCACTAGAGCAGTTCCCTGGTATCATACGAACACGCTTTGGCTGGACCGTCTGTCCAAGTTCCTGCCAAGATTTGTGGATGTGACACCCAGTCCTACACTGCTCTGAGGCTGCCCTGGGAGAGCCCTGACCTGGCCGTGCTTGGCACTGAGCTGAGAAGTCCATCAGAAGGACAGGATGGGAGCCTGAGTAAGCAAATTTGAGTGAGCACAAAACAAAACGTGGCTTCGTGGTTTGTTGTGTTTGGGCTGCTTTGGTAAGAGGCAAATTCCAGTGGGACTGATAAACGACTGCAGCCCTTGGAGAAATTACAAGTCAAACCAAAAGAATGACGAATTGGTGACCCTGTGCTTTTGGAAGAAGCAGAAAACGGGAATCGGCAGGAATCTGTGTCCCACAGCCAGCGGTCAGACGTGGGGTAAAGCAATTCGCAGAGCCCACGCGGAATCACTGCAGGTTCAGACGAGATGCAACACAGAGCAATACCGACCAGCGGGTTCTCCAGTCCTGCCGTAATGACCGCGTTCTTTCGTGAGAGCCGGGAAGAAGCCGCCCCGCGGGTCAGCAGGGGGTCTTGGTTTGTTGTGTATAAACGTTTTTAAACCTAAACAAATAAATAAATAAATAATAATTAAATAGTAAAAATAGTCGTAGCCGTGGCTGTGGGGAGCCGAGCCCGCCGGTGCCCGCGGCTCCCCCGCTCCCACGGCCGGTGATTCCCGGCTCTCACACGGGGGAGCTCTTGCTCCGCAGCAGCGCCGGGACCGGCCCCGGGCAGACGGGAATTTTTACTTTTCTCCCAAAGCCTTGGGGTTTGGCTGAGTGGTGACTGAGCGGGACACGGCACCAAGCACGGGTGCACCCAGCCCCTCACCCAAATTTCAGGGCTTCTTTGCTCCCGATTTGGGCCGGGAGCCAGGGGCTGAGTGAAGGGGAGCAGCTTTAATTAGGAAGGGGCAGGCAGAAGTGGGAACTGAAGGCCAGGTCCTTACCCAGAACTTTACTTCAGGTATACAGGGAGCTGTTGGAGTGAGTCCAGAGGAAGCCACGAAGATGCTCAGAGGGCTGGAACACCTCTGTTATGAAGACAGGCTGAGAGAGCTGGGGTTGTTCAGCCTGCAGAACACAAAACTCTGGGGAGATTTTAGGGAATCTTCTAGCACCTAAAGGGGCTACAGGAGAGCTGGAGAGGGGCTTTTGACAAGGGTCTGGAGTGATGGAACAAGGAGGAATGGCTTTAAACTGTCAGAGGGCAGGTTTAGATTAGATATTAGGAAGGAATTCTTCACTGTGAGGGTGGTGAGGCCCTGGCACAGGTTGCCCAGAGAAGCTGTGGCTGCCCCATCCCTGGAAGTGCTCAAGGCCAGGTTGGATGGGGCTTGGAGCAACCTGGGATAGTGGGAGGTGTCCCTGCCCATGGCAGGGGGTTGGAACGAGGTGGTCATTAAGGTGCCTTCCAACCCAAACCCTTCTACCATTCTATGATACTTCTATACCTGTATAGGGGGAAATAAAATTTGAAAAACCCAAACAGTTCCAGCTCCTCCACTGGTGGTTGCCCTGGCCATGGTCCTCCTCTACCTGAGCACAGCGACCCACTGTTCCTGCTGCCTGTCCCTGCTGCCACCTCTCCTGGCCCAGCCCTGGTGTGGCTCAGGATGGGTGAGGAGGTTGTTTCCGTGGCTGATCCATGCAGTGAAGATTGGTGAGCCTTGCCTCGACCCCGAGACAGCTCTGGACCCTGACACTGCACGTGGGGACACAGACACAGCTCTGCTCATCCGTGTTTCCTTCTCGTGGCCATCACCACCACCCACTTCTGCAGTCCTCACTCGAGTGTTCATGCTTTCCCAAATTGGGCTGTCCTGGACCCCCTTTCTCCTTGCCACCCCCAGCAGGTCTGAGGTCTCACTCCTTTCCAGGCATGGAGATCCGTGGATGCCGTGAGTGGGCTGGGGATCAACAGCACCTTTAAATAGCCTGACCCAATGCCTCTCTAAGCAGCTGGCTCTGCCAAGCAGCAATTGCTGGCTGCGAGTTTTTCTACTCAAACATTTAATGTTAGTGCCATCAGATAAACTCTTCTCTGCCTTTCTCAGTGAAGGAGGATGACAATGCCTGTTCCATGAGGAAGACACCGCTGGTATCCACCTACATGACAGCTTTCATGTGAGAGGGTCTTTGCAGCCCTGGCTCCACGTCCCAGCTCCTGCACACCACGGGCCAACACTGAGCATTGGTACACACTGAAGTCTCCCAGGCATTGATGGAGAGGCTGCACTGGGAAGCCAATGGGGCATAAGATTGTGCTTAAGTGCTTTCCTGGCTTGGGGCTTGTATTTACTAATAATCGTGGTTAATCTGTGCCTCGTACAAGTCAGCCTGTACACACATCTTGCTTAAGCTTTTTAAGATGTGCTTTTGTTTACTGCCACCACCTCTGAGCCGTCATATTGTCACAAATGGCCTATGAATAATCAGTTATGTGCTATTAATGTTGTATGGCAATGTTCAGTGGCAAAGGAGCAACAGAAATCTACTGGTCTTCAAAGGAAAACCTCAGATAACCCCACGCAAATCCAAGTGTTTTCAGCCTGCCGCCAAGGCTATGAATATTGCAGATATTACATGCCTTTGTATGGTATTTGTTAAATATTTAAGATCAGGGAAGAGATTTTAGCCTAAATGGCTGCTTGAAGTTGCAGCATTAGAGGTTTGCAAAACTGCTGCTGGAACCCACAGACAAACACAGGTTTGCTTTTGGATCCAGCGTCCCAGCATTTTGTATCAGGTTAGGCAGTTTCCCATGGATTGAATACAGGTTACAGCTCATCCTACCTGGAGCTGTGAAGAGACAGAGGAAGGACGAACTGGTGAGTGGACAGTAAAGAGTCCTGTTGGGCCAAGAAAACCCAAATATTCTTCTACATCATCTTAAATGGATTTTTACATTGTGCAGAAGCTGGTTATAGGTAAGGGTTTTTTTTAAATATCCTCAGAGTTCCCTGAGTTGGTATACAGGAAACTTCATTTTTATAGAATCACAGAACTGTTAATACTGGAAAAGACCCCTAAGAACACCAAGTCCAACCAATAACCCAGCACCGTGTTCCAAACTGCCACATCCACATGCCTTTTGAATGCTTCCAGGGATGGTGACTCCACCACTGCCCTGGGCAGTCTGTTCCAATGCCTGACCACCCTTTCAGTGAAGAAAGTTTTCTTAACATCCAATCTAAACCTATTCTGGTGCAACTTGAGGCCATTTCCTCTTGTCCTGTCCCTTGTAACCTGGGAAAGAGACAAACCCCCACCTGGCTACAACCTCCTTTCAGGGAGTTGTAGAGAGCAATAAGGTCCCCCCTGAGCCCATTTTCTCCAGGCTGAAC
The DNA here is from genome assembly GCF_025592945.1 of Manacus candei. Lineage (NCBI taxonomy): Eukaryota > Metazoa > Chordata > Aves > Passeriformes > Pipridae > Manacus > Manacus candei. The sequence goes on along the minus strand of NW_026138161.1, from coordinate 648,976 downwards.
AACCCCTTCACTTGTATCCTGGGCCAGACTCATTGTCCTCCTCTCCCATGCTTCTTGCTGTCCCTCTGGTCAATGCTGTCCCTTGGTCTTTCCTGCAAAAGCCAAACAAGAGCCACTCAGCTCCAGCAGGGCCTGGGAAAAGTGCTGGAGGATGGTGCTAAGCCAAGATCAAGCCTTTGTTTAGAAGATTTTCATGGAATCACAGAATCATAGGATGGTTTGGGTTGGAAGTGACCTTTAAAGTCCAACCCCTCTGCAGTGAGCAAGGGATACCTTCAAATGGAACAGGTTGCTCAGAGCCCTGTCCAACCTAGCCTTGAATTTTTCCAGGGATGGGGCATCCACCACCTCTGAGGGCAACCTGTGTCAGGGCCTCACCAACCTCACCATAAAAAATTTCATCCTTATACCCAGACTGAATATACCCTCTTTGGTTTAAAACCATTAGCCTTTGTCCTAGTGCCTTTTAAAAAGTCTGTCCCCATCAATATTCGATGTCTGATATTCAGCAGCAGTTGAAGCCTCATCCTTTGATGGGTTTTACAGAGAGATCTCACTCAGGGGATCCACTGAGGCCATGGCTGGCTGGTGGGGCACCTTCACAGCTTCACGTTGGGGTTTCAGGTGTGAGGGTTTCTGCCAACACCCAGGAGATTTTCACACATGCTCAGGAGCAGGCAGGAAAAATAAACTCTCTCTGGCAACTCCGTATGGTTTTGTCTTTCCCAGCAGCCGTCTCCTGGGAAATGGGCTTTGTCCCCTTGCCACCTGCAGGCTGCTGGGAGGGCAAAGGTGACTTCAAGTCACCCCAAATCCTGATGCAGGGCCAAAACCCAGCTCAGGCCAACCCCTGCTGGTGCTGCAGCCTCTCTAAGCAGGGGAGAAGCTCCCCAGGGACAGCAACACCCCCAGCCCACTGCACTGTTTTCTTCCTGCAGTCACCTTTGGGCCCTGGCAGTAATCTCAAAGCATCTGCTCCAAATCATCCAGGATTACAGGAATTAAAAAAAAAAAACCCAATTAGAGACCCAGGGTCCTGCAAGCACAAATCCGTTTAACCCTAATCCAGGCTGCTGCCCCTTCCCAAAAGGCAAAGGAACAGTCCCTGGTGGCTGGTTTTTTGTGTGCTCTGGCACCACCTCCTCTCCTCAGCCTGAATTTACCCGTTTTTGCCCCAGAGGTAGCACCAGGGGACCTGCCCATGCCAGTGGAAAAATGGCACACTTGGCTTTGGGCTCTGAAATGAGCTGCACAGACGTGGGGGTTGGTGCCAGCCTCTCCTCCTGCACACACTCAGAGGGGCTTCCAGGTGACCATAGATGAAAAGTGGGGTGCAAATACACCTGAATGTGTCATAGTGCCCATCAGGGTCTGTTCACCAGGCACTGGCTCCTCCAAGCCTTGCTCACCATCATGTCTATTCCTCTGTGCCACCAAGACCATCTTGAGGGCTCTGCTGTGCTCTGCATTCAGCACGGACTGGGGCATCTGCAGTCCCACCACTTTGCTGGCAATTCAGTGTGGAAATGCTCTTCTGAGATAAGACATACAAATTGGAGTTTTTCTGTAGAGCGAGGCTGGAGAGACTGAAAATCCATTAGGAGAATGTCTCCTTTCCTTTGAAAGCCTTCCTATTTCTTTCAGGGCTCTTTTCCAGCTAGCTAAAACATTCACCTGCAGCTCATAACCCATAAAATTAAGATGCCTTATCCATGGAGTGTCCCAGTGTGCCCATAAACTCTGTGGATAACACATTTTAACCAAGACTCAATCCCTCCCATGTGTGGTGGCCTCTGTATTGCTTGTATATTTTGCATCCAGAAGACACCCATATTGAAAACAATCAATGCTTTCATGGTTAATAATCAAATGGTAAAAACCTTGAATTAATACTCAAGAATTCATGGGGTTTATATGGTTCTAAGAAGTGGGTGATGGTTACAGCAGGAGATAAACAGTGCTTTGTTTTCTTGTTTTCCTTCTTACACGTGATGCAAAAAAAAAGGTGATCACAGCAGCGCTTCTAGACAGGAGATGCTGTGACAATTAGCACCATGTTTAGTTGTGCTGGGACACAAGATGCTGTGGGTGATAAAAGTTTTCACCATTCAAAGGGAGGTTTGTGGGAGAGAAATCCTCTTCTGGCTCAGAAAGACCCTCGCTGGGGTGGAGCCTTGCAGGACCACGGGTGTTCTGCTCTTCCCTGGCATCTCCTTCTTAGGTCAGGTCATTCTGACCTCGGGCTCGTTATGATGAGGACAAGCACGGGGTGTGAAGAAGGTGTGTGTCATTAGCAGAAGGGTCCACCTGGCAGCCCCACGTTGGTGCCAGGTCTTTTAGTGAGCCTAGGTGGGGATTAGATAAACTCCAGAGAGATATGGGGAGAGGGACTGTCCGTGGGCGATGGGAAAGAGGGAGCTGGGAAAAGGGAGGAGCAGAAAAAAGGGGACCCTGAGGGTTGAAACTATGCTAAAGTGAAGAGCACATGGACAAGGGAGAGTATGATTTGAGCAAACAGACACTGCAGGGCAGGGGATCCATCATGAGAACACCCAGGTACTTCCTTCAAGTGCCTCAGCCTTGCCCCAAATCCTGTGGGCTGTGAGGTCTGGCATCTCTAATGTCCCAGTGCCACAGGGATCCCAGTGCCCTGGGCTGAGTGGAAGTTTGAGCGTGGCAGGGTGTGAGTTGGGGCTCTGGCAGGGCCACAGCTGCTATGTGAGTGTGGGTACTCTCAGGATGTCTGTGTGGTTGTCCTTGAGGGACATAAGAGCCATTATTAGCCCACTGTGCCAGCATAGCCCAGTTCACAGATTTCTGCCTCTGCTAACTTTTACTAAAAGCTTTGTTAATCTGGTGTATCCCTGACTTAAAGGTCCACCAGCTTCCTTGGAATCCAGAGCTTTCATCCTGGGCTGTTAGCAGATGCCAACTGGATATGATCAGGCCTGACCTGTATGAACAGCATTCAATGAAGGACTCTCCTTGTGAGCAAGCATTTGCAAGATAAAAAAATACAGGTAGCTCATTTTTCTAAGGCCACTTCCTGAACCTCCTCTGAGGCAGAAATAAGAGACATGAGTAAGATCACACAACACCCAAAGCTGTGTACTTCTTCCATCTCACACAGAGATGTTGGCAGTTGAAAATATTCCCAGACCTCTGCATGGTGGTAATTTTCATTTAATTTACATGGCACTTGGACTGAGAAATCTGAATCAATATCTTCACTGTTTGGCACAGCTGAAGTCCAAAGGAGGCTACAAGAGAACTGGAGAGGGACTTTGAAAAGGGCATGGATTGACAGGATGAGGGGGAATGGCTTCAAACTGACCGAGGGCAAGGTTAGACTGGATATAAGATGTTATGAAAAATTCTTCCCTGTGAGGGTGGTGAGGCCCTGGCACAGGTTGCCCAGAGAAACTGTGGCTGCCTCATCCCTGGAAGTGCTCAAGGCCATGTTGGACGGGGCTTGGAGCAACCTGGGAGAGTGGAAGGTGTTCCTACCCTTGGCAGGGGGTTGGAACGAGATGATCTTTAAAGTCCCTCCCAACCCAAACCATTCTATGATTCTATGTTTGTACCCATGTTGATACCCATCATGAGAGATTTTCCTTGTAGCTCCAATAGGAAAGCTGTAATCCATTTCACCAAGCTCCAAGACAGTGAGGTCCTCTCTGGATTTTCTGAATGCCTGTTAGCACAGCCTCCTCTGGAGTTATGATGCAGGATTGCAAGGGTGGAAAGAGATTTCTTTCAGGTTCTGTTGTATGGCTTAGTACAACTTGCCTCAACTACGTACTTCACAATCATTCTCATCTTATTTCCCATCACCAGCCTTCTAGAAAATAAGATACTCAACATCTAACTACTCTAATAGTTTATAAAAAACGTTGGTCTTGTAAACCAAAGACTGAAGGCTACCCCCTTCTTAGAGTTTCCAAAAAATACCCAAACACCCCCCAACTTTCCAATCAACACGTACATCAAGGGGAGGGGCCCCCCCCTCCCCCCATACCCTACGGTATGTATTACTTTGCATAGCATCCTCCACCACATTAGACATAACATGCATGTAGGAAAATCTGACATAATATTATTGCAAATCCATCCAAATATTTTTCATGTCCAGGTAATCAAAGCCCTGAGGATTGTAGTTTCGTGATGCTGTAGCAGGACCTGATCTAATGGCCACTGAAGTCAACGGGAATCTCTCTGCTGATCTTCAGGTGTGTTTGGTTCTGGCTCGAATTGACAGAGAAATGCAATGTAGAGCTCAGCAACTAAGACTGAAGGAAAGATTTTTTTATTTATTTACACAACAAATAATTAATACCATTCTATCAAAGAAATGAAAGAAATAATTCCTCAATTACACTTACTTTGCAGTGTAACGAAGGAGTCAGTCTGCTCCATCGCTCTTTGTGCCTTCTGACACTTTGTTAATGCTGCCAGGCATTTCATGTCTTCTCTGAGCCTTGCTCTCATTGCCTAAATAAATATTCTCCAAGTGCAAACAAGATCAGCAATGCCAGTGTGGCTGGGCCAAGGCACTGTGGCCTCATGTGTGTGTACTTGGAAGGTGAAACTCAGAAACCTTGTAATGGCTGAGTCAGTCTTGTAACAGAAACAAACCTGAACAGACAGAATGTACACCCACATCCACATGTATGTAGTGACATGCAGAGGTGACATGTGAACAGCAAGTTGTAATGCCTGGAAGGCTGCAAGAGCCTTGGCAAGGTGAGTTATTCCTAACAAAGCACAGGAAATTGTTAGCAGTAATAAAGACAAGTGAAAATTGTGCTACAGCACTGTTGAGAATGGCCTTTCTTCTCTGTCACCCTGTCCCACACAATGTGGGTGTGACCCCTCAACCCCTCAACGCTTCCTGGCACAAATATCTCATTGACTTCAGCGGGACTGGGGAGAGGCTGAGGACTGCAGTTCATGAAGGTAACTGTGTGCAGGATCAGGGCAGCGCACGGTGACAACTCAGTCCTGCTTCTGCAGTGCAGGAGAGCAGAAAAAAAAAGGCATTTTTGTTGAAATAGTTGAAGCAGCGGGGATTTACTGAACCAGTGTTACGCTGCCCATGCAGCTTGCTCAGTTTGCTGTTGCTAGCAATTCAGATATTGTCCAAGCTGTCCTGCTCATCAGTGCATGAACTCTGAAAACACTTAGCCACTACCAGCTCTGTGCATTACTTCAGCTGGAAGAACCGTGGTAGGTAAAGCAACGATGATGGATCTAAACGATAATAAAGTCTCCCTGTTGAAAATTTAAAGAGCTATACAACTATTTTTAGTGACCTCTCCAGCTGAGATAATGCAGAAGGCTAACTAGATGTGAACATCCATTTTAGGAGAATTGATTCTTACAGTTTGCAAACCAAGGTGAATTGTAGGAGGTTAATGTTCATGCTCCAATACAAGAGAGATCTGGTATATGAAAAGATGTATACTGTACATGTAAAGAAATAACCTCTTCAATGTCTAATGTGGATGCAATGATTTGTTGTTTTTTTTTTTTCCTTGAGTGTGTTTATTTCCCTAATGGACATTTAGTTTCAACAGAACAGTAAGAGCTCCCTCTGTCACATCCTCCTCTCTCTCCTCCCTCTGTGTGTGTAGATGTGTGTGATGTGTGTGGGCATGAGAGAGGGAGAAGAGTTTGTCTTTGATTCAGGAAAGCAAACTGCAAGCATTCAAGCATGACGCAAACCTAAGTTCTTGGCTCAGCATTTTGAAATTCAGGATTTTAAAATGGGGCAACTGCATTTTGTGGCTTCCTAAACAAAAGAGCTGAGCACCAGCAGCTCTTTCTCTCTGCAAGGAGATGCAGAGCACTGGGTGCCTTGCAAAATGCAACACATATTCTGGAACTACTACAGCAAATTCTTTTCTTCTCAGAGCTCATTTGTCTCAGAAGGGCTCCACATCCAGTAATGCTTCCTGCTCCTCCAAACCCTCAGATGGCAATTAGCAACATCAATAAGTAATAGAACAAATACTTGTCTCTAAAAAAATCAAGCTGCGGGCAGACCAGATCATTCATTTTACTCTGAGGCTGCATTACAAACCTTAATTTTTTTATATTTCAACTGTTTAAAGCCCCAGTCCTACAAACACTTAGTTTTGAGATGAGACACTCGAAAGCCAAGGGGTGATGAAGGATGGGTGAAAGGCACAGGGGCACAGGGTGAAGAACCATATCCACCAAGTCCAAAGCACACCAAGGATGCCACCACAAGGAAGATTTTTAGCAGAGTTCCTGTGGCTCATCTCTTTAGTGAATAGCTTTTGGAATAGAAAAATGAATCTGTTGACCTTTCAGCTCCTGGAGACAGTGATTTTCCATCAAAAGCAAAGCCCAAAAAAATGGCAGAGACCAGCTAAAATACTGTAATAGGAATTTTTATTAGTGTTGAATAGCGATAAATTGAAATATTACTGGGAAAAAATAGCTTTAAAAAGTTGGAAAAGGATGAGCAGATCCACCAGGAAGCCATGAACTTTGTGCTCTTAAGCACCAATGAGGCTCTAGGACTGCTCCAAGAGCAATTCCCTGCAGAAGACATCCCACCACCAGAGCCCCAAAGTCCTTCTGACCCACGAGTGACCTGCCACACAAGTCTGCCGGGAAACACTCCAGCAGTTTAAGCTTAGCAACCAAATTGGTTATCCCCACTCCTTCAGCTCTTGGGGCTTTCAAGGGATAAAAAGGATCACCGGCTGAGTGGGAACAATACTCACAGAAATCAACTTTGGCCTCAGGAGTCTCCTGTCCCTCTGCGGTCAGTGGGCAGAGACAAGCTCTCGCAGGCGGTGAACTTGATTAGAGAGCTGATCTTGGTTAAAACTGCCTGGATCTCCTTGCTGCTCAGGGTGAAGGGGGAGGAGGGTGGGACCGTCTCCCCGGGCAACAGATCCAGATGGACGGGGCTGGATTACTGCACTAGCGTAACCAGAGTGGGATTAGGTGCCCTGAGTCACCTACCTGAGAGCTGCTCTCTCCCACTGACCGTGCTGGCAGCCTGTGGAGATCAACCTCCCCCATGCCAGCTTTGGGGACATCTGTCCCCACGGAGGCTCCAAGGACCGGCTGTGGACCTGCACGGGAGCAGGCACACGACAAAAGGATTTGAAGCCCAGGTGATTTTGAAGAACAACCCACAAAGCCTTCAAATTGACATAAGAAACAACCTGGCCTGAAGAGCAGTTTCCAACACAAATGTCCTGATAGGAATGTTTACAAGAAGGTTTTTTTTCCCAGCTTACAGACACAGCAATTTGCTCCCTGAGGAAGGGTTGTGTGTACTTGTACTTCTTTGAAGTGCCTGAAAAACTCTGGATTTGTATGTCCCTGTGTATGCATGGCTTCACTGTACTTCACCAAGGGGGAATTAGCCTATCCTACGAAGTTCCAGAAGAGCTGTCATTCTGTCCTCAGCTATCTTGGTATTACAACTACTTGTTATGAAAGCATTCCAACAATCTTTTCTGAAGAAGCACATGCATTTCAGTAGGTAAAATTGGGAGAAACAGGATGGTTTTGCCCTGAAAGGCACCACTGGCGGTCATCAAAAGAAGATTCAACCCAGCAAAAGACTTTCAGATGAAAAAATTCATGTCCTGCTCTCCCACTGTAGAGCTCCCTGTTGAACTCAACTGGTCTTAGAAAGAGAAGGCAGTGCTAGGATAAAACTTCCTACTAGTCCGAGAGAAGACCCAAATAGTGTATCATTGTGGGTTACTATGGAGTTACTGAATAAAGGCTGAGAAGCTTGTGCTGCTGATCAATGCCCGTGTCTATGGATGCAGATCTCAGCAGTGGCTGTTTATCCCTTGGAAGCTCCACTCCAAAACATGCCTCCAGCTTGTGTGGAGTTTTCTAAGGGATCAAACTTGTGAGTCTATGTGGGTGCTCAGGATGAATGGATGCTTCTGTTCTGCTTCTCTCTCTAGATTGCAATAACCTCTCTTCTCACATCTTTGCTTTAAATTAGACCACTAAAAAAAAAGGGTATCAGGAGGAACAGCTTTAAATGGAAATAAAGAGATGTGTCTAAATCCTTTAGGCTGTTTGGGATGTCTCAAGTGATTTAGTCTGGCTGTATCTGTACATTAAAGCATATGAGGGCACTGAGGTTCATCACTTATCCTATTAAAACGTTAGAAGAGTCCCTGGCTCAGGGTTGCCTCAGACCAGGCAGAGCTGTCTCACATGATCCCTGGGGAACAGCTCAGTAGCTAGCATGGCATGCAGAGTCTTTCCCATGGACACAGCCATCTTATTTGGAGGGTGAGAGGGCTGAGAAGCGTGGAGCAGGGTCCCCCATCAGGGGGGCAGCAGTGGCAGGACATGTCATCTAATAGCCCAGACATGGCAGAGCAGCTTCCTTCTCCATGGCAGGTCTCTACTGTGACAAAAAAAGAGCTAAAACCCTGCCAGGTGTTTTCCAGTCAGCAGTGGGTGCTGGATGAAGGCATGCTGGGGGAGCAAGAGACCACCCCATGCATGTTGTCTCCGCAGGGACACCCTCCGAAAAGGCTGTTCAGGTTGTCTGAAGATGAGCTGCAAATCCAGACTTTGAGGATAGCAAGCTCCCAGCCTTGTCTGACACCATTTATTTGGCTTGGGATAGGCCTAGGAGGTCCCACCAGGCCCCTCCTTGGGCATTGCTGGAGAGGAGATGCTTTTCCCCTGGCAGTGAGTGGGGAGGATGGGGATCCCATCCTGCCCATGCTGTGTGTGAGGGTCACCCACAGGGGTGGGTTTAGCTCAGCATTATGGGGCAATCCCAAGGTACAGGACAAGTCCCTTGGGTTTTACGCCATACAGCAGGAGAGGAGCTGTGACAGGAGAGCACTGGGTGATTGGCACCATTTTTAGGACTTCTGGGACAAAAATAGTGGAAACAGTGATGAGGGGTGATGCTCCAGGGCTGTCTGTTAAGTGTAGGGAGGCAATTAACAGGATCATGGGCCATCAGTGCCTCTCCCCCACCTCTGAGAAGAGGCAGAGGTGAACAAACTTTGCTTTTATAAAGTTTGAAGCTGGGAATTTCCCTCCAAGCTGTATTTCTTGAGGGGGAATATGTGTGTCAGAGAGGCTCATGTCACAGGCAGCAGGGTTAAAATGAGCTTTCTAGGGAATTTCTGCATTTTGGGGGGAGATGGGGACCTAGAATGGGTGTAAAAAGTGGTGGAAGAAGGGAAGCCCTTTCTTGGCCTTTTACTGGGGGTCTTGCAGCCTGTCCTGAAACAGAAGGGAGCAGAAATCCAAAGGTTTTATCTGTCACCCCGACGCCAAGAATAAAAGCTGATGGAGTGCAAAGTGCTGTAACCCTCAGAGGAACTAAGATGAAATTTTTCATTCCTGTATTCCCAGCTAGGTCTCACCCTCTGGGCCCCCCTTGGGAGGGGCACACCAAGGTCAGCCCAGGGTTCAGGATCCTTTGTGGGTGCTGGGGCTGCAGGATGGCCTTGGGGAAGTGGCAAGGGAGAGGACAGTTCAAAGTTTGGCATCTTCTTCATTCCACATTGCCCTTTCCCTTTGGCCTCCCACACTTCCATCCTCCCCTCCAGCAAACACATTTGGATCTTCTCCTGGAAAAGAAATGACACAAGCAAGGAAAAGCCAATGCCTGGCATTGCTGACATGTGGGTGCAGACATCCCTGGGGAGTATTATGCTCTCTCTCATGGTATTACCCCTGCACTGGCCAGGGGTAACTGGATCTGTGATAGTCTGATCCTCCCAAGCCTTTAATTGGATGCGTGAAAGGTCCAAAATGCGGCTCACTCTCCTGCTTCCCACAGCCACGACACACACGCTCTTCTTGTCACACAAGGACGCTCACCCACGAACCCAGCCCCCTTTCTAACCTCTGACAGCACCCAGCTCCAGGCCAGCAGGCCAGAGCCAGAGCTCCTTCGTACAGGAGCCCTCCCAGGCGAGCAGGGTGCTGGTGGTGTTGCGGAATTTGGCAGCTTTCCAGACATCCCCCTTTTTCTGTTCGGCAAGGAAAACACCACAGTTAGATGAGGGACAAAAGGCAGTGGCAGAACAAAAAGGGAACAGTCCCTTCTGTGGGACTGGGCTGCGGGATGGGGATGGGATGAACGCTCTGCAAGGCTTGTGCAAACTGGAGCGCGAAGATGGGCTTGCGGGGAGCAAGGCGGCAGCTGGGGCAGTGCTCCCGGCCTGGAGAGGCTTTTCCAAGGCTCCTGCAACCCCCCCAGCCCTCTCTCCACCCCAGTCTCCACTGCAAACAGCAGCAGCCTTCCTCTGTGGGGCTGGGACAATGCGCCCCGGATAAGTGGGCCTTCTGTCCCCAGCTGCACCGGGGCCAGGCTCTCCCAAACCTATGAGCCTTTCCATCTCCTTTTTTTGTTGTTGTTGGGAGTTTTTTTGTTTGTCTTGTTTTGTTTTTTTTTTTTTTTTTTTTTTTTCTCTTGCAAAATCAATTTACGGACAGCTCACTCATTTTTCCCCCTTGCAAACTTATTAGGTATTCAGCCCCGGCGAGCACTCGTAAGCATCCTTTGTCCCAGGGAGGGCTGGAGACCCCTTCATTAGCAGTGATTACTCTGAGCAGTTTGACAGCCTCCCAGCCCGCTTACAAGACTTTCCCATTCAGCCCTGCCCGGGGCTGCCCCGCTTCTCAAAAGAAACGGAAATATTCAAACATTTCTCCCCCCCTTCCCAGCTGAAGAGAGGAAAAGCTGTTTCTCTTCTCCGCCTTATCCATTCAGTTCACTTTTGATACAATATTTTCCTTCTTTGTTAAACCGGAGAGAGAGGGGTCAAGGCAGACTTTTTAGTGACCCTTTTCGGAGCGTTTTGTTTAACGTAAATACAAGCTCCTCCACTCTTCCCCGTTTATAATTATCATTATTTTTAAAACAACCAAAGGCTCAGGAGGGCGACAGCTTGGGCTGATCTTTAGGGGAAAAAATGTTGAAAATGCCACGAGAAGGGCATGCACTTTCAATAAGGGAAGGGAAAGGGCAGAAGAAAAAAAAAAGGGGGGGGCGGTGGGAAGTGTTTTTCTTTTTTGAGTCTTATCGGTAGAACTAAAGGCGTCGGTGCAGCCCCAAGACTCCGGCCCCTGCGGAGCTCCGGCGGGGAATAAGCGCTGGGAGACCCTCGGTTCTCCCGATCACCCACAGTAAGCAAGGCCGGGAAGCGGGGCTGCTCTTCCCAAGCGGGCTCCGTGCTCCGCTTCCTGCCCCGGACACTATTTCGGAAGGGGGTTGGTTCATGGTCTCGCCACGAGCATCCGCGGGAAAGCCCCTCCTCAGCCCACTCGGAAGATCCCGCATCCTTCATGACACTTAAACCCTTTGTCGAGAGAGACAATATTATCCCCGCTGCCTACTGTCCAAATTCCAGCTTTTTTTTTTTAGTTGGAGAGAAATTCCACGTTAGCAGACGCTGAGCGCACGTGCTTATATAATTCTCCACTCTCTTTATATGTCTTTGAAAGCTTTAATTCCCCACAATAAGCGCTACTACTCTGCCCGCAGAAGCCGATGGAGAAATCGCAATCCGCTTCACCGACTCCCGGGGAAGAAAAGAAAGGAAGAACACGACGTGTTTCAGCAGATTCCGTTTTGAGAGCGAATACCGAGTTTGCTCTCAAAACTACCTCGTGGGTGAGAAGCGCTGCTCGCCAGCGAACCCCAAACCCAAGGTAAAACTCACACCTTGTCTGAGGTTAAAACAGCAAAGCCGGGCTCCTCTTGCACGGCTTTAATCCGGTGGGGTTTAAGAGGCAAAAACCCCTCAGGGTTTGGGGTGCAAGGTGTGCTGGTCCGGACGCTCCCGCAGGTAGGTACCCTAAAGGCAGGTGGAAACCCCCGCACTGCCCCCGCTCCCCGCCCTGCGATCCGCTCCTCCCGCGCTCCCAACATACGGCTCATTTGCCCCCTCCGACACCTTCGATTACACCCCACCAAGGAAATAGCTGCTTGTAAATAAGCTTGGAAAACAGCTAATAAATTCCTGCTACCTGCCCTATCCCTGGAACCGTCTATAAGGAAAACCAAGGCACATGCATTTGGGGGTGGAAAGCAGATTCAGGCATCGGCGGTATAAACGCCTTGAATCCGGCCTTTAAATTCAATTTCAGGCAGAGGGGGAAAAGCCACTGCCGAGACAGAGATACACCTCCCGATAAAAGGCAGCAGGACTGAATTAAACTATGAAGGAGTTGAAATAAATGCCCCTGTGCCTCCCCGGCCGCTGCCCTTGCGGGGAGCCGGGGCATCTCCCGCTCCCAGCGCTGCCCGGTGCCAGGCTTCGGCTGCTAAATAAAACGAGCCGAGCAATCAGCTTACCGGGGAGGCATCTCTCTGAGGACAGGGAAGTAAACGCGATGAGACCGAGAAGACAAAAAAAGCACAGCTCAGGCGATTTAAAGATCAATGTCAAATTGTATAATATAAAATCCTTCTGCTGGGGGGAAAAAGCTTAGCACGCTCCTTGAACCTGGCGTTTGGTTTCCTCCAGCAAAACCGCCGCAAGACAAAGCGGCGGAGGCGGATGGTGGGGACAACCCCTGGCACATCTCAGAGGCCGCGATTTGGGGCTATTTCGCCCCTAATCGGGTCCTTCCTTGGCATGGTTATTTCCCCATCTTCTCCTTGCCTTTGCCAGGTGAAGGAGGAGGCTTAGTTTCCCCGGCTGGGCTGTGCCCCAACCATATCTCTCCATTTTAATTTTTTTTTCCCCTTTTTTCTTCGTCTCTGTCCGAACATTGGCCGCGATAATCCGCAAAGCTTCAGCCCTTGGGAGAGGAGAAGCCGCGGCGATGCCGCCTCCTTCCCTTCCCTGGGCACCCGCATCCCCCGCCAGACTCTTCCCCTCACTCTTTCCCTCATCCCGGCTGCCCCCCCGCCCCCTGCCTGGCAAAGACATCACCCTCGGTCCTGGGGACCCGCTAGTTCGGTTCCTGCCGAGCTGATGCTGAAATACCCGTGGCCTCGGAGATCTGCTCTGCGTAAACTGGCGGGCTTGAGACCGACACCGTCATTTCAAAGCAGATGCGAGGGTCGTTCACCAAATATTTTATTATGGTTTTAGGCTGCTTCATACAGTTTCGTCCTGCACATGCTCTACAAGTCACCTGTGCACATAGAGAACAAGCCAAAAATAATAATAATTAATAATAATAATAATAGAAAAAATCTACCATAGCAATCCCTTAAATAAGTAAATAAACATTATATATATATATATAAAAAAACCCCTTTAAAGTAAAGCAAAACCCAACCAAAAGAACAGCGTCTTTTCGACATGAAACACCCTCGCGGGATAAGGGCAGGCGCTCAGACATTTTCCGACTTGGCATTCGGTTTTCTTGTTGATTATTATTTTTCGTTTTCTGGGCTTTATTTAGTTACTTTTCTTTTTTTTTTTTAGGCATAAATTCTGCAAATCCTTCGAAGTAAAGGCGACAACGATTTCAATGACGTTTTTTAACGCAGTCTGCTGCGGGACCGGGAGGGAGGTGCGGGCGGGCGGCGGGGGAGCGCCCCGCACCCCGGGTTTGGCTCCCGCGGCCGGGCACTGCCAGCCCCGCTGCTCCGGCCGTGCGGGCAGGCACCGGTGAGCCGGGCCTGCCGCTGCCCCCGCATTGCCATGGCGGTGGTGTCAGATGTCACATTCACTGTCGCTGGATGTGATGGAGATGGCGGAGGTGGCCGCTTTGCTGGAGAGGCTGGCTGCGGGGCTGGAGGCGGCCCCCACCGCCTCCCCGCCGCTCTCCTCCTCCGCTTGCAGCGAGCGCACCGAGCCCTGCGTTAGGACCTGCTGCTGTAGCCTGCAAGGAACCGGCACACACAGCATCACCGCCCGCCCTCCGCACCCCCGGACCCGCCGGCAGCCCCCTGCGACCCCACTGGGGGCTCCCCCGACTTGCACCCCCGAGCTGCTGCCCGCAGCCTCCAGCTCACGCCAGTTACACCAGCGACAGGAGAGAGGAGGAGCTGGGTGGACACTCAGTTTCTCAGGCAGAGCTGAGATGAGAAACTGGGTGCCCACCTCAGGGTCAACCCCGCTCGTCGGCTGGCACACCCGGGGGAAGGCTGTCCCCCTCCTCCGCAGCCTGTCCCCAGACCGGGCCTCATCCGAGCGGTGGGTAATTCCTTGCAGCATCTCCCGGGCGGCGGCTCCCCTCCAGCAGGCCTTACATGCTCCCTCAGCCTACAAAAAGGGGCTGCAGGTGATGGCAGCCGCGTCCCTGACTTGCGGCAGCCCGGCTGAGGGGTGACAACGGGAATTTCCCAGGGATCATGGAGAGGACATAATGGGGAGACTCTGCTCCCTTCCACGCTTCCCGGAGCGTCTGTTTGTGTCACTAGTACTGGGATAACACTGCCCATTTAGAGCTGCGATTTTGTTCTTTAATATGTTTTTAAAGAATAGAAATAAGAGCAATATCCCGAGGAATGTTCGCAGCTGGCTCCAGCAGAGGAACAGGGCATGGAGGCTCTGGCAGGGCCCGCAGAGGGTATGGCCGGCTCTGCTCAGGATGGACGTACCTCAAAGGGGTATCTATATGTCCGGGCAAAACTTTGAAGGGGATTTCTCTCCGCTCAGCCCCAGAACACGGCCCTGAACACTCCAGCTCCCGCCGGGGTCGCGGCGGCTCCGGGCGGCCCCTCTCACGCTCCCTCGCCCCGCTCCCTCCAGGGCGGCCAAGGGGGAGCCGGGGCGGGGACCCTCCCCTATTAAAACCAGGTCATTTAAAACCCCTAGGGTTTTCCCGCTGCTCCTGCTTTATCTGGCTGCATTTCCCGGGGAGAAACGTCCCGGGCTCGTTTCGCCCATCCTCTGCCGGCAGTCTCGCACCGCCCCCCCCACGAAGGCTCGCTAAGGGGGGTTCCTGTGCCCCGACGGGACGGGCAGCACCTTACCTGTTCTTAGCGGCTGCTGCCCTGTCCCTTTGCCTGCGGTTTTTGAACCAGTTGCCCACTTGCGTGGGAGTAAGTCCCGTGGCCTGAGCCAGTTCCCGCTTTTTGCTGGGGTTGGGGTAAGGGTCCTGCAGGTACCACTCCCGCAGCAAATGCCTCGTCCGCTCCTTGAAGCAATGTGTCTTCTGCTCGCCGTCCCAGATGGTGCGGGGCAGCGGGAACTTCTTCCTCACCCGGTACTTGTCCACCGGCCCCAGGGGTCGACCCCGCAGCTTCTCCGCCTCCTGGTAGTGCGCTTCCAGCCAGAGGGCTTGCAGTTTGGCGTGGGACTCCTTGGTGAACTTGTGGTTCTCCAGGATGTGGTAGAGCTCCCGGTAGTTCCCCGTGTGGAAGGCCACGATGGCCCGGGCTCTCAGCACCGACTCGTTCTTGTTGAGCGCCTCGCAGGCCGCGGGGGCCACGGGCAGGGACCAGAGGAAGCGCCCCAGGCGCTCGATGTCCCCGCTCTCCTCCAGGGTCTCGCATACCCCGGCCACCTGCTGCGGGCTGAAATTGAGGATGGGCAGCTGGAACATGGAGGCGGCGCCGGGCTCCGCTCCGCGCTCCGCGCACCCCCGGCGATGCCCGCACGCCCCCGCGGCGGGGAAGGGGGCAGCGGCCCCGGGGCCGCCCCTCGCTCCGCTGCTGCCTCCGCCGGCGCCGGCGGAGCTGCCGCGGGAGGGACGGCGGAGGGCGGAGAGGCGATGGGCAGCGCTCGGCGGCTCCGGAGACTGGGGGCGGTGGGCAGGGGCGAGGCGGAGGAGGATGGAGTGGGAAGGGGGAGGGAGGGTGCGCGGGGGGGGAGGGAGGGAATGGGGAAAAAAAAAAAGGCGGAAAAAAAGAAGAAGCAGCAAGGAAAAAAAAAAAAAAAGAAACCAGAAAAGGCACAAGCGCAGCTCCGCGCCGCCGCCGCGCTGCTGCGGGAGCGGCTGATTCGCTGCGGACTCGGCAGATTGGCTCCCGGGTTTCCATGGCGGGGCTGCCACTCACTGCCAGCCGCTGCCAATCACGGCGGGAGGCCCCGCACCGCCCCACACCGCCTCGCTCCCCGCCCCGCTCCCCGCCCCGCTCCCCCCGGACACCGCGACCCCGCCGCCCTGCCCCGCCGACCCGGGCAGGGCACGGCCGCCCGGCCGCCCCGGGAGCGGCGGGATGCGGGCCGGGAGAGGGGGCTCCCGCCACGGGGTGCTGTCGGCAGGTTCAGGGATAGGACGGCCGGGACCCCACCACCCGCCCCGGTAAAGCTGAGGG
Source organism: Manacus candei (assembly GCF_025592945.1). Lineage (NCBI taxonomy): Eukaryota > Metazoa > Chordata > Aves > Passeriformes > Pipridae > Manacus > Manacus candei. Next base: position 632,763 of record NW_026138161.1, on the reverse strand, counting down.
GTCCGACCCGGTGATGCTCGCACAGAGCTCGGCGCACCTGCGGGCGGAGAGGGGGATAAAGGCAGAGCTGGGAAATCAGACACAAAAATTGGCCGCATAACAGTGATAATGATTCTGGGAGTGTCAGTGACAATGGATGCAGCGGGAGGACCGCAGGGAGAGCCAATATTTAGGGAAAAACTCTCCCCTTTCCCCCTGTAAGTGACTTCTCATCTTTGTTATGACGAGGAATTATCTGCAAAGAGCCCAGTGCCCTTCCCCGTTCAACTAAAGCTTTATTTATTTATTTTTTTAACGTTTAAAACCTTATTGTTTTCGGCTCAGTGGTCCTGAATAGACGCCGAGAATAGTCGCGAGGAGTGAGAAGTCATTTGTAGGTCAGGAAAGCGACTTAAAGCAGATTTCGGGAATCTTTTGAAATATTGATCACCTCGTAGTGATCATTCCTCCCGGGCTTCTTTCCCCCCGAGCCCCGAGAAAGGGACTGCGGGGCTGGGTGCGAGGTGAGACCCGGACGCCTCTTCGGAGGAGCCGGGCCAGCTCCAGTCGTCTCGGGGTGGGATGAAATCATTTTCTGAGCCGCGAGGATACGTTTTATCTTAATAGAAAATCGGGGAATAATCAAGAAGCCACACTTTATTCTAAATATAGCCGCTCAGTGGCAATTTCTTCCCGGGAACATTAGGGACCATGCTCGGAAAGGCAGCATATATTTTGAATTAAGCTCAATATGTTCTCCCCTCTGCTCTTTGCTATGCATTTTTCTCTAGAATGCTTGTCAAAAAAATCCCTTCTTAATTTGATATCTTGTTATTGTCTCTTCCCCCCTTGTTCTTTTTCCTGATTGTTTTTGTTTTCCTTTCTTCCCTTCTTTAAGAAAGCTCCTTTGCTAGTTGCCCGTAGACCGAAATTAAACAGATTTACATTTTCTCCAATCATTTCTCTGTAGAAATGGAGCCGGACTGAGGCTTGCCGTCTTTTCTTTAGTATCAAGTACAATTTGTCTTTTGCTTGTGAAGATTTGGTAAATCAGAAGGCAGATAGATAGCGCAGATGGTCGGAGGTGTCGGGTCAGATTATGGTACGCCTCAGTACAGTGCTAAGCTCATTCTGACGGAAAACCCTGATATTATTTTCACAGATCTACACAGTTCACTTGAAAAAAACCCTTCGAGCCATTTACATCATTTATGTGAGGCTCACAGCTAGCGGGATGGAAAAGCTTTCAATACTGCTCATTTTCATAAAACCCGACAGAGCTGGGGAGACATAAAAGCACACACAAAACTCACGAGTTCAGAGACACTCCACAGAAACTTAAAAAAGAAAAATAAAAGGAGAGACTTTTCGGCTTCACCTTCACCCAGGTTTGATTTGCCCATCTGCTTAGGGAAAAATAAATAAATATAAATATAATAAATATTTTTTAATAGAGAAGAGGATAATATCATCTATAAATATTGCTGGGTAGAGTCCCCTTCCACCTTTCCGTCCCATCACTGTCCAGTCCATCAGGGAAAAACAGGAATTTTACCAGTTCAACGAAAGATCCCAATTAACCTTTTAGGACAGGAATTTTAAAAGCACCCCAGATCTCCTCGGTATGAGCATCGGGCTTCCCCATCGAGCGGGTGAGAAGGCGGCGACCCCGGCGGCGCCGGGCGCGTCCCCGCGGGCAGGAGCTGCCCCGCTGCCCCCCAGCCCGCCCCGCCGAGCCCTCGGCAGCGTCCCGGGACCGGAATGGTGCAGGAAAACCTCTGCTGTGGGAGAGGTGGAAGAGGGGAAAGCCTGTGTTAATGCCTAGCTAATTTAGAACGGCCAGATGATGATGATGATGGTTACTAATATTACTGAAGGGGTCTTTCTTTTTTTTTTTTTCTTTTTTTTTTTTTTTTCCTCCTTTTTTTAAAGAATGCACATGATCTGGCGAGGGAGTTACTGGGCTGCAGCCTAATGACCATGAACAGAGGGAGACAGGTTCCATAATGAAAGCCAGGACTGTAGGCTAAAGAAATGAATCCTCATTAAGAGCAGCTCGCAGGGGCGAGGGGCTGCCCCCCAGCTCCCCAGCCTTTGTTCCCCAGAAACCGGCCCGGATGGGGCGATGCTGGGAGGGGAGAGGGAGAGAAAGAAAAGGCGACACCGATATGGAACCAGGAACCTTGTGTTAACCACTTAAAGGGTGACCTGAAAAGGGAAAGGGGAAGCCATCCCAGCTCCAATGGTTTTACACCCTCTCCAGCTGGGAACTCTGAGGTCTGTATTTGGGAAATGGCACAGTCTGATGAGATTGGCTTGTCCCTGTCTGGAGAAGGTCCTGGGTGTCCTTGTTCTGTGCCACCAGCGCAGAGAGAGAGAGAGTGATCAGCTCCAACGGGGCCTTTCCATTCCTTTTCCACCCCTCTGGGAATTTTATCCATGGCCGGGACCCCGGCAGGTTCCCCGCCGCTCCGCTGCTCCGCAGGAGCTCTACCACCGGCCCGGGCTGGGATTTCCCGCTGGAGCGCGACCCGCAGCGACCCCCAGGAGCGACCCCATTCCCGTGGGACGCGGTGCCGCGTCCGGGAAAGCCGAGTCTCCTGCGGTGCCCAAGCCCCTGGCTCAGTCCCCGTGTCTTATTAGAGCTGCCTGTGAGCCTGGGGGTGCACTCAGGCGTGTCTGCTTAGTTTCGGCCTTTCCCCACAGTTTATTCTTCCCCCCCCCCCCGCCCCATATAATGGAGACATTACTCGTGACATTAACAGCCGGCAATGACAACTACTTTAATTTAGGTCACGGCTCTGACCCTTGCTACAGGTAGAGTTTACCCTACGTAGATGAACCCACTGGAGAACAAGGAGGAGAACCGCACATGAAAAAATATATATCTCAAAAATACGGCCAGCCATCCATAGCCTCCCGCTGGCCTGCATGGCCGCAGTGTGCTCTCCGGCCTCGGGACAGGGCATATTCTCCCCTCCTTAAAGCAAAAATATGCTAAGCAACATACCTATACGCCTTCATATCAGCAGTTATCAGCTGTCTTGGGTCCAAGAATCTAGGTCTCTGGGGATTATTTATCTAGATGGAGCTTCCAAACGCAGCAGAGGTGCGAATGCATTTTTAAAACATTTGACTGGCGTTAAGTATTGCATTAAAAATTAGCCTCGGTAAGGAGAAGCCCCACTTTAAACTCTCGGTAGGATTGTCGGAGATTTGGGAGTTCATTGAGGGATGCTTGCTGGGAGAGCCGGAGCGCACGCAGTCCCTCGGAGGAGTATCTGGAAAATCTGGGATTTTATGGCCTTGGATGTGTCTGGGCAGGACCCGGCCTGGTGCCGCGGAGCGCTGCGGGACGGGCAGGGCTGGAGCGGGCACCGGGAAGCGGCGCTGATCCCTGCTCTCCCCGCGGCTGGCTCTTACCCCGCTCCCCCGGAGCAGGCGGGAGGGATTGTCAGCCCGAGGACAGTGCCCGCTGTCTCCTATAGAAAAGGTTCCTGGAAATGTCAGCCCCTCCGGGGAGCGGGGACGGGGTTCTCGGGAGCGTTTCCCACCGAGTTATCCGGAACCTTTGGTGGAGGGAGGACCTCAAGCTCAGGATGCTGTGCTGGGGGGTGCTTGGTAGGGAAACGACCCGTGTTTCGATGTGTTTCGCACACTTACCTTATTCTTTTTAAGAGTGCCATGATTGTCAAAATAACAGCCATCAATCACTCATTTTCTTCCTGCGAATAAAGCTACATTTAAAGCTGTGATCTGCTTGACATTAGCAAGAGTGAGCAGGCTGTATCCTCGCTTAAGTTACTGATACCTGTTGAAAGCACCAAAGAGACCCTAAAATGCTGTCGGACAGAGAGAGATGCTCACCCACTTTCCACTCTCACACCGTATATTCATTAAATCTTTGTCCTTCGGCGTATTATTTAGGGTACTTTTACTACGAAGTGTCAGGCCATGGCTGGTATATCTGATGTTAGAATAAAGACGCAATGAAAACTCAAACCCCTCGAATTATTTTGACATGGGTAAGGAAAGACCTTCCTTGTACAGGGCTCTGGTCAAGACCATGGCTGCAAACGGAAAAGATCTACTACCCAAAATTTATCTTTGGTTCTCTCTAGGGTGTAGCCGTGAACCTGGTTTTAAAATCTAAAATCCATCGGGATTTGTTTGGCTGCTGCTTTTACCTGCAGGTAAATACATCTGGCACCAAATCTCCTTTTGCACTGACATTTTCACATGAAATCTTCAATTTGTTTCTGTCAGTTTCTGTCTGGGTTTTCACTGACAATTTCGACAAAAGCAATAAACAAATTCCCAAAGTATTTAAATAAACCTTTCCTTTCCTTTCCTTTCCTTTCCTTTCCTTTCCTTTCCTTTCCTTTCCTTTCCTTTCCTTTCCTTTCCTTTCCTTTCCTTTCCTTTCCTTTCCTTTCCTTTCCTTTCCTTTCCTTTCCTTTCCTTTCCTTTCCTTTCCTTTCCTTTCCTTTCCTTTCCTTTCCTTTCCTTTCCTCTCCTTTTTTCCTTTCCCTTCCCTTTTTCTTTCACATTCAAGTCCTTCAAATATTACATCTTCTTCCGGGATGGAGACAAGGGTTGTCACGAAAACTTATTTAGCAGAGAGCAGGAATGGGGACAATTCTCGTGTTTGGGGGAGGTGAAGAACCAGGGTTAGACACCCTGAGGTAGTGTCGTGCCTAAATGCTCCCGGGGCTGAGACTAGGACAAATATTGTGTCCCGGCTGGTCTGGGTGCTGGCACAGAGCTGGGCTCCAGCCCTTCCTGGAGGTGACTCGCTGTGGATGAAGGCTGCGAGGGAAACAGGGTCCCTCTTTTCTTGTGAGTGAGCTCCTTCTTAGATTTGGTTACCATGTGGGAGTCAGGCACCACCCCGGGCTCGGAAACAGGACTGGGGCCATGGGTGAAGGTTGGCATTTGCTTGGGCTCCGGCATTACAGCGCTGCTTCAGGGAGCAAGTTTATGCCCGAGCAGCTTCAGGAGGACAACAACTTTCCACTCCTTATCCCGATAAATTAGGCAGCGAAGCTTCCCTGCTTTCTTCTGGGGGGATTCGGTGAGGTGTCTCCAGAGACCTTCCCAAACTCGATAATATGTGCTGCTGGGTGCACTGGGGTGCCTTGTCCTCTCTGGGGGTTACTTTGCCCTCTCCATCAGCTGGAGGAGCGGCAATCGGGACTGGGGGGAGCCACCAGAACCACAGGAGAGGGGCATGGAGCCCACCGAGATGCGGAGTGATGGGCCTGGGGGTCTGACAGCGAGAGGGAGTGGGTTTGGGAGCCCTTTTTGATCCCCGAATTGACCACATCTCTTTTCATGGTGCAACCCATTCATCATTGATTAGAGATAATACTATGAAAGAGTCCTTCCTGCTTGCCATCGGTAATGAAAATGTTTGTTTGTGGCTTTGGTTGAGGTTTTTTTCTGTAGGGAAGAAGGAAAAAACAAACACGGTGCAACCAGCGGGACACAGCAGGTGGGTGCAGAGCGATAACGTCGGACGGGAGTCCTTGTAATAAAGAAATGGGTAAAGGAGCTCCGGGGCCCTGACAAGTCCAGGTGGGGACAGTCCTTAGGGGGAATTAACCAGGAAGTCCCTGCCGGCTTTATCCAAAGCCTGTTGAACTGACTGACCACCTTCCGGGTGAACTGGGGTCTCTGAATCTGTGGGAACCTCAGCCTCCCTTGGCACCACTACTTAAATTACCGGGACACCGGGAGGTGTTAATGACCATCAGTGAAGTTACCTGCTGTTAGATTCCCATTTCTAGAAGGTTGGGGGATCTCTAAGAGTCTTTAAGGCAGGACAAAGCTTTGAAGCAACTTCTCCTTGCAAGAACATTCAATGATTTGGGAAGACCGGTTGCAAAACAGCAGCTGCAGAGCCCAAGAGGCATCTAGGAATTAGAGTGTCTCTGGGGAGCAGGACAAGGAGGTGGCTCTCGCCACGGGCAAGGAGATAAGGTGGGAGATGATCCTGGAAAGGACGGAGCCTCGCCACCAGCAGTGTGCACGGAGCAGAGGCCGCAGACATCTGACTTCCAAAAGAACATGCCTCTCTTTCTATTTCCCCCTTTCTCTCTCTCTCTCTTTTTTCTTTCCTCTCCTCATCTCTGCCCTGAAGCCGGGTAGGTCAGCTATTTGTCTTTGAAGCTGCGTTTCTTGTTGGTTGAATTGACTGTTCTGAAAGCAGCGTCGCATCTGACCAACACCGGGACTGCGGGTGGCAGAGACTTTTCTGTTCGTCTCCTCAGCCTTGATCAATTTTCCTGTCCTCCCTTGTTTCATCAGTTCCATTGTTTTCCCTCCGCCTTGTACCCTCCCCTCCAATTTATTTTCTCTTGCTTATTGATAATCTTAAATCCATCCTCTGCCTCAGTAATCTCAACGGGGGGGAGGGGGCGAAAAACCCCCGTGGCTACCGCAGCGTGGAAGGAAGCATCGTGTTCTAGTTTCTTCCGTGCCCGGGCTCTGCATTTTTGCCTTGTAATACTGCACATCGATAAATAAATAAACGCGCACAGTTTTGTGAGCGCAGGTTGTGCTGAGGTGAGCGGCGGCATTCCGCAGCATCCTCAGTGTGAAGCTGCTCCGGGAGGACAAGGGAGATGCTTTTAGTGCTCTTTAAACTGTTTTTTTAATGGTTTTTAGCGCCCTTTTAAACTGTCCGAGGGCCGGGCCCGTGAGGGAAAGAGGGAAGGAAGATTTGGGCTGATCTTCCACAGCTGGGTCAGCAGCACGCGTGGGACCCGGAGGGTGGATAAAGCAAGTTACATTCTGCACCTTCTTTTTTTTGTGCCACACCCCGGAGTGCCTACGTGTGTAATTAACCCTCCCCAGGAGGTTTCCAGGCGATGCCCCGTTCCAGCCACGCTGCCTCCTCTCCCCGCCCGGCTCCCGCCCCTCCTGCGCGCTGCTCCCGGTAGATGGAGCATCCTCATCGCTTTTCGCCCGAAGCCCTCGGAAACGTTGGTCTTTCCCTCATAACTCCCGCTGTTAAAGCAAGAGGGCGGTTTCTGGGGGACAGGCTCCCCGCCGATGTGGCCCTGAGGGAGCGCAGGGCTGCGGCCCGGGAGCCCCTCCGGGAGCCGCCCGTTCACCTGCTGCGTGAACGGCCTCGGCCCCTTCTCCCGGCGGCTGAACCCGCTCCGGGCTTGCCCCACAGCCCTGGCTCCCACCACCTCCGGCACGGCGCGGAGGTGACAAGGTGATACCTGCCGCCCTCTCCGCACCCTTTGATAGGGCTGAGGTGCCCCAGAGAGATGGGGAAGTCCCCCCAGTTTTCCGAGGGGGGCAGCGGGGGTGTTCCGACCCCTTCCTCTGGCGGCCTTTGAGTGAGTCTCTGGACGGCTCCTCGCCCTTTCCCTTGTGGCGAGGGAAGGGGCCACCACGTTCTGGTCACTTCTCCAATGCTGTTGGCCCCCATAATGCAGAGGAGACCCCCGATCGCCCCGTCCCCGTTCTCCTCCTCCGCCGTGAGGGACTCGCTCCCCGGTTCTCGCGCCGCCATTTTGTGGCGCTGCTCCTCAGCCCCCGTGGTATCCCACAGGACAGGGGTTTTCCCCAATTTTTTTGACAAAAAGTAGTTTTAATTTTTGAATCCCAGGATTTATGAGAATAATCTACAGCAATAGCCTTTTGTTTGGTATGTGCCGGACTAAGTGAAATGGGTCAATCCAGTGGATGTTCAGGTCTCCTCACAGGGTTCCGAAAACGGTGTGGCAAAAGAGAGGCAGAGGAGCACATACATTAAAATGAAGTACATTTCAATTTTTTTTTTTCAGTTGAGATGAAAAGTTAGTCTAGAAATGTGAACTCCACAAAATTTCATGAAGAATCAAATAACCAGTTTTTTTCCAGTCGTAAACAGTAATGAATAGCACGGGAGAAATACGGTTTGCTCTCAAAAGAGCCTCGCCGGAATGAAAATTACTTGTATAAAGACAACAGGAATTAATACCGTTTCCCACCCTACAGTTGGTAGAATCGAGCCTTGGATTTTAAGGAAGATATTTACCTCACAGATTGTGGGCATTTTCCACGTTTTAATGAAGAACCCAGAAATGGCTGTTGCCAGATGGGTTTGCTGAGAAGTGGCATTAATGTTAGTGCTGTAATGGCTACAGACTCCATCAGCACTTTGCTTGTGGGTCCTTCACCCAGTGCAGTCTTGTAATATACGAAACTTTATTGCCGCAATTGAATTCCCTATAATTACATCAATGCGGTGCAAAAACGCGAGATGCAAAATAATATTTTTCACCTGGCAGCGTTCTGAATAGCCCCATTAGAAAGAACAGATGCGGCTTGAAGCTGTTTTACCCGGTCCTGTGGGTTACATGTTTATCTTCTACAAAAGTATCAGCTATATATGAGAATTTCCTCTGAATTTGTCATCCTGAGTTGAATAATGGTTTGATGTTACTTTTCTGCAGTAGGTCCAAGGATCAGTCTTTGCTCCAGTCAAATCCTGGAAGACATCAGTTGTCCAAAAATTGTTTCAGGCTGGTATTAACTACTGTTTTTAAAACACCGTTTGTATTACCAGTGCCATTGAATCTCTCAGTCCTTTCTACTAGTGACACCTGTATAGTCTTAATTCACAGCACAGAATAGCATTTGTGATTTGCAGTTATGTTACTTCATTTTAGCAATAACAAGTTAATAATAGAATAAGAAGTATTTTACATATCCATGCTTTCAGAAGCACTATTTTCTTCAACTTCTTACACTTTTCATAAATTGTATTATAAAATTACAGTAAAAAATTTTGAAAAATCGCTGTACTTCTGTTTCTCTCTTCTACGAAAATATGCAAAAGATAAAATTAATTGTAATTGTTTAAGCGATGATATAATAGTCTCTATCTTAATAATACACAGCTATAGAGTCTGCTCTATTGATGAACTTTGTGTTCAGCTCATAAACCAATGAATAGAATTTCCTTGCCCCAATATCTTGCAGTTTTTATGGGAAGTGTCAGAAAAACAACTAGCAAACATTGTTAAACTGTTTCTAGAGAACAGATTTTTAATACATGCTCCAAACTATTTTTTTTTTTTAATCCAAAGGAATTACTTCAGATTTTCTTTCACATCGTGTAAAAGCAAAAATATTCTACATTGACCTGTGGCTTGAGGTAGTATTTCTTAGTATTTTTCTTAGTATTTTCAGAAGATTTTTTTATTTTTTATCTCATGTGTTTCCAGGCACTAGGAACTAGGATTTCAATCTTCTAAATACATTTGGTAAAACTATTATCTGTTTCTCGGAGTTTTTATCGCAGCCTGTGCTAATCCGGTCACTTGGATTAGGTGTTCTGATCCTCCCTTAACTATTAGACAAATTCATTTCTGTCAAACATCCAGCATTTTAAACGCTCCCCCCACCCCCTCCCGCTTCCACAGTCTCAGTGCTGCAGGATGTAGCCTTAATGCCACTTTAGTTAAATTCTGCAGTTGTTTTCTATTCTACTTTATCCTGGATTAGGATCTCATCCTCATCACCGATTTGTCGTGGCTTTACTTCTTTCACTGTGCTGTGGAGGCAGTTAAGTATCAGATAACTTGGCTAATGTTAATGTACCTGAGCTAACGAGCTGCATCCAGAGCGTTCTGATAAACCGTGTTTGCATCCTGTTTAGAAAACTCATTATTCCCCATCTGTTTAAAAACCCATCGCTGAATTTCTGCACCCAGCAGCACTATGCAAACAGAACAGTGAATTTGTAAACAATCTGCTTTCTGTTGTACGAGAGTTCTGTCTTTAATCACACTGAACATATTTACACCTTCTGATTCAAATATACTTTGCGATTATACGGGAGGAGTGTGCAGGAGGGTTAAGGAGCTTTTTCCATCACCAGCACTGCAGTCCATAGGCTTAGTAACCAGCTGGACTACAGGCTACACATTTTGCACACAAACATCTTTTCCTACATCCTTCCTGCCTCTAAGAACATTAAGCCTCTCAAACGTAGAACTGCTCCAGGAGCAGCGCTTCACCTAAATTATAAACCTCCTTTTTTCCAAGCTGTGGTTTAGACTTTCATTGAGTCCCTTACTGCTATCAGTGAGAAACTTGGTTCCACTAACATGGTTTAGACAGTAATTCAAATGCAGTTAAAACTATTTTTTCTCTCTTTTATGTTAAAATGTGTGGTATTGTCTTGCAATTTTGACTTGTTTATTGTATCGATAAGGCTTTTGACTGTGTAAATCCCTGAACTGCATTTTCCTTTTGTAGTTTACACAATGAGTGACAAACTTCTGACCAATTTGGGCAAACTTCTGGTCGAGCTTGGTAGGTCGTTATATCATATATTTTTAATTAATAATTACTCATACAGTGCATGTAATGATGTTTTCTGCTTTAAACAGTTGTATTAACTTCAAGAAAATGTATAATATTAAGATTTTGATCTTTACCTACATAACGTTTTGCTAGCTTGGAGGTTATGGACGGGGTAGTAACAGCTATTTAATAGTAAAATTGCTATTTAGATATTTTGTTAAAATAATTGTTAATCAGAGTTTGTGCAATTAATGCTGCACAGCATATGTTTGTTTCTCAGCTCAACTCATATATATATATACGTATATGTATGTATATACATGCAAATATATATATGTGTTAATTTTCTTCTTAAGCTTTCCAGGTAGAACAAGGTTCTTTTGCTAAGGAACGTGTGAATCAACAGATAAATTGTGAGTAGTGATAAATTACCATTTTATTGCATTCTGAACACTGATTTTGTTTCACTAGTCTCGGGACATGTTCTGTGTCTCGGGGACGGAAGCAAGCTGAACAATGAGAGCTGTCCCGTGTCCTGCTCTCACCCTGCCTCATCTTTTGCCATCAATACTTGCTCATTCTCCCCAGCAGACTTTGCTTTAGCCCACGACTTTTAGCTGACGCCGTTCAGCTGCCTCATGGACAGCCAGTTTCATGCTGCGCCATTTCCTGCTCCGACTCTGCAGCTCCTCACAGGCACTGGCAGCTCTTTGATTCAGCTGTGCTTGCTCAATACATCTGCCACTTGCCTCCCTTTCTTTCTGCATGTTTTTTGTTCTTTCCAGATTTGGACCTCTGCCTCACTGCCTCTTCTCTCTTTCTGTTTGCTTAAAATAATGAAAGTTCTCTCAGTTGCTACTACCTACTCAAGCCTGGTACTTCTTTATTTATTTATTTTTTTTTTTTTTTTGCAATTAAGCAGCTGGTTATTTTATTTGAAATTCAAAACAGTAAACCCAAAGAGAAAATCTTGCTCCACATCAAATTTCCACACACCCCCAGGACTTACACACTGGCTTTTTTTAACCGTGCTACTATGTACTAACTTATAGGAATGTCTGGAGAATAGTTTCTCTACCACAACCAATGTGAGGACATCTGTCCTCACCACTGGTACTTCATAGGTAGATATTGAAGCTCATAACCTCCAAGAAAAAGAATAAGAGAAAATTCTGGTCTAACGGGTATTCTTTTTGATTATAACATTTCTAATGATCTTCACTGATATATCTGAGAAAGTACTTATTCATTAAGAAGATTGTCATTATTAAATTGAAGCATCTTAAACATAAAACCACCTGTAACACTAAATCTGGCACACCTAGAGGTCTGGTTTAACTCTTCAGTCACATAACTGAACTGCAGACTTGAGGTTTTTCTCAACATTTATGCAGGCTTAGGGTAAATGGTCCTGTTCTTAGGGAAAATCCAAAGACTGTGTGGTAGCATGGTATAGCTGCTTGTGTTCAGTTCAGAGATGCCTAAATATCTGTAAACTCACAGCCAACACTCAGGCTTTTAACAGTTTGGGTTAAATCTTTCAAAAACTTACCAAAAAATAGTGACACTGATGTAATTTTGTCTCTGTGTGAGTATTACTTGGCAGAAGAACAGCTGTAGCATTCAGCCTCGGACTGTTGGTGTGAGATTCATCAGGCTAATTGGATACAGTCCCTTTCTTTCCAGTGGAGGGAAAAGGCACTTTTAGGGTGTGATTTATCTTATCCTGAAGAAAGAGTTTAAAGTAGGTTAGGTAAAGTAAGCTTTAAAAATGTCAGCTTGTCTCTGCTGGATGTAGCTGCAGCCATGAGTGTCTAGTTCTGAAGTAGGTGCCTGCACTGTAAAGTTGGGTGAGATGGATCTCACCCACCAGGTCCTTGGGAAAGCAAAGGGTGAGTTGAACAAATCACAGAGGTGCTCATCTCTAGAAAATACTAAATGAAATGTCAGGTGCATATTTTGTTAATATAGTTATGTCTTGGTAAATCTCAAAAAGTCATCTATGGGATACTGCCACATACATGTGTGTGATTGAATTCCATCTAGGGTCACCTGCTCTGGCATTTAGTGCTTCAGGGTGGCAGTGATAGCAAGGGATGATTTGTGAAAGCTTGTATGAAAAAAAAAAGAAACAAGAAACAGAGAGAAAAATGAAGTGCACCAAGCTGTGCTCGTTGCATTGCAAGGTGAGCAGGCATGACAGCTCTCACAGCTTTTACTTGTGAAAGAGAACTGATCATGTTCAGCAACATGGACTCTCTCCTAACCACTCACTCAGAAAGTGTTATCAGCTGTCTGCTCTCAGAAAAGGCAGAATTAAGTTTGCCTTCAGCATCTCCACAAAGTCCTTGAGAATTTGTCATTCGAAAGCTTTTTTTTATTAATTAACCTGTGTCCTGTATTAATGTATCATACACCTTGAGTAAAATTCCTTTTTATTTTATTTTATCTGTTTCTGTTTTCTGCTAATTGCTTATGTGCCTTTAGTGATGTTTTTTATTTTTCCTTTCTTGTAGTCAGCTTTCCCATTCAAAACGTTTGGGTTTCTGGACTTCTGTAAGAGAAAACAAATGTTTGGAAGAGTGTCCTGGTTCCAGCCAGGACAGGGTTAATTTTTGTCGTAGTCAGAAGGGGCATGGCCAGGATTCCAGGTTATTTTATACCTTTCTTTAGGGGGAACCAGGTGGTTTGAAGTGTTTCAGAGGGAACACTAAATTGGGGAATACCATTCCTAAAACACAACAAAGAGACATTTATCTTTAGCAACTTTTGCATTTCAATCAGTCTCCCCAGTTGGAAACATTCATGAGGGCAAAGTGCCTTTACCTTGGTTTCCCTGTGTGCTACTTAACAGTGTCTGCAGATCCTGAGGACTGCAAGAGCTCAGCTCTAACTGTCCAGAGTGCTTTGCTTTCTGCCACTCATTGTTACTTCAGTTTTCTACAGAGTGGGATTCAGAAGCAGCACAAATAATTACTTTTGCTTCCAAACCCAATCTCATAACAAAGGTACTCACCATGCAGCTGAAACTCCCTAAGTTTTGACTCCCTTTGTTGTTGCTTTGCTTAATTGCAGGCTGTCCACTCACCTGGCAGTATGGAGATTAAGTATTTTGGGAGAAATTTTTCATAATTCTGAGTGTAGGTTTTATATTTCGTGGATCTGTTGAATGTTTATTTTTTTATTTTTAATTTTAGCATATACTGCAGAATTCGCAGAAAAAAAGGATAAAATTGCTAAGTTGGAGGAAAATATAAAGAATGGCAATGAGGAAATAGCTGATTTGAAAAAGCAACATGAGAGCAGTAAGAAGAACTGTAATGTGTAAGTAGAGTTTAGGCTGGACTCTGAGTTATGCCTGGCAATAAGGAAGTCGGTGGGGAAGTAATGGAAAAATATGTGTGTGTCTGTGTGTGTGTTCTGACAGGAGTGATGTTGAAAACTTTAGGATTCCCCTATTTTTTTCAAACTGTAAATCTTAAGTAAAAAAAAATGGCAGTATTACCCATCCCCTGAGAAAGTTAATCATAGAAAATCAGACTGCATTTAATTTCAGATTAATTTTTTATTAGAATCAGCAGTTTTCAGAGATCATAGGTACTGTCTTTGCAGCATGCTAAAGTATTTATGTAGTAAGGTAATAGAAACATAATTTTTCTATATTTGGACACATCTGAGCTCTGTCAAATTTGAACACTAAGAGTACTCTTAAAAAAAAAAAGTCTTCCTGACACATCTCTGTGTGCTTCTACTAGCAGATTTTAGTATAATTTTTGCTCCATGCTGCTGAATTGTTCTCCCAGGCACACTCTTTTGGTGAATGCAATGGGCTGCTGTTCACACTTTTCTTTACATAAATTTTTGTGTCAGATTATCAGTGCAAGTTTTAGATGCAGATCACTTGTGGATCTTAGTAATTAGAAGCTTTTCAAGAAGCAGTTTGGTTGCAAGGAGTTTTTTCTTCCTGACACATAATGTTTTGTTTTCAGAAATGGAAATCTCAGGTGTTTGTAGGGGTAGCTAAAAAGGCAAATCTGTATTTGACTCTACAGAGGGTTTGGCCCAGGTGATAAAATCCACCCCAGTGTTCATCTCTCCACAATCTTTCTAGTTCCTCAGCAGCTGAAGTGATGATTTCTTGGCAAATTCTGTTTTGTTTTCTTGCAATTCTATATCTAAAGGTAAGTATTCAATAAAAATATCTATAAAATACATTTGAATTTTTTTTGTTGTTTTGGATGTGAATGGAGAGTGTGGGTGTTTCTAAAATAAAGAAGGAAGTAAATATGGCATTAGGGTCCTTTCTGGTTTCATTTTGAACCCTCAGAAAACAGAAAGAATTAAATCATTAGTGAATGAAGTGGTTGTAGTGGCTGGCTGTTTGAATGGATAACCATACCATACTTGTTTGTAGCTTTATCATAAAAAGGGTTAGGAAAAAAATTGACCTTGGCAAGAAAATTCCATTTTTCCATCACATTCTTGCCCCCAATGGAGGATAAAATGAACACTTATGTAAGGTTATGAAACTACTCACACCACTTCCTTTGATATCTTTTTTGCAAATCACAAACTGTTAAATGATGCAAATGAAAAAAAAATGGATTAAAAAAATTAAGGGTAGAACTAAGGATCTGATCTAAATTTTAATCGTTGAATTCACTGGGTTTTGGCTCAAGTCCTGCAAAGAATAATTAATGGCATTAGTGTAAAGAGACTGAAAATGAGAAGTGACTCATTAATGAATACATGTATTCATAGAAGGACAATGCTTGCAGAAGAGTAGAGGCTTTGTGTCTTAAATTATTGGAAATGTCATTTAACAACACACTGAAAACTGCAATAAACAAGCCCTAGTTGTAAGATCAGACAATTAGAGCACTTACACAGTAGAATCATCCTAAACTTCTAAAATTTATTCTAGTTGACACTCCATCTATACTGGACATGATTCTAATGTTGGTTTTGCAAATTCAAATATTGTTTTGGAGTCACAATCACCCTCTCAGCTGACTAATTGCCAGTGATGCTCAATAGAGCTCTCAAAGAAACAGTGTTTTGTCTGGGTTACTAGACATGATCATGAGTGTATTGAAGCAGATTAGAAGACTTTGAACAAAATAAAGGATTCTTATATTCAACAAGTCTATAGAAAATATGATATATGAGACAGATACATTGGAATAATACCGTGTTTTCTAAAAGAAATCCATATTGGTCTATGTAACAAAGAACTGGCTCAAAATGAGCCAAATGAAACATATGTTTTTAGACAAGTGGTGACATTTTGCTAATATTTAGTTTCTTGAATGATTCAAACTGTAAATGTTGATCCCAGAGCAGTAAGAAGTAGTGAAATACTTCTGGTGGAACCTATTTCAATTTTATTATTTCTCTTACAGTTTTTAAATTTGGGTGCAAGGATGGTGGGATTTCATGGAAATAGAAAAAACATAATAAGAAAAAAAGCCGGATGAGCTCAAAATGTTGTTGGTTTGGAAAAGAAATCGTTGTCTTGTCCCTCCAGCCAAACTACCAAATGACAGGATAATGTTATTGCTCACAGATTAGTGTGGACAAAGATTTTTCTTTATACCCTGGCTGATGAAAGGAAGGACACATAAATGTGATGTGATCCCTGGAACAGTGATGCATTTAGCAAACTGGTAGATGAGCTACTTGAATCCTGCATATCTTGTTGTGCTCACAAACCAGTGTCCTTGTACTGTGTGTTTTTTCCATGTCTACAGAGTAACTGTGAACACATGTAAACATGGTTTGTACTCTGATAAATAAAAGCTTTTTGACTTTTATATCTCTTGGATACTTTTTCCTCCAAAGAAAGGGATGGGGGCTTCTGAGTAGAAGAAGAAGATCACAGTGTTGGTGTGCCAGCACATTTTTATATAAGTATGTTGGTTTCTGCTTTTTAAAAAATCTGACCCTTTAGAAATTCAGCTTTCTGCTGCATTTGCAGTAGATATGACGAAGTAACATTTTTGTAGTTACATTTTTAATCACCAGTGGTGTCAAACAATTAGTGCCCACAGTGCTAAATTTCCTGAGAGAGGCTGTCATTCCTCAATGAGCTGTTTTGTTGACAAACTTTACTGCTGTTATAGATGTTGGTTGTGTCTTGTGCTGTCTCATCACCTGGAGTTCAAGATTATTTGACTTCAGTTCAGCAAATTAATTGCCAGATCTTTGCTCTTTATTTATTTCCTTGATGAAAATTGCAGTAAGTCAGCTGTTACTGAAGCCTCTGTTTTATTCTACCTTTGGAGTGATTGTTCAAATGGACGTTCATACTTCGGGTGATTGGATGTCACAGACCCTCCAGCTTTGAACCATGGGGCACATTCATGTCCAAAAATGCCCTTTACTTCCCCTACTCATGGCTGTGCAGTGCAAAGTGAGCTGTATGTCCTCAGCTGCTCTCTGAATTATTTGCTTTTTTCAATTGCAGCCTTGTTCTGTGTTGCCATTTCTCCCCTCCTCTTTGTCCATGTAACTGTATCTCTGCTGTTCCAGATTCACTTGGTCTCGTCAGTCCTAATGGATTTTTCCTTCTATTTCTTCAACATTTAGCTTTGATATTATCTATATATGGGTGTTCTGTGTACATCTCCTAGGACAGATAGCTGCTCTCAAACTTCACTGTAGGTGTTAGTGCTGCCTAGGACAGCTTGCATTCTGGACTAAGGCTGAATATATAGATCCCTTTCAGTCCTGGCTAGAGAGAGGGTATGCTAATTTTTTCTATAGTAGATTCCACTGGAGGGAGCATGTAATTTCTTTTCATTGGCAGTAGGATCTCTGTCCCACTCCGGCCCAGCCTCTCCACATGTTCCTTACACTATTTTTTTTTTTCAGGCAGGATTCTTTCTTTTCAAACACCTTTTTATATGCCTCTCCTTAAGTTCACATCTGAATTTCACTGGAATCAGAAAGTCTATCTGTCTCTCTTTCTAATATTCCCACACCCAGGGAAGAGGTATCTCTAGTACCTGGGTGTTGAGAAAGTACTGTTAGTTTAGTAGTCAAAAGTATTCCATGAAGCTGCTGTGCTTTCAGTACCTTCCACAGCATCCTGCTCTAGGAAAATCACTTTGGTGTTTTCTGAGCAGCACTGGCTTAGCAAATGGAGGGAATTCTGTTTGTGGCTGCTGCTTGCATTTAGGTGTGGGGTGGGTGTTGCTGATACTGATGAGAATGAAGTTCTGGGCATCTCCAACAAGAAGATTGTACATATCTAAAGGATTTACTCATGGTGCTCTGCTGAGTACCAAATAAGTGGATTTTGATCCCTCATTGCTTAGCACTAGGTTCCAAAAAACTGTGTGAAGCCCATTCCATTCATTCCTTAAAAACTGCTTTGTAATCTTAATTATTTTTATATATCTATTTTAATGAATTTGCAACTTTAAAGTCTTAACAAAATAAATATATGGATGTGAAAGACTTCTGTACTAAACCCACTTATGTTTGACTTTCAAAACATTAATGAATTATTTGTTCTAATAAGCTACTGAAGTAACTTGACATCTTATTTTTTGAATGGCTTTTTATTAGAAAAGACCCCTAATATGCTTTCTATTTTTTTTTAACTTTCTCCACAGTTGGAAGCCCACCTATAAAATTCTTGGCAAACATGAAGAATATGTGAAAAATGAACTTGAAGCTTTAGAGGAAGCTACAGAAAATGAGAGGTATCTGTGGTCACATGAGATGAGGTTTCTTATTAACCTGACTAAACCCAGCAATCTGCATCACAACTTGGTGTAAACTTTACAGGACAATATGAGTGACAGAATAACTAAAAGGATTTTTTGGCTTGCATTATTATGAGGTCATATCTTATTTTGTAGTTACCAATGGAATAGGATACAATATGGATTCTTCAGTTGCTTCCCAAATGCCTATTACAATTTTTCAGAACATTGTTCAATTGGCTACTGTTTCAAGAGAAGCTCAAGAAGTAAAGACAATTTTTTCAGCTAACAATTAGAAGCATCCAGATAGTTTCATGCTTTTCTTTATTTTGGAATACGAATTGTAGATGATTATTAGAATGTGCAAAACCAAGTTTTTGTGTACTGCTGTCTATTTTTCAAAATAAACACAAAGCATGCAAATGCAGTTCTGTTCAGTAAGTGTCACCTCAGGTGTTTCATCTTCATTAATTATATTCTGCAGTCAAAAGAAATTATGAATTGTGCAATGTAGCTGCCTACATTCAGTGAGACCAAGAGCAGTCCCTGAAGATTTTCACTGAAAGGTTCCAAATGTGCTGTGCCAGAGTAGCCCTCCAAAGTTTTGTTTAAAAGGGTAAAACAGACCTTGATTTTAGAGAGGCTGCTCACCTCACTGATCTGCACGTGAGGGGGAAGAGGCTCCTTAGCCCTGCAGTGCAAAAGTCACGGCAGACCCCTCTAGATATCCAAATACCAGTTTAGAGTCCCAGATTTAGGTGATTTAAAATGTTGGCTTTGGGTCTTTTGTAACTGTTCTTTCTGCCAGTTGCCCAAGACAGCAGAAACAGCATGCCTGATAGCCTTTAATTAACTCAGTTAGTAGCTTATCTGTCTTCTTCCTGTTCAGAGCTCTAAATTTGGTGAAAAATAAGGCTAAATTGGCTTTCTATGAGTATATGATTAAGCCATTTTGGCTTTCACTAATTTGAGCTGACAAGCCAAAGAAGCATTACTTTTAAATTGCTTCTTTAGATAACTAGTTTCAATTCCAACATGAAAGTGTTTGATCTGTTTTCCTAAGCTTAATTATAAGACATCATGACTAAAAATCATGAAATAAATTTAATTCATATATTTTTCAAAACTTTTCCTCAGATACAATCCCTCTGCACTGAAGCATTTGATGATATGCTCAAGTCAGCTAAATGTGCATTCAGCAAGTTCTAAATATTTAAATTAGGAAGAAAAATCAGTATATTTAGAACTTTATGAGCTGAATGTGCTTTTCAACTTGGGAGTTGTGGGCACTCAGGACATGCTTCTTTAGATGGAAAGATGTTTTTAAAAGATGGGCAGATCAGTTTGTATTTAATTAGGCACTTATGTAGGTTTTACAAACGTTCCGCATTTTTTCATTGTTGTTGGTTTCAAGAACATAGAATAATGCTCATATGAACTGGAAGTTTATCCTGAAAAAAGTGATCTGAAGAAGGAAAGAGAAATAAATTGCCATCTGCATAATGTTTAGGGTGTTTGTGAGCACTGCCCCTTTCCCATTGCAATTAGATTGAAACTTTTTCTAATGACTTTAATGTGAACAGTGCTGAATTCTAGATACTTTTGTGTTATCTGCACAAACTGTAAGATGTAAATTACTTAGGAAAAATGTTAAAAGCAGTGACAATTTCTTAAGACTACTGCACTATATATGGCCATAAATATTAATCTGAGAAAAATAGATTCTGGGAAAAGAATATAAAGTTTTAGGATTACATTCAGAAGCTTGAAATGTTATCTACTACCACAAATTATTTTACTTATTTATATTGTTTAAATTTATTTGTAACGTATTCTAAATTTTATGTTAGCAAATTTTTTTTTTCCTCAGCTAGTTTTGTAGCATTTATTTAATTAAACAGAATTGAATATTTTTCATCTTTCATACCTGGGAAATTTTGTACATTATACAGAAATATCAAGTAAATCAAGAAACTTAGATTCCTGAGACCACTTGTGTAGAAAAACAGACAGATTAGTGTAATTTTCTATGTGAATTTTGGGAAGTGTCAGCTCCTAGGTTTCACAGTGTTGACCTACCACTTCTTTCCCCTAAAGTGTATTGAACTTCAATCAGTTTAACAGGAACCAGTTCCTGCAGTGTAGTTTGATCTGAAAATTAAAATCTTCCTGGTTTTTACCCCGTGACTTTTGTTTTCCTTCTGTAAGAGCAGAATTTTCTAGCACTGAGTCAGGACACGAGTTTTTCTCTCTCCCATTGTCTGGGGCTGCCAGCGGGCAGCCAGGACTGACAAATGCAGCCTTTCAGTCCTGCTGCAATTAAGTGATTAGTAAAAGTTTGAGGTAAAATGTGTTCCTTAGAGAGAAATACTGTCTGCTTTGCAAGCAGAGAGAGCTGTTCCTTAATGCAGCCTCTATTCATGGGGCAGGTAAAGAGATGGCTCTCTGGCTTTAGTTGCTGTTATGAACCATAATTTTTTCCATAAAGGAATTTCTTGCTAATCTACTGGTGTACTAATAACTTTATATTTTTAGATTTCTCCCTCTGTATTTCTCACCTAACCTTTTCCTACAGGATGACATTTCCTTTACCTTCTGTGATTTTATATTGGCCTATTGTAATATCAAGGAACTCTGTGTATTATTTCTTTCCCAATTAAATGACTATTTAGTGTTAACAGTGTATGCTGGATGTCTGTAGCTGTGATACCTCTTTATTAACATACCTCATTTATTAACCTCTTTATTAACTTCATATTCTTTTCCCAAAATCTGTTTTTCACAGAGCAGTATTTATGGCCATCCATAGTATAGTGGCCTTAAGAAATTGTCACTACTTTAAACATTTTTCCTAAGTAATTTATATCCAGCTGTGATACCTCTTTATTAACATCTGCCATCTGCAGAAACACTCACCATCATGCTCTTATTATGTATTTTGCACATGCCTAAATTTTATGCTTTATGTGATGAGTTGCATCCTGTTACTTCTGGTATTTGTTAGTTTTTACAGTACAATTTTTTAAAAAGCTGATTGAGAGTTTTATAAGAATGTCATGAACATTAATTGATGTTACCTACCTTAGTAACTCATAATGTGTGCTCACATGATGCCAGTGAAATTATATTAGTGTAACATTAATTTACAGGGCAGCCCTACAAGAAGCTGAGCATTCTGGCTCTTTGCCATTTAAATATTTAAGTGTTTGCTTAGCCTTAAGTGTGAATAGTCCTATTGTTTTAGTGTGACTCATATGTGTGTTTAAGGCTTCCCTGAGTCAGACAGAGATTACTCAGCATCTCCTTGGAGGCAGCTCTTAGTCCAGTGGTGCATCAGGCTGCTCTAAATATGGGGTGTTTGGCCAAATTCTCTTTAACTGTAAGTTAAACTGAGGGAGTTGTGCCAATAAACACCAGCAGAGGCTTTGGCCTGAAGTGAGTTTCGTGATAATGACACAGGAAAAAATATGTTTGTCATCTGCCAGGCTGACTTTGAATGTGCTGTGGTCTACATTCCTTTCAGAACAGTGAGGTTTGACTGGTTTTTACATCACAACTGTGTTCTTTTTTACATACAACATAGTATTCCTTGAAAATAGCTAGAAAATAAAAAATAAAACCAAAGAGTGGCATATTAAATATAATCTGACTTTTTTTTTTTCCCATCAGAGCTGATGCCATAAACTAATAGGTTTTTTTCCTTATGAACAATGACTTCATGTGAAAAAAAAATTAAATTATGTGTATATATTTATAGGAAAATGTATGAGGATTGCATAACCCAGTATAAGGAGGTTTTGGAGGAACACCACAAAAAATATGCAGAGACTGCTCTTGCCCAGAGGCATCACAAAAAAAAGGAGGAAGTTGAAGAAATCCAAAAGAGAATTTTGAAACACTGGAAAAAATACAAATGGAAGGAAGATGCTTGCTTGGATCTGGGTACAGCTCTTATCAATGCTTTTACACTAAAGCCTATTGGCAGTGCACTGCACATTAAAGGTGCCATACAGAAGTTCTCTCATTTTCCACAGTTTCCTTTAAGTTAATAAAATATATTCTTTGTGTTACACTATTTTTAAGGAAAAAAATCTGTAGCAAAGAAAAATTTAGAGTATATGTAGTAATATTCCTTTCTTCAACCCCTAAATGTAATGAGAAGAGGTTTGTCATTGGGGTTCTTGGGGTAAAAATGTTCTAAGAATCCTTTAGATCGAGGCTCTCAGACTTTTAAATTTAATTTTAGTATCTTTTTAGTGCAAGTTAATGGCATTACTGTTACACTGCAATTTCTGTCATCTATACTAAGTAACGTGCTCCTGATCTATTAATTTATCTTATATTTGTTAAGAAAATTAGGTTTGTTAATTAATGTTCTGAAATTAAATTTTATTTCTGCAGAGGCTGTTCCTTTTAAATCTGTAAATGATTGGGCTGTACACATGTATCCTTTATTTGTAATGTTTGTGCAGTTAGCAGGGAAAAAAGTTTAAATTTACCTTCCACAACTTTTTATTAGAAAAGACTAATTATTTATATATTTATCTTTAGAGTGGCAGCATCAGCATTTCTCTGCGAGAAAATCAAAGGTCAAATAATACACTTCAGTTTAAATTTATGGGAGCATTTTCCAGAGAGAGAATAAAAAATTTAATTTAATAACATATCCATGGAAACTCTTTTTTGGGAGAAGGTTAATTGAAGTTAGATTTGAAGATTTGGCAAAGAAATGTAGATTTGTCAGAGCTTTCTACACCTCTGGCATTTGTACTTATGGCACAGAGGGGTCAGTGATCTGGTGGTATCCCTTGCCAGAAAAAAAAATGCATGTTGCTCAAATATATAGTCCATAACATGAAAGTGCATCTTCGAAGCAAAAAACACAGGAAATGTTACATCTTGCCACTGTTGCTGCACAAGAATTCGTCAAACTGAAAAAAGAAGCAGATGAATTAGAAATGAAGATTGGTTCTTTAGAAAAGGTAACTGTATTTTAATTTTATTTTCTAGAAATACACGTTACGCAGTTATACATACTGCCATCATATTTTCTGAAACATAAAAAAAAGTGGTGTATTTTCAAGCACACAGGCCAAGATTCCAGTCTTCTGTTTCTGTAGCATCACATATGTTTTCTTAGAGAAGAGGGGTCCATGAGTGTAAAGGCTCTAGGAGCTTGCTTTCTGTTGACCTCAGCCTATGCCAGAGTTCCTGTCAAGGCACTGTGTCACGAGGACTTTGGTGTTATCTCAAGAGAAGACACTTGAAAACAGTGCAGGGACACTCCTTGGTGAGCCCCAGGGCTTGAGTGCACAGCTTTCACAGGCCCTGCTGGTTTTTAAGGGTTTGTGTTTAACTAAATATGCTTTACAACAAGAATAATGGAAATTCCCACTTTCCTTCTTTTTTTTTCTTTTCTTCCCCCCCCCCCCCAAATAAATATGTGGGTATAAAACCCTCAGAGGTAAAACTGGCTGATTTTAGACAGGGGATCAATACAGTTCCACTGACTAGAAGAAGCACTCATTTCAAAGGGATGATCTTCAAAAAATAAAAGGGATTTTGTCAGTGCAGCAGAGGACCCAGTCCTCTGTAAAAGGTCTGTTTTAAGCCTGAGTAGCCCAGTAGGCCAGCCTTGTAAAGGTTTAGTAATTTTTTATAGCATTGCATCTGGGTGCTTTTACCTCTCTGAAACAGCTGATCAAGGACTCCATTTACTGCCTCGTGCTGATAGAAGCATGTTGTGCACAAGTGGTGTCTTCTGGTTTTATATTTAATATTTAGTGATCCTGTTTGACACACACAGTCCTAGACTAAAGTTCCTAAGGTGGTGTGTGCTATATAAACATACAGTAGAGAAGGGATGAGGTGAATTTGCTCATAGCTTTGAAAGAAACCATGTAGGGAGCTCCAGGTTCTGAACAGATATACAGTGCACATGTTCCAAAACTGTAAGAACTGGAACAAACATGGGAGTTCCTCTCTTTAACCTTGTTCTGTTTATTTCTTCAGAATGTCTAGGCTGCAAAAACTCTACTGCTGTGCAGTGATTCATCAGGTTTAGAAAACTTCTGTAGCACATAGCTATAATATTTAAAATTGTGTCAATTTTTATGCTGTTTGTTCTTCATCTTTTAAGAGACTTGAAGCGGCTGCAGAAGATCAAGATAACTCTGAAATGACTGAAGGAAAAAATCAAAAAAGTCTCGAGAAACCAAAGGAGTTTAAAGAAAGGTGCACTTCAAAATTATTTTTTTCCTTGCTTTTATTCAGAGTAGTATCTCAGCATTACACAGAGAGTGCTACAAAACACAGATTGTTGCTAAAAATGAAGTGGCAAGCTTCTCTAACCCTGATCATGTGATTTAATTATGCAATTTTAAAAGTTTTATATTTCTGGGGATTAAGATGGTGGCAAATTTTGATTTTTGGAAGCTCAATGTATCGAAAAAAATACTATTCTAAAGTATTTTGCAGAAACCTTTGCTCCTCAGCTACTCTGAGAAATCTGTATGGGTAGTGTTACAAGTTTTGAATGCAACTACAGTGACTGTGCAGTGAGAGATAAAATACATAACAGAGATAAAATACATCAACTCTATTAAATGCATATTTGGGGGAAAGAGTCAGGGTTCCACAAGTCAGTTGTCTTCACCTCTGAACTACTTCAGAAATTTAACTCTTAATTTAGTTCTTAAAAACAAGCATGAGTGAAAGTTTCATAGACAGGATTAATGGCTTAGTAAATTAGTCAGCGATCATTTACAGCTGGGACTCACTTTAATTTGAGCTCAATTACAATGACTGAAAATCACCATCAGGACTGTCTTGCACTTATCTGGAGTCCTTATGAATGTTGAAACATCTCCCATTGAGCTGACACTTCTAGATCAAAATCCACTTTAAAGCAAAAATACGTCCAAAAGATTTTGTCTGACTGATTTTATGTCATGGTGCACTTGAAAAAGAATATTTTTGGGGCTTTAAACAGGGATTTAGTGGAATATATCTGTAGAAATATGTCATCCCTAAGATCCTTTCCACAGGGATTTTTTAGTTCTTTAATATCTCCTTACCTACAAATCATACAGATGATTTTTTTTTAAGCCTTTACACCATTCTACCTCCTTATGTAAGCTTTTAGAATTGGCAACAAGGGGAAACAAGAAACCCCATTAGTTTTAAGACAAAGCGAAATAAAAGATGGGAAGCATTCCCTTTGAATTTTCAAAGAAACTCACGTGTGTTCAGTCTGCAGAGCAAAAAAAGCCAATTAGGGACTTATTATAAGAGGCAGAGGTCTGTGCTCTGGGTATGGAGGTGTAAGAATCCCTCAGACAGGCTCCTCGTGGAAAGGAATCCGTGGGGTGCACTGCCAGACCTGCCATTTCTACATTTATCTCCCTGTGCTTGTACCTCCACCTGTAGCTGTGTCTGCACTGCACACCAGCAGATCTTTTTGGAGCTCTAACTGCAGCAATAATTCCATGGGCTGCATCATGGATAGAAGGTGGTGTAAACCTTTTACACTACCCTAACTCACAGTGCCTTTTAACCTCCATGTATGCACTTCTGTGATACAGCAAGTGTTATCAGACCAGAACCTGATTATTAATTAATAAGTTTTTCCTGGAGTAAATTTTAAAGGGTTTTGAAGTTTTTTTATGTCAAAAATATCCACAACATAAAGGCCTGTAGAAAATGGCATAAAATGGTATTTAAAACCCCTATTTGACATCAATTTATTAAAAGAAGTCTTCACTAGAAAGCATTGAAGCAACTGTTTAAATAACTACTGATGTTAAAAATGAGCGTATTATGAAGCTGTGAGCATGAACACTGTGAGGAAAAAAAACAAATAGAAATTATATTAAGAAAATGAGACTTGAAATAAAACTTTTGCAGACTCAAGGCAATGTACAAAAATACAACAGCAGAACGTGGGTGCCAAAGGCTGTAGTTTCTTGTGAGCTGTCCTGCAGTCACTACAAAGCTACTACTGAGCAAAGAAATCTTTGTGAAGAGGAGATATCTTCATCTGCCACAAAATAAGCAGAAAAAAAGGGAATTGTACTGTGAATCTCCATGAACTGATCCAGACCAGCATGAAACCAGCAGCATCAGGGGAAAGAACTAAAGAGAGCAATGAAAGCACTGAGCAGAACAATGTACAAACTAATACCCATGAAATGCTTTAGAGGGCTACAAGGCAAGAAACCAACTTGCAAGTCAATTAATAGGTGCTGATTTATATGTCCTCCTTTGGGCAGGAGAATGGAAGTGGTAAATGTTCTTTTAAAAGGCCTGGAACATTTTAGTTGGAATCATTTACTGCTGGCTGGTCAGTTATTGATAAGGCTGAGTGCAAAACACAGGTTCCTCTGCTCATACCAGCTGTTCTCTCTGATTTGTGGGCTTTTGTAGTTCACCAGTTACACTGACAGTCATCATAGGTAAAATTTGCAAATCAAGAGTTCTCATCAACCACCAAATAGGACTCAACTCTTTCGAAGCCCTAGTCTTGATTTCTCAATTAGAGATTATATTTATTACGTAGAAAGGCTGATATCTTGAACTGTGCTACAGCACATATCATGTCCATTCTCTCTGCTTTTCTAAAATGTTTGAGAGAGCTTTAATTTCATTATTCTGTAATTCTGTATTTATTATTTTTCCATTTTGGTCATATATTAATTCCACTTCTTATGTTCCAAGAGAGAGCTTTTTGCTAAAACTTCACATAAAAGATATCCCATGGCAGATTATTGCTGCTCTTTCAGTACCTTTGCATTACAAGAGATTAACTTTTACTGATCAAAGAAAAAACTTGGTAATATAATTCTTGGAAAAGTACTTAAAAAGTTGTTTCAGGACTTCCAGTGTAAACATATATGAAGAGGCAACCCTGTGCTCACCAAACCTCATAGGCAGTTATTAGTTACTAGTCATTTAAAGTCCTGCTTCCCAAAGGAATTGCTGGCATTCTCCTCATGAGAATACTGAGCATGACTTCAGGAGAGTCCTGTAAATACCACAGGAATCAGGTGTGATTCTTCATATGTCTGATCAAATACACTTGATTCCTTTAGTGAAAATGAAGTAATATTAATCTTTGGGCTTTGTTATGCTACAGTGAAGAAACTATTACTAAGAAAATGCCCCTTTATTTTGATTTAAGAATATCTATTTTTTTCCTTTACACTTTAAAAAACGTCCCCTGTTTTGCAGTATGGATCAAGATAAAGATTTTTTTATCTACTCAGATGTCTACTAACAATGAAGCAGAGAAAGAAGACAAATGCTCTTTCTTGCTACTGCAATTTGGACTGTTTTGAGCTTCAGTTTGCAGTTTGATTTTTCTTCCAGTGGTTATTAATTATGTCAGAGAAGATGCCCATGGTTTGTTTTTCAACAGTGTTTTTGAGGAGGGAAGGGAACAGCTGTATTGCACATGCATGAAGTTTAACTGCAAGTTCTGCTACTCAAAAAGTGCATATTTAAGAGCTTCTGAGTCTGGTTTGTAACTACCTTTGCTACATTCTTCTGAATAGATATGCCTTGTGAAAGAATATTTTTTATGGAGAATATGGGGAATATATTTAATGGAGACTAAATCTTTAGAAAGGTAGAGTTGTCTGCTAGGCTTTACAGGAGCACGTGGAAAGTGACTGCAAGAACTTTTAAAAACATAACTTAGCATCCTAAATTCTGTGGAAAAAAAAATCCAAAACAAAAGAAAAAAACCCCAAACAACAAAAAACCCCACCCTTATTAGACTGTCCATGGCAGTCTAGCTGATGACCTTAACCACTGCAGCCTTGTTCCATTGATCTTTGAATGATGATTGTGGTAAAGTGGTCCAATAAGCCACTTTGAACAAAGTGAGGCAGTTTTAGCCAGAGTTCTGTGCTTAGCTGTGTTTTGATTTCTCCTCGTTTTTATGCTCCCTGCATCTGAATTTAAAGATGCACCAGCTGTATACACATCTTATTTCCTGTAATATTCAGTCTTGACACAGGTTTATCTATAATCAGTGTAACTAAAAGATACAATTGTTTAAAAAAATCTCTAATATTCGTAGGGTTTTTTTGGTTGCTGTGTTAGGTGGTGTATGGTTTGTATAGTTTGTTAGCTCTCAGTCCAGCACAGCACCAGGTGTATATGTAACTACACATGAAAATGGTCCTTTTCATCAGAGTTACTTGTCTGAGGTGCATTCACAGTTTTATGTGAGCACAGGTATGGATATGAGTTTAATGTGTTAGGCCCACCTGTCTTAACCAGTGCTTCTAATTGGTATTTTTTTATTAGTACCACTAATTTTACTCCACATTGTTTTATAAAGAGCATCCTACATTTTATCTTATTTTTGTTTATGGAACATTTCAAGAAGAACCAACAGACTGACTCAGTTCTTTGTTTGTTCTGACCAGCATTGTTCAGTCAGTAACAGACCAGATGTTGTAGCTAGAAGCACAGAGGCACTAAGCAAGAATGCCAGAGAGAAAATAGAATAGAACTCATTATTTTAAAAAATGGTAAACGTTCCTGTGCCAAATAGCCACTTTACCCTTCATTGTTCTGCTAACCTCTGTCTTTCTCCACTGTAAAGAGCTATTTACCCTACACAGATAATTACCCCACAAGTGAAAACACTTGCTGCAGTTTTCTCTTTTGTGTATGTGTAGTGTGAGTATTCCAGACAATCTCAGAGAGAGAGAAGTGTTTTTAAATGTGAAAATGTAATTTCAGAACTACAATAATGATGTACTTTATTCAAAGTGTCAAATTTCAAACTACTAATTCTTTTCTTTGATACTGACAAAATTTAAGTCATCAATGTTCTTATGATTGGCTTGTTACTACTTGGTGGTTTCTTTTTTTCAGTGATATTCTCTGTCTGATATTATTTAAAGAAAATGTCAATTTTTATCAACTACTGGCGCTGAAAGTGGTAGAACCTCTCTGACAATATCCAACTCCCTTGAAAACTACACTTATTTGAAGCAGTTACATTTTATGGTTTCTTTTCTCTTGCAACTTAATGATTTTAAATTTAATTCTGTTTAGGATGTTTGAAGAGCCTGAACACTCACCTTTGCCAAAAGAGAAACATCAGTGGTGTAAACCATTACCTGTGCTACACATTCCTCAGAAATTGGTCCAGTCTGTACAGAGTATTAGATTCTCAAATCAACATCCAGAAACAGGTGCAGTGTGTTTAATGATTTCTCAGTGAGGAT
Organism: Manacus candei; assembly: GCF_025592945.1. Classification (NCBI taxonomy): domain Eukaryota; kingdom Metazoa; phylum Chordata; class Aves; order Passeriformes; family Pipridae; genus Manacus; species Manacus candei. Next base: position 603,518 of record NW_026138161.1, on the reverse strand, counting down.
TTTGGATTATTTTTGTGTAAATGAATGGATAATGCACAACAACAAATCTAGTGAACTGCTCCTACTGTGACAGTTGAAGTCAAGTTTTCAGTGGAAGTTGGGTGCTTACCCATCTTTATGTTCAGGAAATCTTCTGTCTGGTTCCTCTGGTACCTATGCAATGAGTAAAGTAACATGATGCACGCTGCCAGAAAAATCTGAAACATGCCTTTAGCACTGTTTGCATTAGTACAGCAAATATTAACTATTATTTGATTAATACTTTCATATTTTATGATAATTTTCTTTTCGCTCTGTATTGAAAGGAAAATTTATAATCGTTGTTCCCAAGTTTAGTTTAACAATGCCATGCTTTGGATACTTAATCCTATTGACAATATTACATGATATTTATTAATTTAGGGAGAGAAGACAAAGAAAAAACAATGGAACTTTCAGTTGCCACTAGCAGTTCCTCCAATCTTGCAGAAAATTTGTCAGAGGTATGTAGCTCTCCCACTGGTAAAAACATGAGATTATATAATCTGGTTTATGTGGTGGTTTAAATTTAAAACACTTCAAACATGCCTTGTGCTATAATATCTTACATGAAACCTGCCAATCCTGTAATCTTGGTAATCTGCTATTATTTGGTAATGACAACAAAAATCTTTCTTTGCTGCCTTTTCATTCTGAAAATATGTTTGCTCTTGCAAAGCATTCTCATGTCAAACTTGAGGTGCTCCACTTTTCCAACTAATTTTGTGTAATAGTTTTCAAAATTTAGAATAACCTTTGTAGATTCACTTGGTTTTATGTAGCAAATTTTTGGAGCCTTAAAGGAGGAGCATAATCTATTACTGATGACTTGTCAGTCATCTACTCCATAATGAAGGATTTCATAAAGGACTGAGTGTGCAGGATGCTGTACAGGTGTGCCTACAGTTAACAGCTCAGTTCTGAGGTTTAACCAGAGACAAAAATCTGGGCTGACAGGAATAAAACCATGAACAACCTTGCTTTGTACACTGCAGGAATCCACAAGTCCATTTTCTGTCTCTCACCCATAAACACAGAGTTCATATGGCATTTTTATGAAATGGTGAAGTGTATTCGTATCTTAAATATTCAAACACAATCAACCAACCTAGGAACAAGTTGGAGGAACAGCTTGCACAGTTGTGAAAACCACTAATATTCTCATAGAGAGCAAGGACATTGATAGGAGCAATAGGTTGTTAAGGTATTGAAGGAGTACTCAGATAAGGGAAGGCCATAGGAGACAAAGTAAATAGTTTGTGATTGTGTTTGCTGTGCAGAAGCTTGGGGAAGCTTCCATATCAAAACCTTCTTTCTAAGGGGCACCTCACTCATTCTATTTAAACCCAAATGTTATTGAACAATAAAAATCAAAGTAAAATTAAACAGAACCAGTTGTGATTTTCTTAAGAATTTCAAAGGAACTGAAGGACTAAGAGAGGGAATCACTAAATGATGTAGAGTGGAGCTTGTGGGAGAAGACAGTGTCTTCATAATATAAGACAACACGAAGGGCAGTGGCCAGGCTGAGTGGAATGAGGCCAGAAGAAATTTCAAGCAATTCTCATTTGTGACTGGCTGAGGGAGTTGGACATGACAAGGATGATGGAAGGGGCTGTTGCCAGGGTAATCTAGAGATGAGGCTGGAAATCTAGGACTTAGAATTGCACTTAGACAATACTGAGAAGCAGTAAGTCAAGGTTAAGAGAACTTTCAGAAAGGATGATGACAACAAGGAAAAGAAGATGGAGTCTGAGGCAAAATAAGATTGGAAGAAAGGTTACTATGCTTCAGAGAAGGTGTGCTGTAAACTTCAGGAGTTGAGTGGCAGACAGATAATGCAGAACCAGCCCTTTAGTCCCCTATCCTGAACTGAATTCAGATTGATACATTTTGTAAATTAAAAATAAACTAGAACTAGATGCTCCCTGTGAAATAATGTGTTATCTGATGCAGAGGTAAAGAACCCTGGTGCCACTCTGCCCTTAAGGCACAAAGACACCCTAGATATAAGAGTTAGGGCTTTTGATCTGATAAAAATCTGTGAGGTGGGAGTACTTCATGTTTTCTGCAGTTTTTCAATCCACACATGAGATCTGTGCTGACTGAGGCTGATGTACATGCTCACATCAGCCTTCAGTGGCAGAGGCAGGCCTGGCCCAGCCCTTTTTGTGTTGAGAAGCAGCAGCAGCAAACCTGGATAAAGTTTGTGAATTATATAACATTATTTGTGTCACAGAGGAGTTAATTATTCACATCTAGTTATCAGTATTGTGACTAAGACTTTATAAAAAATTATAAAGTGATTTTGGGTATCATACTGTCAAAATGTAGATAATGGAAATATAGCAAAAAGGTAGGGTTTTTTTTACATTGCCTGATCCTTAATTCCTGGTTAAAAGAAGGGACTTCCACAGTGTAAGAAGAAATTAAAGTGATACTGTTGATGTCACAATTTCATTTGCTGCCTCATTTGAATTTTTCTTCTGCCTTTTAGATGGTTATTGACACTGCAGGGACCAATAACCCACGAATTGCCCAAGTTCCATCAATAGCAAGCATACAAACCCCAATGAAATTCAGGTAACTTTAATAAAGTAGTTTTCATTCTTAAGGCTGAGGTTTTTGGAAGTAATTCATATTTAGACAAACAATAATTTTTGTCTTTTAGAGTGACAAATCCTCCAAAGCAGTTGACTTCCAGTCAGCAGTTTGAGAGTAAAAAGGCAGTAATGGGTAAGGTACCACTGCAATTTTTTTTATAAGGCTGGATCATATAATTCTATGGACCAAATTTTCATTCTGGTGTTAAGAGAGCCACCATTTGTATTCCTTTCCCACTTTGATCATTTAGTTCAAACTTTGAGTATAGCAGACAGGCAGATTCATTCTGCATTGACCATTGCCAATGAATGGAAGCTTCCAACAGCTCCTGTAAATTCTTACTCTAGTCTCAAATTACTTGGGTAAAATGAAATCCAGTCTCAAAACCTGCCCAGGAGGCATGAGAAAATGCAAAGAAAAGGGGTATAATAAACCCAGTCATTTAGGAATCTGGAATCATCACATTAAGATTATTAATGACAAAAATTAACTGGAGAAAAACATACAGAATGTTTACAGAAACAAAACAGGGTAGTTAGAAACACACCTACAGTTTTTGAGATTACAAGGCACTGAACTTCAGTTTAAATATTTTTTTTCTAATTATACTGCCAATTTAGATGCATGTAAAAGGTTATAGTCTATAATTTTTTATAAATAGGACACTACTTCTGTGTCCTGAAACACAGTGTCCTTAACCCACAGTGCCTGAGATGTTGCACGACCTGAAGCTTAGAGCAGAAAGTCTGATAACATTCCCTCTCGTTTCTCATCCTCCTTTAAACACTTCATCACTGTCACACGGATGTGCTTTTTATATTGCCCCCACCTGGTTTCTATTGACTGCTATTTAGCACTCTCAGAGGGCAGTGGCTGGATTAGACAAACACAGCACTCTCAGGGAACAATGGGTAGGTTTAGAGAACACACCAAAACACGTGAAGCAGCCCGAGTAATGCTCTGACAATAGTGAGTAAGTGGCAGAACAAGAGGTAATTATTATGGATGTAGCCACAGAGTGGGTTGTTATGAAAACCACAGTCAGAACACTTCCTCAGCAATAGCAATGCCGACTTAGTAAACCCTCCTCAGGGATCCTTTCCCACAATGTAATTTTTATGTACCTGTTTAAAAGGCTGCTGTAATACAGACAGTGCTGTCTTTTTTTGTGCAGCAAACCAAGAGGCCAAACGTGGTGATAAAGAAGCAGATGAGCCAAAGGAATCTTCACACATACCTCAAGTAAGCAAAGCATTTCTTGTGTCATAAGTAATTAATTTATTTACAATAGTCAAAATATTTAGACATGTTTGAATCGTTTGGCAAGAGGTGAGTCTCAGAAATTGGCAGAGTGACTCACTGTAAGGCACACAACAGGTGAGGAGCCAACCAATACCCTCTGGTTGGTAATATAGTGATCATTGCTCTTGATCACATCAGTGTTCTGAGGGGTTTTTTGCTGCTTTAACAATAGACCATTTAGGATGACTATCCTATGCACATCATATTTTTTGTATCAATTGGTGCATAACATTTTCATCAGTGTGAGCTGATGAAACATTGAAAAAAAAGACTGCTTTTGAAACTTTATTTCTCACTAAGAACTGTGATAAATAGGCTCAGTGCTGGCTCCATTGCCACTGCTTTTACCAGGTGTGCCTGGATGTGAGATCAAGCACACATAATATTCAAGTAATATTCAAGCCAGTTGTGTTGCACATGTAGGTGGTATCCAGATGTGGTTTAACACCCACCAGCAGCTGAGCACCACACAGCCACTTGCTCCCTGCCCCCCACAGTGGAAAGGGGAACAGAGTCAGAAGGGTGAAAATGCAAAACCTTGTGGGTTGAGATAAAGACAATTTAACAGGTAAAGCAAAAGCTGTGCATGTAGTGAAACAGAATAAGGAATTCAGTCATTATGTCCTATCTACAGGCAGTTGTTTAGCCATTTCCAGAAACAGAGGGTTCCATCACTCATAACAGTTGCTTGGGAAGGCAGATGTCATGACTCCAAACATTCCCCTCTTCCTCTTTCTTCCCCACGACTTTTATTGCTGAGCATGACATTACATGGTGTGCAGTACCTCTGTGGTCAGTTGGGGTCAGCTGTGTCCCCTCACAGTTCCTTGTGCACCTCCAGCCCACTCAGCAGTGGGAGAGAAACAGAAAAGACCTTGATGTTGTGTGAGCACTGCTCAGCAGTAACTGAAACATCCCTGAATAATTATCACTGTATCTCCTATGCCATCCCCTGTGAAGAACACAATCTCTACCCCAGCCCAGAGCAGCACACAGCTGCAACTAGTAGACAAGATCAAGTCTGAGATGCTCTTCATCCTCTGGTTGATTCACTACAGAATGGTGCCTGAAACCAACTGATGGAGAAGAAATATTTAAAACAATATTGAGTCTGGTGGAAATTGCTGCACAGAATCCAAGTGTACATTCTCATTTAACCTTTTCTGAGGAAGATGAAGTATCTCAGTCAACTGAAATACATTCTGCTGGTGATGTTCCTTTTTCTCACTAGGGAGCATCAAGAGGATTCCAGTGTGACCTTAAACATTATGCTAAGACATACTTTAGAATTACATCTTTCGTTGAAAATGTTACTTCACAAGTTTCTTTATTTTTTGGATGAAAATTTTAACTCACAGGAAGTCCATTTTAATTGGGTAAATTAAGGTTACAGTTTTAAGGATGGTGAATATGTCACTGTGAGCATTTTATTAAAATCCTTTTATTTCTCATGAGACATCACTAGACCTAAAGTATATCATGAACATATTTATAGGTAAATGGGCTAATGATATTTTGGGAAATTTTATACGTTATAAACATTGTTGTATATTTCTTTTTAATAGGATGTACACACCTGTTTTAATCCAAATGAAGATAATCCTGACACAGTAGAAGAAAGTGCAGAACCATTTTTAAGAGCACCTAAAACACCTGACTTAAAGGGGAAGAAGATGCAGTTCTCTGAAACACCTCCCTTTGACTTGTATGATTTCAGCTTTTATTTGATCTTGGGCAAAAAACTGTATTGATGTTTATTGTATAAGCCTTTCTGCTATTCTTGGAAGATACTATAAAAAGAATTTTCTAGAAAACTTGACTGAAAATATTCAGATTTTTTTTCCAATTTATTCTAGGCATTTATTAGGTTTTCTTCTTATAATATCCTTTCCACTTGAGGCTGTTTGAAAGAGCAAGACTCTGCTTAGAAATATGAGACACATTGTGTTTTCCTGCAGTAATATTTGTACCCCTGATTTCTGTCTTTATATAGGCTGTTGTTGTTAGAAGGGTAGAGAATTGGTAAGAATACCACTTTTGCTTTAAAGAATTGTGTTACCTGTGCTGTGATGCAAAAAGAAATTATTGATGGAAGCTATGGGGATTTAAAAAGGTGAAAAAACAGAAAAAGAAAAAAAATAGAACAAAAAAAGCCATCATTACTTAGAAAACTATTAATATGGTTTATTCCTTTCTGTATTTACAGCATTCAAAATTTAGGTTGTGAAGAAGGAACATCAAAATCTCCTGCTTTCTTTTCTCTCATGAACTTCTCCCAGAAGTCACCTGGCTTTAACTTCTTTGGTTCTTCTGTGTTTGGGGCACAAAACTCATCTGATGAGGTAAAAATGATTACTTGTGAGCACCACATTTCCACAAAGCAAAATAAGTGAAGAAAACAGCACGGACAGTGAATGAGATTTTTCAGACTGGTTATCTTGTAGTAAATTTATTTTTTTAATATCTTGCTTAATTTTACTTTGTTGTCCTTTGAAAATGTTTAACTCCTTTCCTGGCAATTCCCCCTATGATGACTTCTGACCAAGTATGAATCTTTCTCAGATGGATCTTGTGCAAATGTAGTGGTGACTTGATTTACCAAAAGGCTTCTGGTTCAGTGTTGCAGTGCAAAATTTAGGTTCTCTAGCAGAATTCCCAGCTCACACACACATCCTCTGTGGTCTTGATGAGATGAAGAACAGTGAGAAAGGAAGAAAGCACAATCTATTAAGGGCATTGAACAGCAAATATGGAATAGTTATACTTAAATGGAGGAGCTATGTAGACAACTATTTGGAACAAGGAAAGGAATCCAGGTCTTCCTTTTCCTTGCAGATTCCCCAACTGCAGTGCTGCCCAGTCAATTTTCCTCTCCTGGGTTAACAGGGAGATAATTGGGGCTCCAGGATGGATGTGTGTCAGTGCCTAGGACAGGGGTTAGGAACCACTTGGCAGTGGAGATCCAAACCCCATTATGCAAATAAGGGATTGGAGCTCAGGTATCTCCTGTTTCAGTGGACAGAAGCTGAAACAGGGGTGAGGGAAAGCACCATTTCATTTTGTGTTTGGCAAGATACGTGTTGTTGGTGTCTTGTAGCATGAGCTGTGTGTAGGACAGAACACACTGGTGAGCGGTTTGTGAGTTGTTGAGGAATGAGCTGGATATTAAGTCATGCAGTGCTGTCAGAACCCACATTATTTTGTGCCTGTTCAGTGACAGAAACTAAGAATTATCAGACTGTACCAGAGGTGGGATTCTCTGCCGTTAGATTGGGGTTTTGAAGGACTTCAGCATCTATTTTAAATGTGGTGTAAGAACTCTCCTCAAGAGTGACAAGTGATTACCCTGCTACTCTTTCTGGCAATGGCAGCTCCTACTCAGTAGGAACTAATTGTGTTGTTGCTTAGAGGTTTTCTAAAATGTCACAGAATGAAATAATTTTGGGTTTTTTTCAGTTTAAACAACAGCAGTTAGCCAGATCAGCTTTTGGACAGCTACCAGTCTGATGTGGTCTTTTTTCTAGGAGAATGGAGGGAGTGTGTTTGCAGATATGTGCAACTATAATGAAATCTATCTGATCAAAGAGTTTCCTTTGCAACTTTAGGGACTGATATACACCTTTGAATACAGATTTTGTGAAGGCTGCTAACACTGAGACAGTGTCTTTCTCACCAAAAGCAAAAGAGCATATTACATACCTGCATTAGAGCTTATCTGTTGCCTTTCTCATTTGTTAAATAGAATATTTGTTTACATTTTCAGGCAGAAGAAAATTTTCCTGTGGGAAACCTGAACACTCAGTCCCCACACAAAGATATTGGTAAGTCTGAAACTCAGACGTGCTTGTGTAGACCAGCTGTCTTCTGCTTGTGTTTATATGACTGACAAGCTCATGATCCTGCTTAGCAGAGCACCTTTGTTTGTCTTGAAAGGACAGTCAGGTGTGATAATGTAGCTCAGTGGTTTATTGTGCTCATTTGTGTTTAGATGAGCTTAAATCTTTCCTTGCATGTTTGGCTTCAAATGTCTGAGACACCATGGGAAGAAAAAGAGGTATGAGAAAGAAAGAAATAGCAGTAGTGGCAGGTGTGTTTGAAGCAAATGGAGAGGACCTGCAAGGGAGAAGAAAAATTCAACTCTCAAAGCTTTTTCACAGATAAAAGGAACAGTTATTTTAATGTAAAAAGCTGTAGTACTTGGTAAATACTACTTTAACTTAAAGATACCAGCTTAGAGTTGGAAAGAGTACATCTGCTTGGGTTTTGTTTCCTCCCTCAACTAAAATGAAAATAAAGTTTCCATTTGATTAAAGAAATCTCAATAGTAAACTAACTTTCATCGATGTAAACTGTTGAAAGTACACAATGTAAAAATGGCACAAAAGAGCAGAATCAGACTTAATACACAGTATCTTTCACTCAGTATGAGTGAGCCACAGACATTTGCATGATCTGTGTGAAGTCCTGGATTTTCTGAAAGGAAAAGCCAATTTTTAATTATATCAATAGGATCAAAACTTCTGATCAAGCACTTCCCTGAAGGGAACTGTAATCTAATCTTTTTCTTTTGAGGTGCTGCAAGTGCAAAGCTACTTTTTTTTAAAATTGGATGAGTATAGAATATAAGGGTTTATGCATATGTAGCTGTTGTTGTGTGTGAATTCTGTGCTACTAAATAAAAATTCAAGTGTTTTTCTGTCAGCAGCTTTGTTTTTCCAAGTATTTCAGTGATTGATCACATTGTTCTCTAAAGAAACACTTTTGTAGATTCTGTTTACAAAGACCTCTGTTACTCTGTTGCAAAATATATCATGCACAAGTGTTTTGTTGTTCTGAATCATTCCAGCACTTCACACTTCCTTCGATGTAGATTCTAATAATGACCTCCTGGAAATACCATTTCTAGTGCAGAAATAAACACACAACTGTATGTGGATGCTCAGCAGGACATTGGGCATAATGTGTTTTTAAAGGAACATATGCTGAATGCAGAATTCTCTCAGTAAGATTTAATCTAATAATAAATAAATTGTGTATTCCATATAGGGAGCTTCTTTGGGAAACCTGAAAGTGAGGATGCATTTGCCTTTCCCTTCGCCTCAGAATCGACTTCTCATGCATTTGGAGATGGAAAAGATGACTTTAGTTTTCCATTTGCATTTGGACAGGATCAGAGATCATCACAATCTCCTTCTATGAAAGGTTTTCATTCTTCCTTACAAAATACAAAGCAATTTACACTCTTTTGAATGCCTTTGACTTCCTTTTAAATTCTTTTCCTACTTAGCCTTGACAAATGTTTTCAGTTTCTGAAGTTAAAGTACAAAGCATTTCATCTTCTCCTTTCATTTCTGTAAGAAATAATGTAAGAATACATTACTGTAGTTGCTGCAAGAACATGTGTGTGTTGATGCAGATTTATTTTTCTTATTTATTTTCTGAAGGTGTTTTTTCATAAAATGTTATGATATGCTCTTGCCAGATTGGCACTTAGAAGCAGCAGAAATATCATTTTACAGTAGTGAGTTAATTCAATATCTGTGTGAGAGCATCTAAACATCTAGATGACTACTTTCAGCCTCTGAAATAAAACAAATTGCTTGTATTAGTAAGAGTGACTTTATTGTAGCAGTAAAAGCTGAATTTGAGTTAGACACTGTTTTAAGTATTCTGTGTGTAACAACTGATTTATAATTTTGAAATAAACATTTTTGTTAATTTTATGTAAAGTTTTGTAGTTATTTCTTAATATCTGGAGTGAAACAATGTTGCAATTCTAATACTTAACATTTCAAATTCAGTCTTTCCACTCGACATACTGAAAGCAAATTTTTTCCTCTTTATCTAGTGTCTTTCAAAAAAAGGCAGAGACAGTTCCCAAAGTCTAACTGTGGTCAGCACAAGTGTATCCCTCAGCTCTCCACAAATGCCTTTCCTTGTGGAAAGAATGGCTTTTAAGACAATATCAGGGTTACTCAGCAAGGAATTCTGACTGTTCTGAGCCAGCACAGCCCTGTGCCCTGTGAATCCCTCAGAACCATCTTCTCTAGAACCACAACTTTCACATTTATGGCCTTTGAAGGAAACACCAGATCACTTTGGAGATATCTTTTTTTCTGTTACATATGAAGCATAGGTTACTAATTTTGGATGCTCTTTATGAATTTATGAGGGAATTGGGTTTCTCAGTCATTTACTATGAAGCAAACACCCTTCCTGACAGCAGGCAAGCAAAATAGAAGACCACATCAATCAGCAGATTTCACAGAGACATTGCAAATGCACAAACTAGTTAGGGGGGCACGTAGACTGAGTGGAACAAGTGGACTAAAAGCATCCTGTCCATAGAATCTGCACAGTCTGCCAAAAAATGTCAACAATGTCAGAAGGGGAGTAGAGTCCCTTTTCCCTCTGCTCACCTGCAAAGCCCTAAATGACCAGAAGCTTGGTTATCTATGCCACTGTTTCTTTTCTACCAAACTCCTAAATGTCTCAGGACCATTTTTGTAACACCCAGATTTTCTTAAGTACTAGTACCTAGAGATTTGTGAAATTTGGATTTTTTTTTTTTTTAATGAAGATGAATCAGAAAGTTTTAGTGAAGTCCTGCTGAACTTCAGCTAATAAGAAGTGAGACTCAGCTTTTCTAATCTGCTGCATACCTGGCAATGTGAAAAACATAAGGGAGAGGCAAGTCTGAGACTGTGTTATTTAGGGCTGAAGCTTTCTTTCCCCTCTCCTGATGGATTCTGTCATCCATGTCTCTGACATTAAAGTCCAGAAGCCAAGGCTGCAGGCTGAAGAGGCAGAAACCATAGTTCTAGGTCTTGGTGGATGTTTACTGACAGAAACTGGATAGGCTGATTAATAACATAAAAGAGAAAGCTGCTGAAAAAGAGCTCTGAAAGAACCAACCACTCAGCATCTGGGATACTTTACTGAGATCTAAGAGCATGAACTGCTAATAAACACACACTGAGTTTTTTTCATTAGTATCAGTCAAATTCTGTCTTAAAATGGTCCCTTATTGGCCTATAGAATCAATAGCAGTCATGTTGCTGGATTGCTGACACAGAATGTATCTCACTGACCAACGTCATTTTGGTTCATCCCTTACACACACCCCTGACTGCATCCACCTCTGGTCTGAAAGCTGTGTAGACAGAGATTCTCTTGTCAGTGCAGTGAGAGCTGCTTGAGAGCAAAATTCCAGGTATTCCAGGTATTACACCTGTTACTCCAGCTGAGCTGGAGATCAGGAACCTCCACCAGCGCCGTGGCAGTGGCAGCTGGGAGCTGTAATCTCCTAAAAGCAGTGCAGCTGTCAGCAAGGTGGCAATGGGGTTGTGCTGTGCCCTTGTGCTGTGAATCCTTGGAGGGGGAGTTGCCTTTTTGTTCTGTCCTTGTATTGCACCTCAGGAAACAGAGCTCAGGTTCACAAGCGAGCCCTAAGGTACTAACAGCAAAAAACCTCTCTTAAATAAGCAGAGAAGGGATTTGGCTTTGACTCTTATATGAGTATCCTCCTCAGAAGGCAAATGTTTGTTCAGAGCCCTGATATATTTACTGTTCCACTTAAGTTTTTAATGAAGTTTTTGACAGAAAACGACTTCACTTGAAAAATTCCTCGTAAAAGGTAGTGTACCACCCTGCATTAGGTTAAATAAATATTTATAACAAATATCTTATGTCACCAAATTGTGAGGAAATAAAATGATATTTGAAGAAATCAGTTTTCGAATTTCTTGAGTAAAATGTTTGAAGGGTGACTACTGACATTCACACTCCTACCTGCTGCTGTGACGAGACAGACACTGATGCCTCAGTTTTGTTTCTCCCTCAGACATAATAGCTATATGGAGATGATATTCTTCTGCTCAGAAATAACACAGACAGCATGTCTCCACCATATGCCTTGTTCTGCAAAGTGGTCTTCCAGTAAAAAAAACCCCACAACATTATAATTTGTAAAGTAACACAACACCTTGTCCGGAGCACCATCTACTATTTTACTGTTAGTTTTACTGATGCATAAATGTAAAAGCATGTTTATAAGCAGTTGGGGGTATTTGGCTAACAAATAAGCAACAGCTGGATAAATTTGGTGCTCAAAAATCAAAGTAGCAACTATGAGGTAAAGACTGATGTAACGACTTCCAGCAGTTTTGGGATACAAGACTTATCGTCATGGAATGCTGTTTTGTGACTTCACCCACCACTTTTGGCAGGAAATTAGACCTTCAGCAAACTGTTCACACTCAAAAATCAAATTTTATGTTAAGAGCAATTTATGAATTTTCTGTAACTTCGGTCCAAGTCTATCAGTATAAAGTGCATATGCTCAGCATAACACTCTGTAGGACAAATTTTGTTGTGCTGTTATATGTAATAGGTGATAAAACCACAGGAGTTATTTATATTTTATGTCAGAAACACTGCTCAGTATTTGAGTGTGAGTAGGGCATCTGAGAGTGTTAAAACTGGCTTTTTGCCATATTAAATTGCCAGTGATATGTTGTCTGAATACTTTGAGAGGAAAAAAAAGCATATGGCATGGCACTGTAGACTCATCTAATTGCTCAATGATTTTATGTGTAATATAGCAAGAGCAACCAGAATTCTGGATTGGAAAAGCTGCAGTGACAAAAGTGCTACAAAACTGGAGTTACAACCCACAGGGTTGGTTAGATAACATTAAAAGTAAGTAATGGCTCTGTTTCTATGTTCATATTATTAATAGGATGCAAAAAACATCACCTGTATTCTAAACATCTAACAATTAATGACAAGTCAATTAAAAAAAAAGTGTCAGTGGTTTGCAGCCCTAGTTGCAGCCTTTCCACACAGTTCAAGATAATTAGTTCATAACCTCATTGTACATTGTGCCTCCCCAGTCTGGGCCCTACGTGAAGAAAAAATATCTATTTAATTTTTCATTTCAAGCCTATGAACATAATTAAAACTTCACGTTGGAAGTACAGGGGCACCTCTGCCTGTGCCTGGGCAACATGCAGGCTTTGGGGGCAGGGGTGGAAGAATCCCTGCATCCCAAGAAAACAATCTTACACTATGGCATTAGTACGTTTAAGCATTTCAAGGAAATAAGCTTTAAGTGCTACATATTGTAACAGATTGGAATGTGTAGACTTACAGTATTAGATGGTTGTAATCCCCCCAGTGCAAGGCTGATTGCAAGGGGAGCAAGAGTTGGCTAATCCTTTTCGGCCAATGGCATAAAACAAGGATTAGTTTTTCATTTACTGCAACTGAGTGGGTCATTAGGATCCAAAGACACTAATGAGCCTGAACAGGCAATTGGATTCTGGTTTCAAAGTTATGGGCTAGTTTCAAAGGGGATTGACTGTGTCTTTTAATGATTTAAAACATGATGTTTCGGTGACCTTTCGCCTGAAAAAAATGAATGAAGGATATAACCATGGAACACAAACCTGGAATGTTGACTTTTTTTCCTCCTGAAACTTGAGTTGTTGCCAGATTCATTGCCTTAGAGGCTGAATGGCTCATTTAGAAATATCTCTGTTGCCTTGCTTTTATGTTCTGCTCTTGATGTCTCCAGAGTTGACACAAGTCACATGCAATCAAGTCTGTGTTCCTGGTGGACAGGCACTGTCCTAATATCCTCTGACTCACACCCAGGTTGTTTGCAGCTCAGCAGTTCTGCTTCCAGACACATCACTTTGTGTTCTGATGCCAACATCTTGCTGAGAAATTGCCTCTTGGCACGTTGTTTCTTGAATCCTGTACCTTGCTTGATTTGATGTGAGGATGATGCTCTTTTTAGCACTTGCAACACGTTACCGTTGGAAAGGTAAATATTTTCCCCCCACCTTGCTACATCCCAGATTTTCTTCTTTCCAGGAATCACTTGAATTCAGCAACAATGCATAGCTTGCATTTTGTTTCATTCAAATCAAGCAATACAGCCAGAAGGGTATGAAGGAAATATCAAAGGATGGACATTCCCATGTTAATAAAATGTTTAGACACATGCAAGAGGCAAATACTTTGACTGTTAAAACTCCCCAGGAGAAACAGTGTCAAATGTTTTAATAGCACGAACTTAATTTTCTGTATCACACCACAGTCCACAAAGAAGCCACCAAATTATTTCACACAGCAGAGTACTTAATAATCCTTTGAGACTTGGGCTGGGGAAAAATCAGGGAGAGAAGAACTAATGTGAAAAAAAAGTTCTTGCTAGTGGGGAACCAGCTGTTCCGACCGGTGGGAAGCTTGGAAGCTGACAGTCCATGCTGAAACTCAGTTTGGAGCTTGCAGTTCTTGTCTGCTCCCTTCTGCCAGAGCAGGACTGCCTCGAGCTGAGCTCTTGCTGCTCTTCTCTTTTTCTCGAGGCACATGTGTGGCACGTTTTAGCTGTTTCCACAAAATGCATGATGCTGTGGTCAGGGATAGTGCCCACTGCCACAGCTGCAAAGGGCTTATGTCCCGAAGTTACGGGTACCAGAAGTGGTTTTAAATGTTTCTTAACAATCACAGAATTGCCAAGCCTCTGAAGCACTCCAGGTGTTACCCAGGCAGGACTGGTGTGCATCACAATTTTAAATCATGTCTCGTGTGTTTGCAAGTGTCACTGGACACAGTACTGCAAGGTGATTTTTTTTTCCTTGGGAATCTTTCCCTGAACCTTTCACCAGTCGTGTATCTCACTGTTACATACACTGAAGGAGTTATCATAGGCAGCTGCCTGTATATTTTTCTCCCTCACAGTTAGAAGAGGCTCTTGGATAATCTGCCAGTTGTTACTAACATGATCTGAGTGGTGAGAAGTTAAACCAAAGCCCTGACCACCTCTGCTCATTGCACACCCACTGCTGCCACTGCTGCTGTTTTGTTTTCATCTTGTCCTAATACTTGTGACTCATCATCAGAGACCAAAGAGCAGCAGAGTTCTGCCAAAAAAAAAAAAAAGATGTAAATTATAAATTATGTGGAAACTAAGGCTGAACTTCAGAGGTGCTTTTAAACCCAGGTTGGCCATCCAGCCAGAGCACTTAAAAGAAGCTGGTTCTTTGAAGTAGGTCATGACTTCATGTAAACTTCCACTTTACCTTGGATTCTGCTCTTCCCAGGTATCCAAAATATAGACTTTTTTTTTTTTTTGCTAGCACAGGAGAAGCATTCTGATAGCAAAATCAGGGAAATAACTGTTGGGTATATTTTTCTGCTTTAGGCAAACTTCATAGACCTGAGAGCTTTGAGAGTGGTCCTTTCCTAGGGGGCCTGGGGGCCGGATGTTGATGCATAAGTTTGTAATTCCTGTTGGCCAAATGAGAATTGACAAATATTTGGTGCCACGTATGGTAAGGGTGTAGTGTTGTTATCATTTGTATGCAGCGTGGTATCAAAATTACCTATTGTACTTACAATTTTCTGAAGAATTGTTAAAGCAAATAATTTGATGGTCAGGAGAGGTCAATTTTCCAGATTTTTGTTTTAAACAGCCCTGAGATGTTCTTTTATCTTATCAATAGAACACTTGGATTGCTTGTTGCACTGGAATTATAGACCAGCCTTGAGTGAGTGTTGCCACATTTTTAGAGTCATTAAGTATCTCACAATCCTCAGTAACGTAACAAGGAACTGAGTTTGGGGTCAGATTGTTGAGGGACATTGGATTATTGTAGACTTCCCACAGGTCTACAAGCAGGAATATTAGCTCAGATCTTCTGAAGCTCTTGCTGCTACCTGAACCATCTCTGGGTGTGTAAAGCACATTTATCTTTGAGACTGTCAATAGCAATATTTCCATCATCTATCTGTGCATTCACACAAAAGAGTTGAAAGTATTAATGGTAGTCAAGAGGTTTTTTGTGGTAGCATGAAGGGACCATAAGGGTTTATTTTCTGAAGAATTGGAAATATTGCTTCAGAATGATGAGGTACAGATAAAATCTCCTTGTACATGAAGCATCTGTGGGTTTGGCCTGAAGTCCATGCACTGTCAGTGTCACTATCCTAACCAGGATTTGCTGGGTGTGCAAGATCCACACATGCTGTCTGCTCATGTCCCTGCACTGACTGAGGAAGGAGGCACAGATGATACAAAGCTGAAAAATTCCCGTGTTGCCAAAATTTCCTGGGCATTTGTGCATGTCTGTGATCCACAGCAGAAGCAGAGGGTTGAGACACAAGGCTTTTTTTGGTCTGCAAATGCCACGTTCACAGCAGTGCAGGGCTGGCAGCAGCATATGCCACCCCGCACGTTTGTCACAGCTCACTCACATATTGCAGTGTCAATGTTTTAACAGAGAACATCACAAAACCAAACCAAAACAGACAAAAAAAGGGTGCTCCAGTGGATGCTGTATGTGTTTCAGTTTCCTCTGCTGAGTTTTATCCGAGCTGACACTACTGGAACAAAGTAGATTGTCAAAGGCTGGGCAGAGTGGTTTTATCTTTTGCAAGTATTGGCATAAAGTAAAATAATGATTTGAATTTCTGCTTTCTGTCTTTTGTGGCTTACTCTGTCAGCTATGGTGATGCTTTTGACAAGGGAGTGCTGCTGGGTTAGTGATTTCTTCCAGAGCTTCAGAAATAGTTAAGTTATCTGTTATTATCATCATATCAAGGCTGACAGTTGATGGTCAACGCTTATATATTGTCTTTGTAAATTACAAAACAAAGGAGCAGAAAAATGCATCTCTCCACTTTTATAAAGTTAATTCCATGGGATTATTTTTTATCTGCTTATGTTCAGACTTAGTAAAATTCTCAGTACTAGTTAAGTTGTAGGGAAAAACTTCAGATAAGGTTTTGTTTGGGCTTGGTGGGTTTTTTTGTTTTGCCTTGGTTTTGTTTTTTTTTTGTTGTGGTCTTTTTTTTTTCAGTAGGGAAGATAAAAGTTTTGTGCTGAGTGTGCCTCTTGAAGGCTTGTAGTGTTATGGAAATATTTAGATCTCTACAAGTTTTTGAGTGGAAGTCTCTTTATTAGAACAGGTGTGTGCTTCTATTACCTGGTTTTGTCATGTGTAACAGTACAGTGGCTCTATTACTAGTGTAGTTTTATAACCTAATGATCTATACAGGTAACTTTTCCATTAAATTTTCCTCACTGAAACTCTAGTCCTTATATAGAAAGTTCTGTTATTGAGGGTTGTAATATGAATAAAATGTAATTAATGCACCGGGATATTACAAAGATATTTAGTGATAGGACAAGGAGGGATGGCCTTAAGCTGAAGGAAGGTAGATTTAGATTAGATATTAGAATATTAGCACTGGCACGGATTACCCAGAGCAGCTGTGGACTCCATATCCTTGGAGGTGTTCAAGGCCAGGTGGGATAGGCCTTGGAGAAACTTGGTCCAGTGGAAGGTGTCCCTGCCTGTGGCAGGGGGTTGAAACTGGATGATCTTTAGGGTCCCTTCCAACCCAAAGCATTCCATAAATATTCCCAGCTGGGCAAACATCGCTGCTGTTTATGACTTCAAAGATTGTTTTGGGAGCAATCATTCCCAATCCCCATCAGTGATAGCAAGGATGTGTCTGAATTACTTTGTAGTTACAGCTGGGAGATCTACAAGGCAATTTTCATTTATATTACAGTGCCCACAGGGTACAGCTTCATTTATGGACTCGTTGGTTATGCACAGTAAGAGAGTACAGCCCTTAAAGATTTTATGCTTTACAGACTGGGCAGACAATGATTGTCTGGATAATAAAATGTTGAGTGTTTCCCAGAGGTGTTAAGTAACTTGACTGAAAACCAAATGAAATCAGCACCTCTCAGTACCAATCAGTCTGAGACATCAAGCCTGTAGGACTCATTCAAAAGAAAGTATCAACTAAAATAATAAAGAATAAACAATTCCCAATGGTTTCATAGCCATTGCAGAAGAAGCCTTAAAATAAATCCCAGGGCTTTGGAAAATGTGGTAGTTGGAAATATAATGGAATTTCTCTCCTTGGCCAGGTTTTATTAAGATATCTCAGGAAAGCATCGTGCACCAGATTCAAAGCAGGCCATTTCCACTAGATCAATGTTCCTGACAAGCTGTGCTCTAAGCAGAATTGTCATCAGGAACTTGAGCTGGGAGAAATTTATAAAATCTGAAAAACAACAGCTTTCAAAGTGTTGAATGTCCTTTCAAGCGCTTGTCAGTCTAGAAAGACGATGAAAGAACAAATCTGATGAGGGATAGAGAGGCAAATGGCAAGAAGGAAAAAGTCATGGGGGAAGAAGAGACAACTGGCAATTAGTGCCTGAGATGTAACACTTTTACTCCTGCTTACCCCGAGACTGCAGTGAGACTATCAATACATTAACCAGTGTCTGCAAGTTTCAGAGGTGGATTCAAGCAGAGTAAGGTGGGCCTGTAGCCCAGGTGAACATCCCCAGCCTTTGGAACGTTCTCTTATATCACAGGGAGCATCAGTAGCCCCTGTGCAGGGCAGTGACGTTCGGGATAAAGGACTCCAGTCAGCAGCAAGATGCCAGGTCAGTGGCCTGGGAAACTGGCCTTTTTTTTCCCCTGTACTAAACAC
Source organism: Manacus candei (assembly GCF_025592945.1). Lineage (NCBI taxonomy): Eukaryota > Metazoa > Chordata > Aves > Passeriformes > Pipridae > Manacus > Manacus candei. Next base: position 585,068 of record NW_026138161.1, on the reverse strand, counting down.
TGACTCTGCTGGGGCTGTTTTTGTTGTCATTGCTCCAGTCGGCATCGCAGCTTCTGGCAGCTGCTGCGGGAGGCAGAAAGGAGGCCGAACATATGGTGCTGCACATCCTACCAAAGGTGCCCTGCGTTGGGGAAGATCCTTACAGATGTCAGTGCAGGGTCACTTAAGGCCTGATTTTGTTTCAGCAAAGGCAACAGGGATTTTGGCGTTTATTAGTAGGAGCAGAAACAAAACCTTAATCCCTGGTAATTCTGTTTGTATTACATTATACACGGAGTGTCACAGATGTGTGCAGTACCCTGTGGAAAACACGGGGTCATATGCTGTTGTCACCTACTCTCCCAAAACAATGGAACCCGGGCCAGAGTGGACCTGCAGACAGGCAGGATTGAGCCACTGTTTCAGGCCACCAGTTTCAATTTTTCCATCCCCTGTGAGAGAAAACAAGTTTTGGGGAAGTAGATGTAACTCACTAAACTAACTGATGCCACCTCCAGTCTCACTGCTGGTGAGCTCTCAAGCTGCTGAGAGTATCACTTGGCCAGATGCAACGTTAGTTCCTGCATGTGTTGTAAGATCTGGAGCAGAATGACAGACACAAAGTGAAAGGGAGGGCATTGAGACAGAGGTTCAAGCAGGGGAGGACAAGTGGGAAAACAGAAAAAAAGCAAAAAAGCAGGATATGAGAAAAAGAACAGGATCATGAAGCGTAAAGAAGGAACACTGTCTGGGAAAATAGATGCCCAAATGGGTCCTGTTAATTCCAGCTGAGTCACTGTTCTTTGACCCAAATGCTTTATCTCCTCAGTGTCTCCTCCCTGCTGTGTGCTGGCTCCAGAGAGCGCTGGGCTCTACTCTGAGGACGTGGCCAACTCCTGCCAGGCAGGGACCTCTGCTTTCCTCCCGCTTTTATAGCCCATTGTGAGGACCTCAATGGCTGATTACATCAACTCAGATGGGCAGTGATCTGAGGAGACGCTGAGGTAAAGGCACAGCTAGTAAAACCATTGCTGGGACGGCCAGCAGCAGAGAAGTTTGGAGATCCTGATGCAGAGATGCCCGAGTGTCCGTGTGCTCCCACTTACGTAACTGCCCCGCCGCGCCAAGTGCCAGCCCTGGCACCGTGCGCTGCCACACTGGCCCGGCCTGACCACGGCATGAAGTGTCTGTTCACGTGGTGCTTGCTCACAACGCGCCCCGTTGTTCTGCAGTGCTGACCTGGGCACGCCACGGCAGCCGCTCCTCGTTTGTGAAGTGGGCTGCGCTTAATCCAGGCGCTGCTCCAGCCCCGCAGGCTCCGGGAAAATTGATGGCTGCGGCCGAGCCGCTCGCACGCTGCTAGAGCAGGACTTGGGTCCAGCCAGCTTCTTGCATGTGCTCTCAGGAATGCAAGGACACTTGGAGCATCACAAATGGAGGATGCCAGTGTCACTGGCGTGGGGTTCTTGTGATGGATGCAGCCAAACCCGTGAACTCGGAGCTCACTCCCTTCTCCGTATCCTTGTGTCACCTAGAGGCACCAGCTGAACTCAACAAATTACTTTGTTGACAGACTTGTCCACAAGTGGCAATATTTATCACATGATAAATTTGTTTCATATGAAGAGTTTGTTTCATGTCAAGTATTTTCTGAGTCTGGTTGCATTCCTGATACCCCAGAGCCCGGGAAAGCAGTGCAAGGACAAAGCACATGTTGCTTTTCAGCTTTGTTCCTCTTGCTGGTACTTCAGGATGGTAAAAGCACCACCCACACACTCCTGTGCTGGCTGTTTGTGCCTTCAGGATCAGCAGGAACTTTGTCTCCACAAACTGAATGTGTGCAAGCAGAGGTGTGTGCACACAGACAGCAGCAGGGTCCCTGTTCCACATCCACTTCAGTTGTCAGCCTCTTGGTTCCCAGAGCACATGTGAGTACAGGAAGGTGTGGTATCAGTGTAGAGTCTCAATAAACTGCTGATGAATGCAAGCCACTAATGTAGAACCATGGAATGGTTTGGATTGGAAGGGACCTTAAAGATCATCTACTTCCAACCCCCTGTCATGGGCAGGGACACCTTCCACTAGACCAGGTTTCTCAAACCCTGTCCAACCTGGCCTTGAACACTTCCAGGGATGGGGCATCAGCATCCTGGGGTGTCAGTGCCATTAAAGAAATGCCTAATTAGAACAGATATAAATAGCATGTCACCATTTCTGGGGCCAGTCTTATTTTATTTAGGTCAATGGCAAAGCTGTAAATTTATTTGTTTTATGCAGCCTCTGGAGAGCTGGGCCTCTCTCTGGACGTGCACTGGTCTTCCCGTATCTCTCTTTTCAATGGATGTAAAAATTAACATATTAAGAATGGCTTTCTCTTCATGGTTGTAATTTCTGTGTGCTACAAAGTCTGCAAGAAGAGACAGTCATAGAATCATCAAATTGTAAAGGTTGGAAAGGCCTTTTAAGATCATAAAATCCAACCATCAACCCAGTACCATCACCGTGTTCACCACTAAACCATGTCCTCAAGTGCCACATCCGCACGATTTTTGAACATTTCCGGGGATGGTGATTCCACCACTTCCCTGGGAAGCCTGTTCCAATGCTTCTATTAGACTGAACAAGTGGGGAATAAAGCTAAGTTAGTTCACTGGGCTTAAATTCAGATATGGTGGTGCATCCTTTGATTGTTTAGGCTGCAAACCGAGCAGGGCATGATTAATCTCTTCCTGGAAGTGAGTTGAGTGTCTCTTACATGGAGGCCTTAGCCTCTGTCCATGCAGTCATGATTCTGCTAAAGTTGAATTATGATCTTGGTAATACATAAGCACAACTCATCCAAGGATTCCCACTGAAAACAGACCCATTCACCACCGAAATGTCACATTCATAAGACCTTTATTGGGAATAAATGCAGTGAAACTGTGCTGAACTTTTAGCTCCAAGAATTTTAGGTTAAAGCAATGCTAAGCTTTGGTTGAGAAAATATTTCTTGGGGGGTTTCTTATTCACCACGAGCATAGTTTCTTTCTTTCCCAGAGAAAGACACGGTCTCTCTAAAGGTATTGTCAGGAAAAGCCAACACTGTTCACTTGGCTGTTTAATCAAAGGTGTGTACTCGTGCTGGAGCTCCAACCTTTCTGAGCACAACTGCTGCTTCTGCCATGCACTGGGAGCTGCTGTGGGCATGATCCTGGTCACATCAGCCTTTTGTTACAGCACCAGACTGACAGAAAGGGTCCCCTCTCTCCCCAGTAAATAAACTTTGAACCATAGAATATATGAGAGGCAATAATGTGCTCTTAGACACCTCTGTGTCTTTATTTCCTGCCTTGTTGGGTCAGGGAAGGTATTTTGCTAACGCTGGGGGTGTATTTGACCCACTCACCTTCCCATGCTGTGGTGAAGGGCTGATCACTCAGCATTCAAGCCTCACCTGGGGAAGCAGGAAAAAAACCAGTTCCCAGCACTTCCACTAGTCAAGATACAAGATTTATTGACTGTCTCCTATCCTGACAATCATCCCTTCTGCCAGAACAGCTGAGACTATCTTTTCTTAGCCCCACTGACGCTGTTCCCAAGACCAGCTCACCTCATGCATGTGCAAAACAAACCAGATTTTTCTCTACTTTCATTGTGTTTTGTGTGTGTGTGTGCTTGTGACATCATTTAAATAAGCTTATCCTGCTCAGAAAGAAAAAAAAACATTCCTACCACAGTTTAGGTAAACCAAGCAATTATTCTGTTACTAAGTGTAATTAATGCCTAATGATTTGCTTTGATTAATAGGACAATCAGCATCTGCTCCTAGAAATAGGGATTAGTAACCCAAGCCATCCCTAGTATTAGAAGGTAGGGGGTCCTTTTGTACTAAAACCTATTTTTCCATCTTCATCTCAAAGCAGAAAGCCCTGTGCTATATTCTAAAAGTAGAATAAAGGGAAAAGTAGATTTTTGAAAGAATACAGGGAAAGCTTTATGATGTCCTCATGAGTTGGTGTTTTTGAGTGAAACCTTTGCCTCTCCATCCTTCAAGAAAGAAATTACTCTGATCTAATTCTCCAATAATTTTTACAGGCAAAATTACAGCCAAAACATTTAAGGTTTTGCATCTTCTAGGCACTAGAGGCACCTCCTGGGACAGCTAGCTGAACTAAATAAGAATCTCTCTTTGATATTTCTGTGTGGCTGACTACTGCTAAATATTCCCAGCCTAGGAAATAATAGAACGGTATTTTTTAGACGCAATACTAATTTTTCTAAATCCCCTGATTAGTTTATCTTTTCTTTTTTTTTTTTTTTTTCCCTGTATGGCTGAAGAATTACAACATACAATGCAGCCACAAGGCTAATCATTCTTTAGCATCTTCTATTGATCCTAGAGATAGAGCTGGAGTGGGGTTAGATCCAAACACTAATCCAATCGTATAACAGACATCCCCATATGGTTAGTCCCCAGCTTTGCCTTAAGCCAATCAATAATCACTTTGACAAAGAAAAATAAACTTGGGTTTTAATTTTTTTTCTTGTTGTTGTTGAAAGGTTGGATTTCGTTCATTTGGGCTCTGAATGCTGCACCTACCAAGGTGTTACAGAACTTCTCAGTCACCTCAGTGACCCCTCAAAAATAACCCTTGCAGTGGCTGGTAGATAACCAAGGAGATGGTCTCATTACTGGGATTAGTACAGAGCCAAGGAAAGAATTAACTTGAGCTACACATCTTGTTTCTAAAAGCCTCTAAAGGAGACTGAACACCTCGTAAATGAGTTGGGCTTTCGTTGTAATATGAACAAAAACGCCCCTGAAGAAGCACTGTCAGTAAGGGCCATTGGTCAGGGAAAGGGTGTGATGTGGGCTCACCTGGAGGCCTTTCCTCTCCTGTCTGGGGTTGAACATTACAAGACTGGAGAAAGGGTACCTGGTAGACACCTGGGAAGCACTTGGTTTATTCTGTTCATGGATGTTTTCACAGGAATGTTCATCTGCTGTGGCAAGTGCAGTGCTGAACGCAGTGAAGAGACACCACAAATGCCAGCATTTCACTTGGCTCTACTCTGTGAGTTTAGTTGGTTGAGGGCTGATTCCTGTGCTTGGTCTCAGGCCACACATGTCCCCTCTGTACCAGTTCCTCTGTGTCCAGAAACTGTATTTCCAATTCTCCTGCATAGGAATTCACGCTGCAGTTGCAGAGAGACTCCAGCAGGTCAGGAATGGGGAAGGATGGTGACTGATGATCAAACATTCACTGAAGGTTCAGTTTAATCCAGTGAATAATTCCCTGATACCAAAACCTGAATATCCACAATGAACTGCCTTTGACCAGACGGGAGCTGAAACAAAATCATTGCAACAAGCTTGAAAAAATAACATCAAATACCTGAACACACAAAGTAAGACATGTTGTGAGATTCCACACTTACCATGTGTTAATTAAATACACTGTACACTGAAAATTCTCTTCTCTTGACTTGATTTCCTCTTGGCTCGTATCTTTACTCAAAGGGACTATCCTATGTTATAAACCTGCATTATATTTCCAATTACCTTCATATCCTTGTCTATTGTGGCTTAGCCGTGCTTTTAAGATGTGCATTCCCCCCTGTTGCTTATCAAGGCCTGAGACTCAGGGGTTTATTTTGCCTTCTGGAAGCAAATCTCCCTTGTCTTCTTCTTTTTCCCTTATTAAGGCCCAGAGACATGATGACTTCAGCAGGACATTTACTCTCATATCCTCCATTAGAACCAAATTCTCCCTTCATGGTCTGTCTGCAATATTTTAAGACTAGTGGGTGAGTAACCAAATCCCAGTTTGAAGGATTACTCATCATAGTGTAAATTGTGGACACACCTGGGAACCTCCAGCAGGATGAATTGTGTGGCCAGGTCTGCTCATTATCAGCCTTCTTCACATGAGCTGCCTTACAATACACAGTCAGCTCTGAACTGAGTGGTGTGAAGAAACTCAAGCAGCTCAGGAAGAGTGGAACATCATTATTGTGACTGCACTAGACCAGACCATCTCCATCTCTATTTATTTTTTACCCACTGCCCATGCTCAGAAGTGATTTATCTGCCAGGGGATGTCACAATTGTTGGGGTATGTAACAACACATCAACATTTGAGGGACTTTAAAGCAGAGAATCTAAATGCCAGCAGGTACCAAGCACTGAAAATGCCAGAATTTATTGGTGAAAGCTATTTGTAAGCCAGAAAACACACTGCACACAAAGTAGGAACCCAGCAAAAATAACCTGCCTAAAAGCTGCTCAAAAATGCAGCTTCTGGGCAAAGTCTTTCCTGGTATGTGTTCTCCAGCTGGAGGATGGGGACTGTTTAGGTATATGTCCTCCAACAGGCCCCTGCATTCCTCATTGCACTGTGGTGCATCTTTTTACCTTTGCCTGTAATTAGAGCTGCTTTCAGATTGGTCCTGAGAGTTTGAAGTGGGTTTTTTTGTTGAGCAATGTCACCAGGAAGTACATTAATGGAGAGATACTAAAGGCATTAAAAGCTATGGAGTCCCACGTTTCAATGGGGAGATATTCTTGTGTATATTCCAGTGAAATCTTTGCAACATAAAAGCAGAGACAAAACATCTCCTGTGTTTTTTTTCCTCCCTTGAATTTCCTCTTTCACCAGCCTATTCCCTTTGCAGGTTGGTGAGTGGCTGCTGCTAAATATATGCATAAATAGTGAAAACCACTACATAATACACTGCATTGAAAAAGAGTCCTGCCAGGCTTCTAGGTCAAGGGAAGGAATATCTCTTTCTTTCCTAGTTAGCTTATTTTCCCATTTGTTTCCTTCTGCTTTATGAAAGAGCTGATGGGGAAGGTCTCCAGTTGATGGAGCTATTCAGAAAAAGACCTGACATTCTGAATCAAAATTCAAGCTGCCTCCAAACGTCGTGTCCCCTGTGCTACTAAACAATAATAAAATACAATTAAATTCATATTTACTCAGAAAACAGAAGGCATACAGGTATTTGATTCGAGAAAACCCAGATAATTGCCTTAGAAATGAAATATGTGACAAATGGGTGTGAAATGGATGATTTGGAGGATTTACAAGAAAAAAGGTAATGCTTAAGCCTGCAGGGGGAAGAGACTGAGAGCCAACAGATGTTTGCATTCTTATTCTATAGAGAAATGCACAGATACATGGGGAGAATGGTGTGGAAAGGGAACCCCACTGCACCAAAGTCCACCCCTGGCATGACGCGCAGTTTGGTGACAAGTGTCAGGCTCGGAGAGACTCCCAGCACAGCTCATGTGCCATCGTGACATGTCCCTGCCCACCTCTCTGCCATCAATAGCAATTTTAACACCTCCAGTGTGTTAAATTTGCACCCTCAGTGTGTTTAACACCTTTATTGCGTGTCAGTGAAAACTTGGGTGACATTGGGGAGAGTATTTCACCCTGTGCTGCGGGGAAAAGTTAAAAGTTGTAGCCCCAAAACAATGGCACAAATTCCTTCTTGACCCCAAGCCTGTCATCAGTTTTACCCTGGCTTTGTGATAAATCACCCACTTCTTGAGACGTTTCTTGGAATCAGCAGAAGCACCAACTTAACCTGCACGAACATCCATCCACATGTGGATGTTTCAGAAGAAGCTGGAGAAAAGCAACACCAAAACCGGCGATAAACAGTGAAAAGAAAATCCTCTCAAAGTATTTCAAATGGTCAAAATTAGTCTCAAAGAGTGTTCAAAACAGAGAAGCACCTTGGTTTCTTTTTGATTTGGATTTTGGCTTTGCTTATCCTGCTAGTCATGGGGATGTCATCCCAGAGGATAATGAAAGATCATAAAACCAAGCAGGTGATGAAGGTCTCTGTCTGTACTGTTTGTCACCCTTTAATGTGTCAGTAACCAGACAGTCACACTGCAGTTATCAGGAACTCTAAATGAGCTGGAACACCACGAGGGCTGGGAGAGAAGCATTAAGGTGAAGATCCACAGTCTACAAAAGCCTGTATGTGTCCCACACAAGTTCACTCAGTTTGCCACAAGCAGTGGCCTCGTGTCTTACTGATATAATGCATCTCCAAGCAGAATAATTCAGTAGTGGTGGCCACATCCAGGGGTAGAGCAGTTTGGAGATGATTCCTGGGCCCCACCTAACAGCATCCCTGAGACTGGAGCCCTGGAGTGGGATGAGCAGGGTTACTCAAAAGGGAATTATTGCCATGCACATGAGATCTCCAGACTGATGCTGAGAGGGGTGAACCCCAGAGCAGTGGCAGCTTGTGTGTGACTAGAGTGGATTCTGTAGATTGCTTCTCCAAAATGGTGATCACCTGGATTTCTACTGTTAAAATCCTTGTGTGAGGGTTTTGCCAAACACCCCAACCTGAAGGCTGTGTTCTGTTCTCAGGGATGTGCACATACAGCTCCCACCAACACCCATTCAAGCTGAATGCATCTGCCTGGTGCCTGACATAGGACATCCCAAGGTGACAGAGCACCACAGGAAGGTTCAGGTACCTTCAGAGGCTGGATAAGAAATGTTATTGAGCTAAAGAAAACATCAGCCAGCATCATCACAACTACCCACCACCCTTCACAAGAGAGCTGACTCCATCAGCTCTTGCCCCTGCCCTGCCTTCCCTGCCCCCCAGCTACAGGTTTATATAGACTCCAGTGATACACATCTTCAAAGCTTCCAGGGGCAAAACTTCCCTCTGTGGCCTTCATCACATCCCTCAGTCTCATATTCATAAGCACAGAATTCAATGTACAATCAACACCTACTCAGCAGCACAAAGATCATTCTTGACACCAGAGGAAAAGTTAATGTATGAAGAAATAAAAGAATATGTAACTGAGATTTTCCCAGAGCAGAAAGGAGTGGAGAAATCTGCCACTGCACATCATGCATCTCCCTAGCAGATCCATATTCATTATGCTTAAATGTATTCTGGTAGTTCTTATGTATTCCTTGTGGTTCCCAACAATTATATCTGATCTCTTTGTTAGGGACAGAAAATGTAGACTTAATAGGATGTCAACAGACAAGGAGTATAAAGTAATTGCCCATTACCCTATAAATGTGTTATAATCATTTGCCAGAGGGAGAAAAAGTCTAATTGAATGAAAACTCTTGATGGTTTCATTATGCTTCTATTAAAAGGCAGTCAACCCTCCTGATCCAAATACAAGGCTTGATGCTTCTTGCTTTTACATCCATAAAAAACTGGAGGCAAGTGAAACGTTACTGATGGATTTGCAGCAATGCAGAGCTGGGGTAAAAGAGCTCAGAGTGGGTCCTGAGCATTTCTGAGCCAGGATGAAATGGAAACATTTACCACGCATGTGGCTGAGGAAGAAAAATTCAATATAAATGACAGCAAGGCTGAATAAAATGCCAGAGCTGTTGCCAGCAATGGCAGGAATCAAAGGCTGTGTGTCTGGAGAAAGCAAAGGAAAGGGCTAAATTCTGCCTTTCAAATTGCACTGCTAAAACCCCAGGGTAATTATTTGCTTATTAGTTATTAAATTAAACTTCCTTTTCTCCATCCTCTCTGAGACCCAGTCAGAACAGAGTTGTTGAAATCCCTTTCTGCCTTTGCCAAGATCAACCCAGCCTTTTACAACCACTCACTAACTCACCTTTCTCTACTGCATGTTGTTCAAGCTCCTTGTCCTTGTCCCTGTGCCCTGCATAATCCCAGCTCTCCCCCACTTCTCCTGCCACCCCCCGCTCATCCTCCGTGCCCCCCACACCAACTTCTCTGCACCTTCCCCTCCTGCCACTCTTCACAGCTCTCCCGAGGTGCTTCACAAAGTCATCCCCTCGCTGACTTCCAGCACTTTTTGAAGACCCTTTTCTTCCGTGACCTTAAATAAACGCAACCCCTGGTGCCTCCATCCACTTACCCCGTGACAACAGGGGCTGTCGCTCCTCCTCTGCATCACCCTCTCCAAACCTGTAACTTCAGTGCTGGTTCTGCTTCCCCAGCCCATCCATCTCAGTGGCTGCTCTGAAGTGGGTTTTGAGCTCCATGGGACAGGACAAGTGACCGGCAGTGGGGTCCCCCCTGTGCTGTGAGGAACAGCACAGGGATTTGGGTGCCTCTGACTCCAGCTGTGGCTCCTGCAGCAGTGAATGATCTGTGAAAGGCAGTGGGGCTGGGAAAGGGTGAAGGGTTGCTGTGATTTGGGATGCAGGAAGAAATTGTTTATGTAAGGGTTGTGAGGCACCGGTTGCCCAGAGAAACTGTGAATGACCCATCCCTGGACATGTTCAAGTCCAGGCTGGACGGGGCTTGGAGCAACCTGTTCTAGTGGAAGGTGTCCCTGCCTATGGCAGGGAGGGGAATAAAACAGTCTTTGAGGTCCCTTCCAGCTTAAACCATCCCGTGATTCCATGGTTCTATGTTCTTGGATCAGCCTGGGATGGTTGCTGGTCCCCTGCCTGCAGCTGGAAGCCCTTGATGTCTCATCAGCTGCCCACAGACCTCTATGGGACAGGATCTGTGCCTGGAGAGTCCTGGACACAGAAGAGTTTTGGGATGTGGATTATAAGGTCAGATAGAACACACTCCCCTAAGCTAAGCCGTCTCAGCAAAAACACTTCTAGCTTGTTTTGATTGATAAATGTCTTTTTTCCAGCAACAGCAAGCACCAATACACAATGCCTTTTAGAGTCTGACTTTTCTTAATTGCCCTCTGTGGGTCTCAGAAGCATCACACACGACTCCCTGAGGACCTGCAGACCACCTTTGGGAACGTGTTTACCACTCACTCGTTGGCCTCCTCCGATCAAGCAAATTACTGAAGCTGCCTGAGCAGAGGTATCTGTGGGAGCTGAGGGCCTCCCTCGGCAGCGAGGATGTGCTCTGGAGGTAGCAATGAGCAGAGATCTCCTCTGCAAGGGGAGTTTAAAGTGGTTATAAAGCCAGACAGCTGCTTCTCATGCTCCCTTGCACACATGCAAGATACCGTGTAAGTTATAAGACAACAAAAAGAAATCTCACTGGCCATTATATTTGTTGCACGGATGATGCTCTAACTAGGATCATCACCCAAAATAGAAAGCAGATGTCTATATGCTCAGCAGTACATTTGGCCCCTGGCTTTCTAGCTGTGTATCTGCCTACCCAGCCAGTCTGTTGCATACTGAGTCTTCTGCAGACTGGGAATGAAGCAAAGTCTGCCTCCCCTCTTCCTCTCTGCCAGTCTGGTTCTCTCCTTAGCAGACTTCCATGCTCCCAGTGTGAATTTGTGCCATTATCACCATCGTTTTCAAAGCTCATGTTCAAGGCTTAGCACAATAAACACCTGAGTTGTTTATGTAAAGAAAGGACTCAGCAGTGAAGCTGGTCTTTGGGCACGTTCAACCCCTCACTGTCGCTTTATTGAGGAAAATATCCTGCCTTTTCATTGGATTTGTTTTTGAGGGAACCACACTGTGTTTTTCCAACCCTCTGAACTCACCAGCTGTTTTCAATCACGTTTGACAGTCAATTTCCTGACAGTTTTGATGAGAAGGAATAGAAGAGAGAGGCAGGTTAGTCCCTCACTGAAGGAAGGAGAGGCAGGACACAGCTGTTATCCCATGTCCAGATGTGAGCGTTTGGCCAGGAAGCACCACCGCCCCCCTCAGAGCGGGAAGGCAGCTGGGGCACTGCAGTGGGCAGAAATCTGTGGGACAAAGAGCACATAACATCCCATAACACTGCAACTGAGGCATCACTACTTCATGTTGCAGTGTCACTTCGTTACTCTGGTTTACACTTTTATCTGCATTTAATTGGCTCGTGCATTTGCATGAGCAAACCATTGCATAGTTCTGTAATCGTGAATCACAGAATCATTCAGGTTGGAAAAGCCCTCTGAGATCACTGAGTCCAGCCATTCCCCCAGCACTGCCAAGCCCCCACTAAACCATAACCCCAAGTGCCACATTCACACACCTTCTAAATATCTCCAGGTGACTTCAACACTGCCCTGTTCCAGGGCTTGACAACCCCTTCAGTGAAGAAATTTTCCCTAATATCCCATCTAAACCTCCCCTGGCACGATTTGAGGCCATTTCCTCTTGTCCTATCACTTGTTACCTGGGAGAAGAAACCACCTTCCATCTCACTGCAACCTCTTTTCAGGGTTGTAGGGAGCAACTAACTGAATATTTGAGTTACTTTTCTGTCTCTTTTTGGTCGGGGCACAGACACAGTTTTGTCCTGCCTCCTTGGAGAGGGTTATCTGTGAATCTCCTTGGATGGGCTCAATGACTCCTCTGTTTGAAAGCTGCTGGCTTGTGCTTGCTGGTGCAAAGGTGTCTGGTACCTCTTGTAGGGTTTTACTTTCATTGACGCCAATCTCCTGAACTCATAATAAGACGATATTTTGAAGTATTTGCTTTCAAAATATTCACTGAGAAACGACTCTCTCATCACAGATCGGTGTTGGGAGTCGTGTCCTCCTTGATTTCAGTTTTGTTGTGCGCCGTGGTCAGGCTCTGAAAGGAAAACTGCTGCTGGAGCTGTGTTTGCAAGGGGGAATGTTTCCCTTCAGGTAGAGCCTGGTCCAAAGCTACCTGGAATTAATGGCATTTTTTCCCCTGAGGTTTCCAAACACTGTGAGTTAAATCTAACTGTGATGAGCTGGTTTATAAACAAAAGGAATCTTCTCTATTCTTAGACTACCTTTCCCTGAGCAGACTATTGGAAATAAATGAACAGATCCTTGTGCATAGCAATGGGATTATTATTATCTCTGCTGTTTTATATAAATATAGATACTCTCAGTTCAGGAAAGCCCAGAGGAAGAAATGTAGCTAAAATGCTGCACTGTGAGCTGCTCCCTGTGCTATCAGACATGGAGCTGCTTTATTTTACAGTATTTGGAGTAAAAATCACACGGAATGAGGTGATGAACAAAACCTGGTGTAAAAGATAAACAGGGATCACTAAACCCATGTTGTTTATATATCACTGGCTTTTAACATTACAAAACCACGTCCATTCTAAAGTACCAGAACTGTTTTATCACTTTTGGCCTGTTTTACAAAACTCACTGGTTTTGAAATTTTCTTTTGGTTTAATACAGCCAAGCAAGGGATATAAAGATGTCAGTAGAAATTAGAAGCGATTCTGCTGAAATATTTAAACAAAATTTTCAGCTTGGAGGTGGAAAAATAGGATCTCTGTATTTTTCTTCAGAAAATCTGACTTTGAGAATTGAACCACTGTATTTCCTGGTCTTGCAAATGCCCTTCAAATGCGTAGTTATGTTGTGACTTCAAAAGCATCCTGTATTTTAAATATGTTTCTCCTGCTGCCTTGAAATTGCAGTTGTTCTGAGAGGAGAAAATCCAATTCTGTTTTGGAGACACGTCAAACTATAGATTTAGGAGACTAATTTTAGGCACCCAGGCTTGAAGTTTTGAGAGATGGGATTACATTGGCAGAAACAACAGCAAAGCCCCAAATCTGGGGAAAATAACAAAGCAGAAATATCTTCTGAAGGAAGGACAATCCAACTCCTACAAAACCTGCTAAGGATTACTGTAAAGCAATAATTAATGACCATTTCTGCTGAGTCTCTAACTGATGCAGGGGGAATATTGATATAATCCTATTAGTGTGTTGCTCTCATTAATGTACTTATGTCAATTAGCTGAGCATTTTAGCAGAAAGGTGAATTTATGATTTTATTTTCTCCATCCAACATAGATTTCCAGTGCAAAAATCAATTTTGAACAATCACCAAAGATCAAGGTCCATTAATGAATCTTATCTGACACTAATGTTGTCTAATTACATTAAAATGTCACAACTAATTTAATGGCAGCAAAGCTCCCTGCTCCACAAACAAACACAAGTTTGGCTACATTTCTAAAGAATTTAATGTTTGAACGAAAAATAATGAATGGAAATTCCAGTTTTGATAATTTTATGCATTTCTGTCATTCTTAAGTGTTTTGAAATAAAGAGTAAGAAAAACCTGGTCTCAACAGAACATTCCAGGCTCTGAGGAGACCTTAGAGCACCTTCCAGTACCTAAAGGGGCTCCAGTAGATCTGGAGAAGGACTTTTGACAAGGGCATGGAGTGACAGGACAAGGGGGAAATGGCTTTAAACTGACAGAGGGCAGGTTTGGATTAGAAATGATGAAGAAATCCTTGACTGTGAGGGTGGTGAGGTGCTGGACCAGGTTGCCCAGAGAAGCTGTGGGTGCTCCATCCCTGGAAGTGTTCAGGGCCAGGCTGGATAGGACTTTGAGCAACCTGGTTGCTCAAAAAGAGATTGCAGAGAAGATGCAGTGAGGGCTTTAATCACTCCGACATCAGCCTTGAAAATGAGTTAAAATAAGACACCGAACCAACAACTCCTCACATGACTGAGAAATGGGGCAAAGAGAGTAGATCTTCACCTAATTCCCACTGGGTTTTTTTCCTTCAACAAAACAAAACAGCAGACTCTTTCACAGTTCCCAGAGCTGGAGCCTCAGTAAGAGATTATGAGAGATGCAGCCAGTGACTAAGTTCGGATACAAAAGCGTTTCTGATTGGTTTCCTGCAAGATGAAATTCTGTTATAAAACCTGCTACTCATTTTCCATTGAAAGAGTAATTTGGGAAACTGTCTCTCTTTGTGCTCTAACTAGGCAGCAGATGGCTCCAGATATGTTTTACTTGGTCCTATTGATTTCACTGCAGGATTTAATTTTAGCTCTCAGCAGACCAGATTGAAATATGTGAGATGCTTTATAGGCTTCTGAAATGACAGAAACCTGCCCCGAAGAAGCTACAGCATCACCAGGAGCATTTCTTTCCCTTGGGTCATGCACTTCCTTCCCACCATCTCCAGTAGCATCGTTTGGGTCCAGGGAATGTTGTTTGCAAACCCAGTCCAAAACACAGACAATGAAGAGACAAAGGAGAAACAAGTGACTCTGAGGAAAAGAGGTGTGATGTGGTGGGGTTTTTTTTTGAAAACCTATCCCCAGTGTGTGCTTAATAAATAATTAATTGCTGTTATTTCCAAGCTCAGACCCATTTTCACACAAATGCACTTTTAACTCCAGTGATAAAAAAAAAAGAAAAAGGAAGGGATGCTTTTTTGTTGATTCTTCCTCAGTGCAGCCCTGAAGCAATAAACCAAATTGACTGCTAAATTTAGACAAGAATACAGTCTGGCCGAGTCATCTCAGAGTCCATAAATTTATTAATAAGTGAGATCAAGACGAGTCAGGAGAGAATCCTTGAGTTGCAGAGCTGCTGCTTCTTTTACTGGGTCAAGGATAGTTTGGGATACGAAGTAGATATTGTACTCTCCAATTTACATGTCTAAGTCTAGATTTATTCTCTTAACTGTGAAAAAACTGCACTGAGGAAGAGCAACTGAGTGGACAGCCCTGAGTAGACTTCCCATGCTGAGGGGCTGCTTGTTCCAGATCTACAACTCCACACTTTTCCCTCTACCCTGAGGATTCCTGCCTTTTCCAATGGTGTGTGGGTAACATCCTCTTTTATAAGTAATATTTCCTTTGTGTTCCCTAGCAAAGGAGTTCCTGGGAGTGTATTTGAATCCTTTGCTGACACCTGCATTTTTGTGCAGAGCAGGTGTGATGACTGATGCTCAGTCGTGTTCCCCACACAGTTCCCAACTTTTTTATCTCAGACGTGGTATGGGGGTATTTTGCATGTTTTTCTGGGTAAGAAAACAAATCCATAGCAAGGAAAAATGATCTGTCTCCAGTACTGCATAAATATATAACCCAGCAGAAGAGCCACTGTATGGCACGGAGGGAAAAGAGAGAGGTGGGATATGAATAGGGAATTTATTCCCTTCACCACAGAAGGGAACTGAATCTCATCTTCCCTGGGGAGGAGAGCAGGAAGCAGGTGTCACCTTGAAGTAGTAAATGGCATAGTCTGTCCTACTACTCTTCATGATGTCCTTGCACTTCACAGGCACGGCATGGCATGGCAAGAATCTTCCTGAAGAAGCCTGAAAGTTTCTCCAGGCACTAGACACTAGACTTGGCCTTGAGAGATGTCTTCCATCTCTCTCATGATCTTTCTGCCCCCTACAATGCACTGCTCCTGCAATGGCAACACAGGTACAGCCAGCAGGGTCATAGATTTTATCACAGTTTTATGTGTAATGCTTGGGACAACAACCCCATGTGGGACAAACTTTATGTCCAGAGGCTGGTCAGTGTCAGATGAGGGACAAAGGCATTTGGTTGTTGTCTCCTCCTCCTGTCCATGATGTTTCCTGCTCTCCCACTATCTCCTTTCATTTTCTCTTCTCCCTCTCATGCCAAGGGATTGGTGCCTGCAAAGGGCTCAGCTTTGCAGAGACAGATTCTGGTGATGGCTGCGTCTGTAACAAGGAGTGCATTAAAAACTAAGAAAGCTAAGAGGAAGATTGGAAGCCAAGGATGTGAGGGGGGAAAGGCTTCAGATGAGAATGGAGGTTGTCTATATTACCTCTCCAGACTGGAGAGCCTGTTTTCCTGCAGTAATGCACTCCTGCAGGAGTTGGTAAAGGCAAACGTGAATGGGTTGTGTGATGCTGCTGTTGCTTTCTCTGGTGTTAGAGCTTGCACTCAAGAAAATTACAGCCTTTTATTTACTTCACAGGAACATCCCACTTTCATCTACTTTGCCATAACACCTGTGTGTCCATCACTTTTGGAGCTGGGGAGAGAAAGGCAAGAACTTGCTTTTGTGCTCAGAGCACCAGCCCGATGCTGTGGTGGTGCCGTGACCCTGTCACTGACAGACTGTAATTTAACTACCAATTTTTCAATATCAAACAATGACTGTGAAGATTTCAACTCAGACTAATGCAACCACTTGAATTCATAGCCAGGCCTCCAAGCAGCAGCACGAGTCCGACTCTCCTTCTCCAGGTGGCTTCAAAGAGACTCTTTAGCTGAGTAAAGGGAGCAGGACTTGACCCCCAACACAACACGAAAGGATTGGTGTTTGCTTCTATTTGGCAAAAATTCCCTGCAAAATGTGTCAGCACCAATGTGGGTGACACACCACTGTGTGAAGACATTGGGACACACTGAACAGCACTGTAACAAAACCCTGTTACCACCACACACTGCAGCTGAGAGCCAACCTTTCAGATCCTGCAGCCCCAGATTTGTACTCCTGCCCCAGCACACTGGACCTCACACCAAGCCTGAGGGATAAGGTCTTTATCTCATTTTTCGGGCTTCAAGAAGCAAATAAGAGTGTGACTAGATTTATGCCCAGTTTGGGATGGAAAGCCTCCTTTGAACAGGTGGATCATTTATGGGTGTTTGGCACTTCTTGATCAGCCCCTGCAGTTCTCCCCTGCTGCATCTCAAGGCCTGGATGCCAACACAGCCCCACGCTCATGTCTTCTCACTGCTTGCCCACTCTTTGTCCTCCCTATCACTGCCTGTGCTGCTCCTCCACACATTACCTTCTTTTCCTCTCCTCTATTGTGAAGCAGGGTTTCCTCAGGTGGGATTTTGCCCTTGGCTAACTGGAAGAAGAAACACCACCACAATTATGGACAAAAGGGACTCCACTCACATTCCCAGACTACAGAGCTGAAGTCAAAGCTCACTTAATCAGAAAACCATAGAATGATTTTGTTGGAAGGGACCTTAGAGATCATCTAGTTCCAACAGGAGGGCTGGAACTAGATGATCTAAATGGATCCTCTAGATGGATGGTTGGATCTACCTGATCCCTGCCAGATTATCCCTGCAACTTTCCACTAGACCAGGTTGCTCCAAGCCCCATCCAAGCTGGTCTTGAATGCTTCCAGGGATGGGGCAGCCACAGCTTCCCTGGGCAACCTGTGCCAGGGCCTCACCACCCTCACAGCCAAGAATTTCTTCCTTATATCCAATCTAACCCTGCCCTCTGTCAGTTTAAAGCCATCCCCCCTTGTCCTATCACTCCATGCCCTTTTTAAAACCGTCTTCCTCATGGACATTAATTGGGTAGTGCTCATTAAGCCACCTGCTCCCAGTGACTGAGGCTGCCCTCAGTGACCTGTTCCACAGAAACTGATAGAGACTGATATAATTTACAGCTCCTGGTGTCAGTGATACCTTTTGCACTGGTGAGGAAAGAGTTTCTGTGCAGAAACAGCTACTGAACAGTCTTAGGGATTTTTTTTCCCTTTCCTTTAAATTGCTCAAGTCCAGTGCTCTACTGAGCAAGGAGGGGACAGTCCCCCAGAAGCAACAACTGCCACCTATTTTCACCAGGAGCACTTCTCCCATCTGCTTGGCTATTCTTCTCAAATTGCTGTCTAATTTTCAGCATAAAGAGTGTCTAAGGTACACGCTTCCCATGATCGCAGCTTTATTACCAACCTGCCAGAAGAAAAAAGAGCTTTTGTTGTTTTAATTCCTTGGAACTTCTGAATTCAGCTTCCCCAAAAAGACACGCACATAAAATGAAGGAAAAAAAGTGCTATTCTAAAGAGTGCCCAGAATAAGCCTTGGCACACATCTTGTCATAATTTTTTAAAATAAAAACCCAAGAAAATAATCACATTCCTGCAATTAGGACAATCATCAAATACCCTGTATTTTGGACTTGCTGTTGGAATAAAAACTAAAATTAAAATAAATGTATTTCTAGAGTGTAAACCAGGGATGTAATTCTCAGACACAGATCCTTCCTCGGAACAACACAGAGCTTCACAAATAAGACTAATGGTTGATGAGCAACTGAAAAATAAGGATAAAAATAGGAGCAAAAATAAGCAGGGTAAACACTGCTGTTTGGTTGACTTCTGCCACTACAAATCTAGGCCAGATGCAGCCCTGGATTTCCAGTCACTGAAGAAAGAGCCTCATATAAAGAAAATCTATTTTGCAAAATGCACAAGCGAAAGAGCTTGGAAGGTCACCAAACCTAAACAGTTAAAAGCAATCGCGTTTCAATTAAGTTGAATTGAAACAAACAGGCTTTAGAGAGGATGGTAAACACAGAAATGTTTCACTGAGCATTAAGTTGAACAAAGAGCACATATCTTCTGAAATGCCTTTTAAGGGCCATCTCATCCCAGCGCCGACAGGAGACATTGTGCCGCCCAAACCTCCCAACTTCTCCCCACCAAGCGGAGCACAAAAAATCAAATAGTTTTATCCTCTCCATCCGAGGTTAAATAACAGCGAGAGAACTATGTGAAGCAAAAGGGAGAGAAATGGTTGCACGGTATTAAGGGAGTTAATTATAGATGCAGATTAAAAGGCAAGACTGAGTGGTGGAAGAAAAGGGAAGAGTAACCTCCGGCGCAGAGATAGTGACATGCAGCAGTTGTCAGTCACCTAGCAACAAGTTTCCTATCCCTGCTGTGCTCTTTAATTCAGCAAATCTGCTCAGGATGTTGGGCTGTTCTCCTGACAAAACGCATTATGTAGCAGACTAAAGGATACAAAAATCCACTGTACACAACACTCTGCTCCCTATTGACCACTGATCCTTTCTCTCAACCCACAAAAGAGCCTTGCATAATGCTCTGAAAGGAGAAAAGTCTCAACAGAGAAAACATTTGCTTGTAATTGAGATTGACTACATAACGAAAATGATGTTCTTTTTTAAATTCAGCTTGTTGAGGCCACGCTTTTTGTCTCCTGGCTCTCAAAACCCATCCCTGCTGGGAAAAGGGGCAAACATTGTACAAACTCAAACCTGTGGGTTTTTTCCCTTCTTTTCACTGGGAGCACACACGCGCATGCATGCACGCACATGCATTTTGTGGCTAAATGGGCAAGACGGGCTCCTGAAGACTTAAACAAGTTTGAAAAAAAGGCAAGACAAATAAGAAAATCCCGGAGTGTTTCTGTGTTGGAGGGAAGCTGCCTTCTCCTGAAGGGAGGTTGGGGTGTGGAGGGCGGAAAATATTTTATAATTATTTGGCTAACTAAGAAGTACTGTTGTCTGAGAAAAGGAGTTGTTTTATTACCAAATCCATGCAATAAGTTATAAGCAAGCTCAAGTATCACAGGATCACAGAATGGTCTGGGTTGGAAGAGACTTTAAAGATCACCTTGTTCCAACCTCCCTACAATGGGCAGGGATGTCACCCACTAGATCAGATTGCTCCAGGCCCCATCCAACCCAGCCTGGAACAATCCCTGGAATGGGGCATCCACAGCTTCTCTGGGCAACTCTGTCCAATGCCTCACCACCCTCACAGGCAAGACTTTCTTCCTGGTATCTAGTCTAAACCTATTCTGATCCCCAGAGTGCACCCCCAGACACACACATCCCTACCTCTGCCCTGAAGTCAGCACTGTGCTCTGACATAATGATTATCTAAATATGAAGAATAAACAATGGGGTGAATGTTAAAAGACCTAAATTCTCACACTGTGGTCCGTGTCAGAAGTTTGGGTGAGTGCTTCTCACAGAGTCACTGCTGCCACCATGGGGAGGGCTGAGGCTGCTGACCAGGAGTGCTGACTGTCTTCCTAAGACTTATTGTTTGGTCTCAAGTCCACAAGGTAGTAGAAGGAGAGAAGGTAATGCAGAGAAACTACAGCCCCACCCAGCTCAGGCAAAAGCCCACAGCAAACTCAGAAGAAGGAAAGAAGCCCTATGAAAAGGAGTTTGAGCCCAGGTGACACGGTCAACTCTTTGGGATGGAAGTGGTTTGTTTGCCCCGTTTGTAGAGCAGTGAAGGATCAGCATCCTGGCAGCTCCACAAGTGCAGATAATGCCAATAACTCATGACAAGCTTTTCCATCGGCATCAACCAGTTAACTTTGCAACTGTGCAGCTCCAGGTAAACCAGAGGTAATGGCCGAAATTATCTGGAGTTCCTTGTGGAGAAAGACTAATGAGGCATGTTGGTGTGGGTCACATCCTTACATCCAACACTGAGACTGCAGAGGAGAGGGGTCTGATCCCAGTGAGTCCCAGAACACAGCACATATAGGGAACATCAGGAAAACCCAGCTGCCCTGGATAGCAAAGCAGGCTGCACTGACAGAAGACCCATCACTTCACTGACTAAAGCACTGGTGGTGCAGGGGGAACAGCACTTTCCTTCCTGGATGTCAGAACCACCTTCTCATAGAATCACAGAATGGTTTGGGTTGGAAGGGGCCTTTACAGGCCATCTTGTTCCAACCTCCCTGCCATAGGCAGGGACACCTTCCACTAGACCAGGCTGCTCAAAGCTACATCCAACCTGGCCTTGAACACTTCCAGGAGTGGGGCAGCCACAGCTTTTCCGGGCAACGTGTGCCAATGTTTTACTACCCTCATTGCAAAAACCTCTTCCTTATATTTAATTTCAGATGATCCTCTTTCTGGTTAAAACCATCACCTCTTGTTCTATCATGACAGGTCCTGCTAAAAATTTGTCCCCATCTTATGCTCCACAGTGTTAAAAAAACAGACATGTGCCTGTGCACAAGGAAATGCAGCAGAGGGTTTTCTCTCCCAAAAAGCTACATGAAACACTGAAAAAACACCTTGGGGCCCCAAATAAGAGAAGATGGGAAAGGTGATTGTATGATTTCTAATATGATGCTCACAGAACAACATCACTCAGGGACTATGACAGGCCAGGGCTTGTCATACCAGGCTGCTCTGAGCCACAGAAAGTTGGGGGAAAAACTTGTCAGTGGACATATCTCAGCTGGTAACTTACACCCAGATTTTGGGGTGCATTTTTGTGCTCAGTATGGCAGAGCCAGTGGCAAACAGTGTGGGTTTTCCTTTGGGAACACCTCACAGAATAAGGATAATAGTGGAATAAAGCTTTGCTAATAAGAAATGGATAATGATGAGTTTATTCTCTGAAATGTGTTTAACAATTTCTCTTCCATACCAACACTTTTGCCAGTCTTTTGCATTGTTTTGTTTTGTAACAAATAACAAGCTGTGTTCTTTATTTCTTTTATTTTAGTAGCTATGGCTCTGAAGATCAGGAGGGTTAGTGTAAGCCATAATATAACAAGAATAAAACACAGTCTGATAAAATTATGGGCCATTCACTTAAGACTTGGACTTGATGATCCTTGTGGGTCCCTTCCAACTCAGAATATTCTGTGATTTTGTGAAAATTAAAAGATTGGGAAGGGTTGACATGAGTGTGTTGTGCACCCACAACCTAGAAAAAACCAGACTTTTATTTTTAAAGGTTTCCCCCCTAAAAAGGTTTGTTTGTTTGAAAACAATAAAGTAATTTACAATTTTTCCTCCCCTTCTTAAACAAAACCAAAAATTATTTTAAATCGGAAAATAAAAATTGTACAAAAATTTTGAAGATGATTTCAAATACGAACTTAAGGGACAGCTTCAGAAGCTGGGAATGATCAGGAGGTAATGTGCAGCAGTAGTAAAGAGAGTTATGTGAACTCCCCCAAAGAGATGCTAAAACCCAGAAATAATAGAAGGTTTAGAGGAATGCAATGGGGGGGGGGGAAGGAGAAGATGTGAATAATTGTTGTGTGGGTGAAACACATCTTGTTTTCTCCAGAAACAGTGTAGTGTTGGTTACTATAGAATTTAAGACCCTCTGTCACTCAAAGAGTGCCAACAGATTTCTTAGGACTGACAAAGAAAATACTCTGTGAAGGAGTCGGTTCGATCATAGAATATGCAGGAGTAAAAACTCCTGAAAGAAAAGAAAAAAAAAAAAGCCAAGAAGTAACTCCCAGTACTATTTAATAAAAAGAACATTAAAAAAAAATATTTACACCCGTTTCTGGAGCTTTGTAAGTATGGTTTGCAGGGATATTTGTTTAAATTTACCAACAATAACAAGTGGTCTAAATCCTGCCCTGGCTTAGCCCTGGCTAGTCCCTGCACACGAGCTATGAAGGGGACCTTCTCTCCTAAAAGCAGAATTTCTTCTAAGCAGAATGTTAATTTTCAGGTATAGCTTTTGGGAAAGTTTTCTCTCAGAAAAGCTAAAATTAAAGCAGACACCGGGGTCAGCCCGGAATAGTTGGATCACGTCCCACCAAAAATAGGAATCGCGAGGGATTCTCCTGTTGATATTTTAAACTTTTGTTCATGCGAGTTTTAATCAATTAAAATGCATTATCTACCCTCTTAACTTTCTCAGAGAGGATTATTTGACATTTACTATTCACCAGTTTTGCTGAAAAGGTTAATAGTTCACGGGCTGAAGTTAGAAGTAAACAGAATTGATCATTCCTAATGCCTTGGCTGAAACGGAGGGGCTTTGTGTTGACAGGCTGGGAGATGTAATGAGCCTCTAGTACATTCTTAGGGCTTGTTTCATTTGCTCTGTGAATGGGGAAAGTAAAATTATAGTCTATAGGTGTTTTCCATGGCCCTTTCATAAGCAGGCCTCCTGACACCAATTAAAGAGATTATGTCATCAACTGAAAAGAAAGCTATAACCTTGTATGTTAATGCCGTGATTACTTAAGACAGGGTCACTGGACCCAATAGAACAGGGAATGACCTTGGTGAAATTAACTTCGGAGCTCAATTCCTAATTAACTGTTTTCAATGAAAGAATGTGTGATTTCAGGCTATTGGTTAAAATATTCACTTTTTTCTGTACACGGACTTTGCCACCAGAAGTTAGTCTCCAGCAGCATAAAAAAAACCAAACCAACCGGGAATAAGATTAGGAAATGGCAAACAGCATTTTAAGAGCTTTATGAAAGCAGATATTGTCCCCTGGATATTTTGCCTGAAAAACCTTATTCTTTTGAGTCTTCTTTGCCCACAGTGTAAAAATCCTCGGGATGAAATGGCACACATTTGAGCACACATCCAGGACAGACGAAATGGAAAAGAAATGTGTTGAAAATACAACTCTACTAGAAAGTAGCTATGTATAAAATATAAGCATATATTTATAAATATTGTAAAATTACCATTTTTAAAAAGGAATTTCAGCATATACAAAAATCTGGCTGGGGAAGCTGCATTTTGCAGCATTGGAGGAATGTAGAAAGAAGACAGGGAAGGATTTTTAAGCAGCTGTGTCTCAGGTAAGGGTAGTAGTTATTTTCCAAAAGGACTGTAGATTATCAGAGCACTCCTTGAGTTTGTCTGAGCTGAGCACAGATGTGGTAGTGAAAAAAGTCATTTTAACCTGTCAGCCTTTTTCTATTTTCTTAAGTAACTTTTTTAGGTGTAGTCCAGGTCACATTCAGACTGGGCGTGCAAGTCCTGAGGGTGTTGCTAATCCAACACTCCAGCAAACAGCAAATTCCCCTTCAAAAGTGTTAAAAAGTTAATGGCAACTTCCTTCCACATGTAGAAAACCTTCAGACCTGAGCTACCCCTATGAACAGGTTCCACTCCCATAGGGCTGGATTTCATGGAATGATACAATGGTTTGGGTTGGAAGGGACTCTTGAAGGTCCAAACCCCATCCTAAACTGTGAGGGTTTACAGGGTTAAATGTGGGTTTTTCACAGGGTAAAATGTTTTACAGGTTTAAATATTATGTCTGTGCCAGCTCTGAGCAGCGTTTCTTCCTCTGAGGGCTGTGAGCAAGGCAAGCATGGTGGCTCTCCAGGGTGTTACACTGTCCCCAGCACAGGACAAGCCGTGGGGCTCTGGATCTGCTTCTGCTGCAGAATTCGGAGATGGAGCCAAGTTCCCTCTGTGATGGGGTGAACATCAAAGTAGGTCAAGAAGGGGAAGCAGGTACCTATCCCATCTGCCCACATCTAACTCTGAAGAAGAAGTGACTAGACAAAATGCCCCAGGGAAAGCCCAGGGTACCTGGTGCTCAGAGACAGCAAAGGTATCCGTGTGCCACGGGCAAAACCCCAAAGGGAGCCTGTAGCAAAGCCAAGGATGAGCCAGCTTCCTGGAACTCCATCTCTGTTCACAATCCACATCTGTGCCAACCATAAAGCACTGCTGGTTGACCACTGAGCCAGCTGCTCCTCTCCTCACGTGCAACGAAAATCTGCCTGGGCTTGGACACAGACATTCACTGTTCATGGGAACACTCTGAAACACCAGAGCGCAGAGAAGTCTTCCCACAGTCACCAGGTAGGTACAGCAGCGTGTTCCAATGGGGATCCTGCTCCAGGGGACAGCTAAAGGGATTGCCACTGGGAATTAAACTGGTGAGATCTGTCAAACACTGCTGATACCTTCCTGGAGACACGGCATGCGGATGGTACGGCATCAGTTAAACACCAAGATCTGTGAACCTGTGACCGTGTATTACATGTGACACAAAACACGCAATTCACTTCAAATCCAACCAAATGTGGGCAGCTGCTTTCCCTAAGAATCAAGAAAACAAAATCTCCTTTGACTTCCTGGTTTTATTTTTATTCCAGGGCTAAAACATCCCTCTTAGGCAGGGTAAGAATGTAATCAAACAAGCCCCAGGGCTGGATATCACCAACCTCCCAGAGCACACTTTGCATAACCACCTTTCATGCTTCAGCCCCTGGCAAATAAATGGCAAAGGAGCAGTTTGTAAATTTGCTGAAAGGTGCAATTAAAAGTGATAGGGACATTCTGCCGGCTGAAAGTCGCGTATTCTTTACTTCTTGTTTGTGGAGGAGGGAAAAGAAAAGGAAAAGGAAAGATTTCTCCCTTCCCTGTGGACCACCCATGGAACTTTTTTGTCCCCTAATTCTGACGCCAGGAAGAAAAGAGATACTTGCTGCTCACAGCCATGCCTCGAGTTCTCATGCACATTCCTCCCCATACAGTAAGTTAATTGCAGTAATGTGTTGACTGAGTAAAAACAGGTGTTGCCACACCTGCATGTTTTAAAGCTGAATTTCATCAGGAATCTGCATTTTCAGAGGGTTGTAACGTGGTTTGTGCAGAGGTGTTACTGAAGGGGTTGGAGCTGCACAGAACCACTAAATTGGGAAGGTTCACATCTTATGCTATGAAATCTTGCAAATTATTGACAACCAGAGCTAAGCCTGGACATTGCCAGGAATTTGGCATGGGAGTGATTTTCATAGTGGCAGTGGAGCCAGTGTGTGTGATTCCCCTTTTGGCCCATGCTTTAGCCTCTGCCTGGACCTGACAATGATGCTCAGCACTTTAAGGATGCAGCTCCTTATATAAGGCCCCTGAGTCCGGGGATCAAAGCCAGCAGGCTCTGTGCCACCACCTTCACTGAAGAGCCAGGTCAGAGTGAATGAGGCAGCTTTTAGAGAATAAATATTATAATTGCAAAGAACATGACAGCAACAACACCAAGGCTGGAAAGCCTCCTGGCACTGAGGATTTTCTAGGAACAGGGAGCAGCTTACAGGCTACGAGGGCTGAAGTGGAAGATCTGCTTACTCACATGAGTAAGGGCTACTAGCAGTAGGAGGGATTGCAAGATTAAGCTCTTAAGGAATGAAGTGCTAATGGGCCTGACGGTGAAGTGGCTCTGCAGTTGCTTACACAGTTGAGGAGATGGCCCATGACATAACACACTCAGCCATGCAAGCTTCATGTGTACGTGTCCATGTCATAATAACCAGCAGCTTGCTAAGTGCACATAATCCCTCCCACCAGAGACATGAGAGTTACCTCCTTGTAAAAAGCACGTTTAAATCCCAAGAATATACACTGCCTCGTGCCAACACTCATTTGTACATTGAATCATATCGGGGGGATGATCTGGGGTGAGATGCCCTTCCTTCAGCGAGAGCCCTTCCCACCACTTGTCTGTGTCTGCCTGCACACTGAAGGGTCAGAGCTGCAGGAAGAAGTTTGAAAACCTCTCTGTTAAATGCAGGAAGATGATTCCTGCAGTGGGGACAGCAGAAGGTGGCAGAGAATTCACCTTCCAGGGACAAGTGCTGGTGCTGAGGGTGTGCAGAATAGGGATTGCAAGGAGGCAAACCACTGAACAGAGATGGGTGATAAGACAACTTAGAGAACTCCTTCAAATACAAGTGGAAATGGGGTTTTCTTGACGCTACCAGTTCAGAATATCCAGAAAGTAGGGTATTCAGGTATTCTCAGTACTCAGGCTGAGAATATTCAGAAAGTTTTTAAAATCTGTGTTGTTGCAAATGCTCTGTAAGCGTGAGTCCAGCTATGAGCCCTTTTGAAGACCATGGCCATACTTCATGCAGTGCTTCAATTTTGAATAGTTCAGTTTTGAATATTAGGTATTGTAGTAGTAGTAGTAGTAGTAGAAGTATTAATCTATTATTTTTATTATCATCATCAACACTCCTCGCATCCAGCCTGATCATAATCTCATGGTCTGTAAATAAAGTGCTGTATGATTTAATTCCAGCTCACTACAGTTTTCAGCCCAACCAAACCTTTTGCTGGTACTTGCCAGCTGCCAGCAGCAACAGAAAGAAATGCTTTTTTTCCCCCACCCTGGGTGCACCGAGTTGCCTGTCTGGAATGCTGTACTTCCATGGGATGTCCTTTGTCCTGCACACACAGGCTAGAAACCCACCACAAGGGAAATAATTTAATTACTAGTATAAATCAAAATATTTAGTTCAAATGCCTTATAAAACAGAAAGTCAATGGAAGGCTCTAAACATCTCCCCCAGCAAGCAGATTTACCTTGTAGTGATTGTGGAATAAAATTTTCCATGGGGAAATGAGAGATGAGCTCCAGAAACGACTGACATCCGTTTCCTTCCTTCTGTTGTGGGCTATTTTCAGAGATGGCTGACAATGTCTTTCCTACTTGTTTCCTCTGAAGTCCACTCTAGCAAATAGAAAATCATAGAACTGTAGAACTTTTTTGGCTGGAAAAACCCTCTAAGATCATCAAGTCCAACCATCACCCCAGCACTGCCAGCCCATCACTAACCTGTGTCCCCAGGTGCCACATCTACACATCTTTTAAATCCCTGTGGGGGTGGTGACTCCACTACTTCTCCAGGCAGCCTGGTTCAGTGATTGACAACCTTTCCTGTGAAGAAATCCCCAATATCCAAAGTAAAACTCCCCCGGCACAACTTGAGGCCATTTCCTCTTAATCTGTCACTTGTTGCTGGGAGAAGAGACTGTCCCCCACTTGGCTACAACCTCCTTTAAGGGAGTTGTGGAGAGGGAGAACGTTTCCCCAGAGCCTCCTTTTCTCCAGGATGAGCCCCCCAGCTCCCTCAGCTGCTCCTTATCAGATTTGTGCTCCAGACCCTCCCTCAGCTCCCTTCCCTTCTCTGCACATGCTCCAGTAACTCAATGTTTTTCTTGGAGTGAGGGGTCCAGAACTGATCACAGGATTTGAGGTGTGGCCTCACCAATGCCCAGCACAGGGGGACAGTCACTGCCCTGGTCTTACTGGCCACACTATTCCTCATCCAGGCCAGGTGCCATTGGCCTTCCTGGCCACCTGGGCACACACTTGCTCATATTCAGCACCCCCAGGCTGACACAGGGATTCTGTGCCTTCCTGAGCTGAGTCCTGCCCGTGGACAAGGGCTGACGGCAGCACATACCATGGGCTGCCTGTTTCGTGGCTGGTGCCTGGAGAGGAGACGGAGCCCGAGTCAGGATGCAGGTCGCAAGAGCTGGAGCAGCCAGGGCGAACTTCTCTTGACCTCTCCCTGATCTGTCGGTGTTTGAGCACAAAACCTCAGGCTTTCACACACCACACGCTTTCATTCAGTCTTACAGACACACTCTCACGCTGCGATTGTTCCAGGTGTCTCTGCTCCCATCCCCCGCGGAGCGACGAGCCAGGCACAGACAAGGCATCTTCTGCCAGCGGTTCCGTGCTGCTCTTTGTCACCGCGCTCCGGCACTGCTCCTCTCAGCCTTGCTGTGCTCTTTTCACCAGCTGGGATTTTTTTTCTTGACAAAAGGAGCTGGAGCCCTCTTGTGTTGAGTTCTGAAGCTTGCAACCATCCTTTTGGAAATCCCTTCCGACGAAGCCACGCCAGTTTCACTCGGGATGCTGTGGGCGAGCCGCTATCGATGGGAACCCGTCTGCACTGCTTGCCTTTGCTTTGGTAGCAGCATTACATATAACAATGGGCCAAAACAGATTTCAGCTTCAAAAGCCAAACACTGAATTACAGACAGATAAGTAACAAAATTTTGTGATATAAAACCAACCTACTCTAATCTCTGTTACTCAGTCCCTTCCAGGGATGGGGCAGCCACAGCTTGTCTGGGCAGCCTGTGCCAGGGCCTCACCACCCTCACAGCCAAGAGCTTCTTCCTAATATCAAATCTAAGCCTCCCCTCTGTCAGTTTGAAGCCATTTCCCCTCATCTTGTCACTCCAGGCCCTTTTCCAAAGCCCCTCTCCAGACCTCTTGGAGCCTCTTTAGGCACTGGAAGGGGCTCTGAGGGCTCGTTGGACCCTTCCCTTCTCCAGGCTGAACAATCCCAATTCTCTCAGCCTGTCTCACAGCAGAGGGGCTCCAGCCCTCTCAGGATCTTCATGTCTCCAGCCTGGACTCACTCCAACAGGTTCACTTTCTTATTTCCTGGAGTTTAATTAATAGGATACAACATGTGCCAACTACGTAGGGAGCATATATCAGAAAGAGCAGTGATGACTATAGGATTGATAAATCAATCTCTGTTCACACCTGCTACAGAGCTGTGCAAAATGACTGATTTCCACTGATTTGCACTCACAGTGAGTTTCCCTAAACCTGAGATCTTTCAGGATGCAGCTATGGTAGAAAAGCACACACACTTTGGAAGAGACAACATATCAATGGCTGAGAATGCTCCGGATTATTTGAAACTGATGTAAATTTGATGTGTTTTTTCATTATTTTTATTCACAAAATATGTTTTTCTGCCTCATTTAATGATATCAGTTTGACAGTGAAATCTGATACTGATACCACTTCAAATACAAGTATAAGTATTTTCTTTTGAGAAACTATTACTTAAGCAAGCACAATCATGTCACTTTGTTCAACACTGGGGAAAACCTCAGATTATATTTGCTTTAGGTCCATTTGTGGGAAGATATTTTTATTTGTTGCAATACCCTTCTGGTAAAAGTTGTTATAAAACAATCTATAAATTCTATTCCATCTATCCAAACATTTAAAACTGTTTCTATTGAACATTTAAAACTGTTTCTATTGCAGAGTCATTTAAGATATTGTAACTGGTGCCCTTAAGTCCTATACACAGGCTTCCAATGGTCTCTGGACAGGGATTTTAATTCTAAATTGTGCCTTTTAAGGCCATTTTATCAGAAGTTATTATTAATGGTTTTGTTTCTGTTATTTGATGCAAATTCAAATAGTATTTTACAGACTTGTGAGATTACAAGGTCCTTGCTCTGTGATGCTCATACTCCAGCTCAGAGACCCATGATCTGTGGAACAACAGGAAATACGTGTAGAGACACACGCCCCATGAAAGTAAGTCTTAAAATCTCCCATGAAGGAAGAAGTTCCTAAAGAGGGTTTTGAAAGCAGGGAAAAAGAGAGGTCAGATTATCAGCATGAGTTGAGCCCCCTCTGCCACCAATGCAAGATGTGGAAGACAGATCTGCTCACTAGCACAAAGGCACAGAGGAAAATGTTGTGCCTTTCTCTGCTTTCCTTGCACACCACCATCTCTCCACCGTTCCCATGTCCAGTCCAAGAGCACGTGTTTCCTGGGTGAAAGAGAAAACCAAAGCCAGCTTTCCGAGCCCCTGTGTTGTAAGACAACACAGGGATGTGGCTTTTTCCCAAAATTCAGGCATTTCAAGATGCTTTCAGTTGCTCTGTCGAAAAAAAAAAAGTATCGATAAAACCACCCCAAAACCTTAATCACAAAAATAAAAACTGTCTACATTTGGTTGGCAACACAGATATATTCAGTACAGGTGAAGGTCGTGCTTGATTTTTCTCCATTTTACCTCCTGGTTCTCACCACGTGTCGAAGCGACATAATTTGCTTTAGATTATAATCTGCCACTAAAGCATCTTCAGCAAGTGATGCACTTCCTCTGCTTGTGGTTAGACACAACACCTACAGACAAAATTGATCTTCCGTGGCTCGAGATTGCAGCAACGACAACTGGAAGAGGTAACTGAGGGGTATTTCAGCTCGTGAGCTCTGGACTGCAGAGCTGTCAGGGATTGAACCACGGGGAGCACTTGCTGGCTCTCACCACGGCACAGCTGAAATGGAAATAATTGATGCCAATAGCACCTTTCACTGAGAGAAAGAGAGAGAGAGTTTCTAATACCTTATGCAAACAGCAGCTGCGTGTCTGGGACACAGGGTGGCCCAACGAAGCAGGGAAGGAAGGCTCTGACAGCAGACATTACAGTAATGTACTCTAATGGGACTTGCTGATTTGAATAAAGTAGCATGTTAAACACTCCACAGTCTCTCCATTGTGTGCCATGACCCTATTTACAACTCTGTATTTAAAGATATTTGCACTCAATACAACTTCAGACAAGCCATCACGCCCACATTACAGTATTTTCCCGTTTATTTTATTCTTAAAAATTTAAAAAGGATATATAGAGACTTTGTCCCTTGGTGGAAACCTGACAGCTGTGAACAAGCTTTGCAGCAGCATTCCCATCGTTTACCTCCTGGATGCATCTTTTGAAGGGAAATGTTTGTCCCAAGCCCAAGGTCAGCACAAAGTCACCTGTCACTTGTAGAAACACAACTGACCTCAGGAAATAGCTACACTTGGGTTTGTAGCTGTTAGAGCAACAAACATGCTTTATTATCTGTTCATAATGAAAATAAACAAAAATTAATAAAGTTACTACCAATAACTGCAGAGAACCACAACCCATGTTGTAAATACAGTGTTGTGCCTCAGCTCAAGGTCCTGGTGAGTGTTCCAACTGAGTCATAATAAAAACAGATGATGGATAGGATGATAATGAATACATTAAATGATTACAATCTACTACTCCCTTGACCTCTGCAGTGGTTTGTTCTTCAAATCTTGTTTGCAATCCAGCCTCTCCTTCTACATTCAGATTAGAGTATCAATTCTTCCTTCTACTGCTGCACCCCTGTCCCCAAACCTCTCCCTCTACCACCTTCACCTTCTTAAACATGGTTGGCTTCATCATCCATGCGCCAGGTGCTCCCTGGATGGGCTGGGTGCTGTAGACCCCTGTCCTGTGGTGAGCTGATGGAGCTGCTCCTACTCAGCCCCTCTGCTGCTGGTCTTGGCTCAGAGGAGAATTAGACCCCCAGGGCCTGATCCTCTTCCCATCCCCTCCAGTCATTGAGATTGCAGCTTCCATTTGTTAAAGGAGTCATGGTTTCCTTAAGCTGCAAATGTCATTTGTAGTTCTGGTTAAATCTTAGGTTTAACTTGAAATGCAACCCTTTGTTTTCTTCAAAGTTCCTTGGCACAATTTTCCTTAAAATTAAGGAAACTTAAAATGAAAAATTCTCATAGAAATTAAAATGTTTAATATTGTTAATGGAAAAATGGCTTTTAGGAACAGCTTAATTGCATCTATATGATTCACAACTTTCTGAAACAGTTGAACCAGTGATTATTCATTTATTTGTTTGATACTTATCTTGATCAAGACTTTTTGCAGCTAAATATTCCTCCCTGTTTTACCTATGGGTCCTGTTAAGTTCTGGGGCTCAGAGCTATGTGCCATAGAATGATAGAATGGTTTGGGTTGGAAAGGACCTTAAATACCATCTAGTTCCAACCTCCCTGCCATGGGCAGGGACATCTTCCACTAGACCAGGTTGCTCAGAACCTAATCCTGGTTTTTAACAGTTCCAGAAATGGGGTATTGACAGCTTCTCTGGGCAACCTGTTCCAGTGCCTCAACCACTCTGTCCCCTGTGTGTTGTTCTTAAAGCATCTCTTGTATTGTCTCCCTCTTCCTCAGACACTGGTTTGACTACAAAGGGTGCATCTGCTCCTTAATTATTTGACTGTATTTCACCTGGTTCTTTCCATTTACCACACTGGGAGCTCAGAAGCGCTGATGGTGGTGGAGTGTTTCTGCACATATGTCCAACATCTTCTGCGTAGGTCTAGAGACTTCCTAAAATCCTCCAGTGGAGGTGTGGATTTGGTTGATGCACACGAATTCTTCCAGTACTGACAGGAAGGGGGTTGACAAGGAATTGTCACAAGGGCATGTGGTGACAGGACAAGGCTGGAAAAGGAATTTTCACAAGGGCTTATAGTGATAGGATGAGGGAAAATGACCTTAAATCAAAGGAGGGCAAGTTAAGATTAGAAATTAGGAAAAACTATTTGACTGTGAGAGTGGTGAGGCCCTGGCACAGGTTGACCAGAGAAGCTGTGGCTGCCCCATCCCTGGAAGTGTCCAAGGCCAGGTTGGACGGGGCTTGGAGCAACCTGGTCTAGTGGAAGGTGTTCCTGCCCATGGCAGGGGTTGGAACTGAGTGATCTTTAAGGTCCTTTCCAGCCCAAACTCTATTATTCTGTGGTTCTAATTTGATGGCTGAGGGTTGTCTCTGGTGACAACAAATGGGTAACTCTTGCCTTGAGATGATCAGTGTTGATCAACAAGTTGCTGAAGCCTACTGACCTTGGCAAAATTTTTTTGTGCAATTTTTTTGCCCCTTTTGAGAGGTGAATATAATGACAAGTCTACACCACCCATCATAGGATGCCATGCCATGTGATACGAAGCTGAAAAGGAGGGTTAACAGTCTGGCATGCCCCATGCAGCCAAGAACTGGGCAGGACCACACAAGAGCCCATGGTGTGGCAGTCCCCAGCTGCTCACAGCTTTCCGCTGCCCCAGGAGCCTTCTGCAGAGAGCAGTGTGGGATAGGATGGCAGGCAGGATCTGGCAAGGGGGCGGGGGGACAGCCTTGGAGCCAGGGAGAGCTGTGACACTGCACTGCAATGTCACGAGCTGCTACCGCTCGTAGGGCCATGGAGAATACATGAGAATTGACAGCGAGGTCAGGGAGATAATCTGAAGGAGCTAAAGCAGCTGGAAACCTGGAGAGAAAAATGACAAGTTCTTTTGCACTTTTTGAAGCTGAACCTTATTTACTGCTGGGGACAGATCATCTGAAGGACTGATCTGTACTAGTGGCTAAGTCAGAGATTCCAGGAAAGTAAGAGAGCATCCCTTTAGGAACATGTGGGTAAAGAGTAGCAGAGGAAAAAGAGGCAAGGATAATTTTGGATCTGAAATCAATCCTACTGGAATTTTTCTTTTGATTTAAGGAAATACGCAGAAGGTATCTCACTGGTAAAATAAAAACACAATAACACAACCAAACGTATTCATGCGTGACCAAATCCGAAGTGTAATTCTCTCAATGACACGACGGTCACCCTGGGTTCTCATATGCATGTGTGGAGGAGGAGGGAGGCAGCAGTCAGCCAGTAGTTCCCCTGACAAGGCAAATCTTTCATCTTGCATAAACCCAAGGTAATTCCTCTCTTGCCACTGAGCTCCTGGTTCACAGCACCCTGTGAGCGGGTGTTACAGTGATTAGGTTCAACAGAGACAATTTGCCAAGTGTCCCAAGTTTAAGTGCATCATGTTTTAGGTTCTGTAAACGCAGGAGTGCAAACTGGCCGCCGAGGTTTTGTGAATTGGACCATGAGTCACGATTAATTTATCAAGCTGTTCTAAAAACATCAACTAAAATAATGGAAATATAAACAAAAGTTATGTAATGCCTCCTTGCCTGTGCTCGGGCCCTGGTTGTGATGGTGGAAATGTAAACTGAACTAGAGCGTATAAAAAGATTTCCAAGAAAAAGCCTTTGTTTAATGTTTCCTATGCACCAGATATTCCACTTGCCTCCCAGATGCATATATTCCAAATCATGCTTTTGCTGTCCACAGAAAATTCCTCCATCTATTTATACTTTCAAATCTATGATCTTATACATTAATAAATAGTAATGAAGTCCTGAAGTAAATACCAATGTTACGGTTTCACTGGAAATCTTGCTGACATTTATAAATATCTGCAGCTTTCATGGTTCAGGACACTGGCAGAGCTCACAGATTCTGTTAAACTTTATCATGTAATTGTACATATGATGTCTCTTTTGAAAGTATGATGCACGGGGTTGTTGGAATATTTCTGTTAGGCCTGTGTTTGCCTGTTTTATGAAAAGCCATGTTTCTGTGCAGGTGTATTTTAGCTAAACCCACTGTTTTTCATGTCAGCTGACACCAGACAGCACACACATCGTCTGGACTTTCCCAAGCTATAGAAATACTGCTATCTTGTGCTTATTCACTACTCTGAATGAGTCATCCATTTATATGTCTGTCCATTTATACTCTGGGAGATAATGCAACAAACACTAATAGCCATTGCACTTCTTGTGTATGCCTTTGTCTGTCAAAGGGATTACTGGATTTGGGTCCCTGTAGTGGAAAGTTTAGCCCAGTGACCCAAGAAATACTTTCCAATTGAATGCTGTCATTGCCCTGCTCCAAAAGGTAAGGGAGAGGAAGTTCACATGACAGCCTGGAACTGAACATTGCATGGGACAATCCTGGGCCAGGGATTTTGCTGCTGGGATAAGGCCAAATTGAAGAGCTGAAGAGCATCAGTAGCGATGAGTTTGAATTCAGCTTCTCTCAGAGATGTTTATGTGACCAAGAGCAAAGGACTTAGAATGGAAATTCATTTCAGCCTGAGATTCAGGCTGGTACAGGGATCTCCGATCCAGTGTGTTGCTGAAAGCCCCCAGTCATGCTGTACTGCCCAGCAAAGTGCAAAATGACAAATTCCTCAATAGACAGATTCCTACACACCCAGTATCTCACATTTATCCAAAAGATGGGGAAGTGGAATTCTCCACTCCAGAGAACTCCTTCAAAGTAAGACTTCACTCCTCATACAACAGGAAAGATCCCACTTTCTTTGGTCTCCCAAAGGTGCTCCCATCTGAGCAGGAATCAAACAGTTGCCATCCCTGATCTCTGCTAGAACTGTCAGGAAAGTGATGACTTCCAGGTAAAATAATGGTTAAACTTCCCTTTTTACACGGTTAAACTTTCACACTCCAAGGGAGTCACATGCTCAGTCATCCCCCCATCTAACATTAGATCTGATGGGGGCCTCAGGACAGCCAGAACAAGAGGAACTGTTTGGACAAAACTTCCTTGTTTTCTGTGCAGATGTCATGCAGATACAGATGCTCTCAGTAACTCTGCTCTGGGATGATGAAAGGAACTTCCATCCCTTGCTAAATGGATCCTGCCAGCACTTCTGAAGCCCTAACACTGCTCACATTTAAAGCCAGTTTAAAGTTATTATGTGTTACCTCTTTGGGAAACTTGTTATAGACAAACCTCTGGGAACTGCTGCCTTAATCCCCTGTGTAGTCACTAGAGACAAGAGACCTGGGATTGCCACTGCTGCTGCTGAGGATGAGACCTGGAAAAGAATGGCCAAGGCAAGCGGGATGGACTGCTATTGAGGCAGACACTAGATCCCAGAACAGGTGGGATTTTCCTTGCAGGCTACAGGACGGCAGCTCTGAGCACACCATGTAAAACCAGCTTTTTAAGACAGCGCACGAAGGACCTTTAGACTCTCCTCCCTCCAGATTTCCTGGGATGTATTTCTACTGGCCTAAAATAACCGTAACAGAGAGGAAGGGAACGGCTTGCTGCATATGCCACAGTACAGATCAAGTCAAGCGAAAAAGCCAGTGTTGGTGGCACATGAAAAATTAGCTCCCTGAAGCAAAGTAGGCAACGACTTATTTATGCTGGCTGGAAAAACTGCTTGTTCCACACGCCTGTTCCTCTTTCACCTATAGCTCTTCCCAGGTAAGGCCAACCAGCCTGGTGATTTTGCTTATCAGATCTTTTTTTGTTGATAATGTTTGTAGGTGTTGGATGATGTGATATGTGTGAGTTAAGTCACTTGGCAGAGAGTCATTGGTGAAGACATGTCACCCATCCCCAGTTACCATTCTGATAAAGGGAGGACAAGAAGTGATGAGACAATTCTGCACCTGAAGAAAAGTTGTAATGTTCTGATCCATACTTCATAGAATCACAGAATCATAGAATATACTGAATTGGAAGGGAGCCACAAGGATCATCATCCTGCTTGCATAGAATAGATCTAAGACCATCAGTTCAAGTCACAAAACAGCACAATGAAGTCTGCTTACACTTAGCAGAAAACTGGAGAAACTTTTTTACCCTAATGCCCAATTTCAGGGACAGAAGGGTTCTCGTGTTCTCGTGTCTCTACCAGTACCAGGAGCTTGCCCAGCAAGAGTTGAGGCTGAGATTAAAACAGTTGCACTGCTTTCAGCACCCACAGTGAGCCTGGCAGGATCCCTGTCACTGCCTCTGCTGAAGACTTTGTCTAACATGCATGACCCCACCAAATGCTTCAGGTCACCACAGTGTGCAAAGACCCCCTTTGAGACACAGGGGTCGTGCAGGGACCAGCACAGTCCTTGCTGTGAAGACCAAGTGGTTGGTTTGAAACCTGCAGAACAGAAGCCCAGGGTAAGAAGGGCGTGAGGGAAGGACGAGGGCAGCTGGATGTGCCACCTCTGTAACCCACCGAGGGAAAGGTGACAAGTGACAGGTCGAGAGGAAAAGACCTTAAGTTGCACCAACTAGATTAGGTATTAGGAACAATTTCTTCACTGGAAGGGTGGTCAGAATTGGAACAAGCTAATCAGGGCAGTGGTGGAATCACCACTCCTGGAAGTGTTCAAAAGACATGTTGATGTGGCACTTGGGGACTTGGTCTAGTGGTGAAAATGGTGGTGCTGGGTTAACAGCTGAGCTCAATGATTTTAAAGGGTTTTTTCCACCTTTAACGAGTCTATGATTCTATGAATATTGCTAAAAATGACAGTTGGAAAAATGAATTTTAAGCATCATTATGCGAACTCACCAAATTTGTGCACTGGTTGCCTTAATGGTTGGATCATCTCCCTGCTAACCAGGTAATTTCTCGAGCTCTTCTCTTCCTAACATCTGTAATTACTCCCAGTTGAGATAAGCCCAAAGGTAACAAAATAACATCCTTCCCAACCTTTTGTGCTGTTTCGCTTCCCCAAAGACGAGGTCTTTTAAAGGTCATATCTTGACAGAATTTCCCTTTTTACCCCCCCTGTTGCGCTAAAACAGATCAGTATTATTGACCTTGACAACAACGCCTGAAAGGTTTAGCGACAATCTATTCTGTATCACCGAGCACACAAAACTGCTGCTGCGGGCTGGGGCGCTCTCCGGGTGGCTCAGAGCAGGCAGATCGGCCGCTCCTGACAAGGCACGGAGTAAAAAGATTTAATGTATCCATCTGAAGGCGAATTGGATCCTACCCTCCTGACATGAGATCCCCAGCCCCAGGGAGAGCCCTGCTCGGCGCTGTGTCGCCGCATTTAGTCACTCGTAATGGCCACACGAAGAAACAGAGCATGACAGGAGATAAATAACATCGGGGGCGTGGAAACGCCCAGGTTCTCCCCAGCCCCTCCGCTCTCCCAGGCTTTTTTTTAAAAAAAAAACAAGAAAAGCCACCAAATGCTTTCAAAGGGGGATTATTTTTCTTTTCGAAACCACTCTTTTTTTTTTTTTTTTTTTTTTTTTTTTTAAGTCTGCTTTGCAAAGGTGGACGTGTCAGGGTGGATGGGGCAGCCACGGGTGGCGAAGCAGCTGATCCGCTCACGTTTAGCAGCTCTCCTGGTGCCGGCTCCGATCTCAGCCTGTGTGTGCTCCTACAGCCGCTCTGGGGCAACAGGTTCCCCTTCACTGAGTCCTTTTCCTCCGAATTCTTCTCTTCACTGGCGCCCGCCCCAAAGCAATCGACGAAAATAGAGCTGCAACTCTGTATTTGGTGAAGCTCCGGCCCAAATGAACGTGCTGCCGGTGTCAGTGAGGGCAGGATTTCACTTGTTTAGTCAGAAACAGGTTTTGCCAGAATCCTGACTCTCTCCCCTTGAGTTATGGTGATTACTGGGGGAGAGGGGAAGGGAGAGCTAGGAACTATAATAGATAAAAGGATGAATAAAAAAAAAATCATGCAGCGGGAAAACGTGCACTGACTATTGTTATTCTGGTGGCTTATAATAAAGTGTGGTAAACGAGGCACACGAAGAAAACAAGGCAAGATAGAAATTAAGAGTTTTATTTCAGAGTTTACATTTCTCTGGTTTAAGGGGTTATAAATAATCCTTCCTAAAGGGCTGAGTTACCTCCCATCATTAGTCTTATCTTCACAATGCCTGTTCTATCATGTTCATTTCAGGGTCAAAAAATTCACCTGGAAAACAGCAACACACAGCAGATTTCCCCAAGCCCAAGCAAGGAGTCTTGTTTACCAGCCCTTTCACTACTCCACCACTGGGAAGCCAACAAAGCTTTGTGCATTTTGCCTCAGGGTGTCTTTCCCTGTATTATTGTGCTTAGAAGTAGCAAGGAAGTGTCCTAATAACTCTTCATGACTTTTTCTGGAGATGTAGGAGTGTTGTCCAAGAATCAATAGTTTTTGTTTCTATATAATTGAATTGGTGTGACTGAAAACAACATTTGGAAAGAAGAGGGTAGCTCATTGCAGGACAGGTCCCACAAGGAGTGGGATTCTAAAGGAGGCCACAAAGGTGATCCAAGGGCTGGAGCACCTCTGCCATGGAGACAGGCTGAGAGAGTTTGGGTCTCTTAGTCTAGAGAAGAGAGAATTCCTCAGAGACCTAAGAGCCCTTTCCAGTACCTGAAGGCACTCCAAGAGATCTGGAGAGGGACTGTTTAAAAGGGCATGGACGGAGAGCACAAGGGGACATGGCTTCAAACTGACAAGGGCAGGGTTAGATCAGATATTGGGAAGAAATTCCTGACTGTGAGGGTGGTGAGGCCCTGGCACTGGCTGCCCAGAGAAGTTGTGGAACTCCCATCCCTGGAAATGTTCAAGGTCAGGTTGGATGGACCGCTCTGAGCCATGTGGTCCCATGGAAGGTGTCCCTGCCCATGGCAGGGTAGTTGGAACTGGCTGACAGAATCACAGAATGGTTTGGGTTGAAAGGGACCTAAGGGACCAACCTAAGAGCAGTACCAACCCCCTGCCATGGGCAGGGACACCTTCCACTATCCCAGGTTGCTCCAAGCCCTGTCCAACTTGGCCTTGGACACTTCCAGAGATGGGGCAGCCAGAGCTTCTCTGGGCAACCTGTGCCAGGGCCCCTGTGCCTTCCAACCCAAACTATTCCATGATTCTGTGTTTCTTCCCACCTGTGTGGGGACAAGGGATGGAACTGGGATGAACATTTGCTCGTCTGTGCACACATTACCAGGCCCCAGTGTTTATGCACAGACCCCTGGAAATCTCATCCTCTTTTCCTCCTCAGAAGAGCACAGTGTTACTCTCACAATAAAAGATGTTTCTCTATTTCAAATTTCACCCATAAGGGCTGGTTTCATCCCTGCAGTGTCAGAAAGCACAGAGAATTGCCAAAAGAGAGCTTTGACCATGGTAAACTCAGCTGCATTACACATCTCTGGTAAGTCAAGGATCACCACCATCACTTACAGCATTAGTTTAGTGCCACAGAGTTGCTGCAGGTCGAAGAAATCTGGCTTGGATGGCTGGTAAAGCAAATTCCTACTTCAGTCCTTTAAAAGGTAGCCTGCAAATCAATGGGGTCTTGGAAAAAACTAAGACAGGTTATTTGAAACTCAATCTCAGTTGCAATAAGCCACCCTAGGGTTCCTTTCCTGAGGCAGTCCCTGCCTCCAGGTGTTGCTCTGGGAATGAGAACAAAAGGGGGAGATAGCAGAGGATGAACAAAACCCCCCGAAAGTCAAGGAAAGAATGAGCAGGAAAAGAGAAAAGATTATTCATTCCATCACCAGCAGACTCCTGAGCAGGGCATTTGTTCCTCCCGCATGAAAAGCCCTTCCTTTGCCATCCACGACAATCACCTGGTCTTTCTCTTGCCTTCAGCCCTTTTCCCCCATTTCAAGTGTAATTATTGACACCAGGTGCTTTCCTTCAGCCCATCTCTGGTGAGGTCCCCATTCACAAGTAAAGGACTGTAATTTGCCAGCCTCCACCGAAGTTCCTTTGTCCAAGCCTCCCGCCCCGGGTGTAAGGTTACACTGACAAGCGGGCTCTGCACAATGGGAAGGGAAATAGAATTTACTGGGGGAAACAAAGGGCATTAGTGCTCCCTGCCTCTAACCCCAGGTGACCGTGCAGAGCTGACTGCGGGGTCTCTGGTGAGTGACAGCAGGCTCGGGGTAGGTAAAACCCCCGAGTGTGGCAGCGGTGCAGGCACACAGCTACACCTGCAGCAGCCCACAGCTGCCTGCAATGATGCTGCTTCGTGCTGCTACTTTGGGTAAACACTGCCAGCCCTATTTTAAGTTTACATTAATGAAATATTTTAGCCGGTAGGGTATTCGGTGCTGATGGAGGGTGTTCAGCTCAGGCAGAGCTCACCCCTCCCTTCCCAGCCACTAACAGGAGGCTGCCCCATCTCTGGTTGACTCACACTGTGTGGTCTGGCCCTTTGGGCTTGGAACTGCCCCAGACTTTGCTGAAGGCAGCGTTTGGGATCAGGTGCAGTGACAGAAATGCTGTGAAAATACAGGTCTCATGGCACCCATGACGCTCCTCTTTGTTTCGCTGAAGCTCCTGGAACTTGCCTGTTGCACCCACACAGGGCAGGACCTGTCCCTTCGTGGCCAGGATCTCTCCCCAGCCAGGGCTGGTCCATGGTGCCCCTGGGCTCTGCTGTAAAACAGATGAACAGCAACAACAATAATGAGGGGAAGGTGAGAATGATGATGATTTAGGTTTGCAGCTCCTGTCCTTTGGTTTGGTTTGGTGTAGCAAGTCCAGGCACGGATGAATCAGGGATGAAGGGAGTCTGAGTGCTCCCCCCTTAACCCTGGCAACATAGCACACATCGGATCAGAATGGTTTGGGTTGGAAGGGACCAACCATCTCCAACCCCACTGCTGTGGGCAGGGACACCTTCCACCAGAGCAGGTTGCTCAGGGCCCCACTGAACCTGCCCAAGCCACTGCATGCAAGGCTACTTGCAAGCACAATCCCTTTGCATCTGTCTAAATCAGAGGTGTCTCCTTTCTTTCCCTCCCAGAAAAATCCCAACAAAAATCCCAGTGGCCTTAAGCTTGAAAGAGAGTAGGTTTAGATTAGATTTTGGAAGAAATTTTCTACTGTGAGGGTGGTGAGGCACTGGAACAAGTTGCCCAGAGGAGCTGTGAATGTCCCATCCCTGGAAGGGTTCAAGGCCAGGTTGGACGGGTCTTGGAGCAATCTCATCTAGTGGAAGGTGTCCTTGCCTATGGCAGGGGGTTGGAACTGGATGAGCTTGAAGGTCCTTCCAACTCAAACCATCCAATGATTCCATGAATCTACAATTCAGGGGAGGGCAGCAATACTGAAGTTGCTTTCTCTGAGCATCCCTAAAGCAGCAGCTCACAGCAGACTGGGAGAGCAGCACCGCTGCTGGTGACAGCTTTGCCGAGCTCAGCACAACCCTCTGTTAAAGCCCCTCCTGCTGCTGCCAGACTTACCAGTGCCAGAGCTCCCTCTGGCACCAGCGTGCCCACTGCTTGCTCTGGAATACGCTGCTCAGGCACCTTCCCGCTCTTCCTGCAGATGCTTCTGACTCATGCTGATCTACCAAAGATTAGGGAATCCAGCTTTTGAAGTGCTCTGAAACATGTGCTATAAAAGAAAATAAATTAATTGAAGCAACATTGGTCCCAGCCCTATCAAGGCAGAAATCAGACAGAGGCAGGAGGAATGTCCTTTTTTTCATGGCTTCCTCTGACCCGCGGGCTGGGGGAGAAAGTGGGCAGATGTTTTTAACAGAGACATTACATCACCCTTTTTTTTTTATATTCTCCATCTGTATGAACTGTAAGACATACATGGAGCCAAGAATAACTATTCCTAAAGAAATTAAGGCATGAGCACATGCACAGTGCCAAGGTGCAGATCCCAATATGAGAGTCTTCCCGATTTGGCTTCCCTCTGGGGCAAAGGAAGATCTGTCCCTCCTGCCTGTCTCCTCCACTTTCCTTCTTCCTATAAACCTCCAGATACTTGTAGAGCTCCCAGGACATGTAGCCATGCCCAGAACCATCTGTGCACTCACTGAGATTGGTGTGGGTGAGTCAAAACCTGGAACACTGGAAAATAATTTTCTTGAGGGACACATCTCTTCTTGGACACTTGAAACAAGTCCCAGCCTTGCTGTTTGATGCTGTGGGTATTTCTCCCATGGACAAGGTATTCTAAATTGGAAAGGAAGGGCATAAAACAGTAATAAAACCTGCCTTTCTCTAAATTGGACTTAATCCCAGGCAACTGTAGGAAATGGACTCAGCAGTGGGATGAGGATCCTATTCCATATGAAGCCCTGACCAGGCTTTTGCCTGTTTCTCCATGGTTTGCCCAGGCCACCCCACAACTACCCTTAGAGGTTTTCCTCAGCTGCTGAAAAGAGGAGCACAAAAATGGGTAAGAGGCTGCACTGCAGCATTCTTGGAGTTTTTGGGCTCACCTGGATCCCAGACATGACAACAGTGACAATGTCTGCTTGTCCCACCCCACTGTCTTGCACTGCCTGGCTCTCCCAAAGGAGGATTTTTATTGCCCAAGAGCAAAATTAGAAACATCATCCCTGTGGAAACTCTTTGACATCTCTTGGTGAAGGAATTTGCTC
Organism: Manacus candei; assembly: GCF_025592945.1. Lineage (NCBI taxonomy): Eukaryota > Metazoa > Chordata > Aves > Passeriformes > Pipridae > Manacus > Manacus candei. The sequence continues at coordinate 541,577 of NW_026138161.1, read as the reverse complement.
AGTAAGAAGCATTGCAGATCACAGGTGTAGGTTTACCATACTGCAACATCCTGATTTTTGGAGCACACTGCAAATGCAAGTTTTTGGTCAGAGAATCCAGATTTTGCCCGTAGATAAATAGGAGACCACAAGCTTTGGATTGTTTATTAATTTTCTGTTTCATTTCCTCTGCTATTTTTTTCATCATTCTGCATTATAATCAGTTGAGATGAACAGACAGTTCTGGCCTCTTCCCATTCATTACATGGGACTGTTTTGGTTTTCATTAACTTGTTTCTCTCTTTGCTGCTTTTTGTTCTGGAAACCATACCCTATCTGCAAAGAGAAAGAGAAGGCAAGTGCAGCATTTTGACCCCGAAATTTTTGTCCAGTTTTCTACTGCTGAGATGTCTGGACCTCCTCTTCATGCTGGCCAGATTTTCCACTGCTCAGCTCTGCTGCAGCCAGACTTGGTGGCAACATCCCAGATCCAGCATTCACCACTAACCAGGAGAACGAGGCCATCCTATTCTAGGACGTCTCCCTGAGAACAGGCAGACAATTATTTGAAGCACAGGAGGAAAGAGGGTGAGAAAACTTCAGTAGTTAGAGCCTGTTTCACAAGCATTTACAAGTCTCGTTTACAAACAGGAGATTACTGCAGGAAAATCCAGTGTTCACAGCTGGCTGGAAAAATCCCTCAAATATAGTTTCCTTTGACTCTCCCTGCTGCAACAGTTGGGACTTGGTCTGAAATTCAAATTAACTTTTGTACCCAGCCTACAATTCCATTTTGTGCCCCAAAGCAAAATTTCCTGCATAATTGTGTGTATTTAGGTCACTTCCCCATTGTTCGCTTCTGCAAAGAAAATTGCTGATTTGCTGGTGGAGAAAATTCCTAATACAGTTTTTCAAAAGCACTTTTGCAATTAGAGATTGTGCTCCTAAATGAGACTGGAACGTAGGCATGGATTTGCTTGGCTAATGTCTTGAGACTTTTTATGTCTGTTTTTGACAGCAGCGACTCTTATTTAAACACAGAGCATATTTGACATTTATACAGCGCTAAGCTGGTTTGCCAAACTATATTTAAAAAAAGCAGTTATCCTATTTTCATACTTTGATCAAATATTAACCATAAGTATGCAATATGTACAAATATTAATCTAGCTAATTAACATTTAATCTAGAGAAATAATACTTATCTTTTGCTGTTCTAAGGTTCTTTTCACTGCAAATTTTTGCTACACTAGAGTTGTGTGAACATCTTTTGTTTCCAAACTTCTGCCATGAGAAGTACTGGGTCAGTATCTGCTGTTTGTCTGACTGTGCAGCACCAGCCACATGCATGGGCAGGTCTGTATGCACATTTTAACTCATGCAGGTATCAAATTAAAACAAAACATTCTGATCTGAGTGCAATGAAGAAGAAAGCTCTCCTGAAGGCTCAGTTAATTGGCTGAGGCCAAGGATCTACACAAAGAAATGCCTGTATCTCTGTATCTTGCAATGAACTAGAGAAAATGACTCAAAATTTATATTTTCTCTACATCTTAGAGACCCAAGGTCTGGTCTTGTGGCTTTACAAATATTTTTTGTGAATGTGCTGCCAGAACAGGTCCAAACATCATGCAAAGGCCCCATCAGGGCTTGTACTTCAGGGCAATGACACCAAAGGTTGGGCTGTGGGAAGCCAAAACTGATGCTTCATGTAGATTTCTAGGCGTTAATTAAAAAATCAAATCAAATCACTACCACCCCACCCCCCCCCCAGAAGCTTGCCAGGGACAACAAAGCATGGCAGATCTACCTCAGGATGCCGGGAGAGAGGGGAAAAAGAATCAGGTCAAAGCACACAATACACAAATCCTTGGGATGCCGGAGGGCACAGTATGCAACGACCTCAGACTGTTTTGAAAATCGATTACAGAAGGCCTTCAGCTGAATGGAGTCAATGACCCTGTATCAGCACAGCAAAGGAAAACAGCCACATATTCTCTGAGCTCAAAGACACAAGGATTCCCGGCCCAAGATGCTCATGGTGGCAAGGAAAAGGGGACCGATGGAAACAGCCCCTCCCAGCTGCTCCTCTTCAGAGCAGGGAAGGAAAAGGTTGGCTTCCTTTACGTGAAGATTTGACTTCCATGAGATCAAAACAGACGAACCCCAGTTTTCCTCCTCCCCTTTGGAAAAACATCACCAGCTGTGCCAGGGGTCAGGATGTAATAGACAAAGAACGTGTGTAATTCAGGAACTACAACTGCCTAATGAAATATATGTCAAAAGAGACAGCTGGCCTGAAGGCTTGGGCTGCCCCATGCCTTTGTCTTAAGGTTTTCTCTAGCTACAAGTACAGGAGAGCTGGGACTGGTGAAAGGGGGTGAATTTTAGCTGGTATATTCAATTGCCAGCATCTCCTTTTTGCACTTAAGGATTTTTAACTCCTGTGCAGTTACAGCTGTTCTGCTCAGACAGGGAAGGCTGTAACCAACCCACAAGAATGATGGGGGTTTGGTCCCAGGGAGTAGAGCATTCAGGCACAGGAGAGAACAATTGGGTGTGATTTGAGTAGCAAAGAGGTGGCAACACATACTCATGATGCTCCCAACAGACACAGGAACATGAGTCTCACTGTGTTACTACTGGGGAGAGACTCTGCTTCTGACAGCTGCTTTCTTGGGAGAACTTCTGGTGCAGTGACATGCATTGAGTCTGCTCATTCCATCAGTGCTTAAAGCACAGAAGGTAATGCTGACCATATAAAAACATTTTTAAGCTAATAAAGATGAAGGGATTGTATCAGTAATAGTGTAGCCAGTGGGGACCATCCCCCTGTGCTGGGCACTGGTGAGGCCACACCTGGAATCCTGCGGTCAGTTTTGGGGCCCCCACTCCAAGAAAGACATTGAGGGGCTGGAGCGTGTGCAGAGAAAGGAATGGAGGTGTGGAAGGGTCTGGAGCACAGGTCTGATGAGGAGCAGCTGAGGGAGCTGGGAAGGCTCAGCCTGGAGAAAAGGAGGCTCTGGTGGGATCTTCTTGCTCTCTACAACTCCCTGAGAGGAGGGTGGAGCCAGGTGGGGGTCAGGCTCTTCTCCCAGTAACAAGTGACAGATCAAGAGGAAATGGCCTCAGGTTGCACCAGGAGATGTTTAGATTGGATATTAGGGAAATTTTTTTCATGGAAAGGGTTGTCAAGCACTGGCACAGGCTGCCCAGGGAAGTGGTGGAGTCACTAACTCGGGGGGTATTTAAAAGAAGTGTAGATGTGGCTCTCAGGGACATGGGTTAGTGGTGGGATTGGCAGTGCTGAGGGAATGGTTGGACTCGATAATCTTAGAAGTCTTTTCCAACATAAATAAGTCTATGATTCAGTGAATTGGGAATCCAGTTGGAGACCACTGCTTCCACAAAACTTGTAAATGGGAGCACAGGGATTACATCACTTAAAAACACACACTCTTCACACACTGAGAACATGATACACCAGCACCAATTCACTAGACTAAGCACATTTTCCAGGAAATGGTGCAAAAAACTTTTGAAGTCAAGCAACACTGAAATTAAAAAAAGAAAAAAAAAAAATCAAAAAAGGGTCAGAAGTAGCTCCATTAATTTTCTTTGCCTCAGCTAACGCAGACTGTACAACTGTGCCTTCTGTTGTTTCTCTTTCTTCTTTCAGAAAAAGAAACCCCATAGCAACAGCAGAGGAAATGAATTGCGAGTTCCCTGCCACAAAAACATATGAACGGGCTTACTTTGAAGCACGCAAGAAGCTCCCTGGCTTCAGCTGGGACTGGATGTTCAGCATATGCTGCAGGGCTCTGCCAACGTGGGATCTACCAAGTGGAAATGGGACAAAACGTCTGTGTGTGCACGGCCAGAAAAGCTGAGCCAAGGTGTTCACACCACAGCGTGAACTGGTTGCCTGTAGGAAGTGTTCAGCTTTTTAGCAGTGCACACAAGAGACTCAAACCCCGTTAGAGGGTTTAGCCTGGAGAAAAAGAGGCTCAGGGGAGGCCTTATCACTCTCTGCAACTCCCTGGAAGGAAGTTGTACCCAGGTAGGGCAGCGTAAAGTGCATAATATTCCTAATAAACATAGAAGATGCAAGAGGGAATAAACCAATTCCCAATACTCAGAGGATTTTCAGACTTCTACAGAACACTCTGGCAGCTTCAGGCCCAAAAGAGATGGATAAGGAAGAAAAATCAAAGGGATTGAGTGTGTGGGAGAGGTGGCAAAAGGAATGTGCTTCACTGCTTGTAAAGCAAGAGCGAGGCACAGGACAAGACTCTGTGTATAGGAAATATAGAATTGGGCTAAAGGTTGTAGTTTACCTAGAAACCAGATGATAAGGTGAGTACAGCCCCTTATCAGATTTTAATATGAAAGGTTTGTCTTAGCTATTAGATAATGAAAGCTGGGCTGTGGCCTGGAGCAGGTTTGTTCTAGCACTGAACTCATGCCCACGCTCAGGTTTTCAAGTGCAGGTACTGAGACCCTCAGCCTAATGTCTGAAACAGGGCAAGGTTCAGCCTGTTAGGCAGGCACCTATCAATGTTTCCTAACAGAACAGTAAGGTTTTCATACTGAAACTCCTGTAAGCTTTAAAAGTGTAAAAGCATAAAGTTAATATACTTCTGTAATAAAATATTTACATTATTTCAATTCATGCTGGACATTTCATTGATATTTTCACTAAAAGCCTTCTAAATCAGCCTTCTGCTTTCTTTTTTTTTTTTTTTCCTCCCTGAAAGTGATTCCTGACATCCCACCAGTCTCCAGTTCATTACTGGGAGTCAGCAACAACCAGCTGGGGGGTGACTTCACTTACTTTCCTATTCCAGTTGTATATAGTCTACTAAGACAGCTGAAGGTGAGCATTAAAGTCCCCCAAAGACACAAAACATTGCAACAACAGCAAATAAAAAGATCCCAAAGCACTCTGGGGTGTGCACTTCAGGATACTTATAGTAGGAAGTAAAACATTATCAGGATTAAGACTGATTTAAGTCGATGGTGTCACTTCACATTCTTCAGGTAACAAGACTACTACTGTATCCATGACAGGTGTGAGCACCACAAAAATAAAATACTTTTCTAAAGAAATACTTCAAAAGATTTCTTGCACTTTGGAAAAGATAATCTGGATAAGCAGGAAACGAAGGGGGAAAAAAACCAAGAGGACAGGTTTGCCCAAATATCCTAATCCTCCTGTCCAGATCCTAGTCTAGGGACTCCACAGGTTATTTTAAAAACAGACCAGAATATCTTTTGTTTCCTTAAAAGCCTTTTAAAATTATTTTCTATTGCATGCCTGTAATGGACCCTGAATTATTTTGTTACCTTCTGATAGTTTATGGGACAGGGCTGAAATTTCAGAGGAAGGTGACTGTTCTTACCGAGTTATATTTGGTGTTCATGAGCCAGCAGCAAACTCTGACCTCCTATTTCAGAGTGAAGGGGAAGAGCCATGATGCAGCTTCAGCAAGATGATACTTCCTAAAGACACTCAGCAGGGCACTGGACAGTGTCACAAACACTTCTACTACTAAGGAGTAGAGGTAAAGGTAAGAAAACTCATAGAGCTAATTGTGTTTACTTTGTATCTGCTCTACTGTACAAATAAACTCCCTGTTTCAAATGTCTGCTCAGCAAACCCTTAATTCCACACAAGTCTAAGTGGCAGGTCACAAAGTTTTCAGTCCTGTTTAATAGGATTAAAAACCTCTAGCAAATATCTTCTTAAAGTAGAGCATGCACCCCAGAAAAAGTTGCTAATTGGGAAAAGAAAATAAATCTCTCCCACAGCTGTGGCTGCTAAGTAGGACCTTTGAAAGACTGCAGGTAATTTTAAGCTCTCCCACTTCCAGTAAAAACATCGGAAAGCCTGCACTAAAATTGGTGAGTGCAAATTAACTTCATCAATATATGAATTCTTGTTATATTGATGAACTCCCAGTCCTGCAAACTCACAAATGAGAGCCAAGCACCAAGTTCACTCAACTCCCAGAGCCTCTCCTGTGTATGTGTATTTGCAGGGATATTTGTCTGTAGTTATTTCTATCACAGAACGTTTAAAGTTGGAAAAGACCTCTAAGACCATTGAGTCAAACCTTCAGTAACTGTAAACAATTCTTCTTGTTACTCTGCCAAATTCACCTTTGTTCCCTCAGAACATATTAGAATAATCTCTTATATTCTTAAAAATTGTTGAAAACTAAAACTGAAATGAGTTAAATGATTTAACTGGGCTTCAGGGTTCTGCTTCTTTTAAAATAACTCACATAAATGCAGGCTGATTAAATTCAGCCACAATGAACACCTGCAGTTAGCTTAATATTTCTATCTAAACTGCTCTGGTGACATTCAAATTTATTATCACGTCAAGATTAAAAAATTATTTAATGAATCAGCGATGCAATTCAGAGGTGTATTATTCTTTGGCTTTGGGGGAAAAAAACATTAAAATGTAAATTTGCAGTGGGATGGGATAAAATATTCTTTTTATAAATGCTGAGCTAGAAAGGGATAGATATACTTTGTCTCCCATGTTTGCTCCATTAATGTGAACCAAGGCTAATAGTCAGTCTTATCATAGTAATTCCAGTTTTTAAATCCACAGAAAATATTCCTTTATTTTGCTAGACAATTCAGTAGTTCTGATTTTTAATCCTGATAGGGATAGGCCTGAATCTTTAAGACCTTTTAAAAGACAAGTTTGCTCCAGATCACAGGTGACAGAATCCCCTCCTGGCGCCTGCCCAGGTTTAATTTATTTAGTCCATGCCAGAATCCTTTCAGTTCTCTGCTGTCTATGAAGATTTCCGTGGAAGACAATTGTGAGCCTCATTGGCTCATAAAGGCTCATCTTCTCTCCAAATCACAAAGGCTAAAACCAGTGTAAATATTTATTTTAGCCTTTAGAATCCTTAAATTCTTAGAAATTACATTACAAAGGTCTAGCTTATATTTTATAGTGCTGAATCTGAATGGGGGCAGAAGTTACAAATGTATTTTGCTCCTGTGTGACGTGGTTTTCCAGAAGTTGGGCATCCTAATCAATCCCTAGTTCTCTTGAAAACCCCAGACCAGGTGGGGAACGCCAGGGCTGAAGCCAAGCACAGACTGCTTTATGTTAGAATTTCAACATGTAAGGGAAAAACCAGGTGAAAATGGGGAGTTTTATTATTGTGACTAAGAGTGATCAAAATAGGCCCTCGATATTCTGTCTAAATCTAACTCCCTTGAGCCAGAAAATAGGAGGAGGCCTGGTAAGTTTGTAAATCGGGGACAATAAATGTGGGAGTGGTTTGTAGCATTGCACTCAAATACACACACACGATGTAATTGCCTGTTTTATTTAGTGGAATCACTTTTGTAGATTAGAAATATTTCCAATTCCCGTTTACTCCAATGCAATCCTCCACCATCGACAGGCGAAACGCAGTTTGTTCAACTGATTCCAAACCAAAAAAAATAAAGAAAAGGAAAAAAAAAAAAAGTACAATCTCAAAAGTTAAGTTAGAAACTAAGTTCACACATTTTCTTTGGGACCAGGAATCTGTACATAGTACAAAATATACATTTATTGAACTTTCTGTAAACACACAGTTTGAATTGTGTAAAACTGTAAATAGTGGGTGAACTACGTGGAGAATAATTTATTATATATTGTTATACATTCTACTTAAGGAAAATAGTTATGCTCTTGTATATTACTCTGTTAAATTTATAAATTCCATAATGAAGCTGTGTAATCTGCAAACATGCTTTTCAAGCTTAAATCTCTCCATTCGTAACACACATTTATACAGGTCATCAATGAAAAAAGTTACACTTTCCACAAAATAGATATAAAGAGGTCATGAATTTTCTAAAAAGACAGGCACAGCATGTCACTACAAACGAGACTCTTTATGATACGATGTGGAGTCAATTCTGTGAGAAGACAGGTGAAAACTCTCTAATTCAGCATGTTTGTACGTGGTCTTAGAAACAAGACAGATGCTAGAAACCAAAATCTCTGCTTATAAAGATTTATAAAATAAGAAGGTCCTGGAACTCAAATGTCATGCTTTTCAGACATCCAGCTGGCTTAGGAGAACCTTGGCTTTTTTCTCATACTAACTCTTCATCACTAGTAATTTAGTTTTCTGAGCACTGAACTACCCGGCGCCATTGGCCAAGAACATTTGCATAATTCAGCACTTACTCCAAAAACTAGATTCCTGGCACCAAAGAGTTAGATCCGGTTCTTAAATACACCTTAACTCTTGGTACCCAAGGTCACTGCAAATCACACCATCAGCAATAACAGGCTGGGAAATCCCAACTCCCAGCACCCAAGGGCTGCAGGGCATTAACCCACAGAATGTGGGGTAACAGGTACTGCAGCATCTCATGTACTGGGGATCTGGTATGTAATGCCCACTTCCCAATTTAAGAGGCTGGAAATTTCAAACTGCAGCAGACTTGTCAGTCTGGCATCACTCAGCAATGATAAAAGGTTCCCCTGTCAACACTGATAAAGATCCTTTCATAGAATGATTCATAGAATGGTCTGGGTTGGAAGGGACCTTAAAGATCATCCAGTTCCAACCTTTCAGTAGGTCCACCACTGGACATGGAAATAATGCTATGCAAATTCAGCACATTTATTCCTACATTTTTAGGGCCTCATTGTTCTTCTATCCTAGGTAACCCATTTTGGGTTTCATCCTTTTATTTATTTACAGCTAAAAGCATTTCATCAAACCTCCTAAACTGTGCCCTTCTGAGGTTTTAAAAGGAAAAAAAAATCTTAGATGCTTAAAGACTTAATGAAATTACCTCCAAATAATCTAACATTTTGCTTTAACATTACCACCTTCTTCCCTTTGGCTCCAAAAAGCTTTTTCAAAACCTAAACTGGATAAAGATTACATTTGTTTTTCATTCCAAGAGAAGTGGGGCACTTAAGGCTCCAACAACACATGTGCAAACTTTATATGTTGTGAGCAAAGCTTCATCAATGTCAGCAGAATGTAAATTTAAGTTCGTGCCTGATTTTCCCAAGACTGTTTTAGTCTAATTTTAGTGTGAACAGAAACATTGTGCCTCCAATCTGAAATCCCCAAGCAATGAAATCGGCTGCCCAGTATTTGCACTGCTCAGAATGGGTGGAATTCACTTACACAGGTGAAACTAAACTCTGGACCTTAGTCTATAGGAATTGATAGAAATACATGATGTTTTATGACCCAACGTGTTTCCTCATTTTTTCTTAAAGTTATTTCTAAAACTATACAACAGTGGCATCTCCCTCAACTCTGGAGGCCTCCTCACAATACACATGGAGAGTCCTGCCCACTCTGGCTGTAAAACCCCCACGCTCCCGCCAGCTCTTCAGAGCCAACAGCCCATGGAGGCAAAAAGGGATTTCAGCTGTGGCTCAATGTTCTTGAGCACACTGACAAGTGCAGATGTTGTGTTCCTGAAGGAAAATGGCACTACCTGACACAGCACCCACCCCTGCAAATAAGTGGCTGCTTACACAGCAGTAAGGACCATTGGTTTTATTCTTCCTATTTTGGGGGAGGGGGGGAAGAAAAAAAACAAAGCACATGCCTAGTGATATTTTAAAAAGCATTTGGGCAGGAGTCAGTACAAGTTAAGTGTAAAAATGTCACTAGATATAAACCAATACATACTCTAGAAATCTGACCTGTCATCCCACCTCCACTGAAGTTCTGACAATATCAGAATAGAATGATTTCCTTAATTCTGTAAAAGGCATTTTTAAACTTAAGCTCACTTTCTCAACTTTTGTCATTGCAAAAGTTTGTGGTCATTGCACTTAAAGCAAGCCTCTCCCAAAACCCTTTCCTAGGACATCATTATCACTCCTGTTGCCTTAGCTTGGAAGCAAAGAAGGGGGGAAAAAAAAGATCTGGTTTACTGCAACTCAAAAGGAACATCAAATAAAAACACAGATAAAGCAATGAATATACATAAAGCCTAAGTCATTATAGGTCAACAACTGAAACAATCAGGAGATTAAAGCTCAGGACACTTTTTTCACTTATTAAGCAAATAGTAGAAGTATTTGTCATTTTTCTGAAAACAAGTTTTCAGGGGGAGACAACGTGAACTCAACTTTCAGCATGTCTGTTTTTTTTTTTTCTACTTGAATGCTTTTAGTGGTCCATAAGAATAAAGACGAGCTTCAAGTTTTCCTACAGCTTCCTGAACTCCTGTGAACAATTGCCACGGCCCAGGTGACTGCTACCTCATTTATAAAGCAATGTTATTAAGCAAAATAAGGCTACAGTGTTTCAGATGGGCACACCTGGGTCTGCAGAGACCTGCAGACTGTGCAAACACTCCACAGAAAGAGCTCACCAGAAGATTAGATTCTCTGATCAGTAATTCAGACAGGTCAGTCAAAATTATTTAGCCTCAGAGTGGTACTTCTAAATTTTGCTCCTTTTTTTACAGTTTATGGCAGGAATCACATTCATTTTATGCACTACAGAATCCTAGAAATCCATGTCTGGAGCCTCTTTTTACCACTTCAAGAGGTAAAAACCCTGTCCAGCCAAACAGAGAGTTTACACCCTGAGCTCGTCTACAAAGGCTCAGGAATGATCACCTCAGACACGGGTAGTGGTAGGAACAGGGAGCCACACTCGTTATCTAGGAGACATCATTTTCATGTCTTGTGAAGCTTGGCACAGAGTAACAATTCATTTTCTACAGAAGAATGTCAGGTACAGCTCTGCAGCTCTAAAGTTCTGCCGTTTCTGAACCTATGCAAGGTACATCAGGTTTGTATTAAATACTGCCTTTGCCGAGGGATGAGGAAAAGGGCACTCTTTTCCTAAAGGTTTGCCCCTTTCAGACACGGCCAAGTTTAAATATCAAGAAATTCAAATACACCAAATCATTTGTGCATAAGAGCAATTCAAGAAGGTGCAGGTAGAGATGAAGGTGAACATCTATCTCAGCATGATGAAATCCTGATGTACACTGAAATAAGGTAACCTGTAACAACCATATCATTAACCTAATTGTGGCAGCCGTGCTGTCTCTCCCACAGGACAGAGCCACACACCCCTAGAGAACACAAACACGAGGTTTGTCAGCACGGAACGCGCACACAGGACGTTAAGACCAAAGTTTGATGATTCCAGTTTTAAGAAAAAGAACGTTTACCAAAGCAAAATGTCTCTCATAAGTACAGAGCGGGGAAAGACCTGCAAAGGCTTCGATACTCCCTACACAGCCCATCATTTATCTGGGTGTGGTTTCCCACATGGCGGCAGGACGGGTGGTGCAAACATTCCTTGCTCCCAGTCCTGCCTCCCCACCCTCCATCTTGCCCTAGCACCAGCACCCCACAGCTGGATTATCAGCTTACCCAGCTGAAGAGGACAGGGCTTCTCTTTGTCCTAACTCCGTGCCCACATAAGGGCAAGTACTGGCACAAAAAAAGGCAGTAGGGACAAACCTGGAGCAACGTTTAGTCTTGAAGTAACTTTATCAGGAAACCATATCCTTCGTTCATAAATTACTAAAAATGGAATGCAACAGGAAGTCTGTCCTATCCCAGTGTATCAAAGTAAGATGGGATTCTCATCAGGGAATCAAGTAAAGGGAAAACTGTTCCCTAATTTTGTTAAGTTTCCGATTCTTGAACTGAGCAAAATAGCTCAGACCTATATTGAGTTGAGACAGCACCAGCTTTGCAATAAATAAAGTAATGGACATTGAAGTCAGTTTATTACAAGGAAATGTTAAAAAGATCAGCTTTGGCACCTGCATGACCTCTCAAGGTAACTGCTACCATTGCTCATCTATTGCTCAGTATTCAGCAGGCACCTTGCTAGTACGACACAGCCAAGGATTAGTGCAGCTCAATGACAGGCAGATGGAATTTCTCTCTCCAATTCTGATTTTTGCTCTGATGGCTGTGCCTCAAGGTCTTGGTGGTGCTGCTCCTGGGCCAGGTGAGAGCAAGCCCAGCTGAAAGGCTCTGGCTCTATAACTCGATGGGACCTGCTGATTTCTGCCCCACCAGGGGCTCTATTGATAAAAGGGATTTACAAAGCCTTGCAAATCTAGGACCCTGATCAATGCCATGGCATTCAGTTCATCCAACATTCGTTTAAAAGACATTTTAGAAGCCTCTGTCTTGAACATATTTCAATGCTGAATTAGTGAGAATTATTTGAAACAGTTGTCTATAAAGCAGTACAGGTATTCTCCCAGAACGATCAGCGAAACATTTAATCTGACTACAACAAAACTCACAGAAACTGAAGCCAGTGAAGCTGTCAAATGTAGAAGGAAAACAAAGTTGCATGGCATACGAAGCAAAGTAGCTTTACAAATGTCATTTCCTTTTAAAAACAAGCAAATTGGGACCATCCTATTTGAACATGTATTTAAAAATACATCTTTTAACATCACACAATTTTCATTTCCATCACACAGGAATCTTTTTCCAAGAGGGAAATAAATAGCACACAATACTTCAAAATAAAAATTGCTGCCTTGCCCCTGAGGTGCTAATGTTTTTAGCATTTAAAAAAAAGTTTCTGGTGCAAGAAGGAGATGCACAAAGGTGCAAAAGTGCCTTTTTTTTTTTTTCTTTTCAGAGCAGTGAAAAGTACAGATTGCCTCTTCTCTAGGATGCTTTATATACTCAACTGGTATATTCTGTAATCAAAATCTGTTATCTAAAATGGCAGTGTTTATGCATACATAATAATTCAGTGCTCTGACCTCACCAAAAAGCTGAATGTAGGCGGGAGAGAGAAAGGCCTGAAACGGGCTTTCTTCCACTACCCTCAAACCTACTCACATGGCCTGTAGCAACAGCAAAATTATCACCTCTCTAACCTTCAGGAGACCTCGCCAGAAGAGGCTTCAGATATCTCCTTTGTCACTGAGACAGTTTAAGTGATTATGGTTTGAAGTAAGTATGGCTTTTCACACCACAGTTTTGCTTCCGATTCGTACAAGTTTAAAACTCAAAGGTTCCACAGTCCAGTTCAAGGTTTTGCAGTTTCCAAAACTAAACTTTAGTCTCTATGAAAAAGGACAGAACTTTCTCTGCCTAGTCCTAAATTAAGTTTAGCTTTTCGCACTAATACGCCATGTATTATTAAATATGCTTGTTAATTAGGTGCCTGTGAAGCTATAACTTAACATTATTATAGTTGTGCACTCTACAACAAAATTAGACATTTTAAGCATTTATTCATAGGTAGGTAAGGAACTGGTTCTTTAAGCAAAAATTGCTATAAATTTATAAATACAAATAGTGCTTATGTTTTCTTCATTCATGCTTGAACAGATTACAAACTGAATACAATGAAGTTACGTTTAAGCACCCCACATAGACAAGAGGGATAAAAGAAAAGTTTGCTGGTATATACTATACTTAGTTCCAAGACACTATAAGTTACTTTTTTCACTGTTCAGTGTTCCCTAACTCTGCATTAGTTTTAAGGCTATATATACAAATATGTATATGTCAAAGTTAGGGAAAGACAAATATAGCAAAATGCATTGTACTACGTTTTCCTATCAAAAAGTAATTATACACCAAGTTTTGATTCTGTCTAACTGCAGTAAATGTTACAATCTACTTGTTTTACTGATTTTCCTTTTGGGGAATCTGCCTACTAAATGAGTAAACTACATATTAAATACAATATTCTCAACCAAAAAGACAATACAAGGTGCACAAAACAGCAGTTTTGCAAACATGACTGACTTGAAAACTTAATTTTCGTATGCTCAATGGGAGAAAGCTAAGCTTAAATCAAATTAGTTTATTATCTTATAAAATTTTAAATTAGAATTTTAAACAACGAACAGTTAAATATTGTCAACATGCTATACCTCAAATCACAAGTACTGTTTAACCACTAGTCTCTCATTCTAAGTAAGTGGGTCAATTAAAAACACACACCATAAAATGTTAAAGATTGTCAGGCTTTGACACATGTATTTTTATCAAACAGTAGGCAAATTCAAACCAATGCACATCTTCAGTAGGGAGGAGAAAAAAAAAAACAACAAAAAACACCACCAAAAAGCCTGAAAAAACCCACACTTGTAAAAAATAGGGTAACGGATTAATCCCACATCATCCTCTAGCATATGGCTATGTCTTGGGCAATAATCAAAATCCTTCCCATTTTAAAAATGGGCTACCAATTAATAAAAATATTCTTCCACAAGTAAAATATCATTTACAATGGCACTGACATTTTCAAAGGCAGGAAAAAAGGAATTACACATTTATGGGTAAAGGTCTTGTTTGTTAAATCAAGCTTTATTGATAAAATGGAATTCAGAGCATTTTACTTGGAACAGCAGCAGACCCAGCCAATCAGGATTGTAAAAATGCTGCAGACTCCTACTGGACGTAGAAAGCTGCCTGTTCGTGCTCAGTGATCAGCAGTTTCAGGTGAGGGTTAATGGGAAAAGAGGTGCAAAGAATCAAGGCATTCTGATCCCAAGATTTGTAGGAAGAGGATACTGTTAACAGGGCATGATTTAACTCCCACTGAACTCAAAATCGCAAATCCCTTCAACTCCAACGTGAGAGCAGGAGTGCATCCAAGAAAATGATATCCATTTGTTGAAGAATGTGCACTACTTTTAAGTCATCTTTCCATTGCCAAGCAAAATTCACACACTGTAATTTCTGGTAAGTTGCCCACGAGTTCAGCTTTCATATAAACCAAAAAGTTATCTTTACAGTTTTGTGCACCTCCTGAGCACCTAGCTGGCTAGGCTGCTGCTCCTTGCAATCCAAAACCACAACATGAATTTAAAAGGGATATATATTGTTGCATCACACAAGCCAAAACATTTCTTCTAACCTTTATAGTGATTTAAAGCGGTTCATAATTAAATATGAGCATTTTGTACAAAGACAATTGCACTTTACAAAAACAAAATCATACAACATAAATTGCTGGAGTCTGATTTACAACATGAATTATGGTTTGAAATCACGTTTACAGAAGTCTGTTTTACAAAAATGATCAGTTCCTGGGCTAGGTGTCGTACTGCTGTAGTCACTCTCACCAACACATCATATTCCCTTCTTTAATTAAGGTTGAGGATGGATGTTAAGAAGGGTCACTGAGGTTGGGCTGCACTTTCATTTGCAGGATGAAACGTGAACTCCACAGCTAGATGAGCAGTTTTACCACATATCATCAGTTGAGGCAGAATCCTTAAAGAAAAAAGAAGGAACCCTTTAAAGTCTGGAGTGCCCATTGTTGCAGGAGTTTCTGGATAATCCAGACTGAAAAGGGTGGAGACTTAAATCATTTCATGAGTCTTGTTTTCTCTCCCCTTTCAGAAGTATCATTTAAGAAGTATCTAAACCCCATATATTCTTAATAAATATATGAAACATTAGAACCAAGACATTTAAAAATCTGACCAAGTGTTTTATCAAGTCTCAAAATAATATCGCAGGAACATTACTAAGAAGCATTTTCAGAGTAGTCAGAAGTAATACAAAATGGATACACTCAGTAAACAGGTGTGATAAAAGAGCAGGATGTGCCTCATTTCATGTGTTACCACCATTGTCATCTTTTGTGTTCTCAGCCCTCCCTCACTGCAGAGGAACACAGAGACTTAACTGATGCCCTGCTAGAACTGAGAGCTATTTCAGCACTTAGAATTTAAGGTTACAGATGTGTAGTTTGGACAACTGCAGAAAACCCTAATTTTGGATAGTAATAAAACCACAAGAGGAAAAAATAAATGTATATAACAAAAAAAAAAAGGGAAGTAGAAACATGTCATGCTCCAAATCATAACCATATGGCCACCTGAGTGTCATCAGAGAATCACAGAATGTTAAGGGGTTGGAATGGACCTTAAAGATCACCTAGTCCCAACCCACCCTGCCACAGACAGGGACACCTCCCACTAGACCAGATTATTCAAGGCCTTATCCAACCTGGCTTTGAACACTGCCAGGGCTGGGGCACCCACCACCTCCCTGGGCAACCTGTTCCAGTGTCTCTAAAATTTGGTCCATTTAGTCCCATGGGCAAGAGTGGATTTTGTGTAACTACCAGAGTCCTGGAAAATGTTTAACCAATCCCTGGTTTAACCAATGTTTAATTTTACTAGGTAGTTTTTAATCCAGTTGCCTTTGTGGCACGTCTGTTTCCTTTTCCCTTGCTCAGAGTGCTCTATATTCAGCTTTCTCTCCCTGCCCCCTCGGGGGTTACACAGGTTAGCCACAACTAACTGGGACCACAGCTAAATCAACAGCTAAATCAGCAGCACAGGCATCAAACTGCTTCTGTGCAGCCACCTTTGGTTTGGTTGTTTCAGCATTACCTGCTCCCCTTTCCTTAAGTAATTAAGGGCCACCATGGGCTTTAACAACAGCGTATCCTGGTGCTTCCACAGCTACACTTCCCCGTCATTACTAAGACTGCAGGAGGTAGAAATATTACTTGTCTTTAAAGCACTGCCTTACTGCTCCTTGGAGAGAAAAGAGGCTAATTAAGTCTCTAGCAATGCCACACATGATAATTTCTTAGCACTGAAGTTCTGCACCCTTCACTCAAACTCGCACACAGAACCCATTACAAACCATAGAGGGGAACAGTTGGCACGGAGGTGTAGTAAAAACAACACAAACTGAAATTACCCTTTGCAAAAGTACCACCTCCAGTTTTTCCTTCAAGACCAGAAGTAGCAAAGGAGAACAATTATATGAAAGACTAAAATGGCTGTTTCATGTGCCAGGATGAAGAATAAAAGCAGTATGAGTAAAAATGCACGAGCTGCTTGCCAACTATTCCATATGCAAATTTCGGTATCCAAGTCACGAACATCATCACAACGTTTGTGTACTGTACATTTGTAGGACAGCAACATTGTACAGAATGTATTTTCAAGGCAAAGCATTCTCTTTCAGCCACTATTTAGGAATTTTTATGCTAAAAATAGAACAAGGACAGACAAATAAATGAATGCCCAACTCTTTATTGTCTGGATGCATTTCACTTATGTCACATTTAAGCAATTTTTGCTGATGGGTAAAAGGATCAGTTTAACTACTTCATGACATACAGCACTTCTGGTGAGAGAACGTTGTTTCTGGTGATCAAGCTGCAATTGGGACCACAGTTCATATTCTAGAGGTTTTCTGTTTGTGGGTTTCCCCCCCCAGTCCACTTAGTGAATAATATATTCTTAAAGCTGATAATTACACATCTGTTTAACCTTTAAGTAGAGGCATTATCTTCTTGATATTTGGGGGACAACATTGCCCATAAAGAAGGGAAAAACCCCCATGACTCTTTCCACCATTTGGCAGCATTTGGAAATCCAGGCAGGACTGAAATAATGACATTCCAGAGGACAAATGAGTCAACCACACTGGAGTTTTGAGACTGTGATCAGCAGAAGGCAGCAGAAAACCACCACGGAACACAGTCCCAAGAGTACAACACTGCTATTCCTTCCTTGGGGAAGAGGTCTTTAATAAAAACTAGCAATGTTTCTTTCCAAAGCAGCTAAAATAACTGGGGTGGGGGTAAAGGTAATGTAAGAGAAAGGATACTTACAGCATCATCATTCCTGTAGGGGTTCAGTCTGTTATAAACGGCTTCAATCACACTCCGTCTAGAGCAAAAAAACAAACCCCACAAGATTTTAAGGTTGTGTCTTTCTTTTTCTCTAAAGTCAAATTCCCTAAGTACAGTTTTAATTTAAAATGTAAACTTTAAAAGGCTGTAAATTCACAGAATACTCTTCTACAATGATAGGTCCAATACTCTCCAGCAACTTTTCTCCGAAAAGACATTAAACTGCAAATAGCAGCTTTGTGTATTCTATCTTCAGACTGAGGCAAATTTTGTCTGGCAAAACAAATTAAAAATTATTTCAATCATCTTGACAGTTTCCTCCTTTTAAAAGAAAACATGCTTAGCATATTTAAGATAGCTTGAAATTAACCTTCGTCTCTGGGATGATTGGTTTTTCTAATACTGATAGAAAATTGATAAGAAAGGGATGGATAAATATTAATAGAAAATTTGCAATCCACATGTAAGTGAGCAACATGATTTTTATTTATGTAACAAAGTTTTCTTGAAAATTGGTAGTAAATTAAAAAAAAAAAAAAAAAGAATCCAATGTGAAGCTGAAGGAAGAGGAAGCCTTTGCCTTTCCCAGTATATAAGTAAACAACTTTGGAGGGAGACCAGGAAGGAAAGAGGGGAGTAAAAAACAGGAATTATAGGCTGGACTTTAAAAGCAACTTTCTTCCAGATCCCCTTCTGCAAAATCAAGTGTGACGAAGTAGAAGGAGACTGAAACTGTGATACAAAACAAACTTCAAAGAACCACCTTTAAACTGCTGATGAATGCATGCAGAGCAATCACAAAGGAGTACATGAGAAGAAAAAAAAGCAGATGACAGGCTTTGGAATCATCCCATAATACTGAAAAGTCAGGAACTACCATGAATAAACATCACAGTGAATGCAGTGAATGATTATAGGAAGAAGAGGCTGGATTTAAAGCAACAAAATGAAGCAATTACAGACAAAGTATGTTGCATGTATGAACTGGAAAGTTTCCCTTATCTCTCAAGAAATAGGTATCTTTGATTCTAAATAAAGGCAGATTTCTTGAAAAGCATTATACTCCTTCCAAATTGGCAACAGTGCTTTAAGTTACACTAACATCCAATTAAATTCACATTTTTATCAGTCCCTACTCAAACCAGCATCACTAAGACACAAAATCCCACAGAAGTCTGTCACTTCAGCATTTCTTCACAACCATGATGCTACCACTAACCAAAGGAGATGAAGAAAAACCAATTTGTATGCTGTATTTCATGAGTAACTGACTGATACTTCAAGACTACAGCAAAATGTCCCAAATAGATGCTATTTTACATGAAATTGCAATCTCTTCTTTTCCAAGTCAAACAGTTCATAGAAGAACAATTTTGTTTTGTAGAAGCCATCTTTGCAGTTATTTTATAATTATTCAATTTATTCATTTGTCATTTATTCAATTACATGCCTAAAGTCTTCACCTTTTGGTGTAACAATACAAAAATCACACTCTGAAAGGTCAAAAATACTCTGTACCAAATGTGCCCAATTCATTTTAACACAGCACAGGCTCATGAACAATCTTTTGAACCAAAAAGCACTTGGTTTGGGGTGCAAACGAGCTAAGGACATTGCTTCCTTAAAAACTGAACATTTGAGAAGCCACAGAGCATCATCACTGAACTCTTCAAAGACAAAGCTGTAAATTTAACTTCCCACTTTTTTTTTTTATAGACTTCTATCTTGTTTTCAGATTTGTCACAAGCAGAGAGAAAACAAAAGCAAATTTTTAAGTGATTACAACATGGCTTTAGCTACAGACAAGGAAAGAAAGCTGCCAAACAAAACATCTTATGCATATCACTTCTTGTCAAAGTGCAGAAATACATATCCAAGTAATCACTAAATTCAGTGCATTATTTTTGCACGTTCAAATGTAACCTCCCCCCCCGAAACCCCAGTTAATTAAAAAAAATAACAACTCAGGCCACCCTTAAAAAACCCTCATTGCTTCCCAAAACTACAGTTTGACATTTAATTTTCGCAGTGATTCATAGTTAACTCCGTTCTTATGCCTGTTCTTTTCACTCAGAACAACTGAGTAATAAAAATTAGAGAACAGATCATCACCTTTTGTCCTGTACCCTTCTTCCCTCCCTTCTCCCCCTCTCCCCCCCCCCCCAACTTTTAAGAGTGGCCTTGCAGTTAAGTTGGGATTTAAATCAAAAACCACATGTACACTGATGTGAACTCACTTGCTTGCCAACTCCCCCCCGGGCGGGAGGTTTGGGATGCTCTCAGTTGCTAACGTACGCATCACGTGGACTAAGTCTGGCACTCCTTCACCCTGCTTCTTTATGATCTCTGGGAATCAGAAGTACTTTTTTTGTAAGTGCAGTCCAAATTTAACTTTAAAAGATTGAAACACTCAGTTTTATAAAAAGGCAGCTTAACATTTAAAAAAAAAAAAAAAAGAAAAAAAAAAAAAAGACAGATCGTACTCAGCATGGTAATTGTTACTTTTGGTTCTGAAAGGAAAAGAGCCTGTAACAGATTTGACAATGATACACTGCTGTTAACATGCACACTGGTTTTGGAAATACACAGCTACCTAGTAACAGTGGGGAAAAAAATTCTTTAATGGTTTTCCTGCTATACACTAGATAGAAGACGTAATATCTCCCCAACGAAATGCCCAGGGCATGAGGCAGATATTAACATCAGCTTTATGGCTGCAACAGAAGATAAAATATTATTGCCATCACAGAAAGCATAATATTTTCAAGAAACAAAACGTCAGACATATTAAAAATAACCCCTGTGGCTGTATGTGTATCAGCCAATACTTGTATCTCACTGCATCACAGGAATATGCAAATTTTAAGAATTATTACACACAAATTAATAGCCAGGGACACCACATCCAATTGACAGTTCCATCCTCGACTCAGGGGATATTTAAATATTGAGCAGATACTTAAAAGCTGATCCACTCCAGCTTCTGGGTGAAGAGAATCTGTATTATAGCCACAGTCTCGTTTGCCAAGAAATTAATTCTTTAACTTTATTCTTAGGCCTGGTTGGATTTATTTTTTTTTTGGCGTTTGCTTTATTTTTTTTTTTCCTCAAGCCATAAGCACACAATTTTATTTGAATTGAAGAGATTTCAGACCACCCCACCCCTGAAGAGCCGCTCTTTAAACAGGGATTTTAGGAAACTTAAAGAACAAGCAAGAAATGCATCTCCTCGGTTTCTCTGTAAACAGGAGCTCTCAGAAATTGCAAAATACATGAACTATTAAGATCTGGTGCTGTTGATCTTCAAGTGAATATTGCAACATGCATACAATAATTTGTACATATGTGCACATCTATACATGCACATATGTACAGGCACACTATTTTTCATGTAATAGAGCATTTACACAGTTTGAAAGTAGTTGGAATTCATCAGAACCGTTTCTGAAAAATAGTCTAGCATTCAGTTTTTGCCCTAAATAATTCCAGAAGAACATACCAAGTTTCCATTTTATAATCTGTGAGATAAAGCACACTGAAATCCTTTAAAACCAACATGTATCCAGTTCCTTTTAGTTAAAAAAAAAAATAAAATTAAAACCAACAGTTGTGAACTACTTTTTGTTCGTGTTATAGTTTTTCGGGGCTGTGTGTGTTTATAAAAAGCATCGGCTCTATTTTGCAGTCAGGCTGTGTAAATTATTTGCAAGGTATAGTGGAAACACTGTCTAGTCCTCAGCCAGCATCAGACTCTGCAGCACAAAGCTTTAAGCTGTTTACTTCAAAACCTACATTTCAAATACATGACACCGCACACCAGAGACCCCTCAAAAATTTGCCATTTCCTCAAAATCTACAGCCAAAATTCATTTTACCATCTAATGTTTAGTAAATAAATAATCTAAGACTCTTAAATCTGAATAAGAAGCCAAGATCTCAGATTTGGTTTGCCAAGTTCCTTTATTGTGCAATTTTGAACATCTAGTATATGCTACATTGTGCTAGTGCTAAAGTTCTGCTGTACAAAAATAAGGAATTTATAGTTGACCTATGCTACACAGTTTCACAACCTGTAACTGCAGTACATTTAACATACAGTCTCCACTAAATGAATACATTTATACTTTGATAAAACTATAGATACAGACTGAATGAACACTGAAGACACAACAAATGGAGTCGGTCTGCTAGCTGTGTTTAATTTATTGGAATTATCTTGTTTCAATACACCTTCAACCCTCCCCCCAATCTTTAATTTACTTTTAAACCTTCTACACATTTTCATGGCATCAAGTACTGGAAAAAATGTACTTAAAACCCTAAAATAAAGGATTCAAAAATGGGAATTCCACACAAAGTTTAAGAAAAAGTCAGAGCTTTGTTTTTGTGAAAATAAGGAAAGGAACATGTAACAGCTAGCTTAAAATTATTTATCTCTCTATAGGTATAAATATTGTAAGGATTATTTATTACGGAATGGTTTTATGTAAAAAAAAAAAATGAGAACAGAAAAAAAAAGCTTAGACAAGTTTCTTTTTAGAGTCAACACATCAATAACACATATTAGTGCAAATAATAGCAACACATTTTGGAATGACTGGTTACTTCTACCATGAAGTTCACATGATATTTTAGGGGTAACATTGATTTATTGCAAGTAATGGCACAAGGATGCTTCTCCACACTTGCTGCTTCTTCCATTATTTATTGTAGCTATGAATCTGGACCACAAACACATCAGAAGTAGTCGAAGGAGAGTGCTAAGTGACATGGTGAGTAGAAAACTTCCTATGTTTTCTAAATCTGAGTCGTCTCTCCTTATTCAAGATGACCATCAGTACTAAGTCCCATTCAGTCTTAAAATTTGCACTACTTTTTAACAGTATAAGGATATATTCTGGGCTGAGGGAATAGAAATACAACCAGAAAAAAGATGCACACTAGTAAGCATCGACTCCCATTACTTGTTGGACTTCACTGAGTACTGAAGTGCATAAAAATACATAATATGCATTTTGACCAACTTTCCATTTTAATTCATTTTAACTTTAAATTGATGTTACAGATTAGTAAGATCATTCTAAAAGTACTCCTTATATGTTCTAGTTGTTTCAGCCAAAAATTAGGCTTTTAAAGTTAAGCACTGCTACTCTTATAGTATCCTAAGGTAAGAGCAAGATTATTCACTGTAGTGTATAAAGTTTCAGATGCTGTAGCAGTCCTACCTTACTACTCAATAAGGCATTATCCATTTACTTCAGAAACAACTCAACTGCACAGGAATTAAGTTAAATGTAACCAAATTAATCAATTCCTGTTCTTGAAGTTCTGCTTTAGTTCAGCCTTTCAACTTCTCTCATGAGTAAGTAAAAGGCCAAACTCTG
Source organism: Manacus candei (assembly GCF_025592945.1). NCBI lineage: Eukaryota > Metazoa > Chordata > Aves > Passeriformes > Pipridae > Manacus > Manacus candei. The sequence continues at coordinate 518,584 of NW_026138161.1, read as the reverse complement.
CACACAGCTGATACAAATTGCTGCTGGGGTGAGTAGTGTTTACTACATATTTATTACTTTAAATAATATCTTTGTGCAACTATAGGCAAAAGATTGAGAAGAACTCTCAAAAAGAAGCAAAATCCTTGAGGGCAAGTACAATATATTTCCTCAAGGTGTTCAGACATCATTCCATTAAATTAGTATTAAAGTGCTTTATAACTACATACAGAATCCTTCTGCCTCTATGCAATTATCACACTTTGCTCATTCCTGAAATTTTCTATTTGTATAACTGCAAAGTACCAGCAGCCAAACTCATTGTATGTACCACAACCACATGCAAGTCCAGTGTTTAGGTTCTTCCTTTGTAAAATGAAGCAGCTGTACAAAAATGCCAGCTTTCCTCATTGTAATACTCCTGGGGTACAATGAAGATGCAGCCTTGACTTGAACATATTTCCATATTCTAGGTCATGGGTTTGTCTGAACTCAGACAAAATATCTAAGATAAGAAGGCAACACTTGCCCAAATTAGGACTGTTACCATGCTGTAAATTAATGTGTGAACGTACAGCACACTTGTTCTCCACCAAATCTGTGGGTGGGCACACACACACACAGCAAGCTCTCCAAATGCCTGGTGCAAACCTGCTCCCTGCTTTGCAAGGCACGAAGCCATCTGACACTTCCCTCACGCAGCGTGACCGCGCACTCGTATCTCTGCTGCGCTGCCAGGGAGATTCACACCATCGCTCCCTGGGCACCAACCTCTCCTCTCAGGCAAGTGTTAAGATTAAAGCACAGAAATGTCTGCCTGGACATTTGTTCAGGGGCAGAACAGATGCAGTTTGCCAAGACCTTGTGAATGAGGCCTTTGAAAAGCGTGGTACTTTCTGAAGGAGCACCTACACAGGTTGTAAGTGCTTTAAAATTGCACATTAATTTGTCTGAACCCACAATTCCCATGTAGGCAAGCTCTCTGTGAGATTTCTGAAGCTGCACTGTGTTGTCTTCACGCAAGTTAAGGAGGGAAAAAGTGCATAATATACTCCTCTAACTTACTAATCACTGCTACCATAGTTGTGAAGAAGTCTGCCTATTGTGCCCGGTGTGCTATTAAGGATTCTTGGGAGTACACACACAAAACTAGACTTGTAACATATAGGTCTAGAGGAGTCCACTTCAAAAATAGACTTAACCTATGCAAATAATGCATACAGCATGTCTTATGTTTCAGAAACAAACTCCAAGCTGTGGTTGGTTTTAAATACCAAAAGGCACTATAAATGCAGTTTGAACCAGAAATTCTTTAAATCGAATTGATTTCAAGTATCATTTTTATGTGATCCAAAAAGCCCAAGGCTTGCAGTTTCAGTTTATAGAACTCCAGAAATACAAATTAAAGGAAAAATTTTGAGGTTACTATCAGAGTAAGATGAGTTCCCAGCTTGTTTGTCATGAATGCTTAAAGATCAGCTTTCAAATAAGTAAATATATTAGCTTAAAGATTACAGTAATCAAGTTGTAATGCTACTATAACTGGTAATAGAATATTACAGCTAACTGATTTGTATTTAATTATATGGAAAAATGGCACTCAAATTACCATCTTCATAGACACTTTGCAAGATATTTTGATTATTTCATTTAACTCCATGTAACAGGAATCAGGATTCACTGGTCTGAAGTTAGTGCTGTCAACAGACTCAGGAAGAATTCTGGGCACGAATGCATTCTCTGCCATCCTGAATAGTTTTCTGGGTTATAGGCCGCTGCACTTTCACAGCAGAGTTTTTTCAGGACATATATGAGTGCCTTTTTCAGAGGTACACAGGATGGCCAATGGCACTTGAAGGTCTATTAAGAAGCCTGTATGTGTTAAGGGTTTAGCTGTTGGAAGGGGAAGGGGGCCAGGGATCTGTTTAGAAACAAAGTTACTTATTTTTTTTTAAATGATCCACCTTCTACTCTGCTTTCCAGGTACTTGTCCAACTCTGCCTCTCTTTTCACCGCCTCTGGCGATACCTTTGGTGCATTCGGAAAACAGATCAATATCACACTCATGTTGTCTCGACTTCCCTGGTGGAAAAGAAAAAACGATTTGAGAAATGTATACACACACACCAGGCTAAATACACATCAAAGCATTTGACACACAGAAATTCACAAGTCATAAGGTATTAGGATCCAACAGTATTAGAATCCAACATTTACTACTGTGGATGAATATTATCCTTTGCATTAATTTCCCCTTACAGAATTCCACGCCCGTTCATTCGGTACAGCTGTTAAGTCACTTTGGTCTTTCCTCTTTTGTGGTCTGAAGACTACATGGAGCCAGTTACAGACAGCCCACGGTCTAAAAACTGACATTAGTCATGAGTGATGTGTAATCACAAAGTTGTGTTCCATCCTGTTTCAAATACTATCCAATTGTTTGGGGAAAACAGCTGAATATCAGATGGGTGAACAGAACCATTACTGCTTAAAAGCAGTAGGCAGGAAAGCCTGAATTCGGACAGTGCTTCCCTAAAATCACAGCTATTAGGTTCCCCCCCAGCCCTTTTCTTTTCAAACAAGGAAAGTTACAAGTGAGAGAATTTGTTTGAAGACCAACTGGGAGGTGCCCAGGCCTCTACAAAAACATCCTTTGAAATGGAAACATTTAAAACCCAACTAAACAGAACCCCAATACTTGAATGTGTTAAAATACAACCACATTCTGCTTATGCAAAGTAATTGTTCAGTTTACTTTCAATACCCCTGTGCTCTGGTCTACAAAACATGCATCCATATGCCTAACTTTTAATGATAACTAAATCCACTGATGTCAGCAAGATCAAGAACAAGCCAGTGTTCAGAACAACAGTATCTGGGTGCATGGGAAGGTGCTGACAGCTGGCTCCTGCAAAGCTTACAGCATCCACAAGCCACTGTTCCTTTCCTGGAATTTGTTTTCAGGACTACCAAACAAAAATTGCAAACAAAAACATAAACATTATCAATCTGCCAAAGTGTTGGAAAGCAATTACATTCTTCCAAACAGGAAACAATGACCCTGTTAGCCATGTGGCAAAAACAGAGATGCTGTCTTGTCTCTTTAGAATCAAAAATGTTGGTTTTTTACATTATGACTTCTAGCTCCTTTGGAAATTAAGTATCAAGCTATGAAACTCAGTGCTTGGAACCTCTTCTGTAACTGCATCACCCTGCAACTTATAAATACAAAGTAAAAGTTATTGCTGACAAAATTACACAGATTTGTTAAACCAAAAGGTCCCAGCTTCTACTTGAGCTGCTTTCAGAGCTGTATCACACAACACTGAATAAGAAATACAGTAATTAAACCAAAATAAACACTAACATAGGAAGACAGGCCTTCATAGTTAAGCAGGAATTTTAAACTGCAAAATATGAAGTCAAGGTTCATTCATTCTGCATTTATCTTGGTGTAATTATATCAGTAATATTACTACTATATGTCCAAGAAAGGAGGGGAAGATTAGGAGTGGAAAAAATGATCTCTAGCCCGATTAAGACTTAAGAGCTACGGTTTTGTAAAGTATGTTATAAAACAGAAAAGGGCAGTTACTGTCTTGCCCATAAATACCCATCAGCTCCTAGTTTTCCATCAATCACAATGTATCTGTACATGATTATAAACTCTAATTAACCAAAACCACCAGAAAGACATATTGTTTCTGTTGTGTGTTCATTCCCCCTCTATCACAATTTCTGTGGGAGACACGGTCATTACTGTCAAAGTCGTGTTAACATAAACCATTGGACACTTATAGACTGGAATCAAAACTTATTCTTAACTTGTTCATAAACTTCTAACAGTCAAATCACAGTAAACTCAGCTTCTCTCAAGTCTGGCTACCTTGTACAAGCAGGTGTCAACTATCTCATTGCAAACTTTCTCAAGGTCATCAGTGACTTCAAGTCTGGATCTTACAAAGTCACACAGCTCTTCATTTCCCATAACATCCCAGATACCATCGCACGCCAGGATGATGAACTGATCGTCTTCTTCTGATCTCTCGATTTCATAGACTTCAGGCTCAGGTGAGACCAGCTGTTCTGTAGGACCTTTCCCATGGACACATTTGTAATCAAAGTCCCCAAGTGCCCTTGAAACAGCAAGGGAGCCGTTCACACGCTGAATCATTACGGAGCCACCTGCATTCTGTATGCGCTCCTTCTCCAGCGGATTGCTCGGTTTGTGATCCTGTGTGAAGAAGTGAACCTTCCTGTTTCGACAAAGCAACCCTCTCGAGTCTCCACAGTTGATGAAGTATGTGTGTTGGGGGGAAATCATGACACCCACAGCTGTTGACCCACTTCTGTCTGCGCCATGTTTCTTCTCCGAGATGACTCTCATGTGTTCATCAATTTGCAGAAAACCTGTTCTGATGCCGCTCTTTACACTTTCCACAGATGGTGGCCCATCTGGCCCTTTAAAATCCTGGTTGCTCGTGATGTGATCTAATAAATGCTCACAGCAGTACTTGGCAACCTGTGATCCAGCGTGCCCATCATACACAGCAAAAAACGACCATCCATCAAGTCCGTTTGGCAAACCGATCACGGCCGTGTGTGCGTCCTCCATCTCCACGCGCCAGCCCTGCATGCTGCTCAGGCCGTAACGGAGCCCGTTCCCTTGCCCCTGGGCATTATGCTTCTCCATCTTTGGCTTGTCTAAAAATGCTCCCATGATGACCTTCCTTCAGTTCTGCAAGGAAGGGGAAAAAAAAAAAAAAAAAAAAAGAAAAGGATTATTAAGATATTTCCTTGTTTGAAAATCCTACTGGAAGCTGTTAAATAATGGCACAAATAATGTTAAGATGACAAAACACCAGAGCTACAAAGCTAAGATTTTTCTGTGTCTCGAGTCAAATCTGCATTGCTTTCATCTAATTTAAACAAAGGCACTACTACTAGCTGAAATGCACTTTTCCTATTTTTGTATTTTCAGCTGTTTTACTTGAAAAATTTATATTCCACTATCATTCATGGTTCTGACAAAAGCCTCTAATATAAGTATGTATGAAATCAGTTTCAAAGAGGACTTGTTCACTGGCACACATCTGAATAGCTGTTCCCTGCGATTACTGAGCCATGAAAGAGTTCAATGTTTCCAGAACAGTGGCATTCCCTAGATCCCTACCTGCTGGCCACAAATTCCTGCTCGAACTCTGCTTTCCTCATAGTGATGGGGAAGTGAAAGCAAACTGATTAGCTTTTCTTTTAGGGGGGCAGATTCAGGGGGGTTTGGTTTGTTTGTTTGGTTGGTTTTTTTCAAAACAGATAAATGATCTCAGTAACCAAGATGATGCCAGAGTCTGTGTAAAGGAAAAAGCAACACTGGATAATCTAGGAGCAGGGCTGGGAAGGAACAGAGCAGCTGTCCCTTTAGGCAGCAGCAAGCCATTAGTTTGGCTCAGCCATCTTGTGAAAGCTCATCCTTAGATTTTCAGTTAAATTACACAGCAAGCTTCTCAGATGTCTGTGCTGCAGATTTACTTAAAACCTTAATGTATTCATGCTTCACTGAAAGACAACTGCCCCTAACAAGTCTGAGGAAATCTGTTTGGAAATAAAATCGCATGTATTGTAAATTCATGTGTGAATCAAGATTCAAGCCAGACCAATACACTGCACACCCTCTCCTCCTCCACCTCCTCATTGGGATGTGATGCAGCAAATATTTGTGCTTAAGAGAATAAGAGTTATATTTGCAGGCAGCGTCAACTGACTGGTTTATCTTCATGGCTTTCACACCCTAACCATCCAACCCACCCTTCTAATCCACATCGGGTTATTTGTGCATTCATTATTAAAAAACCATACAAAATAGGTCACACATTTTACATACTTGCAAATTGTGCCCTGGGAAGCATCAAAGACTCTGCAAATCACTGTTATACAATGCAAGGTAATGGACAGGATTATGAGCTTTTCTACTTGAAGACAGTGGGCAAAAATTAACTGTGAGAAGAGATTCTGAAGCACATTTTACCTGAGGCCCAACTAAGCAGCTGCACTAGCAGAAAAATCAGTACACCAGGGGCTTTAGAAATGTTTAACTTGCATGTGGAATATATTTGACCAGTTTTCTAAGTGACCACATCACTTTTTGATAACATCACTTTCTAATGCAATACAGCACCAGCTATAAGTGATACCATACATCCAACAAAGCTTTCCACATAGCTTTTTTCCAGCCACTATCAACCTTTCTAAAACATCTGTGTTAGAACAAACAGTCAAGAAATGTTTATATTTGATCTCACCACAACAGTGATTCAAATGTGAGGCACAGGGACTGGTTATACACTCTCTGGCTCACATGCTTTGTTAACAAAAACAAAACACATACTTCAGCGGTATGGAGATGGCAGCAGCAGCAATACACCTCTGCTTCCTCTCACCCCAAACCCTGCTCTCAAGTTCTGTCTCTTCTCAAGCAAACACGAGATATTGATGCCCAAGCAAACTGTAACTAACCAACAAAACAGAGTGTGTACTGAGCGTGTCTTGTGTCCCAGCACATGCAGGAGAGGTTCACATTACTGCAGTTGCTAGGAAAAAAATATGACTTAGACTTTTTTATCTTCACATGCAACTCTACTGAAGTCAGAGTGATCAAAATAATTACAGAATGCTGCTACACATCACATGGGGAATTATTTTGCAGAATACTACTTTTTATTCGTTCCACGACAGCAGCAGAGTTTAACACCTCACACTTTTTTACTGTCAAAGAGATCATAAAACAGAATGAAGATATTCAATTATTTCATCTTTAGAGCTCAAAAAGCAGAAACTGCCCTGGCAAATACCACATTTTCGTGAAGTATTTGACATTATTGGTGTGTTTGAAACAAAACAGAAAAGATTAAGAACAGGATACAGTTAAACTGACCACAAGCACTGTCAAAATTTGGACGTAAAAACTGGCAGTGTTCCTTCTGATCTCTCACCTTACTAAGTACACAAGATCCAGAGTTGTGCTTTGTAAGCAGTCTGTCCTATTTAGTAGTTTATCACGTAAACCCCAATAAAAATACACACAGACAGGCCACATGAAGTTTTAACAACTCCTACAGAACTGGCAGAACACTTCCAAAGTTAACAAATCCACTCTCCATTTAAAAACCACGTTGCCTCATCCCTCCCCAGAAGGTAACCTGAAAGCTGAGGCTCTTCTAAATTAAGCCTTGCAGGTGAGATGTTGACCCAGGATCCTTCAAGGGTGTGAGTTCCCACCATGGATGCAAATACAAGCAGGCAGAAGTAAAACCACAATGTGGTCATGCAACAACCCCTTTGGAAATTATCCCCAGCCCATGGCATGAAGTCATCACCTGCAGAAACTGCAACAACAGAGTGCACTTGTCAGCCCTGCAACACTCCAGCCAATCATACTTCCACCAGAACTTCAGTTCTAAACCTGCAGGAAAGGAGGCCAAGTTTTCAAAATCCTCACTGTATCCAAAGAGAAAGCATCATTTACTTGTGGATAGAATGAACATGCCAGGCTTTTAGGTTTTTCCTAGAATTTCAATTCTCATTCAGAAAAAATTGAGTCAAATACGACCAATCTCTGAATTCTTAGGAGTTGGAAGCCACCTGCTACTTCTCTCCCCACACCCTTAAGTGTGGTTAAAACCTGAAGAATTTAGAGTGTCTTGGTTAGGAAAAAAAATAATCTTAGTTTTAAAAGAAGGGACAGACACACACACAAAGACTGATGTAAGAAAGCCATGCCTCCTTCCTACTAAAAATACTTTTTAGACTTGTTTTTGAGTCCTTATCTATGGAAATATCTTTCACACACCAGTGTCTACCTAAATTACCAGTACAGTTTTTCATTCTTTGATGAGGTGCTTTGTGCACTACAGTGATTAAGTTGGAATGACACCTTTGGTTAAGCATTTAACTCTGTATGCAAATCTGATTAACCTATAGCAGTGCAAGTGCCCAAGTTACAGCATGACTTTGTTATGTAAAAACACTAGAGAGACGTCAGACCCAGAACACACTGCATGCACCATGTGCAATAAAGGAACAGATCCTGAACATGGCCTAACTTAGCCACTCCTTTTATTTCTTTAGTCATCTTTCTTAAGAGGAGTCCTCATTTTATGACCTTCATTCTCCAAATAATTTTACTACCCTTTCCCTTCTTAACCCAGCCACACATTTCTACAATCATGTTAGAAAACTGGTCTCGCAGCAGGAGATAGAACCAGTCCTCTACTCTGGAAGCCTCAACTTCTGGGATGCTTGAATAAATCGCATGTGCTAAAGGAGAAGACATTCTTCCTGCTCCTATTAACGGCAAAGCAAGAGAAAATGCACTTTAATCATAAAGTTTAGTGGCAAAGATACACCATCCACTTTTATTTTCTTAGAGAAGGACCATTCTGAACAGTACTATAAGGGTGGTGCCTCATAAAAAGATCAGAGGTGCAACATTTTCTTCAGAAATGGCAACTAACACATCTAGCACAGCAAATGCCACAACAATTAGCCAAGCAAACTTCAATTTTAATCTAACATGATTTTTTTGTTTACCATCTTCATATCAGGGACTTGCATTAGTTTTATGTCCTAAAAAAAGAAGAGCTTTCTGCAGTCAAAGTTTCTGGATTTTGGCTCTGAAGAACAGAGAGGCTTCTGAGCAAAGTTAGAAGTGAAAACAGACCCCTGTGAACAGAAACAAATATGCAGGAGATGCATCTGTGAGTGCATTTAAACCCTGAGTTCTGAAACCCTGATTTTGTGGAGGTCAAACTGAAGGACAGCATCTACAACAAGTGCACGGAGAACTCAAGCTGCAGTTTGCAGACTGCAGGAAAAGCAAGAATACTGTACAGGGTCTATAAAAATCAACACAAGTAACAAGACCTTGGATAAAGCACAAGAGTGCCAAAATTCAAAGGACTGCAGCATTAGAAACAAAATTGAAATAATGAATGGAGCATGCCAAAGAGTCAGTAGCTAAAACTCCTTGAAAATAGACACAACTGGAGAACAGAGTGGCAAAGAAAAGGAGAGTAATTAGTATACCAGACCATGGACAACCAGGGACAACCACAGATACATCACTGGAATGCATGAAATCTCTTTGCCCCTTCATTTGTTCCTCAAATTGTGCTATCCAGGCAGCACAACCATAATGCCCATTCTGATACACTGGAAAATAAATTTTACTGTTTTGGTATTTGCTTATTGATTTGCTTGAAGGTTCAAGTGAAGGTAAGTCCTACATTGTTCACAAAGGACAGTTAATGTAACTCCACATACCTCTATAAAAATACAATTTATTTTTCCAAGGAATTTGGACAAGGATTTGATCGTTTCGTCCAAGAAAACTAACCACCCCCATCTGAAACTTGTACTTCAACAATATGTAAATTAATAATCCTCTTAAAACAATGTGCAACTTGTATTCCCTCCACTAGGATAAGCTGCTTATATGAACCACACTGAAGTCACAGGCACTTGTTCTAACTAAGCTGAGAAATACCCCCATACTCCAATTTCCTGGAACAATTCTCTCAGTGACATTACAACCCGTGTGTTGTAATGAGCACCATAAAGAAAGATTACAACCTTTACTTGAACTGCAGGACACAGAGCAAGTCACCAAATTATACAGACTGCTACTGAATAGAAAAAGGGCATTTGTTCAACTTCAACTCCAGCCTGATCCACAGAATTTTCCCCTCTGCCTAAAGCAGGCTGGATGCAGTAGCCAGACAGCATGGAATTGTGCAAACGTGGAAACATTTTCAGGAGTTAGAGCCTGTTGAATGAAAAACTGACAGAATGTACTGGATGCCCCAAATCAATTAATTTTAACAAACAACATGTCAGAGATCATCCCAGGGATCGGAAGAATGACTAAAATAAAGCAGAACACGCAGATGAGGAGACATAATTACACCACAGTCATGGGCTGAATGAAGTCATGAAAAAGCTTCTTGCCAATGAAACTATTTAAAAACTATTGGAGGCTATATGACTGAGTTCTGGCACTTACAGCTCAAAACATCAGTAAAATACTAAAAAATTACAGCTGATGTTTCTGAATGTGTACTTTCAAATACAGGAATAAATGGTCAACTAGGAGACGTGAATTTTCTGTGAAAAAGATGTAAAAAAAAAATTAAATACAGAAGCAGGGCTATTTGAGTAAACATGGACTAACACAGAATTTCCTCACCAGAACATTTGCTTCTTAGGGATTCAACTGTAGCCTGTGTTACACTGCAGTAAGACAACTGCAAAGGGAAGAACATAAGAAACTACCCATGCTTCTAATAACATCAACAATTTCTTGGTTTAGGAGAGATGTAGGAGCTGTGGCATGTGGCAGACAAAGGGAACAGGAAAAGGCAGACAGCTGGAAACATTAGTTTAAAGAAAGTAAAGAGAAATATCAAAACTCTCAGAGACAGGCCTTTGGACACGCAAGAACATCTACACATGGATGCAAGTGAAAGACAGGGCAGGAAAAAAAAAACCAACCCAGAGTAAGCAAGTTAATGACTTTGCATGTATGAGGGAAAGTATGAACTGCTCCAAACTTTCTCAACTTACCCTCCCTCTCTCCTGGTAATTAAAATGCAACAGTGACTGCAATTACAACTTCCCAGCACAGCAGAAAACACTAAATCCCTGCACCTCTGCTACAAACACCTCCGAGCTCTGACCATTTAATAGCTGGTCCAAGGCACTGCCATTTCACCAAGCTGGGTTGTTTTGCAAGTTCTTTTTTTTTTTTTTTTAAACATAACTTCTCTTCTGCTCAAAATCCCTTCTCCTTCCTAGGAGCTGACAGCCTTTCCAAATGCCTCCCTGTACTAAGCAGCAAAATATTTTAGCCCACGTGGTGTGTATGGCAGGGCAGGTAGGATTTAGGAGAGGATTATTAAAGCCTTCTGGAACACAGAAGGTAACCATTCCTGAGTTAACACCCTCCCTCCAACAACATGTTTCAGCTTCTTCTTAAAACATCATTTTCTGCTCCTACCTACCCTTCCTGTATACAACTAAACCTGTTCCAAGGTTAAACCAGAAGCTTCTCAATATGAATGTGTTTTGGCTGAGGTTCAAACTCTCTCCAGTGGAGAGATGCGTAATCTGATTTCTGAAAAAGGAAGCCCTGGACATTGAAAAAGATAATTCGCCTATAACAAATTGTTCCTGTAGAAATTTGGAAGACAGTGATGTATTTTCAAGATTTCTTTATGGAGTTAATTTTGCAATATGGTCAGTTACTGAAGAAAATAATTTCTTTCCAGAATCACTGAGACCACTGCTGGGAATGAAAACAGAAAATCACTACATTGATTCTGAGAGGAGTTACAACCTGCATCCACAAGCAGCAGTCACTCATCAGGATCCTAACATGACTGGCACCCTCAGAACACGATTAAGGGAGTATTTTTCCTTCTTTCTAAATATTCATACTATAAATTACAAGTGGGAAAGCATAAAGAAAAAAAACACTCTAAGCAGCAGTACCAGAGTATGAGCAGCCCAATCACCATGAAAAACTATGTAGACAACCAAAATAGCACGAACAAGTACTATGAAAATCAATGAGGTAACTCTGCATAAATTCATATGCTGCTGTCTGAACAGTATGAGAATGAAAACACCAAGGTCCTTGCTTGAAAGCATTAATAAGCAAAAAACATGCCCATGCTGGTGGTTAGTTCAGCACCTTTCTGGTTATACTTCATTTTCCCAAGATTTCTTACTTAAAAGTGTAGGAAGATAAACAAAAGACACCCATTTTAGACAGTAAGCCTAGACAGCCACTTTGTTAATAGGACAGACACTCCTGTAGACTCCAGCCAAAATTCAAAGCCCCATTGAAGCAACTGCAAAAAAGAACTGGAAGATCCAAGGAAGCTGCAGTCTCTGTAGACAGAAGTCAGGAGAAAGAAAGGCCTTGCTTCATTTTATATATCAATGAGATGCAGTAAGATCCAAATTTTTTGAAAGAGTAAGGCAAAGAAATAAATTTTAAGGGTTCCAACCAAACTGCTCATGTCAGGGCTACGCAGGCATTCCAACAGAACCACGCACAGCAACAGTTTCACCACAAAGAAAACACGGGTGAAAAGGAAACAGAAAAAGGCAACCCAGAAGAATGGAGCTACAGTAAGTCATGAAAGCTGATTTACAATTTTTTCCAGTATTTGTAATACCACGAGTGCTCTGCCACTGTCATCTCTCATCATGACAGATCATTACCCCACTCCTGGACACTGTAGGCCTAATTGAAAATTCTTACTTGAGTACAAGCCACCTAAAGTCCAAGAATTTAACAGACCTGACCATACCAAAAGCTTCAAACAATAGCTAAAACACTCCTATTCTTTAAATTTCTTTTTTTGATCTCTCATTTACAGTCTCAGCATCTTTGTTCACTGTACTACCAATCACAAAATTCCTGCCATTTAAAAAAAAAAAAGTTTAAGATTCATAGAGGAATGCTTTATTTAGTGGAAGAATCACATCATTCCACTACTATTTCTGTGTCAGAAAGAAAAAAACAAACCCAACCAACCAAAAAGCATTTCCTTTTTTTATCAAGTTCAGCTAAACCTATTTAGAAAAATCAAGACAGAATTGGAGTCAGAGCCTGTCCTGCCACTATCCCAAAAGAGGAAAGTGAAGATATTTGTTGAAAAGCCTCAAGACCAGGATGGCTTATTGGAATAGCCAGAACTGCTCAGGAGGTTCCAATGTGACTGAAGTCAAGCTGCTGCCAATTTGTGTTTTAGCTGAAGTGTTAAAATAACCAGGAAAAGGATGCTCCATGGAAAAAGGTCCCAATGGGATTATTCGCTGAGACGCAAAAAACAAAGGGAGGCTTGAATAACTACAATTTAAAAAACAACAACACAGCAATTGCATTAACTGAGCTATTCCTGAAATATGGAAACAAAAATTACTCACAGTCACTTTCAGTTCAGGAAACTGCCACGTTTTTTACAGCCGGTATTGTTGTCTGTAGTAATGTGTACAGATTCTTATAAACCCCCTCCATCCTCCTGCCATACTGATTCACTGATAACCTCACCACAAATGTTTTGAAAATTAAGTTAATACAGTCCCATATACTTCAAGAAAACTGAACACATGGACTCATCCCACAACCTGCTCTTTAATTTTTCCTCCCTGTGCCTCCAGTTTCTCACCAAGGTCACTGTTCCCTTTAAAAAATAATTATTTAAAGCTTTCAAACTTCAGATCTTCCTAACTTCAACCACCTGTTTGTGATTTGTCTGATGAGCCATTTATTTATCAATATGGAAGAATGAGACCCAAGTGAAAAAAACCAAAGTTTATACACATAGTGCCTGGGAATAAAATAAACTATTTAGAGAAAATACCACCAGTAAGTATGTGCCCAATGATTGGAAGATGATGTTTGTGTGAAGGCCCCAAAATTTCCTGTTTAGTCAAGCACTCAATATTATGAAATAATACACAATCAATTTCCCAGTGCTTTCACTTTACACGAAAATATTAGTGGGGTTCTGATCTCAGCAATATTAACACCGTTCTGGTGAGGCTACAGGAAAAGCAGCTACAGGAGAGACTTAAAACCTGATGACTACACAAGGGAATAAAATGGCAATAAAATAGGAAATGTTGCAAAGTGTACAGCTGTAACCTGGCTCTGCTTGCAAGGAAATGACATCAAAACTATGCCAGGAGCACATTAAGACCTGGAAGTCAAATCCTCAAAGCTTAGGAAAAGCTGGAATTTGTTCATTTGTACATATACAGAGCTTTGATTTATAAAGCTCTTTTGCCCTCACGTCCCCAGCATTCCTTTGTTCATTAAAGAACAAAGTTAGAGGATGACTGCTGCAATAAAGTAGATTTTCTCCCCAAGACTGCATAAAAATATAAAAATGACATACCAAGATAAAACAAAAAACCCCTATTGTTTTAGCCTTTTATGCAGACAGAACCTTTTAGGACAGGTTTTCCTCTGAGGGGAACAGTGATTACCAAGTTCACTTCTGTCAGTGCAGAGATGATTTGCCCCTGATGAACAAGGCAGTAAAGGTGCTCTGCTCAGTTCATCACAGCTCTTAACACTCTGATCACTGAATGAGGTCATTGTCAATTCACTTGTTCTTCAAAATATAAGCAATGCTAATTTCCAGACTGCCCAAGCTCACAGGTCTCACTCTGCAGCTTCAGAGAGAAGCAGTACAATATTCTTAAGAAGGGTCTGTCCAAATACTCACTAGAATTGACTGGGGAAACCAGAAAATTACTGACTGACAGAAACTGATTCTTTCTTCACTAAATTTTCCTACAATTTAATGCTAAGTGCTTACCTGCCCACAGTTTTCCACATCCTGCACCCCTTTCAAAGACTGGGTTTTACTTAACAGCTGAGAATTCCTTGAGCTCATCTCCAAACACAAAGGGCGTGGGCACAGTTTACATTTCTCGTGGCCATTGCCATTTTAGAGTAAAAAATTTCTAAGTAAAAAATACCACAGAACATTATGGACAAATTGCTCTGATACATGGTCAGGAATACAGGCCACCATTGAAATTGCAGAGCACAAGTACAGCTGGCAGTTAAAATGAACTGCACACACAGAGACAGAAAACCCTTCAAGTTACAGCTGAGGCCCAAACATGAGAACACATTTCATCCTCTAGGTCACAGTCCAGCAAGGCATTTAAGCATGAGAGCAACATCAGACATCTGAGTAGTCCCACATAATTCAGTTGCATGTGGAGTATCAGCACAAGCACACTGAAATGCTTTGATTTAAACTGCAGCTATCAAAACACAAGCCATGTTACATTTGAGTTTGTTGGGTTTGTAAACTATTATCTTCGAAGACTTTAGAGAGCTTTTTACCCACTAAAATAGTCTTACCTGAACTGAGAACTAATCTGTTTAGCAACAAAGAGGATAATGTACTTTTTCCCCTACGTGTAAACTGCTTTTCTCCACATTTCAATACTGAAACATGGTTACCCAGTTTGGCTTTTTCCTTTGTATCACTCTTAAATGCTCCTTTGATATAGATACATATATCCTGATACAAAGTTTACACTCTAAACAGTAGAAGTGTACTTCACTGGATGTGCCCATGAAGGAAGTTTTTATTCTGCTGTTTTAGTCACATCGAAACACTTTTTGAGAAGAGCTGTTAAAAAAAATCTGAGTGACTGTTTCACATATTTGTAAACACACTTTTGTAGACTCCAGCAGCAAGCTGAAATATCCATCAGTGAATTTTACCAGTGTATGTGTTTAAACACAAACAGAAATAGACAAATAAATACGATAGAGACTTGACAGAAATCTGTAACTTGAATTTGTGGTTTAACACCAGGTAATGCTCAGTGGTTACTACCTCTACTCAGGAACAAAAATCAGCCTGCTCACTCCCAAGGTATCACATTTGCTTTCTCCTCCTGCCCTGATTACAATTTTCTTGGTCTAAACATTCTTCCTCGTCTTAAGAGTCAAATGATTTACTCTGGCAATATTAAATCTTAATAAATGCTGAATTGTTCCTTCACAGACAGCGACATTACGAAGCTACAAGTAGATAATGTCACCTCCACTGTGACCCACATCACGTCATGAATTCTCCTTAAACGTTATTTTTTAGCCTCTGGCTAATGGAATGTATCTAAAATGCCATAAAATGTAAATTTACCTGCATTCCCTGGACCTTCTAAATATCCTAGGAACACCGGCATTTTTTCAGGGATTACAAATTGTACACACATACTTGGTACTTTGCCATTCATTCAATGAAGAGCACTAGAGTTAAGCATGTGAAATTTTACAGAGGTTTATTTCTTATCCTAGTGTTTTAAACTGAAACTTGGATCATGTGACTAAAACTACAGAGATCAGGGAGAATTCAGCAACAAAGTAGTATCCAAAAGGAGCTTAATTTTCAAAAAACCAAATGAGACTACAAGTTGCATCATTCAGAAAAAGATAATAAGTCGATTTTTTTTTAAAGTAAAAGTCAAGTATGATTTATGAGAAAAGAGGAGCAAAAATCATGAAAGGTCACATGCAGTAGCAAGAATAAATGCTGTTTGGCTCAGGTTTACCTATGATGAGCCACTACTGTCTTGACTTCAAACACTGCTACCAGTCAAGTCTTAAAAACGCCTCTGGTTTGCAGAGACAAAACGAATGCAATTATTTTACAGTACTTTCCATTCCAAAACTTGCTTATTTAATAACACAACCTGCATCATTCCATCACTTGATTGCAATGCAGTTCTGCTTAGCCAATTATGTAAGTATTTTTTACATCAGAACAGACCTGAACACTTAAAAATTAAGTCAATAGCAACGTCAATATTTTTGTAAGAAATATGCTGTTCTTAAATGACTCTTATATTTAGGTCATCTTGTGAAAGAAGCTGCTTTGCGTTCCATAGTTTCACTAAAAAGGAAAAGTGCAATAAGATCTCTTATTGACAGCTGCATTCAAAAACATACCAGTTACATAAGTTTGCAAATTATACTGTGACAGAGTTAAATTTCTAAGCATTTTAACGACAGTACTCAAAATGCTGTCTCAGCAAGAATGACTCAACTCCACCACATAAGCTGCACTCCAGATAAGAAGCAACTAGCTCGATTTTATAGAAAAAAAAAAATTTAGTATTCTGCTTTAATTCAAATTGCCCTGAGTTGTGCTTGTTTAGACCTGCAAACTTCACCAGTCATTTGGCATTTCCATCTCTCCTCCTCTGTTTCAACAAAAGTAACTTAAGCTTACCTATAGACAGTTTAGGAAATACTTGGAACACAGGAATAGTTTTCTACTGTACCTCAAGGGGAGAGATTTGCCAGACAACCACCAACCAGAGGAATAAACCTGTAAACCAGAGCTAGGCCTTGCCTTTATACGACAAAAACACGGCTGTGCCAAACAGTTAGAGAGGACAGAGCAGCTCTCCCCACATTTACCTGAGGCTTTTATCAGAGATCTCTATGAGAAAAACATTAATAACTGGCATGATGCATCAGCAAGTCTTCTTACTCTTAGCCCATCTGATACACAAAAGGTAGACCCAGAAATGCCTGGAAGAGAAAACTTTAGGAGCAGCTGTCCCTACCCCAGGGAAAAATGCTGGTAACACCTACCAAAACTGCTGTCCTTCAACACCTTCCTTGTGATTGATACTGTGATTGGACAGGTAAAGTGTAAAACTTCCCTGAGCCATGTTTCTTCCCCCATCCTGTGTCTCTGATGTCATTCATAAAAAAAACTATGAATAGTAACAGAAGGGAAGGTATCACAGAAGAAATGCGGGCAGAAATTGCACAATTCTTGGTCATTTGGCAACTCACACAGGGTCCTGAGTAACAGCAGCCAACCAGCCTTAATTGCACTGGTGCTTCACAAATCCTGCTTCAGTCACCTAACCACTGGAACAGCTCAGCAAAGTGCTACACGGGCTCACATTTGGGAAGTCATTTCCTAGAATCACAAGACTTAGAACTCCTACTTTATAAATTCATTCTGTTTACTCTGATGCTAAACATCCCAGTCTAAGGAAAATGTATCACCTACCTTCCTTCTAGCTACTGCTCTCGGTGGTCTAAAATCACCTTCTGCTTAAAAAAAAAACAAACCAAAAAATTCCTTTGGATGACATACAGGACCTTAAACCTTAAGGTTACTAGACAGGCCCTCAATGAACAGCACTTTCTCATTTGACAGAAGGTACAGCTCTAAAAAAAAATCTAGTTCTTCCCAAGTATTACTGTAGACTTAAACATTAGTTTTGCCACAACGAAAATTTTGCCATCCACATGGGCAACGCTGAAATATTTTAATCGTACTAAATAAATACAAATACGTATCGAACAGACGCCTGCAAAATCAATTCCCGTGAAAAACTATTAACCTCCAGCCGGTCTTAAAGCTGTATCACAGCCACTAGCACACAATCTAATGTAACAAAAAGCTTCAGACGTATGCTCAGAACCTCTGGCATTTCACACGCAAGCCCAATTAACCCAGCACAACTTTCTCATGCGGGGGGGTGGGGGGAGCGCTCGGTTCCACGGACTTTTACCACGCAGGCCGTGACAGATCACAGACCGTCACAGCGCAACCTTTGCTCAACGACATTGTTTTCAAAGGCACCGAAATCTCTCCCGAACTTTAAAACGCCCGAAAGGCGTTGGCGAGGGGAAGCCGCCCCGCTGCATCACTGTGTCACTATTCGGGGAGCGCTTGATGCTCCGACCCTCGCCAGGGTGGGGTGCTTTATAAATAGATGCGTGGTGGTTTTTTTTTTTTTTTTTAATCTCCTTCCCCAGTGCCGTGCCCCGAGCGTTTGGGTGGCGATGGGAGAGAGCAGGCTGTTTATAGCCTTTTATTTAATGAACTCCGGGCGAGGGAAGAAGGGGGGGCAGGGAGAAAGGGAAAGCTGCTGGTTTTCTACCTGAGCCAGGCCCAGCCCACGCTGCTCGCCCTCCTCTCCCGGTGCCCGGGGGGGGCTGCGGGGACACCCCCGCCCTCAGCCCCTCAGTAGGCGCTGCAATGCAGGGGCTGCTCGGGGGGGTCCCGGCAGCGGCGTTATCCCAGCGGGATCGCCCCCCCATCCCCGTTCCCATTCCGATTCCATCCCGGCTGTGCCGCCGGGGATGGCGCCGGGCTCCTCACGCCGCCCCCCCGCCCCCGCGCAGCCACCCCCGGTTGTTTACGGGCCCCGCCGCCCCCTCACGGCGCAGCGAACACTCACCGCCCCGGCCGCGGGGTCTGCGCCGGCTCCGCGGGCAGGGCCGCGCTCCCGCTCCCGGCGGTGAAGGACGGGGACAAGGAGGAGGAGGAGGAGAAGGAGGAGGAGGAGGAGGAGGAGGGGGGCACCCGGCTGGCGGCCTCGCCTCAGCTCATTCACAGGGCGGCTCTGTGCCCAGGGGGAGCCCAGCGCTCATCTCGCCCCCACCGCCGCCGCCGCCGCCGGCCCCCCCCCTCCGTCCTCGGGTCCCCCGTCCCCCCCCGGCCCGAGCTGCCCCCGCGCCCACCCGCGCAGCGCCCCCGCGGAGCGCCGGCCGCGGACGGACGGACGGACGGACACACGGACGGACACACGGACGCTCTCGCGCTGCGCCGCCGCTGCCGCCGCCGCCTCCGCCCCTCTGCGCAGGCGCGCGCGCCGCAGGGGAGGGAAGAGGGAAGGTGGGGGGGGGGGGGGGGGATGAGGAGAGACGGGAGCGCGCGCGCGCGCGCGCCCCAGCGCGTCCTTTCCCTCCTCGTTCTCGCCCTCGTTAAAAAGAAAAAAAAAAAAACAAACACGAAACACTTCCCCTCCCCTCCCCAAAAGAAAATAAATAAGCGACAAACGGAGGCTTTTCGTGGGGTTAAAAAAAAAAAAAAAGGAGGGAGAGGAGGGGAAAAAAACCCCCAGCGCACCCCGGCGGGTACCCGGATGTGGGAGCGGGGCCGTTACGGGTATTACATCACCCTCCGCCCCGGGTCCCGCGCCGCGCCGCGCCTGCGCGGGACCGGCGCGAGGGGCGGTGACGTCATCGGCCCCACCCCTCTCCCTGAGGGATGTGAGCGACGCGAGGGTGGGAGGCGGCAGCTCCCAGTTGGGATCCTTGTCCCGATCTCGGTCCCGGGCCCGTGGCGGCAGTAGCTCAGCCCACCTGACGGCGATGGAGAGGGCGGGCGGTGGGTCCCGAGGCGCTGGGGGCATCAGCTTAGTCTCCCTGAATCACAAAATTAGTTAGGTTGGAAAAGACCTCTGAGATCATCTATGATCCAACACCACCATGTCAAACGGACCATGGCACCAAGTGCCACGGACAGTCTTTCCTTCAACACTTCCAAGGACCGAGACCCCGCCGCCTCCCTAGGCAGCCCATTCCAATGTCTAATCGCCCTTTCTGCGAGGAAATTCGTCTTGATGTCCAACCTAAACCTCCCCTGGCGCACTTTAAGACTGTGTCCCCTGGTCCTGAGGGATATCCTCTTACCCGCCTGAACCGGAGCCCCGCAGATTTTCCCGCTGGAAGCACGACCGCTGGCAAAATCAGCAGCGGATTACCAGTAATGAACGCATAATGGGTTTAATAATCCCACGGTTTTCAGCCACCCTTTGATCAAGGCTGGCCTGTGCACAAAAGGGATGGCGGTGTGCTCAGGCTGTGGCAGAGACTCCCCCCGACAGCCTGCAGAGAACAAACTGAGAGGAAAAGCTTTTAGACAGACCCCTGTTTGGTCTCAAGAAGGGTGGGGGGATGCCTGAGGAGGCTGCGATGGGAGAGGGGTGGTTCGTGGGGGAGCTGCTAATTCCGGCAAGCCGTGGTTAAACCTTGTGGCTGGGGATTTCCGAGCTGGAGTGGGTGCCAGGAGGAGGGAGTGCTTCAAGGGGAGGATTAGGAATGCACAGGAGCTGCGAGGCTGTAAAGAAGGAATTGAATGCAAAGGGAGAGATGCTGAGGAGGACTGGGAAAGGTGAAGTGGGTGCTTAGCAAGCTTGTCTACTCTAGGTAGTTTCCATCTTAAACAGCGACGACAGCAAGCAGCCATACATGTAATGGCTTTACATCGAAAGAGAGTAGGTTTAGATTTGAAATTAGGATGAAATTCTTCACTGTGAGGGTGGTGAGGCCCTGGCACAGGTTGCCCAAAGAAGCTATGGCTCTCCCACCCCTGGGAGCGTTCAAGGCCACCAGGCTGGATGGAGCTCTGACCAACCTGGTCTAGTGGAAGGTGTCCCTGCCCATGGCAGGGGGGTTGGAAGGACATGGTCTTTTAAGGTCTCTTCCAACCCAAACCATTCTAGGATTCCCTAAGATGAATGGAAAGCCCTCCAATTGCTGGTTATGTTCCCATTGTAGATATCCATCGGTGCAACTTCATCAGGGACTGAGGGCAGTTTATCGAGGGCTTTTGGGCAGATTAGACCAACAACATCAAAGCCCTACCCAGAGATAGCTAAAAGAGCTGCTAAAAATCCAACAAAACCTCATAGTTGTGGGGCTTTCCTGTGATAGATAAACTGACCGTGTTTCAGCACAAAAACAAAATCTCCAGTTCCCGTTGCTGCCTGTGCCTGGATGGAATGTTTGGACCCAGACTCCCTGTATTCACCCTCATCGTGATCATTATCACGATACTGAGCACCTCTCGGTATTGCTAATCGTTCTGTTAAAGTTTCAGGGCCTTTGATTTAGAAATTTCGGGCTTTTGTAGTTAAATGCAGTAAACTCTGTTAGTGGAAACAAACCTTTAGGGAGATTTAAATGCAAAATATACTGAAAATATGCAGCGTATTCCACAATGAAAGGGAGATTATGGAAGGTCGTGGAGTAATTCCCATAATCTCCATCAGTGCAATTTTGAATTTCTTTTTGGTATCCAAAGATAATTGATTACAATTTGAATGCAGTTCAGGCTTTTAAAGCTGCATTTCCCTTTCCCCTTGCCTTGCCTTGCTTGGCCTCGCTTTTCCTTGCCTTCCCTTCCCTCTTTTCCTTTCCCCCCACCGCCAAATCTACAATATACAGACAAGGTAGAGGTTACACAGAATTCCTGCAGGCATGTGCCATGTTTCTTTAACCTCTACACTTAAACATAAATTTAATCTTTCACCCTCCTTTTCCACTTTAATAAATCTCTCCTAACACTTTGAATTATATACAATCATGGGTTTCATTTAGATTCCATGTTATCCACAGCTGTGTTTTGAGTGGTTTTTATTTTAAATAAAAGTGATAGAAAACATGGCTCTGCATATTGTTTTGTGATGTCCCAGTTTTAAGCTGCAGGAATGTAATGACAGCAGAGAGTTTGCTGCTGTCATTTTCTATTTATATGCTTTTTCAGGGGAAATTGGATGAAGTCAAATTACCACAATATTTTCTTAAAGTGTAACTTTTATTTAATTTCCTAGTTTTACTTGGCCTGTTGTACTGACAATGGTAATAAATATTTGCAAGAAGTTCAAACATCGCTTTTAATTAGGATAAAACAGCTGTGTGTAACATATCCCTCTACTAAACTTATTTGTAGCTGATGAGACTACATCTCCCAGTGTACAACTCTTTATTTTCTCTTTAGCTGTTCATCAAGTTGTGATACAGATGGTTGGGACCTGTAGTCACTAGAGTCATTAGCACCACAGCAACAAGAACCATTGTGAAACTCAACACTGTATCATAAATCATTAATGAGTTATTGAGAAGAATCGTATTTCACTGTTTGGAACAAGAAAATTCTTTTAGCTTTATAAGGCATATTTAAAATGATGTGCTGCTCCACGATCTATTTTTAGAGAATATTATTTTTGGACAATTCTATTTCCTGTCACAGCTTTAAAAAAGTCTTTAGATGGATAGTAATTGCCAAGAGTATTTCTGAAAAAAAAAAATAAATCTAAGTATCTAAATAAACAGATATTTGCCACCTATGCACATTTGGTTATTGCAGGCAGGAGGATGACTTTGTCCAATCTATTCATTAAAACTCAATTTAGAAAATTCCACACTTAGCCCAATGAAGCCGTTCCCAATGACATCATTTCCCATAAAAAGAGAAAATGGGACCGCAGTTGCTACTGGGATCACATGGCAATGTGCTTTTAGCTGCACTTTGGAATCAGTTTCCATCTGTAATGGCCATACTCTGGAGGAGCCTGCTGTAATCTGCCTGTTCTATTGCCCAACACTCCTGTTAACTCTTTCTGTTTTAATACCAGAGGGTTAAACTCCCTTTATTATAAGGTATATCATGAAGTATTGGAATTTTGTCTGTGTGTTCCTCAAACATGGGACATCCAGAACCAATATCACAGTCACAGAATAACTGGGGCTGACAATATAACCAAACTGGGACCTCTGGAGATCACCCAGTCCAACTCTCCTGTCAATGCAGGGGCAGCTGAGGCAGGTGACACAGGAACGTGTCCGGGTAGGTTTGGAATGTCTCCAGAGAGGGAGACTCCACACCCTCCCTGGGCAGCTGTTCCTGTGCTCTGCCATCCTCAGTGTAAAGAAGTTCTTCCTCATATTGAAGTGGAACTTCTTGTGTTTTAGTTTATGGCCATTGCTCCTTGTCCTGTCACTGGGCACCACCAAAAAGAACCTGGCACCATCCTCTCGGCACTTGCCTTGGAGATTTTTAAATGTATTAATGAGATCCCCTCTCAGTCTTCTCCAGACTAAAGAGGCCCATCTCCCTCAGGCTCTCCTCATAAGAGAGATGCTCCAGACCCCACATCATCTTTGTGACCTCCACTGGACCCTCTCCAGTAGCTCCTTGTCTTTCTTGAGCGGTGGAGACCAGAATTGGGCACAAGTCTCCAAATATGGCCTCACTAGGGCAGAGCAGAGGGGGAGGATTACTGTTGTTACCATGAACTCTTGTACTGCACTGTTTACATTTCTTGACTCCTAAGTGAAAAAAAGCTACTTCTCTGAAACCTTGGTTTCAGGTTCCCTTACCTATTGTCCCTGTTTCTCCTCTCTTATATGGTCTGCCGTGAATAGCTGACATAGGTGGGAAATAATACATTCCAAGTTACTTTGCAGCCTAAAAAGCTGTTAGACTGTGGGGTTTTGTTTTGTTTGGTACAGAATTTGTATCACCTAATAAATTCTCATCTAAATATCAGACATATAATCCAGCTGCTGTCCAGGCTGCCCTGGTGGAAGGAGAAGGAGACCTGCAGGTGATCATTATTCCCCTGCTTTCGCTGATGTCTGGAGCAGGTTGTGTGAGTTCTTTGGAGGTGACTTTTTTTGTCTCCTGTAGTTTCTGTGAGTACAGAAGAAGCTGAGGTGACCACCTGGACTAGAACCTTCATTTTTAGATGGCTAAAATTAATTAATCATTTACCTGAGCTGCTTAGAAGTTATCTAATAGAAATCTTCATATTAATGATAAGTGTGGCCTGTAACAGTGTGATCTTGTCAAAACTTTATATTTGGCTTGGGAAGTACCGCTGCCCTGCCCTATCCATTCTCCAGGGGGATGCTCCTATTTTTGGAATCTAAAAGCCAGCTGCATGACTATGCTGCAGGCTTTACGTCTTCCCGGCGCTATTCCTGCAACACCCCGGTGTGATGACATCTGTAGGGATTTGCTCAGGCAGCTGTGCCACTGGGAACTCCATAAAATGCCAGTAGTGTAGCGATGATTAATAATCACACGATGTTTAAGTCATCAAAGGCACACACCTAGGGTGTATCCTGTATCCGAACGGAATTTGTCCGAAGGATGTCACAGAGACTTTGGTCTTTTGAAGAACACCATGTGCAAACGTCCTGCATTCTTGAAATGCAGCAGCTTTGATATAATTCACGTCCTGAAAAGTGCTTCCCAAACTGCCACGCTTCGTCCCCTCTGAGAGGAGATCCGTGCTCCCCTCATCTCTTTTAGAAACAACATTCAGAGTTATGGCATCAGTTAAAAACCAAATGCTGGTGATCTTCAGCCTACAAAATTAGGTACAAAGTCATTAGGGCATCACAATGCTCAGTCATGAGTTTTATTTTTCCAGGGAGAATTTGCTGATGGAAGTAACCTGCAATTCAGGAAAATCAGCAAAAGTAAAGTACAGTAAAGACCAAAATATCAATAGAGCCAAAATCCTTTTATGCTGAAAATTAATATAAAGCATATTAAAAATAGAGGCATAATAACAATATAAGGCATGGAAAAAGAAGCATAATAAAACTACAAAGCATAAAAAACATAAGCACAATAAAAATATAAAGCATATAAAATATATTAATATAAATGAATATAAGATAGTAAAGACTAAAACTAAAATACTTAATATAAATTAGTATAGATTAATATTATCCATATTCTATAATATTGTTATTTTTTTTGTCCCTCCATTTTTCTCCAACTCTTTTCTCTATGTATTACGACAAAAGCATGGCATCTCCCAATTCCTTCAAAAGCCCAAAGTAAGATGACAAAAATCCAGACAGCTCCGGAAAAGAAATGCAGTTTGTTGAGGTATTCAGAGCTCATATGTGAATCACCTGCATTTTACGTGGTTCCCTCCATCTGTAGCAAAATGTCACTGAAGACCTGGTGGCCAGGAAAATTTGCTTTTCATGTGAAATGGGGAAATTAAAAAAGAATGTCAGTACAGTCTACAAACATTTTAAAGAAAATGAAAAATGGGGGGGGGGGAAAGAACCATTTAAATACTGATTCCCCCCCTCCTTAGAATCTCAGCTGCCTCAGTAGTTGAAATGGAAAAGTCTTGGTAGAAAGGCTGTGTGTCCTGAACTTGGTGTGGAGAAAGGGACAAAACAGCCATGTTTGATGTCTGAAGAAGCACTGGCACGACTTGCCAGGCTGTGCCAACTCATTTTGGTGCCTGTCCCTGTGCTATCCACCAGCTTCATGGTGGTGTGATGCATATGGTCTCTTTGGGATCATCTGTGCTTCCCTTCAACACAGAAACCACCAATCAGCTTAAAGCCACATTAGGAGAAAACAGAAGTTGATTTGAAGTATTTTGAAGGCTGGGTCAGATTCTCACACAACTGGACTCTGGCAGGGATACCTTCCACAGTTGTTTCCAACCTGAAGGGGATACACTTCAGTTAATCTTCATCATTGAACACCAAGATGTGCCTGTGTCTTGGTGTTCAGTTTCTCACAGTTTATTTTTCTTGACAAGATCTTCTTTTGCTGTAAGGCAAGCTGTGAAGTAGAGAACACCCAGAATATTTTATCAGCCAGGCTTTCGCCTATTCCGTGCATTAGACGTTCTTCTCTTTCAAAAATGTGAAGGTGTATGGGAGTTGCTGGTTTCCTTTGCTGTCAGTAATCCGTGCAGGAAGGCCTGTGCCCTCCCTGCAGTCAGTGACAAAGCTCCCACTGACCTCAGCGTTGGAGGATCAATCCCTCAGTCATTAGCACGTTGTAAAAACCACTGTTACCCAGCCAATTTTAATGGGCCTGCCCACAACTGTCAGTTGTTTAACCTAAAAATTAGCTTAGCAATCACAGCTGAAATTACAAGTCAGACTGTTGATGCATAAGAATACTTCATCCTGAGTCATCAAGAGTCTTATGATGTTCTTAAGAGTTTTATAATTATTAACATTCAGGCAAGAGATTCTAAAATTTGATAAAGACTGGAATTTCCAGATGTGAAGGAGATTAGTTCTGATGGGAGGATAAGATTTATATTCTGTAAACTCCCATTTTTTTTGTCTTACCAGTCTTTTCGTTCTTTAAATAGATGGGTCTACTCACGCTCTTTGCACAACCAAACACAACTTAGGTTTTTCTACATTCCTTCATATATTTATGTCTCTTTTAACAAGCCTGTTAGCTCAGACACAGCTGAGGAGATGAATTTATTGTGTCAATTAAACAGTGAAATTAAGCTAAAAGCAACGTGTCAGAATCCAATAGCCAAGGCATGGAGATATTTGAAATCTAAAGATTAATTAGTATTTTGCAAAATAAGTTTTCCACAGTACCAAGGATTCTGGAGAGTCCAGATTTAAAGGATAGTCCTGTTCTGAAGACGGATTTTGCCACTTATGCCTTTTTTTACTTGACAATATAACCAAAGTTTAAATTTAGTTTCATTACATAGGTGCTGATGTGGTATGACTAAGAAGTAAAGACATTGTTTCATGTTTGCTGGCATAAGGGACATGGTAAAAATGGATATGAGATCACAAGCTGTATGTGATCGTTTTCGTAGGAAAGCAAAACAATTTGTAATTTGTATTTTTAGCATTTTTATGACAACCCTCACCTCACCATGGCAGTTTTGTGTTTCTTTGGCGATGGTACAGAACAAAATGTTAGCAAAGCAACAGGGGCTGTTAAGAAAAGAGACTGCTTGTTGTGCAGATCAAGCTGAGAGTTTCAGGAGGAGGAACCTACCAAGAAAGGAAAATCTCATGTTGCAGGTCACGTTAGCCTGTGTTCTTTTGTAGAGTGTTTAAGTGCAGCTTCATATCAGAGTATTACTCAAAACATGGGTGCTACTTGGAGGTAATTTGAGCCTCCACCCTCCTCAGGAAATTTCAGTTAATCCCATGGATTAGGAGGCCAACTACTTCTTGAGAGATTTGGGAATGTGATTTCTTTTAAGGACTTGAAATGTGCTTCTTTCCTTGCTTTTTTTCTATCTTTGTGGTATATCACTCATGTAGTTATTAAGACAAATCTATGTTTCCATCCTATTTGTGTGTGTAAAGGCATATACTATATTTTTACAAACTCACTGATTTAATTTTTTTACCTTTCTAGGAATAATCAAAATAATTGGCTAGTCCTTGACATTTATTTTGTCATAATTACTCCTTTGTGTTGTTTTACTCTGGTTTATGCTCAAGATAAATAGTGTGACCCCTTGTAAAAGACAAGTTAAGGAATAGGGAAAAAGCTTGTCTTACAAAGATGAGGAAAACAATGAGGTGAAAAAGGGAAAGCACTGGCCACGTTAATTCACAGCAGCCTGCTGGAGACAGTATTGGAACCATTAGCTCACCCTACAGAGGTCACAAGATTGCCATTCTATGACATAAATTTCAATTATTATAAAACAGTGTCTCAACACGAATATCGTGGTTGACCTGAGCTGAACCCACATTAGATGAGAGAGACTCATTACCAATAACGCTCAGCAAACGGGAATTGTGCAAGTGTAAACTGAAAAGCAAAGTTACACCCCTTCAGAGCACTGAGCAAACCCCTCACTCTGCTGGTGACCCTCTGGGAAGGATTTGTGAATGCTCAAGAGAGCAGTTCTCATTGAGCTGCAAAGGCAGCCTACTGAGAAAACCACAGTTAAAAAAAAAAAAAAAGTAATATCTAGTGTCATCTACAAAAATAAAGTTTAGTATCTTTTCTGAACACAAATCCTAAAAGCATTGAAGTTGATTCAGTGCCCTTAAGTTAAATTCAAGATTCCCCCTGACTTCAGTGAGTCTGGATTGGATTTAAATTTCTTATTTGCTTGGGGAAGCATTAGTACTGTCATAGTAACTTCCATCAGTTTAAGCTGGATTAATGATACAGCAGTCATTTATCATAAAATCATGGAATAATTTTGGTTGGAAGGTACTGCTGCAGGTCATCTAGTTCAGCTCCTGTCTCAAAGCAGGTCCAATGAGGAGTTGCTTAGGTCTTTGTCCAGCTGAGCCATACAATCATGGAATATCCTGAGTGGGAAGGGATCCACGAGGACCATCAAGTCCAGCTCCTGGCCCTGCACAGCACAACCCCAACAATCCCACCATGTGCCTGAGAGCGTTGTCCAAACGCTCCTTGAACTCTGTCAGGTTTGGTGCTGTGACCACTGCCCTGGGGAGCCTGTTCCAGTGCCCAACCACGCTGTGGGTGAAGAACCTTTCCCTAATACTCAACCTAAGTATCTTTAAGAATGGAAGTTCCACTTGTCTGGGCACCTGCTTTTGTGTTTCCCATCAGACTTTCCTGTGTTGCAATCTGTGTCTGTCCCTTATCACTAGTATCTCTGAAAAGAGTCTGTGGTTGAAAGTAGCAGTAAAATCTTCCTTTATCCTTCTCTCCTTACAGCTGAGCAAAGGATCTCTAAGTCTCTCTCCATCTGGGTAGCTCTCCACTGCACTTTCTCCAGTATGTTGAAGAACTTACCCAGGAAAGGTAACGGGAGGCTGCTTACAGAGCTTTGATTGAAATACCTGTGTCCAGTATCTTGCCTGTTGCTGTGACATATAAAGTGATTTTTAACATCATTACAGATCTCAGCTATGGAAAACAAACCATTACTGTCTTTTGTGACAGTCCTGAACCTCTCTGGGTTGACACCCGTGCTACCATACATTTCTGCCTGATCCTGGGCAGTGCAGGATACATTTTTAGGTGTTAGTATTAGTTAGAGCAGCCTTAGAGCTCCTTTTTTTTTTTGGTTTTGGATAGCAGAAAGGAACTGCTGGAGTAGCAGGTGCACCAAATTCCCCCTCTCCCAATGCCAGCACATCCTGTCCTTCACCTGATCAGGAAAGTGTTGTGCTCCAGTTCATTTCTCTGACACCCAGGGACTTCCCCAGAAGAATAATTAGATCAGCTCTCTCTTTTATTGTGTTGCTGGAATGGAAGCTAATATTTAGCCACTGTATTTCCTTACCTTTTCATCTCCTTAAAATATGTACAGTCTGAGCAGGAACACTGCCTATGGCTTTTGTTAGCTGAGATACACAAAACCCCCCAATCTCCAGTGGCTTCTAGAGCTTACATAATATCTTCATTAAAATGACAATCACAGGGTGATGCTAAGAGCCAGATCAGACTGGGATCAGCTTTTTGGGCCATGCTCACTTTTGGACTTTTTGCCTGAGAAATTCCACAGGTTCACATGCTTGATTATGCAATTATTTTCTTGAATTAATTTAAAAATCTTCCCCCATGCTGAGTTCACAGCCCCAAAGCTGATCTTCCTTATGATTTATATTCTGATAGAAAAAGGTTTAGAAAGAGAAATCTGGATTTTTCTCTTAAAAATCTTGGTTGGTAATGAAAAATCTCTGGTATTTTGTGTTTTGCTTTGAGAAGACCAGCAGAGGGGGCCTGAGCCAGAGAGCAAACCCCGTCCCACATTTGTGCTGGAATTGTGAACAATAACAGTTTAAAACATGCAAAACAAAATCCACTTTAATTTAGTTCTCTGCTAAAACCAAAGAGGAAAACATTGATGAAAATGAAGGGAAAGTAGCTGTCTTAGGGAAACTGCACTATTAAGAGGCTGTCCAAAAAGTAGTACTAATTATTAAAGGGAAAAAGATAATTTGGGGATTAGGAAAGGAATTTTAGTTATCTGATTCTGTCACTGGATAACAGTTACTAAAGGACTGGTTCCCTGAAGTATCTTTTCATGGGTTTTGGGAGACATTCCCTCCATGAGTTACTCCATAAATTACCTCTGCATAAGGAGATGAAGGAAGAGAAAATATTTCAGGGCAAGATTCAGAGCAGGCTCCTAATTCATGTTCCTTGGCCACCCCCATGGTGGGGTTTGTTTCTGCTGACAGGTGATCAGGGAGACAAAGCTCTGCAGAATCAGCCTCTGGGAAACCACCTTCCTTTCCTCCTCCCCTGTCTCACAATATTGAAAGCTGCAAGATGGAAAGTTTTCCCTGTTCCGTGTGAGCAGTCCTTTCAGTACTAGTGCACTGAGAGAGTCCACACAGGAAGAAACCCTTCTGGATTCATCACGACAGCTTGAAGTGGAATAAATATTGTATATATTTATACAGAGAAAGAGAGAATTCCAAATGTGGAAAGGGGATTCAAATCTTTCCATTGGATTTGGTGACCTTGAAAACCACCCTAAGATGATGGATGCAAAACAGGGATCTAAGAATCAGAATTTAAAGATCAATGATAATGTCTATCTCTTCTTCACCAGCAGAAGATGATCTGTTCTGTACCAAGAAAGCAAGAAAGCTGTTCTTTTAAAGCAAAATATAGAATCACGGAATGGTTTGGGTTGGAAGGGACATTAAAGGCCATGTAGTCTGTCAGGGACTAGATGCAGGGGCAAGGACACCCAGATCAGGTTGCTCAGAGCTCCACCCAGCCTGGCCTTGAACACTTCCAGGGGTGGAACAGCCACAGCTTCTCTGGAAACCTGTGTCAGTGTCTCACCACCCTCACAAGGAAGAGGTTTTTCCTAATGTCTAATCTAACCCTGCCCTCTGTCAGTGTGAAGCCATTCCCCCTTGTCCTGTCACTCCAGGCCCTTGTCCAAAGTCCCTCTCCATCCCTCCTGTAGCCCATTTAGGCACTGGAAGGGGCTCTAATGTCTTCCCAGAGCCTTCTCTTCTCTCTTCTCCAGGCTGAACAGCCCCAACTCTCTCAGCCTGTCTCCAAAGCAGAGGTGCTCCAGCCCTCTGATGAAATATTGGCTTTCCCTCACTTCTCCAGATATGATTTATTCATATGGCACAGTACATTCAGGTATGTTCTACCCTTACCTATAGCCCTTCCTCTGAGGAAAAAGCCTTCATATATTCCTGTCTTGACTTCTTCTAATGTTTCATTCCAATAATCATGAGGAATTATGTAGAAATAATGTCACACAAACAAAGTGCCATTATTGTCAATTCACCTGACCACGTTCCGCATTTCTGATATTTATATAAACACAGGTGATTTAGTCACACCTCTTAATGTAAACTAAAGAAAGTATATTATGAAAAGGAAATGGATAATATGACTCAAGGACTCTGGGTTCCATCACTGTCCCATCATAATAAACAAACGTTATCTTCATATAAAGAGAGGCCCATCTCCTGCAGAAAAAGTTGCTTTTTTTTTTCCTGGATCTCTTGTTTTATTACTTCTCTGAGTAAAAGTGCTTTTAATGTCAATAAATAGAAAGAGAAGTCAAAGTAATGGTGTCTAGATGAACATGCAGAGCTCAGGCAGAGCTGAATAGAGTTGACCCTTATGTGAAGGACACATCTGGGTCTCTTAAGTCACATTTGAATATCCAGTTAGGCCGGGGAGAGAGACTTGATGTGCAGGAGCTCTTTGTCTGGAGGCAAATGTTGTCCTTTAAAAGCAGTGTGCCCCCTATTAAACAGATACAGTTAATGCAGGTGCCAGTGAAGGCTCACGGTGCACTTTGCAAACAAAAACCAAAGCCAAGCAGTTTATAATCAAATTGAAAAATCATGGATGTGAAATTGGGAAGAAGGGCAGGGCCAAGCGTAGCTGCAGGTGGCAGGGATCACTGCAGAGTTTTACAGCTCCAAACACAAGGGTCACCCCAGGTACAAAGTGGAAAATGGCTCTTGCTTCTTATTTTGAGGAAATCCTGTCTAGGGAATGCCACAAGAAGTCACCAACAACCAGGAATCATCTACTTCTGTGTCTGAAGATGCTCCTATTTTTGTTCTGGCTGTCTGAATAAGCCTTGTTTTACCACTGTGTATTTTTATATTATTATCATTATTTTGTATTTTTCTATGATGCTCTGTTGTAATCAGATGTTTTCCTACATATATTTTTTTCTGAAGGAGGAAACAGTGAAGTGTAGGGAGGAGAGAGGAGGAGAGAATGATTTGCTCACAGTTACATCACTTTAACTAATGGTTTGCATAACTAAACAGTCACAAAGACTTGTATAACCATCTTTGCTATGCCTTTGCTAGTAAGTAAAATGATCTATGGACTTTCTAGTCCTGAGACCAACTGGACTGACCTGGCTTGTGTGTGTAGCTGATGTCCCTCAGACATACCTCACACTCCTTGGGCTGGTGTTTGTGTGCAAAGCCATACCATGACCCACAATGACAGATCAAAAGCACGGATGATCAGATGCCAGTGTATGACTCCATGCCTTGGCCCTGTTTGACTGACTGGTATAGATGCAGCTTATTCTAGCAAAAAAAGAGCAATTTCTCTGGCTTACCTTCTATTGCTTGGGAACAGGTTGTACTAAACTGTAAAGCAGTGGCCAGGGAGCAGTGCTGACAGTTATATTTACTGCTGTAAAAGTGGATAGAAGACACAGTAGTTCAGCTTGTTCTGTTTGTTCAAACTGGAGAAGGGAAGGCTTCAGGGAGGCCTTAGAGCACCTTCCAGTGCCTAAAGGGGCTCCAAGAGAGCTGGAGAGGGACTTTGGACAAGGACATGGAGTGACAGGACAAGGAGGAATGGCTTTAAGCTGACAGAAGGCAGAGTTAGATTAGGTCTTAGGAAGAAATTCTTTACTCTGAGGGTGGTGAGGCCCTGCCACAGGTTGTCCAGAGAAGCCATGGATGACCCATCCCTGGGAGTGTTCAAGGCCAGGCTGGATGGGGCTCTGAGAAACTTGGTCTAGGGGAAGGTGCCCCTGTCCATGGCAGGGGGGTTGGAACTGGGTGATCTTGAAAGTCCCTTCCAACCCAAACCATTGTGTGATTCTATAATTGGAATTAGATTTCGAGTTTTAACTTGATGGGAGCTCACACAGAAAAGTTTAACTAAACAAACTGAAATGAAATGGATGCAAGTCATAAGCAACAATAAAGAATGATTTGAAGGAAGAAAAGATGGAAGTTATTTCTTTCAAGTCTCTGAATTGCCTGAGAAAGGTAGCAGGCAGAAGGGGCTATGTGTGAAACAACATGAAGATGGAACAACATACTAAAAGCAACAGGAACGATTTCACTGACATAGTGTCAGCAGAATTGTACCTCAAATCAGTGTCAGATCACAATGATTGCCACATTTAAAAGGCACAAATGGATGTCCCTTAACTAAGATACACTTTTAGGTTTTTAGTAAATGCTATTACAAAAGAGACAACACTTCCTTAAATAAGAATTTGCAGTTAAACCAGGTATAAAATAAAAACTACAGAAAGAAGGTACATACCCACTGTCTGATCAGACAGATGGATGTAAGAAGTATTTTTGGCACTCTGTTACATTTACATGGGACTGTCTTTGCCTGGATGTGTGTTTATGTCTCCTCTTCTAGAAACACTAAACCATATGGCACAGGTAATGTTCTGAAGCTGAGGGGCTGGAGGCATGGCCTTACTTTACTCATCATTCATTTTATGACAGATTCTCCCAAAAGTTTTGTTTTCATAAACTAAGCAAAGAGCTTTTCTCCTTATAAACTATTCTGTTGTGCTCACAGTGAAAGAGAAAATACAGTGCTGCTCTACTTACTGCAATTCATTTTAGTGTTATTGTACCCTCATAAATAATTTAGTGAAGTAAGAGCATTTATCAAATCTATGTTTTACACAGACACTGAAATAATCTCAGATAATTGCACTGGAGCTTTATTTGCTCTAACATGGATCAAAGAAATTGCATCACAGTACTGTGGAAAATACTTACACCCAATGCTCTTACAGTACTATTAGCAGGGCTGGCAGCAAGTCATGTGAGGCCCACTTTGTGAACACTCCAAGAGGAAGCACCTCACCCATAAATCTGTGAAAATTTACTCATTTTATAGAATCATAGGATCACAGAATGGTTTGGGTTGGATCTTAAAGATCTTCTCTTTCCAACCCCCTCTGCCATGGCCATCTACCTTTCACTAGACCAAGTTGATCCAAGCCCCGTCCAACCTGGCCTTGAACACTTCCAGGGATGGGGCAGCCACAGCTCCTCTGGGCAACCTGTGCCAGGGCCTCACCACCCTCACAGGGAAGAATTTCTTCCCAATATCTAATCTAAACCTGCCCTCTGTCAGTTTAATACTGTTGTCCTTTGTTCTGTCACTACTTGCCTTGTAACATGTCTGACTTCATGTTTCTTAAAAGCCCCTTTACATATTAAAAGATCACAATAAAGTCTCCCCAGAACCTTCTCTTCTCCAGGCTGAACAAGTGCAACTGTCTCAGCCTTTTGCCATAGCAGAGGTGCTCCAGCCCTCTGTTCATTTTCATGGCCCTCCTCTGAACTGCTCCAACAGTTCCACATCTTTTTTTCCCAGGAACTCTGTAGCTGGACACAGTACTTCAGGGGGGGTCTCAGTAGTGCAGAGTAGAGGGGGAGTGTGGGCTGCAAGCTCACACTGCCAGCTCATGCCCAATTTTTCATCCATCAGTATCCCCAAATCTTTCTCTGTAGGACAGCTCTCAGTCCTTCCATCCTCCAGTTCCTCTTCTGCACAAGGTCTTCTCAATACTGCACAGCTGGAGTAAAATATAAATACAGAGAAAGAGCAATCCAATCAAATATTTATTTCTGCCATATTGCCTTAGACACAGAAGGCAGCTTATCTTGCTTTTATTTACACTAATTGTGTCAATATAATTAGTGTAACTCTTGAGAATAAGGCACGTTATCATATTGTGTGCCGAGTTTAATTGTTCTGTTATCTGCTGCCACCGAGGAAACAGGGGAACCTCAGCAAGGGTCACAGCAGGGTGTGGAGCAAGACTGTGACCTCCCACATTAGCAACTGTTTGTGATTTTTGTTTTCAGAGCCTTTTACTTCAGCTTTGCATTGGCTCTTGCACTTCCCAACCACGGTTAAGTACTTTGTGCAGATACTGGGATATGTTTGCTGAACTCCAAAGTGCTCTCTGCATCAGCCACAGGGCAAAGTGCAACAGAACTGTCATTCATTCTGCTGATGTTCAGGTTGACCTTGGTTGACTTTTAAAAACTGTTAGCAGCAATGGCCTCTTCAGAAAGTGAAAATTAACTTCTCATGTGGAAACTAAGTTCAGGCATTAAAAGGGGAAATATTTTTTGTTTTCCTTGGGAATTCAGACATTAGTCAAATCCAAGGGCTTTGTTATGATATGATCCTTTAAGAGGTCATAGGATCATAGAATCATTAAGGTTGGAAAAGGCCTCCAAGATCTTCAAGTCGAACCTTTGACTGATCACCTTGTCAACTAAACCACAGCACTGAGTGCCATGTCCAGTTGTTTCTTGAACACTTCCAGGGATGGTGACTCTACCACTTCCCTGGGCACCAGCTCCCCTGGTGCCCTCAACACCTGGTGGACTCAACACTTCTTGAGTCCATGTCCTCTCATCCTGTCACTTGTTATCTGGGAGAAGAGACTGACTCCCATCTGGCTACAACCTCCTATATGGGAGTTGTAGAGAGTGATGAGGTCCCCCCTGAGCCTCCTTTTCTCCAGGCTAAATCCCCCAAGCTCTCTCAGCTGCTCCTCATACAACTTACTCTCTAGACCCTTCTCCACTGTTGCCCTTCTCTGGATTTGCTCCAGCACCTCAATGTCTTTCTTGCAGTGAAGGGCCCAGAACTGGACACAGCACTCGAGGTGTGGCCTCACCAGCACAGTACAAGGGGACAATCACTTCCCTGGTCCTGCTGGCTCCACTACTGCTTATAAAGGCCAGGATGTCATTGGCCTTCTTGGGCAGATGTTCCACTTTGCTTTGGTATTTGTGAAACAGCTCTTCTCTAAGTAGTTACTATCCCTGAAGCAACAAAAAGAGTTTATATTACTGTCCACACTCAATGTTGAACTTCAGCAAGGAAGGCCAGAGCACTGCTGGCCATAAAGGTTGGACTGGAAGTGGCAATCCTGGATGCCCATCAATCTTTTGCCAATTGCTTTGGGGTTAAGCAGAAATCTGTCAGTCAGTCTGGCACGATTTGCATGCCTTACAGCAGCCACATGTAAAAGTTGCAGCCTGTGGTAACTTCACTGCTGGTGGGGATCTCAAAAGAAATCTTTTAAATAGACTTGAATAGATATTTCTTTCAGTATACTTATCTATCATTAAGATACTACTAACGAGAGGAGCACATTTGCTTTATATAAGTTGGAAAACTGCAAAAATGGACATCACCTTGTAAAGGACCTTGCAACTTTTCCCAGTGCTCTCCTTCCCAAGCTCAGGTTGACACTGAGCATGCCTTCATGCACCGAGCAGGAATTTCATGCCTGTCTTGGGGACAGGCAGTAAAATCCCCACTGATGGCAACTGTGCAGGTCTACAAATGCACAAAAATTCCATAACTGAACCTTTTTTTTTTTTAAACAGGAGAAATCTGTTTTACTCATTTTGTTGTAAAAGGGCTGAAGTACAGAGTGAACAGGATAAATTCTCACCGCTCACCGATCACAGGATGCTGAGACCTCGTGGGCTCCTCCTACTCATCCTTTCTGTGCTCAGCCTGAGCTGCTATATGCCTTGTCTTTGGGGATATCTGGGAAAACCCTCACTGGGAATATAATGTGCAGGTTCAATGTGCATCCTGTTTTGACTTTGTAGTGCCTATTCGGGTATGCTGTGGCACAAAGCTCCACATTTGTGTGTGCACCGCCTGCACTTAGCACAAGGAGGAAATAAGACCGAGAAAACACTTCAAATTACTTGCTATTTGTTTATAATATTTATGTTTTGTATGACATTAAGGTTCTATTATGATATGCATTGCATTAACACAAAATAAATAGTTCTCAACTCATAAAGCAGGAGAAAGCAGAGAAATATAAAGAATAACTGTAACCCCTGGCTGTGTAACTGTGAACAGTCATAGTTCCTGTGACTTCCTTCCTAACCTCCAAAGGCCTGCTTCTATTCTAAAACACCACAACCATTTAATTTACCATTATTGGTTTGGAGATGGTTGAGGATTGGTATTATTTACAGAAAGAAAGTATGTTGGCAGTGTGTTTTTATTTTCTGTCACCTTTCCCTTGTCGTATGGATTAGGTTTGGACTGATTTGCTGAAGAGTCAGTCAGAACCTAAAGGTTCAAAGGAAGACAATGGCTGTGTTTTGCCTCAAAAAGCTGTAATGCAAATGTGTTAATTAAGGAGTTGATTCATGAAACCTTTGGTCATTGGTGGAACTGGAACAGATCAGGCAGCTGTGTGTTGTAAACACATCCTGTGCTAAGCCTTCTACAGGCCTTAACCTGCAAGATTTTGGGAACTGGCTGTGTGTCCTGTCCTACATAAGCTCTGCATGCATTTGTGTCGTGTCTGGCAAGAAGGCAGGAATTATTATGAGTTACCCTTTTCATAAAACCATAGAATCACAGAACGGTTTGGGTTAGAAGGGATCTTAAAGATCATCTCATTCCAAAACCCCTGGCATGGGCAGGGACACCTTCCACTAGCCCAGGTTGCTCCATCCAACTTGGCCTTGAACACTTCCAGGGATGGGACATCCACAGCTCCTCTGGGCAACCTATGCCAGTGCCTCACTTACCCTCACAGGGAAGAATTTCATCCTAATACCTAATCTAAACCTACCTGCTTTCATTTTAAGGCAATTCGTCTTGTCCTATCACTGCAAGCCCTTGCAAGAAGTCCCTGTCCAGCCTCCTTTTTGCATCCGTACCTCCTGTTATGAAAGACTTTGGTACATCAAAGCAGTAAGAACGGTGTTTTTCCCCTCTGCACACAAGCACTGGTAAGTGAAGAGCTGTAGATGAGTGATGTGATGTCCAGAGACGTCGCAGCCCATGTTTTTTAGCACTCGTGAGTATCCACCACCACGGATTTTTGAGCCTGGGGGTTAAATCCAAGGTGTGCAGTATTGGGTCCATGTGAGAACGAGGTTTGCGTTCACAGGTGGCAGAGCAGGAGGCACACCCAGGGGCAGCATTCCCGCAGGAACCTGGAAAGCCAGTGGTCTGTGACAGGGGCCAGGGGTGGCTGCAGGTGGGTTGGAAGCCCCCGTGGGGAGATTAATCGCCGGGTTCCTCAAGGGACAGCCACGCGGCTTTCCAGGAAAACGGCCAGTTTCTTTGATCTTCGAACATGGGTGTTTGAAACACCCGTGTCTGACCTCCGAGCACCAGTGTCTGATGCCCGAACACCGGCGCCAAGCCCCGCGGGCCGCCCCGGTGCCCGGCGGGCAGCGCTGTTTACCCCGGGGGAAGGCCGGGAAGCCCCCGCTCGCCCGGGGGCACGGCGGGGAGGGGAAACCAGCGCGCCCCGCTCCCAGAACCCGACCTTCACCCCGCG
Organism: Manacus candei; assembly: GCF_025592945.1. Classification (NCBI taxonomy): domain Eukaryota; kingdom Metazoa; phylum Chordata; class Aves; order Passeriformes; family Pipridae; genus Manacus; species Manacus candei. The sequence goes on along the minus strand of NW_026138161.1, from coordinate 480,142 downwards.
GCCACACGCGCGGGCTCTGCCCTGCAAACCCCGCGCTTATCACCGCAGCCTTGACCGGCCGGCAGCGCCTCCCGCCTCTGAGGGAGCGCAGCGACGGTGGAAGGGAGGGCTGGGCAGTGGAAGGGAGGCGGGAGGCGGGCAGGGGGCCGGCGCTGGCGGCGGGCGGCGGGGGCGGCTCCCGATAAAGGGGCGCCCCGGGCGGGCGGGCTGCGGCCGCGGCGATGGCGTGCGCGCTGTGCTTGGTGCTGGCGGGCGGGGCCCTCCTGGCGCTGCTGCTGCAGCTGCTGCGCTGGCTGCGGGCCGACGGGGACCTCACGCTGCTGTGGGCCGAGTGGCGGGGGAAGAAGCCAGGTAATGCCGTCCCCGCCTGCAGCCTCCGGGGCGGGGGCGAGAGCGGGGCGGCCGCGCCGCGGTGTGGCCGGGGCCGGGCGGGCGGGCGGGCGGCGCTGCTGCTCTGAGGTGGCGGCAGCGTGTGGGGAGTGCCCAGAGAGCCGCCGCTGCTCGGTGGCACCAACCCTCGCCGGCTGTCCCGTGGGCTTATCCAGAAAAATACCACAAGTTTACCTGCCCCTATGCCTGGGTAAGACCTCCCGTGGCGATAAAGCGGCTCCCTGAAAGCCGCGCCGCGGCGTCCGTGGGGTCCCCGCGGGTCCGTTTGCCCCAAAACTTGCTTGTTTTGGACAGTTTCTGGGCAGGTTCCCAGCCCTGGCACGGGCCCGCGGGGAGCGGGGGTGGTGTCGAGGGGAGGGTTGGGAAGGGGACGGGCGTGCCCGGGGCGTGCGGCGGCTTCGTCGTCTCTTTTAGCTTCTGCTTCGCCTTGTCCTGACAGCTCCAAGCAAGCAGGTCTCGGTTTCGCAGGGGTGTTGAAAGTGTTTACTGCGAAGTAAACGTGAATATTAATGTTGGGTTTAAAGGGGTTTCCTCTTCCGAGGATTGTGCCCCGAGCGGTGCCAGGGACCAGCCCCACGCGATGCTCTCGGGGGCTGGACATGTTTCTGTACGGTGCTGCCTTTGTCACCCGTGGGTACGAAAGTTCGATGAAATGCTGCCAAAACAGGGACTTTCGATTCTAACTCTTGAGGAATTATGTTCTTCAAGTGTTGATCTTTCTAATCCGACTGCAATTCTTCCCGCTTCTGCACAAAGATCTTCGGAAATCATAGGCTTTGTTTGCTTAATAGAGGCTTTTTTTCAGAAAAGCCATAAATTTCTGGATATCCCCCCTCAGCCTAGCCAGCAGTGGTGATTTGGGGCTGCTGTGAGCTGCTGGGTGCGGGTGGTTGAGGTGGAAGCAGGGAGTGGAGGCAGGGATGAGGTGGGATAAGGGACGCTATAAGATGTCCCATGTGGAAGTTGAAACGTTGTTGGGTTGAGACAGGGAGATAGGACTGCATCAAATGAAGGTGGATCAGGAATGATGGAGTAAGGTTTGGCTTGGGACTGTGATTTGGTGGTGGGTGGTGGTGCAGGTGAAGTTTGGCGTTAGGAATGGCTTGAGAGAGGAGAAGGACAAACTCGTTGAGACATCCCTGTGTTTTGCTTTCAGTAGAAGGCTACTGCAAATGTGCATGCTTTTCTGTTCTCCATTAGATGGACTAGCATAAGTAATAAAGCTCTACAAATTACTAAATTTAAATCAGTGTGAACAATCTTGTGTAACTTTGGATATGCATCCCAAGGTTTTATACGAACTCCATCAGGAAGATAGTTCCCTTGCTGTAAGAAAACTACAAAAAATCCTCATGTGTGGACTTTGCCCTGAGTCTTTCCATGACCTTTACAGAGAAACAACCAGACTATTAATACAACCAGAATTGAAGCTCCGTCCTGAGGGATCTACGTGCAATGCACATCAAGGTGTAGGAGCTCTCAGGTAGACAGCATTACTGAATGTAGCCTTGGGAATTATTGGAAGCCTGGAAAACTTTTAAGTAGTGTCTAAAAGTTACAATATAAAGAGCAATGTAGTCATTTTTTGATGGAGTTGTTTCAACATGTAATACAAGAAGAATCAGGCAGAAATTTGACTAGGTAAGAGGTGAGCTGTGCTTTGGCACCCCACCCTACCCCCAGCCTCAGTGTTTGTGAGTAAAATACATAGCTGAAATGGTACCATTTGGGAAATCAGGTAGGAGAACAGAAGTGACAAACACTGGAAAAGATGTTTATTTAAATAAATTTCTCTTACTCATCCCGATATTGTGCATGTAATGTAGTGTGTCTACATAAATTACATGGGGATCCCATAAAAAAACCCTTGATTTTTAGTTAAAGCTGTTGTTAGAGCTGTCACTCTTGCAGTCATTATATCGTGTTATCACTTCTACAACATTATTATAGATGTTGAAGTTTTTGGACATGAAAATATTTGGCAGAAAGCAGACTGATCTCGTATATTTCTTGTGCTGTAAACTGTAATTACAGAGAAAGGCTTCAAGGTAGGTAGGACTGGTTCCATTTCAGTGATTCAATTCTATAGAGAAAATCGACTTCTGGATTTTTTTATTGGCAGATGCTGGATTGCTTCCCACCTTCTGAGTATGTTTGTGGTCAGGAGGGAAGGATTTCTGGGTGCCTTTCCTTGTGTGTTGTGTTTCCTTAGCTGGACAACAGTCACTCTAAACCCTGTGCTTTTTACAGGCAACCCTGTGTTATCAAGTTAAGGGGGATCTGTTTATGTATGAAAGCCTGCTCCTAAATTTGGAAATAATGGTGTGGTTCTTTAGATCTGTGGGTAGGATGTTCTGCTGTAAACTTCCCCACCTCAAATATTTTTCCTGAATGAAATGACATGGCAGCCTTGTGCTATAAGAGCTATACAATGTTTGAAAAAACCCCTCTAAATAGAGCTACAAACCCACCTTTTGGATTACTTGCAGTGTGACTCTGTCTGTCTGACCTTTCATTTGTTATGCCTGGTAACACAGTAGTTAATGGTTAGTAACAGTATAATCTGCTTTTAGTTTTTAATTTCGCGCGGTTAATTTTTAAACTTGCTTCCAGTAACAGCAGGACACTTACTCTGGGGCAATCTGATGGTTTGATACTTGTTCTGCACCAGGATTGGAGGTTTTCCATTATGGTAACTCTCAGTAGCTCAGTGCTGGGTAACTCAGCGCTGGGGAATTGGTGGAAAACTTGCCTTATCTCAGTTAATTATTCTGTTCACAGAACAAGATCCTGAATAACTGCTGTGAAGCTGCCCAGGACAGGTTGGGAACTGGGAAACTAAGGGGTAGGAGGAAGCGGATTTGTTTTCAGTAGCAAGAGGAATGAGTGTGGTAAGCAGGGTTGAAAGTATGTCCATGTGTTGTTTTGTTCATGTAGTGTTTGTCTACTTGTGTTTTCTTGTCATTAGTTCAATGAATTGGGAATATATTGGAATAAAACTGTAGTAAAAGGGTGTGAATAAGCTTTACAGGCAGCAACCTTTTGGTATTATGATGAATACAGTGGATATTCCTACAACTTCAGCAATATCTCTTTCCACTCCCCAAGCTCATAACCTTAGAATACATCTCTCCTTTGGGAAGTGACTCTTGTTGCTGTTGTTAGTGTTTTTAGAAACAAACAAAAAACCCAAACCACAAAAGCTTGTTTTTCCGAGGGATTTTTCTTTGGCTAAAATACAGTCAGCTTAAAAATAGACAAATACCACTCACTGCCTGTCCCACAAAGTCAAGCTGAGCTCTGACAGTCAGTCTTGAGTGCTCTCTGCTCTTGTCAAAAGAGTAGAAGGTTTTGGTGCTGATGTCTTTGTGGGTTTTTTGTCATTAAGACTCCAAAAGTAGAAATTTGAAATGCAGTGTGGTGTAGAGAAAACCAGGAAATGAATCCCTGGAGTAAGCAGGAAGTAAAAGCAGTGCCAACCACCAGCTGCAGTGAAAAAGAAGCACTTTTGCTAAATTAAATGATGGGTGAGTTTCAGCTTAAAAAGCTGGAAAATGCTACTGTGGCCCTTTACAGAGTGGAACTGGCCTAAAGTCTCAGGAACTGCTTTTGGCTCTGCTGTTTGAATTATGCCATGACATCTTATTGGCTGGCAAGATGTTGAAATACTCCTCTTCACAAACTTGAGAAAGAGAAGGAGGAGCTCCTGTCAGCAGTGCTCTGAGTGAGACAGATCTTCCCCAAGACTACTGTGCACTAAAACTGATCTTGGAGAACACAAGTGTCAGGCAATGGTACATTCTGGAAAGTACTGTGATATTAGTGAGTGATCATTCATCCTTAAATCATGTTCTAGAATTAAATGGGTGATTTTCAGCTATGTGTTGTATTTGATGGTTTTGGATACATGTCTGGAAAGCTAAGCCTTTTTCCAGTACCCAGGTGTACCATGGAGTGGGAATGATTGTAAACAAGGGGGAACAGGCCTATCAGCAAAGGAGTAAGAGGAGTAAGATGTTCTTATTTTTACTACAGGCTAAAAAAGCGTGTCAGGGCAGGAACTGTGACTACAGGGGGAATTCACACATGAACTTACACCTTGGGAACTCTGTGTGCTGTGCTCTGGCCAGTGCAGGAATTAACCTGCATCAGATACAAAACAAAGTGAATTAACACCCATTTGGGTTTTTATGATCTGCTGTCTTTGTTCAGAGGATTCTGTTCTGTCAGCAGTTACTTAGAAGCGTTATTGGGATGAAACATTATTTGGAAGGGTTTGCTTAGGCTTTTCTTTGGATTTACAATACAGTAACTATTTCCTGTCACTTCCAAGTATTCTCTTTTCCCTTTTCCTCTGAAGCTCTGTTTGATGAGGTTAGTGGAACTGCTATGTGTGGATGGCTTGCAGAAATGCAATCACATTTCTTCCATCAGGTAAATAATCCATGTTTATTCAGATTACCCTTGGGACAAAGTTCAAATGGCAACAGGACAACTATGAACAATTTCACAACTTCATGTGACTAAAAAATAAAGAAGTCAGGATTTTGTAATGCCCTCAAACTGGAGCATATCTCTTAAAAGCAGTATCAGAATTCTTAAAAACAGTATCAGATTGTACTCCTGCAGTGAGTTAGATGTTTATCCTGGCATTGGCAATGTGTAAACTGCTGTCTTGATTCCTTTGACAGAAAATGAGCTGCGTGGCAAAGTTGTCTGGGTGACAGGAGCTTCAAGTGGAATTGGAGAAGAACTGACTTACCAGCTGGCAAAGATAGGAGCCCTGATTGCCATCTCTGCAAGAAGGGAGGATGAGCTGGAGAGAGTGAAAAGGAAATGCCTTGGTAAGTACAACTTACTACTTCATGCAAACAGCTCCACTCTTGCTGTGGTGGAATTGCCACAGAAACACTAACCCACGTGTCACAGGAATAAATTTAATGGTGAAAGTCAGCTTTATACAGGGCTTCACTGTACCTTTAAAGCTGGTATTTTCTTTTTGTGAGCAAGAAGCCTTTATGTGGACTTGCATTACAAGTTCCTTCATAAGCCTCTAAAAATCTCCTTATCAACTGCAAGTGGTCTTGTAAGATACTAGATTAAGAAATGCAATAAATACTGTGGGGAATGGAGGAAACAATCTCAGGGGTATCATCCTGTAAAGAACCAAACCATGTAGGTGCACCCTGCTGAGAAATCTTTCTTCAGGTTTGTGTGTGTTACAGGCAGAGCGACGACTGACTTTGCTCTTTAGAACAGGAACGAGTAGAAATGTTCAGTAGAAGTTATTCTAAAAATGTGCAAGAAAAAGGATCTCCTGTAGATCAAAAGGGACAAATGTGAAGTGGAATGTTTTACTATTCCATTTATCTTTCATATGCCTGTGGAGTCAGTAGTCTGGTTTCATTTCTCCTGTTTCTCTTTTTCCCTCCTGTTTTCTGTTTTGGCAGCGAGAGGGATATACAGTTAATTCATGCTGACAGAGGTTTTGAACATGGTTAATGTTACACTTCTTTCAGGCTGTTTATCCTCTACAGCTCAGGATGGAGTGTTTTATAGGGAATCTGTTATCACACCAGCAGTTCTTTCCTAGTAATGTTGATAGAATGTCTACAGTCTACTTGGAACGTGTGCTAGGGAACACTGAAATGTTTTTCTTGGGTTAGCACCTGAACATTTCTAGAAAGCTAAAAGCTGCAGCAGCCTACTCAGAAAATCTCTCGAGGAACTTTCAAAAATGCACAACTCCTTAGTTTTGTTTACTGATGGTTCCAAAAAGCAGCCACTTAGAGGTTTACATTTAAAAAGAAGCAGGGGACATACAATGACAAGGTCAGTCGTGACTGAATGTCAGTGCTGTGTTTAGTGGTCAGGAGAAGTCTGCAACTACATCTGCATCTGTGGCTGTTTGTTATCATTGCAAAACTGATAACACAAGATAGGCTGGCAGGAGCTCTAATCCTGGATAGGCATTTTCAGGAAATACTTGCATAAGAGGGTTATGTGTCAAGGGAATATTCAGAAATATTATTTCAATTCACGTGCCCCAAGAGCACAGACTTATCTGAGATGATTTCTGCTTCTGCCAACTTTTAAGTGACCCTGTGAATGTCTGAGCTGTGCTGTGTGTGAGCTTTAAAGTCTTGTGTAGCCCTGTGCTTTGCAAATATTTACTGCTAAACTTTTAACTAAAGGTCTGATTAGTAGGAATATTGGAAACTCTTCAGTAACACAGAAACAAAACAAGGGCATGAAGTGATAGAACAAGGGGCTTTAATTTGACAGAGGACATGTTTAGATTAGATATTTGGAAGAAATTATTCCCTGGCACAGGTTACCCAGAGAAGCTGTGGCTGCCCCATCCCTGGAAGTGTTCAAGGCCAGGTTGGGCGGGGCTTGGAGCAACCTGGTCTGGTGGAAGGTGTCCCTGCCAGCGGCAGAGGATTGGAACTGGATGGTCTTTAAGGTCCCTTCCAACCCAAATCATTCTCTACAATTCTATGACAGTTACTTCATGTTTTCTATCTCCAGCCTTCCAGTAGTGGAAGAGAGTAATTGAACACACTTCACTCTCATCCTTTGCTTCTCAAGGCCACGTAAATCCAGCTACTACCCCTTTCCTTGACCATCTTAGTGGCCCTATTCTACACTATCTCTGGTGTATGTGTATTTGTTTTGAACTAGAGGGGTCCAAAACTGGACACAGTGCTTCAGATACAGTCTGAGAATGCTGTGTAGAGGCTCTTAAAAATCACTTTGCCTCAGTCTGCTTTTGTTAGTGCAGCCCATTAGCATTTGTATTGCCAGAACCAATTGCTGACTTACTCTCAGCTTGCTCAGGACCTCGGGTCTTGTTTGGGGAGCTGATCTGTAACCAGCTGGATGTTGGCCTGCAGTACTGCAGAGCATTGTGCTGACCCAGGTGGCAAGTTTGGCATTTGACTTCATTGAGCTTAATGAAGTTTGTCAGACTGTTCTTAGGGCTTGTAAAGATGCCTCTCCATGGCAGTCCTGCTCTGCAGCAGAGCAACTGCTCCTCTGACCTTGATGTTAACTGAAAATTTTCTCAAAACCTGTGTTTTGTCCCATCATCTGGTTCATTAATGGCAGTATATGGCCGTGCTAGATCCATGCAGATTTTCCCACGTACCTACTTCTCCTTCATGTACTTGGAAATTGTTTTGAGGAGGAATTGCCACATAACTTTCCCAAGGGCTGAGGTTAGGCTGTGTGACACTTCATTTTCTCCTGTCACTGGGCAGTTACTGCACTTACCAAGGACCTTCCAAAGACGAGTGATATCAGTCAGCTCTTGTAAATCTCGGATGTATATATTGCCCTGCTTATATGTGCAGTTTGTCCCTAATTTGTCTTCCTCTGACTCTGTTAGTATTTATTTCCCCCAGAGTTTAGCCTCAGGAGTGTGGGAGACTTGAGAGGAGATCTTGCCAGAGAAGACTAAGGCAAAGAAGGCAATAAGTACCTGACATTTTTCTGTGCCCCTCCTCACTTCCCCCTCACCATCCCTGCTCAGCAGTGAGCTCAGTGTCTTTGGTTTCCTTTCTGTTGCTGCTGTGCCTGTGAAGCCTTTGTTGCCTTTCACATTCCTCACCAGTTTCAACTCCACCTGGCTGTTGATCTTCCTGATTCCATCCCTGCATGCTTGGGCAGTGGGTCCATGTGCTTCCTGGGTGGCTTGTCCCTGCTTCCACCTGCGTGTTTTCTCTTTGCAGTTGAGTTTAAGGCTGTTCTGCAAGGTTTGAGCAGCGGGGGGTGGATTATTCACATGTAACATCAACGTGAATTTGGCTGAATTATGGGGCATAATTGGAGCTAATGGGCTGTGACATGGCTGCTGGAGAGGCTGTACACAGCAGCAGCTGAACTGGGTGTCAGAAACAAGCACATGTGTCTTGTTCAAAATTTAGTGACACCACCCTGTGATACAGGTTGATGCATTCTACACTGCCTAAAAGCTGAGGGACAGAGAGAAGGAAAGCCCTGTAAGAGCTATGGTAATACCTGTTGAGTCATGCACATGCCAACTCAACACTTCATTGCACTTGTGCAGGAGGGAGAGAAAACAACTTGTATAACTTACAAGGCTCCTGCAAATGGCTCCTCTATTTCCCCCAACCACTCTCTGCAACATGAGCTGAATTTTATCAGAAATGTTGGAGGCTGCTTTCTCTCAAAAGCCCTAAAAAGAATACAAGTAACTGGGATGTTTCCTGGCTTGACAAAGCTCAAATATGACTTAAATATGGATAGGCCAAATGGGTGACAGGCAATCTGTAAGTTCAAGAATCGTGCAGTAATGGAGGTTGGGGAACGGACCCCAGGAGATCACAAGGATCAGCCTCTGCTAAAAGCTCAACTTCTGTCTCATGGCATCACACAAGGGAGAAATAAAAGAAGAGGAAATGCTGAAGAGCTGGAAAACACTACACTGAGCAATAGTGTTTATCATGTTATGAGAAACTCAGATCTGGGGTTCACATGTATTGAAGAGAGTCGTTGATCTGAAACCTGAACAATGAACTCTGAACTAAGGTCTCCCACTTGGGACCAAGTGTTTTTCTGGGTGTCATTATTGTTCCCTTAAACACATCAGTTTGGTAGCAGGCAAAAAAAGGCAGTGGAACGTTGGGGGTTATTAGTAAAAGCAATGAAGAACATCATTCTGGCAGTGTATAAACTGGGACGTGCCCATGCCTTTGGCACTGGGCACAGTGCTGTGCCCAGCCAGAAAAAAAAATGGGATGAGTGAATGGGAGAAGTAGTTTGAAAAAAGGGGAACAGGAATGTTTGAAGTTTTGTGAAAGCTGTCTATGAGGAGTGCCTAGAGTAAGGATTCCTCACCCTAGAAAAGAATTAAGGAAGCTGCTAGAGAGATACAGTTTGAGTGCTTTGGGGAGTGGAAATCAAACTGGACTCTGGATTACTCCAAAACAAGGTTTCTGGTTTGAAATTCTCTGATGTCAGAAGTTTCTCACATCTTATAAAAGAGCGCTTCCTTCATTTTCAGCAGTCTGTGTCTCTTCCTCTGCTCTTTTCTTTCTCCTCTGTGTAGCTTTTGTGGCTGGGTTGAGTGCGTGGTCTTGTTAATCCAAGGCAGAAACACTCTACGCCCCGACAGGTTTCAGCCCTGCAAATCTGCTTGAGGCAGCATGAGGTGGAGATGTGTCTCTGAGAGGGCAGCTTAAACTACATGGATTTTACTGCTGTATTTCTGGAAGAAATTGAAGGGAAAATACACATGGAGGGGTTGGAGGGAGCAATAAATGGAAATACTTTGTAGCGTTAAACCAGACAGATGGGTTTGTTTTAACCAGTGGCTTAAGTACTAATGACCTTTGAACAGAGGCAACTGGTGGATTTAAGTAACCTCTTTATTTCTTCATCACTGTTAAGACAAAGTCTAACCTTCCTTGTGTGTGCAAGAAGTAGTAAATAAAAAATCAAGGCCTGAGGCTCTCTGTAGAGTTCAGCTGCTTAAAGGGGAGCAGGTACACTTAGTTGTGGCTGGGAAATGATTTAGAAACAAAAATGGCACTATCAAACTAATATAAATAAAACAAAAAAATCATGCTATGTGTGGTTAAAAAAGGCGGAAGTGACGAAGATTTTGTTTTGGTGAGTCATCTGTCCTGAAACCCCAGGGTAACAAATCAGTGCTCAGGAAATGCTTTCTATGCAAGAGGTCAGTTGTTCTGAAGAGGCAGTGGCAGAAGCACTCAGCATGAGGGCTGGAACTTGATGGCAGCTGACTTTTATTTCAGGAGACCGATATGTTAACACTGCCAGTTACACAAAACCCTCCTGCTTCCTCCAATAATGCCCCAGTAATCCAGCTCCTCTAGACTTTGCCTCATAGCTACTCAGGTATGCATGTTGTGTTTTGGCTCTGAATTGTACTGGTCCTGTTATCAGGAATAAACGTGCTTGACCTGTTAACATCCAAGCAGAATGTCAGGGCTGCCAATGTGCTGTGCTTCTGATTGGCTCAGAGAAAAATTTGGATGCACGTTACTCCCAGCTGTTGCAATTTATTTGGAGAATTGATTTGTCTGTGTGGAGCTGCACAAGCCTGTTTTGATAAAGTCCAAGCTTTTCATGTACAAAAGCATAATGATGAGAAAAGAAGGACCTGGTAGGAACAGGTTAAAAATGGATTCTTCGTGGAGATAAAAATGAAAACGAAGCAAGCATTTAGTTTCCAACTTGGTGTTACAGTTTCTCGGTGTCTTTTTCGTGAAAATGTGGTGTGTAAAAGCATGTTACGTTTCCCACAGTTGTTACATTAGCAGTCTCTTACTGGTTCCCATTCACTCCATGGTTGTTTTTAGAGATCAGCAGCTTGAGTGAAAAAGATATCCTTGTTCTACGTCTTGACCTGACTGACAGATCCTCTCATGAAGCTGCAACCAACAGTGTTCTTAAGCATTTTGGCAAGGTAAGGCATGCTTCTGGGGTTAAACTGCTTTTTCTTCTCTACCTCCTAGACCTGCATTTATGTTCTTATTCTACTTTTATTTTATTATATGATAAGTTCACTGGTGTCTACATCTTTATTCAGTATCAATATTAAACTTGCCAGAAAGTCCTTGAATTTTTATCCCTTCTATCGCTTGCTTCTGGGTTTCAGCAGGCTTTGTAGAGATGCAACAACAAACTAATCCCTGGGCATAACTAAAAACTAATCTGGTGTCACTGAGGAAGCACGAGAACTAAAGGAAATAAGTTATATTAATTTATCTTTATATCTTTCCCAAGATTGATGTTTTGGTCAACAATGGAGGACGCTCCCAGCGCTCCCTGTTTGTGGATACAAACCTGGATGTCTACAATGCCATCATAGAACTCAACTACCTAGGTACAATCTCTTTAACAAAGTATGTCCTGAATCACATGATCCAGAGGAAAAGAGGAAAGATTGTTACTGTGAGCAGTGTGATGGGTATCATGGGAGCTCCTCTTGCCACTGGGTACTGTGCCAGCAAGCACGCTCTGCAGGTAAGTTAAATTTTGGAAGTTAATTAAGTCTTGCTGTGTAGTAGACCAGCATCAGTGCTATGGCAAAGGACTGTTCTGTGCAGAAAACACAAATCTCCCAAGAAATTAAACACAGCGTCCTCAGGTATTGAAAGTCCTGAAATTAATTTGCTCTGAAATGCAAAATAGCTCCCAGTGTAGATCTGTTTTCTGACTAGAATTCAAGTGCCATCTTAGTTGGTTCTAACCACTACCTGGGTAAAATTCCACTGTGAAACACAAGACCTTGGCCCTCAGATGAGGGGATACCTAAAGAGGAGGATTATTCTGTATAGAAGTTCTCAACTCAGTGAAGGAGGAAAAATCACTAGTGAGTTTTAAGACTACAGGAAATCTTTAGGACAGTGAAGTGAGAAGAGTGAGTGGTAAAGCAAACTGCTCAGGGAAAGGAGAATTTTTGATCCATCTGGGAAGATCTGAACAAATCTTCCCAACAGTTCTGAATGTTGTTCTGGTGTGAAGAACTGGCAGCTCACAGTGTCTTAGGAAGTTTCTTTCAGTATTGCTTGGAAGGGGTTTTTGAAAGTAGCCTCACTTGAGTGGAAAAACATAAAAGAGGAGCTCAGAAGAGTATCTGCCTGTATGGCTGAGGAATTATTTGTTTAACTGGTAAATTTGTTTAGACATATTCGTCTTTCACCACTGTTTGTCTTCCTGCTAATGTACATTTTGGTCTCAGTAAAACAAACTTCAGCTGTGCTCAGTGGTGGTTTAAATAAGTGGCACCTTCGCCCTCCCTGCTGCATTTAAGCACGTCAGCAGAGTAAATAACTTCTTAAGCTGGGGGATCAATATCTTTTTGATGATTTGACTAACAACAACAAAAATGTAACAAGTGGCTGACACTGCAAAGCCACCTGAAAGAATGAAGGTGTAGGCAATGGTGACAGGTCTCTGCTGACAAAAAGTTTTCACTTAGTGGTGGGGAGGGATCTGCTGCTCTTCACTGGTGTAGCAGTGCTGAAATTGCCCATTAGAGACCAACTTTTGGGTTAAGTCTAGTAGATTTAAATTAGAAGAATGCAGTGATCAGAAGCCTGGATCCCCTTCATGCTCCTTTATTTATGAAGTGTTCTTTTGGTTGAATTCTCTCTGGGTGTGGTGCAGTTGGGCTAAGCATGGCTAATTAATTGCAGAGCACAAGGAATTCATGTGCTGCTTTAAAAATACTTGGAATTCTGAATCTCATGTTAAGATTGAGAGCGTGGACAGAGCTTTAAAGAGATAGATTTCTAAAATTAATTAAAATATGCTCTCTGAACTGCTTACATCTTCATTAGCTTCTTCCTCTGCTCAATAACCAGGCCAGGCTTTAACCTCCATTCTTGCTTCTTTCACAGTAATTCTACAAATACCAATTGCAGGTGTTGAAACTTGTGATTTGCAGCACAGATTTCAAAAAGACACTGTCTGAGAGTCTCTCCTGGTCTGGAGCTAAGGCTAAGTGTGGGCAGGAAGCCCCCAAAAACTAGGAAAAGCTTTTTTTTTGAATATTGAACTTCACCAGTACAGTTCAGGTAAGGAAAGTCTGCAAGAGTGGCAGCCCTCTTCAGATAGCACTGCAGCCCATCTCTGATGGTGACCAAGAAGAAATCACAGATATCACAGAATATTCTGAGTTGGAAGGGACCCACAAAGCTGGAGAGAAGGGAGGGGAAAAATAAGACAAAGCTTAAAGTGATGCTTTTCCTGTTGTGTTTTCCCAGCATGTATCCACCTGTATTTTAAGACCTTCTTGAAATGAAGGTTGCATTTTGGCCACCAGTTATTAAGTATGTGAGCCTGTCTGACATGAATTCATCTGTTCTGGTTTATTGGTTTGGTTTTGTTTTTTTTAATTCATGCCTTGGAGTCCGTCACAGCTGACACCCTGAATGCTGCAATCTTAATCATACTTTTTGTGGAAAAGTCCCTCCTTTTGCTGGTTTTGTTTTGTTTTTGTTTTTTTTTTTTAAATTCTTTTAAATGGCAGTTGGAGGAGGAAGGAAGGAAGGAATTCTGCTCAGAATTAGAATTTGTTCTTGAAACAATCACGCTTTGATTCATGCCAACTGGAATTCTTCATAACAATGTTCTAGTGATGAAATTATCCTTTGTTTCAATGCTGTAAGAGTGTGAGTTGAGTCCATGGGAGTCTGCATCTGACTGAAGCAGTTTCTCTCTTGGTGAGATGATGCTCATGGAGATCCTGTGCCATTCATCCAGTTGTAATTTGTCTAATTGATGGCACGTGGAGTGGATTAGAGTGGCCTTCAAAGTGTCCCTTCATCAGGAACTTACCTAATAAGTCTGCACTGAGCAGCAAAAACTCCTCTTTTTGTTCAATTCTCTGGTCATTAGTGGAATTTGCAAATGTTTCTGTCATAGGAGTCATTTCAGCCTTGCCTTCTTCAGCATCTTCTGGGGTTTGTTCACCAAGCTGGAAAGGCCCAGGGATGGCTGGGAGCAGTTCCTGTCCCACACACCCTGTGTCTGTGTGGCAGAGTTGGCTGCAGTCTGGGCTTGGTGGAGACACTCAGGTTCTTCCTCTTGCACTTGAATTTACTCTACTGCTCCCAAATCTGGGTCTGTCCCTGCCTGAATTCAAAGAGGGCAACTGCTTTTCTTTCTTAGGAATTTAAAGCTTGTCTTCTGGGAGGAAGTGGAGGAATTTCTTACCAGCTATCTTTGGGTATCAAAGATAAGTGCTGGAATTAGAGAGCATGTACAAACTGTATATAGAGCCTCCAGAGGGGACTGAGCACATGTAAGACTCTGGTTTTCACAGCTGTGTTGGTGCCACATCTGAAGGTGCTCAGTGGGCTGGAGGAGGCTCCTCTCAGGGCAGGAGGTAATCCAAGGGAGGGCCTGGCTTTTTAATCCAAAAAATCTGGGTGGCTGGCAGATTCCTGTGGTCCAGCAGCAGATTTCTGGGCACATAAGTGTCTTTAACATTAGAACTTGGTCCTGTCCAGGCTTTGCTACCATGCTGCGAAGGAAGGTCTGACACCAGCTCTGGGGCCTGCAGGTACTTACGACTTTAAATATGCTGTCAGGGTTTTTAGGGAACTGAACTGCAAAGCCTGTGTGCAATCCATAAAGTGGAATTAACCACCAGCAATTGGGAAATTGGAGCTCATGTTCTTGGTCAGAGTGTGCAAGAGCTTCTGTGGCTTGTCCCAGCTGATGCTTCTGTGTCATCACAGCCTCGTATCTGACTGATTTTAGCCCTGTATTGCTACTCAGTGAGGAGCTCTGGGTCAGCCAGCCCTCTTCCCAGGCTGGAGGGGAGTACAAGTGATAACATTTTACTACAGTGGGAGTTTATCAGCCTATGCTCACTCTCTGTCTCTCTTGTGACACAAAATTTCATGTTGGAATAAATTCAGGGAACTGCTACTAAGCAGGCCAAAGATAAGACATGATGGGGTGTTGGCTAAATCATCATTACTTGACCAGTGCCTGACTAGTGCCCTCCAGAATGTTTCCCATAACAGTTGCCATGTAAATGTGAAATGCTACCCAGATTTAGAAAACTTGTATCCTGTTAGCTTAAAGAAAAGAAGTACTTGCAGTTTTTTGTAATTACAGTTTAACTTGGATACACTGGTGTCATATTCCTGAGCTGAAATAAGATTTATGTCTGTGTGGATGCAGATTTCAAAGTTTGCAGTGAGTTCAGTGGTGCAGAATTGCCCCCTCTAAATTTGTCAGGGTGCACCTTTGACTTGCTGTGCTGAAAAGTTTTCCTCCTTCTCTTACATAAAACCAGCCACTTACTCAGTAAAGCCACTTAACTGATAGAAACCACATAAAACCTTTCATCTCACCACAAAGAGCAAATCACCTAGAAAAGGTAATTTCCATGATATTGTAGTTCTTAGAATTGGTGGCATTTCCACTACTGAATAGCAAAGCTCGTCCTCAGTACAGGGACAGCAGAATCCAGGTGTAGTTCAGCAAAATTATCCTTGTCTTCCCAAATACACAATGCACTGCACACTGGTTTGTATGTCAATGTCTGTAACTGCTGATAAAATGTTAAATTAGCCATTGATAGTGGAAAGTCAAAGAAAGTAGTAGGAATTTTAGTGGAATACTGTTAAATTTTTACAGCATGAATTAGTATGAAAAGATGGTAGTCAGTTAAACCTTACAAAAACATGGTAAAAGGAAGATTTCATTATATTCTTTTTCTTCTAGGGATTTTTTAATTCCCTACGGACTGAGCTGACTGACTACCCTGAGATCAGCATCATCAACATCTGCCCAGGGCCTGTGCAGTCCAAGATTATCCAAAATGTCTTTACAGAGAATCTTGCAAAGGTAAGAACTCAGTTCTGTTGTTATAAATCCAACTTTTGCTGCAGGGCCAGTGATCCTCTCGTGGTTTTCTTTTCTTTTTCTCCTCCCAGCAAACACTGACCTCATCTTTTTACCAAGAAGTGCTTTGAGTGGTACAGAACTGTCAAATCTGTATGATAAAAAAAAAAAAATTGAGTTTGATAATTGTTTTATGCCTTCTCTCTTCCAACACATACACCCCAAGTCTGGTAAAATTTACTGTACAGCCACTGTGCTGCAGTTCTGGGGGAAAGTCCAGGCTTTTCTGGACACAGCTCTGCCTGCAGAACACTGTCCTTGGGCACAGGTAGGGTTTTGTTTACCCTGGTCACGCTGTGCCCTGGTGGGTGACGCTGCTGCTGGCACAGCCCCAGCTCAGCTGACAGGAGCTGTGCATTCCTTTCCTGTTAGGGATTGTTCCAGGAGGAAAAGCAAAACCTTCCAACTGCACAATGGCTTTTAATAAAGGCTGTCCTAACAAAGCAGCTGGCAAAAAATTGCCACTGTGATACATCAAACTGTAATCTGCCCTAAATTCAGTCAATCTGAAGCTCAGGATAACCCACCAGTGAGAGGGAGGGGTTCTCCCATTGCTGAATCCAGTTCTGGAAGGATTTTTGGCTTGCAAAGCTTGATAATTGCGTGAAAGAAAAGATGTACTCTTTGAGCAATGGGGAAGGCTTGCAAAACACATTCCTCAGATTGCAGCGTGGCAGAAGACCAGGGAGGAAGAGCAAATCTAGACCAGAACTGCTTTTGCCCTGGGAAACAAGAACAGATTGCTAGAGCAGTGTGTTTGTGCTGCAGTGAAATGTCTGTAAGGTCACAGGGGTGGTTTATGTTCACTAAGTGATACATGGGGACAAGACCTGGGGTAGACATCCCTGCTCCATAGCAGCCTCCTGCTTTTCCTTTGGCTGAGATTGCCCCTGGAGGGAGAGTTGGCAGGAATATTTAAGTTAATGGGGAATGTGTCCTCATCAACCAACTTGATTACTGAGTAACTTGTAGCATAGCAGGGGGCAGAAAGCTGGGAATGCTCCCATTTCCCACGGGGTGTTCCCATTTCCTGGAGCTGCAGGAATGGGATAACCTGTTCCAATATTCTGTGTCACCATCCAGTAGAAGCTGTGCTGAAGCAGGGCAGAACTTGGAGATCCATTTTTTTTTTTTTTTTTTTTTAAACCTTTGACCCATCAATCAAGGCATTAATTAAAAGGGTGCTTTAATTAAGCCAAAGGAAGGCGGGAAGTGTTCCCACAGTGAAGACCAGCCCCAGCCTCTGCCGTACCGGCTGGGGAGGCTGGGAGGAGCATGCCTGTCACACAGAGCTTGTGTCATTGCCTGGGATCCAGCTCTAATCCCTGCTCGCCCTCTCTCCCGCCCAGTCCCTGGAGAGCAGCGGTGACCAGTCCCACAAGATGCCCACGGAGCGCTGTGCGCGGCTCACCCTGGTGAGCACGGCCAACGACCTGAAGGAGGCCTGGATCAGCGACCACCCCTACCTGGCCGTGTGCTACCTGTGGCAGTACGCGCCCACCTGGGCCTGGTGGCTCATGAACAGGATGGGCAAGAGGAGGATACAGAACTTCAAGAGTGGAGTGGTAAGTGCTGACTGACTCTTTTCGGCGAGGGAACGTTGGGGTTGCGTTTTGGATCCGTTCCTGGTTGGTTTGTTTGTTTGTTTTATTTTTTCCTCCTCGCTTCCATAGCAGCTGATGCCCGGCCAGAGTCCATCCCTGCAGCCTGCTGGTGTAGAGTTACACGGTGTGGTCACAGCACAGCAAAGTCAGCACATCTTGCAGTGCCCCAGGCCTTGCTCTGATCTCCATCACATGGGCTGCAAGTTCAGGACTCACCACTAACTCAGAGTTATAAGTCACTGGCGTTAATTGTTTAATGCAGCTTGGAATTAGGACTGTGGAAAAAATCTCCCTTGGTCGTGTCTAGTTTTTGTGTCAGGCACGTAACCTGAGCACCTCCCAGGAGGGTGTTACACAGTGCTATTGTCTGTCAGGGCTCTTCACCCACACAGGCAGCCCCGGGGTACAGATGTGCTGCCTTCTGTCCCTGCAGTACTGCTTGGGAGATGCTATTTATTATTACTCTGTTTTTGTTGAACTTGGCACAAAAAAACCCCACATTAAAAGTACTCCAAAAGCAGGAAATGCAAAAATGAAACTTCCTACTTCCACAGTGTAACTGCCCCCCGTCACAAGCTCTTTCAAAGAAAAAACACTGTGAGTGAAGAACTTTAACACAGCAGAAAGTGGGGGGTGAAATACTGATTTAATGTCTTCTCCCTTCAGGATGCTGATGCCTCTTACACAAGAAAGAAGAAATAAGGATGGGCCTGTATGACATTGTGCTGTTCTTGTGCTAAGGCTGAGAAACTTTTCATACTGTGTGACTGCAAGCAACAGCTTTTTTTTTTTTTTGTTATATCTTTATCATCCTGTATCTTGACAAATCTATCAAGCTGATGCCACACTTGACTAAATAAAAATCTCTTTCTAAACACACCTGTTTCGTGTCAAAATTCCTACGGGCTGAATTTTTAAGTTTACAAGCATTGGGACACACGAGAGGCTGGGCTGCTGTGATGCTGTTTTTCTGCTGCTATGACATTGGCAAATACCTGGTGAGCAGCCTAAAAATTATATACCCCAGGATCCTGTTTCCCTCACTTTCATTCCTAATTCTTGTTGAGCAAAAAACCAAATGTCTAGTCTGTGCTTGTGAAGTGTTCCTTGAGGAAAATGTGTATTGAGGGCTAAATCCCTGAAGTTCTGAAACAATGTTTAGAAATTACCTAATCTTTGGGTCTTGGTACCCCTCCAGGGTCCACAGGCCTCAGTCCTGTGGCTTTTGGTGAAGACAGACAATGGATGGGGCAGTGGGAAAGGGAGGGAGCAATGCTGTTCTTGCTACCCTTTTTAGGCAGTGCTTAGCTCTGTGCTAAACCTGGCACTTGTTAAAACTACAGAGCAGCAGGAGAGAGGAGTGGGAAACGTTCCTGCAGCAGGACAGCCTCTGGCAATTACAGTGTGAAACAGAAGCTGCATTCTAGTTCCTGTACAGAGCAGAGGCCAATCTCAGCAGCACTGGTGGTGCGTTGGGCAGCGGCAGCAGCCATGAGGAAGCAAGAACTGCACTTTTAAAATGTTTATCATGGCAATGACACCTAATTCAGCCCTTGGCTAAGTTACCACTCCTCTGCATTGGTTAACTCACCTGCTCTTATACCCTTGGTGACCTTGCTGTTGACAAGCTCCTCAGTAATCTCTGGATGTACCTCCGGCCACACACTGTCCAGGTAAGAAAAATCCTTACTTCACTGAGTGATAATAAAAGACTAACAACCCATTTGTAAATTATGGGAAGTTTCCAAGCAGAGCAAATCATGTTTATGCCATGACAAAGATGGAAAGTACTGTCTAGGAAGAAAAACCCAAACCAAAACCCCTAATCAAATGGCAAATGTCTTGAGTGGAGGGTTCACTCCACTTGCAGCACACCAGCTCCCACCTCACAGGCTCAAAAAAGGGGATGAGAAGCCTCTAGTAAGGATGTAAAACTGATGTCATTTAAATAAAAGTTCTCCAAAGCCAGGATGAAGGTGTCTTACCTTTGTGTGCTGAACATCACAGCTGGTAAAGCAAGGAGGTGTTGGTAGGAGTTGAGTACAGCTGGTGCACACACGTGGTTACGAAGCAGAGCAGCTCTCGGGGGTCACAGGGGGAAGTGGTGGGGTGGCCTGTGCCAAGCCCAGGCCTGCATCCTCAGTGCAGTACAGGGGTAACCCCAACAGGAGCCTGTGCACGCAGACAGGGCCAGGCTGGAAGGTGCCCTGATTCCTGAATTCCTGGTAAATCAAAGAAATGCTCCAAACCAAACAGGACATGGTTCAAGAGCACGCAAACAAACCAACATGCTGAACAGGGGCAGTCAGCTGCACAGAACAAGAGGCTGGAACTTTTGTTTCTGCCAAAAAAGAATATAAAAGAGTGTAACAGGAAAGGGCATTGGGAACTGGGATCACACTGCAGCAAAAAATGCTGGGATGTGCTGATGGCTCCGTGCAGCAGTGAGTGAGGGGCCTGGGACACGCTGCCTGTGATAGCAGGGGACAGGATGTTGCAGGGCATTACAGCCCAGCCCCACATTCCTGTGCACAAACAGCAATTCTGCCCATCACTAATTGTGCTCCTCCATCTGGTACCAATCAGGATCTCTGCTGGAACTCCAGGGCCAGTTACCAGCAACACTCCTCAAGAAGGCTGGGTACCATACGGAGAGAACCCGAGGAAACCAAGGGAAAAGCATCACAGCTCTCATTTTTCTTCTCAACTACTTTATTCAGTTTACAAAAGACAAAGAATGAGGGCAGAAATCACAGCTATCTCTGAATAAAAGACTGCTGCAAAAAAAAGGTCATTAAATTTTCTGTGGCCGTACGGAAGACAAGTATTAAGAGGTTTACAATGAGGCAGGGAGGGTTAATTGGATTCAGGAAATAACTCCCAACTTTCCAATTGCTGCAAGAATAGCAGAGAACTGGAGTGAACTACTTGAGGGGTTCGTGACACTCCTGGTATTGGAAGTTTTAAATCAGAGTAAACATTTGCCAGGGTAGCTCCTTCTGAGGGAGCTGAAATAGGTTATCTCTGCAAGCCCCTTCCAGATCTCTTCCATGACTCTGAATTTCCAGATGCTGCTCAGGGCCGAGCATGGCACCAAACAGGTGTCTCCTGACTGCTTTGGAATTCCACTACACCACGTGCATAGTTTTTAAAAATCATTTATAGTCACTGACCAGAAGAAACAGCCAGCACCCAAGTACACTGCTTTGTGACAACGAGGAGTAAAAGTAATAAACATGCTCCAAATCAGACTAGGCTGGGTGTTCTAAACCAGTTCTACTTCAGTTAAGGAGCAGGTCTCATTTAAATTCATTCTATAGGTTAAGGAAATATAATTACCTGCTCCCTGCTCAGCATTTGCCAGCAGTACCTACATTGTAACTACTGACCTACAGAGAAAGCACATTCATGTACTAAGTGGTGGTAGTGAACAGGATCAGTGAGCCACTGGAGACTGGACCCAGACCTGCTTTAGAGGAGACTAATATTGCAAACCAGCTGCCAAAGTCTGTTCCAACCTGTGGTAAGGTTAAAAAAAATAAATTACTTCTGGCATAGACAGTTGGATTTCCACCTCCCCCCCCATCATCAAGCTCTCACTGTATTTCTGGAAGACTGGTTAGTGAGGTGGATATAGGTTGCAAATAACATAATATATATAATATATATCATACATATGGATACTGGAAGAAGGAGATGAAATTATTCCATTTGTACTCTCCTAATTATACACATTTACTTCTTTCATCAGTAGGTCACACAGGTTATCAGTGTGTCAGAGCACACACTGTTTTATATAAATTCTCTTTACCAAAACAAATACTTTTGTAAAAATTGTCCCTTGGAACTCACTTTTGTTAAAGCATGGCTGAGAACTTAAAACAACTACAGAATATCAGTTTAAGTCATATAACAAATGCTAGAACTGAACTCAGTCCAATAAAAAATGGCCAGAATAAAAAACCCCTCATATAAATAGTCCTATGTACACTTTGGTTGCCAACTCTGGGGTAGACAGTACTACAGGGAGCTGTAACCTGACTGGCAGTGCAAGTCACCTGTCCAAGAAAAAAAAAAAGTAAAAATGCACCAAAAATAGTTAATGATCAGAATCGTGCTGCTCCTCTCTAAACTGGAGAAGAGAATTTCAGCATCTGGCTCGTCAGCCACACAGGCAATGGTGTCTCACATTCCAGCAACAGGAAAACAATTCCAGTCTTCCTGCCTGCTGAAGGTTCTGGCCAGCACCATCTCTGTGCCAAGGACATGGGCCAGCCTGGCACCGCCACCGAGAGAAAAACCTGATCTGCAGTGCACAAATGGAGCACGAGCATTTGATTCCCAACATGCAGGTGAAAAATACAAAATAACAACAGTCATAATGAAAAAAGAGAAGGACATTCTAGAGCAGAGGGAGCTGCAGGAGCTCTGAGGAGTACACGGGGTAGCCCAGGGGCGGGTCGGCAGCCTGCACCGTCAGGTTGCGCAGCAGCACCGGGTGTGCCTGGATGCTGTACCGCTCCTCGTCGTCGTTGGTGGCATAGAGCAGCTCCCAGGACAGGTTGGCCCACTGACCTCGGACAGCCTCAGCATTCAGCTTTCCCACCTGCACCAGCAATTCCTGAAGAGTGAGGACTCGCCCGGTGTAAATTCCCTGTGAGAACACACAGATCACGGTGTCCAGCGCGTTCTCTGAGACGAGACACGAGCAGTTTGGTTACAAAGCTCAATGAAACCTTGGGGCTACATGCCACGAATATCATCCCTTTAAACACAGCAAAGTATATAAACCAGTCTCCTGGTTTTGACTCTTCCATCTAGGGAGATAATCAGGAAATGCTGCTGCATCTGTGGTGTAATTTTCAACAACAGTAGCGTCAGTTCCTCTCTAGTACAAACATAAACTTTGCACAGCCGTCAGGGAACACAATTACAAAGGGAAAAGAAAGAACAGTGGAAAGGAAAACCAAATTTAGACCTTGCTCACTAGTAATTCTTCTTCTTACCATGCTTGGGTCATGCCCCAGGGAGAAAAGGTATGGCTTTTCCTGCAGAACTGCCTGCTGCCACTCCAGGTCTGACACCAGCCCAATGTACCAATCGCTGTCATATTCCTCCAGATAATTCACCAGCTCTTCAAAGTTCTCCACTGGACCCAGGCTGGCTTTGTCCACCATAAGTTTAAAAGTGTATCTGAAAGGTGCAGAACACCACATGGTCACTTGTGCAGCAAAGACAGGAGGGAGAAAGACTCTTCAGGCCACAGAAGGTGGAAAAAGGCTCCAGCAAACCCTGTCAGTTACTGCTTGTCAGCTGAGCCACGGCCAGTCGGTCTGGCTGTGCTTTTATCCCACCCAGATCTAAAACACATCAGCTTAAGCTTCTCTCATTCCCCTCCAACACCGTTCCTGCTGCCTGATAATGGAAAATGCCAAAATCCAAATCTCTTAGATATGGGGACAATGAAAATGGGTTGTTTTTTCCCCACTTAACACAGCAGATTGGAGACAGCTGCTGTGGGGAAGGGAGGAAAGAAGAAAACTCCATACCACAGGCTGCACTGCCAGGGGTCACAGGCAATGGTTATGTAGGAAGAAGCTACAAACACATTTAAATGACACGGGTTAAACATAACTTCAATGAAGTGGTATTCACTTCCAAAGCACAGGACTCTCTAATTTTTTCATATATATGAGGGAATGTTTTTCTTTTACCTGAATGCTTTTAATGCCAGCTGGAATAGCTCTGGTTTGCCTGTCAGCCAGTCCAAACCCACGGACCAGGGAATGCCCCCAGTGTAGGCCCTGAACACGTGGCTTGGGGCAGGCACAGCGTTATCCAGGCCAAACAGACCAAAGCAACACGACAGCACTCCCTGGATGTACAAGTCCTTTAAAGCTTTATCTTCCATGAGGTCTGCAAGTAAATTGGAAGGCTTTTCTTTCAGATGGAAAAAGTCCAGCTGACTCAGAACGAAGTGGTACCATTCCTCTGGAAACCTCTGCCTCATCTCACTGACTTTGGAAGGCGGTACCGGTGCTGTTCTCCATTCCTCAGGGATGCTCAACAGCTCTGAGTAAGAGCAACTGAATTCAACCCGAGGCAACACTTCTGGCTGTTTCCCTTTGTCTACAGCAGGCAGCCCAAGCACCACAGCCCTGTACAATTTATCTTCTGGTGACATTTCTTCTGTGAAGTCTTGGCTCTGTGTTTCCACAGACCCTGGAATGGACAGATGCACTTTTGGAGTCAGTCCCAACTGCCCAGGTTCTTTTCTGTCTTTTGTTCTGCCACTGGGTTCAAAATCAAAAATGTCGCTATCATCAGTCCAGTCCTCCACTGTATCCACACTAAAGCTGTCCTCTTCCCTTGGAGCCCTGGATCTTCCTACTGCGCTGCTGTGCTGATTTTCTGGAAATGATCCTTGTTTGTTCTTGTTGGCACTGCCTGGGCTTTCCCAC
This sequence comes from Manacus candei, assembly GCF_025592945.1. Classification (NCBI taxonomy): domain Eukaryota; kingdom Metazoa; phylum Chordata; class Aves; order Passeriformes; family Pipridae; genus Manacus; species Manacus candei. Next base: position 456,270 of record NW_026138161.1, on the reverse strand, counting down.
ATCTTTGATTTTTTATAACAATACTGGACAAGCATCCACACAAGCACTTTAATGAAATCATCTTTCAGGTGCTTTAAATTCTCATGAGAGTCAATGATCCCAGATAACACGTTCCTGGCATCGGAGTACAGCCGCACAGGTACCACAGTACAAGGAGTCAGGATGTGTCCAAAATGGGGATTGGGAGAGAGAATCTTCGTGCGCTCCTGATGTTCAAAAGCCATTTCAAAAATTTCGTCAACTCTGTGAGCTTCAGCAGCATGACAGGATGTTTCCTGCAGTTCTAGCCCCTAAAGCACACATGAAAACAACCTCCTCTTAGTCTTCACCAGGACATGTCTTTATATGCTAGCAAGCTGTTTGCTTCCAACAACATTTTTTCTGAACTAAAATATATGTTCCATTGTCAATACTTTCCACCACTGAACCTATAAATCTAACTGGAGAGAAGAGCTAGATGAGCAGATGCAATAACAGAGCACTCACTGCAATACTAGACACAGATCAATGTCTTAAATGAATCTTTGCCCCATGCAGATCTTATCAGCCATTTATTGAAGATACTGTGTCACAAGCTGGATGATAAATTCCACATCTGCTACACATGACTGGCTAGTATAACCCTCATCTTAAAAAATTAACTATAGCATCAGGTAAATCAGTTACACTGATGAAATGCTACACAGCAAAATGTTTTCATGATTTCCAAACATGAATATCTCAGTGCTCAGTATACAGTTACCTTAATGTTAACACCACAGTACGTGAAGCCTTTTTCCAGGACCAATATCCACATCAACCTGTCCTGAAAGCGGCACAAGTAATGTGATCCAGGTAGAGAGAGACCTAGACAAGGGAAAAAAAACCAACAAAAACCATGTATTACTTTGGTATCATAGTGATGAAGACCTTTTCTCCCTGCCAATGAAAGGATTCAACTGCAAACACAAAATATTTCTGCATCAACATCACAACCAGTTATAACTGGCTAACTAGGACCTTAGAATCCTAAAGAAACCAGCTGCAAAGCTGGATCTTGAAACTGCAGTGTTAACTTTGAGAAAAGCTGTGGAAAACTGGGAAACCCTCACACAACTGCAGGCTACAATACTAATACTGCACTAGGGTTAAGCAACCCCACCCTTAATTCCCTTTGTAGAGATGATTTTCATGATTAAAGATCATCTTTGGCTGCGTTTCCAACCACTCAGTTCCCACTGATGTTCTCTGGAGACCTAAAATTCTTATGACTGAATGCATTAAAGAATCATGATACAGCACATGAGTACCCCAATGGTCCAATTTGCTGTGGAGTAAGAAGTTTATTTGTTATGGGAGAAATAAATACGTAACTAATCAGGATTTGTTACCTACAGCACCAGTTCCTAAATTGATTGTCTGTGTTCCAGCTTTATTAGGAAATCACAGAATGGTTTGGGTTGGAAGGGACCTTAAAGATCATCCAGTTCCAACCCCCTGCCATGGGCAGGGACACCTTCCAGCAGATCAGGTTGCTCCAAGCCCCATCCAACCTGACCTTGAACACTTCTAGGGATGGGGCAACCAGAGCTTCTCTGGGCAACCTGTGCCAGGGCCTCACCACCCTCACAGGTGAAAATTTCTTCCTAATATCCTGAAGTATCTTCTATATTTCTTCCTAAAATATCCCCTACAATGTGAAATCCAGAGTGTAAATGATTCTGCCAAGTGTCAGCTCACCAGTGACACAACACCACACCCATTTTACCAACACATAAATAGAGACAGGGCAAGAGCACCTGCTCATCCTTAAATATTTGTGAATCAACATCAGACACACTGAGCACGAACAGCAGATACAGAGGAAATCATCTGCAGTCAATCTGAAACACCTTTGTGTGTCTCTGCATAAATAAATCTGATCCCACTGTATTAAGCTTGACATTGCCAAAAATACAGCCACACAAAATAAACTGGAATTTGAAAATAGGGTTCTGAATGACACCGAAGTAGTTAGTACTCAAAAATCCCACTGCAAAAATTAATGACACTCGTGTCCAAAAAAGCCACACAAAAGGTACCTTTTCTCTTTTCTGCCTATTTCAATAAAAAGTGCAAGGCCAAACTTTCTAAGAACTGGTGGTTATACTGTATTTGAATTATAGCCTAATGTCAACTTCCCTAAAACAATGGTTCTATCCTTAAGCATGACTTTGCTGCCAGTTTATGACCTGCTTCTGCTGTCACTCATGTCCAGTGACCACTCACTTGCACAGAGAATTTTAGTTTTAGAACGCTGTAAGATGAAATGAGTGAAACCAACCATTAAGCTGTAGTTAAAATTTAAGTAACCTTTTCTATCCCACTGAGCTAATGAAGTGCATTTTCTTGCTAACATTTTGCAAAGATTTTAATTCCTTTCTTGCTAGCTGTTAAAGCTACTAAAACTCCTTTACACAGAGAAAAAGTACGGGTTTAAATTAGTGACACACAAAGTGGTACTGCTTCATTTTGAACTCATCTGAGAACATCGCATTTTTTCTTGCTTGAAGACATTCATTCACAGATTTTCCCATTAAAGAAAAGACTTTTTCTCCCCCCTCAAGACTAGTCTTTTAAATTATTTATTCTGAGGCAGACATGCCATCATAGTCATTATGGCAAAGGGGAAAAACACCCTATAAAAATATGTATAGACATAACACAGAAGAGAGATATAAACATATATATATTATATAAATATATCTATTGTATATATAAAACACAGATGGGCTGATGCTGTAGGCAAACTGAAGTATCTCTCTCTAGAGGAAAAACACTTCCTAGTTTAATACCTCCCTCTAATCAGTACTAACAGTGCAGCAAATGTAAAAGTAAAGCACTTGGTTATATTCTTCAAAAAAGCATGATTAAGGCTAACTTCCACTGCCTTCAAATATTAGTCCATTTTGTCTAATCATAAGCCATTTTCTAAGAGGCTTATGTAAATACTTGCCTCTTGTCTAAGGGCAGCAATCTTCTGATTATTTGGGTTACACAAAGGCTGTTCCTCGAGACAACGAGCTTGCAATTTTAACAGTTATCCTGTCTCCAGCTGGGAAAAAGACCAAGCATTTCTTCACCTCTGTTTCTGTAATTCTGTGAAATCCCCCTCACGATGCCTTTCACAGGCTGTAAACCCACAAGTGCTGTTACAATCCTGCCCTGACTGCCTGCACAAGATATGACATTAAGTCTTACCAACCGGTTCTGTTCTCAACCAAATACTGCTAGTTGTGCTACATCATGTATTTTATAAACATCCAGTCCATATTCACCATAACTAAGTAACAGAACCAAATCAGCAAAGCCAGCTTCTGGATCCTGAGCAATGGGATTGATGCAGAGAAAGACACAGCCACAGAGAGCAGTTTGACACACATCCTCCTCTGTGCTGTCTGGCAAGAGAACTCAATTTATTGCCTCCAGTTAGGTGGGATGAACACATTCCATCCTTTTTGTTCAGTATAAAAACATTAGGATTGAGACTGTTTCATCACCATTTAATTTCTCCTTAAAGGGAACCACAGTTATTTTTTTTATGGGAATGTAACAAGTAGAGGTCATAGAACCATTAAGGTTGGAAGAGACCTCCAAGATCATCAGAGGCCAACCTTTGGCTGAACACCACTATGTCCACCAAAACCAGGGCACCAAGTGCCACATCTACTCATTTTCTGAACGCCCCCAGGGATGGTGACTCCACCACTTCCCCGGGCAGCCTGTTCCAATGCTTGACAATCTTTACAGTGAACAAATTTTTCCTAATATCCAACTTAAACCTCCCCTGGTGCAACCTGAGGCCGTTTCCCTTCATCCTATCGCTGGCTGACTGTACAAGAAGGATCAAAGTACCCGCTTTTTCCTCAACTGAACAATCTCTGAGCATCAGATTTAACCCACGCCGTGAAACGCGGTTTAAACCACGGTTCTCCCATTCTCCAGCAAAACCACCTTTCCTAAGGTATTTAGCTTCATCAGTGTTGCTGTGCACCTACCCAGGCTCCCAGTGGCCAGTGCAGACTGCAGGGCCACAGCCAGGCTGGGCACCAGCTGCTGGTAGTACACGGTGTCGGGGCACACACAGGCCGTGGCACCCACAGGTCCCGGCCAGCTCCGGACAGGCCTGGGAAACCCGACCAGGAAGACGGGCAGCGTGAAGAGCGGCAGCAACGGGGAGGAAAGGAGGGCGGAGATGGCGATGAGGGTCAGCAGGATGGGGAAGAAAACCACGTTGAGGGTGATCAAGGTGGCGGTGGATTTCCGGCGCTGCTTCTTCTCTGTCCACGATGTCAGGAGAATGGCCAAGGCAAACTGCAGCTTGGACACAAACTGGAGCAGGCGATCCCGGAGGAGCCCAACCTGTGGGATACAGACAACCAGCAGGTCATTTGTAACCCGTTGTCATATTCAGCACTGCCAGAGCTGCCTTGGCTACAACGATTTTATGAAAATTAAGTATGGCTATCATTGATTGCTGTTACTATTTATCTTACTACACAGGTTTTAGCTTCTGGGCTCTGTAATTCTCTAATAGGAGAAAGCAAGGAAATAAGGACTTTAAGTGACAACTACCTGCTTAAATTTACATTATGACAGTTACCAGCAAGAGTCTGATTCCTGTATCAAGGCTTCTGTTCCACCAGAGGTCTGGATTAAACACCAACATTTGTGCTATTGACACAATCACAATGTCCAGTAAGGCATTTTCTGTATTCTGCCAGACCTAAAACAGAGATATGTTAGACACACATTTAAAAATGTATCTATTTATCTCTGCTTTCATGACCTGGAACGTTTCTTCCAAGCCACCTTAATACTTAAATCACGCAGAAGAGCATTTCTTAGGCTAACAGATTTAAAATTCAAATTACCATCCTAAATATTCTCGTGAATCCAATGCAAACAGACACAGAATGAAGGTTTTGTAGCGAACGGTCTAGTGACAGGAACGCTATCATAGCAAACGGAGACACTGGAATTGAAATAAAACAATCATTGATTTCCTTTCAAAAACATAATAAAAGTCTACAGAGGTAAGCAGTCTTATTGCAGAATGGAAATCTTAATAAAAAAAAACTCTTCCCTTCATTATCAAACTCCTCTTTGTGTTACACTCCCAGGATATCGAACAGCTTGTTTGCACTAATGGCCCAGGACAGCAAACATTTACATCAGTGCTCAGTTGTTACTTGCTATTACAGTTTTTCTGGCCTTTATTTGTTTCTCCAAGAGAATGGGAATACTCAAATAAGTAAAAATAAACATGGAATAGCAGTCATCAATCCACTTTCCCAAATTAATGCTTCTTTATGAAATAGTTTAAATCAAATTTTTATTCCCTCAAAGCAGATGCATTTCTCCCTGACCTGCCAGAAAGGAGGTTCCCTTTCCTAGCAAGTTGTAAGAACCAAATATTTAGTCATTTGAAAACTCTTAGATCACTTTGTTGTGAGAACCTTTTAATTTTCAAAAGTGAGTATTTAAGTCATAACTAAAATCCTTTAAAAGGCCTTGCTTTCTGAGTTGGGCTTTTAAAAAGCTGAACTTTTTAGGTTCACCCCTAAAAAAAATAAATAAAATTTTATTTATGTATTTATTTATTTATTTATTTAAAAATAAATAAAATTTTCAAGTATTCTGGACCAGTAACTTCGACCTCAATGCACAATTTACCAAGACATCAACAAGTATTTCAAGCTATTTGGTTTTTTTAGTTCATTTATAGAATCTTGCACATACAGCAGTTCTAGTGTTGTTTCAATCTCCCTACAAGCATCATCTAACAAACAACAGACAGTGTGTATTCCTACCTAGTGTTAGTAAAATCCTCCTGACAACACCAACTTTCATTAGCCTTCTTTGCTTCTCCATGAACACAGTCACAGTCCTGACATCCTTTGGGTAAAAGGGGTTTCGGAAGACTCCAAACAAGTACACTCTCTGAATCTCTCTAAGAATCCACATAATTACAAGTAATAGGATCAGAATGTAACTTGCTATGGCCTGAGGACTGGCCTGGGAGAATGATGAAGAGCCTGCGAATCGGTGCAGCAGACTCGCTTCCGTGAGGGCAAATGTCAACACAGTCAAATAGAAAATAAATTCCCTCCACCCAAATTGCATCCTAAGACCTCTGTGCATATTTTTAGGTTTGCTGGAGGCTAAATGGCTGATCATGGTGTGATTGAAGGCAAAACCAATCTCGCTTAGGTTAAGACTCAGTATGAACCCAAATCCAGTCATGAAGAGGATCACACCGAGAGTGCTGGGAATGAAATACGATGCTATTGCTGTTCCAGCAGAAATGAGAAACATTACTAATAACCTGTGAAGGAGAAAATAAAAAAGATTTGCTTGAAAAGAAAAAGGTTATGAACAATACTGATATATTTTACAATCATATAAACATTTACTTTGTGTTACTTGACATAGGTGAACCTCCTAGTCCAAACTCCAACAGTTGTTCCATTCCCCACAGAAAAAGTGCGTCAAGCGGGGGCAGAATTCCCATTGCCCACAAGAATGGCAGGAAAAGAAATAGGATGTGCAAAATCTGGTTTGTCTGTTCTAGAATGGGTGCGTTGACAGCAAACCTGGATAAAAGAAGAAATGGATTTGACTTCTGTGAAGGAAAGGGTAACTTATGTGTGGGAAGGCTTTTCGTTTAAATACACAGCAAATTCCAAAGTAAAACCATTCCATATTCAACCTACAAACCTCAATTACGATGTTTTAAAAGGAAAAATAAGGACAGACATTAATGCTTGGGGCAGTAACACATTAATTGGAACATCAGAACACAGCCCAATTTTCCATTTAAGAGATCTGAAGTCTTTGGATTATGCAGATGAATGCAGTCATGCAATTATCCCAGTTGTTTTGATACTGCTGTGATAATACACTGAAGAAATACTTGTGCAAAAAGAAAGGTCCACAGGCTCCAAAACCTCAATAGTTTAACAAAAAAAAATGCAAAGTATTTTTTCAGAATCACAAAAGCAAAACTTTATGCCAGTCCAAGACCCAAGAGGTAAGTCTTAACACTGGAAGAACTGGCATGTTGCCTGTACACCTAAACTCTCTTTAGGAATATAAAATATTATTTTCTATATAAAAGTGTCAAAATCATCCTGTAAAAATACAAAGATCAGTGTCAGAAATCTGCATAAATTCTATGTCATATGTAGTTCACCAGCTAGTTAATTCAGTTAAAGGTGGACTGCCAAGATATTTGGTTTCTCTCTACTTTTTATTAAATAAGCAAGTAAGCCTCAAAGGAATTTTATCAGGAATTTAGACAATGTCTGAATTTTCTCCTCAGGAAATTAAAAGAAGAATTTGGAGTATAATTCTCCTAACTTAACTGAAGTGGAAATGAGGGTAAATCTTTAACACAGACATCTCCAAGTGCAAAACTAGTAAAATCAAACATGCCTTTTTTTTTTAATGCATCTGAAGTACCCCAACCATAAAATATGTACATGTGACAAAGTGATATAAATATCACTCGACAGGGAGAATGAATGCATAAAGTAAATCTAAAAGCATCTTGCTTTAAGAGATTCTGCAAATACTTGTTAAGAAAAACCCATCTGAAAAACAGAAATATAGAAGTCTCCTATTTGTAGCTCTTTTGTATTACAAGAGCATTTAAAAATTCAAGTTCAAAATCCATACAACCAAGATATAGCAATGCTCACATTTGCTTATCCACTCATTAAAACCAAATTTAGAGTCCTGTTTTTTTTTTTCTGCCTGTTGTTTAAAACACTCTGCAATTGTTTTGCAGAGATTAAATGAGAATATATTCCAGGATGAAATCTGGACATAAATCCAGTCTGCAGTGTTTAGATCTACAATTCCAGGTGAGGAATATGTGTTTTCAAAACACATTTTTTAAAAGGATAGTGATGGAAATGCTCTGGTACAAAAATACTAAAAATTACATGGTAGAAGACAATTTTACCTGTATCATATGTACAAACTGCTTTAACTGTTCTTCCTAATTTACATGGAATGCTATAAAAATTTAGGAACCTTTTATACACAGCACAGAGCCTCAATTTTCACCATACACATATCTGGTTTCTTTCCTTGAAGTTCCTACAGTTGATTAAAATCCCAAAATAAATTTTCCTCAGAAGAATAATTTCATCTCTCTCATCAAAAATACACAGAATAACCACTACTTAAATTAGCTAAATGCATTATTAGGTTTACCTGTGTGCAAGATCCACTGCAATAAAGACAAAAATGTAGAAAGGTCTCATCAGAGCAGTGATTTCATAAGTATCCAGTGCTTGGAAAGTGGCTGTTTCAGTAGCTGTGTTTATGATTAATGAATACTCTCCTATACATATGGTCACCCATCCAAATACAAAGATCACAACAGTTCCTCCAATGTTGCTATATAACAAGGTTATTCTGTTTGGCAGCAAATACCAAGTTCCCAGCCCACACAATACCCCTGCCAGAAGGGAATGAAATACAGTGTTGATTATATACTTCTTGCCAGGAATAATAAATTTTACTGTCTCTGAACCTACACAGCTGGAAAATTCAAACTCATCTTCATCTGTCAGGGTATTCTGAATTTGCATTCTCTCTACTGTCACTGTTTTCTGCTTTGCATGTAGATTTGTCATCTGGAGAGCAAGTGCAGTGACAAACATCAGTCCTCCTGACAGTGCTGCAGTGCAATAGTCCTTCATGACTCCCAGCTGGTACAAGAGTGTTCCTACTCCTCCCCAAACCCATGGTGTCAGAAAGAGAATGATCTGGTTCACATATATGTAGGGAGGGGCACAATAGCCTAATTTGAGCCGGGGACCTCCCAGCACAGTCTGAGGAAAGCGCTTCAAGAAGAACTCCTGTTTGTAATCGTTGAGCAGAGGTACATCTGGCCCCATCCTTGTGACTCAGGAATGCTGGCTGAGTGCCATCTTTCCTGTGAGAGAACAGAAAGGAAAACACGGAAACATTACTGATTCTGCAGCTCAGGACCCAGGGGATTCTTAATTTTTATTTACCGAGTTACAGTGGAATTCCGACACGTCAGGGTTAGAATCTGCCAGAATACAACCACTAAGCAAACACCTCTTTTAAAATGTGAACATATTCTTTAATCTGAAGCTTTAGGCACCGAATAAAACAAATAACCTGTTCTTGGGAGATGATAAAACCAGCTCATTTCCACACCAGAACACCTTCCTAAAAGTGACACTTTTCCCCACCTGGTCTAATTCCAATTGCATCTTGCCACAGAGCTCTAATTCCAAATAATCCTGTTAAGGATCTCCTTATACAAACAGAAGAGTCAGGGATTTCAGTGAGTAGCCACATAAGTGCAAGGCTACAGGCACACAGAGGTCCCTGTAAAAATCAAAGCCTTATGTAATAAACTCAATGTAGGAAAATATTAGTAGAAGCATTAAAAATTACTTTCCACATCAGCATTGTTAGTGTCCTCCCTACAGAGCCCAGTTGCAGAACAGGATCTCACTGTACTCAGCAGTACAATGAACTAAAGAGTTCGCTTTCTGCTTCCTAAAACACATAAAATTAAAAAAATAAATACAGTACTTGTGGTTTGTAGCAGAGTCAGCATATATTCTTCTGTATGTCAGTGGAGAAAGCTGGAAAAAAGGAAACAAAAGATAACCTGTAAACACTTACAATGACCCATCAAACTGGAATTGGGTACAAATATTCATTTAGAGGGGATCAGGCAGTGTAGAAATAATGAATGTAAGGTGGTAGCAATGATATTAAAATATAATTCTGTGCTACTAGTCATGAAAGCAAGAGCCTATGAATGACAGGTAGAAATACTCAAGCTAAGAAATAGGGTGAAAAAAGCAGCACAGAAATGCAGTGCCAAAGCACTTCATTAATAATAATTCTAAAAAAGAGATGTTGGTGTGCGTTAGGAGATGTGCAAGTTCTGAAATTCTGACTTTCTTCTGCTGGACCCGTACAGTCTGATGAACACCTATTGCCATCATGGCACTAAAAATTAAACACCCTGCTGCCATGGAGTTGCCAAACTGCTGTGATCCCTTCTTTCTAAAATACCAAATGTTTCTGGGCTCTTCTAAGAACAATTTACCCCTTTTATTTAAACAGGTATCAATCATTTGACTGTAGGCAGATGTTGGTCATCACGGAATGAAGTCAGAAACAGCACAGCTGAGAGATTAAAGGTCATTCACGGGCATTATCACGACTGGAAATTTGCATTCAGGGTCCACTAATTCAATACACTCAACCATGAAAAGCAGGACCCCACGGGCTCTGTAACTACTCTCCATGCAGGATGTGGAATTTATTTTTTTTTAAATATAAAATATTTTAAACACAGGGATTTTTTGGTCACAGTATTTCAAGCCACTGAAAGTTTCTTAAAGCAAGGAGAAGGCAGCAAGTCCTAATGGAAAAGGCACATGTTGACAATGGAGAGGGGAATTCATCCCAGTCAGCTCAGGAATTTGAAAATGTAACAGTGACACACCCAACTAAAAACAAATTTCAAATGTAATTTAAAAAAAAAAAATCACAATTCAGCCAATCTTCTTTAGAAAAATAAGCATTGTTTAGAGGGTACATGGGTATGAGACTAAGCTGATGTGAAAGTTACAGGCAACTGAAGTTTTATAGGCACATAAATGACAGAACCTGAGTTTTAAAACAAACATGGAACCAATAGGTGCATAGTTTTCCTTGAAAAACAGTTTTCAGGCAGCTGTGTTTTTCTGTTCCAAGAAGGGCTATTTTTGTTTTGATTTCTGGTCTTCACTTGTGTTTGTCAGTTTATATTGCTAACTAAATGTTAACAAAACATTCCTCTTACAGTTTCTGGGTAAACAATAGGCATCTTTGTGTGAGACACAAAAATCTACACACATAAACAATATAGTTCTGCTTGGCTCCACTCCAAAACGAGCCATGGAAAGACGTGAATTTATTTATAAATGAAAATCCTGAGACTGAAGCTCACAAACTACGGAAACTCTATCCGCAACCATCCTCCTGGCTTCCAAACAGTCAGGTAGCACATGAGGACTTCAAAGAGGGACTCAAATGTGTCTCTTAATTCCAGTGCAAAGCCCTAGCAACAAGACTCCACAGATCAGTGAGTGTTTACAGGACCTGGCTTCAATATACATTCCTGACATACAGGCCTGGTCCCACTTTGACAACTTGCCTGGTTACCCAAACAATTCACACAACAGCCTGTCATCACCAGCGGGGATCCATGAGACTTGGATACTGCCACAACAAGGATGGCAAAAGGGCTTCAACACCATACAGTCACTTAACCAGTTCTCCCCTGCAATATCCTCTCTTTGTTCCTAGTACAGAAGGAAACAAAGCAAATCTCGCCTCAAATTTAGGTAGAAATTCACAGGAGGGCACGAATTTTGGTCTAAATGAACATCATCCTTCATGTACGCTGGTGGTGGGTCAGTTCAGTTTGGTTTGGGTTTATTTCCAGCAGATTATAGAATATGTGTACAGCTGACTGCCACCTAAGCAGCTGAAACACATAAGTCTTAAAAATACTTACCTCGGTGGTCTTCCCGGTGTTTTCACGTGAGGGTAAGTGAGGACTACAAACCCCCTGCTAGCACAGGAGGGTGGACGGTGGTGGAAGATAAAGAAGAGTTTGTGGCATCCCCTGTCCAGGCAAACCCAGACGCACCTTGTGCCCACCTGCGTGCCCGGACACCTGCACCCCGGTCAGAGATCCCACTGGTTAGACATCCCTGGTTAAGGATTCCACAGGCCAACTTTCCAGCCAGGAGCCAGCCAGAGCAGGATGGGGCCCTCTGCTCAGCAGCGCTGATGCCACCCCTCACTGAGGCTGGGGACGCAGCATTTTGGGACAACATTCCCCATCCAGCTTTGGGATGAGCATCTCAGGACCACCTTCGGGAAAGGTCACAGGCCACCTCCTCCCGAAGCACCTCTGCCCCTGACCAGGCGGGCTCCCACCGGAGCCGCCACTCTTCCCACCAACCCACCTCGGTCTCACCTCATCTGCGGATGGCACATAAATTAAAAGACCCAGCCAAGCGACCACAAAAAACACCTCTGTGATCTCAGCTCCGGAGAGGATGGGTCGCCGGGCAGCACGGCCCGGGGGGAGGTAAACCCGCGACAAAGAGCCTCAGCGAGGCGGGCACCTACCTGTGGCCGGGGCTCGGAGCGGGGCAGGGGGAGCAGGGACCGGGCCGAGCCGGCGGCGGGAGGAGGAGGATGAGGAGGAGGATGGCGGAGCGCAGCCGTGCTCTCCCCGCCCCTTCTCCCTCCCCTCAGCTGCCGCCGCCATTTTGCCCGCCTGAGGCAGCCGGCGCGGACCCGCTGCCTGCGGGAAATGGCTCCGGTTCGCGGGGCCGTCGGGGCTGCCCCGGGCGGCTCCTCGGCGGGGTCGGCACGGGGGCGGTGAGGGGCGATCGCCTTCCCGCCCTCTCACAGCGGGCTGTGCCCCGAGCCCGCGTCCCGCGGCGGCATCACAGAATTAATTAGGTTGGAAAAGACCACTGAGATCATGCAGTCCAACAGCACCGTGCGAACCAGACCATGGCACTGAGTGCCACATCCAGTCTTTTCTTAAACACCTCCAGGGACCGCGGCTCCGCCACCTCCCTTGAACGGCAGCCCGTTTAAGTGTCCGATCGCCCTTTTTGTGAAGAAATTTCTCCTAATGTCCAACCTAAACCTCCACTAGCTCAGCTTAAGACGAGGTCCTCTGGTCCTGTCACTGTTCCCTGGGAGCAGGGCCCGACCCGCACCTGGCTACGACCTCCTGTCAGGGAGCTGCGGAGAGCGACGAGGTCCCCCCCGAGCCTCCTTTTCTCCAGGCTGAGCCCCCCCGGCTCCCTCAGCCGCTCCTCACAGAACTTGCGCTCCAGCCCCTCCAGGTGGGGCGTTCGCAGCTCGGCTTCCACACACAACCATCGTCCCTGTGCTGTAAAATGCGGTGAGGGGCGTCTCTGTGGCTGTGCCGGAGCAGCAGCTCCCGGAGTGGAGAGAAGGGCGAGGGAACCCCCTCAGTGAATAATTTGTCAACCAGGCAGCTTGGGTTTCCTCAAGTGTCTTTCCGACCCGCTGGAAGTTGGTGTGGAAGTGTTGGAGCCTTTACTTTTCATCGCCTTTTTGATCCTATTTGTAATCTTCCCACATTAACAAAAGTGCAAACCCAACCACATTAGTTTTTTCTTTAATTATTGCAACATTTAACATTAAGATCCAATACGCAACATTCTAATATGATACTAAAACATTAATCACAAATACTCAATCCACAGCATTCTGACATAAAACCAAAATACTTAACAGTTCCCTTAATCTTGGCTATTAATGATGTTCCTTTATGTTTAACTAGTTCAAGATAAGGACACTGGTTTTAGCCTCAGGTAGAACAAAATGCATTCTCAGTTTTCTTCTAGGTTAATTAAAACGTGAGCACTCTCTGGGAAATTGAAATATAAATCCCAATACTGCAATGCTACTTACTACTTCAAATTATGCCTATTAAACATTGGGAATATTTAATGGAGTCATCATGCTTAATATAATTTACGTCCAATAATACTAAAATGTATAACTCGCTGTACTCATTAGAACACCAGGGCATTCATGTCTACCTTTAATACCTGTTAAAAAATCACCATATAAATTGTTATAAAAGTTATATCCATTTTAATGTGAATCCCTAATTTAATACGCAGGCATGTGCTTGGCATTTTAGATAGACAAAGGATTCACTGCAATCAGGTCTTATCAGAAGCATCATAACCTTTTTGTAGGTCTGTGTATCTTTGTTCTTCAGAGATAATAAAAAGGCAGTTAGATTGGGATGTTCAGTGTAAGACCTTGGAAACACCACAAAAGGAAAATGCTCATTTATCTCTACTGAATTTCTTTTAAATGAGGTTCAGTGATACCAATGACTCCTTTTAGAAGACAAATAAAGGTATCTAAAAAAAAATACAAGTTTTTTTCAGTATTTTTGATCTAATATTTATTCACCCTGTCTTTCAAATGTATCTGTTGCTATCCTATTAAAATTATTTGTACATCTCACAGGTATTCCAAGCATTAAATAGCATCTCTGTGCAATTCCCTAAAGGCTGGTGGCAGGGATTTACTTTTTAGTTGGCAAGTTTCATCCTGTCCCAGTTTCCCAATTCAGTTACAGTTTTGTAAAGATGATGATTCCTTTCTGGAATATGTAAAGCCTAAATAACATTGCATCAGGGGGAGGCAGACACTGTATTTGTTTCTTTGCCAGTTCTGTCACTTGTGTTTCAGAACTCAGAGAAAGCTTCTTCAAAACTCTGAGAAATCATTTTCTGTGATTTCGCTCTTGCTCAAAAGAATAAATCGGAATTTCAGTCAGTGCAAACTCTGAGATATTTACTGGAGAATGGAGCACAGTAATTTTTTTCTCTTAAGACTTCTAAGAATTTTCTTGGTCATAGAAAATAAGATAAAACCTGCTAAAACAGAGGAAACTGTTTTAGATGAATTTTGCCAACCTCCAGCTGTCCTTTGCTGCTTATGACGCAATTATTTCCGGATTTGGGACTTTGGTTTTGACTTGCTTGTTTTTAGTTTGTGAAAAAGCTATTAGTCCTGACTCCCCAAATAATAATAATATGCACATTTCTATATTTTTAATGTTTACTTTGTTGAGAGTGCTGAGTGCAGGTGTAAATATTTTTCTTGCTGACCTCTCTTCTCTTTAAAGGTAAACAGAAAAAGTGATTTCTGTTTGGAATGCATCTTTGTGTGCAGCTATAGGGGTAAGAGAAACAGATGCTTTCTTGCTTTTATTGATTATTAAGGAAGAGAGAGCTTGTAGGAAATTATTTTTTAAAGACAATTAATGCTAGGTAAAAAAAAGTTTACTTTAAAATTAGATCATGGAATTGTTTATTCTCTTTTTCCTGATGCCCAAAGTTAATTATTGTTATACTGCAATCTGTAGGCTGGCATTCCCAAACAGGAGATGTCAGAGTGAAGTCTGACTCAATGTTTTACTCAATCTATTTGTCCCACATCCTACAGGGATGTATCTGTCTGTGTAGCTGTGGAAAGCTGCATGTGCTGGATGTGTGTTATCCATGACTACTTTCCTGTGGCTCCCTTGGAAGTAATGCCTTTTGACACATGGCCTTAGGCTGGCAGAAAAACATGCAAAGGAGCTCGCTTCTTTCTGGGTGACTTTATCCCTTTAAAATAAACTTTATGGAAAGGTACTCCTTTCCTACACATGGAGGATACCTGTGTTTTCCCAAAGGCAAAGGCTTTTGATGACTTTCAAGAGTGACCACTAAGAGTTCAAGGGGAACATCTGTGTAATGAGTTTCGTCAACTGAAGTGTCAGCTCCCATTCAGCTGCCCTCCCTGTTTGGCAGCTGAGCATATGCTTCAAGTCATTTCAGACTTGCTATCTAGCTATTTTTTACAATATTAAAATACGAATGTGTTTCTTATAAATTTAATTTTGTGTATAATTTTTGTGGTTTGGATTTTATGAGAACTGTATTCTTCTCGGGGAAGGATAAAGTAGTCTGAGTTTGCAGATTTCCCTTCAGTTTGTGTAGGATATTCTTAAAATCAGGACCTGGGAGTGGAATTCTTTTTGTTGTTTAACACGGCAAGGTTTTCCTTTTTTCCCCCCTCTTTGCATCTAGTGCCGAAAACATCTGGATTCTGGAAGCAATCTAGTTAAATATTTTATGTTTTGGGAAAGGCTCGCTTCCCGTGGAAGTCTCTTTCAATTGCTGTGTTTTGAGAATCTGTCACTGATCTGAGGAGAAAGGGACAGAGAGAGAATTACAAATTGCAGATTTGTGGTACTACTGGAATCGTAAGTGACAGCCCAGGATTGACTTTGGGATATTCTGCATCTTTAGTTTGACAGGGTGCAACAGTCCTGTGGCCATGCAGCCTTCACAGTTGTCATTTACACCACAGTCCGTGGCCACACGGATGTTGTGGTTATAAACGGAGACAGATCGTGTGTGAGACACTCCACCCCAGCGACACACAACCCTTTACTGCTGGAGCTCCAGGACAGTTTGGAGCTTCCATTGCAGTAGGAATGTTTGTATCACCTACGAGGCAGCGTGTCCTGTGTCCTTGAGCACTTCACCCAGTTAAAAATGGTCATACACACACGTGCTACTTGTTAAGGACCAGGTTTGGGTCACCACCGTAAGGCATCCAACTTCGCAACAACTTAAAAATATTCTTGACCAAGAAAATTCAGAGATCTCAGTAAGACGTTTGGGCTTTGTGCAGTGTTGGGAATGGAGTGAAGGAGGTGTCTCTGGAGGGAGCTGGATGCCCACTGAGTGGAGAGCTGCCATGTGGGTCACTAGGGAACATCTCTGCAGGAGCAGGTCTGAGCTGCTGTCTTAGTGCAGCTGTTTTGTGATGGGGCATAAAGTGCCTTGATCCACTCAGAGCAGGGATGCCCCTGGTAGGGCTGGTACCTGCTTAACAAATACTAAAAAGCAGTGGTGTGGTGCCAGGAACTGCTTTGTGTGAGGGGGGCTGGTGTCTGCCCACCCCAAGAGGAAGGAGGCCAAGGACCTTCTTAGCTCACTGTGCTGTTCCTGAAAGATGTCCTAACCATGGAGCTACAGACGAGACTATGGAAGAGCCATTATCTCCTATTCTAGTCAATCAAACTAGAGAAGGAGTCTGATCCCATCAACCAAGGACAAGCATTTCCCTTGTGTGCCTGACTTAAAGTATTAATTAGTCCTTACCTGTTGCTTCTAATTATGTCTTCAAGAAAGCAGGGCAGCAAGGGAAGATCTCAGTGTGAGGTTTCTCAGGTGAAATTCCCACAATATCAAGGAGTTCAGCCCTGATGCCTTGGTATACACCAGGATCATCTCTTGTCCTTACAGCATTACAGACTCTTAGGATCCACATGGAGAAAGGATTCACCACCAACCATCCCAATACTTCCCAGGAGCAGAACTGGCCCTTCACAGTTCTCTCAGGTGGCAGTATTGTACAGCATGTTTAGACAGGAGAGCAACATTTTGGGTGAACTGGTTGCTCTTGAGAAGAGCTCAGCCTCTGATAAAGGCTATCCAGGTCTGTCCTAAGTAGTAAAACAATATATAGAGAGACAAGTGGTAAAGTCCTGTGCCGTGCTGGTGCTTAGCACACTGCAATACTGTTAATTAAGCTTCGTTAGTTTGATGTCCAGTTTTTCTGACATGGGGTTTTGATCTAATCTTGCAGAATTCTAAAACTCTGCCTTTTTTCTTTTTATGTGCAAGTACATCTAGAAAAGATTTTCATAATTTCTTTGTGTCCAGCTTCTCTAATAAGGTTGGACAGATTCTCACAGTTTCTGTTGCTAATATGATTCCTGGCAAATAGAGCAGAAGGTTCAGGAGAACAAAAGAAGTGATCTAATTTTAGTAATGGTGCAGACTGAGTCTGTCATTTTTCTCTCTCTTTTATCCTCCTACCCTTTCTGAATGTCAGAACCTCTTCCTGCACTGCCTCTTTTCAGTTTGAATTGAATTCTTGTTCCTCGTCAAGGACTGGGCATGATGACTTTAAGATACTCCTCTGAACAGACACTGAATATTTGAGAGGTTGATCAGTGAAATCCTGACTTGTCACAGGTAATTTGCTGAGAACAAACCACTTCCAGTGAAGCTTTTTGCAGATTAGAAACCCTTATATCTGAAATTTCACTTAACATGTATGTCATATTTCTATTCTCCACTTCAAAACTTAAATTGGAGTTTGAGTCTATTACAACGTAAAGACAATAAAGGAATTTAATTTCTGTGCAAGTAGGTCTCCTCAGTTTGTGAGGTGCTCAGACCTCAATCCACTGAAGGTCTTTAAGCCTGTGCGTAATTCAAGTGTGAGAATTTCTATAGAGAAGCCTTAACAAAAAACATATTCTTTCAAAGGCAATGGAAATACTAACATGTTTTCAATTAAATATATGCTTACAAACTTTGCTAGGTTTGCATCTCGGTGGATTGTTCTAGTGAACAACAATTAGAGTTGTGTTAGTCAACCTTTATTCTTGTGCTTCTGTTTTGGATGTGAGAAATAAACAGGCTGTGTTTGCAATTTGGGGGATGGCAATTATAGACATCTGATGTGCAGAACTGGACAAGAAAGCAAAGACTAAAGAATAACATGGTTTGAAGTGAAAATTGCTTGAGCAGTAAGAAAATGCAGAGGATGTGCTTTGTTGGATGTTTATCATGTACACTACAAAAACACCACCGTGGTTAGAAATAAATTATAGTTCAACATTTAGAGACATAGTATATTACAAAATGAAAAATAAAACCAGCCTTAAAATTAATTTTGTTCCTGAACAAGTCCACTTAACCAACCATGGCAAACATGATTAAAAATGTGCAATCATTTTTCGAAACAAATAATTCCTTAGTATCTGTCTCCAGTTTGTTTCGTTTCACGTCATCATTATCGAAGGGGGCAGACAAGCATTGCAATTGAATCTATGGAACCTACAGCCATATGATGATTGATGTAACAGACCACACTATTAGACCTAAAATTGGACTTTGGAATACACTCCATGTACTTCAGAATAGTATTTTCATCTGTCTTTGCAGATGAAATAATTAGGTAGACCTCCTCCCCTAACTTACATGATGGATTTAAAAGCTAGGCTGAACGATTTTGAGATGTGAAGAGTTTTGCTTCTCAGCTCTGTGTCTTTAGGAATTATATTTAGATGGCTTTTTCTGAAATCATTAGGCCTGAAAAAAAATAGAAGCTTAAATGTATTCCAGGAACTGCAGCTTTAAAAAGCCCTCTGCCAAACAAGTAAAGCTGGCAACAGAATCTCCCTTATTGTGACCAAACAGCTCATCATTTAACCAGGAAATGGAAGGGAGGGACCGTTCTTTCTCCATTCCTGTTTTCCATCTGTGAAGAGGTTTGGATGGTTCCACCCTGAGGTGGTGGGAATGGATGTCCCCAGGACGCTGTCCCCCACGCCCGTGGCACCACGTGGTGCTAACAAGAGCCAACTCTTCATCCTCTCCCTCTCCTGCCACAGCAAATATACATGTGACTGCCAGCCCACCCCTTCTAGAACTGTTCAGTCTTGCTTATCCCTCTTCCTGCTCTGGTGCCTGGCCATTGCTCCCACTCCACCTACGGTCACCAAATAGCACGAGATTTCTGCTGAAATGAACGGTCATGAAATGCTTCTCATCCAGGGGCTGGGTGGAAGACTAGAAATGAACAGGAGGGTCTGGGGGCTGCTGGCAGTTTTCCCCAGAGTACAAGAAGGCCAGCTCTGCCAGGTGTCTCTGTTGGGTGCTTTGGAACCATCTCCGTAGTTCTTTCCCATGTCTGGCACTTGTTTGCCACGGGGTGATTTTCTGGCTGGGCTGAGACATCTGTACCCCTTTTGGTGCAGGGGAACTGGTGGCACGGGCTCAATCCCCATTTCAGCCTCTCCCATTGCTATCCCATGCAGCTCTTATCAGGGAGCTGATACTGTGGCTCACAATGTCGATGTTCAGGAGACACATCAAGAAATCTGGCATACAGCCCACGGCTACAGCTCAGATTCTGCAACAATAATGTTTATGTTGGCAGGCCATGGAACAGAAACTTGCGTTCTCTCCAGCTGACTGGTGTGATTCTAGCAATTAATTCAGCTTTTCCAGGCACAAAAGTTTGTTTATACAGCTTGTGGCTCTTCCTATTTCAAAACACATCAGTAACTTGGGAAAAACAAACTGGCTAGGCAGTCACAGAATCACAGGAGTGTTGAGGCTGGAAGGGACCTTTGAAGGTTGTCTAGTCCAAGTACTGCTCAGAGTAGAGTCAACTACAGCAGGTTTCTCAGGGCTGTGTCCAGTCAGATTTTGAGTATCATCAAGGAGGGAGACTCCACAACCTCTATGGGTAACCTTTTCCAGTGTTTGACTTCCCTCTCAGGATAAACTTCTCATATTTAAATGGAGTTTCCTCTATTGCAATGTGTGTCCATTGCATTTCCATTGTCCTCTCAGTGGGCACCACAGAGGAGAGTTTGTCTCTTCTTACTCCTTCACATCATGTGTTTATGTACATTGATATGATTCTCTTGTCTTTCTCCACACCAAGCAGTCCCAGCTCCTTCAGTCTCTCCTTATATAACAGATTCTCCAGTCCCTTAATCATCATCATGGCCCTTTGCTGGACTCATTCCAGTATGTCTATGTATCTTTTGTACTGGAAAGCTCAGGACTGGACCCAGCTCTGGAGATGTGACCCCCACTAGTGTTGGGGAGAGGAGAAGGATCACTTCCCTTGACCTGCTGTAGGTATTTTTCCTAATACTGCCTTGGAGGCTGTTGTCTCTCTTTTCTGCCAGGTCACATTGCTGGCTCGTGGGCAGCTTGTTGAACACCAGGGTCCCCAGAATCCTTGCAAATCTCCTTTTCAACTAGTTGGCCTCATCCTCTACTGGTACTTGGGGTTATTAATCTCTGTATGCAGGACTTTGCAATTCTCTGAGTTGCCCTTGATGAGATTGCTGCTTGCCATTTGGAAATCTTTATAAAGAACTGCTTGGGACAGAGGTGGAGGGATGGAGATTGAAGTATCTGAGGTCCCCACAAAATGCACACATCATTAGTTGTCTAGTTTTTTAACTTCATGACCCTCACATCTGTAAGACCATGTCATCATTCAGAGCTCTGGAGGATGTCAGAAATCTGAAACGAGGACAAAAGCAACCCATACAAGTATTACCTGTGTAAATCTATACAGAAATGAGCAACTGCAGTTCTTTAATTCTCTGTGTTGTAATTTGAGTCTTAAAATGTGGTATTTATAGCACTTCTGTTTCAATCACAGTAATTCTGCCCCAAAAGAAACATGTGTGAATGAAATCCTCGTGGTTATGAATGAACTACTTATTTTCTCTTTATTTATATGACTGAAATTCACAGTTTCTTCCGTATCCTGTTTTTTTCTGCATGGTTGTTCTTTCCAACAACAAGGCCTCACTGCCTCTTCCCTCAGCTCACCAATGGTGAGAAGTAGTGTCCATGTGGTGTCCTGAGTACAGAGGATACAGCAAAATCCTGGCTGTGAAATGTCACCAACTGGAATCGCCATCAGATTGCCAAATGTCCTAAATATGTCCAATTTTTTTCTTTGTCTTTATCCTGTTACATGTTATTTTGGGGATAGAAGGGACCTGGAGCCTAATGGAGCTGTTTGAGAACTCCTGTTTTTTTCCTTTACTTTTGCCATTCTCACAGGACAGTCATTGATTCACGACAGGGATTTACACCCAACTGTGAAATTTGTTACTTTGGGCTTTACCTTGAATCCAAACTTTCCAGTCTATATTGGATGTCTCAGACAATGAACTAAGGACATTAAGAGAACAATCCTGGTTTCTTGGAAGTGAGTAAGGAAAATGCCTTTGTGTTGGAGGCAGCCTTTATTTTCAAATGTTTGGAGATAGGAGAATCCAGGCTTGTTCTTTCATCCACACGGAGAAATTTAAGCACATGCAAAACCTTCTAGCTACCTTTCTTTACCCAGACTCACAGAGTAATTAACACAGTTTACTTACTTTATTTAATTTTTCTTCCTTTGGTTTGAAATTTCTTTGTCTTCTTTCAGGTTTTATGCTGCAAATTTATCAATAGCACCAAAAATTAGATTTGTCAAGAGGGTGTACAACAAGAATAACTTTATAAAGGGATGTAGCAAAGAAAAAGTAGAAATGTTGCTGAAATTCATTTAGGGTATTTACGATATGCTCACTCCTAACTTCACTGTTGAAGCAAATCAGGGCAGAAAGTCTTCATGGCATGGTAGTATGACTCACTTTGAGTTCATGGAGATCTGGGCAGCAGATTTGAACCCCTCAGCTCCATTCCTTGTGTGTCTGGACACAGCCCAGCCTTGCCTGGGGCTGCCTTTCTGTCTTTATTCCCTGCAAGTTCCTGCACCTCCCCATCGGGACATTTTGATTTGGAGGATGGAAGAATGGCCTTGAGTTTAAGATGCTGGGTTGAGGTGCGCCCAGGCTAAAAAAGTCAAAAATTCCTTTCTTTAAACACATATGGTTTCATGTGACCTTCAGTGAATCGGCCAAAACTTCAGCTTTCCCCCTGCAAATTGGGTACTGTCCAGCTAAGTTGGTTGGATACCAGGTGGTAGGAAGGAAAACACGAAATTATTTATTAAAAAAAACCAAATCCTGCTTTATAGACAGAACTCATCTCTTGTAAGTGGGTCAGAGTCGTCACAGAAAGTGTAGCTGCAGTCACACGGTGTGTTTAATAGGTCCTGTTAATGTTTAACAGTTTTCCCCTCTTTTAAAGCTTCCATTTTGAAGTCAGATGATTCTTAATACGTTTGTTTTTTTTTTTCCCATTTGCAGTTAACACATTGACCCGGCGTCTTGGCAGCAGCACTGGGAAGCTGCGTTGGTGAATCCAGGTCCTCCGGTTTTCTTCCCTTCCTTCCTTCCTTCCTTCTGAAGGAAGCCCCCATGAACGGGTCCCTGGGATTAAGGGGGAAGCGGAGGTTTTAATGAAGCAGACTCCATTCTTCCGAGGGGTGAAGGGAGGTAAGGGAAGATCCTGTTGCTTATGTGATTATTGCTAATTACTCTAATTGAACATCCTCATGACAGGAATATTTGGTGCCTGAGGTGTAAAGCTTGTTTGCTTCCATTGCTTTTTTCAACTGTCTCGTGGTGCCCTCTCGAGGTAGGAGAGCAGCCCCTTTTATTCCCTGTTTTACAGCAGCTGGAACACAAGCTGGAAGCACAGACCTCCGTGAAGAAGCTGAGAAATTGCTATTTGCTTTGAAAAAAAATTAAATTTGCTAAAAATCCTTGCAAAATAAGTGGGATTCTTTTGATTCCCATTTAAAAAAAGCACGCCAGTCTCTTTGTTTCCATCTTTTCAGTGAGATCAAGCACTCAAAAGGATGCAAAAAGCACAGGGGATGCTTCTTCACAGTGCCCTGAGGCCACAAAGGTGCATTTCCTTGGAGCATGAACAAGCTTAAAGGCTGTTTCCATGAAGGAAGGGAACACATTTCCCACAGCATGCTTTTGTGCCCTTGAAGCAAAGCACAAAATGCATCAGGAAATGCTGACGTGTTTGGATATTAAAGTGGATTAGGAAACCTTGACACATGAGAAAGGCTGACCTTAGGGCTCGAGTCAAACAGAGGGTATTGTGCTTGTGAGGGAGGTCTGAATGCCTTGGATGTCATCACCACCTCACTGTGAAGGACTGCAAACTGCAAGATTCTCTGTAAAAGTGACTATTAGATGCTCAGTCTTGAAATATCTCTTGCCAGGTGACAGCAGATTATCCTTCCAAAAATGCCTCATCTTAAATCCAGCAAGGAGCAAGGACTGGCAATATAGTGGGCCCTCAAGAGGCAGTGAATTAATCAGTTTGGGTTTGGACTGGGATAGGGTTGATACTCAGAGGTTGGGGCAAGGACATCCAGTTTTAGAGAGGAGCACGCTATGGGTACACGGTAATTTATTTAAAAATACAGATTTTAATAAAAATCTCTGCTTCTCATAGATAACTTTTGAAGGGGATAAATGTAAGCAAATGCTGAACAACATGCCGATTCTGAAGGCACAAACCCCCTCCACAGAACTGCAAATTGAAGACTCAAGGCTCCTGTTTTGTTGAAAAGGGACTTTTGAGCCCAACAAGGGGTAAGATGTTAATAAAACCTTTGTTCACTGTTACAAAAGGGAACAGCTAAGTGTGGGTTGGGGTTTCTGCCAAGTTAACCCTGACTTCTTCCCATTGCCACCAATACTGCTAAGAAACACCTTAACATGTTATTTAAGACAAAGAACAAAAACCAGTTAACACTTTTCATTTTGAATGCTGTATTTAAAGCAAAAGCTTTCATTTTAAACACATCTTTATTCGCTTTCCTTGTTGCTAGACTAGGGGCTTTAAAGCAAATTCACATTTTATGTGGCATTAACTTTCTTCTTGTGGGGAAAAAACAAAGTTAGCTTAAGTGATCTGGAACTGGCACTGTCTTTAATACTAACAGAGTTTTATTTTCTTTAAGGTGAAAGTGCAGGTGTTCTGAGTCTCCCCAAACACGTGCTAACCAGGCTTATTTTATTATTTCCTTCCCTGTGGTCTGCTGGGCTTTGCCCATCTGTAGTTGTTGTCAGCTCCTTCAGAGCCACGATCGGACAGAATTGCTATGGTAGTTGGAATAATAATAACAAAAAGCCATGGAAAAATAAGGCGACATTGAATCACCATTTCCACTTTTTAATTCTCCAGCAAAGAAGGACAAAAAGGAGATGGCTTCTGTCTGCAATGTTGCCTTTCATTGGCAACTGTGCTGTTGTGGAATCAGAGGCTACTTAATACATGGTTTTGGAAACCCTTTGGATTAGTATGAGGTGGATAAGATGCATCTCCATGAGATGCTGACAGTGGTGTGATGACATTGTAGTATTATCTGAGAGCAAGGGAAGAAGTGAAGGAGGGAGGTGGCAGGTGTGTCTGGGTACTCTCTGGTCAGGATTTGAGCATCAGGGTCACAGAGGTCCTGTGGTGTCATGTTTAAAAGCAGGCTGGCAGAATATGTTGGGGTGACAGCCACATTTCCTCCTGCCCTCATACCCTCCTCTGCTCTCCTTTGTGCCACCCCCTCATCTAAGGAAAGGTGGCATCTTTATTCTGGTAGAATTAACTAATCAAAGTATGCTGTTGGTGATTTCAATTATAAATGTTTCCTCCCATTCTTAAAATGTTTTCACTTGTTTTCTTGGCAGGACCTTGAGGAGCTCTCCTGAGAGTCCCTTTCACATAGATATGCACAGAATGAATAGTTTATCTCCAGCTCCTGCTGACTTTCATGAATAATTTGATGTAAAAAGCTAAGTTGCATTTCTGCTGTGTCGGTTAACTTGGAAGTACCAGCTTCTAATATTCCAACCACAGACTGAAGCAGACTTTCCAGTTTTAGAGGCCAAAGTGGCCTCTCTGGCTTCCACTCATTGTGAATACCTTACCTTTTTTCCTCCTTTAACTACCTGGCTGCTTCAGGCTCCCCAAAACATGAAAGAGGCTCTAGAGCTTCCAGCTGACAGAACATCTCTTGTGAATGAAAGCTCTTTACTTAAACACAGAAGATTTGGTGGGATATACAACTGTGATTTTTGCTGTTTCTCGTTTTCATTCCCAGGTGTATGCCAGAAAATCCTGTGGTCAGCCCTGAAGGTAAGCAGCTCATTTTACAGAGTGTATTCATCTGCCCACTCTCATTAAAGGCAAACAGAATTGCTTATCTGAGTAATGTCACACGTGTGCCTAAATGATTGCAAGAGACTGAAAGGAGCTGGGAGTAGAAATAATAGCACTACTTCATCTCTCACAGAGCAGAGCCAACAAAATAATGAAGCCATGTGAATAAAGAACCAACATAATAATCAAGGTCTAACCATTTTGGGAAAATTAGCACTTCTTCCATAACAGTAACAGGCTGCTGGGAAAATGGTACAAAGTATTAACTGTCAGGTTAAGCACACCTTCATCAACATGTGCCGAGTCCCACTGATGTGTCCTCAAACCTGTTACTTAAGTACTTGTTAAGGCCAATTAAATAAACAAAATTTTAAAGCCTAATAGCATAAACCACACAAATAACATAAAAGAGGCATAATGGTTGAATGGGTGGGCGTTTAGCCCTTCTTGATTTAAAACAGTGAAGTGAAAAATGTTGGAGCCCTTGAAGGTGATTTTGAAGACGAGGAAGTGACTGTGCTACACAAACAGCAATCAGAGACAATTAAGAGAACTGGGACAAGTGCCTCATTCTCCCAGCAGACTGCATGGGAAATTGCACTTTACATTTCAGTCTCATTGCATTTTCAAATAAGGCCCCCAGCTATGTCATTTTTTCAAGTCCAACTCAAATCAAAAGATATTGCTTAAAATCTTCCTATTACTCCAGAAGTGAAAGGAATGATTGTCTATGCTGATGAGCCTGGAAGATTGTCTTGGAAAGAATTTGACAGTTTTGTCCCCGGGTCCCATTATAACGTTATTACTGCCCCTGGAGGAGACTGACAGAGCCTGAATGCCGGCGTGAGGACGAGGGTGGTTGAGGATGGCTCTGTGCTGCTGCAGATCTTGTGTTGTTTCTCTACAGAAGCAGCAGAGAAACTGTGAGCTACGCTGTGCATGTGTTTTCTCTTAAAGCTTAATCTGATGAAGAATCTCAGCGAGACCCTGTGCTAACAAAAGAGCAGAGCATACGAGCAAGCTAAAAATAAAAACAAAGACATAAAAATGGAAAGAATGAAAATAGGGAAATTTGGAAATAGTTATCCAGGTCTAATTATACCCCTGTCCCTCTGCAGAAAGCACAGCTCACCACTGATACTTTTTAAAGAACTTTCTGTTAGGCTCGGGAAGGTTTCAGTACATGACTCAAGAAATTTCCTGAAGTGCTGAAGTGGTCTCACTTTTGTAGCCTTCTTCCCACAGACAGGAGTACAGTGAGCTTGCAGAGCTCTTGTAGCTGGTTTGGTTTGCCAGAGTAAGTAATGGTGCCTGGGAATGAGCCCTGCCCTTATCTCTGGCTCCTGCCAGGATAGAGAACACTGGCCCAGCTGCTGCTGTTCCCCAGCACAGGTTGGAGTGCAGAGGGACACAGGGGGACCCTGCACTCATCTGACTGCCCATGTGGTGCCCAACAAACCTTCCCTGAACCAGCCCTGACTCCTCTGCTCAGTGTCATGAAAGCTGTAAGATGGGGGGGCTGTGGTACATCCACAGAAGTGATGCAAGCTTTCCCTGACAGCAATTTTCCCATGGAATTGTCTTATCTTACTGTTTTCTTTCCATGGGGCACTTTTTCCTTTTAAAGATTTTTATTTTAATGAAAAAGGCTCTAAATGTAAATGTTCAATTATAATGCTAATTGATAGAAAGTTAGTGTAAGATCTCTCCACTCAGATACAATTAACTCTGCATAAACCAGGTCATCATAGCAAACAAGGACCTAAATCAATTATTCTCAGATTAAAGATTTAAACTTCTATGTTTCACTGTATAACAATTGTCTGAGAGATAAATTACGGTTACAGTGACAATCTGGCACATGCTCTCCTTAACCCAAGTCATAAACTGCTCAGATCTCAGACAAAAAAAGCAGTGCCTTGTTGCTTTGTGAGGGTTGCAGAGCAAATATGCCCACTGAAATTAAGAGGAATTTGTAAAGAAAACAAGCTGCTTCAGAGCCAGGGATTTTAGGAGTTATTTATAAATTGTGATGGTCCCAACAAGAAGCCTTTTGCAACTCCAACAAGATCATTCACGTCTTGAACTATACAGAAGAAAGAAAAATACTGCAAAACCACACTCACTGCACTCAGAACCTTAACCCGGTTCCCAGAACCACAATGGATAATGTCTCTATTAGAAATTAATTTATTTTGCTGGGACTTCCTTGGAGTGTGGTACTACTCAACTAATGACTGCAAATTTGGGTCCTAACCTGCTTGATTTAAAACAGCTTTAGCAAAATTACCCTTAGGGGCAAATTCTTGTCACAATAAGACCGATGGGAGTTTTGTGACTGAGTTTTGATATCATATAACAATTGAATTTTCTTACGTGTCTGTGTCCCTCAAATATGTAACTCCTAAGTGTAAGAAACACATTTATATATGTAAAAATGATGTATATAAAAATGCAGGGTCTATTGTTTTATGTTCACTAGTAGCTCTATGGCTCTGCATCCACATCTCTCCGCCGTTTTCTGAAACAGAGCAGAAAGGCCAACGGGAGCGAAATACCAACCTGAGATAGCAGCCTAGCAAGGAAGGCAGTGCTGTCACTGCAGAGGGACTTTGAGCACAAGAAGTGACACTTGCAGTTACTGAGGCTGTCAGTCCAAATCCGTGTTGCTTTGGTACCCCGGATAAAGATCGGGCCAACTTAAGAGCTGGCGACACGCCACGCAGACAGATGGACAGATGGGTGAGCAACACAGAGACCGTGCTGGAGCATCAAGTGTGGGTTCTGAAGGCAGCATTCCTAGCTGGGAGACTCCAAACAGCTGGCCAGCCTGAATTTTTTAAAGACAATTTATGTTTTAGGAAATGCCGCAGTTTGTTTGGTTCTGGTAACGTGCTGAAAAAAACAGTGATGGGAAGGGGGTATTGTTATTTATTCTTGGTAAATGTGGCTTGAGCTGCACAAAAAGAAGGATGTGAAGAAGGGTCATTCCCTCTGAGCCCTGGAGAGAGTGAGGATGAGAAATGATAATAGAATTTCCCTGTGTTTTTCTGTGTCAGGGCAAAACAGATCTCTGCTGAGCAGAGCAGCAGAGGGAGTGTCAAAGCTGCATGTTGGAGATGGGGAAGAAAAATCTCACCTTGGATTCAGGAGCTGGAATTCATCCTAAACTCACACTTCAGCCTCATTCTCCCAAGAGGATCAGCATCGGGGTAGAGGCGCTATGGGACAACTCCTTTCCTGGGACAAGGGTAGACACAGGAGAACCTGAACTTTTATTACAAGCTGGAAAACTGAAACCCAAAGGTGGAAATCTGATACCAGTGCATTTCTTTTTTTTTTTTTTTTTAATAAAATAGTTTAAATGAGCTTATCTGAATTTAAATATCTAGATTTAAGCAGTTTATTTCCTTGCACAACAAACTAAACAGATGATTCAAGTGCATGTAAAAATTCAGCTGCTCTGTTGGAATTTGAATGGTTTGTCCTCACATGCATCAGCAGCCCTTTGACTTATAATATTTCTTGCCTTCTGTTTGCAAAATGAGTAGGGTTTTCCCAGGCAGATACTTTGTCTGGACTGCACCATATTTGGTCTTCAAATAATCAGTTCAAACTGCAAGTCAAACACCTCTTCTGCTCCATTCTCTGTAATTGATTCATTATTTCTTTCAAATTCCTTGGCTGCCTCATGTCTTTTTGCCAGTGCATATTGAGCAATCAGGTCATTCCAGGTTGCTTTTGTTTGTGTTACTCCTATGAATTCAGTTTATATTTAACCCTGGGAATAACAGACATAAAAAGCCAACACCAAAAAAAGAAGGGAGGATGCATCCAGTGCGGTCAATATCATGTCCAGTCACAGAGTTAGGAGGGGACAGGATGATTGAAGGGAATGATAAAGGGCACAAGCTTCTAGTTTTTGGAATTGGTTTAAGTTTGATAAATCAGAAAACTGTTACCAAGGAAGAGCATTGAAGGGACAATGTTTCTAGTGCCATCTCAGGTCAAGACTTCAGGATATTCTTCCGTATTCCCTGGGCCCTACAGTTCCCACATAAAGGCAAGATGAGGGTCATGTTGTATTCAGCATGTTTGGATCATCAGAGGCCCAAGGCCACAGCACCCAGTATAGACATTATCTAACTGTTTGCTCTATCTTGGCTTACAAAGATCAAGCACAGAACATTGTTCACCACCAGCAGAGAGGACAAAGGCACCACCATGACCCCAGCCCTAAGTCAGTGATGGTACAAAGGGGTGAATTGAGATTTAAGTCTGCCTTGGCTTTTTTAAGGTCACTGATTCCCTTTAAAGAAACAAAACAACACAGAGACTCGTGTGTGCACAAACACACACACACACAATAATTAAAAGAATTAACATGGGAATTAGTTTGTGTTGCAAACCAAGGCTGTTGTTAGGTGGAAATTTGCCATATGCTCTCCAACACTAGACACAAAGAAGGACCATTTTACCACTTAAACCTCCGTTTTGCTGTAGGATTGGAAAGCCCAGTGCTGTCGATTGGCTCCTTTAATTTAAAGCAAATTGATTGTGGGAGCTGGATATCAAGATTACTCAGAAGTTCTTGGAAGCTCATTCTTTCGGGCTGCTGAGCTTTTATTTTGAGGAGAAAGTAACACAAATAATAAAATACAGAGATGCATGGGCTTAGTGTAAAGAAGACTTGGAGGTTTATATGTCTTCCTTCTTCTTTTTTTTTTTTTTTTTTAAACAGTCCAATTATGTACCACGTAGCAGCAACTGGGCTAACACCAGCCATATGATGGAATAGCCTGTAATCCGGTTGTGTCTAACTCCATGAGACAGACTCCAAGTAGATGAGTTTTAAATCTCCTTAGAATTAAGAAGGGTTTGGCAACCAAATTAATTGTTTTGGAAAAATCCCGCTTTATGGATCATGAAGAGGATAAAAAGGGAAAAAACATGTCATCTGTAGTGGTTAGTCAGATGTTCTTTTGGAGTTACAACGATTTCCTCTCTAATTCCTCTCCTTGTTGACATTCCCGTTAAAAGAATAATGAGTACGATGTTCGTTGCCTCAGCGCTGCTCATCCCTGTGTACATTACGAAATCTTTGCATTAAGCCACCCAAATGGATTGAATCCTACCGTGAGGCAGGCACTGAAAACAACTGCACTCAGCTGTGAGATGCATAAAAGCCACGTATAACCCGATATGCTGCGCTACAAGGGGCGATAATCGCTGGGACCCTGTATGGGAGTTTGTTTGAGAGCAGTGGTGGGGGCCCAGACAGAGTGCATCACTCTGGTTGAGCAGGACTGAATTATTTCAGTCTCTGGATTTTTAATATTTATGTAGTTACCCTTTTACCGGTGCGGTTGTGATGCTTTGGAGAAAATATGTTCTATGTATTATTAATGGCATGTTTAAATAATGAGAGACAATTAAATGATCGCTGGGTGATAGTTTCCCAGGTGTATTTCTGTTTGATATGTTTTGTAGATCTGTACTGTATTCTCACAGAGGCTACATTACTTAATTACCCCGTGCTTTTACAGAATTTTGGTAAAAATAAGTGTGCAAAAAAAGATATCATTATTTTACAGGTGGCATAAAAGCAGCTTCATTAGGGAGCCTGGTATTAATAGTCCTTTAATACAGAAAGCCAGAAGATGGTTCTTCACATGGTACATTACACAGTGAAATATGCCAATTTTGACTTGATTTCTAATGCTGCTAAACTACCCCACATTCATTTGCTTCAGCTTTAAGCCCTTTCATTCTCATATTCTCCAGCCCTGCTAACAGAATTGCAGCTTGCTTTTCACCTATCTCCTAACAGTTTAACATGGATGTCTGGGTCCAGCCCATTGTTCCAATTGTATATAGTTTAAAAAGCTCTGCAGTATTTTACTCTTTCCATTATATCTTGGCTTCCCTGAGCGCTCTGCTTGCTGCATTTTGCTTGTACTGGCTCTGTTTTCTAAACCCATTTATGGCTTTTTCTTCTGTACACACTTGTTCATTGGGGAGCTTAAATTGACTTCTCTCCATTCTGTTTCCTTAACTAAAAACGCACCATTAAGGTTGATTGAAGTCTTTTGAAAACACTTCATAAAAAATGAAAGGCCATAAGAAATTAGGCTACCAGTGTTTGCAAATACCTGTTTTCAGCCAAATTGATGGGAGGGAATAAGAATTGAAATTTAAAAGTGCTACTGATATGTATTTTGTTGTGAGTTGTTTTTTATAAGAATAGAAAAAGCGCGTGTAAAACATTTTGAGGAATAAAATATTGAGACGTTAACAAGATGTGCTGTGCAGTGGCTTGTTGTTGCAGAAAGCCTTTTCTCCAAAAAAACACCAGGCACAGTTCTGAAGAGAGAAAACTGCAGAATGAACAGAAGTATCTGGATCAGTTATTTTTCCTGATTTTCTGTTGTAAAAAATATTTTTTACTCTCAAATATTTCTCTTCAAAGAGTACTGCAAAGTCTTTCTTTAAGAGTGACATTTGAACCATGGAATAGCATATTCATCAGGAATAGGAGGAGTTCGTAATAAATTGCTCTACAAATTGGAAAAAAAAGCTTAATTAAGTCGGTGAAACTTTGAGTGCCTTTCAGAACAAAAACATCTGTGCAGTGGTCAAGGATATAAAGTATGTTTTGCATTATGTACACATATCCTTAATGAACAAAGCAGCCTCATTTCACGAATCCCCCACCAGGAATCAGGGAAGTCGTTCTGAACACTGGGCTGAATTGTCAGGGAAACTTTTATGGACATATGGAAATGCATCTGCTTTAAAAAGAGAAATATCAAGAGGGATTTGCACAAAGTTAAAAGCAAAGCAAGTGCTTTAGAATCAAAAGTGATTACACTGAAAATGGCAGCTTGCCTGTCAGAGCAGCTGAGGCGGCTCCTCACCAAACAAAATACTAATAGTTCCAGCTGTTTCCAGGCTCTCCTAATACTGCTGCTTGTCATTAAAAAGTACAGACTTTATAGAAATGTGGAAAGCTCTAAAAGAAAAATTATTTGATTTTAGTTTATTTCTAGATATCTTTTTCAGACAGCTGCCAAACATGTTTTATTTACAAGATGTATTACTTCTACGGCTTTTTCTCTTTTCAGAAATTTGGATATTCATTCTGACAGTCATCTCACTAAGTGGAGACATCTAAAATGCAGAAGACTTTCAGTAAAAGACTTACATTGCAGAATAGGAGCAAAAAAATCTGCATAGGGTGAGTTTTACAGTTTTAAAGGACTGTTTAAAAAACCCCCAAATCTTAATATTGAAAAGCCACACCTACTGAGCCCTGAAATCAAACTCAGATTTGAATTCAGAATAAAAAAAAAAAAGTTGTAAATAACAACTGTTCCCAGGCTTTGCCTTTAATAATATGATGAATTTAAGATTTTTGTTCCTTTTTATTTTATAAAAGCAATAGAATAAATGCTCCAGACCTCGGCTGCGGCAGCGTTTGATGGTGTACGTGAGCACAGACTGTAGCAGACTGTATCACTTGCTTTAAGAATTCTCCTGTTAATGGAGGGTAGGAGCAGTGAGATCAACAAGCAAAGTAGCTGAGTACAAGGAGGTCATGCAGCAGCGCTGAGTTCTGTGGCAGAGCTACAAGGAAACCCTGTCAGCTTCCATCCCATTAAACGAGCCATGAGCTATGTGTTGGACTCACTGGGATTACCAGCAAACCCCTACCAAGCTGTCTGCTGGCTCTTGCTCACATCCTCTATCAATTATTCAGTTCCTTTTATGCAAATAATGTTTCATGGAAGCAATGGAGATCCATAATGGGAAGAGGAGTAACATCCATTTAGGAGAATTAAATGGTAGATGAAAAGCGTGACACTTTGCAGGCAAAAGCTATTGAAGTGGTGCAGTACCAGGACTCTCTAAATGTCTGTGTGCATGCACAGATGGGGAGAGTCAAAGTTTTGTTTGCTTTTTTTTGACAATCAACTTTATACAGAATTAAAGAAGGTGGCAATAGACACAGACTCCAGCATTTCCAGTTCTGCCCAGGGGACAGTTGAGAAGCAAGGCCTCTGTAGCAGATCTGTCTGTGCTCTGCAGGCTCTAAGCTCTCATTTTGTATCTTACAGGGAGTGTTTGCAGCAAGCCTGGATGCCAATGTGTTTGTACTAAAGAGAGACTTTGCTGCTCTTCGGAGTCAGGAGTCACAGAAAAACCGAGGGCCGCTCCTGCATTCTTTTATCAAAGCATTCTGTTGGTTTCAGTGCATATATAGGATCAAAACTCTGCTGTAGCCCCAGTACAGTTCATGGGCCCAAACTCTACTGCTGTGTGCAGAGGCACTTCCATTCCCCTCAGGAAGTAAGCTCTGAGTGAAGTTCAACAATGATGCTCTGAGAACATTTTGTTTCTTCTGAGATTCTTCCCTCAGAAGAGATTGATGAGTAAACGCAGACAATCCTGGCTGAACCCAGCCAAAGAACTGATCATGTCCCTGTTGAGAGCCTTTAAATCCTTGTCTGGGATTTTACTTGAAGGTTTATCCCTTTTCTTGTCAGTCAGCTAATGGTGGTTTGCCTGCTGAACTGTCTGCAGGCTGTTTGGCCACTTATGTCTGGGTCTGCACTGTCAGCTTCAGAGGTGGTGGTACCCCACTAATGCTCTGCACTGCAGAGGCTGTGGTGGAGCTGCTTTTCTTGAACTCAAGCAGGTCAGCTGGGGTGAGAAAACCTCCATCGTCCTGTGTGCTCCAACATCAGTCACAGAATCTTATAATAACGTTGGATTTTATACCTGTTTAATAAGGCAGAAGCACAGAAACAGGACCAAAGCCTCAAGGCTTCTGTCTGTGTCCTGTTGCAGCCCCTCTGCCACACTGCTACTCTTTGTGTGCAAGGAGTGTGAATCAAAAACAAACAAAATGTTATTAAAACATAGCATCATAGAATCATTTAGGGTGAAAAGACCTTTAAGGACATTGAGTACAACCACTAACCCATCACTGCCAAGCCCACCATGTCCCTTCTTTCAGTCTTTCAACTTAATTTGGGAGACAACAGCCAAGAGTTAAGAAACTTCTCACATCTTGAATCTGTATTTCCTGGAACTCACATACCAGATCCAGTGTTGTAACTTTGTCTTCTAGACATACAGACGTCTCTTCTAAAAGCTTTATAATGTGAGTACCCTGTATATTTATGGTGCTTCTGCATTTAACTGGGTTTTTTTTTTGATGACACTGTTATTTGCAAAGGAAATTTTCTTTTGCTAAACCAGGAGGGACTGAAAGTGTGTTTAAATGGAGTGCAGTTAGCTCTCCCAACAGAAATAGGCTTCCATTATAAAATTCTGCACTTAAAGAAGCCCTGGCAATAGGCAGAGATGGAAAATTGAAAGAGTATTTTGCAGCATAAATCAGTTCAAGAGAATTAAAGCATAGCTAAGTTCAGAGAAATAAAAAGAAGCCAAGCTATAGGGGGTACAGGAGTATTTGAGATGTCATGTTTACCACACTGTGCTTTTGCAGCCTACAGAGATGAGAACTCTTCACCTGTAACAGGCTGGCAGAGCAGTGGAAGCAGCAGGCTCCAAGCTCCAAGACCCTTAGGAAACTTTGGCTTCTTTAAGGCACAGAATAGTTCTACTGAGGATTTATACAAGGGGCTTTCTGTAGGGGTCAGAATTACACAAACAGCACAAGAGCAAAGAGCTGCTCCGAGCAATCTCTGCAGAGAACTATCTGAGCTCACTCAGCCCTTTCCTCTCCCCTTTTCCCACCTAAGACCAGTTGTTAAGTCTTGCCTTAAAATCCCATTGTTACCTGAGGGGGCTGGGACTGACCTTGTGCAGAGATCAGTAACACAAGGCCATGGATGCCAC
Source organism: Manacus candei (assembly GCF_025592945.1). Classification (NCBI taxonomy): domain Eukaryota; kingdom Metazoa; phylum Chordata; class Aves; order Passeriformes; family Pipridae; genus Manacus; species Manacus candei. The sequence goes on along the minus strand of NW_026138161.1, from coordinate 421,075 downwards.
ATGCTGCATGAGCAGTTCTACTCTTCTTTTTCCTCCACTTTGTATTTTTACGACATAAAGGACTGTATTCTGATTTGTGTTGTTCCTCTGCTTCAGCTACACTTGTGATTCTCCCTCCTTTTGGCTCACCTTAGAGGTACAAACTGTTTTCCCTGACACTACTGTGTCCTTTTTGGGGTCCTTCTGGCTCAGTGAACACACCTAAAGGTTCACAGGAGTGACCACTGTGATTCAAGTTGTCTGTACCAAAACAAACCCAAAATTGCAAGAATGGCGTCCAAATATACGATTTATTCTGGTGCAAATCTGCCATAACCCCGCTGAAGTGAGGGGAGAGTCCTTGTTCCCCAGTGCGCTCTTAGCGTGTGTCGGTATCCCTGATGTAGAAATTCAGTGGTGCAACAAAGACACCTCGTGGCTGCCCTGCAAACCACACACAAGACAAAGAACTCACCAGCCAGAAAGGGGAATGTCTGCTCTGGCAGCAATCTTCACACTTCCTGCCTACAGCTACTTGTAAGTAGAATTAATACTAACTCCTGGTTCAAATCACTTAGGAGAAACAAAACTTAATGCGTACAAATTGAACACGTCATCTGAATTGTAAAAATTAAATAATATAATCCAAAGAAATTTGATGATGGCTTCCAAATTAGCATGGGAACTCAAATTATTAAATTAAAAATCCCTCTCAATAATTCTAGTAGTAATTTAATTTGACCTGATATGCGAAGGGAATGCTATGAAATATTTATCACGTCTAGAAGTAAGCTTTTATTTTAGAGATAGTCCTCTAAAGTCTTCTAAGAACTAAGAACTTCTAGGAACTTTATAACAAGGTAAGTTACCAACGTTTGCTTTTAAACTACTTATAATTTTATTAGAAATCAGCAGATACATGCTTATAGCTTTGTATACCAGTATATTTGTTAACTCCACATATAATCCTATACACTGTACCCCAAACACTATATTTAAAAAAAATATAATATGAAAAGTGAAATTTATTTTTTTTAAATAGTGGAATAATAAAATCCATCATTACATTCAGATGCAGTTTCATTGCCATTCCTTCCATCAGTTCACACACACATATATCTGAGAAAGGCTCTACAGATATGGTAAGAATCATCTAGTGTAACAAAGTGGCAATTTTTGTGATTAAACTGTTTCTGAAGAGCAAAAGAAAATCTTGCACAGTGAATGTACCAGCACAAAACCTTGAGCTGGTGTGTAGCAATGTTTTTCTTTCTTCCTCACCTTTGCATGAAAATTCGCATGGTATTTTCCCAGTTCAGTAAATATGAGAAATTAAGATCATGAAGCTCTTGGAAAATAGACCAACTCACTATGTAGTAAAATTGGGGGGATCAAATTCTGCCTTCCAGTTTTCACAGTGCGAATCAGAGGAAATAATTTTAATTTAGACTTACTGTAAACTAAATTCTGAGATTTTATTGCTGATTTCTACCAGGGTGAGTGAAAACAGAACAAACCAAAGGGATCTCTGAGTCCCACAGGTATTCTCTGTATGCATAAATGGTTGCTTCACTGAATTAAATAATTTCATTACATAATTGATATTTCTTATTCATTATACATTCACAATCACTGTATTAAAATGAAAGTACAAATGCCCAAATTCTCCCTTTGGTAACACCACTTAAGTCTGTGGAGCAATCATCAGGAAGATTTTTTTTTCCTCCAGGATTTCTCTAATTTTTGCAGTGCTTTTGGCTCTCAGGGTTGATTTAGGTGGAGATGCTGGAAACAATTCCACGTCAAACCACAGAGACTTTGTTTTTAAAAAATCCATGAATTTAGAGAAGCAATAATCATAATAATATGTATTTAATACATTAGTAACATGACATTCAGTCCTATCATGTACCCCCATGACAATAACTTTATAATGTTCCCTTCACGGATGAAATCAGGACTTTGCTTAATTAACTTGGAGCTCTGCTGCTAATGCAGACAAGCCAAGGTTTCACCATCTACTTCAGTACATCCCTCTACAAGTATTTTTAGAACTTTTTTTGTTTTATAAAGAAGAGATTGTTTACAAAGAAGATGAAATTTTCAGTACCTAAAAGGGCTACAAGAAATTTGGAGAGGAGCTGTTTACAAGGGCATGTAGTAAACAGATGAAGGGGAATGGCCTTAAGCTGAAGGAGGGCAGGGTTGGATTAGATATTAGGAAGAAATTAATGACTGTGAGAGTGCTGAGGCCCTGGCACAGGTTGCCCAGAGAAGCTGTGGATGCCCCATCCCTGGAAGTGTTTAAGGCCAGGCTGGATGGGGCTCTGAGCAACCTGATCCAGTGGAAAGTGTCCCTGCCCATGGCAGCAGGGTTGGAACCTTCCAACCCAAACCATTCTGTGATTCTACGATTCTGTGAAATACTGAATTCCCCTAGGATCACATTTATAAACATACCCAGGTGTTGCTCTGATAGCCCTTCAAGGCCTCAATATCTTACTAGTTCTAGTTCTACTGAAAATCAACCATTATATTCCCCATAGGAACAGGTCATTCCACAAATAACAAGCAGAGAAATGTGCCATTAGTGGTCCATAAGCATCTCGTTGCATCTTTTAACTGCACTCTAACATTTTGATTTCTCTGGGTAAAGAGAAAGCTTTTAACCCTGTTCCAGTTGTGTTAACATGAAACCAGCACTGACCTGATACTAGAGCACATGTGTCCCAGAAGGTGACCTGGAAGAACATGTCAGATAATAACATATTATCTCATGATCACTCTCATCTACAAGCAGCAGGTGGGTGGAATGACTTACTCCGAGCCTACTGCTTGGTACCATTGAGGGATAAAACCCCAACACTTTAAAACACAGGTGTTTCCATTTGAGTCCAAATTATCCTTTTAAAAAACCATCTCTTTTTGCTAGAATTTGCCTTCTTTTGAAATATACTTCACAACTAAAATATTTAAAACTGAACAAAACAAAGCCTGGAAGGTCTTAATATTCAGAAAGGCGGAGACATGTGATGTTCTCTTTTAAGCAGGGAAGACTCCAGTGGTAAAACAAAGTTGTTTTCTGTATTGAGCAAGGATCCAGACTCCTTCTTTTGTACATTAAACAGCTGATTATCATCTCTCTAATAGAATGAGAAAATTCAAGCAAATCCATTTGTTACTTTTTAAAGTACAATAATCTTTGCCTTCCCGTGTGGGTTGCTTCTTCTTCTGATCATAGCAAAGGAAAAATACACACACTTCAAACTTTCAAGGGAAATCTATATGTTATACATAGAATGCACCTGTATAAATTAGTCTACAGTAAATTTAAGTTACTAATTCAAATAATACACATGTGTTATGGTTAATTAGGTCACACATAAACCTAGGATAAAAATTCAGTAAACTCCAAAGGGTGACTTTCTTAGGATGCATCCATCAACCACTCCTGCTGTGGCTTCCACTGCTAATTTTCATGTGATATTTCCAAGTGTTTTATACTCAGTAGCATAAAGTTGTTAATTGGATACTTCCTGTCCTAGGAAACCTCATGGCTGCATGGTACTTTGAGTATCAATGGAGCAAAGGACACTGAATTGACTTTGGGAACTGGAAGAGAGTGGGCAAAAGACCAGAAGCAACCTGAAAATTTTTGGACTCAGAAAACTGGGATCTCCCTCCCTACAGAGAATACACAGTCAAAGTTGAACTTGCATTACCATGCAAAATAACTCTGTGACTACCAAAGAATAAAAGAGAAATACATGAGTTTGTATGTTTTCTAGGGATGGAATGAAACCACAAATTTAGCTTAAATGATTACTGTAGTCTTCCTACTTTGATGTATCAGGAGTACAAAAAATAAGTACTGCTTAAAGACAGATCCTGTAAATAGAAATTATGAAAAGTATTACATAACAACATTCTTGTTTAATTTTTACTTTAGGGTTGTGTGCGAGATTTACCATTATTAAAAAAAAACAAAATTAAAATAGAAATTAATAAGTAAACATCAGGAGCAACTGTAAAATGCTGAAAGATGCTACAAATATAATTTCAGTTAAGAAGTGTAGGGAACACAGTACTTCAAATAAATTTAACCACAGCAAGGTAAGAATTAGGCTGTTAAGACACCTGAATAGGTTTATCTCTGCCTGAAGACATGCCATGAGGGGAAAAGTTAAAAAAGGTCTGAATTGTCCTGAAACATCACTTTACCTGATGTGACTAGTGTTGCTTAATCAAAGGCAAACATTTCTGGTGGGGTTTTTTGGTGGTTTTTTTTTACTCTCTAGGTGCCTTTGTGGTGTTCTCCTAATTTTAGCATGCTGGATTTAACAAAAAGCACAGTTAAACTGGAAACACCCAGACACTGAGCACAGTGTTGTAATGTTACAGCAGGCTGAGAGATACGGGAGAAGATCAAAGAGCACGTGTGCCATGTGAGGAAATGCAAACAAAGCTGCCACTGATAGAGGATGGTTACTACATCAGCTCAGCTACTTTACTTCAAAATCCATATGTTTGGGTTTTTTTTAATGTGTGAAGATCAATTTACAACACAGGGAAAAAGGCCTACAGAACTTTAAGCCTGAAAAGCCCACGTTTTAAATACTTGAGAGAAGTATACCTGTACCAGGATCCTGGACAGTGTGAAGGAAAGATGGAACCCAGCCCTGTGAAGAGACCAGCTGAGGTCAAGGCTGTGGGGAATCGAGTTCTGTACAAATTGGTCACGCTGAGTAACGTCGCTTCCTCTGAGCACTGCTTTCTCATCTGCCTCATCTGAGTCAGCACAGCACTGCTTTGTTTAAACGAGGTTTATTTAAAGTGTTTCCTCTCTAGGGGTTTGGTGGTACCAGTCACCAGAAATACGCGTTCCTTTGGAAACCGCTCCCATCACCACTGTGCTTATGTAAATAAACGCTGTCTGAAGATGGTTGTGGGGAAATACCTTTGGGAACAAGCCCTTAATTAGCACTTTTTCGTTGGCAAACATGACCTACAGCTTTTAAACATCTTTCTAGCAAGGAAAATTCACAGCTTATACCATGGTGTATAGATGGAATAATGTATGAAATATGCCTGAGAAAAATCGCTTTTTTGAGATTAATCTTACACAAAAAGCAACTATGCAGTCTGATTCCAGAAAGAATCACCTCACTGGCTTACACAGCTGATTTTGAGGGAATCTCTTTAGGTAGTAAATATTAATAATCAAGATGGAAATGTAAAAGTCTAAGTTCCAGGTTTGTTCACTTCCTTGTTGTGGAGAAGTATTTGGTGTGTTAAGAAGTTGGTGTAACATTCAATCACACACTGTCTCATTGCAGCTGTTGACAGTCAGTAATAGCACGATATTCCTGTTTATATCATAATTATTAGGTATATTTAATGCCAGTAACAGCTTTACCCTTGCATTTCTGCTTCCATATTTAATATTTTTAATTACTAAGCAAAACCAGACTTCATGCAAGAGAAAGCAAACAAACAAATGAAGCAAAGTCTTGAGTTAGGGATAGAACAGGATTAAGTGTGGATTTGGAAGATACAAGCTTATTTCAGTTAAACAGCTGGTTCCATTTCATAGTACAGTCATCATTTTAATTTCAAAATTTTAAATTGTCATCTGAATATTTTCTTTAATGCATTGCAAGTTTTATCAGAAGAAAGAGACTAAACACATCTTTGGCGGATCTGGAAACTGAGATAAGGAAAGCAGAGAAAGAAAAGTAATGTTTGAAGAGAAGTGCTTTGCCTGTAGCCCCTACCCACCAAAAAAAACCCCAAAATGGAAAGAAACCAGAGTGTTTTGGGCTGGAAAGAGTCTCACCTGCCTGGATTTTCTATGTGGCCCTGGTGCAGTTGACTGGTTTGAGCAGCAGCAGCACTGTGATGCACCAAATGGTTTAGAAGATTAGTTGCTGCTCCTTTGGCTTGCCCAAGAGCTCTTTCTGCATGGATGCTTCAAAGATTATTTGTTGTAATTCCCGTGTTCTTAGGCTTATCTGTAACACAAAGTGCACATGGATATTATCCCTGCACGGCCTCCCCAGCTGCCCGTCACCAAGTACTGCACTTGTTCTTTTCTTCTTAATTTTCCTCTCCAGAACAATGTTACATCATTTCTTTTCAGTTCCTAGTGCAGTTAAAACTTTAATTTACGGCCTGAAATTGATTAATAAATTAAGAAAAAAACCAAACAGCAACAACAAAAACCCAACAAAAAGCCAAAGCTTTTGGAAGCACTGAAAGGCTAATTCTTTTGTCGATGGTTCATACTGAATCTGAAGATCTATCCAAAGGTGAAGAACTGACAAAGATATGTATTCCTCCAGGAAAACATTTGCCAGCCCTCGGGAGGTTGTGTGAAAGCTATGGATTTGCAAGATATCCAGGAAAGATAAAGATGTCCCTGTTAAAAATGCTCTATGTGACCATGTAATATGCAGCATGAAGGAGTATAATTATGTTAAGTGTCAGGAACATCACAGAATCCTAGAATGGTCTGGGTTTGAAGGGACCTTAAAGACCATCCAGTTCCAACTCCCTGCCATGGGCAGGGACACCTTCCACTAGCCCAGGTTGCTCCAAGCCCCATCCAACCTGGCCTTGAACACTTTCAGGGATGGGGATGGGTAATGAAGGAGCATAGCACGAAGGACTGTAACTGTGTCAGGTATTCAGGAATCTGTAATCCCATTTGTTTATGTTCACTTTCATTTGACTTATTCGGTAGAGGCTCTCCAAGTTCGTGGCCAAATATAAGATCAGAGCCCAATAAATGCTTACTGTTTTCGTTCAGCTTCCCATGTGTTCTTCTGAGAGGGTTTTGTCTTGTAAAGTTTGCTGTCAGTTCAGGAAATCCGGAGTCCTCTGGAGAGTTTGCAACTGGAAAACACTTCATAAGACAAGAAAAAAAAAATAAAATAAGGAGTTTATATCTTAATCTTCATGATAGAAATGTCTGTTTGGTTTTGCAGTAATATAAAGAGTAATGATCAACTTCTTGTGAGAAAAGAACTGTAAATCATCTCAAATTTAGCAGTGACAACATTAAAAGAGATTTAATCAATAGCATGAAACAAGAAAATATTATTATGTACAGAGTGTTCTGGTGTCTACCTAAATCAGTACTGAATAAAGTGCCAGCCTACTTAATGCAGGGAAAATCTCTTTTGAAGTTTAGGATCAAAAGCACTTTTTAAGCTTAAGCAACACCATACGGTTTCAATTCTTGCTTTCGAACAAGCACTTTAAAAAGCACAACTAAAATGCAACTGACAAACTTGAAAAATCTTTTGTGTTGTTCCACTTGGATGATCTAATGAGAAAATGGCTCAGTTCTGTCGTAGCTAATGAGGTATAACATCTTCACTGAACCTGAATATAAACCAGATATTTCTCTGAAGATAAAGTCTTGACATGCTTCTGTTTCCTTGCTCATTTATTCTGCCATGTTTTTATTTAAGTGATGTCCAATGAGTAAAAGCACAGGTCAGTTTTGAAATAGAACATTTACACGTGAATTGACTCAATCCAAAAGTGCTTTGAACTCTGTATACAGGCGTTGTGGTTTCAAGTGGGAAAATGTGTTTCACCAACTTATGAAGGCCCCGAGTTTGTGAACAGACATATTAATGTAGCCAGACAGAGATCTGTGATAACACGTTTTTGACAGATGAAGTTCTGAAACAGAACCTGAGCGTACATGAATTTTAACCTACCTGGTTTCAGCAGCAACCTGCTGTCAATGTGAACACTGAGATTTGGCAAAGCAGTGAAGATAGTATTGAATGATAGCATTTATTCTGGTAGGACCTAGAAGCTAGTATCCTACTTAAGGGCTTTATTCAGATAGTAAAATATTTATGCCAAGAAATTTATACAAGGATTCGATAAGGACATAAACCCATAGGCGTGAGAAGTATAAGATATTAGCAAAAGAGTTAGGTTCAGTGCTGCAAGTAGTGTTTGCAGCTCAGCAACAGTTTAGATGTGATTGGGTATGATGACAGCATCCTGGCTGTAAAAAATTTAAGGAGACAATTGGAGTAGAATATCTTTGTGATGCAGGTGTCTGCTGGTAGAGTTTCTTATCATAGAATCATAGAATCCAAGAATGGCTTTGGTTGGAAAGGACCTTAAAGACCATCTAGTTGCAACCCCCTGCCATGGGCAGGGACACCTTCCACTAGCCCAGGTTGCTCCAAGCCCCATCCAACCTGGCCTTGAACACTTCCAGGGAAGGGGCATCCACAGCTTCTCTGGGCAACCTGTGAGGGTGCTTCAGCACCCTTACAGGGAAGATTTTCTTCCTAATATCCAACCTAAACCTACCCTCTTTCAGCTTGTATTTATATCTGTAGATACAGATATATCTTATATTGGCATCAGCTTTATCTGTAAAGCAAAGAGGTGTGAGGAGAAGCTGAAGAGGTTGATGAGGATATGAGAATAAAACTGATTATAAAGGTTCTTCTCATCATCCTTAGGACTTGTGTTTCAGATGTGTGAAAGAACTGTTTCTGTGCTTCGTAAATGTGAAGCTGAGACATGAGGAGAGAACTGGCCTACAGAACACGGAGTGGCAACAGACTCTAGATGTCCTTGTTACTCTGTTTCCTCTGCGGTGGAAATCGATGGTTAAAACGAATACTGCCGGCTTTTGAGCTGGGAGGAAGGAATTCAGTTCATCAAACAAATCTCCAGAGAAGTTTCATGCTGTGATACAGAACTCACAGGTCTGCAGTGGGACAATAAACTCTTTCATTCAGTGAGGTCTTAGTGATAAACGGGGCTACAGAGACAATGACCCTTCTGTTCACAGGAGACACGTGCTGGGCTGGCCTCCTCTCTGACTCCTTGCTGTTGTTGTTACTCTTGTGTTTAGGAAACCTAACAGCGAATCCTACTAAAAATCTCCGTTGCAGTGAATTAGTACTGTAAAATGAGATGAGAGGCACCCAATGAACGCAGACAGACTGACAGATGGGTGAGCACAAGAAAATGAGCAATTAAATTGGTCAGTGTGACAGACAGTGATCACAGCAGATGCCCAACTGTTGGGAGGCTTTCTTTTGGTTTCACTGTCAGTGAGGATTTCAGGGCAAGGTCTGGAGCAGAACAACAAGGTAGCTTGTCCAGGGGGGGCCCTTCTCAACAGGAGTGGCAAAGGTAGAAATATGGCAAAAAGGATGTTGAATTCCAGTAGCTCAAGGTACACAATTGCATCTCAAGACATAGGTAAGACATGACCTCTCAGCAAGAAGGATGGGGATAGGCAGGACTGAACCACAAGTACTTTGATGAGGAAGGACAGTGAGAGCTAACACAAACCAGCAACAAAAGCAATAAATGAAGACTGTTACCTGTTGAAAGTATTTCCAGTGGGTACAGATGGGATGAGATAATATCTTTAGTATCTTTAGACAAGACAATATGTTCTTGCATTATCAAATTACAGCTGAAAATAATTATGTAGGTGACTATTGTAAAGAAGATAAATTGGAGACCCATTTAATCATAGCTGGGTTTTAACAGAAGAAGTTTTAACAGCATTGCACCTTGAAATTACAGTTTCAAACATTGACACAGCACTGCTGGAAACCTGTATTATGTAGTAACATTAAGAGGTAAGAGAATTAGGTTCCTCTGAAACTTGTATAAAAAAATATCTGACAAAAATACCCTGTGAAAATATGGGTACTTCTGCTCCTTCTGTTCCACATGACATATTGTTATGGTTTAACCTCACCTGGCAACTAAGTGCCACCTTCCATGTGTTGCTTTGGACCACTTCAGTGACAGTGGAAGACACTGTGAGACAGTGTGTTTGATTTCATCTATCTATCTATCTATGTATCTATCATATCTATTTAAAGCAAAAAATCTTCCTAAATAAAATGTGGACATCTTGAGAAACAAAACCTAGATCAGTCATTATCATAGGTATTTCTTATATATTTAATTATGAAGAGTACATAGGGATGACTGCAACATCACCAATCACTGGAGCAGGTTTCACAGGAATTAAACCTGTATATGATAAAAGAAATATGTTGAAAAATGAAACAAATCTATTACTTGGAGGTGGAAATGCTACATATATACCCTTCCACTCTGTTGAAACTGGGTTGAATTTTTGGGATCCAGACAATGAAAACCAAGCAAATAAATAAACCCACTCCTCTGCTCACAGAAGTCAGAGGACATGAAGAGAAAACGTCTTTAAACTGCTGTTTAATTTAGTAAAATACTTATCATGGACTCATGGAATAGTTTGGGTTGGAAGGGACCGATAAGGTGACCTTTGTGTGTGTTCTCACAACACTTGAATGACAATAGGGCAGAACAAATCCACGTGCATTCTTCCCTTAATCTGCTTGTCAAAACTTCCTTTCTGTTATGCCTGACCTGTAATTAGGTAGCATGGGTGGATAGATTAATAATAAAGAGAAGGAAAAACAAGAGCCCTCATTTTAACTTTCCTTCTTCCTTACATCCCAGCTAATGAAACAATGGCCTTGGCAACCTCAGTTTCCACAAAACCCTTAAATATTGGTGACTGCTGAGAAGGTAGTGGACAAGAATTGATTACATTCATACATTGCAAACAAAACAATATCCAAACTGTATGTTAATATGCAATATTAATTTGTGTTCAGATGTGTGAATATGTGCTATGCATACTTCATGCTTTACGCAGGCTTATCTCACAAAGCTGCAAAAATTAAGAATTAATTCAATTTCTGGAGACAGTGTCAAGAGGATCTGGAGTGTGCTTAAGAACATTGTTCCTAGAATATCTCACAACTGAGGAAGAAGTCAACAGTTGTTAAGAAGACAGTACCCACTTAGTAGGAAATTGAAAAATAAAGAAGTGAGCAAAAAGAATGGACAATAAGAAGTAAAAGCTTCCAAAAACTGATGAAAAGAGCCAATGCAGAAAAGGGGACAGTGAGAAACAGTTTGAAAGTATATAAATGACAGAAGCAATCTTGATGATGTTACTGCATCATTACTAACTGAAGATGGTAGAAGTACCAATAAACCTGAAATGAAGCATAATTGTTTGCTAAATACTTTTGTGCTGCATTTTGGGAGTAAAAAAAACCAGTCTTATTCATATCACACAGTAATAATAATTTCCATTTCAGTGTTGACTTTTAGGTTGTTAAGTAGCAGCTACTGAGCAAGAATGTGACATGTTCTAATCAGTGAGTCTGAGTAGGTCATATTCAAAATAGCAGTCTGAGAAACATGATGGAATATTTATGTTGACTTACACTAATATTTGGGATCATCAACCAAGTTTCAGGGGCATTCAGGAAAGGTAGAATTTCTCATTATTTAAAAAAGAAAAGGAGACGAAGCTGGAAGGCATTGGAGTAAAAAAAAAACCCTCCCATGATCAAGAGAGGCATTCCTACTCAAGTAATTTCTGAGCCCCCAGTCTGTGCAAAGAATGTTCATGTCCCATGAGGAAGCAGATAAGCAAAATGAGCACAGAAATTTATGATATTATGATGAATTCACAGACATCCCTTTTCTATGTGTTCTTCTGCCAGTGTCCCTTTCCCCCAGAAAATCTGAAAACAAATTCATGTTTTTCCCATGCTCCAGGTGCTGAACATGTGCAAAGAATGAAGGCAAGAAGAGGTGGGTGAAGTCTGGAGAAGGATGCACATGCTAACAAGGTTCTGAGGGATTCTCTCATGCTCTGTCTCTGTTGTTTCTACAAAACTTGACCAATGTGTAGAGGGAATTCAATATATAGAGGGAATTCTTGCGTGGTGACTTTGCAAGACTTGTCTGAGAAGATAAAACTGAATTTGACAATGGATGTTGCCTTATATATGCAGAAATGATTAAATGAGTCCTGACAGGTCCCAGAAGTTTCAGTCCTGAAAAAGTGCACAGATGAGAAATGCAGACTGAAAGGTGATTTGAAAATGCTTTTTAGGACACAGGCTGATCTAATGTTGATGGCAAAAAGAAGAAGAAAGGAGTACAACTGTCTTCTTCAGAGGATGATGAAAAGAATATCACTTATGAAATGAGCAAAGGAAAGGAGGTTTAATGGCAGGATGAGTGATTGCTCAGACTACACACAGCGCTGCAGAAGAACTCTGGATGAATATAGAAAAGCCTTCTTAATGCTCATAAAAGGTGCAGTAATCTGAACCGACTGAACTCAATGATTCTAACAAGGGGTTGTGACTGCCATCAGAACATTATACAGTGTAAGACAACTGAATTTTCACAGGTCAGGCTCAAGGGACTGAAATACCATCTCAGTATATTTCCCACTGTCTGAATATATTCCTAAAATTTTGTTGTGTAACGTTGTACAAATTTAAGAATGAAAACAGAATATCAATGATCAAGCTGATCAGAGATACATGTACACACTCTCCCAGATCAAACCAGCAGAGAGAGGCAGGCGGTTCCCTTGCTCAGAATTAAATTCTTTGTAGGAAGGTGAAAACATTTCCGTGTAGCCTGACCACCAATAAGGTCCAAAGAGCAGATGGCAGCAGCCTGGCATAGTTGCTTTGATGAAGAAGTGGCCTAACAAGTTGCTCACAAAGAACTCAGCTAAGAAAAGCCAACAAGATGATGCAGAACGTACCACATGTGTGCAAAACAAACAAACAAACAAACAAACAGGAACACCAATGTACTGGGTTTCTTCAGCTGGGAGGAGGTAAAAAAGGGAGATCCAAAGCTGCTGACACTGAAGGCACCTCCTTCCTACTCAGTGGAGTACAGGAGAAATAAAAGTATGTTTTAAAAGCTTCCTTTGGCACACCCTTGCTGTCTGTAGCCACAAGGCCACCTCTCAGTACAGCTGCTGCCTCTTTGTTCCCTGGTTTGGGAGCTTTTGTCCAGGCAGTATTGATTCAATCTGACTGTAGCTCAGCCATAATACATGTAAAGAGAAAGCGTGATTAATCAAACAGAGTGTTCCTCTGCTAACACATTAGCAAAGCTGCCAATTGCATTTCTCTGATTCGGGAGTTTGATCTTTAGACAGATGATTGGGCAGGTTAAAAAAAGTTTGGTGCAATTCACTGATTTTGGATCAGATTACTGCAACACTACTACAAAATGGAAACCGTGGCTGCAATCAGCTTGGTGCTGATTGATTGCTCCTGTTACAAAAACCCACAAACAACAGGGTATTAAGGGAGATTAAAGACCATTTTCCATCAAAGAAAATTAGTTTATCATTAGTATTATTACAAAAAAAAATAGAAGACTGTGTCACAAACCCCCCTTGGCATTAGGAAGAAGATTAAATCACTGAAAGACAGGAGATTGTTGTTCTGTAGATTCATGCTGCAGACATCTCTAAACTGGTCTGCTAATACCAGATCTAGAGCTCTGAATTAAGCAAAAAAAGACAAATATGAGCAGAAACAAATAAATGTCAATACCAAACATATATTTTGCTGTCCTTGCTGTGAAATGTGTTTCTTAGAAAGGCTCTGACTTGCTTCCCACAAGGGCTGTCTGGGATCCTGTCTATAATCTGTATGACCATGACTCTCCATTTTCCATAATACTGTGGTGTGTTAGCAATCATTGTAGAGCTGAGAAAAGATCAGGGTCCCAATCAAAACATTAAAATTGTATTGTAGGGACCCAAATCCAGTATTGTATCTAGGTTGTCTCTACAGAAATCACTTAAATAATCAGTACCATTAGGTTGGCTTTGGTGATAACTGAAGAGCATTTTCTGGCTGTATTATTTTATTTTCCCAAAGTATTGTACCCTTTATGAATCCCTTCTCTCTGATGTCACAAAACATTTATGACATATGCTAAGGCATTAATTTTCCTGGCAATTTTTCTAAACATGAATTCCCTAATGCACACAGAATGAAATGCTACAGTTATCAGCAGAAACGTGTTTTCCTCTAGCTATTCTGTATTCCAATAACAAATTGAACTGACAGAGGAGCTTTTAACCTTTCATACTGGGCAGATTAACATGATTTCAGCTGATGGATCAGAACAGGTTAGGATGACCTTGGATCTTCCTCCACTGAGTCTTGTGGCCTTTTGCTAGGTCCCTTTCCTAAGGAAACAAGGCTAATGGGATTGTGCTGTCTCTATATCCCTCTGCTAGCCTTACCACTGATTTTTAAACCTATTGCTGAGTTTTGGCCCAGTTTTTCAGACCAGCACTCCCTGACTTCACACAAATTCTATGAAAGTGAGCAGCTGAATTAGAGTTTTAAACCGATGATCCCAGTGAAGGAACAGCTGCAATATTGGCTCAGCTACAACGCCCGACACTTGAGGATCCAGAAGAGACCTGTCCTGATTGATCCGAGAAACTCTGGGAGTTCACACCTAATTAAGCACTGCATAACCCAAAGACAAGGCTCTTCCGTAAGACAAACCAATTTCCCTCAGTCCTGCTGCTCATCACTGACTACTTAATTACTTCAAAATTTTAGGTGGTCTTTCAAGGTGAGGGATAATGCTCAAAGGGCTGTACTCAAAGTTTGGTGGCTTGAAATCAGACCTACTGGCTCTCTTCTTGCAATCTGTTTTTCATATGGGTATTTAGTAGAACTCTGTGAAATTTTAATCCTGCCTGATCACAAGAAATGGATTAGTGTAGAGAGTTTAATATGCACAAAGCTCATTTGGCTTTAGACATGCAATATGCCTAAGCCTCGAAATTTTAGGGCAGGGTATATTTGAAGGGTCGGTGTTAGAAAACTCTGGCGCTGAATTTATGTTTATAAATTTACTGGAAGAATTAATGTTTCAACATGTTTCAACATTATACTTTTGTGACATCTGGAAAAATGTCACGTTCTGAATTGGCAGAGTAAATAAAGTAAGCATAGCTACTGAATTTTCTAATGAAAAATTCACAGGGCCAATCTCTGCTGATCACAGGGAGAATGCAAAGTAGCTGGCTGCAATTTCCTGGGTCACTTTGGTTCTGTCACTACCTTTGCCACCAAAGGTCTTTAAAAAATTGCTCAATATTCTTGAAGCTTCACTGACACTCTCCTTTGAAACACTTCCAGAGCATTTAGAATTCCTGGAATCCTTAAATGAAGCAAGTAGATTTAGGACTTGGTCTTGCCTTTGAAAGAACAAGCAGGTCCCTCCTCATTTTTTTTCTATTCGCCAACATAGTTATTTTCTTGCATTCTGAATTCAGCAAGAACTTGAACTAAACTGTTTTCAAGATCACGCTAGAATATAATTTTTGGTACCAGCAAAGATCTTTTTAAGATCCGTGTTTATTATATAATTTCTGAGCTACTGCCAGAGGCAAGGACAAAACTTCTGTCTTCACAAAAAACAGAAAACAAAATGTTCTTTATAAAAAACGGCTGCAAAATTATTCCTGAAGCTTTCCTTTTCCATAGCACTTGGGATAAGTTACAAAAAACAATAACAACCCTCATTCATCTTTGATCCTGCAATATATTGTGATGCTTCTGCAACTTCATTAGAAATCAGGACTCCATTTGAGTCAGTGAGAGCCTTTAACTGGCTGGTGACACTCAGCTGAAAGGAGGCTGGCTTGAAGAATGATTTTTTTTTTTAATTGCCAACGTAATTTACATACAAGAAAGAGACTTGCATTTCCTTTCTGTTTGGTGTGCTGTCACCTTGTGGATGTCAAGAACTAGAGCTTTGCTATGATCTTTGACAGAGCCACTGTGTCATCCCCTCCTGAGCTGTTTGCCTGAAACAAGTGAGACAAGGAACCTTTGGGCCCCTTTTGATTGTGACATTGATGGTAATAAACTGCCCTGGAGTCACATGGGCTAACTCAGAAGTTTATTAATCTTACAAAGCTCACTGATGTATAAATATTTGTTTTTAAAATCCAGGAGTTTCATTTTTGACCTAGAAATATTAACAAAGAAACCCCAAAATCAAACACCACTCACAGAAACAAACAAACAAACAAACAGCAAAACAAACCAAAGAAAGCATCATAGAGCACTTGAGAAATGTTTAAAGGATTTAGAGGTGAGACTGAAACTTCAAGAAATCACCACAAGCCTACCCTATACACACAGAATATGTTGGACTGCCCACTAGTTTAGTGTATAATACATGAAATATACACTCCTCACATAATGACTAAAAATGTCTCTGTTTGTGAATGGAATTTTAACAACCAAACAAGCCAAATGCAATCATAGAATCATTGAGTGGTTTGGGTTGGAAGGGACCTTAAAGATCATTTAGTTGCAAACCCCCAATCACTTCTGAGGTTAATGATGTGTAATACTCAGGATCTGTTGCCATACAAAAAACATAGTAAAATTAAAAGTTTAATCTGATAAACACCTAAGCAATAACAACAAAGAACCAGAGACTGGAACTGGTGGCTCTTTTTATTTCTTTTATATATTCGATATATATACTGTCTGTCTCTCTCAATCTCTCCCAATCTCTCTCTCTCTCTCTTCTATATATATTCTCTTATTATTTCTTTTTATATCTATATCTAGGTTCTATATCTAGGTATCTATATCTATATCTAATGCAGAGGTTCATTGAAGTTTAATTGACAAACCACATAGACAAGCATCTTTTTAGATGCTTCCTGGGTGCCCCAAATGGAGTTCTGTTTCCTGTGTTAGTTTATTACTTAAATTCTTTGAGAGTTATTCTATTCCAATAGTATTGTGTTGGCCTGGCTTTGACTTGTACAAAATACTAAATTTAGTGTTAAATGATCATTAAAAGCCCCCACTTTTTAAAGAGTCTCTCGATGCCTCAAATTTTTAATGTTTAAGTCTGCTGATTCTGACTGAGCCATTTATATAATGTTAAAATGTACCAATTCAACGGGGATAGAGCACGGAGAGAAGCATTTGTTCCAGAAGCTGTTTGGGCAACAGGAATGAATGAGAGTCAATAAAAGGGCTGAGTATTGGCTGTGTCGTGGAAGCTCCAGGCAGCACAGCTGTGCTGCTGAAGGCAGATCCAGGCAGGAACAGGGACTGATGGTGTGTGGGCACCTCCCAGGGCTGGGAATGCTTCTGCTCCCACCCCTTCTTCAGGGCAGCCGAGGCAGCAAAATTAAAGTCAGGGCTTGGTTTTGATATTCAGCACAGACCACCATGTATTTAATTCCTAAGGGAAGCAAAAAGTAAGGAATTATGCCTCAGAGGTGCCTGAGGCCAAAAATGCCGCCGGGTTTATTCATTTGGTTGGATTGGGATCATAAAAAGAAGTGAAGGCCCTTTGTGAGAACAAAGATGCCATAACGTGACCATAGGGCCTCTTACACTGCAAGGGGCCTTAGAAATATTAGGATGGAGGACCAGATTTTAGGCCTGTATAACTGTTAGAATGCTTTCCCAGGAATTTCAAGGGCTGACACATACCTTATGCCATGGGTTGTGTGTGATGTCAGGACTGAGTGTGTTGGGAGTGTGTTTTTGTAAAGTATTTATGTCTTCTCTGGACTTCTTCAGCTGATTCCCTCTCAGGTTGAAGAACTGCACTTTATTTAAGCTTTTTATGCTCTCAAAAGTGATCACATGGTTATGATTCACATCAAAATATCTGATTAAAGTAATCAGACACATTTAATCTTTAAATAGACCTAATTGGATCCAGAGCCTGGCACTCCCCTTGTTCAGTATTGGGCTCATTGAGGGAGTGTGCTCCAGAATTATTTCTCTATTTGTTCATATGAAACAACCATCCTACAGGTCAAATGGGTGATAAAGTGATACCACTGTAGCATTGTGATTCAAATTGGAGATAATATCAACAGGCACCAGAACTGTGGGCTGCTAATGATACCACTGTATTTATGATCCAAGTTTGGCCCTGTATTCTGTTCCTCTCTGCATCCCAGCACAATCCTGTCTTGTGAGTACAAAGAATATTTATGTTATTAAATCTTCCTTATAAAAAAAGAATTAGAGCTTAATTTCTTAGCAGGACATAAATATTATTTAATGAAGCAAATTCAAGAAAGCTGATGATAGGCTTTAGAAGTGTTTTTAAATCTAGAGCTGTCCTGTAGCATGCTCAGGCTGTTCCCATTCAAACTCAAAACCTAGGCCAAACGTAGATCAGAAACAACAATTTTGCCAGACCTGTAGCCAAATTCTATAATACTCCATGGCTGCCCTTAAAATGAGAAAGCTTCAATTGATGGTGTGCCAATACAAATACAATCCTACTGCTAAACCATAAAAATACCATAAAATATGAATAAAAACTAACATGAAATAATGAAAAGACAATATAGGCTATGATGACTCTTTTTCAGTTATTTAAAACTATTCGTTCTCTAACTTCTCCCTGAAATAAAAGTGATGGGGAGTCAGAGAGGAGGGAACAGATGCTGCTGGCACTAAGAAACTGGCAATTCTTCCATTATGAAAGAGCAACAAAGGAAGAGTGGAGCTGAGCAAAGACAGGGAACAGATCCTTAGGAAAAGGAAAAGAGAGGGAAGAATTGTTAGTATCTCAGTGTAAACAGAGATCACTGAAAAAATGGAACTTTGGTAAAATAGGAAGAGAAATGTTATCCTCCTCTTTCTCCTCTTTCTTAACATTGCCCCTAAAATTGCTGATTTTTTTTCCCCTAGGCTTAATCCCAATAATTATAATTCACATTGCATAATAACTGATAGGCAGAGGAACACCAGATCTAGTGGTGTTAAATAAATGTAAGTAGCATCAGAATCAAGCCCAAGTGGAAACTTTAATTTTTAACTTTTGTGTTTGGTTTTGGTCATGAGCCAAACTGAATAACAAAGTAACAATTACATAATACATTATTTTTACTGAAAATTTGACATAACTATCTCACTTGTACCTGAATAAATATTGGCCTTAAACACTGCAAATATTGTGGGCTTTTTTTGTTGAAGCAGTCTGAGGCCTGACCTTTACTGTCAGTTCCATGTTCAAAACACCATCACGTTACAAATCATGAGACAGAATAAATCTTTCTGTGTTTCTCTTTCCCTCTTTCACTATTATATTGCACATAGAAAACAGACACTGTTTTTTGAGCTATATAAAATAAAAGGAATTTGAAATTTGTAAACTTTTAAATTTTTAATTAAATAATGCATTTAATACTGAGTGTAAAATGAGAGATATTTGATTAGGAAATGAATAGCAATCAAGTCAGAAAAACATCTTTCTATAACACCAATCTGGTAGAAACTGGGTTTAATTGCCTCATAATCAAAGTGTAGCAAGTAGCAGAGTAACACACTCAAATCCAGCAATGTATTCTGTCAGGACCAGTTCTTGGTCAAACACAAACCTGTCACAATGCCAGGGGCTGCAGTCACAATTCCTCCATTCCAAGGAAGCCCACATTTCTGTGGACAAAACAGGGTAAATATATTGCTTTTTTTAGCTAAATTTGACAGTAATTTCAGAATGAGTCAAAGGTATCTTCTTCCATGAAGATCTATCAGTTTAATCCTGTTCTACCACTAGACTTCTTTGACATACAGATTCACACAGGCTAATGAAGGAGTTTGCCTTGACTCTCTAATACCCTGTGCAGAATAAACAACTGTCAGATTCCAGCATGAAGATCTCAGCCTGTCAAAGCCTATCTTAGATCCTGAAAGCATGGACAGCTCTCCAGCAGTGCTTCCCTTCCTGCACTGTCCAAAACTACTCTGTCTTATGGTGCCATCACCTTACAAATTACCTTTTATTTCCATCCTTCTAAGAAACCAGAAACAATCCCAGTTCCTTTATAAAGAGACAGATGTTGTTCCCTGTTAGCATTTCAAAGTTTGGACGGTATATCAGAGTGAACAGGTAAAATTATTACTCAAATCCCACTCTGTTCTCTTGCAAAAAATGGGGTAAAGCAGAATCTATTGCTCAGAGGATACACATGATACAGTGATTTAATCTGGTTGGTTACAACTCTATTTCTTGATTTTATTTGCTTAAAGAAAGAGTCTGTGGGGTTTAGGGGTGAAGATTTCCCCTGTGGTATGTGTATATTGCCCTTTGCAACACTCAGTCCCGCTGTGTGAAGAGGAGGTGTGAACCTGCATGAAGTGAGCTGTTTTTAGTGTGGACTCCTGCCTAAATAGCAGCGTGGCACTGCTCATGTTCTCCCTGTCAACAAAACAAGCACGAATCTTTAAGAGAATATTCAGAGAAGAATCTTCTTATTTGTTACTGTCTTGGAAAAAATGCACTTTAGCTGAGCAGAGACTGTGTCCCGAGGAATGAAACTTCTGACACAACCCATAGTCAAAGATGAATTTAGAATACAACTGTTAATTCAGCCTTAACTTTATGCTGACAAGTGCCTACAAATACACACCAGTGCCAGAAGTAGATGCATCACTTTCTTGGCATTTCCATGACCTGAACACTGAATTAGCTCCTGGGTAGTTGACTTGATAGATGGGATTCATTGCACAAGCTGGAGAACTGTGGCCAAGGAACACTTTTGCAATTATCACTTTCCCTAATGGAGGGAGAAAAGACACTTAGTGCCTTTAATTGTAGCATGGGAGTGCAGAGAGGATAATACAATTGTGATGCTTAATGTAGTAAAAGGCAGGCTACTTCTTGGTCTGGCAAATGAATGCTCTAATATGTATGTAATACATGGTAATAAAAAGAATATTTTATATGTGTTATGATTCTGGTTTTATTGGGTTTTTTAATGAAACAAATTGGAAAAAAATTACACTATGAGATCTATTTGTAGGTGGCTAATATTTAAAATAATCGAAATCCAATATGGAAGTAATTTCATAAAGAGTGGAACCTGTGAGGCCAGGTATTGTTTGGATTTGTGTCATAAATACTTCATTACCTTAAAAGCTTCCATACTTTTTTTCAAAAAGTGACTGGTGTCACGAAAAGATCGGGCATATCTAGTTATTTCTCTCTCTTCAAACTCCTGTCTGGGAATTACTCCCAGCAGCTAAAACCCTTTGTGGAAATTCCTAATACTCTGAAATGCCACTGGGACAGATTTCAGCAATATTTCAGAGCTCCTTTCAAGGCTGCATGTGCCACCTCATGGCCATCTACAGTATCTACAAACTGTCCTTTCTGTAACAGCAATTATTCAGGCCATACAGCACATATTTTACAAGACCTCTCCAAACTTTGAATTACCATGCTTGAGCAACTTCTTAGGACCCCTGCTGGTTTTGCCTTCTGTCTTAGCTTACTATTTCAGAAAGTCTGTTTGGGGACATGCACATAAGCTGAGACTATTACAGAGAAGAGAAGGTTTTTTTATGTCAGACTACTGCAAAGATTAAAGCAAGGGCCAAGTGTCTTTATTTGACTGAGACCATCCCTTAAAAATGTAAACAAATTTAAGCAGCATGAAAACATAACTATGAAGTATGATAAGGTGTGGCAGGCAGGGGAAGCAAAGAACAATGAATAAGAAAATAATTTATAGTGTCATTATTCCAACAAAATGAGAGATACATACAAGAAAATCATCCTGTTAGCTCTGTGTGTTCATACAGCATTTAACATCAGATAAAGGGACCTCAGGGGGGCTTTGCAAACTGGCATATCAGAGAATCATAGAATGGCCTGAACTGGAAGGAACCCTAAAGATCTTCCAGTTTCAACTTCCTGCCATGGGCAGGGACACCCTCCACTAGACCAGGTTGCTCAAAGCCCCATCTAGCCTGGCCTTGAACACTTCCAGGGATGGAGCATCCACAGCTTCTCTGGGCAACCTGTGCCAAGGCACAGTCAAGAATTTCTTCCTGATATCTAATCTAAACCTACTCTCTTTCAGTCTGAAGCCATTCCCCCTCATCCTATCACTCCAGGCTCTCACAAATAGTCTCTCTCCATCTTTCCTGTCGGCTCCCTTCAGGTATTGGAAGGCCACAGTTAGGTCACCCTAAGGCTTCTTTTCTCCAGACTGAACAAGCCCAATTTCCTTATAGGAGAGGTGTTATATAAGCAGTAATAAAGTAAACCATGACAATAGATGCTGCATTTGAAAATACATGCTTGCAGACCAAAAATCCGATATCGGAGCAAAAAGAGAAAGGCAGACGTGCAAAAGGTTGGAAAGAAGAAAAGGAGAGCAATGGGGACTAGAGAAGAGTTGTCCTGATTGATTTTCCTACTTGCTGTGCCAGAATGATCCTACATTTAGGGTCAAGCATCTGAAAATACCAGAGAAAAATAGACTAAGATTAAATTTAAGATTAAGGACAAAGGAGGCGGCGACTTAGAGTTTAGGACAAGGCCTGCAAGCAGGGCTCAAATGTTCCATGACTGGAACTGAGACTGCAAGAACTGAAAACCCATGCTGTGCTCTGTGTAGCACTGGTAGGAAGAACACAATATTAGCAAAATGACATTGTGTTCAAACAACTGCAAATGAAAATTATAAAATAAATGGCTGAAGAAACCACCGAGCAAATCTGTTCCACAGGCAGTAAAGGCAGAGGCTGCAGGTATTACTGTGGAGGCCTCCAAACTAGTCCTGCACCAGTTCTCACAAACTCTAGTGGGGGGCACTGGTGAGAAAGGAATGTGAAGAGACAATTTGCAACAATAAGAGAAAGGGCAAGGAAAGGACAAGAAGATAATGAGAAAAACTGTAAAGCGTTAATCGTGCCTTTGCCACAGATCGCATAAAGATGTGAAGAATGAAGAAGAGGTAACACCAAGAAATATAATGAGAACAGAGGAAGAAAACATCAGAAAGATGACTAGAAAAATGATGAGAGGAAGGAGAAAAAGGGGAGCAGCAATTTTCTGCCTGCAGTGTTCTGTGTTATCCTTTACTAAACAACAGCATTCTTCTGTCCGTGATGCAGCATAACACACGTACTTCCAGACCCTGGAAACTATCCACCAGCATTTGAGGCAGCTGCTTTTCCTTAACTGGCAATTCAGGGTTGCATACACAAGAGAGAAATTCCATCTTTTCTTATTAATAACCTACAAACAGAAGAAATAGGGAAAGACTCCAGGTATTCATTATGCTGTTACAAGAGCAGGCAAAAGACAAGAATAGACATTCTGACCATTTAAAGTTTGCACATAGAACAACATTTACTAAGGACAACAGACTAGGATTGACACAAATTCCATAATACTGATTTTCAGAGTCACCTTGAGATCACTTGTAAGACTTTCCCCCCCCCCTTGCCTCTTTATAATCAGTAAGAGTAGTCTCTATGTTTGGTATTACGAAAAAAACATCCCCAAAACCCAACCAAGTTATTCACCTCTGTAGCCACAATTCTTGTCTTTGCTGAAGATCCCAACCAGGGAGGTAGCAATAATATAAGAAGAAAGAGAATAGTACAATAAGTGTTGACAGCAGATCCCAAACCACATACAAATACCACAACACTGTTGATGGTTTATTTTCTTCTTAAAATTCTTTTTCATAGGGTTGATATTTCTGATGATTTACAACACTGCAGTTTGAGCATCTGCATGTTAGTGTGATGATCTGTTTAATTATTGCTGAACTTGTCTGCTAAAATAAAAGGAAGACCATGAGGTTTCAACTTAACAATGTGGGCCTGATAGTTGCTTCTCAGGAAAGACACATAAATTCCTGTCACCAACTGGAATGGGGTCTAATAGAAGAGTCATAACATCCTGGAGTGTTTTGGGTTGGAAGGAACCTTAAAGACCATCTAGTTCCAACTACCCTGCCATGGGCAGGAACACCTTCCACAAGACCAGGTTAAAGTCCCATCCAGCCTGACCTTGAACACTTCCAGGGATGGAGCATCCACAGCTTCTCTAGGCAGCCTATGCCAGGGCCTCACCACCACAAATACACAATTAAACAAAAAGAAAACCCCTCAAATGATTCTCCAGACTGTTATGCCATTAACTGAAACACTGCATCTCAGAATGGGCACACTCTGAATCCCAGGGAATTTGTTTTGATCTTGGCAGCTAAAATGTTCTGAGCTCAGAGGGCACCTGCTATCCCTCAGGGAGAAAAGGTTTTGCTTGGAAGATTGAAAAGGTCTTCTAGCTCCCTTCAGGTTCTTGGCTTACATATAAAATAAACTTTCACATACTTAGAGTAAATGCACTTGAAAAGATGGAAAGCACTGCATTAACTGTTAAAATTGTGAAAATACCATCACAAATATCAAGGATGCAAAGAAAGGGATTCATCAGTTCTGTCTCAGAGCTACAAGTTGGCAGCTGGGTGTCCTAAGACCATTGCTGCACTGGGGACACAGTTCTACAAGTTGCTCAGGGCAGATGTTCCCCAGTGCTTACGACAGAGATCTTGGCTCTGTCACGGGTCTCAAACTGATTCTTGTAAGGCAGTGAAGTAAATAAGTGCAGTAATGAAAATTTCAAAGTTGAGACTTACCCAGAAAATCTTGGGACTTAACCTGCATGGATACAAATCCACCCTGTGACTGTCCTGACATGCACGTGCTCTCCTGCGATGCAATGAGACACAGATGCAGGTGTGTCTGGGTGGGATTTGATTTGTCTCTGAATCCAAGAGCCAGTCACAGAAACACCAAGTACAGGGACTTTGGGGAGCTTCAAGCCACCTCTGTCTGGGTAAAATTTCTTAACAATCCTAAATTATTTGATGCTTTGCAAAATGTTTCTGTTCTTGTAAGTCCAGAGTTAACCAGGACAATGCTACATTAAATATCTTCTACAATTTAGTTCTTTCTACATGATCTTCTTCTGTTTCCTATTTAGAAGAATCACAAGAGGTACCTCTAGCCTGTTTCATTTCATTATTACTTTGCTCTCACAAGCAGAGACAAATAAATTTACCTTTTATTATTCAAGGGCTGCATTCAAAGTGAAGCACCAAATATCAATATCCAATCATACACGATTCACTGTGTTCCTTTTGTCTCTTTGCACTGTCATATTTTAAATCTGTTTAAATCCTTCTAAAGCAATCATAGTTTGCAAGTACCTACAACAGTATCTATAGTCAGACTTGAGAAAGAGGAGACAGTCCATACAAACATGGGGGAAGAGCTCACCTATTCTCTGTGGTACACAAGGCAAATAGCTTGAAAATACTTAGCCATTTTCTCTATGTCTGACTATGAAGACAATAAGCTCTCATATTCCATCTGGTGCTACAAGATTCCTTAAAGATTATGGGGTAATCAATCACCTTAAAATGAGAACCATCCTAGAAATGAGGTAGGTTCCCCAGTTTTTCAGTCAATGGGAAGTTTTCTTAAAAAAGAATAATATATAACAGCCAAAATCAGTACTACAACTATTAAAACTATTGTTCTATCTCTCTCAAAAAGAAAAGATTCTGTGCTAAGATTGCTCATCCAAAAAACCTTTGGTTTGGCTTTCATCCCTACGGGAGTGATTTATTAATTTCTCCTTGCCAGAACAAAAAGATCCTTGGCTTGAGAAAGTGGCATTAGAAGTAAAGGGAATTCTATTTATAAACAACCTCAAATGCAAACTGTAAGCACAGGAGTACTTCCAGCTCTAACAAACATCCCTGAACACAGAGAAAAGGCTTACCTGAGGTGGACAAGCTTGGAGTATTCAAGCAGAAAACAGTCCTTGAAATACTGTCAGTCTAAATTTGAATCTCCCCTCAACCGAGCATCAAGGTTATTCATACAAAGGTTATGTAAGTGCCTTCTAATGCTTCTTTGCAAGTAAAGAAGTGTAGGAACTTAGAATAATCACATTGCCATTGTTATAAAGCAATTGGATAGCTTGCTTATTCTTTTACCCTCCTTTTTTAAGATCAAGACCTTCATATATAGGTAAAGTAAAATAAAGGCAGCAAAAAAATTGGTCTTTGTGGGCTCAAAACTTCAGCCCAGTACACCACCAAGAGAAGGAGAGGAGAAGAGAGGAGGAGTGTTTTCTTTCTTGTCAGCTGTCTTCAAGTGGAGCACTGATACTTCAAAATACTCCAGATCTTTGTAATAAATCTGTTTTGTTAAAAGCTATCAACTTGGAATCATAAGAAATAGGTAATTGAAGTACCTTTAAAAGTTTACCATGGATTGTTTGATAAACCTTCATCAAAGGGAATGTTTTCCACTGTTTCCAATTACATTAACAAGAATTGTACTGCCAAACTAAAACTTTTCCTAATTTCCACTTGGAAATATTTTAAAATTCTGCCTGGAACAACGACAACAGAAAGGGTAAATTGACATAATTTTGATTTTTTTGTAAATAACGAATTTAGAGAGATGAATGATTACAGAAAGGTTTGTTTGTTTGGGGTCTTTTTGGGATTTATTTTTTATTAATCTGAAGGTGATAGATGATGCCAGACTACAAATGTGGTTACAGTGATCCTAATACATGGATATACTGATCCTGTATTGATCCATAACACCAAGTTTCATTCTGATGCATGAGCTTCAGGGTTATGCTGGCATCCAACACTAGGTCTGTGGCATCACTGACATCCTCCACGTGCCCTTTCAGGAAGGATTCTCTGTGTGTAGACTTTGTGCTGGCCATTGATTTTAGATGAATTTGACTCGTGAATTCCTAAGAGAGAATTGAGAATGACAAGAAAAAGAGGTCATTAAGATCACACTGGAATTACAAGCAACTCTCCCACTCCAAAACGCAAACAAACAAAAAAAACCCCAGCTCTTTGCTGGATCTCTGCTGTTTAAAGGCCCAGAAAACTTTTCCAGGTGTGGGTCCAGTATAACTATTTATCCCAGCTATTTTTGTTCAATCATTTTCCTGTTTTCTGACATCACGAGTAATGGGAATGGCAGCATCTAGGAACCTACTAGAAGCTGGCTTGGATCCACATAAGATCAGACCACATAATATCTGCCACTTTATTGATATTTGCAATACTCCTAGTTTGGACCTTATGAAAACCAAATGCAAGACAGGCTTGAAGTCCTGTCGTTGATCTCCCAACCACAAGGCACCATCACACCCAACTCTGGGGAGACTTTGGAGCTCCCTCCAGTACCTAAAGGGCTCCAAGAGAGCTGGAGATGGACTTTGGACAAGAGCCTGAAGTGACAGGATGAGGGGGAATGGCTTCAAACTGAAGGAGGGCAGGGTTAGATTGGCTGTTAGGAAGAAATTCTTGACTGTGAGGGTAATAAGGCCCTGGCACAGGTTTCCCAGACCTGTGCTTAGTTGTGGAAGTGCCTCAGAAACCCCCATTTGCTGAAGTGAGCAACCTCTCCCTCTGACACTTTTGTCCAATATTTCTGCAATATCTGTTAAGAGCAGGGGGGGTTTGCAATGGCTCCCAGGGCAAAACAATGGAGCAGTGTAAGGTCAATGTCAGGTGTGTATGAAAATTGCAAAGCCTCGTGCTGGCCCTCTAAAGCAGCCTCGACCCTTTGCATCCCTGACCAGCTGATTTTGTGGGAGTGTAGACTGTCCCATCTGCAGCAGCAGCATCACACCAAGCAGCTTCTGGGCAGCTCTCAGCTGGAGCAACATGCAGGAGACAGCCAAGGCAGGCACCAGCTTTGTACCCAATGTTCTTATTTGCTGCATCTTCCCGATCGTGCTGCCAGCTTCATCTTTCCAAATGGCTTTCTTTTACCTCTAATGTCTTTGTTCAGGGTGTTTGCTACCTTCTGGTTTTATTTCCTTTTATTGCTCTTCCATGCAATCTCATCCCAGCCTCTCAGAGGAGCACAGGCAAAATCACACCAATACATCACAATAATCAGATCTGATTCCCGGGGCTCTCTCGTAGCCAAGGCACTGAGTGAAGGGTAATGGGCTTATTGATCACAGCAGAGCAACAGCTCTCTCTAGCACAGATTTGACTCCTACATGGACCCTAATATGTAGATTTGTTTTTTCTCACTGGCAAAAGCGATGTGTAAGTATTCTGCAATTGATGATACAGGTCTGTTTGAGTTTGATTAAAGTGGAAACTATAAGGTTGAACCGAAGTTCTTGCCTTCTAAAGCCTCATGACTGATCCTAATGCCCTGTCCTTTTTCTGTCAATCAAGGCTGATTGGCAAAGCTTTTTAATTCAAGTTGCTAAGCAGGATGATCAGCATTTACTTAGCTAGTGTTGATTTCCACTTGACCAGGATGCTCTGAAGTAAGATATGATCTTAAAGGGCAAACCCTCTTATAAGGGATAAAGAAACTGAGACCTCCTTGATCCTCCTTGTTACCTCCTCAATCCTAACAATCAACCTGAGCAGCTTTTGGATTGGGTCAGGGGGTTCCACAGCAGCTGGGCAGGCACCCAGAGAGGAGTGTCACTCTGAGGGAAGTGGGAAGAGCTCCCAGGGCTGGTTTTGCCTCACTGACTTCATAAAGCACATCCAGAACGTGCACACAGCAGGGCAGAATTAACACAGAGAGTTTACTCATGATACAAAAACGAGGAACTTTTTTCCTCGGGTACCATATTTAGATCTCTTATGTGGAATAAAAATTTGTTTGGTTTTTTTTTCAAGAAAAATAGAGATTGCTGAGCCCCTGGGAGTAGGCAGGTCTGGGAGGGGAATATGGAGCTAAGCAGGACCACTCTTAATGTTTCATGGGGCTCAGGACCCACCTCTAGCCAAGACTCCCACAGCCTCTAATGCTTGGGAAGAGCCCACAAGGCTGTCAGGGCAGTAATCTGGTGCCTTGTGCAATATGCCTGACTGCTACAGCCTTCCTCCAGCTGCAAGTATCCATCCTATTCCTTGTTCAAAACAAAAGCTAAGTACTTGTCTACAGGACAGCAATCAAAAGCAGCTTGGGCCATTTGACACCCCTTCTCATTCTGACAGCAAAGCAGCACAAGCTCTGCCGTGTGACACCAGGCTGAGCCATTGGGATGAGACAGGCGAGTTAACAGGAGCCATCTATGCAAGTTGGGAACTATTTCCTTCCCTTTAACAAGTTTTGGGCCAGCTGGATCACGAGGAAGTGTGCCTGCCCCTTTGTGCCACCCGAAGATGTTAGATCTCTTGAAACAGCATCCAATATGGAGCTGTTATCCGATATGGAGCGACTCAACAGCATTCCAGGTCATTGAACTGATGCAGTGCTCAGCCCACTCACCAGCCATTTGTGTACAGATCATGGATGCTCTAGATCAAATGAATTCTTCTAAAATTTCTGTAATTTCCAGCATTTGTGTACATAAGTCCAACAAGTGAAAAACAGTCAGCAAAAAACCAGGATTTTGGGAACTGTGTTGGAGCACAAAGGCTGGGATCCCATTTTCCTCCTTGATTCATCCATATACGCTCTGCCATGGGATCTGTGTTTGAGCACTGACTTATTGAAAGTGCTTACTCACCTCCTCCTTTCCAAATGACACCATTCAGCTGTTGCTGTTTAGTGTGACAGTGTATTCACATACAACAAAGATTGTGCATCTCAGCTTATAATATGCTGTCTTAGCTTACAACAGTTTGGTATTACCATTCAAAGAAAAGCAAATGCCAAACAATAACAGTATTAGACTATTCTTCTAAGCCTGTGTGTACACTGATATTCCTGTTAGGCTACAAGACGCATTATTAAGCACAGAAAGACTATTGCACTAATGCCCCTTATAAAACCAGCCTGAGTTTGAGTACTCAGAAAGCTGCTTATCTGTTCCTTTGGAGTAAGAAGACTCAATGCCTTTCAATCATTAAAGGGGCTGAAATACGTCCTGGCTTACACTTGCAAGTCAGAGAAGCCACAGACCTCTCCAAGACCTCTGAAAGAAGTAAAACCCTTTAAAGCCCAGCTGAGCTCTCCAGAAAGAACATTCGACTCCAGGAGAGATGCCTCATTTGTTTGTTTTCAACCAAGCTTATTTTCAAGCAATTTGAATTAATTCCCTTTATGACCTTGGGCTTTCCAGAGCTTCAAGGAAAGTCCCAGCCTGAAGAACTGTGTCATCTCAGGCTATAACAGATGGATGTGCAGGGAGAGGCTCAGCACCCAGCCCTGCACATGTAGATTGGTCAAAAATTCCTCCCAGCATCAAGCCACCATTTGGTGGCCTTTTACAAGGGACATTGTTCTCACCTGAAAATTTGGAGACTGGCAGCCTCAATCTGCTTATTTAGCCCAACCTAATGCAGCCCTGTACTCTTAGAGGTCCCTGCATCAAAGGTAATATTTTCACTGACAAGCTGCAAAAGCTTTGTAAATCAAGAATGTGTATGTGGAACAACAGCCCTGGGTAACAACCGAGGTCCTGGAGGTTGAGGGACAACAGGAAAATACAGCAGACCTCAGGGATACAGGATATATTTGCTATTTGCAGATTTATGTGTCTGTCCTGGTGTGTGGTTTTTGTCATGGTTCTAATGAACAATGAAGAAAGCTATGAAGCTGAGCAGGAATGTGTCTGGTGAAACCCTGACCTACAGAAGTCAATCCACAAGTTTTTGTAGGGCCAGAATTTGACTCCCAGCTGGCCTGTGTCTGTAGTTCTGCGTGAGGAGAGTGGCAGTGGCTGGATGTAACTGCTGTGCCCAAATATCTGCTGGACCTTCTCTGCAAGTGGCATGGACTTTCTACAAGCTGTACCTACTCAGAAAGTTTTCCAAAGGCTTGGAAAAATTAAGGTATCACTTAAGCAGCATCCTCTCCCAGAGACTGAGCAACAGTTTGGAGCATACCATGCATGCTGACAAAGGACTATGAGAATTTGTAATCAGTGCTGTAGACATGATTTAATACCCTTTAATATGTATCTCACTATCACATCACAATGCCCTGAATTGAGGAGCTCAAAGAACTGTATTTTCATGCAGATAGCCTGTATCTCAAGTAACTCACACTACTGCAAGAGAACTGCCCTTTCAAACAAATAGTTAGCTAATCTGCATCCTCAGGTAACCCAGGGTCATCTCAGAGTATCAGTTGTGTATGTGGAACCACGGGTGTAGGGTGGCAAGTAGCTGTCCCCTCCTTCATCTAAGCCTCCACCATCTTGCCTTGGGCAGCACAGTGGTGTCATCCTCTGTTGGGACTTGATCTGTCTCTGCTATAATCCCACTCCATTTCCCTGCAGCAGCTGGTTGTGGTGCTTTGCTTTTTGCACATACCAACAAAACTCCACTGGGTATTAAATCCTACGTCAGGTCTGAGATTTTAAAAATATGTATCAGTGTGCACACTTTCTGAGAGTCTGTTTGCACCAGCAAAGCCCCTGGTGTTGTACTAGTATTTGAGGCAACTAATGCTTGCCAGAGTGGCAAAGCTGAATATCAGATGTGCAAACATTGCATGCAGGAGTGCAGCTGAGAACAGTGTTTACTTTTAGGAGCTAAGTGGCCACCTTCTCCCCTTGGTTGCAGAGGTTGCTCTGTGATGGGAGGGGAAAGCAAAACACAGGTGACCACTGTCCCAAATGTCAAGTTCTTTCTCCTTGCACAGCATCCCCACTGAAGTCAGCCTCCACGGGCTCTTCAGCTGCATCAGCTCTGAGTGCCCAGAGTCTGCTTTGGCTGTGAAGGGAAGGGGCAGCAGCAAATCCTACTGCCAAGAGAGCAGCCTGTTCTCTGTAGCCAGGGTGCCCACTTGTGCGGCACCAGATCCCTGGGGAGGCTCTAGGGTGTCTGATGCATTTGAGGCATAGACATTTAGCAGGAAAGAAAGCCCCTGGAGTTCCAGCTGGTCCTCAGACATGAGTAGGGCTGGGTGCAACTGGGCTCGATTTCTGATTCAAACCAATTCAGCACTATAGGTCTGGTCGAGTACAGTAAGAACATGCCAATGCAGATTTTGAATGAGTAAGTTTTATTGAAACAATATGTTTGATGGAAATAACAGGCCATCAGGTTGAAGATTCCTGGGGGAAAATCCCCTAACTACCCATTAATGACTTCTCTATTTTCTGGGGATAAATATCATCATCATCATGGCTGGGCTTCGCGAACGAAGATTTGGGAAGGACTCTACCCACGTTTGTTGCAAGCGCATTGGTGGCTGAGGAGGCTAATAAGAGATAGGCATGGTGGTTGCAAAAGACACAGCAGAAAGACTCCTTAGCTGGTATAATCTGCAGGGCATGATTCTTTCTGCGTTGCCTTTTCTCCTCAAGGGTGATCCTGCGTGCTTTCTCAAAAGCATCAGCAGCTCAAGAGGTGGTGTGCCTCCAGGTCTCCCGATTGGAGGCCAGAGTAGACCAGTTATGATGATCAATGTGGCCAAGGCTGAGATGTTGTTTCAGGGAGTCCTTGTATCTTTTCTTCGGGGCTCCTCTCTTGCGGCAGCCGGAGGCAAGTTCACCATAAAACAGGCTCTTAGGGAGGCGGTGGTCCTTCATCCTGGAGACGTGCTCTGCCCAAAGCAGCTGAGTTCTCAGCAACATGGCCTCAATGCTAGTGACTGCTGCTTGTTCTAGAACAGATGTATTGGTCACATAATCTGACCAGTGGATGTTTAGGATTGTATGGAGACAGCGTTGATCAAGCGTTCTAGGTGTCACAGGTGGTGGCGGGAGATGACCCAGGATTCAGATCTGTTTAAGAGAGCAGACAGCACTATGGCTCTGTAAACACTGATCTTGGTACTTTTCTTCAGGTGTTTGTTTCGCCAGACTCTTTTATGAAGCTTTCTGAAAGCACTATATGCCTTTGCTAACCTGTTGTCTATCTCCCCTTCAATCTTACCATCCGAGGAGATGAGGCTACCTAGGTAATTAAACTGCTGGAGGGGATAAATATACTAACTACATAATGCCTACTTAAAGATTTGGTGGGAACAATTGCCCCATCTATGTATTAATTGCTTATCTATTTTCTGGGGAAAAATATACTAACTGCATAAGAGCTACTTATATATTTGGTGGGAACAAGTGCCCCAACTATGTAATAGTGACTTATCTATTTTCTGGGCAAAAATATACTACTGCATAATAGCTACTTATAGATTTTCTGGGAACAAGTGCCCGAACTATGTATTAATTACTTATCTATTTTATGAGGAAAAGTATACTACTTGCATTATAGGTACTTATACACTTTCTGGGAACAAGTGCCCCAACTATGTATTAATTGCTTATCTGTTTTTTGGGGAAATATATACTAATTGTATAATAGCTACTTCTAGATTTTCTGGGAACAAGTGCCCCAACTATATATTAATTATTTATCTATTTTCTGGGGGAAAATAGACTAACTACAATTAATTACTTAGATGTTAACTACTGCTAATCTGAGCTCTTCATTTATGTGATGTGAGCCCCCAGAGCAGAGCTGGCTTGTCCATCAATGGCCTTGAGCAGTTGTTTGAGCCGATAGCGGAGGAAAAGGAAGTCTTGCCAGGCCTCTCTGTGGGCGTCTGGATCCTGTGCCAGGTGCCAGAAAAGGTTGGGTGGCTGAAGCGTTTGGAAGTGCGGAGGCAAGTCGATCTGCAGTGGGATGCTCTGGTTGCCTATGACAAAGCAGTCCAGGCGTTTCTTCTGCAGGGAGCAGCGCAGGTAATCCAAGCTCTCCAGCAGCCGCTGGCGGCAATGCCTCCTGCACCACTGGGCCATGGGGATGGTGTTGAGGAGGTGCATCATGATGGTCTTGAGGGTATAATTGGAAAAGGCTCTGCCCACCCCAGCACGGGCCAAGAGCTGCAGGCATCTGAGGTGGCAGCTGTCAGGTGGAGCCTGCCAGGCAATGTGGCTGAAGAACTTCATCTCTGCCACGCCATAGGTCTCCGGCCACACTGTGCTTGGGGTGAAGAGGGCCTCTCTAGACTGGCTGCTCACATAGATGTCTGAGTTTCCTTGCTGCACCCCAAACAACACCTCAACGCAGAAGCTTTCTCCGCCTTTGGTCAGCCGGAGTGTACAGGAGCGTCTGGAGGGCAGCACCCTTAAATGCCAGTGCTTGGACTGAGGCAAACGCGACCAACTTGCTCTCGCCATCAGACGGAACCATAGGGTAGTTTTCTCCACATCTAGGTAGGAACGAGTACAGAGGTTGTAGAGGAGGATGGACTTCTTATTCCTCCTCAGCTTTTCCTCCGGGATGTGGACCTGCTCCACACGGATGCAGAAGTTCTTTCCTGGCATGCCTGCGGCAGTGTTCGGCTCCAGGTGGAAGGTGTGCCCCGGGGGAGGACTGAGGGGTACGAGGACACGGTACACAACATCCTCCTTGCGGGGACTCCAACCTTCAAAGGCACTGCCCATGCCGATGGCTTGCTGTGGCACTGGGTAGAAACGACTTGACAAGTGGTGTCCAAAGGCACGTGTCAAATCATCTATCAGGTCAGTTATCATGCAACCTCTGTCCAGAACAGGCCAGCGAATGCGCTCCTCTATAAACCTGCCAAGCTTACTGTCAGGATCTTGCTCTTGGTCTCCATTTGCACCGTATTTCCTTTCTTCTCTTCCAGCAGCATTGTTTTCTTCCACATTTGCATGGCCATTAACTTGATCTTCCTGTGCCTCCAAGTTGCTGCTGGCATTCTCCTGTGGTGCACTGCCATGTGGCTCACGGCTCCTTTTCCTGAGGCTAAAGGCCAGTGCCAAGAGAAGGCCCAGGACTCCAAGAAGAGCCCAGAAGTGCCACTGCTCCATGGTAGCCCAGAGCAGGGCTCCCCAGGCCCTGACACCGGGCTCCAGGCTGCTCTGCTCCAGCTCCTGCAGCAGCCGAGTCATTTCCTGGTTGAGATACTTCTCCCGCATCTCCAGGCGCAAATGGGTGGCCTCATCCAGCCCATCAGCCACCACGTGTGGGTACTGGATGAAGGTTTGCACGAGAAGGACAAGGACTATTAAGGCCTCCATGGCCTGCAGGATTAGGGAGACAAGGGGTTAAGTGAGAGTGAAAGAGAAGGAAGGGGGGGGGTTGTTTAGGGGGTGGGGGGGGAGGAATGGGCAGGCTGGGAGGGGTGGATGGGAGCTGCAGGAAAGTTGGGGCAGGAAGGAGAGGGCCCAGGCAGTTGGCAAGTAGCAAGGCCCGTCCCACTGCCCCTGCAGCAGCACCGTTCCACACCCAAGATACTCCTGTGAAAGGTCGCTCCTGAAATCCAAGTGAGAACCACTCGCTCAGGTGCAGCTTCCCACCTGTGCGCACTCGTCGCTCGCCCAGGCTGGACTGGGGCAGCGTTACCTGCCGGTGCCGCTTGCAGCTGCCCCCATTGTGACATGAGCCTTGTGATGTCACAGGGACCAGAGCACATCACAGCCAGGCCAGCCCCGCCCCTTGTCCCCACCCCGGCTCAGGACTCAAAATGGCCCCCGCACAACCAAAGGCCCGACACCCCCAAAATGCAGGCCCACCTCTCTGCAATGGGTCTCGGGGACCCCCTTTCCAAAGCAGACAGAAGCCCCCAAAGCCTTCTCAAACATCCAATTGGGTGGTGTGACTGATGGATGCTTTGCTCCCTGAGATCCCCTCCTGTGAGTTGGGATGGCTTCCTTTGGTGCTGAGCTCTGTTCTTGTGGGGGCCTCTTTGGTACAAGGCCGCACGTTTGGTACAAATCAGAGGGAGGCCTATCTCTGATGTCTGACTCAAAGAAATGCAACTCTTTCCCTTGACTTCCTTCCCTCTTGATCTTTCGATATGTGCAAAACAAGGTCTGGCTCTGGTGCCCATGCCGTTTCTTGGGGCTTGGTGAACTGTGCCCACAGGCCAGAGGCTACCAGGTTACTTTACTCTCAGGTCATTCTGGACCAGAAATGTCCAAACAAGTGCTCTAATGATTATTTCAGTGCAGCATCTTGCGAGTTTGGTTGCTCCTGTCACTCCCTTGAGAAAGACTGACTCGGTGAGGAGGCCCTGTTCACTTGTCAGTGGTGTTAGAGCTTCAGTTGATCCCAGTTCTCATCCCCACTGTGCAGCTGACCAGCTTGTTCAAAGGCCTTCCCTGATCATGTTGCCGGCTCCATGTACTCAGTATTGAAAACAGTGATTTCTGAAGCATGGATGCATTGAGGAAATGATGGGACAGGTTCTGCATGGAAAATGGCTTGATTTCTTATGCTAGAATCCCCCTTGTGCACTGCAAACCTGTTTCTTCCACATCACAACAGAAAATTATTTTAATAAATTCAAACTTTTGGTTGTCAATAGAAAAAGCTGAATTTCTTTGCTAAAGGGACAGCTCTGCTTTGAGCTACTGCATGTACTCCTCTGTTGTAGGCTGGCTTCTATCCCATTCCTTTTCCTATCAATTATACCATAGAATCACAGAATCCCAGAATATGCTGAGTTGGAAGGGACCCACAAGGATCATCAAGTCCATCTCCTGGCTCTGCACAGGACCATCCCCAAGAGTCACACCATGTGCCTGAGAGCATTGTCCAAACGCTTCTTGAGCTCTGGCAGCCTTGGTGCTGTGACCACTGTCCTGGGGAGCCTGTTCCAGCATCCAACCACGCTCTGGGTGAAGAACCTTTTCCTAATGTCCAACTCAAACCTCCCCTGACACAACTTCAGGCTATTGTTTCACCCAGGCAGGACTGACCCCTCAACATGACTTCATTCCAACGCAGGTCTCAGCGACAAGAGTTAGAGGCTACAGCTAAAATGGAAGTGCAGCTTTTCTTCAGACACCTGAGGCCAGTGATCACTTCTCTCCACATGTTTGATCACTGGCTGGCATAATAATGACTCCCTGCTTTGTGAAAGCAAAACTCCTTTTGCATTCTATTTTAAGAGGTAAATCTTTAGGATCTATCAAACTGCTAAACAGTTAAGATAAGGTAAAGCAAGAGCATAAACCACTCACTGCCTCTGAATAACTATCAAGGATTTGACTCTCAAGTATAAAAATTCCATAAAACTCTTCTTAAGACAACTTAGTGCACTCTGCCTATACACCCCAATGAGATTATTATTTAAATGAGATTATTATTTAAAATATTCATATATGCAGTAGCTATAGGCACTTCTGAGAGAGATGAGGTTACTGAAGCTCATGTCTGCTTCCAAGATGACCTGATCTACATATGGCAACTAAAGGAGGAAGATATGACCATAATGGCAGGATCTTGCAGCAAGAGTCCTTGGTCTGTGCACACTCAGTCAAAAGAATCTGTTGACTCTGGATCAAAGTACTTTTAAGGGGTCCGATTTATGTAATCAGTAAGATTTTCCAGTTACAGATATAGGTGCAAGGAGTTCACTCAGAATACATTAAAGACTACTAGGAATGTTTAAAAACTGCTGTACAGGAAGTCAGTAACAGATCTTTTCATCTTAGAATAACTGTGGTTGCACTGAGGCAACTACAGTCTGACTCTGATTTATGTTACTTGTATTGTTCTTAAAAGAGGAGACACAGATTGATCAGCTGGAAATCAGGAAAAAACCCCATAAACTCACCCATTAACTTGAGAGCTGGGTGAGAAAGACATTTCTAATATCCAAAACATTTGAGAAATGTTTGTGGTACCAACCAATAACTGTAATAATTGGGGAACTCTGTAGGAGGATCTTCTGCAAACCCCTTTACTGGGTGGCTAATTGAAATCCAGTTTACCACATTAAGTATGTTACCTAGTCCACAGTTCTGGACTGGATCTCTTCAGGCGTCTTTTTTGATGCAGTTCCATTTAAGAGACCACTGGTCAAAGCTCTTACCTAAGGCTTGAGGTATTAAATTTAAATAAGTAGAATCTGGCAGAACTGAAACTGAAAGGGGATGCTCTGCAACACAATAAGTGTTCTAGAAAGTTCTTTGTTGATAATGCTAAAGAATAACGAACAACGAAATCACAAATGTAATAATAATTATTAACTGTTTTCTATTTCCACTCAAAATGAAGGGATAGATTTGGAAGATTTTTTTTAATACAGATAAAGATAAACAAAGAAAAATTAATAATTATCTAGTATCTGCTTAGAAATGTAGTCATTATTTCCATTTACATTTACACCTGAACAGTCTTGATTTAGATTTAATTTAAAAGCCCTTTGTACTAAAGGCAGTGAAAAATAAGAATAAATTTATGCACAAATCCCACTGATATGTATTTTCTGTCCTTCATCAATGGAAAGGATTTTGGACTAAACAGAGACAAGCCCTAGGGAGTTTTCACACAGACTTTATAGTGATCAGTGTTTTTTGGGTATGACTCTGAACCATGCAAGTTGGTAGGAAAGTTTTATTAGGATCAGGGAAAGATGAAACCATGTACTTGGCAGTAATGAGAATGATGACAGACTGGTATCACCTTCCTATTTTTCCTAAGTTCCCAGTGAGTTTGACCTCTTGCAAATTCTGCAGAGTGTGTAAGCCC
Organism: Manacus candei; assembly: GCF_025592945.1. Classification (NCBI taxonomy): domain Eukaryota; kingdom Metazoa; phylum Chordata; class Aves; order Passeriformes; family Pipridae; genus Manacus; species Manacus candei. The sequence continues at coordinate 382,944 of NW_026138161.1, read as the reverse complement.
TGTGAATGTTTTAAACAATACAGTTTTAATCTAATATAACACTGCAAATGCTGAAGAGCCTGTAGGCTAAGAGGCAGATCATTCAAATGTAAAAACAAATTTGACTGGAGTCTAAACAATGTTGGCCTCTGCTGCAAACTATAGCTTTCTTTTGACATGGAAAGAGAGAATGCATTTTGCCAAAAGGGAATTAGCTTGGAAAGCCTCTGTAAATGATACTGTGATGAAAATAAACAGTCCCCTAGCCTTAGTTTCACAGTTGTGCAGGAGAAACCTAACAGATCATGCCTCATGTCATGAGTGCTCATTAGCTTTTGGCTGCAGCCCATGTCTTGGCCTGGGGGATCTCATGAGAACTAAATCACTGATGTCAGTCATTCTTCTCCATAATGACACCACAGTTCTTTGCAGTGAGATGCCCCTGGTGTTTGTAGCATCCTTGCTAGTAAATAATCATTTCTGGAAACGCTCGCTTGCCTTTACACTCGTACTTTGTCGGTTGTCATTTCTCAGCCTTCCCTTTCCTTACCTGTCATCGTGCTTCAATTTCTCTCTCCTCTTTTTTTATGGGTTTGAAGGTTCACAGTGATTTGGTCTCATTCATCCTTATCAGCACCTCCCTCTGCTCTAACTGCTTTTGTCTTGGCATCAGTATCTCCCTTTTTTTTCATGTGCTCTCCCAAGGGAAAATGGACTGAGCTGCAGCAATTCCATCTCCCTGTTGGGGGGGGAGAGTCAGGGAATTGAGAAAGCTACATGGGTTTTTTGGTAGAAATGGGCATTTAGACATTTCTCCTTCTTCCTTTATGTTCCAAACTACTAATTGCAGACTCTCACTGGTTCTGGACCACCCTCCAATTTGAAGGTTGGCATGGGGGGAAATTAATTCTTCACAGGAGCTAATTTGATATATAATAGCATAAGAAGAAGCCAGGATAAAACTTCCTCCTGATAAGGAGTTAATGTCTCCAAGTTATACAAAAATAAGAAAAATTCCAAACACTAAAAAAACCACCAAAGCCCCCAAAGCAAAACCACAACAAAAAAACTCCCATAAAAAATTGCATGGTAATCCTTTTACATAATAGTGAAATTGAGAAAAAAATCTGCAGTTATAAGAAAACTGAAAGAAATCTTATTGACTCCAAGAACCTCAGAGGTCTTTTAGTGAAAACCTTGACAGATGAGTAGTTCCAAATAATGTTTCACCCTTAATTTTCATAAATTGAAGTTAAAATTTTTCCTTTCTGTTGTTCAATAATTCTAAAAATTCCCCACTTATAAGACATATTTATATATCATACTATTAAAATACCATACATTAGACCAGTTAGAAGAGAAGAAATCATAAGAAGGACACCAGACTCACCTCTGTGTTCTTCATCAGTTATTTTTCAACCAAAGTAGACTAAAATTTGTTAGGGCTTTCAGATTTTCAATCCTGGAAATTTTACTGCGATAAAGATAAAGCTTTTGCAAATTTGCACATTTTTGAAGACCATCTATTTTCTCAGAAGAGGTATTATTTTGCAGCACTGAACAAGTCACTCTTTTTTGTCAAGGGAGTAATAACTAGCATGGAACATTGTTAGGTAGTTCCAAATAATTTGAGACCCCACCTTCTGTGCAGAATTCTGCTGACTGAGAAAGCTTTTCAATTATGCCAACGAAGAGAAAGTAGTAGCAGCTACAATGATTCATGATGATTATGTGTTTTTAAGCAAAGTATTATTGTCATTAAAATATCTGCTTCTAACTGGTAATGGTTTCAATGTAATTATTCTATTTTTAAGAAATGTTGTTTCAAATGAGAAAGAAAAAAATTCCAGAAGTAGGTTCTAAATTACAGAAAACTGTAATAAACAATTTGATACATATCTAAAAATGGAAATTTTTTTGATACTTCAGTAAGAAGTTCCAGATCATGACTCCTTAATTATTTCTTCAAGATTCTGGTTCTAGTTATCACTTGCATCTTCTCTTGAGTTCTCTGTAGTGACTATTATTTTCTATTATTAGAAAAGTATAGTAATATTATCAGATGTGTAGCCACTCACACAGAGTAAAAGTCACTGGATTTCCAAGGAATTTGGAAAGAAGATATAAATTCCTAAAGATTGCATTCCAGAATCTGTATTTCTAATGGAATCACAAGGATTACAATAGAAGAAATTTGAAATTGCCTGGAATACTTAATTGCTTTTTAAAGCAATTTAAGCAACCTTTTTTTTTTTTTGTATTCTAAAAGTCCAGAAAATAATAACAAGCTATTCTGACCACCCTCATAAAGAAGGGTGAGGAATTGCACCCCCTTATCCCTGAGCTCAGTAAATTGTATTTGCACAAAGCATAAAGATACAGTAAAAACAAACCAGTCAGAGCTCATAATCCACCAAAAACCTGAACAAAATCCCCTCCATAGGTATGAAAAAATGTGTCAGAATATAACTAAGCGCATAAAAACCCCTGTCACAATATTTTTAAGTAATCACACAACTGCTACGGTTAATCTTCAGAATTACTAAACACTTACTAATAATGAGCTGGACTGTTGCAGCAGGTTTGGTTTTTTTTCCTTTTGAAAGCACTTACATGATGTATTAACCACACACTGTGTAAACCACACCCTGAATATACTTCCCACTGGACCAGGTTGCCCCAAGCCCCATCCAACCTGGCCTGGAACACTCCAAGGGATATGACATTCACAGCTCCTCTTGGCAAACTGTGCCAGTGCCTCAGCACCCTCAGAGCCAAGGATTTCTTCCTAATATCCAATCTAACCCTGCCCTCTGCTAGTGTGAAGCCATTCCCCCTTGTTGTATCCCTCCATGCCCTTATAAAAGTCCCTCTCCAGCTCTCTTGTAGCCCCTTTAGACACTGGAAGGTCCTTCAAGGTCTTGCTGGATTTAGGTATGATGGTGGCAGGTGGTTTGGAGGTTCTATCCATCCAGAAAGTAGTGGAGTATAACATATTCTGACCACCTTCATAAGGAAGGCTGAGGATTGCACCCACTTATCCTTGTATTGGACTCATCAAGTAACAGGATAAATAACTCAGAGGCAACAGGACTTGAAGCTTGGCTTATATTTCAAGATATGCATTTTGTGTATCTTCATTGTCATGAACTGAATTTTCACTTTCCAAATGCTACCTCCTCACAGATTTCTTACTTCATGTTTTATCCAACATTTACAGATTGGCCAATTCACGTTGTGCTCCCTGGAGCCTTCTCCAGGTTGAACAACCCCAGTTCTCTCAGTCTGTCTCTGTAGGATTAGTGCTCCAGTCCTAATGGGACAGTGGAAACTGGATGCTTGTGCTCCTCAGCTGTGCTTGGCCAACAGTCTGACAGCAACACATTGGACAGCTTCCCTATCCCTTCACCTGACCCAGTGCTGGTGGTTAATTCAAGCTGCAATGACTTTTCCTCTTGCTCTTTTCATGTGCAGGGTAGTGGAGTAGGGGTGATAAGCTGGTTTGTGAAGTGTCAAAAAAAGAGGATTAGCGAGTTTTACTCTGGATTGTGCAATGGGAGGGTGTCATTCCTGTACAGCAGATTATCTTGTGGGGGGGCAGTGGAGATTAACCGTGCCAAAGTGCAGCACAGGACCTTACTGTGGTGTGGATTAACTGAAATCAGTTGCAAATGTCAGCATCAGTTAAAATGGGAGAAAAAAAATGCTCACTGAGTCAGTTGCACTGGATGAATTTTATCAAATTAAGAGTAATTATGATTAAATCCCTGTGTGGGTTTGTTTTTGGTTATTTTTTTTTTTCATTTTGTTGCAGTCAGACCTGCTGAACACTTCCCAGTGGTAGAAAATTGGATCCTCACTGAAACAAATGCCATCAAAGACGTCTGATTTGTGAGTATGGAGGTTAAATGTATTGAAAATAGGAAAGACTTTTGTTAAAGTCTTCTTGGTAATGTTTTTTGACATTTCTAGTGAAGAGGGAGAAAACTGGTCAAGCAGCTCCTGCAGTTCTGTCGAAGCGGGTCTGTCTGTAGCTCGTTACTTGCACTTCTTTTATACGACACGAGATGTCACTCCAAGTCCACTTAAGGCAAAACCGTCCGTTTATTTCTACCTTGAAAAAGATATTTTGGCTTAGTCTCAGACTTCCCTATTCATGGGTGCTGTATTTCACTTACCCAAAGGCATTATATATATATGTATATACACATACACACACACACACACACATTTATATATTTACATATACATACGTACACACATTTATATATATACATATGTAAATGTACCATTTCTTTCAGCAGAAGTCTGTAACAAATTAAGTCCATGAATACAAATAGGCTTTTCTGAATTAACATATTATAAAAAGTACATAATAGTACAATTTGAAATTAATGCTCTGAAAACTCTGCACACTTTCTAATTCAAGGAGGAAAAAAACCCAAACCCCCGAAATATCTACTGTGAGCTTTCTCCAGAGAAATTTTTATGTAATTTTGCTTAAGTATTCTGTTGCTTTTACATCAGATCCTGCAAGAAAGAGGGTCTTGTCTAGCAAATTACCTGGTTTTTCTTTCCTTTTTCCTTGACAAAGAATCTCAGTAAATTAGTTTAGGCAGCAAGGCCAACTGATACCATTTTGTGATCTGTTTAATATTTTTAAACAGTAATTGAATGAACAAGCATTAAAATCGGACATTGCATCCAAATTCAGATATGCATTGGTACTGTCAGTAGCAACTGGTTTTGTTTCTGAGTGTCTAAGGGGATGACTCAGTATTGGCAGTGAGGAAAGCCAAATGATCTAATTTGGGTATAGGGATTTCTGGTTGAATGGAAAGCACTGTTATCTCACCAGAAGGGAATTATTGTAAAAATCAACCCTTTTGTCCCTTCCTAGGTAACTAAATCATCTCACAGAGACCTGCTCTGGCAGACTAGAATCTATGTGCATAATATTCCTGAGCTCTTTAACTGCAGCAAACATGCAGGGCAGCATTACTGTATTAATCATTAACTCAGCTCATTAAGAGCTTGCTAATGTTACTGCTACATAATCTTGTGGTGGTTTATAAAGCCATTAAAATGTATATTTGCATGTACAGTATTTTAAAAATGTCTGGCAGCAGTTGCTAGGTTTCTCTTTTAATGTAAAGGATTTTCAAACCTATCTCAGACTGGATTAATCATTCTGAGTGCGTTATCTTTCACCTTCTGCTGTGGCACATTCTGCTCTGATTCTGCTAATGCCTTTTAGTATAATTTAAAATAATTTAATAGCATAGTGAAAGTAACTGTTTAAGTGCTGATGGTACTTTACTGCTGTCTATTTACTTTAGGAATTGTCCTTGTATGTTTGCTGACTGTCATGGAAACTTTTGAAACTGATGTTCTTCACGATCTCATGGATCACTGTGTGTCACAGATGTGTTTCTGCCTTATGCTGATGTCGATATTTGATGGTTTCACAAGCATTGCTAAGCAGTCATTATTGTACTTGTTTCTAGAAAAATCTCAGTCCTTTAAAAAATAGTGGTTGTAACCTATCTGCAGCTTTTTGTCTGCTTCTGCTTTGTGTCACTGGGATATTTCTGACTTTCACTGTGTCATTTTTTAATCCAAGTGCTTCTGGAATCATCTCTGCAAACCAGTGCATATTTAGATGAAATGTCAGATGAAATAGCAAGAATCTGTCATGGTAGACCTTGTGTAAATGTTTAAGAGAGATTACATTTTGGAAACTAATCTCTCTATGCCTCAGCATTAATAGAACTGTTATCACTTCAGCTTTTAGTATCAGGTAAGATATATGAGATAGCTTTTGCTTTTTTTTTCCTAATAATTTTATCAGTAGAAACATTTTGATGTGAAACACCTTTTAAGTGTTTAAAATGACAGGTTTCCCATTAAGCAACTGGAAAATGTCACCCCTTCAGCTGTTATTGGAGGCAGTTGTGAAGGAAGACTGAGTTATCTCAGATGATTGTTTTGGGATAGCGGTTGAAAGTCTGCAAGGAGATTAAAAAAAAACCCATAAACCAATAAAACTTCATTAGTACTTCTAAAAACAATAGGTAAGGCATTACTTATAAAATATTTTATTGTTGCAGTGACTTCTTCAGCCAGCTCTGGACCGGATATTGTGTTAACAGACAGAAATGAGCTCAGCATTGATCTATAAATTAGCAGTTGCCTAGTGACTCATGGTCTTGGCTCACTCACTTTATGCAAACAAAAAATAGCACTATGCAGTAATGGATATATGCCAATTTTTTGTTAGGGTCACTGTCCCAGAGCTGACAGAAATTTTTGACATAAATTTTGACAGGGAGAGTAACTTGAAATTGGAAATGTCAGTGAAAGCAGGGAATTGTTGACAAACCATCAGCTAGGTACCTACAGAGGAATGTTGCTGTAAAAACACTGCAAGGTAAAAAAACCACACACACACACACAAATTATCAACAAAAATATATGAAAATAAGCAGCGTAGAATAAAACAGAATTTGCAGAGCACATGTTAACTGGGTTACAAATTGGTTTAAAAGCGGGTCTCAAAATGGGAAAAATAATTTCAGGTATTATTGACCAATTTAATGAAACTGTCTAATCATTTTATTGGGCATCTAAATGGCAGCATAGGTCTCTTCCAGTTACATCTGTGAATGGCACAGGCTTGTTGAACAGTAAGTAATAAAGTTACACCTACAAATTTATTTGAATCACCTAATTAAACAGTGACAGTCCTGTAATGTGCACTTCAGTGCAGCTAAATGTGGTCTGACACCTACAGCTACACGATGAAAAATTCCACCTTGAGATGCTTTGGCTCAGGGAAGGAATATAGGGTCATCCATAGCAAACTGCTTCAGCCTGAGCTCCTACTGTAGAGCTTTACTTAAATTAACCAACGTGATCTATGGGTTTATCAAGTAGATGAAGACGGAGAAAAAGCCAAAGAAGGGATTTTTCTTTGGCACGCAGCACTCATAAAACAGCTCCTGGAACAATGTGTTGATTTAATGTGCCTGAGATCCAGAAAAGAGGGCCACAAACTTAGCTATGAACCAGAAACCAAACTTGCTGATGCACTGCTAACAGATCCTCAGTGATGAAGGCTGAGACTGAACTGAATACTAGCAGGGAAAATTACAGCTGATAGCACAGGGCTTTTGGGTATGATAGAGGAAAGTGCAACAATATCCAGCCACTGATGTTTTAAGTTGATCAATGTGCTGTAACAGGCATATAAAGTATTGTGAGCATCAGTGAGGGTAGTGTTGTGTTAATGCCGAATCTTTTTGTACCATTGATCTCAGTGGGATCTGAGGTATCTTAGAAATCAGAACTTGTGAAATTTCAACCTGATATTTTCATAGCGAGTCTTGACATGGACAGTTCCAAGGTATTGCTTTTTATTAATTTAAAATTTATCCTTGAAATCAATAATATCAGTAATCTATCAGTCATATCCAACCCACTAAACTCTTTAAAGTTAAAAATCTATATTTTTCAAAGTTTATGGGTGGCAAAGTTAATTTCTCCAAGAGAGGGGATCAAAACTTTCCATGCTTTCCAGGAGGATCTGCAGATACAGGAATGTGAAGTGTGTTTCTCTTCTTGGTAGTGAATATTTCCAATCTTTATAAGAGAACAAACTGTTGTTTGAAAAACATCACCTTTTTCTCTCTCCATCCTTTTTGTCTTTCTTTTCATCGGAGGTTTGAACAAGCTTAATTGAAACAAAAGTAAATCTTTCATGGGACCTGGTGTCATTACAGGATCATAAATCATAGAAACACAGAGTGGTTTGGGTTTGGAAGGAACCTTAAGGTTCATCTCGTTCCAACCTCCTGCCATGGGCAGGGACACCCTCCACTAGACCGGGTTGTTCTAAGCCCCATCCAACCTGGCCTTGAACACTTACAAGGATGGGGTCTCCACAATGAAGTCACAAGGGCTTTAATTTTGTCTCTAACTTGCAGTTTGTGTGTACTTGCATAGCTCCACTGAACCCTTTGAAATGATGCTATTTTGTGCCTGCTGAAGACCACAACTCTTTTCTGGTCGTATTCTTCCCTGCTATTGACTTTATCTACACGCAGGACATGAAACCCAAGTGTCAGAGTAGGTGTGGAAGAATAATTTCAGTCTTATGAGGCATCCTTAAGAATCCTCTTTTCCTGGAGCCTGGATACACTGAGATCAAGAACACTAGTTACAGAGTGGTAGGGAGAAGCAAACTAAAGTATTCATGAGTTCTTGAGCACATCCTGCAGTCACACTCCAATGGTAGCTACCAGGGGTCTCTAGGAAATGTGAACCTCAAAAAGGTGTCATTGGAATATTTTGTCTATTGTTTGGGGCAGAAGAATCACACTTGAGAGCAACAATCAAATGCAGTGAGGAATTTGCACCTGCTTTTCTTTTCTTGCATTCTTCCATGGGGAATAGCACATCTCTGCATCTCTGAGGCACCGTGGAAATTGAAAACCTGCCGGACTGAAACAAGTGCCCTGAGCTTTGCAGGATGAAATAATACCCTAATTGGTCTGTCTGCATGGATGCCAAGCCCTATCATCTCAGTCTGACAGATATGATGAGAAAAGCATCCGAGATCTGGTGTCAGCAAACCTTCCTTGAGCTATTTGTATCTTTTAATGGAGAGAACTTCTAATGTAATTCACAGAACAAGGATACTTTAAGACACTGTTTTGGGTATGTAATGGACTCCTACATAACCAGCTTAAAGAAATCTTAAAAAGAATATTTTTATTTCTCTTGTATTTCTTTTTTTTTCATTAATATTTTTTCCCTGCATTGCAGAAACAAGACTAGCAAGCACCTTGGGAAGTCACCTAGTTCACCCCTTTGCTCCAAGGCAGAATGGACTCTTTCAAACACTCCCTATGTACTGTTTCTGTAACCTGTTTTTATAAGTCACTGGTAGTGGAAATTCCAAAACCAAAGACTAATGGCAAATTTTAATCCCAAAGAGCAGAGAAAGTTGGTGAATGCAAGAGAAAATAGTGGTATTCTCCATGACACTTTCATATTACATTACCTTTTACACTTTCCTGTAGGAGAGCAAGAACCTGGAAGTTTCAAAGTCTCATCTGACCATGTCAGGAGCTTCCCTCATGTCTCTGAATTAATTGTGCAAGTTTATATCCCTTGATGTTATGTCAGGAATCCATTTCTTGTTCAAATTCCTGAACTGAAGATTGATAGTAGGAAATTGAATGAGTAGGCTTTTGAGTTATTATTGTGATGTAGGAGAAGAAAACCCAATGTATAGTTTTGAACAGGTTAATATATCAAAAACCACCAAAATATAAATAGTGAAAACCTCCAAAACATAAAGCCATTTTTGAAATAATCTTACAGGAAATCATATATAACTGACATTAGGTTCCCACTGTAAAATAGTTATAACACAGTCTAAAGGACTTAAAATTACTAAAATTATAAAATTAGTAATCTAAGTTAATGTTGTGAATGACTAAGTTAATGAAACATTTAAAAGGCTGCTAAACAATTTTATCTTCCAGGGAAAGGAAGATTGAGAGATGACCAACTTCTATTGCTATGAAACAGTTCTACTTTTCAAAGAAGGACTTAAGGCCTTTTGTTTGTGTTATAGTTAATTTAAAAAGAAGTGAAGAATTTCTGCCCGGTTTTGAGATCCACAATTTATATATTTCCTTTGAAAAGATGCAGCAAAAACATGTCTTTAATTCTCCTTCTGGTATCACCATAGGTAAAAATGTTCTGGGGCAAAAGGATTATGTACGAGTTTCTGTGAGGGAAGTGACTGTGCTCTGACAGGCTGAGACACTGATATTGCCAAGGCAAAGGAGAATTTCGAGGAGCCCAAGTGACTGAGTCCATCTGAAATGCAGAATGACTCTGTCAAGAGAGGTGTCAGGGCTGTGGAGCCCCTGAGCATCAAGAGTCCTGACAACTGCCTTCAGTTGCTCTGGGAGAGGGACTATGATTTCAAAAGTGCAGCTGAAAGGCTGCACTCACATTTCTGGAAAATTCTTTTAGCAGTATAAGACACCAGTCTTTCTGAGCATAATACAAGAACCAGATATTGGGGCTCAGGGTACTCTATTGCTCCATTTTTGAAGTGAAGAAAGTGTCTTTCTCTGATGCTTCTGTTGTTGAAATAGATGTTGAAAATTTCACATACGCTCCATTTCCAGGCCTTCATCTTACTAATTCTGTCATAATTTGTGAGGGAATAAAATAGAACAGAATAGAATGATAGAATAGAATCGTTAAGGTTGGAAAAGACCGCCAAGATCATCAAGTCCAACCTTCAACCGAATACCACCACGCCCACTAAACTATATTGTGTGAAGTGCCACATCTACTTGCTTTTTTGAACACTTCCAGGAGTGGTGACTCCACCACTTCCCTAGAGACCCTGTTCTAGTGCTTAACTACTCTTTCAGTGAAGAAATTTTTCCTAATACCCAACCTGAACCTCCCCTGGCACAGCTTGAAGCCATTTCCCCTTGTCCTATCAGAAGTCACACTTGGACCTGGATCTCCTTGCTCTTTTAAATGAACAAAGAAAAGAACATAAATTAAAACCACCACCACCACCACCAAAAAAAACCCAAACCAACAATCGAAAGCAAAACACAGCAAAAAAAACCCACAGAAAAAGCAAAATTCGCACATAAGGGTCACATGGCCTAATGCCAATCAACATTCCCAGAGTGGGATAAATCATGGGTGTGTGTCTCAGTAGAGAATTTCCAGCCAGCCCAACAAAGAAGAGAATTTCTCCATCAGGAGAAGAGGCACAAAAACTGACAGCATCAGGTGCTTGGCTTCTTGCAGAAAAGAGGAAATGTGGCTCCCCAGAATGTTGGTTGCAACACAGCATCATGTTCTTGACCACATCTTGGGCCAGCTGTGATTCACATTATTTATTTCACTAAACTAAACTCCTTATAAAGCCCCCCTAGAGCAACAGTAACAAAGGCTGGTTTGCTATCGACAGCACGCACATGTGAGCAGAAAAAGTACCTTCTGAGATTATGAGGGAGAGCAGACATAATGAAGAGAGCTGATGAGACTTGTTTCCTGATCGTGCTGCCCACAGACCAAATTAATTCCAACAGATGAGTAAAAGATGGAAAGACATGCTAATTATCAGCTCTTTTTTTTTTTTTTTAATGAACCAGTTCCCTACTTCAAAATCTAATTAGCTTTCTAGATAAGGCCTAGGCTGAAGTTTCTGTTTCTCCACTAAAAGTATTATGTGCCTGTATTTCCATTGCTTGAAGTCAACTGCTTTGGGTTGATGGATATTTACTTATATAGTCTTTACTTATACATTGAAGAATTATATATATATATACTTATATATACTGTCTAGATAATGACAGCACTCTTTCATTACAGCTCAGGGGAATCACACAGCACAATAGATTTCCTGAAAGACAGAAAAGGTAAAGAGAACACAGAGAGTTACAAATCATTAAGATCATTGTACCAGAGTGGTAGAAAACACTCATGGTTGTGAGACAATAAACTGAGGGAGAACAGAACAGGAGGAGTCTGGGAGGAACCACAGCAAGAGGAGAAAAGCCAAGAGACATAGCCAAGATTTATTTGCTTTTCCTACAGTTTATATGTAGAAGGAAAAAAACAAAAGACGTAATGAAAAACAAGGATAGAAGGAAAAGAGAAATCTAGAGAAAAATATAAAAAAGAACTTAGCTAGTTAGATTCAATTGGCTGTGAGTGTAAGATAGTCTCATGGGAAATACATGTAAGTAGTTTGTATCACATCTCCCCATCACATTTTGGGGGAAAAGATAAGTATGATAAATAGTTGTGCTGGAAGAAATAGAGATATAACCCTCTGCTGTTTGCAGCCAACACACTGGATTTACTATGATGAAACATGTAATTTTAAAAATTCAGTGCTATACTTTCAAGTAATTTCTTCCCAAATTTTAGGCTGCAGTTTTAAATCAATTAAGATGCTTGAAAACAATCAGGAAAACCATGAAGGAGGCTGATATGCTAGTTCAGGGCTAAACTTGAACAAAATTTTTCTTCAAGTCTTATTTCAGAAACACTCAGGTGTGTAAAGATAATGGGATGCTAAGATATTCACTAACTCATGACACCCATGAATAAAGCCACAGAGGGAGGGTATGGTACTGTACTGTGATGGTGGTAGAATTAAGTGAATAAAGCCTTAAGGACTGCCTTAGCATGCTTGGAAGACAAGCTCTGAGCCTCAAGACCACAAGAGTTGAGGACAGAGGTGAATTAATTTGTTACTGTTACTTGTCTTTGGTACTGGTCAACCACAAAGGATGCTTTAAAAAGGCCACCCAACACCCCAGCAGCTTCTACAGTGTGACAGACCTAGGACTGTGCTGCCACAGAGGTAACAAAGACAAGCTCAGGCAGCAGTTTTCCCCTTCTGAAACTAGCTCACATTTCTAGGGACATGCTGAAAAAATAGAGGAGAAGGAATGAGAAAGATGTTAAATTTGGCGATGATAATGAAACTCTGCATATTGAACTAGGATCAAGTTAGACTCATTCTCTCTTGCCAGGGAAATTTGATTGCTTTTTTAATAGAATTATAAAATGTAATAGAAAGAGGGAATCCAAAATCTCCCTTGTATTTGATGGAATGTGTATTTGAAACCTCTCAAAACTTAATTCAAGGGGATTTAGGTGGGAGAACTGCCACTGGCTGAGTGGTAATACCTGCATGAAATCTTATAATAAAACCAGCCATTGATCAAGTGAAGTCTTCATTTTCCAATAAAACAAAGACATCTCAGATGTTTTTACAGATGTTACTGATGGTATAATACAGTCATGCCTCAATCAAATCAGTTAGAGACAGCACAGGAGCACACAGACAAATGCTGCTTCTGCTGCAGGGGAAGGAATGGCCTTGCTGACTTTCCTACCCAGATGCATCAAATACAGTCCACACTGTCTTGATCTCTTCCCCTTAAAATCATGGCAAAATTAGTTTCCCTGAATGACATGTATGCCTGAGGATTATTTATAAGATTATGGTGAGAGAGGCAGATCAGAAACTGGTGATGTGTGGTTGGGGAGGCAGCAAACAGTGCACAACACGCTCCTGAATTCTGGTTTGATGGTTGAAACATTCGCTGCTCATTGACTGCAGTGAGGTTTGGCCCTGGCACTATTCGTGGCAAAACCAATTTCGTCTTTCTGTGTGTTGCTAATGCCTCTAGACTTTCCGTCAGCAGAGGAGATATCAGAGGTCCAAGTTGGGTGGGAGCCCAGGCAGAAAGCAGCAACTTCTTTTAGCATCAGCTTACACACCCTTTTATTCTCTAGAGTTTTGGGGTTGCAGTTCGATTCAAAAGATGCTTAGGTCCTGTTGCCCCTTTGCCTAGTGTTTCACTAGAAGAAGAGATGGGCCAGACTCCTGCTAAGGCAGTTGTAACAAATCCAGGCAGCCTCTCCAGCTGTTGGGATGTGCCTGCGAAGCTGCAAACCCTGTTCTCCAGCCTCTCACACAGGACTGAGGTATCGCTAGGCAGAATCAGTGAGAGGTGATCACACCCTTGTGTGCAAAAGAAGTTCTGTCACTCACCATGTCATCAGAGAAGGATGAATGCAGCAGGGTCCAATTTAGCAGACACGGAGCTGCTTCCTCCATACCTGAGTCTGGGGTTCATGTAATGCCTATCCTCGTTTGCTGGACACGTGTGATGTGCTCTCTCTATGCTGTATGCAGTCCAGTCACGTGTGGCAGCAGGACCAGGGCAGTGACTGTCCCCCTGTGCTGGGCACTGGTGAGGCCACATCTCAAATCCTGAGTTGAGTTTTGGGCCCTCACCCTCACAACAAGAAAGACATTGAGGGGCTGGAGTGAGTCCAGAGAAGGGAACAGAGCTGGGGAAGGGTCTGAGCACAAGTCTGATGAGGAGCAGCTGAGGAAGCTGGGAGAGCTTATCCTGGAGAAAAGGATGGCCAGGGGGGACCTTCTTGCTCTCTCTGTCCTGACAGGAGGGTGGAGCCAGGTGAGGGTCGGGCTCTCCTACCAGGCAACAAGTGACCAGGATGAGAGGAAATGGCTTCAGGTTGTGCCAGAAGAGGTTTAGATTGGATATTAAGACAACTTTCTTCATGGAAAGGGTTGTCAAGCACTGGCACAGGCTGCCCAGGGCAGTGGCAAGGTCATCATCCCTGGCAGGATTTAAAAGACAAGCAGATGTGGCACTTGGGGGCATCATTTAGTGGTGGAGTTGGCAGTGCTGGGTTAGCAGTTGGACTCGATGTTCTTAAGGGCTTTTCCAATCTAAACGATTCTATAATTCCATATATTTCCATTACTGGAACATCAGGGGCTGAGACAGGCTCCCTAAAGAGCAGTCTCTCCAAAACCAGAGGACACAAATGGCTGAAACATCTGTCACAGCAGAGTGCTGGAGCACAGACTTTGTGCTGTGAGAAGAATCAGCAACTTGGGCATGAGGGAGGGCAGTGGGGGCAAGACAAAGTGAGCTGCAGGGCGAAAGACTGGGAGATGATGGCTGAAAAGAGGAGGCAGAGGGGACAATGATGTTCAATGGACAGATCCTCTCAGTTCAGGGGGGATATGTGTTGCATCTGTGCTGCTTGTCATACTCATAAATGATGTGGAAAGTGGAGAACAGTGATGTGACGAGTATTAAAAATTATGTGGAATTAGGCTACTGAAAACAAAAGCTGTCTGCAAGGAGATGCAAAAGGGACCTCATAAAATTCAAGCAACCGGATCGTGAAACAACAGCTGAAACTCCACATTGATAACTGCAAACTGCTGCACACAAGGAGGAACAGCCACGAGTAGATATGCACCAGTGAGCTCCAAATTAGCTATCACATCTCAGGAAAAATGATCTCAGACTCATTTTGTGATAATTCAATAAAAATATCAGTTCTATGTTTGGGAGCAATGAAAAGGAAAAAAAAAACAGATAAAAAAGTTAGAAACCACTGTAGAGTGAGACAAAAACCCCATCACACTGCAACAGCAAATCCCCAGTGTACCCACACCTTACATCATACAAGCAGTTTGACCTCTTCCCAGTTCCTCCTTGGCAAGTTTTGTGGGGTTTTTTTGTTTGTTTTGGTTGGTTGGTTTTTGTTTTGTTTTGTTTTGTTTTGATTTTTTTGTTGTTTTTTTGATTTTGTTTTTTTTTTTTAATATAGCTAGATAATGGTCAGAAAAGAGTGCTGAGCATGACTGGCAATATGGAATAATTTCCATATGGGGAGAGGCTAAATAGAAGTGTTCCCCTGGGAAAGCAGATGACTAAATCACTGAGGTATATAAAATATATAAAATATATCCCACAAGTGGCATGAAGATGTAAATAGGGAACAATAGCCATTATTTCTTACTATACAGGGACATCATGAAATTGTAGTGCAGGTCCAGAACAAACAAAAGGAAATATTTCTTCAAGCAGCCTATAATTACATTGTGGAACTCACTGCTACAGGATGCCATGGAAGCTGAAAGCATAAACGAATTAAAAATGTGATTAGGCAAATTTATGGATATACCTCCATCAAAGGCTGTTAAATGAAGGATGTGCTTCCAACGTCTGACTCAGGAAATCTTTCAGTAAAGATTGCAGGAAATCTGCAAGGATATATTAAGGAAGGAGGGTAGAGGATTTTCAGTCCTTGTGAAAGAGAGTATTTTTGCTCCTGGTCTCCCTGTGTGCACTTTCTCTAAGCAGCTGCAACTGGATCTTCTCAGAGATGGGATCCTGAACAATCCTTTGGCTTGACTCATTATGACTCTTTGTAATTCTTACTTTATTTCCTTTCTCTTTTCCCTTTATCTGTCTTCAGTTTTTATAACCAAATCGTTGGGTTAATAAGGCACACAATAGTGCAGCTGCTGGCTGACCAGACTTCACAACCCCTTTTGGCTCCTGGGAGTGTTGGACAGCTTATTTGTGTCTTGTCTTAAAGCTCAGCACCTGGAAAAAGCAAGGAGGGTTTCTAATTAGCTCTGGGGTATGTGACCTTTGGAATTCATTTTCCTTGATGCATCTTGGAAAGGCTTTTGAAGACACTGCTAGTGTGGGCAGTTGTCTGAGACACACCACAGACTGAAGGTACAATTCTGATTACTGGAGATGACTGCAGTAGGGCACAGGGACAACAGTTAGTGAGTTGAGCTAGACTGAAAAATCTATATCAGAGCTACTCTCCATTAATGAATTTCCATCATCTAAAAGAGCAATTCAAGGCACAATTAAAACAATGTGTGAGTGATCCAGCTCTGGAACAGGATGCAAACACCAACTTGGGGCGGGGGGGGGTGGAAAAGAGCATCTAGGAAATGGAATCTGGAAATTAGTTTTAAAAAATGACCTCTCTCTTGTAAACCAATACTTCTGGAAATTGCTTTGCCCTTCCTCTTCCCTATATTCTTATTCTCAATGGGAGGTAGAAATGTAAGTAGGTACATAGAAAACCAGAGTTTAAGTGAACAGCAGCAGGAAAATGAAATTACAGTGGCACATTGAAAAGAAAACAGGGATGTATTTGATCTACATATACAGAGGCATTATGTCATGAAGTCTTTTTTAATTTAACCATAGTAAAAGCACATCTCTGACACTGCAGCTAGTTTCAGAATACTGTTATGCATAAAACCTGAACAAATTGCACAAAGTTTAAAACCTACAGCAAAATGAAAACAGAGAGTGACTTTTGGGAAGCTATGAATACATCAGAAAAGAAAACACCAGAGAGGGGGAAAAGTTGTTTAAACTAAAGTACACTGCTGGCACAAGAACAAATGGCTGTAAACTGACCGTGAATAAATTTAAGATGGAAATTAGAAGAATTTGTGAGGAGTGAGTTTTTGTAACAGCTTTTCAGTAGAAACAAGAGGGACAGAACACTCTACCTCGTTTTAAAATGACAGTGAATAGTTTATATGATACTGTTTCCTGAAATAGAAAAGTACTGTCTGGCAAGCCAGGAAGTCCCTTATATCATTGTTTTAAGCAATTCTGCATTATAAGATGAAGGTAGATTTGAGAACATAAACATTTGAAGGGCAGAAAGAGAATTACTTTCTTGAGAAACTTCCTGAGACTGGTTATGCAATATTTACTCAAAGGGACTCATGGACAACTCACCATTTGGGTTGTCTAAAATAAACCTGAATAAAGCAGCAATCCAGGTACTTTCAAGATGTGCTGGTTAATGAACAAGGCAGTTTGAATGTCACTCTTCAACATGAGCCATGCCACAGGGCCTTGGAGGTATGGTACACAGGGAGGTGGATTCTCTGAAAGTTGCAGAAAAGGAGGAAATAGTGGTCAAAAGTCACGAATGTTGGGCTGGGGATTCCTGCTTGCTCACCTCAGCTTGTAGGCAAGTGCTGTTAGGTTTCTGTGTTGTTGGTGTGAGCAGAGTCTGCATCCTGGGAATAAGCATGCAGGAGGCACACTTGTCATGTGGAGGGTTCTCAGGGACCCTGAACAACCTGGTCTAGTGGAATGTGTCCCTGCCCATGGCAGGGGTTTGAAACTGGATGATCTTTAAGGTGCCTTCCAATCCAAACCATTCTGTGATTCTACGATTTCAAAAGGAGCTTCAGGACCAGCATTTCCAGCTACATCATTAAAAATGTCATGGAAGAACCTCAGATTCTGAGACCAGGTGGCCTCAGAAAAGTTCATAAAACTAAGGCACTAGCCATGAAAGTCACCACCTGAAAGATCAGATCTCAGGTATAAAGATTGTCCAGCGCAGACTACAGAATTAGTTTCTAATTTTAATTTTAAACAGCTTAATAGTTCTCTCTGAAGATGACTTATTTGGTTGTTTCTTTTTTAATATTAAGCTGCCATTTAATTTCGTGTTTCACTTTGGGAAAATACAATGTTGGAAATGCTCAACAATCCCTTCTTCCCTTTCTTGGGCACACAGAAGGGTCTCCTGTCACCTGAATGACAAACACAGCAGTGGGTTTCTATTTAGAGCTGCTGGAACATGTTTTCCAGATCAATGGTGAAAATGATGGTATGGAGACTGGAACATGTGGAAGATACAGTAGGGTGGAAGAACAGGTTGAAACGTTTTTCTCTGACAAGAACAGTCACTGGTGCTTAGATTTAATGCATTTTTAAAATAGCGTCCTGGATCCTTTGCAGTGGATCACTGTGGCACCAGGGACAAGGCATGTTTTAGAAAGTGTCATTACCACACAAACAGGTAATGGCTTCACAGTGATGTTTTTGGTGAACTAGAACACAGCTTTAACAGAAGATGAAGACACAAATTCTATCTTCATTGATGGTATGTTTTCGTGGAAAATAAGCCAAAGCTAAAGCAGACATTTTTGGGAAATTAAGCTCTCCAAATGAGTTTTCTGATTTTAATTAAAAAGTTTTGAGTCTTTACATTTTAAGACTCATTGCCATGCATATCAGTACAAGCTCCTTTCACTTTTCTCAGAGATGTTTTTTAATCTCCCCCTTGGAAACTTGCATTCCTTGATTAAATAAATATGCACTGGGAGCATTTAGTATCCGACCATGCCCACTTACACAACAGATGTCAAGCAGTTACCCTTTCTTCTTAATACAAAATCAAATTGCTAAAAGCATTGAAATTCTGGGCTCTGTCCAAGAGCAGCAGATGAATAATTAAAGTAAAAAAGACTTCAGGTTCTCACATTTCTTTTTCATGATCTCACTGGAAGTAACTTTCAATACTGAGAATACCAGAGCTGGACAAAGCCCTGACAGCAATACTTTCAGCACTGAAAATATAAGTTCAGAATCATGAATTACCTCCTACTGATTCTGCTGAACTGCTTCAACTGGGAGCTGGAAATGCAAATCCAGAATCCAAACCGCTATTTTGAGATAGTGTCATTTAAAATGTTTAACTTTCACAGAAGTGATTATATTAATCAAAACTATTTCAAAACTTCTTTTATATAGAACAGGGAACATTTAAAGATGCAGCAAACCCCCTCCCCTTTGTGCTAATGAGCACAAAGGCAAATAACCTAGGAGTTTATCACAGCTGCAAGAAGGAAATGTTTAGAAAATTCTGAGAAGTAAGAAAAACCGAGAATCACAAATGGTTCCTCCCTGTTTCTACAAGTCAAACCTCAAGCAGCCTCTTCTCAGCTTTTTAGTTTTCAACTCTATATTGAATCATATGGTCACTTACTATGTGTTCATGTCATTTTGATCTCATCACCGCTGGCTGGAAAGGCAGGCTTTCCAGGATTCCACCCTTTTACAGAAGCTTCTTTACCTTCTGTACATGACATGGAGGAAGGAATCAATTGTGGTTTCCAGGTTAATTTTTTCCAGAAAGAGCTTGTGAAACCTGTTCTACTAACAGCTGAACAGAGACACTGCTGACCTGGAATGCTTCCTTTTAGCATCACAATCCTCCTTCCATTTGGAGTTATCCTTGCTCATGCTGCCCTGGGAGCCCAGTTATCTCACTTCCCCCCCCTCCCCTAGAGCCCATCTCCAGTTTTCTTTGCTGATTGAGGTCCTAGACCTCACAAAACTTCTGCTGCCTGGGGTAGATGACAGGATTGTGAGAACATGTGGTCTTTCCAGCACTTGAAGCCAGGGTAATCCTTAGGGAAGGGTTGGTAAGACTTCCAAGTGTAAAGCACAGAATATATTCAACTCATTCCACTTGCTTGAATTTTTCTTGCCAACTCCCCAAACTGTGTGAAGGTCAAAAGCTCATTTCCTCTTACAGAATCTTTCACTGGCTCTGATCTGCCTCTGTTTTCTTATCTATTCCTCTGCGGTGTTCAGCTGTAATGAGCTGATAAGCATTCAGATAAAGAAATTACAGTGAATGGGTTGTTGTTTTTTCCTTTTTGGACAGGTTCTTTATGCCTTACTCTGGAAAACCTTCCCTGTAACGTTGCCTGTGAGTCGTCACAGAGATGAGCTGTAATCTGTAGTTCTGTTTTCATAAAGCTAATGTTAAAGGGCAAAGGTTGTATGTTGATGCAAACTCTGAGCTTTGTAAGGCAGTGATTCATCTCAGCATTTTAAGGAAGATAACAATTTTCTCACAATCCACCAGAGGGCCCTGGATCTGATTTCACCTTTTTTTTTTTTTTTTTATTTTTTTTTGGCCGAGAATGACTTTAATTATACAATGGAGCTGTTCATGTAAAACCAGCAGAGCCCTGCTTTCAGTTCAGGTTTAATTTTTTTGTAGAAGTCCAGTTACATTAAGAAAAGAACATGCCACAAGTTATAAAAACAAGTAATCAGACGTATTTACTCATCTACTGACTCCACTGCAAAGGGCAGAGAATAAAAATTGATGATTTTAGGGGTTATTTTTATCAGGGATTAATCCTGCTTGGTTTTGCTTTTTCAGCACTGACATCAGCTAGAGTTTGGGGAATGTAGCCTTGTGTTCATCACAGACATTTAGTTCACAAAATAAAGCCACAGATGACTAGAGCTGGTGAGAATTTGCAGGTTGTTCTCTCCAATTTGAATAATAAGATATACAGAATGCACTACAAAGTGATTTTGAAATGTAAAGCAATAATGTTCCCTTTGAAGGGCTGATATCAAGTGCTAAATGATATATCAATTGGATGCAAAACCAAATCCCAACCCTGCAACTATTATACAAAAACAGATTCTTTGAAGTCAATGGGACTAATTACAAATGTAAAATAGAGCCTGGTTGTATGGCACTCTTGTTAACTGGAGTTTAATTTTACGAATTTAATAAAAAATAGATTGAAGTTCTCAGAACAACTTTAGCTTGGCTTCACACTGACAAAACACAAATCCTGCCTGACTCAGACATCTGTGAGTCTCCAGCATCCAAATCCCTCAGGACTGTGTTTGACTTTGCACTGCAGGGCTTTGCAATTCTCATGCCATAGATGGGGGATGGGGGCACTGACTAGGAAAGGGTTGTGTTCAGTATTACAGCCTAACTGTTCACTATTATAACACCCAACCTTCAGGAAGGTAGAGCCAGCTCCAAAGGGCAGCTGGACTCATCCATTATTTATTGTCTATTTTGAGGCAGAGCAGGCATGCTCAGGGTTGACAGGCAATGGCAACAGGCAATGGCGTCTTGCTCAGGTAACTTCTCATATGAAATAAATAAGTGAATAGTTAGAAATGGGGAGTTCTGAGCCTGATTTGGATTTATGGATTGGCCCCAGTGGCTGCTGTAAAGGAGTTCTTGGTTCTCATTTGTATACAAGGCAAGAAAATTAGGTCTGTGCTATAAAAATGGAAGAAAAGGCAAGTATGTTGCTCATTAAGGGAATATGGGTCTCAGCTATCAAGGTTACACTGAGGCAGCTATTGCACTGTTCAGTTTTATTATATTCAAACTTATCTGTCCTAAAACCACTGAGATTAGATTTGATCTTTCAGGTTACCTATGGGCACCGTATCTTTAAATGAACCAATGGCATGCACACGGATATCCTCATAGCAATCTCAGAAGCCTTGATTACCCTCAGGTGACAATTGCTTAGAGGTATCTCTGGGCACAAAGCATTGTTTTTATCTAACATGTGTTCCCTATCACTGCAATTTTGTCAATATTTTCATATTACAGCAGTTCTGGGTCCTAGGGATGGTGGATGTGCCGCCCAGTTACACTAAAAGCAGTAATCTCTTGTTGGTTTTAGAAGTGATTGTAGGTTTTATCTCCATAGGCTGAGTCTCTGATACCCTCTGTGCCACGACAAATTACAAATGAAAACCATTTCTGTTTCCTCCAGCTCACAAGCTGTAATCTTCAATATCTCTGAGTTTCCGGAGATGTGCTAATGGTACATAATCAACACTCAGAGCCTGATAAAGGCATGTATCAGCATAAATCAGGGCTCAAAAGCCAACCCCTAATGGACTTGCTGAGGAGCTGTGTAAGTGCACAGAGCACTCTGTGCACAAATGCCTTCTGATGTAATGCAAGGGAATAAGAATTCATAAAAAAAGACCCTGTTTCTGCATCTCTGGCTGTACCTTTTGGGTGCCAACCTAACTATCTGATGATGGATACAATTCTGGCTAGACCTTTGCCTCACTTTCTTCAGCTTCTCCTGGAAGAAAATTTGTGGATGTTTTTATTGTAGTTATTTTTGGTTTACTTTCACTGTTCTACCAGTATCAAACCATATAAACTTCTGGTCACTGTGTGATCTGTTCAGAGCTCACACAGACTCTCTTGTCTCATACTTTCTTTTCAGCTGGATCATTAACAGTGAAATTAAGTAGCACCAGACCCGTTGGTGCCAGTGTGAATATTTTTCTCAGCGATGCCTGGCCTCTGAAACTGCTCTGCCAGAGCTTAAAGAAGCAGCTGGGAATCTCTACAGGACAAATTCTAATGCTTCTTTTTTTAATAACCCTGGGCTGGGCTCCCAGGACAAGCACTGTAAAAACAGAAAAATATTACTGTTTTGAAGATGCTCATGAACAACACTTGCAATAGCATACAGACCTTGCTGCCACATAGAGGATACACTTGCAAATAATATCTTAAGGTAAAATCATGGATTCGGATTCAGATTCCTGGTCCAGCATCCTCCAGGAGAAGGAGTCATTTCAATAGACATATATTCTAGAGGCGACTACAGAGCCTTTCAGACACTTGGATGGCAATCCAGCTACCAAGCACTGCTGAAACTAGGCCACTACTGATGTGTCTTTCATATACAGAGCTCCCACCTACTCACCTGTCTACTCTGCTCAGCTGTCCTTCTCTACAGAGAGGTTGAAGCTGGGAGGAAGGGGGAGATGGCCGTGTTCATCAGAGGCCCATTGGGTTCCTCCTGTCTGACACCTGCTAAATACCCACCCCATGGCTGTGCCGGATCACGTGTGCAATAGTTTTGCTGTTTAAGCTCCTGTCACCAGATTTCCTTGTAAAACTCCCTTTTCAGAGAAACAGAGGTAATCCTCACTGCTCCTGGAGCGGCTGTTGATGTGGAGGGGGATGAAGGACAGAGCAGTCAGTCAGGCTTACCCAGGAAAAGCACCACCTTTAATCACATTTCATTACAACTGGAGGGCTAGAGATGCTGAAAGCTCTCTCATGATGTGGGAATTAAAGGGCCAGGCAGGGACTTTGTACATTGCCAGGGGAACCTCAGAGCAATGAACTGTCTGTTAAAAACCGAGGGTGTGAGCTTGGAAAGTGAAGGGGGGGTAAATTACACAATATGCAGTAAAAATGCTCCTATTTAGAGTCTGGGATTTTTGAAATTGCACTTACTAAAGGCCCCACTTGAACCAGTCTCCCCATTTTACAGCATGTGGTAAGAGGTGAGACTCTCCAGGAGATCATTTTCCAGGGCTGCAGTTTTGGACAGAGTACCTGTCTCATCTCTGCAACCATTCATTATGAAGAAGAGCACACTCCACACTGTCTGGGAAGGCTGTGATTACACCTGTACTCAACCTTCTGTCTTTCCTGGACTTTCCTGCCACTTTCCTGGCACTGGGATGCTTGTGCTTTCAGGACCAAAGTGGGGTCTACGACCCACTGAGTGGCGCAGCAATTTACTCCACGTTACAAATCTGTGCTGGGATAGGAGCCTGTGTGGTGGGTCCCAGGAGTGCTGTGGGGGAGGTGGGGAGGTGGATGATGCCTTGAAGCTCAGCAGGAGGTTGGGGTACGTGTTTCCAAACAGGACTGAAGCACTAGCCTTGGCAGTTGTAGCAATGGGAGTAGAGGACAAGGACCTTGGAGAGGCTGCCCTGACCTGTTTCATTGCCAGAGCTTGTGAGGATGGAGAGGGAGAAGGTGTGAAAACATAAGGTCCAAGGGATTCTCTCAGAAGGACCACTATGCAAGGGTTGCTTGGTGGATTGAAAGACGATGGATGGCCTTTGCTGTGGGGAAAGGTCACCTTTTGTCTCATGTAATTTGCCTCTCTGTAGTGACAGCTTTGAGTAGTTTGGCTTTCCCAGGAGGAGTCATTACTCTCATCGGGTTTCCAACCTTTCTTTTGGGAGACCCAATATCACTCTGTGCCTTATAGGGCAAGCATGTGCCTGATTTGCCCCACAGCATGGCTCCTGGGGTTCCTACCTGTGCCAAAATGGGGTCTGATCGAATGCTCTGGAAGGGAAGTCACGCACACTGGCCAGCCCAGTGCTGCCATACTCTCCCAGAGGTTTGCCTGTTTGAGGGAGAGGATGTGAGACACATGGAAAGCAGGTGGTCTGCAGTACACATGTGGTGAATTGAAAACCAGGCTGTAGCTGCTACAGTGCTGAAGTCTTTTCTGTGGGGTAGTGGAGGTTGTTTTACTTATCTTCATTTTACTATTTATGTCAGAAACCTCTTTTTTTTTCTCCTTTGCTCTTTCCTATTGCAATTCATTTATTCTAAAACCTCAAGAATAAATCCTCAAGGAAGAGGAGATGATTTTTTCTGTTGCTGAATTGTTGATATACCCTGTCAGGTTCTATGCTCTTTGCTGGTAATGTTACATCTAAGACCACAAATCCCCTCGAGGTTCAAAGTCACTCTGACCCAGCAGCATGCAGCAGCCCAAAACACAAAGGGCTATAATGGAAAGGGAAGCAATTTGTGTGTCTATGTTTTCAGACTTCATACACTCAGAGGCTTATAATGTCCAAAGGGTAGATCAAGATAATTAAATACCAATGAGCAGAGATAGATGAGCCCTGCACAAGTCAGTTTGCTGCATACTACAATACAAACTACCAGGAGCTTTTGTAAATGCAGTGAAAATGCGTAATGAAAATAGAAAGAATTCAGCTTTTCCCTTATGCTGAGTATTACTTAAACTCACACCTGTCTTAAGTACATATTTGATTAAATCTTCATCCAGCCTGATTTTCCTGTGATAATCTTTAAAACCCCTGTAAAGTAACTTCATACATGACAGCCCAGGTTTCACCATGTTTAGAGGTTTCTGTACAGTAAAATCTATTAATCAAGGTTTTCGAGTATTTTTCTTGTTCCTGTTTCCCCCCTCATCCTGGCAAACCAAAGCTTTGCTATCAGAAATGTATGTACCATGCCTGTGATGGTCAGCAGGAGCTCAGGATTTGTATCCAAGGCTTGAAATCAGACCTCTAATTTCCCACCTGATGTTATGTGGAGGAGAACAGAGCTGATCGTATTGCGTGAGACTGTTCCAGGTCACCTGAGGACTGTTCAGGAACTGGTAAAATAAAGTCCTGGGTTGAGATACAGTGTAGATCCCTAAAGCAAAAAGCTTTCTTTTCTTTCTTTATTAACTTACAATCATAGAATCATTAAGGCTGGAAAAGACCTCCAAAGTTTTTAAGTCCAATCTTTGGCTGATCAAGGTCAACCAGACCACAGCACTAAGTGCCACGTCCAGTCTTTCCTTAAACACCTCCAGGAGTGCTGACTCCACCCCTTCCTGGGCAGCCCATTCCAATGCTTGACAGCCCTTTCTGTGAAGAAATTCTTCCTGATGTCCAACCTGAACCTACCCTGACACAGCTTGAGGCCGTTTCCTCTTGCCCTGTCCCTTGTTCCCTGGGAGCAGAGCTCAACCCCCACCTGGCTCCATCCTCCTGTCAGGGAGTTGTAAAGTGAGAAGGTCCACCCAAGCCTTCTTTTTTCCAGGCTGGACACCACCAGCTCCCTCAACTGCTCCTCATGTGACTCACTCTCCAGACCTTTCTCCAGCTCCATTGCTCTTCTCTGGACAAATTCCAGCACCTCCATGTCTCTCCTGTTATGAGGGGCCCAAAACTGAACCCAGGATTTGAGGTGCAGCCTCACCACTGCCAAGTACAGAGGGACAATCACTTCCCTGGTCCTGCTGGCCACACTGGCCTACTTGGTCACATGGGCACACACTGCTGGCTCCTGCTTGTCCCCATTTCTATTCAATAAGCAGAGCATACAGTCCACATTCTTTCTTCTTTTACTGTAGTAACACTGTCTGCGTTAGTGCCAGCAGCCCTCAGACCATGATAACCTTTTTGGTCTGCAGAAATGAATCATTCCTAGCTGGTGTGCACACATTCTGATGATGCTGCATTATCAGAAGACCTTTGTGATCACATATTGCTCACACAAGCAAAGCTGTCAGGGGCTCAGTGCTCTTACAGGCCTTCTCCTGAGCACTTCAGTCCATTGCCCACTCGCACAAATAGTATCACAGGGAGCTCCAGAGAGGGATGGACACAAAAGAAAACTAGAAAATCTGACCAAGGATGTGTATTCAGATCTATGGGAAGACATATTTTTGAAAAAATATTGTATTGTGTATTATTAACATAATAGGAACTTCGAAGTCATCAGAATCTTGCCAGAATCGTCATCAGATGCATGACATGGTACATGTCAAAGGAGGAACCATGAATTAGGAAAATTAATCTCTTTTGCTCATGAGGTGAGCCCTAGGTATGGGATTTGGCAACACAAACGTGATGAGTGAAACCATTGCTACTGATTTGCAGCAAATATGTCCTACCTTGAAATAAAGAAAATCCAATGAACCTGGGCATATTCTTCATTTTGAGGGTGGTGAGGCCCTGGCACACATTGCCCAGAGAAGCTGGGGCTGCCCCACCCCTGGAAGTGTTCAAGGCCAGGTTGGACAGGGCTTGGAGCAACCTGGTCTAGTGGAAGATGTCCGTGCTCATGGCAGGGGGGTTGGAACTAAGTGGTCTTTATGGTCCCTTCCAACCCAAACCATTCTATGTCGAGCTTTTCAATGTTAGTTTTACTGTTGGACTCAATGATCCTAAAGGTCTTTTCCAATCTAAATGATTCTGTGATTCTGTATAAGGTAGGCTGTGCACACTGGAGGGGAATATTTTCACCATTGGTTCCCAAATATGCCAAATAATATGCTTTATGTTTGAGTTACAGGAGAGTCAGAATTCACAATCGGGTTCAGTGGAGCTGCATGGGTTAGGTAGTTTTTTCCATAGTGGTACCCTAGATCAAAAAACCTTAAAACTATTATCAAAGATATGTTTTCTAGATATCTCTGGTGTTTTTGGAATATGGATTACCTGGAATTAACTCATAAGTAAAGATGAATTTGATAGACCATGCTGTGTGACACTTGCCTTTGTAATTATTTTAACAAAGCAGTAGGTAAATAGAAAGTTTTCTGATAATCAGAGAATCATTTAGATTGGAAAAGGCCTTTAAGATCAATTAGTCCAACTGATAATGAAACAGTGCCAAGCCCATCACTAAACCGTGTTCCTAAGTGCCACATCTACACGTCTTTTACATCTCTCTGGGGATGGTGACTCAATCACTTCCCTCAGCAGACTGTTCCAATGCCTGGCCACTCATTCCATGAAGAATTTTTTCCTAATATCCAATCTGAACCTTCCCTGGTGCAACTGGAGACCATTTCCTCTTGTCTTCTCACTGTTACCTGGGAGAAGAGACCGATTCCAACCTGGCTCCACCCTCCTTTCAGGGAGTTGTAGAGTGGGAGAAGGTCCCCCCCGAGTGTCCTTTATTCAGGCTGAGCCCCTGCAGCTTCCTCAGCTGCTCCTCACAAGCCTTGTGCTCTAGACCCTTCACTTTCTGTTGCCCTCTTCACCCTGTAGATATCCATTTTCAGACAAGATTTTTGGTCTAGCCCCGATGGTCTTGCATGCTGTGTTAAAGCACATGTTGCTCTGAAAGTAAAATTACCTATATAATAATGCTGATTTTGAAAGAGGGCACAAAGCATAGAAAAGGGAGAAGTTGGTTTGATATTGTTGTTTTTCAGTAATTGATCACACTAGGAAGCTTAAAACAAGAAGGAAGTTATTGGTTGTTAGACCCACACTATCTGTTGAGATGTACCTCAAGTACTAACTCACCAATCCATACTTCTGAACATACTTCTGATATACTCCTGAAGGGATTTGTCGTAACAATATAGAAAAAGTCATGTGATTTCCCCTTTTTAAAGCCAGATCTTGCTGGTTGTAGCCTACAGATCCTCCACAGTAGAATCGTACCATGCAACACAGGCAGAATAATGTCCTAGTCTCTAAAATCACCCTTGTTGCTTAGAGCTTGAGACAGCAAGGTTCAT
The DNA here is from genome assembly GCF_025592945.1 of Manacus candei. Taxonomy (NCBI): domain Eukaryota; kingdom Metazoa; phylum Chordata; class Aves; order Passeriformes; family Pipridae; genus Manacus; species Manacus candei. Next base: position 354,872 of record NW_026138161.1, on the reverse strand, counting down.
CTGAATTCACAGCATTCACTCCACTTCTAATGTGGTTTGGCTAACCTGGAGCATGTTGCTCTACTTGCACCTTTGGCTGCAGACCTCCAGAAGGACATTCCCATCCCTGGTCCCCTCCCTGGGTTGAGGAACTGTCCTAGTTAGGACAGCTGAGATCAGTTCATCATGGTGGGTGTAACCCAAAACTGTATTCTATAGCCTTCCATGTCATTTCCCAGAAACTAGACTATTGTTGTCAATAGACTATTCGCACCCTCTGCCCATAGAGCATGGTGGGTGTAACCCAAAACTGTATTCTATAGCCTTCCATGTCATTTCCCAGAAACTAGACTATTGTTGTCAATAGACTATTCGCACCTTCTGCCCATAGAGCCTGACTCCTCAGGCTATAAACTAGGTGTTAAGAGGCCTGTGAGATAGGAGGATGTTTCTGTCCTCACACCCTTTGTGGAACTCCCCGCCCTGAGGGGAGCACTGAACATTCCTGCCTGAACTGGAGGATATATAATCTTGGAGTTTTGGAACATTTTTCAACCCACTCGTGGGATCCAGAGGACGGCTGCATCTCATCGCTCTCAACCAGACTTAGACCACCACTGGACTGCGATCACCAGTTCTGGCCAGACTGCAGCAGCTCTCCCACCAGCAGGTTCTTCCCCTCTCCCTTTACTTTGGACTCAAACAGGGCCCAAGGAACACCACTTTGTTCAGGCCCCAGGGTACTGGGTTACACATTTGGGTTTTTGTGGGTTGAGACCAATTGTTTGTTTGTATTATTGTACTTACTGTATTATTTTAATAAATTGTTATTCTGACTTATAATCTCTCCTTTGAGTTGGGTTCATTCCCCCTGCTGGTTAACTTTTAAACCAGCACATTTTGGCGCCCAAACGTCGGGCAGAGAGAGAGAAGTCAGAATCACAATTTCATTTGAAGCATTTGTCTATTTGAATATAGAAACTCCCTGATCACCATGTTGTTTGATGCACTCACATGGATGTTGTATTTGAGCCTGTTCATATTTCCACAGATGGCGTATTATTTCCCTTTTTTGATGCTCTCTTTAAGACCAGGGAGAGGGATCCAAATTGCTTTATTAGTATATTATGTTTATGTCATTCTAACATCAGAAGCAATGAGTTTCATTGTAAATGTGTATTCAGTCCTGTTTGCCTGTCCTGGTTTGGGTTGCTACCTCTGGGGCCTCATTAAAAATCGTACCCAGCTTTTTGGGGGAACAGGGGTGGATGGTTTCCAGCCTCCCACCTCCTTCTTCCCCTTCAGACCTGCTAAAACAGTTTTTGAAAATATTGAGTTCCCTTTTGATGTTAAGGACAGCATAATGTTATTGTTAGTGTTGCTCTGTCTGCTCTGTACTGTGTACACCATGTTTAGGGTCAGAAAAGTGCCTTTTAGGGAGGTTGGTTGGACACCTGCCCTGGGAGCAGATAATGCTGAGTGGCACGGGAAGTGGGAGGACATCAGCCAGTATTTGGAAAAGTTTTCTCCTCCAATGATCTGGAAATTCACCCCTGAACAACTGCAGGATCCTGTTAGCATGATAAGACTGGTGAAGGAAAAATGCTCTGGCAGCTCCAGAGATGGCCAGCTCACAGCAACCTGCTGGGCCCTGGCCACTGCCTACCGGGCACTGCTTGACATGATACAGCACTGTCAGGGGGAGGAGAGAAGGACCAAATCCGCAGACACCACGTCCACCCAAACCACAGCTGAGTCAGAGGGAGAAAGAAATAAACCAACCGGCACCGTGTCCACACAAACCATCGAGGAGCCAGAAGAACAAGCAAAACCAATAGCAGTCGCCCCTGTCCAGAAAAGGAAATCAAAGACTAAATCAGTTCGCATAGCAAATGATGACGAAGAGGCGGGACCTTCACATCCACCGGAGGAGACAGAGCCAGAAATAATCACTCGGTCCCTATCCCTGGGTGAGCTACGTGAGCTCCGGAGAGAGTTCACACGACAGGCGAACGAGTCCATTCTGACCTGGCTGCTCCGAATCTGGGATGCCGCAGCTAACGATACGATCCTAGATGGGAGTGAAGCCAGACAGCTGGGATCCCTGTCTCGAGATGTAGTCATTGATCAGGGGATTGGAAGGAGGCAGGAAACTCTCAGCCTCTGGCGGCGACTGTTGTCCAGTGTGAGGGAGAGATACCTTTGCAAGGAGGACCTCCACGTACAGCAAGGACAGTGGAACACGATGGAACAAGGTATCCGGTGCTTAAGGGAGTTAGCTGTACTGGAGATAATCTTTTCAGAGGATGAAAGATTCCCTAAGAGTCCAGATGGCGTACAGTGCACCTCCCAAATGTGGTTAAAGTTTGCACGACTCGGGCCAGAAATGTATTCCCGCTACTTAGCAACGCTGCAATGGAGGGAGGGAGAGGACAAGGTGGGAGCATTGGTTAGTAAACTCAGGATTTATGAAGACACTGTCACCGCCCCATTACGAGCCCACGTCTCATCTGTGGAAACCAAACTGGCTGAACACGTCCGAAGCCTAGAAGAGAAAATTGAAGAGGGACACCAGAAGCTAAGAGAAGAAATTAAGGAAGGGATTTTCCATATCTCGCCAGGACGAACAAGAGTCTCTGCTATCAGGAGCCAGCGTCCCCCAGCTAAGGAGAGAAGGTACACTCCACGTAGCGATCTATGGTTTTACCTCCGTGAGCATGGAGAAGATATGAGGAAGTGGGATGGGAAACCCACCTCTTCCTTAGCAGCCCGGGTACGTGAACTGAAAAGAGGAACAAATACCATAAAGAACTCTTCAAGGGTAAACGTTGCTCCAGTCTCTCGTGGGCAAGACTCCAGACGGTACAGGAATAATGATACGTCTGATCCTCTTGAAGGGACCTCCAGGTCATACCCACAAGAAGAGCACAATGAGTACCATGACCAGGACTAGGGGTGCCCTGCCTCTAGCCAGGTAGAGGAGAGGGACAATCGAGTCTATTGGACTGTGTGGATTCGGTGGCCTGGCACATCAGAGCCACAAAGATATAAGGCTTTAGTGGACACTGGTGCACAATGTACATTAATGCCATCAAGATACGTAGGGGCAGAATCCATCTCCATTTCTGGGGTGACAGGGGGATCCCAACAGCTGACTGTACTGGAAGCTGAAGTGAGCCTGACTGGGAAGGAATGGCACAGACACCCCATCGTGACTGGTCCAGAGGCCCCGTGTATCCTTGGCATAGATTACCTGAGGAGTGGGTATTTCAAAGACCCAAAAGGACTTCGTTGGGCTTTTGGCATAGCTGCTGTGGAGACGGAGGAAATTAGACAGTTGAACACCTTGCCTGGTCTCTCAGAGGACCCCTCTGCTGTGGGACTGCTGAAGGTTGAAGAACAATTGGTACCGATAGCCACAGCAACAGTGCACCGTCGGCAATACCGCACCGACTGAGACTCTGTGACCCCTATACATAAGATGATCCGCGAACTGGAGACCCAGGGGGTGGTCAGCAAGACTCGCTCACCCTTTAATAGCCCTATATGGCCAGTGCGTAAGTCCAGCGGAGAGTGGAGGCTGACGGTGGATTACCGTGGACTCAATGAAGTCACACCACCCCTGAGTGCTGCTGTGCCGGACATGCTGGAGCTCCAGTATGAGCTGGAGTCCAAGGAAGCCAAGTGGTATGCCACCATTGACATAGCCAATGCCTTTTTCTCCATTCCTTTGGCAGCGGAGTGCAGGCCACAATTTGCTTTCACTTGGAGAGGTGTGCAGTACACCTGGAATCGACTGCCTCAGGGGTGGAAACACAGTCCCAGCATTTGCCATGGACTGATCCAGACTGCACTGGAAAAGGGTGAGGCTCCAGAGCACCTACAGTACATCGATGACATCATTGTATGGGGGAACACAGCGGGCAAAGTCTTCGAGAAAGGAGAGAAGATAATCCAGATTCTCCTAAGAGCCGGTTTTGCCATTAAACGGAGTAAGGTCAAGGGACCTGCTCAGGAAATTCAGTTCCTAGGAGTGAAGTGGCAAGATGGACACCGTCTAATTCCAATGGAGGTGATTAACAAAATAGCAGCCATGTCCCCACCAACCAGCAAGAAGGAAACACAGGCTTTCCTAGGCGCTGTGGGCTTTTGGAGGATGCATATCCCCGAGTATAGTCAGATTGTAAGCCCTCTCTACCTTGTGACACGGAAGAAAAATGATTTCCAGTGGGGCCCCGAACAACAACAAGCCTTTGAACAAATTAAACAGGAGATTGCCCATGCAGTAGCCCTTGGGCCAGTAAGGACAGGACAGGATGTGAAGAACGTGCTCTACACCGCAGCCGGGGAGAATGGCCCTTCTTGGAGCCTCTGGCAGAAAGTGCCTGGGGAGACCCGAGGACGACCGCTGGGATTCTGGAGTCGGGGATACAAAGGATCTGAAGCCAGCTATACACCAACTGAGAAAGAGATCCTGGCTGCCTACGAAGGAGTTCGAGCTGCCTCAGAAGTGATCGGCACCAAAGCGCAGCTCCTCCTGGCACCCCGACTACCAGTGCTGGGCTGGATGTTCAAGGGAAGAGTTCCTTCCACACATCATGCCACCGATGCCACATGGAGTAAGTGGATGGCTCTGATCACGCAGTGAACCCGGATAGGGAATCCTAATCGCCCTGGGATTCTGGAAATTATCACCAATTGGCCCGAAGGTGAGAGTTTCGGACTATCCTCTGAAGAAGAGGAGGAGAAGGTGACACGGGCTGAGGAGGCCCCACCATATGACAAGCTACCCGCAGATGAAAGGCGATATGTGCTCTTCACGGATGGCTCCTGCCGCATTGTAGGGACAAACCGAAAATGGAAGGCAGCTGTATGGAGTCCCACACGGCGAGTTGCAGAAGCGACTGAAGGACAAGGTGGGTCAAGTCAGTTTGCAGAGCTTAAAGCCGTTCAGTTGGCTTTGGATATAGCTGAACGAGAGAAGTGGCCAAGACTCTATCTCTACACTGACTCATGGATGGTGGCCAATGCTCTGTGGGGATGGCTGGAAAGATGGAAAAAGGCCAACTGGCAGCGCCAAGGGAAACCCATCTGGGCGGCGGAGATGTGGCAAGACATCGCTGGCCGGGTAGAGAAGCTGAGTGTGAAGGTCCGTCACGTAGACGCTCATGTAGGCAAGAAACGGGCTAATGAGGAGCATCATAACAACGAGCAGGCGGACCGAGCTGCCAGGATTAAAGTCTCTCAGGTAGATCTGGATTGGCAGCACAAAGGAGAATTATTTCTGGCTCGATGGGCCCATGACGCCTCCGGTCACCAGGGGAGAGATGCAACATACAGATGGGCTCGTGACCGAGGGGTGGACTTAACCAAGGACATTGTCTCACAGGTCATCCATGACTGTGAGACATGTGCTGCCATCAAGCAGGCCAAGCGGGTGAAGCCTCTATGGTATGGTGGACGGTGGTCAAAGTACAGGTATGGGGAAGCCTGGCAAGTTGACTACATCACGCTCCCCAAAACCCGCCAGGGTAAGCACTACGTACTGACCATGGTAGAAGGAAGCACTGGATGGTTGGAGACATACCCCGTGCCTCATGCCACTGCCCGGAATACCATCCTGGGCCTTGAAAAACAAGTCCTGTGGCGACACGGCACCCCGGAGAGAATTGAGTCTGATAATGGGACCCATTTCAAGAATGGCCTCGTAGACACCTGGGCCAAAGAGCACAGCATTGAGTGGGTGTATCATATCCCCTACCATGCACCAGCTGCTGGAAAAGTTGAGTGGTGCAACGGACTGCTGAAAACCACTCTGAAGGCACTGTGTGGGGAGACTCTCAAACACTGGGAGCTGCATTTAGCAAAGGCCACCTGGTTGGTCAACACCCGAGGTTCCATCAATCGAGCTGGCCCTGCCCAATCAGAACTTTTGCATACTGTAGATGGAGATAAAGTCCCCGTGGTACATATGAGAGGAATGTTAGGGAAGACTGTTTGGATTAGTCCCACCTCAAGCAAAGGCAAACCCATCCGAGGGATTGTTTTTGCTCAGGGACCTGGTTCCACGTGGTGGGTAATGCAAAAAGATGGGGAGACACGTTGTGTACCACAAGGGGACCTAATTTTGAGTGAGAATGGTCTGTAATGTTTCATTGTATATATATAGATAGATAGATAGATAGATGTATATAGTTTTAAAGGGATATAGTTTTTAAAGGGGGTTAATTTGGGCATGACATGGATGGCATAGAATAAGGGGTGGATAATGTCCTAGTTAGGACAGCTGAGATCAGTTCATCATGGTGGGTGTAACCCAAAACTGTATTCTATAGCCTTCCATGTCATTTCCCAGAAACTAGACTATTGTTGTCAATAGACTATTCGCACCCTCTGCCCATAGAGCATGGTGGGTGTAACCCAAAACTGTATTCTATAGCCTTCCATGTCATTTCCCAGAAACTAGACTATTGTTGTCAATAGACTATTCGCACCTTCTGCCCATAGAGCCTGACTCCTCAGGCTATAAACTAGGTGTTAAGAGGCCTGTGAGATAGGAGGATGTTTCTGTCCTCACACCCTTTGTGGAACTCCCCGCCCTGAGGGGAGCACTGAACATTCCTGCCTGAACTGGAGGATATATAATCTTGGAGTTTTGGAACATTTTTCAACCCACTCGTGGGATCCAGAGGACGGCTGCATCTCATCGCTCTCAACCAGACTTAGACCACCACTGGACTGCGATCACCAGTTCTGGCCAGACTGCAGCAGCTCTCCCACCAGCAGGTTCTTCCCCTCTCCCTTTACTTTGGACTCAAACAGGGCCCAAGGAACACCACTTTGTTCAGGCCCCAGGGTACTGGGTTACACATTTGGGTTTTTGTGGGTTGAGACCAATTGTTTGTTTGTATTATTGTACTTACTGTATTATTTTAATAAATTGTTATTCTGACTTATAATCTCTCCTTTGAGTTGGGTTCATTCCCCCTGCTGGTTAACTTTTAAACCAGCACAGGAACCCACATTTGAAGGGCCCTGGTGAGCTGGGACTGAACAGCATGGACTAAAAGGCTGAGAGAATTGGGATTGTTCATCCTGGAGAGGAGAAGGCTTTGGGGTGACCTAATTGTGGCCTTCCAGCACCTGAAGGGAACCCACAGGAAAGATGGACTTTTTACAAGGTCATGGAGTGATAGAACAAGGGGGGATGTTCTTAAACTGAGAGTAGTTTTATTGGATTTTAGGATGAAATTCTTTACTGTGAGGGTGGTAAGGCACTGGCACAGGTTGTCCAGAGAAGTCATGGATGCCCCATCCCTGGAAGTGTTCAAGGCCAGGCTGGATAGGGCTTTAAGCAACCTGGTCTAGCAGAAGGTGTCCCTTCCCATGGCAAGGGGGTTGGAACTAGATGGTCTCTTATGTCCCTTCCAATCCAAATCATTCTATGATCCTCTAATTCTATGACTCAGGCAGCAGCAGGACAGCTCCCAAAAATAGATTCTGGACTGGAGTGAGGACAAGGATGACAATTCCATGTGAAGATAACACAAATGCAAATGCTCAGGGCTTCTTCTGAGGCTTTTCACCTTGCATTGTGGGCTTACCCTGGATTTCCTCCCCTCTTACCTGGAAGAAGTGGAAACACATTAAGTTTTCAAACCCAGGCACAAGCTTGCTGGAGCTGTAGAGGGTCTGATGCCTGCCTAGGGAGGCTGTGACATAAAGATCACAGATGGAGATCTGCTGCTGCAATGAGTAGCTGGGAATGAAGTCTGGCTGGGGCAATTACTGTCCACTTTGTAGCTTAACCTGTCACACGGCATGAGAGAGATCCTTCTACAAGGCAGAGTTAGTTTCTTTGACCTGTCAGTGCCAGAGCTCTGTGCAATGCAGGAATGATCCCATATCATTTACCTGAGTCTGTTTTCCCATGTGTAAAAGGATAGCAAGAAAACTTGTTTCTAGTTCACCTCAGAAGTGGCACAGATTCTGCCCTGTGCTTTCACCTTTCCTGTTTCTCATGCTGCCGCTGCTGCTTTCACTAACAGCCAGGATCCCTGACATATCCCATCGCCTTGGTGAGCACGCATTTCCTCCGTGAGAGAATAAGCAAATACAATGGCACAACAGAAAGAAAAAGACAAGAGAAAAAAAAAAAAGGCACACAGGCACCTGCTGTGAGTTTATTTTGACAAGTGTCATTTAGATGCAATAAGCTGTGATCTTGTCTCCGGCGGGGCTGCAAACACAGAGGAGCCAACAGGGTAAACAAACCCGGGAGCAGAGCGCGGCTTCCCTCGCTGGGTCGGGGCTGGCCGAGACGGGCAGGAATGGGGTGATTGTAGGGTGCTCTTCGCTGAGGGCTGTGTGCCCTCTCCGCCGAGCCCGGCGGTGCAGGAGGAGCCGGCGGCTCTCCCGGCGGGCGCGTTGCCGTGCCCGGCTGCGGCGCCTGCGGGATGCTCTGGAGCGGAGGGATGCGGAGGAGGGGGATGCGCGCCGAGAGGGGGGCGGCAGGAGAGGAGAGGGAGGCGTGTGCCCGCCTGGAAGGGGGACATTTCTTCCCTTATCCACACAAGCCGATGCCTACCCTGCCGAAGCAGTTAAACGGGGGAGAGCAGCAGCCCGGCTGGCAGATTCCTGCCCTGTGATATGCCAGCCACAGGGTGACGCAAGGGCTGGAAGGCTCCAACTAACAAGCCATTTTCACCTGCGTAATAAGCGCTAGTGGAGATACAGCAACAGCAACAGCAGCAGCAGCGGCAGCGGCGGCTCCCGGTCCCCGCAGCCGGCCACACTCCAGCGCGGCCGCAGCACCGTCGAGCCCGGCGGCCACCGCAGCTCCTTCGGTGGCTCCCGCTGCATCCCGAGAGCCGGAGATCAGCGGCCGCCTTGCAGGCAGCATGTCAGCCCCGCCGGACCCCCAGGACCTGCTGCTGGCGGGCACTGGCGGGCACTGGGCTGCGGACGGGGCGGACCAGTACGCAACTGGGGCTCCGCTGCGGGATGGCGACGGGGCTCAGCAGCGGGAACATCTGGTTTTTGGCTCCGCCAGGGAACACCCGCCCGTTACCATGGCGACTGCATCCCCAGGTAAAAGGCGAGGGGTACCCAGAGATGCTCAACAAAGGGGCCCTGGCAACAGCATCTCTTGGTTGTCTCGTTTCTATCCCTTCCTATGTTCTTCTCCCAGCCTGGCTGCTTGGAAACATTACTAAGGAGTTAGTGAGAGCATGTAGGAAAACAGAAAATAACGAGGAATTGCGGCCTTTGCAAATAGTTATTTTTTGCTGATGTGGGGGAGGAGTGATGCAGGAGCCAGCCAAGTTCACTAAAGCTCTTTGCAGTTTGTTAGGCATGGGACACCCAGATTTCAGTCAAATGTTGGAGGCCATTTGATTTCACTTGATTTGATGTGGCTCTGTCCTCGTTTGTCGTACACCTGTTCACACCTGGAGTGACAGATCTCAGCGGAGTTACTTCAGCCATTCCCCATGCACCTGGAATTCCTGCGTGGCCTCTTATGTTATTTCAGCATGCAGCTTTTAATAGAGTGCCTATTCTGAAGTGTTTGTACATTTTCTGCATGCTTTTGAGACTTGTTCATTTAATTGTGGACTTTTTGGTTGCTGTGTTTTCCTCCTTTTGGTTTTTGAGGTGTGTTTGGCTTCAGTTGCATTTAGTTGAGGGTCTGCAGGTTCACTGATTTTCAGTTTACTTTTGGGAAGTGTTCGATTTCCCTTGCTTTATGGTTCCTTTCTTTGGTAGTTGCATTGGTAGCAGGTATACCTCTATTAATGAATCCAAGAAGGCTTCAGCTTCCCGTAGCTCCTGGTAGAAATGCTTGGGGGAAAATGACTCTCTTTCCTTCTTGGTGCCACTTTCTTACTTTCTTTTCCATTGCTGCCTGTCAGAGAACCCAAATAGCCAAATAACCCAGCCCTGAGGGAGCTGATGCATCCCATCTAGATTCCTCTTCACTGGGAAGTAGATGTTTCCATTATACAGCCTGAAGCACTAAACTTGTCTTGAGTAAGTTGAGGGTCAGGGCTTGGGATGGGAATCGATCTCTGTTATGCAATAGCTGCAGGAGCATTAGGAACTGCGTTTTTGGGCTGAGTCCCTTCTAATCCCCTCAGTCAATCAGCACAAAGGGTAGCTGGCCAGAAACAGCACAGCCTGAGTGTCTACATGTGCCATTCTGCTGATGCCCACATGTATGGCTTTCCAGGGTCTGAGCGTACACCGGTGCATGTGTGTGCTCTCAACATGGATGTTTCCCTGGTGCTTTTCTGTCTGCTTGATGTGACTGAGTTGAGTAGTAAAATGGGATCTAACGCCCATCAGCTGATGTGGGAAATGTTTTGCTGTTTTGTAGCTTTGGGCAGGCAGCTAATCTGCTGATGTGCTGCTCATTCGCTGAGCTGAGTGTTAGGTTGTGAAACGTGACTTTCTACTGGAGAGAGAGGCAGATGGCTGGCAATGTGAGGCTGTTTGACAGTGTGCAAAGAGGGGCAGGACTGGGGGCTCCAGGTAGGGTTGCCTCAAGAGTATAATGACACAAAGAAGGGGGAAAAGAATCTTGTGAGATTTTTTTGTTCACCGATGGATGAAAATATGGCCATGCTGAATCTTAGCATACAGAACAAAGAGAGGTGGTCTCTTAAATTGTGTAGATCCCCATCAAATGGAATCACTGTGATACTGCTTACATTTAATGAAGGCTTCTTCAGGCTTAACCTGATCTGTAGACCAACACTTATAAAATGCAGATTGGACAGGCAGAAAGAAAGAGAAGAAAAAGAAAAAGGAAAAAGAAAGAAAGAAAGAAGAAAGAAGAAAGAAAGAAGAGAGAAAGAGAAGCAAAGAAAATTTCCAGCTTTTGCAATCCTCTGCAAAGGGGGTTTAGACATGTTTGCATGTGTCAAACTGTGTCAAGCAGGAGGTAAAGTGAGCAATACAGACCTTTATTGGTGTTTGCTGGCCGTGGGTTGTCAGACTGTCAAATTAGCGATATCATAAGAGTAGTAATGTGCTTTAAACATTTCCCATTTTGTTCTCCCTGTTCAATAAAGGACTGTTGTGTGGCTGTGTGCATGTCTAGCCAACCATGGCAGACAGAGCAGCATCCCCACCAGTGCAGTCCTGCGCACGCAGTCTCTGTCTCTGTTTGTGGCTGCAGCATCTGTATTTCTGTTCCACACCACCCAGAGACCTACAGCTCCTGCTCCCTTCACCCAGGGAAGTAAATAATTTCTCTGTTCTCTCTGTGTGACTAAGTATTCATAAGTTTCTGGATAAGAAGACTGTAATATTGCTGAACATCTAAAACTGTCAAGTTTTTCAGAAAACTCTCTAATTCTCCTGCTTGGAAAGGGATTCCTGCCTGTTTCTAAGCTGTAGAAATGGACCCAGCAGGAGATACCCAACTCCAGCTTTTTATGACACTGACACAGGCTGCCATAAACTCGAGCACTCCTTGTACAATGGGCCATCTGGGGACACTTGAGACAATGAGCAATCCATCCAAACAAGAATGAGCTGGACAGAATGTTTTTCAGGTAGCTTCCCAGCACATCCCATATCTTCCTCCACACCTATCAGACCAGTCTTATTTTGTGAAAAATATGGTTATGCTTTCTGAGGCAAGAGCAGGGTTTGGAGGCTGAGAGGTTCTCCCAGCATGAAAATACCTGAAAGTAAATGGTGGGAATTTATCACAGGTTGTACAGAAATTTTCTTATACAACCTAAAAATTTGCAAACTTTCCCTGATCTTGGCTTTTGTTTTAAGCTTGAAAACCAGCCAGGGACTGTTGAAAGGTTCAGGAATATTTTCAAGCTGGCTGTGGGCCCAGCTTTGAGCCAAGCTGGCTTTGTGTCAAAACCTTGTGAGTGGTTTCTGAATGATGAAAAGCAATGGATTTCACTCCCCATTCTCTGGATCAACCAAAATCGGCAATGATTGAGACTGCAGGAAAAAATTCCCATGAAGAGTGGAAAGCTCAGAGGTTTCTCAAGCAAAGTCAGGGCAATGAGAAGTTGCAGACCCCACATTGGCTTCTCCTCCTGCAGAGATCCAATGAAGATAATTCCAGTAGCTTCTAGGCAGGGACAAAGCTGTTTCTCTTGCCCTTGTACTTGGCCTCTGGATTTTACTGAAAATGTTTCTCTCCCTTAAATGTGGAGATTTCCTTCTTCCCAAAAATTAATTTGGTTCAGGATTGAGAGGAGATTGCAGGGAGCTCTTGCAAGGACTGGTGAGTGAAGTGGTCCTGAAAGGCTGGTGAGCAGTTGCATGTTAGTGAAGAGAGCCCCATGCCACCCAACACACCATCTGGTCATAGATTCTGTTATTTCATTTTTATTCATCAACAGTGATTAAAATCCCTTGACAAGAATTATTTTCAAAAATATTACACAGGCTACCAGGAATTCCCCAAGATAAATACATATGGTTTCCTCCAGAGAAGTGGCAAAATCTAAGAACGGACTGTACCTCCATGGTGCAAGGTGTGCTTAGGGGAAAAAAGAGTGGGAATAGGGCAGAAAGTCATAAAAATGATGATTCCTGTGGAAGGATCTCAGAAGCTGTGGGCAGTGTTGTGCATTGGTGGGGTTCTGTGAAGTGATTTAGGCAGTGGTGTTATGCCCCTATGTTCATGTAGGTGAGATTGAGATTGCTGCCAGTGAACCCTGCCTGCTGATATTCACTCCAGGATGCTCTTTGCCATCAGACAGGCTGTAGCAGTCAGGACATCCCTGACAATCCTATCTCATTTCCAGCTGCCTCCAGAGACAGCTCACATGTGGAGTCCAGCTGCCCAAAGGAGAGGTGGCCAGTGTCACAGGGGATGGCATTAATAACTGGGACACTTCTACAGGGACACAATGGAATGGCAAATATGGCCTATGAGAACCCTTCTGGAATAGCAGCCACGTCCCCTGGGGTGCCTCAGTGGCACAAAAGTCCTGTGCTTATGGGACTGAACAGCACCCATGTGGTATGTGCCAGTGAGGAGAGGCGGAAAGGAGGGACTAGAAGCTGCTTGGATGAGGCAGATGAGTTGAGGAACAGCCCCTGCCTGCTGAGGAGCAGTGAGAACCAGACCCCCGGAGTGTTTCATTCCCTGATGGACGTAAATACAGCACCCAAGACCATGTGCAAACTTGGCTCTTGCTGATCCATGTCAAGGACAGACTCTCTAGGCTCAGTGCTTTTAGTAAAGACATTTAAAAAGCATCTCTCTAATTTGTAGAAGTTGAGTTTGAAGGCATGTGCTGTGTAGCTTCATGCTCTCACCATGAGCTAACCCACCAACCCTCTGCCCACACGAGATTGCACTGAGGTGCTCCTGCCAAAAGACTGTGTTTGCACTGATAAAACAATCACCTGTAAATATCAGTTTATTGTCTCTCTCCTGTTACTGGAGAGGGCGAGTTACTGACACCTTTACACTGCAGTATAAAGGAAGTTTTTGATGGTTTTGAGGCAGATGAGAGTTCAGTGGTTCATCTAGGTGGAGAGAAGGGAGTATGAACATGTATGTCTGCACTACTTGGGTTTGGCACTGACACTTTTTGGGATGTCAGATCATGAACAAACAGCAGGTTCCCCAAGGCAACTGGCTCTTTTGTGGCCTTCCCACCCCTTTCCCTTTCCAGGTACTGTGCTTTGTCAAGAGCTCCACTCCCTGAGCATCCATGGCAATTTGCTGCTCAACGCCACGTGCACTGTAAAGGCCACAGTCCAAACCCTGATTTTTTCATGTTGCTGTAGAAAGTCTAGATCTGGTGGATTCGCTGGCATGTCACAGGGGAGCCTCAGCAGATGTTTGGAAATATATCCTCAGCTGCTAGGCAATCTTGCTCAGATTTAGCCAACTGAGGCCAGATTCAGTCTCACTTTGGAAGAGTATCTATTCAAGCCAATTCTATTATTGACATTTTAGTCCTTTCTGATTTAGGGAATTGAATTTATTTTTTCTCTGCTCCCTGGATTAGTCACTCAGACGTTCTGATCTACTGGTTTTGAGTGAAGGTGACAGAGATTGTTTGATGGAGGCCCTTTGCATTCCCCAGGGCTTTGTAAGTGCAAGCAGATTTTGCAGAGAGAGAGAGAGGAACACAGCGGATTTTTCTTGGATCTTTCTGGTTTTGTAATCCTCATGAAGCTTGACAAGGTGGCCAAAGCCCACAGTCAGCCATCAAAAAAAAAAAAATTCCTATTGAAATACCATCCTCTATTTCATAAAAAAAAAATTCCTATTGAAATACCATCCTCTATTCCCACTTGAGTAAAGTAGGAGCAACAGCTGCTGTTGAGCTCCTCCAGCAAGTGCTCTGCATCTGAGGGTGCACTCAGAGGTGCATAAAAACTCCTGGTTTTAAATCTGTGCAGCAATGTAGTCCTCAACTCCATACAGATCAAAATGCAGCTGGTTTTGCCCTGTTCCCAACAGGAATGCAGGTAGCTCCATCCCTGCTTTGGCTTTCACACTGATGAGTTCTCTTCAGCCTTCAGGGCTGCAAATAGGTTGAGGATGATGATGAGGCAGATGAAAGAGCAAAGTAGTACCAGGGAGGGTGATTCACCTGCCTTATTTTAATCTTCATCACTCAGTAATGAGATGTTTTATTTATAGGCAAGAAACTGAGGAGGACAGGTTGAGGAGGAGAACAGCTTGGAGGGGAGAGGCTTTGGATGTCCCAGTTGTGGCAAGCATTGGGTTTGGCATGTTGCGGTATTTTCTGGGCTGTGAATCTCCCCTGGGCTTGGTGGTTCATTATATCTCACTGGTCTAAGGGTCCTGGGAGGCACATCTGCCTCCTTTTTAGTGTTGCTCTGGAAATGCCATTCAATGACATGTTTTATGCCTTATTTTTATGCCTTATTTTTCCCCCCAAAGCTGCAGTGTGCAGTACACGTACACTCAGCACGTGCTCTCTATCTGTCTGCAGATGGTGATCCCAGCAAATGTGTGTTGCCTCTGTCTCAGCCCTCCTGGAAAAGTTTGGGCAGATCCCACAAGTCTGTTTATCATGTCCTCAGAGACTGTCCCACAAAACAGTGCCAGCCCAGTTGTGTGGCCTGGATTGGCCCACGATGCTCAGGACTAGTGTTAGGCTCTGCTTTAAGCCCTGAGACCTGATTTGGCCCCAGGACCTAATTATTTTGTTTACCTGTGTTTTAGCTCAAAATTCCTGAAATATTCAAGGAGTTGTGCCACAGATCCACATCATCAACAGGGAATGGAGACTTTTAAATGGGTGACTTCTTAGGAATTTGCCTCACTTTCCCTCCTGAGTAGTCAGTACCTCTAAAATGGGCCAAGTACATACTAAGCTTTTTCATTTTTAATACAGCAGTTATGTCCTTGTGTCTGTTTTTCATTTTCTATTCTTACTGCCGGATCAAGACTGCTTAAAAAATTCTGAGTGTTCTTGTTGTTGGGCTGTTGTTGTCTTTTGCAAAAGAAAAGGCAGCCCTCACACAGCAAACCACGTTTCAAGTAATGAAGCATTATTTGTTATTAGTTTTCTAATTTAGGAAAAGTAAATGTATGTGCTTCTGTAGACTTGGCATGATTCAGCACTCAGGAACACACCCTACATTTAGTGTTCTTGTTCTTTTAAGACACTTCTGATTTAGGATCAACCTATTCCTCCAAGAATCCTCCTATCTCCAACAAACAGTGAGAGTAAATTCTTGGCACTCACTTGCAAAACAAGATTCGAAATAGAGGGGACCTTAATCACCTTTTTCAGTCCTCTTTGTTTCAATCAAGTATTTAAGATCCTAATTATATGGAACATAAGCATATTCTTAACTGCTATTAAAAATTAGGATGCTCTTAAGCATATGCAAAAAGGTGAGCATATGTTTTGCTGAATTTAGGGGTAAATGAATTAGAAGATATATCATGGATAAATTGGCTTTATTACCCATTAGACTAAACTGCTTCAGGTCACTTGTCTGTAAAATGAAGGCACCAGCTCTTACCTACCTCATTACAGCACTGTAAAAAATAACATTTAAATACATTGAAAACTTAGAGTGAAAGTCTTTATAATGTTACTGTTGTTTATTTTGATCCATTGTATGCGTCCTGGTGAGAATAAAAATTGTTGGAAATGACTACAGCCTTCATAAGCCTGTCTCTTTCAAATATTGAGGTGTTATCTCAATATTTGTCTTTATACTTTAATATTCCTAAAGAGTGGGCTTTTCCATCTTTATTTAAATAACAGCTGATATAAGAGGTATTTGAATCTTTCTTTCGCTGCTGTAATGAGTCGCCTGCCCTTGATACAGCCTGTAACAGTCATGAGATCTTGTGTTGGAAAAGGTGGATGGTTCTTCAGAGATTATTTCAACACAATTGCCACTAGCTGCTGCAGCATTCCCAACATGTCCTTTGAACAGGGTGACTCCCATCCTGGATGCAGTGCTGCAGTGGGGTGTTTGCCTGGGTACAGGTGAGGATGGAGCAGGGGAGGATTCTCATCAAAGGATGGTTTCTGCACCGGGGTGACTCTGCAGACCCTCAGTTATGTCATCTCGAGGCTTTACTGTGCCATTCAGGACGTGAATTATGGCTTACTTTTTCAGCAGTGCTGAATTTATTAACTGCAGCTGATTTATTGTTTGTAAAAAGACATAGAAGGGCTTGTTAACTGCAGCCAGTAAAAAGCAAATGTATGGGTCAGCCTTGTCAGGCTGGAAATCTTCCTCCTGCCAGCCCCTGGGGATCTTGTGCTTGTCTCTGAGGTTTTTTTCTGTGCAAATATCACTCCATGTCTCGGGTGCACATGTGGGTGCCCCTGGGTGAGCCCCGTGGCTGAGGAGGAGGAAACACAACACAGCACCAGGGCACAGTGTCTGGCCACTGCTTTGTATCCCAAACACAGCCTGGGGTGCTGTCCCTCACCCCGTGGAAGCACATTCCAAAGCCACAAATGCAGAAGTTACAGAGCTGAACGACATCCCCAGCTTTGCCTGCACTGCGCTAGTCACTGGCTGCACGACCAAACAGCCTGAAAATCCTCACCCCTTAAAATCCTCACCCCAGGCAGTCTCTGCAGCACAGCTGTCTGGAGAAGAGCTGCAGACAGCCCGAGCCATCAGAGTTTGTGCTGATGTTCTTCAGCTGAGCCTGATCCCCTCCACACTGCTCCCAAGAGCACTCAGGGGCATCTGTAAAAGCGCTGCTGGAGAGACAGGCTGCATTTATGGGTTGTGATCAGCAAGGGAGTTCTGCCATTTACAGGCCTAATCCCATCCCCTAAGTAGGAGGTAGCAAGGCTGGTGCAGGGGGGATGCCCATGCACACCACAAACAGCATTTTGTATGTCAGGGGGGTGGGGAGTCCCTCACCCCATGTAGGTCCTGATGCACACATAACCAGCGGAGCAGCTTTGCTTGGAAATTATTTATCCTTGGCAGGGCAGAGGGCTGGATGCAGAGCACAGCCTAAAAGTTGCTCTAAATCTGCCACCACTGTGCAAGTGTTCACCCGTATTCAGGTCAGCTGCATCCTTCTCCCTGCGTGAACAACACGCACCAAGGCCACGTCCAGAGTGGGAGGTGAAAACCTGCAACCAGCAGACCTGGGGAGCAGTGTCTCATCTCTCCTCTCATCTCCTGAGCAGCATTCCGTGTGCTTTGTTGGGAGGGGGCAATGAGGTTTCACAGGCACCATCTCTCCACTGACTACTGGAGCATGGAGGGCTCTGAATTCCAATCAGTCTTAATTAGGCCTTTCCCTTGCTGTCCTTGATGTGGAGGCTAAACAGATGCATTTGCTGCTTGTGTGCGTAGGAAACGTTTTGCATTGCAGGATATTTTCATTCCTGTTGACTTCAGCAGTGAAGCACGATGCAACATGCTGGAAATTAAATGTGCACTTCAGCTGAACTGGAAGCTGAACTGCTCCATGCAGGTGTAGCTGTGTGATAGGAGCAGCAATCATTTGTTATTTGCCGACTGTAGTAAAAAGGGAAATGTCTCCTGCTGCCCCTGAGAAAAGTTATAAAAATGTGTATCTCAATTTTTTAATCTTCTGGCTAGCGCTCATCTTTCTCTTAGGATGTACCATGTTTGCCATTTTGATGGGTTGGGGTTTTTTCCCTTTTTATTACAGAAGTTTATAGCTTTGGTAAACATCATTGACCAAATGCTCTAAACTGCAGTACTGCTGTGCACTAAACTTTAATTGAGGCAGTTGCCTTTGATGTAGGGCTGACCTAAAGCTGAGGCTGACTCCTCTCTTTTGCAGCTTTTGCAGTTCTTTATAAAGAGACATAATGCAGTATTTACATAGTTGCTGATTTCTCTACTGCTCTAGCAAATGATCACTGGGGTTGAATGTAGAATTGAGTTCTCAGAACTTCCTGGTTATCCTGAAAGTCTGTGTTTATAATCTGTGATTCTCAGACTGTAATTAGTTTGTAGGAAAGGTGTTGGGCCCAAAGGTGAAGCTCCAAGATGATGTGTGAGAGTGAGAAGTTCCAGAGGAGTCATCTCCTCTGAACACATTGTTTATGAAAAAAAAAAAAGAGGGGGTTGGATTCTCTGGGCAGTAACTCTGCTTATGAATTTAATTAAATCCTTGTAGCAAAATGGCTGTAAGTGACATCTTTTGTTTCTGGCAAGATAGGATTTCTGGAGATCCTGAGTAGTTAGTACCTAAATCTCTATGTAAAAAGTTTCATGTGTGTTTAATGTGTGTATATTTCACACAGAACTGAAAAGTCAAGCAAACAGTTAATTGATCACATGGACAGATGTGGAGTCCCTGAGTAAAACCTGGTTTATTTTTTCATAGGAAACCTGCTTTTGAAAATGCATACTTACCTCTGCTGCTGCCAGGAGAAAGGACCGAATTTTCTGAAATTTAAATTTTTTTTAGAAACTTGTCATTAGACCAAAAAAAATGTTTCTGCAAGAGATACACAGATTAAAATAATATTAATAAAAATATATTTTCAAATTATTCTGAAATCAACTCATATGTTTCACTTCATTTGGCTGGCACCAAAGTGTTTAGAAATGTATCTTGCCTACATTTGCTTTTATAGCAGCACATTTATTCCAAATACACATAAATTCCATTTTAAAAGCACTAATTCTGGCCTGCGAGGTCCTTTATTCTATTTTAGAATTGCCATGTCATGTACATTTTTTTGGTTGTTGTTTTTTTTTTCCTATCCTAAAAAATACTGCTGGAGATTAGGGCGGATTATCTGAGCAGTTATCATAGTAAAAGCCAGTTGCCATTTTGGGAGTCCTTTTTTTCTTGAAAGTCCTTTTGACATTAGCCTTTATAATCCAGTGTCTGTGTAGTAGAAGTTCAGGTCAGAGCTAAGGAGACAGGCCTGGGGATTTATGCTCTGTGAAATATATGCAACCTCCTTCCACTTTGAACGTGCTAAACAGACCATGTATAATCCCTGGAATATTTGGTAGATTTGCCAGGCCTGGAAGATGGCATTTGTAATATTTGTCTAGCTACATGTATTTTTACATGGTTGTCCATCCCTATGCCATCCAAACTCTATTCAAAAGTAATGTGAGGAGAAGGGGGCTGAACAAAGAGTGAGAAGAAAATGTATCATTCCCAGCAGGAGATTTTAGAGTTTGGGTTTCTTTTTTTCCCCCCTCCTTTCTCTCTGCCCTTGCTTTTTAATGAATCGTTCTTCTAACCTACTTTAAAATGAGCTTCTAGCATGCTGGATGTTTTGCAGATGAATCACACTGTGCAATGCACTTATGCATATCTGCTGTGCAAGTACATTGTCAGCCTGTATTTGATAACCTACCAGTAAGCAGGACTTTTTTTTTTTTTTATGGAAGCATGGGATACTAGCATCATTCTCCAAGTGAGAATAATGCAACCACTGTTAATAAATCAGCCCGGGTCCGAGGATGTCTCACCACTTTTGCTGCATCCTTGATTAGCATTATCCTCAGAGGTATAAATTAAAGAGGAAAATATATAATCTGGGAAGGTTTCCAGCATCATCTTTTGAAAATGAGAGCTCAGTGCTTTGCTGAGATTTCTTTGGTGGAGGAATGCTAATAGCAATGCTGAAGATGTGCTCTGATTGCACCCTAAAGAGCAGGAAGACGCACAGAACAGCTTCATTTTTTTTCCTTTGTCATCAAGATAATTTCTGATGTGATCTGCACTGGATGAACTGTTTCTACACTGCTCTGTGAATTGATCCCAGAAGTGCAGCTTCAGTCGCTCCTTCTTCTACTACTTGTTCCCTTAGTCTGACGTCTGCATAAAATCTGGTGCCTGTTTTCCCACCTCAGCCTGCAGATAACTGGCTGCAGCTGTCAGCAGAGAGTGGACACAGTCGCTCTGAGATACTGGCCAGAGCCTGAGCTTCAGCAACCAGGATTTCAGGAATTTCTTCTGACTGTTCCATCACAGCCGGATGGTAACTCCCGACACCTCCCTCCCCACAAGGGAAGGGGCTGCAGATTGTGCTGATTTGCAAAAAATATTTCACAGGGAAGGTTTGATTTTAGCAATGTTCCAGCTGTGCTAAATGAGCAGAAAAGGGATTTTTCAGCATATAAGCAACGTGCTGGAAATGGAACTGCCACATCTTCCAGCACTTTCTTAGTCCTCAGTTTTCCCCTTCCCTGCCCATAACCCACTTGGGTCTTTGGCATTTACTGGAACTAGTAGTTTGTTGTACTTGGAGTCTTGCTTCATAATGTCTGTGTGTTTCTATTTTCTTTTTCTTGGCCAGCTCTCTGCCAACATCTCCCTTTGCTTTCCAAGAGTCAGTGAAAAGCACAGAATGCAAGACTAAGCTCTTATTCCTCAGGTTGCATTTTGGGGAGGTGTAAGAAACCTTTATTACTGCTTTGTTGATAGGACAACTAGTCCACAGTGGAGTGAAAAGTCTTATAAATAGTCCCCAAAAGCTGCATTTGAACTAGGTCTGGTTCTGCTGAGGCCCAGGCAGTGCCAGGCTGCTCCAAAAGGGGTTTCAGCTTCATCATCAGTGACTCAGTTTGGGGGGCCTCTCAGGCTGAGACTCCAAAAAGTCATTCCTCTCTCCTGAAAAAATGTAGGGCAGCTATTTTTATTTAGGTTCCTGAAGACAGTTAATTTTTTTCTGCATGTTTTCACTTTTAAATTCTTATTAAGAATCCTTAGTTATGTTTTGCAAAGGCATTCACCCTTCCAGCTCAGCAACACAGAGGGGATACTATGTGTCATTTGCCATCTCTACTGACATTGCTAAATTTGCTGCAGCAACGTGTTTCAACATTTCCAAATGTTTTTCCTGTGGAGCTTTCTCTTCCATAGAAAGGTTTTCTGTTTCTCCCTGATTTGAGATGAAAAGAAAATTGAAAATAATATGAAATTTTCCCACAGGACAGAATGTTTTTTTGCAATAGCTCCACTTCCAGCTAATGTCAGGAAAAACACAAACCACTGCAATCAGTAGGCCTAATTTCAACTCTGCATTTATGACTTATTCTTTGACATTGCTGTCTGAAGAGTAACAACATAAATACTCCTAGCTTGAAAATGCTCTTTAAAACTGAGAGCTAGTGCACCAACAAGTAGGATTTGTGGGCACCTATTTAATGCAGTCAACAGGAGTGTGACCTTGGTTCTCTGTCACTGGTGAAAATGAAATTGCCTCCTGGTCCAGCCCATCTAACAGCTGCTGAACTATAACACCAAGCAGGTTCTTCTCTATGGCAGATGACTTTGCCACTTCTATGGTGAAGAAGGCATGAAGACAACAGTTCCCCAAGCCAGCAGCTGCCCAGCATCCTTGGATTTAAATAATTAGCATAGAATCATAAA
This sequence comes from Manacus candei, assembly GCF_025592945.1. NCBI lineage: Eukaryota > Metazoa > Chordata > Aves > Passeriformes > Pipridae > Manacus > Manacus candei. The sequence continues at coordinate 333,055 of NW_026138161.1, read as the reverse complement.
TCATAGAATGGTTTGGGTTGGAAGGAGTATTAAAGATCATCTAGTTCCAACAGTCCTGTTGTAGGCAGGGACACGTTCCACTAGATGAGGTTGCTCAAAGCCCCATCCAACGTGGTCTTGAACACTTCCAGGGATAGGGAGTCCACAGCTTCTCTGGACAACCTGTTCCAGTGACTTTACCATAAGAATTTCATTCCAAGATTTAATCTAATGCTGCCCTCTATCAGTTTGAAGCCATTCCCCCTTGTCCTGTCACTCCAGGCCCTTGTGAAAAGTCCCTCTCCAGCTCTCTTGGAGCCCCTTTAGGCACTAGACAGGGCACTAAGGTCTCACCAGAGCCTTCCCTTCTCCAGGCTGAACAATCCCAACTCCCTCAGCCTGTCTGCAAAGCAGAGGTGCTCCAGACCTGTGATCCACTTAGTGGCTCTCCTCTGGATTCGTTCAAACAGGTCAACACCATTACATAGTGCTCCCTCCCTTACTTACAAGTATGACTTGCCTGTCAAGGCTAAACAAGGGAAGGAAAGTTTGTGAAGACAGCAAATCAGACTCTTTCTTCCTAGTTTCTATACGAGACAATTTCTTTTTGAAAAGCCCTCCCTTTCTCTCTTTGTGTGAGCAGGAAAGCAATGGAGGTCCTCCATGCTTAGGAAGCAGAGTCTAGAGGCCATTAGGTTCCCCTTCCCCACCCTGAACTTGGAGCTGCAGTGAGAAATGCACCCTCAGACTTTCTGTGCTGCATGTTTTAACCAGCTTTTCAGGAAAAAAAATAGCCTGTTCCAGAAGTTTTCAATCCATTTCAGACCCATTAAGCTGGATGGCAGCAACTGCCAGAGCAGGAAAGATCCAAAGTTTACCAGTAATCTTCTGCTCCTGCCTGCACTCAGCACCAGGTGTCCCAAGCTTTTGTAGCTTTTAGGAATGGAAAAGCCAGATGTGAGCAAAGCACCATGTTGTCTGCAGAGTTGCTTGCTCAGATTTCTGGTGACAACTGCCCTGCAGTGCCAGGTACAAGGCCATCTTTGAGAAGATAAGTTAGAGGAGTTGGTTTCTTACCTTGTCCAACATAAAGTTGATAGGGAAAAGGGTGTTTTCTCCTGTTGCTTGGTGAAACTGGCAGGAGAAATGAGCTACACTAAAAGTCAGTGCAGGTAGAAGGATAAAATCATATAAATTGCACAGGAGTGTCAAGCTGTAAAGGAGAAGTCAGGATAGAGAGAAAAATGAATAGCGAGAAAAATGAATAGCAAGAAAAAGAAATCCAAACTCCTCTCAGGAGTTTGCATTTCTCAAGCAATGGATTTCTCATAAATTTATGAAGGGAATTAGGTAATTTGATGCTTACAGTGGCAGGGGGTTAAGCTTATAAACTCTGCAGGTGCCTTTTGGTCCACATCTCCCGTGCTCATGAGCTCTGGAGACGGACTTTGCCTGCAAAACCATCTCCCTCCACCTTTTGTTCAGTTGGAGCTATTAACATAATTGTTCTTAAAAATGCCTTTGAATGCATTTTAGTTTTTCAGTTACTTCTTTTACTCAGCTGGAAGGGCATGAAATCCCCATTCTTCAAGGCAGAGATAAATCTGTTCAACCTTTCACCATGTGAGTAGTACCTGGAGGAGTTCTGTGCCACAGCAGGACCTGGTGTGCTGGCTTCACTTTCCAGACCCTTGGAGATTGGCTGACCTCTCCCAAGTTCTACCTCTAGCACTGGGAAACTACAAGGAATACCATGAAAAATCAGAATGATCTTGGCCACCTGTATAAATATTCTGAATAAATAGGAAGAGGTTATGCAGGGACAGGGCATCTCATCAGGAAGAGCAATTTCAAAAACACATGATGGGAAACCCCAGACGAGTCCATCAGAGAAGGACTGAGGTTTTGAGGGACACAAGTCAAATTCAAGCCACCATGGGCTGCAAATTTTGTGCTGTTTTGCTGTTGGTAAACAGCAGGTGCCACACTGAGATATGGTGCTGGGTGTTTTGTGTGCATGATGCAGCAAATGGTCTGGGGAGGAGCGTGGTGTCCAGTCTGGAGCACAGCGCCTCAGGAGAAATGCAGAAAGCCCAAAGGAGGGTGACCAGAGTGATCAGATGTCTGGGAAATACGATCTAAGAGAGAAGATTGAAAGAACTGGGCTTGTTTAAGCTAAAAGAGAGAATTGCTGAGGCAGAGCAGTCTGTGAGTACGTTAAGTACATGAAAGCCCAAGCGAAGAGCCTGAGTTAATGTGATGTCCAGGAATGGGTGTGGCTTCAGTTGCAACATAAGAGATCCAAACTGATCATTTGGAAAAAACTTCGAGAGAATGTGGACGTGTAGGACAGAGAAACACGGGTTTCTGGGGGGTGGGTGGCTGCAGCTCCTTTGCTGGAGTGGGCAGTGCAGAGGGGCATCACTCAGATGGCATAGGAAGTGATGCTGCTGCCCAGGGCCAGCAGTGGAACTAGGTGATGTCTTTCAGGCCTTTCTGGCCCTGTTTTTGGTGAGTCTATAAGGTGGGAGGAAGGATGGCAGCAGGAAATACGCTGATACCTTCTTTTCTCGTCTTTGTTTGGTTCAAACCAGCATCTTCATCTCTTACCCTTTGAAAGTGCACATCAACCATGAGTCACAGAAAAGTAGTAATGGCTGATATTTTTGTGTTTCAGTGTCTTTTGGGGGTAATTTTTTTAAAAGAAAAATAGTTTTTTGTTTGTTTTGCAGGAAAAGCCCTGCTTTCCTTGGGAGGGATTGAATTGCCTCCTGCAGACAAACATAAACACAGCATTCAGTGGCTAATGTTGGACAAACAGAGCAATTTTCAGCTCTAAGATAAATGACTAATAATGAGGATTTTTAAAGAAATGCGGGCTTGGCATGGAGAAATTATAAAAGATGAAGTGTGCAGTGATACTTGGAGATTAAGAGCATAGTGCCTGCATCCAAGGAAGGAGGAAAGGGAAAAAGATACAGCAAGTACAGGCTTATTAAATTGATTTAATTAATATTGTTAAGAACATTAAGGTGAAAGGAAAATGGAAAAAGTGCATCATTGATTTATAAATGTGCACTGTGAAGACAAACTTGATACTTTACTTCAGTAAGACATTGTTTGTTTTTTGACTGGGTTTCAGTGAAGTGTAAAACCCAGTACTACTTGGAGCACCTCTGCTATGGAGACAGGCTGAGAGTTGGGGCTGTTAAGCCTGGAGAAGAGAAGACTCTGGGGTGACCTCATTGTGGCCTTCCAGTACTTAATGGGAGTTTATATAAAAGAGGGATAGTGACTTTTTACATGGGTAGATAGTGATAGGACAAGGGGGAATGGTTTTAAACTAGAAGAGGAGAGATTTAGATTAGATGTGAGGAAGAAATTCTTCCCTGTGGGAGCGGTGAGGCCCTGGCACAGGTTGCCAGAGAAGCCGTGGCTGCCCCATCCCTGGAATTGTTCAAGGCCAGGCTGGATGTGGCTTGGAGCAACCTGGTCTAGTGGAAGGTGTCCCTGTCCATGGCAGGGGGATAGGAACTGGATGAGTTTAAAGTCCCATGGAAAATTGCTGGCTGAGCTGGAGAAGATGGAGGGCAATACATATGATGTGTTGCCTACAGAGCAGACAGTTTGTGCTGGAAGGAAAATGCTTGGGCAGTGTGGGAGCTGCTGGTGGGGTGCTCAGTCAGTCTTGGGGTCTGTTTTATTAAATACTTTTGTAAAATATTTTTGTGAGAACTCTGTGTTTATTGCAGTGTATCCTCTCTAGAATGAGGTTGTGTATGCTTGTACAAGTGCTGGTTCAGCTTCTGCTTTGACCTTGGGATCATCACTGGTGCTCACACTGCTTATGCACAGAGTCACTATTGCCCTCTGACAAAACAGTGAAAGCAATAAGAATGACTTCAGAGAAAAAGAACTGAAATGTTAGGTACTTGACATTCGGTTTCGATGTTTTTTATTTGCTTTGAAACAGTTTTAATTCAATAAAATGCAAGAAAAGAAAAAAAAGTCCAGTTTCATAGAAATTACTTTTTCCAGACAATTCTCTTAAGTAAAATTTTCCATGCCCCTCAGAGGGTAAAGAAATAACCAATGAACCTTGTTTTGAGAAATATAGCACCTCTTCCCAGCTGTGTTAATATCAGTGAGCAAACGGCACTTCCTCAGACTAGCTCAGGAGCCAAATTTGGAAATGATTCCCTTTCTATTTGGGATCCATGGACTGCTCATGAATATTTGAAATGTGAGCTGTACTGCTTCATTGTAGCTTCTTCTATGAGTCACATGGTTATTTAATGAGGATCCTTGATTGGAGGCATGAGCAAACACATCTTTTATACATACTTGACTGTGCCAATTTCAGGGCTTATTTTCTCTTGGTGCTGATACATACACGTTTGTCATTGGCCCTGGCAAACCTTTTTTTGCCAAAAAACCATTTCTCAAGTATCGAGGAAAAATGATACGTGGATTTAACAAATATAAAAAACATTTAAATGTGTAATGGAGTCATAGAATCACAGAAATATTTAGGTTGGAAAAGCCCTCTAAGATCATTGAGTCCAACCTTTAACCTGGCACTTCCAAGCCCACTGCGAAACCATGTCCCCAAGTGCCACATCCACATGGTTTTTAAATCCCTGCAGGAATGATGGCTCAACCACTTCCCTATCATCCCCTCTGTACCAAAATTAAGAACATAACACTGAGATTCACTTGTGAGAAACATTTGTGTGGCAGCAGTGTATGTGTCCACCTGTGGGAATTTTATTAGGTGAAGTCAGAACCCTCTTCAGAAACATCTGATTAATTTGCTTTCTTACCTCTGTAAGTTGGGAGCTTGGGTTTTTTTTGCAATTCTTGTGTATTTAGGTTTCTCCTGGGCATTAGGGTGGCTGTAATTCTCTCCTCAGAACAAGAGTGGGTGTTGCAGCTCCAGTATAGCTGCTCCAAGGCCATATCTCCTGCTGATCTCTGGGTCTCATCCTGCATGCAGCATTAATAGGGAATCACAAGGTCCACAAAAGGTCCCCAAAGAGTCACAGAAAGGCTCAAGTTGGAAGGGACCTCAAAAGTCATTTAGTTCCAACCCTCCTGTGAGGAGTCAGGTAGCTTTGCCATTTGCAACACACTGCTTGTGCAACAGTTTTTCATGGAAGTTTGTTTATTAAGTCTGGGAAAATAGAAGACTTTATCTTTCCTGAAGATCTCATTACAGCATTCAGCTACAACAGACTCCAGAAGAGCCTTCCCTGAAGTACCTTTTCACTGGATTTAAAGCTCTGTTTCATGAATATAAAACATGACATATGTGATCTTCCCTCTGCCTAGCAGCAAAGGCTGCTGCTGATGCAAGACAGTCAGTGAACTGCCTGGATTGAAAAATAATCTTCATTTTTTACACTGTAAAGGTCAGTACAGCTGCACCAGTCCACGATACCTGACCTACATGATTGCAGAAGTTATAGATTTTTTTTCATGTGGTACAAAAAGGAGAGATTATCTATTTGGAAAGTGAATCCAGAGGTACAATACACTCATTTTCTGTTCCAGCAATGAATCCACCACTCCAAACATTGATGATTACTTCCCAGTTCGAGTGAATGTTGTAAATGCATCTTGGTGGCATGGTTACTTCCAAAATTCCTCGGTCTGTGGTCCTTGGTGTTGGTTTAAATTATTAACAAACTGTCCTTTCAAACGCAGCTGCCAAGTCAGCCACAATCCCTTGAACCCACAAACATAACAAAAAAGCAAATTCTTTCCAAAAACACAGTAGTGTTTGTTGAATAGATTCTGCTCATTGACTGAAGGGATGACAGATTAAGTAAGAAGAAAAGTGAAAGAAATAACAGGCTTGGAAATCTGAAACTGGGCATGGATAAACAAGAGGGGATCATGGCAGTTCTTTGAGTATGCAGAAAACATGCATTTGGGAAGGAAAGATGGAGGATGGTTAGGAAAACATCTGGAAGGAGTGGTGCCAGATGGTTGTTTCCTTTTTGACTGGACTAGTATTTTTCTCATAAAATATGAAGACCCAATTTTCATGTTTTTCAATATTTACAGATCTCAGTCTGCATGTAAGAAGGAAAATAAGGTCACAAATAGAACTCTTTGCATGCTTAAAATAATCTGGATATTCTGTGCTTTGCTGACTCAACCTAAATGGACTGAGATTTTGAAGTGCTGGGAACATCTAAAATCCCTTTCCAGTTCCTGGCATCTGAGAATGCTACACCCCTATTACAGAAAGGATTTTATTTAGAGAGGCAAACCGAGGGCACTCATGATTAGAAAATTTTAGCTTATGTTCCTGCCACAATAAAATCTTGCTGAGCTGGTATCAGGGTGGCATTGACTGGAATCAGCTTTCTTAGTTTCTGCTTGGTGGTGGTGGGGCAGTTGTTACTTGAGAGATTTGGGACCCTCAAAGATGTTTTCAGCTGCAAACATACACTTTCCCCCATCAACCACCATGAAAAGCCAAGGACAAAATCCATTTTTAAATAGATCCCTAGATTTTTGTTATGTGGCTTTGAGGCAACATTGTTTTCCACAATTAGAAGGGAACATATCCATTTTATATAACCTTGGATAGCTACGATAAACAATGATTATATTTTCTACAGAATGTTTCAGTTTTCTTTCACAAATCAGTGGTTTTAAACTTATAAGTCATGCTGTTGAAGTGGTGTTGAACTGTGAGTATTTTTTCATTTCATTGTATGCAAGACTGAGAAAAACATCCATCCAGTTTGAAATTCAAATGCTGGGATTTGAGTGGGGCTAATAGTTAGCATCATTATACCATGGAGAAAAATCACGATTTTTGAGGAATTTAGAGAAGTTATTGTGTGATTTTCCACCTGGGACCTTTCGCTGGGGATTTCTCAAAGATATCCTGAGGATGCTCCAACTGAGCCATCACCATGTGGTGTTCCCAGCCAGATGGACATCACCTCTGTAAATCGAGATGCTACCACATCTCAGGGCCCCCCAGGTGCAACACCACCTGCTGAGAGCCTCATATTTTGGGGAGCTGAGGAGAGGATGTGGCACAGTTGTGGGTGTGTTACATCTGGGCGGGCTCCAGGTCCTGTTTCAGCCCTGAGTCCCCCTCCTGTCACATAACTTGTCCTGCTCTGTGGCATGTCCCTGGTGTCACGGAGGTCACTGAAAGAAGGCCAAAAATCTGTCTTATGGGCCACTGAAAGCAAATAACAGCCTATTCAAGCAGTGAATAGTATTAAAAATTTTTAGGGTCTTTCTCAGGGTTTTATTGGACTTTATTAATTTAAAATTAATAAATTAATAAATAAATAATAAATTAATAAAATAATAAATTAATAAATAAATAAATAAATTAATAAAAAATTAATTTAAAATTAATTTAAAACTTTGCTAGCGTGATCTGAATAATGCATTTATTCCTGCAGACATACATGGGTACTTTGCAAACATGTGGTGCAATTGTTTTGCCAGGATGATGTGCAAAGGTTCTGGTGATCAGTAATATGAGCTGGAGTGAGCAGTGTGGACTCAGCAAGAGCCAGGGATTTGAAAGAAGAGATTATTCCCTCTGTTCAGCCAAAGGTGGATAGAAGGAAAAGAATTGGGCAACCTAAGATAGCTTTGAAATACCTCTGCTTTGAGCAAGGGTTGGACTGGAGACCTCCAGAGGTCCCCTCCAGCCTGATTTTTCCTATGATTCTGACATTTAAGACTCTATTATATCACTGTTTTCTCTGCTGTGCTTCTACCTACTATTCCTGACCACTTCCACCTGTTTTCCCATTATAAATATAAAGGTAATTAGGGCTATTTTAAAAGTTAGCTACTGGCCCTTGAGGGCAATTCTGCACCAACAAAAGGCTTGGGTTGCTTCTCAAACTCAGCTGTGTGTCTTGTTGCTCTGCTGAGTAAGGCTCTTCTCTCTTTCTGGTTCACAGGCTGAATAATGAAATAAAAATATATGTATTTCTGCAGGTCTGCCTGAGACAAGGAATTTTCGTTTTCATCAGAAAAACAACAACAACGACAACAACAAAAACAAACAAAAAGTTGTTTTTATTAAATCCCAGGTGTTCAATTTTCCCCTTGCCAATTCCTTTCACTTTACTTTGGAAACTACTTATTATTTCTATCAAAAGTCAGCTTGGGCAAAAGACACTGCACATAAATTGCAGTGCAGTCTGCCACAACCACTGTGCAGCAAATTCTTTTTCCTTAGCTAAAATTACTGCCTGAATTTGGCAGAAAATTCTAAACGTTGGGGTCAATCAAGTGTGAGTTTTCCACCAAGTGACTTATCAAGCCCCCAGATCCCACCCATCTTCAATTCTGGCAGAGCAGCGGGGAAATCCTGTATCCCTTATTTGTGCTACAAACTCCATTTTTAACAGGGTAAAGCAGAGATTTGCACTGGTGAAGCTGCTGCTGGCTTCAAGGAGGAACAAGCTGGTATGGAGTGTTTTTTCTTGTTTTATAGCAGTGAAAGGTTGGACTGAAGCCAGGGAAAAAGGTGAAAGTGCAGTGGTGAGTTTGCTGTGAGGTGATTCGACTGGGCAACTGGAATGGGGACAGGCACCCCTTCTGTGCATGTCTTTTTTCCTGTCCTTCTCCCTCTTTTCCCCATCCTCAGAGAAGAGGAATGGTTTCCTCTTGGAACTGGCACTCTTTGCCAGCAGCATTTTGTGCTGATGGGTGGTGATAACAGAATAAGGGCAAGGCAGTGACAAAAGTGCTGATGTTTGCTCATGTGCTGTGCTATCAGCTCACAGGCGGAAAACTCGATTAACACCTGAGAAGTCTTGATTCCTCCAGAGGAAAAAGTGTTTGGCCACGAATCTGCCCTCTCTGAATGTTACTCCGTTTGTCCTGTTGTGGGATCCAGCTCACACCAGCTGGTTTGGACCAAGGCAAAGGGAGGATAGCAAGAGTGTCTGCCACATCTCTCCTGCTGTGGCTTGGCTTGTTTATATTCCTGGTTTAATTTCCATGAGCCACTTCTCCTACTGTTCTGCTCACTGTGTGGTTGTTACAACATTTTAACAAGGGAGGACAGAAAAGAAAAAGGAGCACCATTATCTGTTCAGCTAGTAGCTGCTTGCATTGAGGGCAGTTAAGAGGGATGAGAGCGCTGCAGATGATGTGGAGACACAAGCAGGATCTCCAGGTAGAGAAAGAACAGGAAAGTGGTATGAGAGATGCTGTAGGAAGTTGAAACCAGGCAGTAGCAAGCAGTGCCCTATGGATGAGCCACCTCTCCATGCATCCTGGGCAGTGCCATGCTCTGTGGAGGGGCCATCCTGGCCTTGTGAGCTGGGCTTCTGCAGTGCTCTGCCCGTCTGCACAAAATAAGCCTCTCAGCAGGACTGAGCAGCTGAGGCTTAGTGCTGTGGGGATGCTGTGCACTGCTGGGGGGATGCAGGGCATTCTTGGGCAGAGCAGATGTGCCCAAGGACAAGGCAGACACTTGCCACCATTCAGTTTGCAAAAGGTGAGTGTGTTTGAGGAGGCAGTCGGTCTCCAGATTGTGGTAACTGCTCTGCAGAAGGCTTGGGAAACTACAGGAAACTCATCAGGACGTCCTGTTATGGAGGATTGCATGGAGACTGTAGGTCAAGTGGAGGATGGGAATGGCACACAAAGGTTTGTAGGACAGAGGGATTAAGGTATTGACAGAAACCTCCGTTGTGCTTTGCTGTTGGTTTATAGAAACTATGAAGTGTGCAGCCCTGCTGAATAACATTTCATTCTTGAGTGCAGTTTTCCAGAAGTCAAGCTGTGCCCCCGAGCCTTGGTTTCTGAAGTACCCTAATACAGTCTGCCCCAAATATAATCTGCTGTGCCATTTATCTGCACAAAATAGAGTATTTTATAATGGCAGAAACCCCAGCAACCCTTAATTGGATGGAGTGGATGAACACATGTATTTGAATCCTGAACAAAATATGAAGCCTATTGTTAAGCTCTAAATGTGTTTTGAAAGGAGGTTTATATAAAGCAGAAATATTTACCACAGACATTTACTACCTCTTTTTGCACAAATCTGCCTCTCTGTTGTTCCTTTAAAAAATCTCTGCTGGAGTTCCTCCAGTAAGACCAATGACATCCATAACATCTCTGCTACCCCCATATGGGCTGTGTCTTTCCCTGAGTACCAAGGGTGACATGCGGGGTGGCAGACTCAGACCCTTGGTCACTGTAAGCCAGCAGAGCTCCACTGAGGTCTCATGTCTGTTTTTTTGAGTTCAGGTGGACCATGGACTTGCAAAGGCCTATTCCAAAACCCTATCCTTGGGAAGGGTGAATCTGATCCCTTACAGTTTGCACTCTGTTGAATTTTCCCTGCTACATTCCTATCTTGATTTTTCCAAGAAGATACTGGGCAATTGCTTGGAAGATTCCCCCCCCCCCTTTTGTTTTCTTTGGATTGCAGGCATGGAAAACTGCGTACACAATATGCCAAATAATTTTATTAATTTCACACTGTTTACAAGTTACTCTGCCTCCTGACCCTTCGCAGCAGCCGATTAAGCTGGGGTTGACCTTTCTCTAATCTTCAAATTGAGAAATTTGTCAGCTATATCCCTTAGTTACGAAACTGGGATTATTCCAGAAAGGATAAAATCTGAAGGCCATCAACTGCTCTGGCTGAGCTCCTCACAGGCTGGGAGCAGGAATACGTTTCCCCCCACTGTAAAATTAGCTGGATGCACTGTGGGAGAGTGTACACAGTCTATTTTAAATGTTACATTCAAGGCAGGATTTCTTTGTTTACATTCTGAGTAGGAAAACAAAGCCCCTGTCACCATGCTCTGTTACTGTAGGAGTTAATATGTGGTTTGCTATCCAGGCCATTTCCAAGGATATGTGATGTTTGCAGGTCGTCCCTCGCATCCAAGTGTGTCCTACTTGCAAGCAACCTTGCAGTTCTGCTTCTGCTGGGGACTGTAACTTCATCAGGCTCATTTTTATCTGCCTTCCTCCCCTGAGCACTAGCTGAAAATCCCTTCATTTGCTCCTGTAGCTCCCCACATACAGTCACAGGGGCCCCATCAGTGCCTTCCTGCTGGAAGAGCCCCAGTGTCAGACAGGACTCTTCTCCACCAGCCTGTCACAGCCGAACCCTCCCAACACCACGACAGTGTGTCTGAGATGCCTCCCGCTCCCCTCCCTTCCATCTGTCTCCTGGGAAAAAGCACAAAGAGCATCGTTATCTGCTGTGACAGGCAGGGTTTTGCAGAGGAGAGCTCCTCCTGGAAAGCAGATGGGACCAGTTGAGAGTGGACAGGAAGACGTGTTAAATAAATCTGGACTGGGTGGTGCATTGGGCAGGTGATGGGGAGAACATCATGTATACCAGGAATGGAAAGGTAACCACCATCCACAGGCTTGATTTTTGGCTGTTATAAACCGGTAAAACTCCTGTGTAAGAGACCTGGGAACCCAAGAACATTGTTGTGTACATTGTATTTACTGTCCTCTCTACTGAAGGATAAAAAAACTTCAGATCCCCCTGTATGATGCTGTTTCCCTTGTGGGAGTGGCTCCAGCTGAATACTCGTGCTGCTCAGCAGCATGACAGGATTTACTCTCCAACACTGAATGCTGTTTTTGTGGCCTCTCTGGCCCACCCAGGCAGGCATCTGGGGCTCAAGAAATAGTTAAACGCATCTTCAAGATAAGCTAGGAAAAATAAATGGCCCTTGAGGCCTTTGAGCAAGTTTCAGAAATATTTCTGCTGCTTTCTTTGGTCTGCTCGAAAGAGGAATTAGCTGCTGTTTTTGTGTTTGGTTTGGAAATAAACTGTGGAAAGGTGCCTCTTCCAGAAGATATTGAACTGTGCAAGAAGACTCAAGCTGGGATACTGAAATTGAGAGCAAAACCCCACTCCAACAGTCAGAGCTGCACTCCCGAAGAAGAGTCTCTTTTCCCAACCTTCTCCCCTGTCCCTGCTCTTATGTTAAACCAGGGAGAGTCCCAGGTTGGCACATGGCAGTGCCTTGTACCATGCACAAGGTCACTGCCCTGGTAATCTTCACGGGCATTAAAAAATATCCCTGTAAATACGGCAAGGGAATATTTTCTCCATCCATAATGGGGAAAGATCCTGGAGGTCTTGGAAAAACATGGTATATTTGCTATAACTTTGTCTTGCCATTTTCCACAAAAGTTTTCATGTTCTTTGCAGCCAGAAGCCCAAATCTCCAGGAACCTGTTGCTCAGAAAATAAAAATTCTTTCATTTAGGGCTGTTGAAAGCAACAGAGACACAGTGTAGGACAGGGAGAGGGAAAGGGGTTAGAAACCCCTGTCAGGAAGGGGGACAACCTTCCTGGAACAATTTCCATGTCATTGGACAGCAACTTGTTTTGTGTTTGGAATGAAAAAAAAAGGCTTCAACCCAAGAAAAACTCAAAGTGCACCCTGGAACAGTTTCTTTTATATTCTATGTTATTAGGTTCTTATCTCCATTCACGTGTCCAGAGAAGGACAACAGAGCTGGGGAAGGGTCTGGAGCACAAGTCTGACAAGGATCAGCTGAGGGATCTTGGGGGTGTTTAGTCTGGAGAAAAGAAAACTTGGGGGGCACCTCATTCCTCCCTACAGCTACCTGACAGGAAGGTGTAGCCAGGTGGGGATTGGTCTCTTCTCTCAGGTAACAGCGACAGGATGAGAGGAAATGGCCTCAAGTTGTGCCGTAAGGGGGGACAGGGGGGAAGGTTAGATTGGATATTAGGAAAAATGACCACCCAGTGCCTAAGGGTGTTCAGGCACTGGAATAGGCTGCCCAGGGAATTGTTGTAAATGCCGTCCCTGGAAGCGTTCAAAAAAAGACGTGGATGTGGCACTTGGGGATGTGGTTTAGTGGTGAACATGCTGGTGCTGGGTTAACAGTGTGACCCAATGATCTTAGAGGTCTTTTCCAACCTTAACAATCCTATGATTCGATGCCTGTTAGCCTGTGAGCACCTGGTAACAGCCATTATGTGTCTGACTGCCCGTTCTGTGTCTGACTGCCTCTCCATCACTGGGATGCACAAGTAGGATACTGCAACAAGCAGACCTCAAAGGTCTGTTGGGGTTTAGCCCTTAATGCCCTGACCTGCTCTGAAGCCTATAGAAACCCCTCAGCCTTCTGCTTGTGTCTCACTTTATAAATAGCCAGGCATCTTAAGGCAAACAGGGAAACCCTGCTGGGATGCTGCTATTTTCGCAGTCCTTTGGATTTGAAGCAGTTGCTTTGCAGTTCACCTTTAAAAAGACAAAAATTCTCCTGAGCCTGAGGTCAGGCTGGCCCTTGGACACACTCAGGAGCCCTGACTGGTGTTGATCATGAAGATCTTTAAGAAAGACAAACATGGTCCAGGGTTGCAGTTCTCTGTGTGAATGGATCTGGTCCCCTCTCAAAGCACAGACAGGGACATAGGCACCTGCCTGTATAGATGAGCCTGCAGTGTTGGCCCCTAACATTTATCCCCTATGCACTGCTCCTGTTAAAGCTACTGGGAAGCTCTTAAGAACATTTTAAAATACCTTTTCAAAAGGAGGCTATTTTAAATTAATTGTCTTTCATTGTCTCTTAACATTCAGCGTAAAGGGATGTAGATAGGAAGGGACTTGTCCCCGCGGGGTTGTAATCCTGCTGACTTTAAAATATGCCCATTGTAAGTTTGCCATGAATGGGGGGAGTTATGTGAAACAAAGACTTCATCAAACACAAAATCAGAACAGCTGATCATATAACAGAGGGAGGAGGGTTTTTTTTCAACTCTTTTCAATAGAGAAGGTGTAATTTCCAGGAGCAGTTCTGCCAGTTCCTCTGCAACCTGCAAGGAGCCGAACAGATGTATTAAAAAGAGAACAGTGGAAGCACATTGCACACTTTTGTTGTGGTTTCGCCCTCATGATGCCCTTTGACCACCACTCTTATTGAGGTGGTGGTTTCGTTGCAGCTCAGGGGACCCCACAGCAGGGCTGGGCTTTGTGGTCCCTGTGCTGCTTCCCTCCTCTCTCCTCACCCCACGCGGCGTCTGTGCAGGTGGCAGGCCCTGACTGCTGACTCTGTGTGGGCTGGGGTTTTCCAGGGATGTCTGAGATGTCTAACTAGCAGCTTTTTCTAGGCATCTGAGCATGCCAGGCACTTTATCCACCTTCCCAGTGGCAAACACCCTCAGCTGGTCTCTCTTGGGATGGGAAGGGAAGGTTCAGTGGGTCAAATCTGACCGACCACCACCCAGCCCAGGTCTGAGAGGACAGGAAAATTGCTGGACTGTTTACAGCTGGTGAGTGGGTATGTCAGGCATGAGTACAAAGGCTTTTTGGGCTGTACCACACAGGGGACTTTGTGCTCTTGGGAGAGCACCCTCCATGGGCAATGCTGCAGGGAAGTAAAGCCTCCATTTACCCATCAGGAGAGATCAGCCTAGCAGGCTTGCATGCCTCAGTGATACACAGGGATGACCTCTGTGTCTCCAGCTTGTGCAATATTTATGCAGCTGATCTGGTAAATGGCATGGGTTTTACTCTTTGTTAGGTGGATGAGTGCCCATCAGCTGTCCCAGCCACCACAGTCCCTCCAGAGAGTTCTGTGGCTGCCTAAAGAGAGATTGTGAAGCATCACTTCAACAGCCCTGTGCATATTAATTAGGTTGCAGAGAGCTCTCACACAAATAAATGCTGGTTTGGGAACACAGAGGTTAGCAATGCTCAGGCTTGATAAAAGCTGTGGGGGCAAAGACACAAGTGTTGGCTGAAACTGTGCAGTGAGTCTGTTTAACCACCCAGGAAGGAGGGATCCATGATGAAGAACGACAGATCCTCCCTAAAGCCTAGAAAATACCTGAGGAAAGAGGGAAATATGGCAAGGAGGACAAAACCTGAGGACTTTGCCTCCAAGCCATGATCTGCAGCAAGACTGGGGTGTCCCCTGGGAGCCCAAGGCATTGCAGCCCTGCCGTCTGCCCTGCAGGGAGGAGGCAGGGGAGGAAGAGGAGAAAAAGAAGGAGGAGGAGGAAGAAATCTCCAAGGCCTTCTCTACAATGTAGTGGGAGGTGTGGGGAGGCCCTTCTCAGAGGGGATGTCCCCAAAAGGTCTCTTTTTGCCGATGCAACGTGCTTCTCGTGCTTCCCCTTTTCTGTGCCGCACTGAAACCTCAGTTCCATGCTAATGCTCCATCACAGCCTGCTTTCTGTGTCAGCATCAGCAGAGATTTAATCTTTGCCCCGTGCCAAATGTGGATGTGTGGGAGAGCCCCTGCCTTCCCTTGCTGGGCAGGCACTGAACTGCTAATTAGGAGCCCAGGCTGAGGCTGTCAGGACCACCCCAAGGAGGAATTTGGAGACATGCCTTGCATTGATTCTGGTGCTGTTAAAAACAGTAAGTACTTGAGCCTAACACAAGGTACCTGTCTGCATCTTAATCTTGGAGCTGGGTGTCTTACTGTTGCCTCTCCCCCTCTTCCAAAATTTCCCTCTTTGCCTTTCCAGCATTTTGCAGGCTGCACCAAGCATGTTTAAATCCAGCTTTCACCTGTGGAAAAACTCTTTAGGTTATTAGTTGGTGAGCAAAGTGACACACAGAGACCATGCCCCCTCCGAATAACATCTTTTAATGGTGCACTATTAAAGGGAAGGCAAGGAAGCATGCTGGATTTCCACTTTTGTTTGTTACTATTCACCTATGGGAACTACAGGCCATGAACCAGTTAGTGCACAGGCATTTCTCCATTTTTTGCAGCCTGGTTTCACATGACAGCTACAGCACAGATAATGCTGCTACAATAACAATTTTTTAGAATGTATTGGATTCCAAACGTGCTTGGTAGTGACTTCTCTGGCAGAAGGAAGAGCCCCTTTACAGCAGTATATGGACAAATTATGTTGGAGCAAGCAGAGCCCTCTGAACCAGAACCCTTATGCAATTATGTGTGTTTTTTTGACTCTAGATCCTAAGAATGTCTCTCTTGAATAGCATGTTTCTTGCTAGTTCGTTCATCTGTGAATATCCCTGGCAGGTAGCATATAAATAGCTCTGAGACACAAGTGATCCACGAGTTCTTTTCAAAATACAGCATTGAGTCATTTTAAAGCCTCCTACTGTAGCTCTTTTAAAGATTAACTCATTATTTTAAGTGTAAGATTTATGCTTGAAAAAGAATGAGAAAATCCTGGCTTAAGTTGTTCTTCCAACAAAGTACCTTGTTTAAAAACCAATAAAGAATAAAATCCCATGGGAGCTGGCCAGTGCAGTGAGCAGGAGACATCTGCCCGTCCCTGCAGTGGGTTGGCTGTTCATCATCAAGAGACTACACTGCTTTCTAGAGCCAGGAATAGAAATCACCGTTCCTTATTCCCAGGAGCGCTTTGCCATGTAGGGCAGAGCAATCCAGCTGGTTCCCCCCAGCCATTCTCTCTGCCTGACCCCAGGCACCCTTCAGCTTTCAGTAATTAGGGCAGAATTAGGGCAAGATCCCCGGGGATGGAGGCTGCTGGAGCAGGGCTTGCACAGAGGGCAGACATCATCTATATATTGAGCTGAACCTCCTTTCCCACCTGGAAATTTTTCCAAAGAGAATTAGGGGATTTGATACACTTCTACAGGCCTGGTGTCCCAGCCCGTTGTAGCAACAGCTCTGCACCTGGATATCTGAAAATACCAGATGTGTCTACAGTTCATGTTCAGATAAACACCTGCTGTCAGTGCACTGGGGATCCAGAGCTTCCACTGCCACAGGCTGAAACACCAAAGTAAGCAGGAAAACAAAAAAGATCATTTCTGTAGTGCCATTGGCCACGGAGCAGAGAGGAACAACACAATGTGGCTGGTGCTGACTGCACACATGTGGTGAATAACATATTGCACTCAAACAGGAGAGCTCCTAAACAGACCAAAACACAGTGTCCTGCTACGGAAACAGACCAAGAGGCTTCTTCACTTGTGCAAAATACCATTGCACTGCCCATGCACAAGTAGTTAAGGGCAGTTTCACATGTTAATTTTTTGTATGGCTATACCCCAGCACAGTTTTCGAGGGCTGT
Source organism: Manacus candei (assembly GCF_025592945.1). Classification (NCBI taxonomy): domain Eukaryota; kingdom Metazoa; phylum Chordata; class Aves; order Passeriformes; family Pipridae; genus Manacus; species Manacus candei. The sequence goes on along the minus strand of NW_026138161.1, from coordinate 316,029 downwards.
GTCAGGATTTACTTTCCCATTAAATTAGACCAACATTCTTTTTTTCTTTTTTTTCTTTTTTTTTTTGAGGTGGGGGGTGCAGGTCTGAGACTGTCTGTAAATCTGTAAATATGTGACCAGATTAAACCTGCGAAGGGAGTTTTAATAGAATACCTGGGTGGAATTTTCCTTTCTTTTATCATCAAAACATGCCTGACTGCCCTGCCCAGAGCTTCTATCTCCTTTGCTAGATGCTCTGTGCACATGTATATTGGAATTAGTATTGTGCCTTCAGTCCATCTTCCTGCAACGTGGCATCAGAATTCTGCCCTCGGCGTGAAGCGCGGCAGTGGCTTGTCCCCCCTGCGGGGTCAAAGGAACACAGGCATATCCTGTCAGCCATAAACATCTGACACGTCTCTCAAGGGTTAAGGTGAAAATTAAAAATAGCCATTTGACGCCTGAGACTTTTGATGCATCTTTAGCTTGTGGTTCTGCTGGCAGGAACCATGTGAGTCACACAGGTCATCAGCATCCCGCAGTTTCCCAACGCACTTTTAGAGGTACTTCTTGGGACACTCCTGTCATTGCTCTTTCACTGCCACATCTGCTGTAAGCCAGGGGCCACAGAGCAGCAAGATGCAAAGGTGGTTGATTCCCACAGGGACACAGTTTACTTGGGGCTCTTGGGCTGGGACTGACACTGCAAGTGGGATTAATCTGCTGAAGATCAGACGCCCTGTGCTGTGTTACAGGTAGACAATGAGATGCTAAAGCCTGTAGTCCTAATGGCTGCTGATGTTATGATAAAGTAATATATCAAAGTAAAAACTGTTCCTTCTTTAAAACCAAGTGAATAGATTTGCATCCATCTATTATTGAAAAGGTAATAAGCAATATGCTGCGCCAGGGCTCTTACAGAGACATCCTAATGCATTAGTGCATTGCTCCTTGGCTTGGGAGGTTACAAAACTTGAAATCATAGTTACCTCCCTGGAGAGTTCAGGTATCTGGGGGGGCTGAAAATCCATTGGGAATTCAGTGTGGGCACTCTGGATACAGCAGAGTTGAGACGGAGATTCAGGTGGAGGAGCACGTGGCCTTCTCCATTCACTGCAGCATTTCAATGTGAAGAGAGGAAAAAAAAAGAAAGCAGAGCTAAAGATCAGTTGCATTTCATGGATGGAGGATTACTGGTGGAAGGAAATGGTCCTTCACGGATTTAAATGAGAATTAAAAATTACATCATTTCATCTGACATCCTGCAGAACTCACACTTAAATATTCCATCTTACAGTGCTATGGCAAGGTCAAACTCACTCTGTGAGTAATTATCTTGGAAGGAAGAGTGTGTTTCTGTGCATGTCCATATTTAAAAGGGATGGGAAATAGAAGAATCCTTTTCATTTCTTCCTAGATTTTGGTATATTTGAAATAAGAAACTCCCCCTATTTTGTATGGTTCTTCAACATTTCTATATGGATCCTAATTCACACGTGCCACCTCTTCCCATAGCGGGTGTGGAAGCATCAAGGCCAACTGAATGAACAGATGGAGAAATTAAGTAGGGTGCCCATAGCCACACAGCTCTCCCAAAATGAGACACAGAATGAGAGTTTGCTGCCTTGCTTCATGTGCAGGCTGCCTGACCCCTTCCCTATCTTCTGTACCACACACCAGTATGAAAACACACGGAGACTTTTCTTTATCAAGTCCTCTTCTGCTCTGTGGCTCAAAGCAGAAAATGATTTCACAGAGCTTCTTTTAATCTCTTTTGACAACTTTTTTGTTTAAAAATAAAATGGTTATGACAGTGGGATAAAGCAGCACTCTCAAGTGTTTGCTTGAGTTCTGATCAAGTGCTAGGTGGGTCATCCAGCCCCCAGTGCACCAGTATGAAAGTGATGCCTTTCTTCTCTTTGTACATGGCTATTCCTTGGTAATGGGGGTATTTTTATTCATAATATGCTGCTGGTTATTCTCATCATCAGCTGAAGGAGACGACATAATGTGAGTTAATTGCTTAGTTCCACAGCGCCTAATGAGTGGTGTATATATTCCAAACTTAACAATTTGCCACAGCTCCACAGGAGAGAGTATTAAGTGTTCGGTGACAACATGCAAATAATGAACATATTTATAGAAAGCAGAACTGAGGGACAATAAAAAGGCCCAGGTTCCTGGATAATTTATTCAGAACTAGCAATACGATAGTAAAGGAGACCCAGATTAAAAACCCAGATATGCCATTTGGGAACCCAAATGGAATTCCTAGCTTTTTAAAAAAAGTTCAAGCCTTTCACAGGTCCTATTGAAAGCAGTGGGAGGACATCTGTGAAAGATGTGGCTGTGCAGTGTCTGCTTAAAAACAATCCAGCCTTTTTGTCTGGCACTGGTGATACAGTTCCCTACAAAGTAAGTTTCTTGCCAACAGGGTTTCAGCAAGGCAGTGCTTGATTCTTACTTCCAGCCCTCAGAAAACCATGGATCTCAGGTGAGCACACTCAGAAAATGTCTGTCTTATTATCAAATCTAGCTTATAACATCAATCAAGGTCAAGGCACTATTGAGACTGATACTCTGTGGATATGTAATAAGAGAGATCCTTCCTCAGAGGTGCACAGATCCAAAATAGCAAATGCTCCCAATTACAGTGACATGACTTCTTTGTGTTCCCCATTTTTCCTTTGCTTGCTGCCTCTGTCTTTTCAGACTGTAGTCATTTGGGGCAAGACTATCTTCTTTTCTCAGTTTCCAGCACATAGGAATATAAATCACTATTGGGGCTCCTAGAGTTTATTGAAATTCAAATAATTATTAATAATAATAGTGCACTATAGTTAATGGATTGTGTTCTTGTGTGCAAGGGCATGTGTTTTTACAGACCTAAGGTACCATTGCACCAGATGTGCACCAGAGAGGCAGAAGACATTTTTGAGAGCATTTCTCTTTGGAAAGTATGTCTTGAAAGTCAGACTTGAACCTATTTTGAACCCATTTTGAGCAGCCTGAGCTTATGTATTCTAAGAACAGTATTGTGTGCAGACAATGCATGAGACAATAAACCCACCTGCAATCCACAGTGACTGAGCATGAGTGGGGAGCAGTTGTATCTCCCGACGGTAGATCAGCACCAGCAGTTGCTACTGCTCCACCTCTGCTTTTAGCGAGCACAACAGAGCCTTTGAAGAGCTCTTGAAATTCCCATGTTGCTTTTTAGGAGACAGGCAAGGCTTTCTAAGCTGACTTTTTCAAAGGGCATCTCATTGTAATTGTCTGCTAAATCTAAGTTATTAGAGGTATCAGTGACCCCTTGACACAGTGATCAAAGGACATTAGCCATACTTGATGGCAACGACAGCCACCGACTTCAAGCAGAAGGATAAATGAATTAGTTGGGTGATTGGTTTCTTTCTTTCTCTGAAACACCCGAGCCAGAATCAATCCTTATAGTTGCAAGGTTTAGCGTGCTAAATTCCCTTGGCATTACTAACTCGCTTTTTCTTTCCCTTCCCTTAAAAAAAAAAGAAAAATCCCCAGGCAGATACAGCTAATGCTGTGTCGCATCCCACGCGCTCGTGTTGCTCCTGCAGTCTGTTGCTTTTTCGGATTCACACACACATTTGCATTTGCAAGCGCCACTATTGCTTTGCAGTAAACACTGCTCATGGCTCTCTCCTAAGAGAATCCAGATGTCTTCCTCTGTGCCTTTATTTTTAGGTTTTTCAGCCCATTGCTGCCTACGTTGGACTTTCTTTGCTTTTGCATATAAATGTTTGTCCTCATCGCAGATATTGCGTTTTGTGGTGAGGACACTGATGGGGAGTGAGATACTTATCTTCAAAAAAACCCCCAAGTTTTAATTTCATTCTTCTGATTCCATTAGGTCCCCATGAACAGGTCTGTGCTCTGAGCACTCTTTCCATATAGCTAACCCTGTCTCCATCAGCCACGTGCTCTTTGATTGCACATGGTATGTGCAGGTATTTGCTGGCCTTTGGGAGCTGAATAAGAAAAGGATTTTATTTGTTCCATAGTTGAAATGAAAAAAAAAAAAGAGAGAAACGACATTCAGCTTATTATTTTTTTAGCAAAGGAAGGAACAATCTAGGTGAAGGAAGGGGTCAAACTGATGTTGTTGGGGAAGAAATGATGAGTGAACCCTGATCACACTGAAGGCTGGTGGAGTTTCTAGCAAGTGCAATGATCAGGAATCATCCTGTGAAATGTTGCTGCAAGTTCATTGACATCTGGAAAAGGGTGCATGGATTAGTTAATGTGTTTACTCTCCCTTACCCTTCAGCCCAATCTTTATGTTATTGTAACAGCTCAAACTTGGCTGTCAGAGCTGTTTGCCAGAGTCCGAACAGTGCAGCAGCCATGGTGGCCTGAGGATACATGAGGCAGAACTGGTAAGGAGAGATATCAACTTTTAATGGACCAGCTAATATTGGTTGGGAAAACAGACATGCTCCCAGGCACAAGTGCTCCCTCATGTCTCCTCCTGTTTGCCAGGGGCTCTCTTCAGCATCATGGGCATTCAGAACGAAGATTTGCATCTTCAGGGCACAAAGTTCCTGCTGACCAGGATAAAGGACCAGCTCCTCAAGCTCAGCTAAGGCAGAGTGATTGTTAAAAGTGAGCAATTCTGTTGCATTCCTGGGGAGAAACCTTTTTTTTTTTCCCACATGGTTGGCCAAATCAGGACACTAATCAGGTTCAGCTGGCTATTGGGAGCAGACTCACAAGCTGCCTGTTCTGCTGCAATAAAGGAAAGGAGAGGTTCTTTTAGCAGTCAGTAGGCTTTTGCTAGTCCTTCTATGACAGATGTGTGGGAACTGTATTTTCCTTAATCCCGCTAGTGTGCCTTCATGGAGGATTGGAGTTATCACGACACAGTGGAAGGTCTAGCAAAATAGTAAAAACAACAGCATTATAAAAAAGCCAGCTGAGTGGTGGCATTGTGCGTAGCCTGATGTATACTTGAAGAGAGTTATAAATACATGTTTATGAATGTATCAGCATAATGACTGCTGAATGAGAGACATGAGCAAGGAGAAGATCAAGCCAAAAGATGGGTGCACAGTGGAGGCACTCAAGGACGTGGGTTTCACACATAAGACATTTACAGAAAGAGGAAGAGAGAGAGAGAGAGAAAAAAAAAATACATCCCTATTACAATATTATTTGCTGTATTCAAACACAGGCAACCTCCAGTGAAAGCTCTGTCGACCCATTAGGGTTGTATGTGGCCTGGTCACTACATAGGAAGTGGTTTTCTACCCTGTGAATGAAAACACCCTGTGATACACTCTGCTATGCCCTGTGTGCTCACTGATTCCAGCAGTACCAGGGGACATGCAGAATCATGAGGGTAAACTGGAAAGTGATTTGATTTTTGATGCTCTTTCACCCTTTTGTCTATTTTATAACCTTGATGTGCAGGAGAGGAGCTCCTGTAGGAGGAGACCAGGATGACTATGATGTCCAGTACCAGGACTGTATCAAAGGGAGTTAGATTGACCTGTAATGCAGTGAGATTTTATTTGGAAAATACTTATTGTCACTACCAAAGGCCAGTGTTTTCTACCCTGCACAGGCAGTGACTCAGCTGGTCTCATGCATGTGGAAGATCAGGGGCTAAAAAGGGATTGGATTTAGCATGACCTGCTGTTTCAGCTGTCAGCTGGTACACATGGTTTCCATAAGCTCACAACTCATCAAAACATGTGCCTGCAACTGAGCAGAGGATTCACATCTGATCTGTCACTGGGTTGTTAAGTTTGCAAATGGGGATGCTATTGAGGTAACGTGGTTTTGGATGAAGATTTATTACAGAACAAGAGCTGAAACTACCAAAAATGGGGAGCTGAGGTTTTCAATGCATTACTTGTGAATGCATCTGCTGACAGCCAAATACTTTAGCAGACACACTGATCCACTTCATCGCTTGCTGAGACAAAGCAGAGTGGGTTCACCTGCCTTGAGTGGTCCTGTCCTGCATACCTCCCTTACAGCACATTGTACCTCAGCAACACACTCAGTATAGACTAACATCTTCATGTCTTAAATCTTGGAAGCTTTTGCCAAAGCATTTGAAATACCAAAGTCAGGGCTCTGTCCCAACCCTAAGCTTTCTTATGATCTGGCCTGTGCAGAAGAAATCAGCCCCGTTCCCCTGCACTGGAGCATCAGCACTCCCATTTCTGCTACACTTGGAGGGTGGACTCCAGGTCCCACAGGAAGGACCTGGGGTGACAAGTAGCAAGGACAGGGCTCTGGGCTAGTCCAAGCCACACAAAACTGTGCTGCCTTCTGCATTTACCAGGATAAGCAGCTTCTTTAATGCCTGAAATGCCTGATTACAAATCTCACTATTTCCCCCTAACAATTACAGAAGAACAGGAATGTCAAAGCTAAAACTTGGAAACTAAAAAAGCATCCTAGATCCTTTCCCAGCATCCCACCCTCGCCCCCCTTTTCTTAAGTGGTATTGAGGATTATCACATGTGGTTACACATTAATTTCCCCTCAGCCTGAGGTTTTTAGCAATTAATTAGTCAGGGATTTGAGGGAAAAGATGTCTGAAACTGTTGAATATGTGCTTGATGGTCCACAAATGTGCCCTATTTTGTTGTAGGTGCTGTTCTAAAAGCCTAAAAAAAAAGATCTTTTAACAATAAAAAAAATCCATAAATCCATGACATAATTTTTGGCTTTAATTTTATATATCTTTATTCAGTGACCATGGGTAGGGAGGATATGGCAAGCTAACACATGGTTAGCAAGAACACCAGTGCTAATGCCAGCAGGTTGTGCAGAGCCTCCTCCACACAGCCAAAGGTGATTCAAGTACTTCTCGTTCTTACACTGCTTTTCCCTCAACACATCTCTCAGATGAAGCACTTCTGTAACCCCCAGCATGGCTCCAAAATTGCTCAGAGCAGAAGAGTATGAGATCTGCTTCATTCAGTGCCCAAGATCAAAACCATCCAGGTTGTTAACACCATCCTCTGAGCCACATAACAACCTACTGGGTCAGCCAGAGCCTTTTAAAGCTGCTGGTTCCTAACAAGCTTTGTAAAACCTTTGACTGCTTTGAGATCTGTAGGTGAATTGTGCAATACAGAGGCTCGTTTATTTACTAGAGTCTCCCACCAAAACCCTTATCTCAAGGAGAGGAAAAATCACTGGGATTTCTTGACTCAGAGGGGAAACTCATCTGTGAGCCTAAGGTGTGCCCTGACATTATAGGTATCTACAGAGAGAGCTTTCAAAGCATAGCTGCAGGTTTTTTTCAGCCCAGTATATGCTTTGCTGAGATATTCCTTATCTTTTTGAAGATACCTTCCCTTCTTTCTCCATCCCTCTCCTTTCTCTGTGCTAAAAATGGCTGTGGAGCATCTTTATCCCCAATAAAGCTCTCGCTGGAGGAGCGTTTCCAACTTTACGGGCTTCCCTTCTTATTTCTGCCTTCAGACACCAGCTCACAGCAGTGCGACGAGTGGGTGCTAATTATGGAGAACTACATTCGACAACAGAGCCTCACTGCTGGTGAATACAGAGAAATTGCTCATTAGAGCAGCATGGTATTTAGTCAGATTGGCTTCCCTAGATATTAACATTCCGGCATTAATGCAGGCTGGCAGTGTAGTACTTGAATAAAAATGATCTCAAGATAATGTGTGCAGAAGGACTTGTAAAACTGTTGCCCGGCCTGTGAGGTTTGCAAGGCATTTCTGCTGGGGGCTCCCACATGCTGCTCCAGGAAAAAAAAATCTTTAGATTTCAGCAAGTTACATGTACAATTTCTTGGGTGTTTGGGGGTTTTTCCCCCCCCCACAGGGCATGGTGCATCATGCATATGAATTATTTCACTGGAATGAAACACGCCGTGCTTGATTATCTTCCCAAACATCCAACTTTTCACCACATTGTTTGATGTGACAGTGCTGTGTCCATGATGCAGGTGACATGTATCTCTGTTTGATGGCTCTCTGTGCACAGCAAAGGTGTGTGTGACACTGAAGCCACCCTGGAAAATGCACTGGTTTTACCCGTTGCACAGAATAACATGATAAAGGAAGCTCAGCCAAAGCTCTTGCTTGAACTCAAAAACGTCCTGAGAGCTTTAGGTGCCTTTTTTAGTTCAGGGAGGCTGTGTGTTGGCAGAAAACTTTAGCACCAAGGTTTTCCTGTGCAGTTTTATAAGCAGCAAACACCAAGGCTGCGTTTTCAGTTCAGAGGTGCCTGTGCTTGGACATGGCTCCCTGATCCTTTGCTTGGTTTTGCAGAGCTGTCCACACTCTAAAGCTGTGTGGGGAGAGCCAGCAGCTCTGCTGGGTGCATGGACTGGTGCCTGTGCCTGTGCAGCTGTGGGAGCTGCTGCTGCTGGACCCATAGCCACAGGGAATTCCTTGATCCATGTCCTGCCTTCTTCCACCTCTGAGCTTACAACAGCAATAGCTGCTCCACTGGGCTAATGTAAGCAATAGAAACATACACAGAGAGGACATAAGGACATAGCTGTTCAGTGGCCAGCAGTGCTCATCCTGCCACACATACACCAGAATTTCCTCTCCTACAACCCTCTGGTCTCCCCTTTGATTTGAACACCAGCTTTTGCTAATTAGCTCAGCTTTATCTAATTAGCACCCAAATAGGAGTACCTCTCTTGGCTGCCTCTGCACTTGCAAAGAGCCCAGAGCTAAGGATTTATGTGGAGAAGCAGGGGAGAGCTCTTCCCTGGAGTTTGTGTGGTGTGTCCTCACCTTTGTGCACTGGGAAGATGTGTGAGTGTGTTCTTGCACTGGTGTTACTCTGTTGGCTGATGTAGAAGCTGGACATCACCTACACTAAAATGTCACTGTGCCAGCCAACCTATTTCTTTTCTGTGAATTTACTGTGTCTGGGATTTTTTTTCTTTTTTATAATGGTCATGGTATTTTGCCTGTAGTTTGCCTTGGGAAATAGAGTGTGTCCTACATCCACATCTATTTTAAGACTCTGTTCTGTTGCTTGTTACCAGCTGGGGACATGGCTAGAAGGAGCAATGGTTTCATGTTATAAGAGGAAGCACTGCATATTTCTAGGAGCCTATAACTATGAGATGCTAAATATATTTATAACCCAAGATATCATGCTCTTACTGATAGTACTAATTTCATCTATCTTTAGTATTTTAAAAGTTGGCATTCTGGTTTAACTTAATGAAATAAGATCTATTTACAGACAGTGGAGAATAAGGCACACCCAGAAAGCAAATTATTCTGTCTCTAATATTTGTATTACATTAAGAATATCCTTTTTCCTTTGTGTTAGTTCTGCTCAGAATTATTTGTGTTTAGGGAGGTCAGTAGAGATTACATTAACTTAATGATAAGAAAAACTCCATTTGCTTAGTGCAGAACTGGGATTTACCCATTTAGTTGGTTCATGTACACTTGATGAATCTGCCTCTCTGTCTGCATGTTGCTGGATGCTTATGTTTGTGGGTAGAAAATGTTGTTTCAGCCCAAAGTGTATCTGCATAGTTTCCTGTGTGAAGGGGAGACAGGAGTGAGCCCCCGGTTCTCTGTAGTAGATGATGGTTACCTGCAGTACAGACAATTGACCTTTATCATGCTATAAGGGTCTGTGTGGGGCTCATAATTAGTGCTGGAACTGCTCAAATCCTCCTGATTGATGTAACCAAAGCAATTTGTTTAATGGTGGTGTTGCACACCCATGTTCATGTATGTGCTCAGTAAAGGTTGCCGTGTGTTAAGAACTCATGCAGAGCAAATCAGTCCTGCTCTTACTGACAAAGTGCTTGGAGGATACAGTCCTTTACTGATGGAAATCTATTAATGTCAGTGTTCTGTCCAGATTAAAATAGCTAAGGGTCACAGGCATTTTCTTCAAAATTAAAACAGCCAGACAGAAACATTGTTTGTCAGAAAAGCATGAGGATGAATTTCTGCTGGGTGGAAGCAAAAAAGATTTGAGAGCAGGAATGCTTGCTCTTTTCTTCCAAAAGCATTGAAAATGCTTTTCTTAATATTTTGCATCCTGTGTTCATGCCTATGAGAAAAGGCTTTAAAAAAATCCGAAAGAACAAAAACCAAAAACACCAACAAAAACTATGGCCAGAGATGGGACAAGAGGAATCCCAGGGCAAGCACTCAGTGGTGTTTCTGAATTGTTTTTATTTTTTTAGTGCTATAGCACTAAAAAGAGGGTGAAAAGAGGGACGAGGGTACATAAAGGTGAGCACGTACTTGGTAAACCTGGCAAAAGCTGCTTCATGTTTTGTTCATGGGGGTGGGTTTGTTCACGTTTCTTTCACGGGTGGTTTTCTCTGCAGTGCTTGTTTTTTGTTAAACACCTCTTTGCTTCACGGAGCTTCACGGTTGGTGGGTCAGAGCTGACTGTGGGAAACTGCAGTGTGCGATTGCTGCTCCAGTGCAAAGCCTGAAGGTCAAAAACGGCCCCCTCTTCCCTTGCTCCTAGTTCACCTGAGTATTTGGTAGCCCTGGTAGCCCCAGCTGTTCCTCTGCCTGCATTGGCAGACAGGAAAAACCTGTTTTCCTGGATTTAAGCCAGTGCACTGGACACAGTGGGGAAGGATCATACTAGTTTTTGTGAGCTTGTCCTGGTGAATTAAGAGGATAGAGGCTAGAGAGGAGTGTTAGGAGTGGATTTGGACCAGATAGGATGATTTGGAGGGGAGAAAGCCAAATTTTTTTATTGGTGTTGTCCTGTGCTGCAGGTTGCAAGTTAAAGTAACATCTCTGTGTTTATCCAGCGTTCATGTATTATTACTGGGTAACACTTGGTGCTCTGAATGGTCTTTCACTGTGTTCAGTGATTCTCCTGTTTTTCTTCTTTAGGGAGGCCCAAAACTATTTGGAAACCTGCAGCTCACCTCTGAGACTGAAGGGGAGGAGAACTCTCTCAGTCAGTTTTCCATCCACTTTCATCTAATATTTAAGACACAGCATAAAAGTTACAGTTTATGCAGCAGTACTGGGGAGTGAATTTTGTATTGATTTTAAAATTAGTCATTTTTTAGCTTGGTGTTTTATGCATCAGAAAATGGCCTTAGCTTCATTAAGAATGTGGTATATTATTAATATACATCATTAATTTATTCTTGGCACCAGGCTAGTAAAAGCACTTAAAACATTGCCCTGTCCTTAAAGCTGGACAAGTGAGATATTCATAAACGTGATGGGGAGTAAAGACATTTCAGAACAGAGCTGTTGGTCCCACCCATGCTTTCTTCAAACACCTCTTCCTTTGGGGGTCACCTGCACCTCCAACTGCATCTGCACAACAGTGGAGGTACTGAACTTGCCATCTAAAAAGCTGCAAGTCCAACTTTGGCACCCAGGCCATTGGCACACAGGTTGCACACCCCAAATAGTTGATGAAGCAGCTGATTTGGGTTGAAGAAAAGGGATAGGCTGGGAATCTGCCCTTGCCTAGGACATCAGTGCCTTATCCTCATTTTTGGGAGGTCTGGGTACAACCTGCACCACATAAGGGTAAGTGCAGGAGCCTGCATGCAGCCAAATTGGAGATGAAGAGTACTAGTGCTTCAGGCACACCTCCAAGGCAAAGGACCCAATTTCAGTCCCTGCTCATGTACTGGTTTATTTATAAGCTATTAAAGATGTATAAAGTGATTTTTGGAGCAGGCAGTGGAGCCTGTGCCTCATGCTTCCAAGTGCATGGTCTGACTGACTGGTTTCTATGTGGGGTTTTTTTGTGTTAGATTCTCCCATACTGGACACTGTTGTTTCTTGATTGGCATAAAAATTGAACCTTTGTATGGTATGGTTTAGCTAAAGTGATGAGCAACACAACATATAGTTGTGAGTTGTTTTGTTGGGTTTTTTTTTTAATCAGCAAGGAAATGCATCCTGGTAATTCACCAGCCTTTCCGTGCAGGGTGACACTTCCCACCAGAGTTGCTGCTAGCTGAATTCTTGCTAACTGGACATAGTTCTGTCACCCCTGCCAGCTTTGTGGACAAGTGGCACTTGCTAATTTAAAGGCACTTTTGGTCCAACTCTTTCTTGCAAAAGAGCAGCAATTTCAGCAGTAGGTGAATATTGATAGAATGGCTTGCATTGGAAGGGACATTAAAGACCATCCAGTTCCAGACCCCCCTGCCATGGGCAGGGATACCTTCCACTAAACCAGGTTGCTCCAAGCCCTGTCCAACACGGCCTGCAACACTCCCAAGGATGGGGCATCCACAATTTCTCTGGGCAACCTGTGCCAGGGCCTCACCACCCTCATGGTCAAGAATTTTTTTCCTAATATCTATTCCTCTACTCTAAAACTGTTTTCCTTCTTACAGCCTGGTTGCTTATGGAATCCTGAAATGAAGTTCTTTGTCCTTGGTCTGCAAATGCAATTAGAAGGAAAATGTAGACAGAGGACCTGCTGCATCTGAAGAGTGTACTCATTCTTCTCTGGGAGGAGTGTATTGTACACAAATGTGTGATACTGTAGCAAGACTAGCTTTAAAAAGCAAAACAAACAACCAAAACCTCAAAGCACTTCATGGGCATCATGATTCATCCAAGAGGTCTGTTGTTGTACAGATATTGAGGAATGACATCTGAGTTGGACTGATGGGGCTTTCAGCTATCCCATCCTTCTTGGTGTCAGTTCAAGAAATACGACATCATGACAGATGGCATTGTTCTAAAGCTCAAACGTGTTGTGCAAAACACTGAGAAGCCCTGAAGCTTAGAAAAGGCATTTTTTAAATTGGTCTTTTAAAGTCTCTTTAGTCTGCTGCAGGATCCTTATCATCTCTTACAGCTGGACATGTGACACATAGAAGCGCTGTGGATGTGCCTTTGGGAGCAGACAATGAGAGTTCATTTTAAGCTCTTGGATATATGAGGGTGTACGAGGCAAAGCGTATTATCATCATGTGGCTTTATTGTTGTAAAAGCAATTGTAGTAAAAGTTACGGTAATCCCTGGTGTTCTGCTTCAAAGCCCCTTGAAGTTTGCATAATGGCTCTGTTGAATGTTGAATTTTAGCAGCCTTTGAGTCGATTTTTCCCATTGTATGACGGCACCGATCAAACCTGCTGCTCCAAAGCTATCTTCAGAAATCCCTCTCGCTGCACTCTCCCTATTCCCCAGGCAGTTACAAACACTGGCACAACCAGCATTTAGAAAGTTTTCTTAGATCTACTGATGAAAAGGACTGTCTAAGAGCTAGATATTATTCTGCCATCACATGTCAGGTTAGTGGGTTACAAAGTCTGTGCTACAGTGAGGAGCTTGTTGCCTTGAATGTCTGCATGAACCCATTTATCTCCACTTTTAAGCTATGATGATGGAGCTTTCCTTTGGAGGGGGAAACTATTATGATCACACTTTGACCAAGCTCAGTAAATGCCTCTCCATTGCTGCTGCTTTGTCTAAATGCAAAAGTAATGCCCTAGAAGCAATTTTTAGATTTTAAAACCTTCTTTTTTGAAGACCTTGGGTCTGTTCTAAATATGGTGCTGTGCAAACACAGCAGTGTTTGCTGTGGCTGTCAGGAGTCACCTGCTGAGTGCACACCGGTGAAGGGACACATGGTAGACACCCATTTTTTAGGAGGAGCCGTGACTTCAGACATCCATTCACTTCCTTGACATCTCAGTGTGGCTTTGGGCAGGTCATTTTAATTTTCAGTCTCATGATTTCTCACCTGTAAAACGGGAAGAGGAAGCGCTCTCCTGGGCTGGGGTCATTCTCTCCAGCAAAGATGATCTGCCCAGTGGCTGCCGCACTGGAGACTTGCTGGTTGGAGGCTGTCCCTGCTCTGCCATGCCTGCAGTGCTCCATGGCTTAGGAAAAAGGGGATACAAACCTGCAGCACTGCCTTGTAGAGTTGTGAATTTCCACTCTCTGTACTGTGTGGTGCCTGAGTTGTTTGTGTGCATCCTGATGGAGAGCTTTGCTGTTTGTGTCTCCTTCACTGAGCAGCAGGTTGTTAGATTTTTTTTTTTTTTAACTGTCTGTCTTGCTGGTGTTGCCAGTCACTTGGTGACACCTAAAAATGCATTTTCTAATTTAATTGTTCTGACAAACCCCATTACTGGCTGACTGGGGAGCTTCCACTCTGCAGTTAGAGATGCAGCATCGATTCACTGCGGGTCTTCCTGAGACAGAATTTAAAAAGCAGTGAGCCTCTGCCCACAAAGAGCAATGCCTCTCCTTATTTAATAATGTCTATGGGAAAATTCCCAGCACTTGGCACAGTCTTCCTGTCTGCCTGTGTACTGTTTGGATAATTCCAAAGGGGTTTGTAGCTGGAATGTGTCTTTATACCAGTTCTAGGATAAGTTCTGTAGAAACTTGTTAATTCCTCCCCTGGTTTGTTCCTATGGGGGATGGAGGTGACCTGACTGAAAGCTTTATTTAAGTTGAAACAATTCAAACTGGCTTTGTTGAACTTTCAGTTAAGTCTAAAGTATGTGAACAGCAGCAAAACTGGGATATCATTCCTAAAAAACACTATAGGTGAAAATGCAGTTCGTATCAGACCTGGACTCAGTTTGCTGCAATCAGGCAGCTGGATGTGGAGAGCAGTTTAGGTACATGAGGAATGGTCTGTGGTCAGCTAAATATTTTGCTGAGCCCCTACAGAAACACACAAACCTATAGCATTTGCTTTTCTGTGTTAGAGAGCTACTGTTTAGGTAGCTCTGCATGAAATGTATCTCCAATCTGTCTGCACTGCAAGCAGAGGCTATGGAGACTAATGGGCTGCTTTGGAGGACAGTATAGATTGAGATGATACTGTGAGTAGCTTTTTATTTACAGCTTCTCACAGCACAGCAGACAGCATGTAATTAGGGCAATTAAGGAAAGAGAGGACACCTTGTCGATCAGCGAATCAGAAAGGCAAAAAAATACATGTCTGATGGGCTCTAAAAGAGGAGATGTTGCTCTTGGAGAGGGAAGCAGGATATATTTGCATCTTGCCTTCATTATGGATGGAGGAGAAAATACTGCACTAATGGGAAGTTACTGAACAGCCACTGACTGAAGATTTTTAAATGGAGCTGGGAAGACAATTGGTCAAAGAGATTTTTGGGAATAGGGAAAGCTGAATTTGAACCCACTCTAGAATACAGAAGACAGAAAGGACTGGGGAATAAAGCAAACATGGTGATGGTACTTGTAAATAAGGTAAATCAAGCAGGATTAACCTACAGCTGAACAGAGTGAGTGTTCTGACAACCCACAGAGGGAGGTCACAAATTTGCTCTGAATTTTTGCAGGTGATTCCTATCTCAGTCTTGTCCATTACCTTGTGAAGAAAGGAGAGTTGTCTCTGCTCTGGAGGCAGCTCTCATGGGTTCACATCCCAGGGGCTGTGTTGCTGTGTTCAGCTGGTCTGAAGCTCCTGCATTGAGCAGGCCAATATTTGAGCAGCTGCTTCTGTAGATTTTTTTTGTTTAGAACTTGTCATCTCCTGAGGTGATCTTGAACACAAGGACCCATGGATGCCTTGGAGCATGAGGTTAGCGAAAAACACATTGATCAGCCTGGGGATCTCTGGAGCAAGAGGGCAGTGAAAATGGCAAAAAAAATGTTTTTATTGAGGATTGCTAGGTGAAGAACTAGCCAGAGGGCTGAGATAACCTAAGGGCAACAAAATTCTCTGGGTGGGCTTGGAACTGGAGAAGGAAGAGCCTGAGTAGGATTGATTTATAGGCAGCAAAGACCTTGTTATAGCTTGTGAGTCACAGCTTTTTCTATTTGCTATGGCTTAGCAAACCATGAGCTTGTATTCTGGCTATTTCTGTGTTTTGTGTTAAACATGTAATTAAGAGGTCTGAGTAAGAACTTGTGGGCTCTGCAAAAGTAAGCAAGTTGGTGCAGATCAAGTCTACAGGGATGGAAACTCCAGCACAAAGGCTGGAAGAAAGAGCAGAACCAGGGCAGCACAGGCTAAGAACTGCAACACATATCCAGACATGGGATGCCACAAAACACTGAAGGTTTCTGGGATCTGAGCATTTAACCTGTCCTCAGTTAAATAATCATGATGGGGAAAATGGGCTTCAATTCCATGAAGTGCTGAAATCCAGGGATGGTTATAAAATAGGCAGCACACAGAAGGTGAGGGAACTGGGAGAGGGAGCTTATGGTGCTCAGCAGAGCTGAGGGACCTGGTTTCTAACTGCCTGTGACCTGGATCTCATCAGGCTGCTGAGGTGACTCTCCTGGAGGTGGATCAGGCTGCTTTTGCACCTCCTGAGGTTTGGATCCCACAGTTTGTTGGTTATGGTACCATGCTGGAGGTGGGAGACTCCAGCCAGCTGCAGTTGGTTTGGAGCTGGATATGGACTGGGGCTCTTGTCATGGGTGCTGGTGAAATACTCCTTAATATGACAGTTTATCCTGAGGTGTATTTAACAAAACATGGCTGTGAATGTTACACTGATCCCCTTTGTCCTCTGGAAGTGAGATAGAAAGGAGCAGGGGTGGGGGAATGGATGGGCTCCCTGGATCCCCCGGCATGCAGTGATGGTGACAGAAGGCAGTGTCCCCTTGGGATGAATGTCCCCCCTTAAACCCTGGGGTGGTGTGTGGGTGCATGCAGCTCATGCATGTGGGTTTGAGGGGCAGGGGCCAGGCAGGCAGCCCCTGCTGCTGCCTCCGTGCTGTGTCCTCCTGGCCTGAGAGCCAGCGAAGGCAACTCCTCCTCCGCATGCCTGGGGAGGTGATGCTGGGGTCGCTGGGCCTTTTTCCCTGCAAATTAGGCTTGTGGCTTTGTCAGAAATGACATCATTTGTTAGGCAGATTTCTTCATTAGGAAGCTTTCTAATCTCAAGCATGAGCGACACAGAAACCCTCCCCACCCCCTGGGCACCAGGGAAGCCGAGCTGCACAGCCAGTCTCTGCAGTACTCTGGGCTTATTTATCATTCATGGCATCATGTTTGTTTTATGACAAATGAACTTAATCATGATTTTCACAGTGGAATACACGGGAAAATACGCAGGATAGCCATAGCTGCAGGTATAGAAAACCAAACTTAATTTAGAAAGGATATACAGCAGCAGTCTAAGCAGCTGAAGAATTGAATTAATCTAATAAAAAGACTCAGCTATATATAATTCTTCATGCTGAAACAATAGCCCCATGAGACAGGATGGTGCTCAGGTTCTGCATTAAACTTTTTTCTTGTGTGCTTAATGCTCAACCAAATCATTATTTATTGCTGAAAAGTGCATTTGGGTGTTGGGAATATGTTTTTTTTTTCCTCCCCAGTATTTCAAAGGGGAGGAGGTTAGGAATTGCTGATCATTTATTAATGCTCTGTTCCATTGTGGTCTTAATCTCCAACAGATGGTCCAGGATGCTCTGGCTAAAATTCAGTGTGAGCATGCTGACTTACACAGGGCTTTCCATTTCAAGTATGGTGAGGCAGAGACTGGACAAAGGCACTGAGTGTGGTGGTCATCCTCAAATGTGATTCCAGCAATTTTAGAGATTGGGAGTTAATCCCTCCGTTCCAGAGAGAAAGGGATGTGCATGTAGCTGTGGGTGCACACATACACACATGTACATATGTATGTGTTTTGAAGGTTTTGATTCTTTGACATGGTATTTACTGTGTGGCCACGCTCGCCATGGAAACTCTGATAAACTGTTTTCTTGACCCTGGCAGTGCTTTATGCTTCCAATTTCAGCATCATTTCTGACTCTTATCAGTACTTTTCTTCCTCTCATGATACCAGAGCAGAAATTATGATGGTTGAATCAGGAAGAACAATGCTTCAGAAACTAACTCACTGCTATCAGTGGATTTTTGTGCTACTTCAGCCAACTGAGATAATGGTGTGAGCTGTCTACACTGCACTAAAATGCATTTCTGTGTGTAGAAACATCATTAAAGAGTGGCTTAAAGTACATAGCACTAAAGAAACATTTAGGATAAAAAATAGAAGAAACATCCCAGAGTGTGGTACCAGGCATCCTAGACTCTTCATGAGATTTAGTGTCCAAGGGTGGAGAGCTTTCCTTGGGAGAATAGTGACAGTAACTTCTTCAGTCTGGCAAAATGAGAGCTCCAAGGGAATGATTGCTTCCTATAAATATTTTCAAGGGGCAAGAGCTGATGCTGACAAAATAACTAATGGATGTAGCTTGGTGATGAATAAATTTAGTCTGGAAATTTAGGAGACTCCTAAATATCATAGAAGTCCATGTTGTGGAAAAATTTTCTAATCAGTGTAAGGAACCAAAAGTCAAATTGCTTTTTAAGACAGGGGTTGATGTCCTGAAAAGGGCCCTGTGACACTGTTTGTCACTGGGGAAGGGGATGGCTCTACCTAGTGGTCCCAATGTTGCCCACTTATATCTTCAAACTTTGCTGAAAACTGGTTCCATTGCCCATGAAGTGTCCTTAAAATGAGTTGGAAAGCAGCAGCCTCCAAAAGTCTGACTCCTTGGTTTAAAGGTGTTGTAACTGGAGACAAATAAGATGGCCTCGTCTCATCTGTAGACCCCAAAAAGTGCAGTTGAGAAGAAGGTCATGGAGATGCCAGTCGTGGTGGGGCTGGAGAAGGCAGGAGCTTAGCTTAGAGTGTATCACCTTGGGGTATGTCAGCCCTTTCACATCTGGGAGGCATTTACCCCACTTCCATTAGCCCATTAGAAAAGCTATCTTGCCATCTCCTGCCAAGTACTGATAGGAAATAGGTTTATTTTTGAGGGCTGAAGTGCTGATGAGCAGAAGGGACTTTCAGCCATTTCTAAGGCTGGCAACAAGCCTCAGATCTGAGATATCCATCTCCTTCTTTGGGAGGCTGTGTTTGAAACTCTGCAGCCTCTGCCATATCTCAGACCTTCTTAAGGTTTTTGTTCCTGCATTGCCCCTGCTCTGCATGGCTTTGTATGGCAGAGGAGTACCACGGGAGAGACTGATTCCCATCTGGACAGTTGTGCATTCTCCACTTTTTGCATGTGCCTGAGCAGTAGAATTCATTAAGAAAATGTGCTTCCAACCATCAAACTGCACTTCTGCATCTTCTCAGCCTCTGCTGCTAAGCCACAGCCCTGTCTGGAAGTTCAGCACTGCTGCTGCTGCATTTCCACCCAGCTTCACCCTCCTGCCTTCTCCCTGCATCTCTGGTATCCTCCTCTGGCCACGGGACACAGCCCAGCCTGCAATCTCATTAGAGCCATCTCTGCTGCAGTCTGGCCCTCTGGGGCTCCAATCCCAGGGACTTTGGGAATGGACCAGAATTGGGAAACCTACCAGTGCTTTTGAGCAAGAATCTGTACCTTCAGATCGTACATCAATTTAATGAGTATAAACTATTCAGGCACTCACACTCTGATGCACATTACTGATATTTTTAGCATCTGGACTCTCAGGAGGATGCATCTCTGTCAGCCTAGCTGCTGTAAGAGGCAGTTGAGTAAAGCTGGATTGCAGATGGACAAAAGTTTTGTTTTTACTTCTCATGAAAGTGATGTCATCTTATAAAATTCACCAGTGTCCTTCATACACTTCCAGGTGAACAAGGCTGCACAATTTAGATAATCAATAAAATATAACAGCCAAAAAGAAGGAACGTAGAAAAAGGATAGTTGGAAGACTGTTGCATGAATCCTGTCAAACCTTGTTTAGCTCCTGTGTCTTGGCTCATGGCTGTCCCCAGCCACTGCCCAGGCAGGGGGACAGATGTTTTCCAAAGCAGGCTGAATGCACTCTATGGTCCAATGGCATGTGGCTGGGGAAGGGGGTCTGGGGGGAAAAGGTGGGTAGAAATGGCTTTGTGCATCTCCACTACTTCATGTGGAGTCACGAGAGCGACTCAACTGGAGTTAGATCAGCCTTGAGGCAAGGCTAAGTTATGTCAGACTTTAGCAGCCCTAAGGGGAACAAACTGGAGCTGATGTTTCCTCAGACTCAGTCCTTGCCTTCCTTATTGTCCTACCCAAGAAGGAATCAGTGCTTTATACAAACTTCTGGGTTCTTGCTCCTGTAACTGGTTAAATCGTCCTCAGCTGATGCTTATAGTGAGGGGCAGAGCAGCTGTAATGTGCAGGAACAGACATAACAGCTCATTTGACTGATTCAAGCACATAGATGACACTGGGGGAAGGTTCAGTCTTAAATCAGCACAGTTCTGCCTTAAGCTAATCCTCTCCCTGCCCAGTGTTTCCCACTGAAAGCCATGTTAGCCAGCAATATCCCAGCCCTGCTGATGAGCAGCACAGAGCAAAGCATCCTGCCTCCCTGCTGCCTCCAGCAGTGTGCCTGCTCCAGCCAAGGTCTCTACACCTGATGTGGAGGAAAATTAGCATCAGTCTGGTGATGCTGAACCTGTCTCAGGCTGTTATCCAGCAGACTGGCGTGGCTGCTTTGGTCCAGGCAGCAGGACCTACATGTGTTCACTGTGCCTTCATACACATGCTCTTTGCTGCTCCAGACTGGAAAAGCTCCTTTCCTGCAGGAAGACAGGTAAAATGCCTGAGGAGGCAGGTAAAATTCCATGCAGGGAGGCCACCACCTCCTCAGTCACTCCCAAACATCCTCCTCTTCGGGGCTGTGTGCTCATCTGAGAATAGCTCCTTGCCACAGCCTCCTCCGCAGGAACAGACTTATTTATTCATAGGCGTTGGGTTTGCTCTGATAGTCTCTCTGCATTTATTCTAAAAAGAGATTTGCCTTGTGCCTGGGAAGTGCCTGGCCCTTCCTCCAAAATGAAAGTGAGAAAAGCTCCTAGTGTGTTTTTGTACATGGTTAAAAATAGTGTCCTAGAAATGTATGATGGATAAATATGAATGAGGAAAGTGTAGATCAAATGTAGTAACCTTCAGAGTGTACATATGGACAGGTATGTGTGTCCTAGAGCTTCTAAAATTTCTTCTGTTCTCTTCTCACCCATTTCATATTCCAGTTTCTCCTTTCTTCTCTATCTCTCTTGTCCTTTGTTTCCATGGCTTTGCTTTAATTCTTCTGCATCACTCTTCTTTCATTTAACTCTCACTCTGCTCTGCCTATTTCTCTCCCTCCACATCACTGTCCTTCTCCCCCTCTGCTTTCCATCCTGCTCCTCCACACCTCATCTTTGTCCTCCCTCCTAACACCTCTTCCTGTTCTTAGCCAGTGCTCCCTGTTCTTACTTTCGTCTCTGCATCTTTTTCTCTTCATTTCTCAGCTGTTTCCTTCTCATCATCACACCCAAAATCTGTTGGGGTTGCCTTGTCCGGGTAGCCTCTGGGGTAAGCAAGTGAAAAAGATCTCTAGTGCAGTTTAGCCACTTGGTACAGAGGTGGGAAAAAAACTATATGTGAAGTTAAAAGCTGACTTGAGAACTAGCTGAAAGATGGAGAGACTGGGTAAACTGGGCTGGGGGATGAAACCTGTAATTAGAATGGAAAAGCCATTTCTGCTTTCCCCCTTGAAGACTAGGCTGACCTAGGTCTGCAGCTTGGGTGAGACCCACCTGGAGATACCCTGAGGCAGGTCTGGGCAGGAGATAGGGACTCTTGATCCCCAAAGACAGAGGCCTGGCCTGGGTTGCCAGCATAGCCTTTGGCTTGGGAGCAGGAATGGCAGCCAAGGGAGGCATTTCATTGCATCCTGGATGTGCAGTCAGAAATATCTCACTGGAATGGCTGTTTACACTTGTCAACTTGGTCAAAAGCTGGCATAAAATCCTTAAGCCTGTATCTGATGTATTTAACTGGATGAAAACTTTAGAGCTGAAGAGTCGTCCCATATGTTGTGAGTACCTTACAGTGACAGACCTGAATGTTTATCCACATAAATACCCTTTCACACTACAAAACAGTGTTAAATGGCTCCAGGGTAAGTGGATTCGAGCCAGTGATGGTATAAATAGCCTGCTGGAAATGCTCTTCATGCAGTCTCCCATCCTCAACTTCCCTCATATCTCCCATTTCCAGTTTTTAAGGGAGAAAAGTCATGGTTTGGGTTGGAAAGGGACCCTGAAGAACATCTAGTCCCAACCCCAATGTTGGTTTATTGTCTTTGGGATATTTCAGGACAGTCTGGGAACTGTGTGGATCTCTGAAGCTGGTTTTGTGTTACAACCCTGTGGCCGATGTGAGCATCTGCTGGGCAGTAAGAAAAGCAGCACCTGAGCTATGTGGCATTTGGATAAGAAGACATGATATTTTAAACTTCTTGAAATTCCTAATTTATTGTGGAAAGCCATTGCCTAATAATTAGTTGTATTTAACTACTGAAAGCCAGTTTTCCTCTTGAAAAAAATTAGTGGAAGAATGTAGTGGCTTGTGTTTTGGAGCAGAGTACAGCATGGTCCTTCCTCAATTTCTGTCCATCCTCAACCCTGAACAGACTTAATTCCATGTTTGCTAAGGAATGTGCACTGTTCTAGCATTCAACATTAAGAAAAAAAGGTTGATTGTTCTTTTTAGTGAAAAGGAAGCGTTCAGAAAGGTTCACTGAAAAATTTAATGTCTGCAGGGTCATACTCTAAATTCTTGTGAACAAAGGAGGGGAAAGGGGGTCAGTTTTTCCTTGTTTGCTTGGGCTAATAAAAATGCCCATTGCCTGCTTTTAAATTAAAGAGTATTTTGTTCATTCACTTCTGGAAAATGCATAAGCAAGTTGCTGTGAAGAGGCAGCTTTAAACAGCAGCTGCTTTGGACAAGCTGGGCCTATTGGAAGTGGGGTTCTCTCTGCTTTTGGCCCTCCACAGCTCAGCCCCACAACTGATAATGCTGAGGAAAGACAGGACACTGCCTGGATCACCTGCTATTGGGAGCAAGGGGAATGGAAATCTGTGCAGGCAAAGATGGCTTTTACATCTCCTGCACAACTCCTTCCAATAGATGGGATTTTGGGACAGTGATTTATATTAATACTCAATAGGATGTTACCATAGCAACTATACAATGTGGTGAATAATTTCATGGGCTTAAATCCAGAACACTGGGAGATAAGATGGGTCTGAGCATCATTTAGGGCTTTGGTCATGAGGGTTCTATGCTGGCCTGATTGGTCTTGGGGAGAAGTTAGGGTAGAAGATAAAAGGTGCTTCTCTGGCTCTGAAGGGAGCTGCAGCCTGTTGGGTGCAGCTGAGGTGGGGTAGGGAAAATTAAGGACACCCTCCTTATGCACCATGTTGCACGTGCTGCCATGAGGGACTCTGATGCACAGCATTTCCCTTTTACATTAAGAGTTTGCTGTAAACCAGATCTGACATTTAGCTTCAGGTCAAATTAAATTGATTTGACCTAGAATGATTTTTATTGGTTTGTTTTTGTTTCACGTAAAAAAAAAAAATCGTTAAAAAAAAAATCTGTTGCAGCTCAGTTCCAAGAAGAATTACTTCCCTTTAATTTTCTCTCTTGCCAGACTGAAGAGTCTCTTATTTGACCAGTTTTCATCTGTAGTGCTAATTTACAAGAAGCAAAATGGGGCTGTCTGCAGTGGTGCCAGAAAAAGGCATCTGGAACCACCTCAAAGGGCAGAACTGGAGTTCATTCCCTGCTAAGGCCCATCCAGATGTAACAGGCAGATGGTATATGGGCACCCCTGCGCTCCCTGTTCCACTCCTCTGCCCTTTTCCATCAAAAAATACACCTTGACATGCAGCCTAATTTTATATCTTAATTCAAGCCATTTTTTCTCCCATCCTCTAAGACTGTGACTAATTCCTTCCTTTTCTTTTACCAGTACCTTGAGAATATTTATAGACTGTGATCCTGTTCTCCCCTTCCCTTCCCCCTTCCATACAATATAAATTTATCTCTGTTGTTCCCTCCTCCAGGCTGGTCCCAGGTGTCCTGTCCTCTAGTACTTGTGCCATCAGCATCTTCTGTAGCTTCTCTGCATTTTTCTATGCTTTTCTTAACCGAGTGAAATAAACCACACAAATACCTGGCTCCTGGTTTTCCTGTGCCAGAGGACAAGGAACGGATAAATAGCAGGAGTCTCTTCTCCCTGCCCTGTCCATCCCTGTGTGGAACCTTCTTTGTTTTCTATTGCAGAGTTAGTTCATAAGCTCTTACTTATTTTATTTCTGTTTGTAGGATGCCTGTTGCCTCCTTTAGTGTCCTGATGGGTGTTCAGTCATGCCCAGTCTGCAGCACTCAACATACACTTGCACTCTGAGCCTCTGCCAAAGGGAATATTCTGCATTCCTGAGGAAAGACTTATCCACTCATGCATTTACACTACCCTGGCTGAGATTTTTAATGCAATGAACGATTAGCCAATACCTAATACTGCATGTGAAGACTTCACTCCATGACATCTTAGTGTCTTAATTCTCTTGTTATCACTTTATCCATTTGACTGATGTACTGCATGTATGTTATGAGTTGGTTACCAGAGAGAACTGAATGCCAAAATTACAAGAGAAAGTGAAGTTTCCCACACTCACTATTTTTCCTTTGTTTCCTAATGCCAAGATTATAGCCATGAAGGCTATTAGTTTTAATTAATTTTTTTTTTTTAAGCACAAGACAGAGAGGCTGGACATGACCTGGCCATGTGCACTGGCAGCCCAGAAAGCCAGAAGCAGTGTGGGCAGCAGGCCAAAAGAGGGGATTCTGCCCCTCTACTCCACTCTTGTGAGACCCCACCTGGAGTGCTGCATTCAGCACAGGAAGGACATGGACCTGCTGGAGCAAGTCCAGAGTGGGACCTCAAAGCTGCTCAGAGGGCTGGAGCACCTCTGCTATGGAGACAGGCCGAGAAGGTTGGGATTGTTCAGCCTGGTGATTGTTTGGGGTGACCTAATTGCAGCTTTTCGGTACCTAAGGGGGCTACAGGAGAGCTGGAGAGGGACTATTTACAAGGGAATGGAGTGACAGGACAAGAGGGAATGGCTTCAAACTGACAGAGAGCAGGGTTAGATTAGATACTAGGGAAAAATTCTTTACTGTCGGGGTGGTGAGGCCCTGGTACAGGTTGCCCAGAGAAGCTCTGGCTGTCCCATCCCTGGGAGTGTTCCAGGCCAGGCTGGATGGGACTTGGAACAACCTGGTCTAGTGGAAGGTGTCCCTGCCCATGATGGGGTGCTGGAAGTAGATGATAGTTGAGCTCCCTTTCCACCCAAAACATTCTCTGATTCTAATGCTTAATCTTACCTAGTAGCAGTGAGCTTCTGAATACCCTCTGGCTCACAGTGGTAGACTCTAAAAATGAGCTTTTCCCAGAAGACACATTGCTTCCCTTGCCCTCAGGTTTTCTGGATGTCCTCTTCTCTCTCTTTGAAAGCACTGCAGAAAAACTGCTTGCCATATTTTTGTATTCCCTTTGGACATTTTTATGATTGTGGCACAAACGTGTGGGTGAATCATCAATATCTGCAGAGATGTCCTGTCCAGAACTTGTCCTATAACCTGTTCTCTTCTCAGCTGAAGTGCAATACCTGCTGTATCTGCTGGGATGGAAGGGTTTTTGTTAGTCATCACAGCCGCAAATCTGACCGTAGCTGTCTCCCAAAAGTAGCTCCTGCTAAAATCTGAAGCAGGAGAGTTGCTGTGGAGGTCATGTATTTATCCTGTCTCCTCAAGCAGGAGCCCCTTTACTGATAATATTTGAGATTTACTTCTGTAACTGCTCTTAAAAACCTTCAGTTGTTTAGGATCTGAAACCTCCCTGGGCTGAACAGGAAACTATTTCAGTGCTTTCTGCCTCTTCTCAGGTCAGGGTGGCAGCAGGGTGTTTCTCTGGGGGAAGGGACATTCTTTGGTGGAAAACAGACCTCCCTGTGACTGAAAATCTAAGTTTTCATTGCAGCTTTTCCTAGAAATCTTCCAGCAGATGTGGGTGAGGCAGTTGTGTGCAATAACCTCTTCACAGGTACTTCAGCAGCACTGTCGGCACACTGATGGGGAAGAACAAGGGGAGAAATCTCTGCTCCTGCCTTTCCCTGCAGCTTCCACAGTTGCCAGCACCTGACCCTTCTCCTGCAGCAGAGACTCAGGGAAAGCTGCACGAGGCGTCACGATCTGTGTAATCATTCCCAGCTTTTCCAACACCAGACTGTGCTGCCGAATGCAGAGAGAGGCTCCTGACGGAGAGGTTGGTCCTGGCGCTGCTGTCAAGCTGCTGCCCCCCTCCTGCTTTAATTGCACACAGTAATTCCAGCAAATAGGTGGTTTGGCTCAAGGTTGCTCCACCACAACCTCAGAAGCTTTCAGGAGTGCAGCCTCTGCTGTCTTTAAACCTGCAGAACACTGTGATTTAGCCACCAACTCTGACTGCAGGGAGCTGGGTCAGCCTGCAAACAGCAGTGGCGGGACTTTGCTGTGGCTTTCCTCCGCTCTTCCAGAGAAGCAGTGATCAGCAGCTGCCTGCCCTAGAGCAAAGCAATGCCCCTATCCCTGCCCTGCTGGCTGCAAGAGAGGGCCAGAGCCAAAGATACCCATATCCTAGGTTTCCTTATCCCAGGAAGCAGTGGGTGAGTCTGCAGTATCCTCAGGTTATCCAGGAGTGAAGAGCCTGTGAGTGACATTCAAGGTGTCTGTGAAAGGTGCTCAAGGACAAGCCAACCTGTTGACCAGGCCCAAGCTCAGGTCCCACAGCACCCTTGGAAGCCTTCAAGCTTTGCAAATGAAAAGAAATGGAGTGCTGCCAAGTAAGAAAGGAGCAGGAGCACCTCCTTTCAGGGAGGGTGACAGTCAAACTAACCTATGTCAAAACATCTTTAATATCTTAATTATGCCTCCACTTGGAGCACAGACTTAAAAATTTCTGGCTGCTTTCCTGGGTGGATGAATAGTTTTGGTGTCATGTATTCACAGTCAGGAAATGGAAGGGTTTGTAGTTGTATTGGTTCTTCACTAAGCTAGAGTGAGGGGTGGGATAAATCTCAAAAAATGTCCTTCAGGGAAATTAGATGTCTGGGGAGGATTTTTTCTGTCTGGCTTGGAGTAAACTCATATTTTATAGGAGAAGAGAGATAGTGTCAGGTAAAGAAAGGAGATACCTTGAAGGCAAGAACATTTATAGCATTAGTTATAGCACATATGGCCCAATCCTCCTTAAGCAGAAGATGGAGACAGGAGGTTGATGCTGATTTATGACTGCAGTGGCCCTGCCCCACATTCTGCACTACTTTGAGAGGTTTAAGTTTAACATACTTTTGAAAACTCTTTGATTGACTTTCTTATGCATCCTTGGTGCCACCACCTTCTAGAAATAGAGAAATCACTTAACGTGCAAGGAAACCACATTAGTGCTTGGATCAGAGTTTGCTTCCTCACCCGCCTCAGCAGAACCTCCCCATTTTTCTTTTTTTTTCCATTATGCCTTTTCTGATGTTATGTATTCCGGATCCTACTTGATGCCATACTGGGTCTTCTCTCCTGATGTTTCTGTTGCTGCCAGTAGACACCAGGAGCCAGCATACCTGTTCCTCTGGTCTTTCTGGAGCAGGTCTTTTGTGGAGCAGGTCTTTCTGGAGCAGGGGAAACCTTGGGTGAAAAGAGAGTTGGTTACATGGTGATTTTTTGTGCTCTGTCTGTGCCTGCGTCAGCCTCGCTCCGATGTGTGCCCTCTGACCTAGATATCCCTGCTGTCCCTTGGGCATTAGATTTGATCCTAATTTATGGCCAGCAATGCCTTGCCCTCAGGTTGTATTTGTTGGCTCCCAGGGCCTCGTATTTCCTTCCCTGGCGACAGTTTTATGCAGGTGTAACTCTTGTGCCTTTGGTGGAGTCACTCCTGATTTACCCCAGCCTGCAGTGCCTGACAGCTGGTTTTCTCCCTGAATTACTGTGCCTGACACATTACTGTAGGTGTTATGCATTGTCACAAAATTAATTTTCCTCTCGAGAGCCCTCAGTGATTTCAGCTGAACTTCATTGCAATTGTTGCTCTGTCTCTCTGGAAGATTCATGTCGCTGGAGTGGCTTCAACCCTGGGGGATGGGGAGCCAAGATCAAGTGCAAGACAACCCTTTCTGCCTTTTTCCTCAGTTTTTAATAGCTGGGTTTCCATGTGGTCAGGTATAAGTAACCTAGAGAAAACTCAGCAGTCCCTCCAGATTGTATCAGATTCTTACTAAAATACTTGTATTTCAGCAAAAGTCTTTCTCCAACACTGGATTTTACCTCCCTGTGAAAGAGCCTGAAGCTGTAGGGCAATGATTTCTGTCCTGGGTTTATCACAGCATCAAAAGCAGCTGGCATTGGCATTTCTCCCTTTTCCAGGCTGATTTGGAATCTGCAGCCACATGGCTGGAGATTGACCTACAGCAATTGTGAGAAGCTGAATTTATAAGTGACTGGGACCTAGCAAAGGTGGGGCTGGATGGGCCAAAGGTGCCTGTGGCAGGGCTCTGGGATGGAGCCTGGCCAGGAGAGAGGGTGCTTCTGCAGCTGAGATTGGAGGACAACCTGGTCTGAGTTCAGACTGCTTTGGAGCAGTCTGGAGTTAAAAGCAGTGAGCAGCTGAAGTTCCTGAATCATGCTGGAAAGGGGATTTAGGTGTTTTAGAACTTAAAGATGAATGAGACTTAGTCAAACACATATAGATTTTGTGAGATTGGTGTCTAGTGCTCTAAGGGGAGCTGGGCCCCATTTCAAGTCATGGAAAAGCATGATTTAGATGCTAATTCACTTAAGTGCTTGGAGGAGTTTTTTGGGACTTGGAGTTTTATCATTCCAGGGAAAATGTCCCTACGGTGAAATAAGAATGAATTAATCTTATAAGTGGGCTTTAATTATCCTTAGGAAATTGCATTTGCTGATGTTTTAGGTAGTATCTTAGTGTCACTGAACCCTACTGACTAGTCATTTTACTATCACCAGAGTAGAAACCTTGTTTTTCCTGAACCAGGTTTTTGTTAAAGCTCACTAAATGATATTTGTCTCCTTTCTTTTGATAATGTCACACATCTAGCAGGAGCACTTGCAACTTTGTGCATCTTTCAAACTGTTCTTGTGCTCCCCTCAAGGCTCCTTTTAAAATGTTCCGGATTTTTCATGCTGTCCAGGGTACTGTGGAGGGCTGTCACGGCCCTTATACCAGGGTTTCACTGCCAGAGCAAATTGGAGACCATTTATTGAAGCAGAAAGCCTGGAGGGCATGTGGGGGTGGGAAGTGTCAAATCATTTACTATGGGTTCACTTTGCACACTGGCTGGTTGGCTTTGGGGCACCTGCTGAGCATCCCCTGCCAGATGCCGTGAGCTCTGTTGGATGTCCATGGGAGCTGAGGATATTCAGCATCACCAAACCAAGCCCTGCTCCTCTGTTTGACTTGGCCTGGTCTGGGTGCACCATGACACCCGCAGTGGCTACTCAGTAGCAGCAAAAAGGTGGACCCTGGTATCTTTTTGGAGAGGCACTGACAGGGAGACAACAGATGATGTGGTGCAGAATCCCTGACAAAAGAGAAGATGCCAGGATGGCAGTGCCGGCAGCACAATGTGTCCTGCGCTCCCCAGAGTGGATCTGTCTTAATCTTATTAAAAGCTCAACAGTGTATCCTGCACATCTCTCCCACAGACAGGGCCGTAGCACTCCTCAGCAGAGCCAGGACCTGATCCATGCCTGCCCAGCTGCTGGAAAAAACCAGAGCTGGCTGGTGCAACAGGACAAACTTTGGGAAGCCACAGGGAAGAACCGAGCTTTGATGTAACATGATGGTGACCTGCCACCTGCTGATGGGGTGTCAACCAGGCAAACCTGTCTCAACCAGGCAAACTGAAACTCCCAAAAGTGTTAGGGCCTCCAGGAACTGGATCCTGAAAGGAATTTGTCCCCTGCTCCAGCCTCTGTGCTTACAATGAGGTGGGGAGTTGATAAAGGATACTCATCCCCAGCAGGCAAGCTTTTTGGGGCTGGGATCTCAGTTGATCCCCATTCCCCCATACATTTAGCCCATGGAGGACTGAAATTCCTGGAACTGGAAGCTGCAATGCCTGTTTACAATAGACAGCTAAAGATGTGGAAAAGTGATAGAACTCCAGCTGGGGCTGGAGGCTGTAGTAACTCATATCCTCTGCAAAATTACCTGGGGAAGGGGTTTCACATGCATCAAAACTTATAATTAACTTGTTTGAGTTTAGGACTTGCTTCCATCTCGGGGTGGGGGGGGGGGGGGAGGAGGAATCAGAAGCCACTACAATGAAATCAATGGAGTAATCAGGTTGTCAATACTATTAAGTCTGGTTTTTTCCACCCTGTCCTTTTGCCCTCCTACCTGTGCAGGAGGCAGAACCTGCCTTTCTGCATGGCAATATTTCCTCTGGTTGCTGCAGGATCTCGAAGGGAAGGCTGAATAACTTGCACAGCTGATGCACTGACTCACTCCTGTCCCCAGGAGCTAAGCTCAGACTGTCAGCTGCTCGGAGACAGCGGGGCGCAGCCTTCCTGCTGCTCTGAGTTTCCCCAACACATCCAGGACCCATGCAGAGAACCAGGGGGAAGTAATAACAGAATAGGAGCATGTATCCTTCTGATACACCCGTTTTTCTCACAGCATCTATTGTGCAAATGAATCCCAAAACGACTCTCGGGGTATGGCCATTCACGTTTGCCATTCACGTTTGCCAGTGTAAGATTTGTGGATTTATACCTTTTCTGCAGTCAGGATTATGAGAATTCTGGAGGAAAAGAAGTTGCTATCCTGTAAAGCGGGTTTGGAAATCCTGAGCTAAAACAAAAGAGCACCATCTCCTGGCAGCTGGGAATAGCTGGCACTGCTTCCAGGGATGCCTGGAACTGCCTGGTGCAGTTCTCCTGCAGGCAGCTTGCTGCTCTCTGCGTCTAAACCTTGAGCATCTGGAGGTGGGGTAGCTCAGGGCTGACAGCTGGCTCTGGACACTGAGAAAGGCTAATCCAAGGGACACTGGGAGCTGATCTAGTGGTGTTATACACAGCACAGTGATGCCTCTGCTTGGCATGGAAGTTCTCTACTGTTTGGGTTTCAAGCTCTACTTTAGTTAATGTACAAGTGCTCAAGTACTATTGAGTTTGGCATGGATATTGAAGTGTTTTGGGTTAGGAAAATCATGAAGAAGGGTCTTTGCAGAATTGAGAGCATGGCTCCCGAGTGGTTATCAATGGGGGTAACCAACCTATTTCGAAGTATTGTGTGATTTGGGCTGGGGCTGAGAGATGCCTCTGCCCCTTGTGCAAGATGCCCTTGCTGCTACCAGGAAGGTACTAGCAAAAGACACTTGGAAATCTGTGGAGCATTCATGAGGTTTGAGTTGGACTTGAAATCAAGCAGAGAGGAAAAACCAGCTTGGTCTGGTTCCAAGAAAACAGAGTGTGCTTTGAATTTGGAGACAGGCTTGGGACTGCTAGTCCCCCTGTGAACCATGAAGAGATGTGTAAAAGTGATAAAACACTGAACATCTGTATAAAGATGTATATGGACAGAGATAAGAACACAGTAAGGCAACATAATATAAGTTTTGAAGAGGAAGGTGGCTGAAGTGGGACAGTAAAAAGAAACAATGAGACATCATGTAACAGGGTCAAAAGAACAAAAAAAAGTCTTTCCTAAGACTAAGTTAGGAATAAAAAGAGATAAGCTTTTCACAAAGAGCATAGGATTTTAACTAGTGGCTGATGACAAAATTATAAATTTGGTACAAAAAAGGCAGGACTGTCTAATGGCTACTTTTGTTGTGTATTTGGAAGAAAGCAGGAAGATGCATTTACATGATGGTCATGGGTGAATGACAAAAATGAAGGAGAGGTTGGAATGTAAAACTGATGGTGTGGGGCAGAGAAACATATCTCTGCTGGTCATCAGAGAGGGCTCCCAGCTGTGGTTTGGTCTCCAGATACAGATGTTTAGGTGGTGTTAAGGTCTGGGCAGTGGGACTCCCCTGCATCGCTGTCAGGTGCAATGGGATGCCCTGATGGCTTCCACAGCCTTGCTGCGAAATCAGCCTGTCTAGGCAATTAGAAAATAAAAAGCTTGCCAAAATGCCCCACCACGTCCTTGAGCCTTTAAGAGAATATAGGACATATTTTTAAGAGTCAGGCTTCAGTCTCAGTGCTGAAAGTTAGTTACTGCATATCCCTGAGTTCTGGGAGTCTTGGATCAGAGCAAAGTTGCTGTGCTGGAAAATTCTCGTCACTCAGCTTTGGCTTCTTTGTTGTCTAAGATCTCTGGGTGACATCTAAAGGGCTGAGGTACTGGAGGTGACATGCAGCATGAGAGACCCTCTAGCATCATTTAGGGTCAGGCAAACAACAGTACTCCCCTTTTTTATGCTTTTTACTGTCTCTAGCATGAATTAACACAGGTCAGGGACTGTCCAGATGGGTCAAGGCAGACCTTGCTGCCAGGAGACTGTGATGTGTATGGACAGAGGAGAGACCTGGGGAGACCCTGCTTCTGGGAGCTGGCAGCCCTGCTGCCCTGGGGTAGCTGGTGATGGCTCCTGGGGCTCAATATCCAAAGCAAAACTCAGAGCCAACTGTTTAAAAGACTTACAGGAATTTGCTGGAAGCAGCTTGCTCCCGCTATTCTGCTTTTGTCTGAAAAGGTCACTGAAACCTTGATTCCTCCAGTTGCAACCAAAGAGCTTTTCTCTTCTCAGCACAGCTCCAGGCTGTAAAAATGGCATCGTCTAATTAAAGACTATTTCCCTCTCTCCTCTTCTGAAAAATTAATGATTTTGACCAAATCACTGACACGCAATAAATATTGAACCTCGCATTGCAGGGCTGCCAGCTGTTCTGGGGAACTGAAATTTCATGTCACAGGATCACAGAAATATTTCATGTCATAGAATCATTGAATGGTTTGGGTTGGAAGGGACTTTAAATATCATCTCCTTCCAACCCTCCTGCCACTGTCAGGGACAACTTCCACTAGACCAGGTTGCTCAAATGTCCTTCTGTGTCAGTCTTGTCTGTGCCATTGAAGTTCAACAGGTTAACCTGAAAACAGGTTATTTTACTGAAAGTTGAACACAATATTCTGAAGTGATCAATTTTAATAAGACTAACACAGTTGGGAAAAAAGAAATTAAATTAGCTCTTTTTCTTGTCTGTGATCCTCAGCTAACTTTTTGTTTCTTCTTCCAGCGTGCTGCAGCAGTTCACCTTGCCTTAATCCAAACTGGTTTTCAGCTGGATTTCTTAAATTAAGAGTTACTCTGCTTGAAACAAATGATTTCTAAATTATTTCCTGTGTCAATTGCTGAATAGCTCTAAACCCAGTGCTGTAGCAGAGGATTGCTGGAGCATTCACTTAATCTGAGGAAACAAAACAGTCATTTTCCAATATTTTTTTTTTCTTTACAGCTGATGAAAACACATGTAACTTGCTGAGCATCTCAGCTGTGCTCTAGTGATTGAATCAGAGCCATTACTTCTTAGTTGGTCGCAGGAAGTGAAATTATTTCCCGAGGGCTCGTGTTACAAGAAAGCAGGATTGCTGCTCTCAGGAGCTGAATAGCTTTCCTTTACCTGAATTGGCAGGCAAGTTTTTTGGGCAGTTCTGAGTGAAATCCAGATTAAAAAAAGCCCAGCTCCTTGTAACAAGGGTAAATTCAGACCTGATACTGTCATCTGTTACCAGTGCTATTCAGGGCTTCTCCTTCCCACGGATATTGAACCAAATAAACTAAAAGTCAGAGAGGGCATTGCTTAATCACCAGGCTCTGAATACACTATTCTTCAGCAAAAACCTGCTCAGCTATTACAGGTTTCCATGTCTTTAATAGGCAGCCTAATAGCTGATAGATTCACGCTTCCCAAATGAGGCAGTTTTACCGATGGCTTTAAATCATTCCCAGTGGAAATAGAGAGTTGCATTAAATCCTATTAATTAGGCAATTTCAGCTGTCTGCAGTGCTTTTGACTCTGCTGTTGCCTTGAGACCAGGAATCCCCGTATGTCCTGCTAATGTGAACCCTCTCTCTGCTCAAACGTGCTCACACCCCTGTAAGTTTGTCTCCTCCTGAATCCCAGTAGGAAATGCATTTTCTGCTTTCAGCAGTATTTGCAAAACCACTGCAGGAAAAAAAAAAAGGTTCGCGATTGACAGTGATTCCATTTTAAATCAGCTCTTGTGTTAACATTTGCTACAACATTGGGTTTGTACTATTTAAAAGTGTAATGCTTTTGTCGTCTATTTCAGGGTTATTTTTTTTTCCTGCTGATGAATAGCCCAGAGAATAGGATGATATTTTCCCAGCCTCTGTTTATCACTGGAGCTCTTCTGCGAGCTCTTCTGACTAGCTATAATTCCTGCTATGAAGCACCTGACACAAATGCATCAGAAACCCTTTCACTGCTCTATTGATCAGCATCGCTAAGAGCTGCAAATGCTTGTGCATCTGGCTCACATATACTGCGGACAAAGCGCAAATATAAGCTGCAAAGAGCATCTATGAATATTGGTCTGACAGCAGCTTCAATCTCCTTTGACTCTGTTTGTGCTCCCTCTTTGCTAGCAAGAGTGGGATGGTTGTAAAACTGGGTTTTTGCTCACTGATGGTGTTGTGACAGTGTGTTTCTCATGAGCAGGAAAGTATTCCACAGCCATCTTGAGCTGGTCCATAGCCACTCAGGGTCTGTGGGACTTTTCTAGTGAATTCAGTGGGCTTTGGATCAGGTTCAGCAGGCACTGAGGAAGCATCTAATGAAAGAGCAACCCTGAAACCCCGTGATTTAGACAGCCACTCACCCAGCACAAATAGTAAATTACAAACAGCAGATACTGGCAGCAACAGGCACGAATAGTCTGTAGTCAGCAATTCACAGCCTGAGATTTGTTGGCGTAAACAATGCATCAGATAATTCCAGCTAACCAACACATTTGTGAAAATCCAAGCCTGTTTATGGATAATTTTCAAAAAAGCAAGTTCAGCAAGAAAAGCATTTGTGAGGAAAAGAACCTCTCCCTTTTGGCTTGCTGATAATTTAGAAATGTGTCTTAGGTATCAGCTGTCCTTGAGAGGCACGGGATGACCTCACATGAGACCTGGGTGTTGGCAGCCCAGTTTATCCCTTATTCTGCTTTGGTTTCCCTGTGGTTTTCCTCTTAGGCTTCATTCTCAAGTAGCTTTGCTGTTGGGACTGAGTCATTTGAAGCAGTGAGGATGAGAGTTGCCCGCAGCAAGTTACAGAAGGATCTTGCAGCCCTGAGTGAGCTGGCAGGATAATAGAAGGTGAAATTTAGAGTAGGTAAAGTTATATAGATAGAGAGGGAAGAATAAGTCCCAAATTCACATGTATAGGAAAAATCCCTGCAGTGACCCTCTCCACTCTGAGGCAAGATCTTGCCTTGATGATAAATGTTTCTATGAAAAGTTCTATGCAGTGCTACACGGTAGGGAGAACACACAGCTGAAGGCTGGGAATGACTGGGAATGGTGATGATGATTTTTCACTTGCTAGCTGCAGTTCCCCTCATTCTGTGCTCTCCCGTGGCAAAGGAAGCTGCCACGAATCCCTGGGCTCTCAGGGTGTGGGGATGGAGCTGCTGTCAGCATCCTGTGTGCAGGAGCAGATGAGCAGTGAGGGCTGGTGGGGGACAAGCAGTACCCAAAGCCAGTGAGGGTGGGGACACAGGATCAGGGAGCACAGGTAGGCTGAAAAGCAAGGTGTGGCACTTCTGGGTTGCTTTTCCCTTATGCTACCGGGTTTCCCCATGTAAAAGGGGGAACATGCTGTTCCCACCTCAAAGGAGGCCCAGGGAAGAGAAGTTGCTTGCACATCATCACAACAATGCAAAAATGACGAGGGAAATGGTCACTCTGCCTTTGTGCAGGGCTTGGGATGTGCATGTCAAATCCAGTGAGGCTGTGCAGTAAAACAAAGCCTGCAGCTATAGGCTGAAGAGTGTTATTGGAGAATAAACTGCTTCAGGGCTCACTAAATGAGCTGCGTGTGCCTAATGCATGCAGAACTGTGGGAAAAGGCAGTGTGATGGTGTCTAGAGACAGTATCATCCTGTGTGTGCAAAGAGAAAGCAAGTACTCAAATGCAAGTAGCTCAGAAGCTTTCACGCTGACATTTCCCAGCTTCTGGCTTTGCAACTGCAGCAATGTCCCCTTTAATATATACTGTGAAGTTTGCACTGGGGGGGGCAGTTTGCCACTGTGAAGTTTGCACTGTGCATGGCAGCCCAGGACACGGCACATGTGGAGCAGGTCAGGAGCACCCCATCCCTTGCAGGTGATGAGGAGAGGTCAGAGAAAGCCGCCCCTGTGTTGCAGGGTGCATCAGCACACAAGGGGTTAACAGGCTACGCCCTCCTGCAGGCACCAACTCCTGCAGACACTGGCTTTGTTCCTTCTCATCCCGTTCCCTCAGCCCCTATAAAGATCTGTCTTCCCGCCTCCCTCATGGGGAATCTTGCTGTTCCTGTTGTTGAGCTGTGCTTTGTATGAATGCTGCAAAGCGAGAGTGGCCATTGCTTCTAATTTAATTAGTGTTATCCCCAGGAACTGAAAGCGTGACAGAGGGAATTAGAGGCAGTGTATGAAAATGATGCATGGGTGTGGGTTGAGGTTTAACCACCTTCATGCCAGCATGATTTGTAGATGATGCACACAGGGTGTAGCTTTCTGAACATGTGGAAATCACTAAATTAGGTTGTTTAGTCTCTGCCTTGGTGTTTTACAAATTTAGGTCGGCTACTCCTAAAAGAGAAAATGAAATCTAAATCTGCCTACCAACTTTCCCTCTTGATTTCTGTCCAGCAGATTTTTTTTCTAAATGAAAAGTTTCCTTAGGATGAAACTCCTCCAATGCTTCGTATTTAAAATATATTTTTAAAAATAGTTTTTGTATTAGATATTATATTTCTTTCAAGGATTAGCTCAGTTGGTAAGAGCATGGTTCTAATAACACCGAGTAGCGGGATTGACCCTTGTATGGGCCATTCACTTCATAATTGGGCTCAATGATCGTCGTGGGTCCCTTCCAGCTCAGAATATTCTGTTAGAATAGAATAAAATATTGGATGCTGAGCCCCTGAGCTGGATTGTGGGGGAGGCTGTGAGATTGCCATCACTGGAAGTTTTTATTCACAAGCTGGGAAAACATTGGCCGGGAATGTTAGTAACTATCAGGATCATTTATGGCTATTTTAAGATAGACCAGCAGCTGGAAGCCTTGTCTGACAGATTGTACTACTATGTTGCCCAAAGGTATAAAAAGAGACAGTCCCAAAGAGCTTGCAAGCGAAGCCAAGTCTGGCACACAGACCAAATATAAAATCAGCAGGGGGTAAGTGCAGCTTTGCAGAAAACTTGATGCATGCAGGCACTTGTCTCTTACTGTGCCTCGTTTTTGTGTCTTTGCTTTAGGTGTAACAGCCTCATCTCACCTCTTTGACTATGGCTCCACTGCCAACGGGGGCGACAACTCCTTCTACACCTCTCTGATCTCCGATGTCCACTACACGACCCCACGGGACTCCACCTATTACATGGGCATTTATCAGCAGGAAAACACTCCCATTCCCTGCTCAGGCAGCACAGAGGGGTTTAACACTCTGGGGCATCCTGTTCAAGATGTGACTGGGTTTGAGTCCCGTGGCTTGTTTAGCTCAGATTCGGGAATAGAGATGACTCCTGCAGAGTCTACTGAAGTCGATAAAACCTTAGCAGATCCCATGAAAGTAGAAGGTTATAAATACATGGACATGAGTAGATCAGAAGAAATAAAATACCAAGACAAGCATGACTCTGACTCAGAAGATGAGGGCCCAGGCCTTATCGAGAAGTACCGGGGAGTACCCGCTGGGTCCACCCACACTGCTGAACCTCAGCGGACGGCGCCAGAGGGCACGAAGGCAGCCAAAGAGCAAGACCCTCTTGAAGACAGAAAGTCTGGAGATCAGCACGGTGCCTCTGTGGTTACAGCCCCTGTCAAGATCACACTCACTGAGACAGAAAGCGCCAGGGAAGCTGCCAGCAAAGAGTCCAGCCCCACTCATCCAGAGACTGGTCTGAAGCCGAACCGTGAGGTGGTACCAACGGTGACGGTGTCAGAGCCAGAAGATGAGAGCCCAGGGTCTGTCACACCACCATCCTCTGGCACAGGTAATGCTGATGCTGGGACAGGGCACTGGTTTTTTGCTATTCAGAAAGTGGTTGCAGTTGTAGCCCTGCACACTGGAGAATTACTATGGGTTTGTGGTGGGTGTAAGGGAGTGTGGTAGGACGTTAATGAGACTCCATGGCTCAGGTGTTTCTGCTCTGCTTGGGCACCACTTTATGTTGCTGAACTGAAAGGGAATGCAAACGGAGTCACCCATCACCAACACACCGCTCAGGATGAGCTGCCCTTGCTGTATAGAAAGAGATCCAAGACTGCTGACCCCAGTCTCCCCAGAGATCTCTCCTCAAAGGGAAGTTGTGTACTGGTGTGTACCTCTGGGAGTGTCTTCATCTAGGCAACATCTTGAGCTAGATCCTGATGATGTGGGGGTCTCTTGGTCACCCTGGCTGTCCAGGCTCCCCAAGGGAAATGAGGTGTGTGGGATCAGGGCAGTGCAAGTGTCTGGGTTCATTTTCTAAAAATTTTAATGGCTGACTTGCCACCTCTTTGCTCTTGCAGAGAGTAAGGTTACATTGTTAAATATAAGTACTGTTTTCATGTGAAAGTGCTGCTTTTAGGAAGTGCTGAGGAGGGAAATGCTGTCACCTCATTTACAAAGGGGACTGGAGGGAAAAAGGGCCAGTCTCTTTTAAAGGCTCATAATTTCTGTTGGAGGGGCACCAAAATCCCATGTTTATACCTTCTCTTATTGTCTGGTTACTGCAGTAGTACATAACATCTATTCCTCATTTTCCCTGTTATACACTGCTAAAATATGTAAGTAGTATAATGTTTTAAAACATCATAAAGTTCTGTGACAGGAAGCAGAGTTTTCAAACTGGAAATTAAATTTCAGCATCTTGGATCAAAATCCTTTGACAATGAGCACTTGACATTTGACAATGGACATTCCTGAGCTGAAATTTTCATTGTTTTGATGACATCTAGGAGCATTTAAAAAACTCAGTTAGAATTTCATTAAATTAACAGTCTGGGATTTCCACCCAGAGAGGAAATCCCTACCCTCAGAGAATTATTTAGTTCCTTAGTGTGCATTTCTACACTTTCACACACGAAAAGGAGATAGAAGGACCAACCACAGCTGTGAGTTTATCCTGCCTGTATCAGCCAGAAACTTTAGATAATGGATAGATTCCAGAGTCCCATTTTTCTTTTATTTGACTGGGTGACATCACATGCTACTCCTGAGACACGCCGTTTTTTATCAATTATTTATTTTGCACTTCAAGGTAATTAAGGACTTCAGGCACTGACTGTTATTTATTCAGTTTTTGGCAACCCTTCAAGGCCGCCTTTGGGACACTTGATAAATGTATCCCAGCAAAATAGCTGAACAGTCCGTGGCAGAGCCTCAGGGCTGCTGCCTTTCTGGGAGGCACTGGTGTGGCCGGCATAATTGACAGCACGGAAATGTCCCCCTCCATGGGCAAAGATCCCCAGCACTGCCCAAACAGCCCTGGGAGGTCCCACTGCCTCGTACTGGGATGCTGGAAAGCCAGAAGCACTGTTTGTCCATCACATTAAGGAAAGAAGCAGGCGTCTTCTTCTAAGGGCTGGCTCCCAAAGGGTGTTTCCTCTGGAAATCCCCCCTTTCCCACAGCCTGGGATGTGCTGCGCCCAGACTCCGCACTCAAAAGCGAGGGAGAAATTAAAAACCTGCCCTCGCTATTCCCACCCAGTGACCCAGCAAAGTCGCCGCTCCTCGGTGCCCCTCAAGCATTCTGGCAAAGCCCCCGGCTACCCCCTGCTGGGATCAAGACTTCTGAAAACTTTTTGCTTCTAATTACTGGCCGTCATCTCTCTGGGGAAGGAAGACGCGGCTCTGTTCCTGCGCTGCGCTGGCGCTGAAAGGCCGCGGGTATTTATACGCTTGCCGGTGCCAGCAGTAAATGTGACACCCTGCTGCTGGCCACAAAGGGCTGTTTTATTCACAAGGTAAATGCCATGGCTGAGAGTTACGGACTGCCAGCACAGGCAGGAGCGGGGTGAAGCCCAGGGACGGCGCGTTGCTGCGCTACGAGGGCTGGAAGTCACATGTCTGTTTGGACGTGTGCCGGATTAAGTCATCGCTCAGGGAGAAAATGCTCCTGTGCCGGGATGAAAGAGAGCAGCACGGCTCATGCGGCTTCCCGCAGCCAGAGGAGAAGGATGCGCAAGCTCCCAGTGCAACAGAAACTTCCCAGCATCCAGACAGGAGTGCATTGTTACAGCTCTGACACCTTAATCCCATCCACAGCCATGCTCTGGGGTGCAGACGGACTTTTTTGTGCAAGAGAGATGTGCTCCAAGAGGGCTGTTTTGTTGGAGGAGCTGCAGATATGCCAACAATATGTGCTTGAAATTATTGATGACATGTATTGCTAGATACACAAACCAAAATTGCTTGGAGGGGTTGTAGGGAGGTTGTTTTTCTTGCCCATCTCCCAACAAGATGTGATGACAGGGGTGTGCCATCATCAAAACCTCCCCCGTTACCTGAATCATCTTGAGGAAGGCATAGGATTAGGAAGAAATCAGCTATACTACTGCCATGAGAAATTAACCCAGGAAGTATCCAGAAATAATGGTTTTCATAGAATCATAGAGCATTCGGAATTTGAAGGGAACCACAGGGATCACTGAGTCCAACTCCTGGCCCTGCACAGGACAGCCCCAAGAATCACACCATGTGCCTGAGAATGTTGTCCAAAATCTTCTTGAACTCTGTCAGCCTTGGTGCTGTTTTATCCCAGGTCAGGTCTAATAAAGTCTCTTTCCCACCCTCTGTTTTAAAGGAGCTTCCAGATGTGGCCAGGGCAGCTGGATGGGCTTAGGGGGCTGATGCCAGTGGCTGCAAAGCAGGGCTGGGCTGAAGGCAAATATCCACTAGGAGCCAGGGGCAGTTCAGCTCAGGGATCCCCATCTGTAAACAAGGGGCTGGAAACCTTCCTCCACTCTGCTGGGGTACCCAGCTGTGTGGATGCAGGCAGTGTCCTACCATGGGCCTCTTCACCAGCATCTGCAGGAGGAAACTTGGGGGTCTATTCTCCTGATGGCTTTCTTGACACACCACAATCTGCAATGCCACTTAGTGAGTGCCATCACATTAACAATGACTTAAAATCAGAGAATGACCACCCAGGAGTCCAGGGGGCAAATTTCCACATGTCCTTGACTGGGGAAATTCAGCCCTTTTTTTCCCCTGCAAAGAGAAGGTCTTGTGTGTGGATAGCAGGGATCTCTGGCTCAGGAAAGTGCAAGATGGAAATGGGTGATCAGGAGGTGGCAGTGGCCAGGTGACAGCAGGGAATGGGTGTAAAACTGCTGCCGTGGTCCCCTCTGGGCACAGACAGGCTCAGGTGGCCTGTCTGGCCTTACAGTCAATGCACCAGGTGCAGTCTGGGTTCTGGGGCTGGCTGATGCTCTGTGAATGACCAAGGAAAGCCTGTTCCCCAATGGAGTAACTCAAGACAGCTGCTGATGCACCCCATGCTGCCTCTGTCACTGCTTACTGTGAACACTTTACAGGCAAATTCACTTCCTTTCTTATTTCATTACAGAATCTCACATGGTAAAGGGATATACAAGGAGATATATCCCTTCCAGAACAGGATGTGGGCTCCATGCTAATCCTGTGTGACCACCCAGACCTTTCACTTGCTCATTTTCACTCTCTGATTATATCTTCTTCCAGAGTGAGCCAGAAAATGCAGACTACATTGTTTTGGTTTTCTTTGTTTTGAATTTTGGGTGACAAGTTAGCAATTATCTTGGTTAATGTAGTTCACAATTATATTAAGAATTATGGTAAAAAAATTAAGTTTCATTCTTGGACCCAACCAAGCTAAAAATTCGCCACCCACACCCTGGGAAAAAACCCAAACAAAATAAACCCCACAAACCCCAAAACCAAACAACAACAACAACAACAAAGCAAACAAAAAACCTGCAAACAAACAAAAAAGCCACCAAGACCAAAACCAAACCACAACTGAGAAAAGTTTTTGACCTGGAACTTTCCACACCTGAAAGCTAAATAAAAATAGCTTTTTTAAATAGACAAAGCTATTAGTAACTACACATGGTTTGTTAGGATCAGCAGTGTCAGGAACCCACGAGCCCTGTGTGTGTGTTTGTCCCCAGAGCAGATCTGTATCAGTATCCCCAGAACAGAAAATGTGATGCTTTCATATGTGCCATGAGCCCATGTTCCTCATGACTGGTGATTTTCTTGGTGAAAACCATGTTGCTGAGCCACTGGTCAAGTAGGGACCAGCACTGCCAGGTACCTCAGCCTTTTCCTCAGTAAATGATGTTAATGATACTTCTTTTATAAAGAGTACATGCATGGGAAAACTCTGTAAGGACAAGCTGTTATTACTGTTAGTCATCCCAGATGGGTAGATTTTGTGCCTGTGTTACAGCCCTGCTAGAGGGAAATACGCTGGTGTGAAATCTATTGTGTTTGTTCCCTAAGCAGACAGAAAACATGATTCTTAATTTTTCTTTCTTTTCCCCCCCTACTTTTTTTTCCTGGTGGCAGAACCGTCCGGCTCAGAGTCGCAGGGCAAAGGCAGCCTGTCGGAGGATGAGCTCATCAGTGCCATCAAGGAAGCAAAGAGCTTTTCCTTTGAGACCTCAGAGGCACAGCGGTCTCCAGCCCTCCCCACCGAGAAGAGAGACCAGCGGGCCAAACCCGGGCGCCCCGCGGGCTCCTCACACGGGGATAACGAGGCCAGCAGCGCCGAGTCGGGGGACTCGGAGATCGAGCTGGTCTCAGAGGACCCCCTGGC
Organism: Manacus candei; assembly: GCF_025592945.1. Taxonomy (NCBI): domain Eukaryota; kingdom Metazoa; phylum Chordata; class Aves; order Passeriformes; family Pipridae; genus Manacus; species Manacus candei. The sequence continues at coordinate 273,251 of NW_026138161.1, read as the reverse complement.
TGCCGAGGAGGTGCTGCACTCCAACTACATGACCTTCAGCCACATTGGAGGGCCCCCTCCATCGCCCGCCTCCCCCTCCATCCAGTACAGCATCCTGCGGGAGGAGCGGGAGGCTGAGCTCGACAGCGAGCTCATCATCGAGTCCTGCGACGCCTCCTCGGCCTCTGAAGAGAGCCCAAAGAGGGAGCAGGACTCCCCTCTGATGAAGCCCAAGGTCATGGACATTATCAAGGAAGAGAACAGCTCGCGCACCGACGCCTCAGACTATGAAGCCAGTAAAATGACAGAGAGCAGGATGAACAGGGAAAACCTGGCAGAGTCCTCGTCCTACCTGAAAAGCTCCTTTGTTGCACCAAAAATAGGTGCTGAGCCCCCGACCTCTGCCGTCAGCACCGAGGAGCTGAAGGAAAGAGTAATCCTGAAGAAACCCATCGAAGAAACTGTTGTTAACCAAAGTAAAGTGTCTTCCAAGGACTTTGGCAAAAGAAGTCCCTTGGCTTCGTTCCTACTGCCGTTTTTAAATAAGCAGAAAGGTAAATCCAGATGTTTATGTTGGTTTTTGCAGTGCTGATTAGAAGGGAGAGGAGGGAGAAGTGCCTGTTCCTTGCAGGGGAGATGCTAGTAGTGCTGAGCAGGGGGAGTTGCTGGCATTGGATATCCTCAGCTGAAAGCTGGGTATGCCTGTAACAAATATATCATTCCTGACCTGGCCATTCTCTCAGGGAAAGAAAAAGGAACCAGCAACAATAATTTTTAGGCTTAAGAAAATAGATACAGAATCGTGCAGGAACCACAGTAGGATAAGGCTGATTCATATATCAGACATCTGGAGGACAAAGAAGAACAAATCCTGCCTTGTCCCAGGGAAGGAGTGCAGTCAGGGAGGTGGTGCTGCACCTCTCAGAATTGTGAGGTTAATGATTTTCAGGATACATTTAGGAAAAGAGAAAGATTCGGAGGAGGAGAGGAGTTGAGTTTGATGGGTCTGGGTTTTTATGGAAGTGTTCAAGGCCAGGTTGGATGGGACTTTGAGCAACCTGGTCTAGTGGAAGGTGTCCATGCCCATGGAAAGGGATTTGGAACTAGATATTTAAGGTCCCTTCTGACCCAAACCATTCTGTGATTCTATGACTGAAACTGGTGCAGCTTAAACGATTCTCTCTCATGGTGACTGACACCCTCCATCCTTAATATAACAAGGGGTTTTGCATATGCTTCCAGTGCAGGGGGATGAGTGGCTCCTCCCAGCTCTGCGTTCCTTAGGGGGCATCCTGTGCACCCCTCTGGGAACCCCTTCCCTAATCAGCACTGGGCAGGACACTTTCCTGGTACTCAAATGAGCTTGAGGGCACTTATCTCCCCACGGGATCCCTTCAAAGCCAGTGCAGAGCTAGCCAGGTCCAGGCTTGCTGTGCCAGGCACTGTGGTCTAACAGGAACCACCAAACCTCTAGACACACCACCACCAGGTTTTAGCCTGAGCTGAACCCTGAGGACTAAGGGGCAGCACACGGTCACTGCACAGTGACACTGCCGGGGGTCCCTGCAGCCTGTAACGGGCTTAGTTCACAAAGCACACAAGAGAAAAAGGTACTTTATTCTTTGCAAGACGTCAGCTTTAAGTTGCCGGAACCTCTGTGTGCCTCTGGCTGTCTAGGCTGGTGTGGAAGGGAGGGCCACTGGGCTGCCCCATGCCTGCCCCTCTGTTTTCTCCCCAGCTGGGCTGAAGGGCAGAGACTGTCCATGGCTCTTGTCAGGTGTTGTTTTTGCAACTCAGAGAGCTGCTGCTTCCTTGCAAACAGCTGGATAGGGATTGGAGGAGGAGGAGAATCCCACACCCACTGCTTAAAGAGCATCTTTTTTGTCTGTCTGCGTTTGTGCAGAGGTTGCCCACACGATGGCCTGGAGATGTGGCAGGAATGTGAAAATGGCACACTTAAAACCAATTTATCTATTGCTGTGAACTCAACCGTGTAAGTCTAGTGAGGAAACAGCCTGAACTTGCATGATGTGCTGAGGGCTGCAAGATTTGCAACAAAAAAAATACATTAATACTGATTCTTAGCAGTAATGAACTAATGACATTAATAGGTTGAACAAGAAACATATGATTATTGCTCGTGTGTTTTCCTGCCAGATTCTCAGAGCTTGCAATGTCATGCTGTGCATCTCATCTCCCTCACAAACAGGATGAGCTCTGACCATTATTTCCCCCTTCCCAAATTCCCTTTTTTGCAGGACTAGATGAGGCCCTGCCCAAACCACAGCAGCTGTAGGGCTGATTAAATTTACCTTAAACACTGCTCCCGCAGTGTCTGGCATTGGGTCTCTGCAACCACCATGTGTTGTATGTTCTGGGCAGACAACCAGCAATTTGGTCTTGGACTGGGGAAAGTAGTTGGGGACTATCCCAGGGGCAGCTAGTGGCCTGTCCCTCAGTTTTGAGATTTCAGGCTCGGTTACAATTTTCAGTCCCCCTTAATTGTATTCAGATTTTTTTGGGGTCTAACTTTCATGTCTCTTCTAATTTCTGTCATTGCCCAGCCCGATGATAACAGAGACTTGTTCTCATATGGTGGTCAGGGAAAATCCACGTGCATGAGCAGCGTTTCCTTTCTTTATTCCCATGTTTCCTTTCTTTATTCCCATAGGACAGTCAGTAGTGGCAGGAACTTTTCCTCACAGGACAGCTAATTGCTGCTTGGCGGTGCAAAGAAGACTATTTCAGTATGTGCTTTTCTCCCTTGAGACACTCTGGTGCCTAAGGCAAGGAAAACAAAAACATAAAGCCTCTCAAGGGCGTTGCTGCTAAAACCTGTGTATCTTTTTTTAAAGCTGATTTTAAGGTATGGGGAGGTGTGGTCAAGATAAGAAAGTGTGGATGATAGTGGGGTCTGGTTTATGCTGCCTTCCAGTCACAGGTACTTGCTGAGTGGGTTGCTCTGTCTGGGGAGTAGTTAAATTTTTGTGTTGAAGGTAGAGTATGGGTTTCTTCTTCTGGGACAACTTGTTTCACGACACTCACTCAGAGAATTCACATGAAATCTTTCAGCAGTTTATCAGTTAGCAGAGGTAAACTGCAAGCTGTGTTAAGTGGCTTGGTGGAACCAGAGCATCCCTCATGGATCCTCCCAAGATCCATCAGCCTGGATCTGCATTGGCTGGCAGGGAAATGATGTGGCAGAGAACATCCAAGAGGACAGGAACAGCTTTCATAACATCAGCTTGAGGTCCTGGCAGAGCTTTACATCATGGCATCACATATGTATCATACACCAACTCAGATGCACCTGGCAGGCATTTGGCCCCAGCCACACTTGGCCCAAGTGATGAGAACAGAGGGAGATGTGGCAGTGGCACACAGCAGAGGTGCAGCAGAGCGATGTCATCATGCAGGAGCAGTGTCATCATTCATTAAGAGAATTAACTTAATTACAGTTATCTGTCATTAAAAGAATACTAACAAAATGTGAATATGAACTTCTTAAAAACAGAAAACAGAAAAGCCTTCATTGTTTCCTGTTACCTCTTTGTTACACATCACAATGGAAGTGTTATGCTACCACTGCACATCCTTCTTAAGGCAAGGTTTTAGAGATGTTCATGGAGTCCAGGTGGGGACTGATCCCCTATGGCCACAGCAAGCAGTGCTAGCCCTGCACTTCTGGAGATTCATTAGGAAACTGATGATCAAATGAAGCTGTTCAACATCCCTGGCTGTGTTTTTGACACCCTGCTATAGATCTTTCTGTGGCCTCTGGCCAGGTATATGTAATTTTAAAAAAGTCAGCCAACAGCTTCACACGGAAACGTTAACTATTTCACTGTTGGTACTGTAATCCCACCAAGTGTTTTTTCACTCCTATCCATGGCATTAAATACACTTTTCATGGCTCATCAGAAGTGCTTGCCCTGGGCTGGCAAGACAAAAATTGATTTTGAGTGTGGGAAATACGTGGAGAAGCTGTGCAAAGGGAAAGCCCAGCGTACAATCTGGCCCCGGGAACAGTCTTGCTGATTGTGTTGCTGCCAGTCTGTGGCTTCCTGCCTCAGAGACCTTTCTGCTGTATCTGCCAGACGTGCTGAAACCAGGGCCATCCCCCTAAATAACAAGGTGGAGCACAGCAAGTGCACGTGTGGTTTGCGCAGTGATAACTCAATGTCTCTGCTTAACGTCTATTGCCATCCAGTGGCAATAACAAAAATGGGCAGTGACTTCCTACCTCCATTTTACTGGGGCTGACTGTCATGATTTCATAGAGTGGAGCTCTTCTCATGCCATGAACTGCCAAGCAGCCTCTCCCACTTTTCCACGTGGTCAGAACAATCGCCTTGCTTGATGCAACACAGGCTTGGCTTCGGCTGGAGCTGTGCAGTTGCTACCTGTGTTAGTGCTGCCAACTCCTTTCCCTCCTGCAGAGCACAGAGGGGAAGGCAGAGCTGTGGCCAAACATCTGCTGCTTGGCTGTTGCTGCCCTCACATCACTCCTGGCATCTCCTCCCAGAGGTGGACACAGCCCTTACGCAACAGGGCTTAGGGCACATCTGGCTGTGGCTCTGCAGGAAGGGAGGGTGCCAGCTCAGTTTCTTTTTTATTTTTGTTTCATTATGTTCTGGGCTTCCACACGGCTTGGGCATACAGGAAATTTCAGGAAAAGACCTGCTGTGCTGGAAATGTGCATCCCTTGGCCTGGAGAAGTCTGCAAGAAGCCCAAAAGAAGCCTGGACCAAGGCAAGCTGGGAAGGAGCTTCTTGGCTGAGTCCTTTCCTATCTTCTCTTGTAGTGCCTGCAGGTTCCTCTCTGACAGGGAGGCCTGGCTGGTGTCCCACAGCCTATGGACCTGGTCCTGGGCAGAATTCCCTTATGCTGGAGCAATTTGTCCCTCCTCAGCCTCTCCTTCAGTGACAGTATTAGATTTCTTCTTCTTGATCCATTGCATGAAATGCAGCTTGTTACCTTTCAGATCTGATGTCTGAGCCCAAGTTATAAAAAAAAGAAAGAGATGTGGACATTCATAGTAATGGTAACTTTGTTTTTCTTTTTATTTTATGGCAAAATTTCACTTAGGAAAAGGAAACTACAGGCCTGGGGCTGTTGAGTTGGCTGTCACTCACATGTTAGATGACACAACTGTCAGGACCCAGTCTCCAGGCAAGATCCTGATGAAAACACAGTCAAAATTAATAATTTCAAGTGCATTATTCTGCAGCACAGTCCTATGCCACCCTGCTATGAGGCATTCTGGTTTTGATGCCTTATGCTTTCATAGCATTACTCTGGTTAGTCTCCTACAAGGGCATGTCCTTAAAACACGCCCTTGGTGGCAGCTGTGGCTCTGAGCCCCCATGAGGGACACCAGGGTTCAGGGACACCCATTTTTATGTGGTGGCCTGGTGTCTCTCAGGTGGTGTCACAAGCTGCAGTCAGGATCACTTCTGATTTTGGAGTGACACTGGTGAATTCCCTGGGTTGAAGAATGTGTTTTCCCTTCTCCCTGGTGCCTCTTGTGCTGTCCCATCACACAGTGGGCAAACACTAAGCAATGTGGGCGTTTCTCCTTTGATTTCTCACTGTGTTCCCCCACTTGGTGCCACAGACAAACTGATTTTGGACAGTTTCTCAAGGAGGTGGTTCTCCAGCAGAGATCCAGGAAAGATCTGAAGTTATTGGGAATTATTTTTGTTCAGCTAAACATTGTCTGCATTGCGATAGCACATCCCTGCTGCTGGTGGAGTTGCTAGTGACGCATTTTTCCACGGGAAGGGGGTGTTTGGTTGGGTGATTTAGCAATCTGAGGCTCATTTCTCATCTGCATGCTCTCACCAGGCTGGCTCTGCAATCAGCAGCAAGCCAGGCCAAGGCTTAAGCATACGGCAATGTTAGTTTAATATTTTAGTGCCATCTGCTGTAAGTGCCTCCACACCCTGGCCCATCTGTTTTGCGTGCTTCAGTTTGCTTTTTATGGGGCTCCGGTAGCTTTGCATCCTTTGGAAAGTCCCTGCTTGGAAAAGGTGTACAGGAGAGGGATGTCCTGCCTGTGGGTGGAGCATCTGCACCTTGTGATGCTGTAGGAGGAGTGGGATAAAATCTGTCCAGAGAAGTAAACATGTGAATCTAGTTCTGGCCTTCCCATGAAATCTTGGAGTAGATTGGTGAACCTCTGTGGACTTGCCTCACACATGGAACAATTCAGGTGGGAAGGGACCCGTGGAAGTCTCTGGTACAACCCCTGGCTCTCAAAGCAATTTGGTCAGGTTGCTCAGGGTCTTGTTGGCCTGTCCATCTTCTCAGCAAAGGCAGAGGTTTTGGGATAGCTGAGAGCTGGAGCCTGAAAATCTGGGTCAGTCGCGTGATGATGCCTCAGCACCATTAGCTGCAGGCACAGCACAGAGCAGGGTAAAGAACAGATACCACTCAGTGTATCTTCAGACAGAGTGGGCTGGCAGGAACTTCACAAGGTCCTGAGAGCCCATTTCCTGGCCCTCAGCCAGGACTCCTGGTAGAGCACTCTTGACAGATGCTTGTGACTCATTTGGAAAGGCCTCTGTTGGCAGATCCTCTACCAGCTCCCAGGTCTGTATCAAGAACAGTTGGCTGTTCTTCCATCCTTCTTTGCTTTAGGCTAAGCAATTCTAGTTTCTTAATTTTTTCCCCTATGTGGTCACATTTTGGAGCTTTCTGAACTGTCTTGTTGTTCCCTCTGTTCTTTTCTGCCAGTGGTTGAATCCTTGGAGGTTACTTTCATGGAGATCATCCATGCTGATGATGGATTACTGCCTGCCCTACAGGCTGGGACTGGGCTTCCAGAGCCCACTGCAGCAGCACAACATTATCCCAGAGAAAAGGAGGCTCAGGGGGTACCCTGTAATTCTCTATAACTCTCTGACAGGAGGCTGTAACCAGGTGGGGGTCAGTCTCTTCTCCCAGGTAACAAGTGACAGGACAAGAGGAAATGCCCTTAAGTTGTGTCAGGGGAGGTTTAAATTGGTTATGAGGGAAAATCTATCCACAGGAAGGGTGCTCAGGTATTGGAATAGGCTGCCCAGGGAAGTGGTAGATTCACCATCCCTAGAAGTGTTCAAAAAGTGTGTGGAGGCTCTTGGGCACGTGATTTAGTGGTGAACGTGGTGATGCTGCATTAATGTTTGGACTCAGAGATCTTTCCTGATCTTAATGATTTTATGGTTCTATGATATTGAGTTCCATTGCTGCAAGAGGAATCTCTTCCATATGACTTGGAAATGTCTATTCAGACTTATGCAACAGGCTGTGCTGACCAAAGTTTCCCTACTTGAAGTCATTTGACTCTTAATTTTCTGCATGAGAATAGCAATGGAGGAAATTTTGAAGAGTTGGAGAAGCCTAACAGAAAATTGAAGTTAACTATGATAATTTTGTCTATTTTTGAGAAATTGAGAACTTGAATGTGTTAGATATTAGCTGTTTTCCAAGAATCAGGAACTGGTAATTACAACCTGAAATTATGGCAAAAATGGTCAATTAGCTATTTATTGGCTAGATTGATCAAAATGGCCAATAAAGAGTAAGAAAAGAGTTTTAAATGAAAGCGTCTGAGGCATGCAGAGCTGCAGCAGAGTGAGGGGTGATTGTCTTGCAGACAACAGTTTGGGATTCACCTTTCCATGGTACATTCTTGGTATTTTGGGAGGTTTAGCAGTAGATGGCAGACTGAGAGGTCTTGGTTTCCATCTGCTTTGCCATTCAGCTTTCACTCCATTCAAGGAATCTAAAAAATAACTGAACACATGATAGTACATAAACAGGGAGCTGTGATGACATGGGCTCTGCAGACACACTCACAAGGTCTCACTGCAGAGACTTTTGGACAACTGAGGCAATGGGGAGACATTATCTCCAGCCACTGTGACTGGAGGAGTTTCCTTATCCCAGCAGCAACTCATGGGCATGTTCCTGTGCCCATGGAGGAGGAGAGGGAACTTCACAGCTACATATTTCTGCCTTTGAACCAGGCTGTGGCTCACCTCCCCACCTTTCTGGCCAGCTCATACAATTCAGCTGCCACCTTACAGCTTGTTATACCCATCAAGCTGTGATAACTCCACCAGAGCTGAGCAGGAGAGACCTGGAGACGTGCAGGTTGTGGTGGTGGAAATGAATAGTGTACACACCAGCAGGTTTGTGTCGTACATGATTTCTCTTCACTCCTCTCAGACCCCTTTTTTTCAGGAAGGAAGGAGTGAGTTTGGCCCTTTCTGGCCTCAGGAGTGGTTGCAGAGGGGACAAGAAGAACTGATGGATAGTCAGATGCTGACTGTGGAGTTCTTCCTGGAGTCCTGGTTTGGTGGGAGCATAGCAGGGAGTGGTCACTTAGAGGAGATGCATGAACCCTGGAAAGGATCAGAACAAAGCAAAGAACAGGGGATTTTCTCCCCAGATAATGGTTTGCCTGGGCAGTGACTGGGATTACTGCAGTGGTGATTACTGCAATAATCCCTGAAGCAGTTAGAACCATGTACATTTACCAGAGCATGACCTTAATATGACCTTCAGAAATGCCTCAGTAAATCCCACGCCTTCAGTTCACAACCTGTGTTATCCATAGCCTGAGTATTTGGCCCAGTTCACCTCTAGCATCTGTTTACTCCCCTGATTTTTGTCTCTTTTCATGGAAATTACTCCCCATCTATTGGGTAAGGTCAAACTTCTAATGCGTATGTGTCAAACTGTCTTAACCACAGTGACTGGATGCTCAGAGGTGCTTTTAAAATTGGGCATAGCTTAATGTAGGAGGATCATATGTCTTCTCTCGGGACTGCTCTCTACTCCACTGCCTGTATGTGTTAAGTACTGAGCTATAAAAAATTACAGGCTTTATACTTCTGTTTCCATATATCTTCCCTTTCAGAGCAAGGCGCTGCCTCTGACGAGCTGTCATCAGTCGTAGCACTCAAACAAAAGTGTACAAACCATTCTGATAAATAAGACACAAGACGGTGTTTACAAAACCCTTCTGCCAAGTCAAGATTACATAGTGACCAGTAAAAAACAACCAAACAACCCCCCCCCCAGAATCCAGTTGTTTAACTCTGTGCAGGCGCTCGATGGTTACGTCAAATGTTTAAATATCAAAGCCATGAATGGCCAAGTCTAAGCCAAGCACAGCAAGTTGGTGGGTATCTTACAAACAGGTACCTGCTGACAAGAGGCATGGAGAAGTAAGATGTGTTATGTGCAAAGACCTGTCTCTGGGAGCCCACTGCTTGCTCTGCCCATGTCCATGTCCATGTCTATGTCCATGTCCATGTCCATATCCATATCCATATCCATGTCCTGCCAAGACAAGCACCCAAGGCTGGCTCAGTTCTCTTCCTGGGGAAGGCTCTCTTCAGGAGTGATTTTTCTGTTTATTCAGACACACCTCAACTGCAAAATCACATTTCAAAGGCCAAGATCTTGACACTGTGTCCCTTTCAATGTCTCTGGCTGTCAGCGATCCGTGACTCAGCTTTCAGAGAAGGCTGTGACACTGACAGGCTGATGGTGGCCAGATTTTGCAGAGGCCTTGACGTAGCAATGCTTTGCCTGGATACTCCAGCAGACCTCAGAGATCTCTTATTGACAGAGAAATCTAACATCTCTAAGCCAGCAATGATGGCTTTTCTGTGGCTGACACAATGTATGGTAAGGATGGATGTTTATTCTGGGTATACAGAAACATGAAAGGAAAAAAAAAAACAAGCTGTATATAATGAAGTAGAAAAGTTATATGACCTGCAAGGCTTTTTTTGTAAATTATATTAAAGATCTTTCATAGAATCACTGAATAATTTGTGTTGGAAGGGACCTTAAAGATTATCTAGTTGCAATCCTCTGCTATGAGCAGGGTCACCTTCCATTAGATCAGGTTGCTCCAAGCCCCATCCAACTTGGCCTTGAACACTTCCAGAGATGAGACATCCACACCAATTCAGGTTTTTAGCTCAGAAGGTACTTAGGGAAGTTTATATACTAAAGTACAGATTAGGTGAAGAAAAAATCAAAACATTTTGCTTTTATTAACACAGAATGTTTTGCTTGTCAATGCAGTCCTCTCCTAAATTTAGTGCTTTGCAGGGAACTTCTGGAACGTTTTGCTTTTTGATCAAGAAATGCTGTTTCTGAATCTCTGCAATGCTTTGTGAGCTGGGAATCACGTGTTTTCACCAGTTTCATTGATTAATTCAAATGAAGAGTTTGGACTCCTTTTGGGACTGATTTAGATTTATGATTAAGCTCTGGGGATACATCTCTAGGTCTCAAGACAAGGTGGAATACAAATTTCTGAGTGTGTCTACCTGTTTCAGGATGGCTCTAATTTTTCAGATGTTAAGCAGAATAAGGACTTCCCTAAGTACTGCTATTTGTGTCTTATAGATAGCATGAGGTTAGAATGAATGTATTTGACTGTAGAGAAGGGTGGGTGTGCGTGCGATAGGTTTCCTTTGGGAATAAAACCTGGAGGTGGGTATTGATTTTACTGGTGTTTTTCCTTAGCTTGTGAGTGCACTGCTGATTGGGACATAATAGCAATATTGACTGAAAAGGGGATTTAGTTTTTTCTTGGGAGGCTGCTGAGCTCATGTCAGTTCACAACAATGTAGAAAATACAAGATATATAATGGTCTAACAATCCAAAGGTCTTGAATCCCCCCATGAAGAAAGTGTCTCATGTTCTTGTCACTTTTAATCTTACCTTGGTTACCACTTTTCTTTGTTTTATTCCTCTGCAGTATATTTTTTTTCTAACTCTCTTGACCTTTACCCAACCTGGGTAATTTAGTCTGCTATTTTTTCCAGAGAGGTATCACAGATACTCTCCCTTTCCCCTCTGGCTCTGACCAGCAGCTCGGTGGTTACATGGGAGCTGCAGCAGTGAGAGATCATTCTGGTGTTCTGCATTTGCAGCATTTTACTTCTGTGTGAGGAATACAAACAAGTATGGAAAAAAACTAATGCTACAAGAAGACAAGTTGGTTTGGATGCCAATAATCTTCTACCTTCACCACAGGTCTGCCAGACACAATCCTGCCTGTGGTGGGGATGTCTGGGGATGTCAAGGTTGCTTAAATCAGCTGTAGCAATGAAAGTGAAGGTTTGCCATTTTGGAAGTGATGATAGATTTCACAAGTGCTTTGAGTCAGGGAGGCTCCAGCTGAGCATCGTTTTTGAAAATTTGGCATACAAAGGTCCTTATGCTTCTGAAATAGGTGTTTCTCCATTCAAGAGGGCTGAGCTTTCATTTCCTGCTTGTTCAGGGCTCAGAGGACACAAATCATGACTGATTTCAGGCTACCTTACACAGCAGTGAATATTTTGTGACGAAAAAGCCCTGCTAGTTGGGTTGCTTCTCTTAACCATAAACCTCATTCTAGAGTTTATCTTCCTTGCAGCTTCAGCTTAACTCACAGGTCTATGCACTGAAAGCCCTTTGGTGTCACTGTCTCAGAGAAACCCTTTCCCAGCTGGTGCCATAAGGTTTTATTTGGAATTGGTGATCTCTTCCAAAGGTTTCAGCAGGTGGAGTTTGCTCCATGTGCAGCTGTAAGGAGTCCTCTGTATCAGGAAAACTGATTAGGTCCATCTGGGTGCTGCCAGTCCTCCAGTACTTTCACGCAATTCTCCAACATCACTTGAAAAGATGTACAAGGTTTCTCACAGTTCATGTGAAAATAATCCCACAACTCAGTTCATGAGAGTGCAAAGTACAGCAAGAGATGACCTCAGGAGTCCTCTGAGCTGGGGTAACTTGAGAGGCACTAAAAGGACACAGATAATCAGTATTACCTTTGCAAAAATCCATGTCTTAGAGAGAGAGAGAGATAAGGCTTCCAATGCAGCAAACTGAGCTTGCATTAAGGATTTGGCATTAGACTATTCAGATTGCCAGGTAAAGCAGAAATCTCGGTAAAGACTATCCCCTTTCAAAATGGATCCTAAAGAATAATTTGCAGGGAAACAGCTTTTGATGTTTGCTGCTTATCTTTTGAATAGAGGGTGCAATGAGATTGTAAAATTCAAGGGATAAACCAAATTGAGATTTCCAAGGTCTGGTACCATCACAGCTGGTATAAACACTCTGCCTTGCTTGGTGCTACTTGGGATCCACAGTGGTGTAAGACCTAAACCCAGCCTCTGACAATCCCACAGACACTGTTTTCACACCGACTCACTTCAAAGCAGCCCAGGAGCTCTGCTCAGTCACTGGGTGATGCTGGCAGAGGCAGGGGTTGCACAGACAGGTTTTTCTGCTCTCCTTTGGAAATACAGACAGTTCCTTACAGAGGCAGGGGAGAGTCCTTGCAATACACCCTGATGAAATCAGCAAAACAAGGGCTGTATCTGGGCAACCAGCAAGGTAGGAGTGCTCACAGAAAAGCCAGAGGAGATCGATAGTCAGGATTTCTGAAGGTTACTTTGTCAGGTAATGTACCATTGAAACAAGCAGCTATGCTTACTTGCTCAGGTTAAGTGCAGTTGTTCCAAAGAATGGGAGTTACTTCCCAAAGGCAGAGAATGGGCTGCCTTCCCTTTTTGTCTGGAATGCCTGCACTGGAGCTTTGCTGCTGCTGCTGCTGGAACAGCAGGACTTTGTATACCCTTAGCTGAAAGTCAAAGGTTTATTGCTCCAACCAGGGAGTCATAAAATGAGTGGGATTTAATAAAAGCCATAGTAGCAAATGTTGCCTTCTGAAACAAGAACTCACCCCTACACTTCATGTGCACAGACAGTCACTGCAGCTGGGTGTTACACACTGACTCTGCTGCCTGGTGCTCTCAGACATCATGATCATGCAAACTGGCCCAGAACTGTGTGTGCAGTTATGTCTGATGTTCCAGAGAAACAGCCCTCGGTCCTTGCAGGGAAAGAGCCTGTCCATACTCAGTAGTGCCATTTTGGGGGTTTAGAGTAAAGATGATTCAGTCACAGTGACAGGACTGATGGAAGCAGTGAACCCACAGGTTCACTGAGAGCCCCAGTTTTCCCAGCACTGCATGCTGGCAGCAAGGGACAGTGGCACTGTCCAAACCTCCAGGCAAAGCAAGGAAGGAGATGAGTATTATCTTACAGATGGGATGCTGAAACACGTGCACACCCTTTTGTCTAGAAAAGCTGCTGAAAAAGGGCTGAGATTGGCTAATTCATTGTATGATTAATTGATTTGTTGTGTGTGATGAATTGATTTCACTGCAATAACACCAGGAACGCACAACAAAACCGGGAAATGACCTCAGGTTTTCCTGAATTCTGGTTTGTGAAATCATCTTTATCGCCTGGTTATTGAACATTACATCCAATAGATGTCTGTAAAAAAAAAAAAAGGCAGCTTTTTCCATCATTCAAAGCAGCAGTTAGCAGGAGCAGCAAGGCACCCTGCATCCATCAGAATGGTTAGCAGCACACCAGTCCTATCAAAGGGGTGATTTCCATATATATAGTTATATTTCCATATAGCTATGCCAATGTGCTTTTACTTGTAGATCTTGCTCCTCCAGCAGCAATGAAAGGGCGATTATGTTGGAATGAAGTTTAAATGGAGAAAAGGACCAAAGAGCTGATCCTACTAAGTGCTGAAAGAGCTCTGGCACGTGCTTAATGGTGCTGAATTATTCATTGAGCTGGCTGGGCAAACTGATGTTGCAAAAGGAAATAAATGAGGGTGCCGGAGGAAAAATGCTAAAAGATGTGTTAGACAAATGTCCCAGTGGCACGGAGTTCACAGAGGATCAGGCTTGGGATCCCACCCCTTAAGTACCATTTGCTGCCTGGTGCAAGCCTTTTGTAGAGGAAAGAGTGGATGTTTTGGCCGTGCACACAGGGGTGATTTTGGTGATGTCTGTGGGCCCAGATTAGCACCTTTTGGGACGTGAGACCTTTGAGGAGAGGCATTGTGTAAAGAGCAGGGATGGCCAGCAAGCAGCTGTTTAGGGTCAGAGGCATTGATGGGGCAAGTCATATAGCAGGTAGAGCCATAAAGACTGAAAGGTTAACCTTTATCTGACACATCTGATTGGGGAACATGCTATCTCTTACCCCTCTTAAAGGAGTCTTGCTTTCTTCTGTTCCTGCACCCCTTGGTAAATCAGTCACAAGTTTTGCAGTGCCTTCTCTCAGTGCTTCTTCTCCAGGTGAGAGCCCCTTTCCCTGACCAATCTGGGCAGCTGTCTGGAAGTATTCCCCCTCTTCCCTGCACTTCCAATCCCATGGAAACAGGGCAACACTGGCTCGTCAAACTGTTCTGCATTACATCACTACATTTGAAGGAAAGGGGGGAACTGAAGGCTATTTAGTGTGGTTAGGGTCTGACCCTGTTCTCAGGGACAGTCTGGGCAGGGACATTGCCTTTGTAGTATTCACTGCACTACAACACACAGCAGTAGCTAAGAGGAGTATCTTGGATGAGAGTCCTCACTTAACTCTTGCTTGATGCTGCATGGAGTGGGGCTGACAAGATCAATGTGATAATCATTGGGCCTCACAGCCCTGGCTATGCTGTGGTTTGAGTCCTGCCTGGGGAGTAGAATCATTTCCTGGCACCTCTCTGTCTGCTAAGACTAGAAATGTTGCCTCAAACACTGTGTAAATGTCTCTGTTGCATATTGCTGTGCTCTCCTGGGTATTTTGGAAGAAAATATTCAGAGCACTTGGCTTCAGCTCCTGTTGTTGCTCTGATTTGGAGATGGTAGCAGCTGAGATTTTCAGGAATTATTCAGATGCGAGCTATGCTTTTGCCCTGTGGGCAAGGGTGGAGCTCAGACAGCAGTTTCTATTAATGGATTTGAGTCAGGCATAGATCTGTACCATACTTGCATGTATAGTCCTATACCTGAGTTATCTCCTACCTGCTCTGTGCTTGCTCAGTGGAGTTCCCAGTGCTGCTAAACGGAGGTTTAGCAGAGAATCATGCAGCAGGAACTGTCTGGGCTTTTGCAAACCCACCATCAGCATGACCAGCTGTGCTCAGCTGCATCCAAGTACCATGTTTTTTGCTTCTTTGGGCTCCTGCAGAGTCCAATGCTCCTTTCTGTTTCCAGAGCCAAAAGCAGAGCAAGCCTCTGTGCCATCCCCAGCAGACCCGGGGTAAGTCCATCCCATCCACTTCCAGCAAATGTGGTAAAACAGTTGTGGCAGCTGGGGTTCATACCTGACCCATCTCTAAAGACATCCCTGCTGGAGTGTGCTGTGGTGAGTCCTGAGTTCCTGGTCCCCGTCACCTCAGGGACTTGTCAGCAGGACCCACAGTCCCCAACCCGTGCTCAGGTTTCCTCAGGATCTCACATCCAAGTCCAGCCAGGTGTGACCAGGCCTGTGGGCCAAGTCATCACCTCATCCCTATAGCACTGGCTCAGGAAAATGAGGTACCAACGAGGAAGTATGCACAGCCACGTGCATCCTAAACCACCAAGGTTTGTGTTTTCCTAAGATTGGTTCTCCCTTCTGAAGGGATAGACCCTAAGAAATAGGGAGTGTCCATCTCTGTTAGCTTATCTTGGTAATCCCCACCAAAGGGAAAAGAGATGTGAAAAATCAAAACACTGAAGAAGGTTCTGCCCCACACTTTAGTTTTATGCATTTTTTTTATAAAAATCAGAGTTAAGTGTGGGGGTTTG
Organism: Manacus candei; assembly: GCF_025592945.1. Taxonomy (NCBI): domain Eukaryota; kingdom Metazoa; phylum Chordata; class Aves; order Passeriformes; family Pipridae; genus Manacus; species Manacus candei. The sequence continues at coordinate 257,621 of NW_026138161.1, read as the reverse complement.
AATCTTTCCAGAAGGGTGAGACTGCAACACACTTTTGGCTGTCACTCCAGCAGGATTTCGCTTTTGCTGACCAAAGAGAAGAGTCTGTAAGATGCTGAGGCACCCCCTGTGCATCCTTTTAGCATATTTCAACCCAAAATAGGAAGAGAGGGATTGTAAATATTTACTGGAGTTGTGTATCAGAGAGCACTCAGGGATCCGCATTTGGATAATCTGCATTGCAAGTCAAGGGAATAGCAGATGACTTTGAAAGGCTGTAGTGCTACATGTGTTTCTTAGCACGCACAAAATGCTCCCTGATTTCTTAGGAAAAAGAAAGCTCTGTGCTGATTATTGCTTTTAGATCTTATTTTAGTTGTAGTGCCTGGAGACGCAGCCAAGACCAGGATCTTTTGTTAGCCAAGATGAGAGCAAGCAGTAAGGTCCTTTCCTTGGAGAGTTTGCAGGATGAATTTCAGTATAAGGAGGATTATGAAATGCAGGAAACACCACCATTTTGCGTTGGCTGAGGCACAGCTCTGCTTTGCTTGGTGTCCGCTCCTTTTTTCAGTCCCCCAGTCCCCTCACCATGGTTGTTACCCTTCGGGTGAAGTGGTGGGTGAGGGAGAAGGGAGAAAAATGAGGGATCTGTGGTCTGCTCTGCTGTGTTCCCAAACCTTTTCCCTAATTAGATCCACTTGATCTAATTCCAGAGAATTGGTAAATTCTTGTGTTAGTGAGTCACTACATGCCTGACAATGTCAGTCAGCGCCATGTACCCCAACTGCACCTGTATCATCACAAAGAGGAAAGATGAGGAAACATGCCTAATATTTTCTTCATAAAAACGACATACAGAAGTCTACCCACTGCTGTTGAAAGAAGAGATGTGTCTCTCCTCTTTTTCAGGAACTGTTTTGGCCTTTTACTTGTAAGTAACATGGACATGGGACATTATCTCCAACCCCTACGCCCCAAATCTCTTATCTGTTTGATTCGAAGATGCTCCCACTCCTTTCATATTTGGACTCAGCTTTAAATACAGCTCATGCAGAAGGGTGCAGTGGGTTTGCTAGGAGATGAAGCACAGCCAGCCCCTGGTAGCACAAGATTTCTCCTGTCACGTACTATAAATGATGCTTCTGCTGTGCATTAGAGGAACGGAACTGCGTAAGGGCCAGAGGACCAAGTGGTCTGCTTTAATTATTCATCATTACCAATTAGCTATTATTATTTAAGAGCTGCCTTTCTTAGGCTGACATATCAACTGCTAGCCTCTTTCTTCCCTTGTTTGCTACCATCCAATCTCCTGCTGCATTTGCTCTTCTCTATCAAGCCGGCTCCAAGCCATTGCCGTACCCCAGCCATCCAGGCCTCCTGGACTGCTTCTCAGGGCTCTTGTTTGCAACTATTTATACCAAGCCAGACAGTGCTTTGCTCCTCCTGTTAGTCCCAAGTGCGTGCTGGGTTTCCCTTGCTGTGCTCCATCACTATCCCCCCCGAGTCTGACTCAGATGCTGCACACAATACGTTCACGGGGAGAGTTCCCACCGGCGGTGCCAGCACGCCTTACTATCATCTCCATTTCTCCCTGAGAGGCACAGGCCTTGTTTACTCTTCTTTTAATAACACAGATGGTTTTAATAGTTCTCTGCCTTCGCCCCCAGTTCTTTCTCCTTGTCTGTAGTCTGTCTAATGCCTCCTTCTAAGTGATGGCTTTGTCACTTAATCTCATTAAAACTTCTCTTCATTGAACTCCGTGAGCTGCTTATCAGACCGTAAGCCTAATCTCCTATTTGTAATTAATTTGTTCTGTGCCTCTTACAATTTGGCATCATTAGATAATGGCATCACTCTCAAGGTCACTGATACACAGCATGAGGTAAACACTGTGGCTCCAGTGCAGGCTGCCCTGATATCCTCCTCCTTCCTCCTCTCTTTGACACACCACTTGATTTTATTGACATCTTTCTCCCCTTCCCTCAGCCAATTTCTGATGATGCTTCCTGTCCAGCGTGTGCTGCTGTGTGACTGCAGATCAATATCCCACACTGTCTGGAAGCAAATGACATCCTCCTAGTGCAGATGAATCTGCACTAGTTTTCTGTTCGCCTTTCAGCTCCTTCCTACTTGATCCCAGAATTCAGGTGCGCTGTTCTTCCTTTGCTGAGTTACATGTTTTCAAAACTTGCAGAGCCTTGTCACAGAATCACCGAGTCAGAGAATTGTTTGGGTTGAAAGGAATCTTAAATTTATCTTATAGTTTCACCCCCCCTGTCATGGGCAGCGACAGCTTCCACTAGACCAGATTGCTCAAAGCCCCATCCAGCCTGGCCTTGAACATTCCCAAGGATGTCCTTGTGGGCTCGAAGTTGGGAATGGGATAGAGGAGCCTTTCACCTTCAGGCCTTTGGGCCCAGTGGACACTCAATGGCTCACTTACCCATGACATAGGTAGAAACAAGCCACAAATTGCTATTATGGTTTGATCAAATCATAAAAATGCACAGATCATTATTACGATTTGGCATCTATATTTAAAAAAAAAAAATAAAAATCCTGGATTATCACAGTTCATGGTATCAGCCAGTACCAGCAGGCAATTCACATTGGTATGATGAAGAAAAATACTAAGCACCAACCAGAGATGAAAACCAACCCAGGGCTTCCCTACTTGCTGCTGGTACTCAACACCATGGCCTCCATGGCAACTTTGCCTCCAGCCTGTACATAAAGGTGTTTGCAGGGCCCTGCCCTGTCTGGGTCTGCTGGCTCAAACCCCCTTTAGCAATGTGCTTCACAGGCTGCAAAAGGCAAGAAGGACACTTTTGGTAATATTGCCATTTGCTCAATTGGATTTGGTGGTATAGAAATGTCTAGGACCTTTGGAGGCTCTGGAAATAGGTTCAGCCTGATCCAAGCTAAATCTCTTCATTTTCCCCAATAGATTCATTTTCATCTCTCATATTTCCCTGTTGGGATGTAGTTTCTAACAAACTCAAGTTGCTTTGACCCATTCTTTCAACTTTTGCTGCTCTCCCCCTGAAAACAATCTACTAAACTTAAGTATTAGATGCACACAGAGCTGTCATTAGATAATAGGTATTGTTATTCAATACAGTATTGATCACAGCATTCAGAAATTCAACATTCAGGCAGCTATAGACAACAGCTCCAAATCCATTACACAGAGCTATGGGGAGGAAATCTCACAAGCACTAAAAACTCGGGATTTTTAACTCACTAGAGCCTGCAACCATGTTTTCTAATTGGCAGTTTTTGTAAGTGTGCCTAATTTTTCTTGCCTGGTAGCCAAGAAAGAAAAAAGTACCTCCTGGTGAGAAATCCTGATGCCTTTTGGGACAAGGCAGGTTGCTGTAAAACAGATATGTATTTTTTTTCTGAGGGAGGTAAGTGCAGAAAGGACATTTTGCATTTGCTCACATGATGGCTACACACACATATCAGCCCTGGTACTTTGCTGGGAGCCCTCATGAGGCCACTGGGAAGATCCAGTTTGGTCCCTCAAGAGTAGCTACATTCAAGTCACCGAGTGCCACATTTTGGGTAAGAAGCAGCTCTTACCTGAGGATATGTGGTAATTACTCCCAGTGAAATGTCCCTGGCTCAGCAGCAAGATGTATTTGCAACTGGTTTGCAAGCTGTTAGGAACTGCATGTTTTCTTTGGAAGTGATAATGCCTCAAAATGCTTGTTTGAGGCCAGGAAAACTTCATGGTTATAGTCAAAAACAAGTTTCTGCTCAAAGGACATACTGATAAGAGCAACTGACAGATATTCAGACTGACTTCAGGAGACTCACTCCTGAGATCAGAAAACCAGGTTTGGATCAACAGATAAACCTTTAGCTTTCCTAAACAATTCCTATTTTCTAAACCATCCTTGTTTTGGTCTCTCTCTGCAACACACTCCTCCAAACCATGCTGAAAACATCTTTTTAATCCATTTACGTAACTGTCTTCTTGTGTTGCACTGCCATTCTCTGTGCTCACACAACCACTACACCAGTGTGATCAACACAAGAACAGAAATCATTTTATTCGGTGCATACTCATTTCCTCTGACGTTGGGCCCAAGTTTGGTTTCGTTCAGCTGTGATATGCACTTGGGCCTCAGCCCATTGAACAAACTGCAGCACTAAATATCCAGCTATCTACCGTCAAAAGGGATGCTTTAAATTTCAGTTTTGTTTTATTTTTAATGATCCATTTGTCTCTTCAGACTCGGGAGCAGGCGGCTAGATAGCTGTGATTTGCAGCCACAGGCTGCCCGCTCCCTCCTCTGCTTCCATGGAAACACATGTTGGATGAGGCAAAACCAGGCATAGACTTCAAGTACATGATTTCCAAACTATTTGCTTTTTCTTGCAAGGAGTCCTTTACGCCTTGTTTATACAAAACTCTGTGTGAGGGGTAAAGCCCTTTAGGGAGAGGCAACTTTTCGAGGTGCCTGACTGGTGCTGATGTTTTTGTATCATCCCTGAGCATGTGAACGTGCTGCTCAGAAGGTGAAATGCATGAGGCAGGTTTGGAGCTGGAGTCATTATGGCTGTGGCATCTGGGATCAGGAGGGTTCAGCTTTTTATGTAAACCCTTTGCTATACTTTTATTTCCTCCCTGCAGAGGTGAAGATTGCACTTCAGGACCCCAAAGACACCCAATTTGCACATGTAATAGCTTTGTGTGTTCTCTGGGCAGCCTCTCCTCCCTGGGTCATGGCAGAAAGCAGATTATTTGCAGTTTGATGGCAAAATGTGGGAGGGCTGGGAAAAGGGCAGCAGCTCACACAGATCTGCACGGCACAGGCAGGGCTCAGTACAGCTATTTGGGTGGCCGGAGTGTTTTGTGTGGGGAATTGATTCAGAAAGAAAGAAATTGTAGGAGAAAATGGACCCTAAGTGGCAGCCACCAGCTCCCCCTGCACTGCTCATGTAGCAGTCTCTTACCAGAAGCTCTCTGACCCCACAGGGGCATCAGTTCACTCTGTCACTGGAGGTTAGGCTGGAAACCCACTGGCACAGGCTTGACTCCACAGGGATGGATCCTGCTTAGTGCTCTGGATGGCAGAATCTGAACCTCACCTTGGCAGCTGCACTCCCAGGATTTTCTACTTGACCCCTGTTTGTTGGTAAGAGGGGTAAAACAGCCCTCTTCGATGTAGTGCCTCTAATGAGGCACTGAAGGAAACAAGTTTCTGGGTGATACATATATCGGAGATTTTTCCTATATGGAAAAGAAATGTATTTTATCTTCTATCACTTGCAAAGAGTTTAAATTTTGAGGGCTGCTTCTCTTTGTGGCAGCCTAAGCACAAAGCAGGGCAGAAACCTTTTATTCCAGAATAAACCCCAAGCCAAGCCCTTTCAGCTGCAGGAAAGTATGGAAGCCCCATCCATTCTTGGCCTCTTAACAAAGCCTTGTCTCAGGCATCGAGGTAAAAACAAATGTCACTCCATGCTGCCTGATGATTCCACAGGATTCACACTAATCAGAGCACTTCATTAATTATTTAGCTTCAGGGAAATGTGCCAAACGGTTCTGACACTTCAGATATACAAAGTAATTGCCACATTTACTTCCCAGCTAATGGGGAGGCCAAAATAAATTGTTCTGGGCTGAGTGGGTGCGTGTGGGTGGGTATGGGAGTGGGAAGGGTGAAGCAGGGGCAGGATCTTCCTGCCCTTGCATGTGGTTTAACCCGTACTCCAGAACCCACAGAGCTTCACCATGTCTCAAAGGGCTCAGAGTTGTCCCCCCCCGTGTGTCAGCGTGGGCTGGGCATGTCACAGCGCTCGGCCACGGCCATCTCCATCCTCCCCTCCGTGCAGTCTGCCTCCGAGCATCACGCCTCCGTTTGCTTCCTGCCCGCTCCAGGGCTCCTCTGGCTCCTCGAGCCAACACGGGGGCTGCCGGTTTGTTTGCTCCGAGCTGCCAGAGCAGGATTAGACCCTGTGCTGGGAGAAGTGCTGAGCCGCATCCTGCGCGGAGGGCTCTGCTCCCCCCTCCCGGCTGCCGGAGCACGTGGTGACAGGCAGCAAGCAGCTCTCCCTGCTCCAAAATAAGTAGGTCTCGACTGCAGGTTTGCGACCTGAGAAAAACAAACAAATGCAGAGCAGGGTGGCTATATTTATCTGGAATTTAGAAGCTGCGGTTCACAGGAAACTTTGATCACTTTAAATGTCAGGCGATCTGGGGAAAGAACGAGGGGGGAAAAAAAGCACAGCTGAAAATCAAGTGTTTTGGAAAAGGGAAGAGCTGCTGCTTCCAAAATTAAGTAAATCCTTCTCTTCTGGCCCTCATCCTAAGCTGATGTCTCTCAGCTTCAAGCTGGGGGTACGCAGAGGCTGAGGTTTCCAAAGCCTGGACCTGCAGGTGCTGAGCACCAGCAGCACTCAGAGCCCTGCCCACCATTCAGGAGGAGCTGATCACATGTACTGCACCTGTGACAGAGGAGGTTCATCCAAAACAAAATATGGCAATTGAGTTTGGGGTTTGGGTTTGTTTGGTTTGCAAACAAAAAAAAAGATTGTGGTTTTCTTGAATCTTTCATAATTTAAAATTAATATCATGCCATTATGTTTTATCTCTGATTAATTTTCAAGGCATTAAGTTAAGTACCTGGCATATGAAATGCGAGGATCTCAGATGGGACACAGAGATATCATGCTTTTGGTCCCTGGATGCACTTATTAAGAATGAAGTAACTGATGCAGTACAAAGGGATGTTTGGTGGTACCTGTCTCAGTCAGGGAGTTTCATCAAAGCCCCGTGTACTTCAGTGTTTTCAAGGAGTGAAACACTTTGGGAAAGCAGTTCTGAAATCCCAGCAGGCCTTCTGCAATGCTTGCCCAGACCTATTTTACTGTTCTCTTTGGAATTCCCCCATTTCTGTAAAAGCCAAACCTGTTGCAAGGGAATTCACTATTCATGCAGAAAATGTAGTATGTTATCCTTTCACCTTGTATTGCTCATGTGCAGTGCTCTGGGATAACAGTTATTTCTGGATCTCTGCAAATCTACACAGTTACTCTGAAATTCCTGCTAATTTACCATATTGAAGAGCTATTATTGCAGCAGAGTGGTTAAATGTACTGTCAACAAGAAGAACATTTTTCCTTATTCAGTTTTGTCCAGTGGACTTCCATGACACTTATTAATTGATAAAGATAGCAAAATAACTCTATTTTGCATATATATATATATATATATTCAAATTCACTTTATATCTCCTGTTATATGCATGCTCATCTCAGAGTAGAGAGCTACCATTTCTTTTGCAGAAGCATTCAGGAAAATGTGGGTTATGGTGTTTAATGATATCATCAGGAAAATCTGAATTCCTTAGTTTTTCTTCCTTTGGTTTTCTAAATGTGAAATAGTTTTGCTGACCTATCTTTAATCCTTTGGCCTTGAGAATGGGAAATTAAATTGTCTTTTCTCAGATACTTGATGTCAGCATCCAAATCAGGACTTTCTCATTGTGTGCAGAGAGGGGGAGCAAGGATATATGATGTTCAAGTACTCAGAGATAGGATCTGTTCTTCAGAGAGAAACCCATTTCCACAATTTCAGTGTGGAGACTCAGTTCTGCATTTTTTTCCTTCTCTTTTTTCCTCATTTTGCATCTGCTTGAGTGAGATAACTAGTTTTAGGGATGACTGATCTTAAGTGTCTAATGAGCTGGCTCCAGGGTGTGGATTTTCATTGCATATTCTGCTGATTGGATGCTGGAAGCTTGCTTGACCTTGCTTATGGTATCTTCCATAAGATAAATACGTATTACATATGATCCATCCTTTCCTCTTCCCTCTGCCCCATGTGAGGGGATGTGCCAGGGCAGGGAGAGCCCCTCAGTACCCAAATCACCGCTGCTTTTCTGTGTAGCTCTTCTTCCAACCGATGTCCTAAAATGCCCCACAAAACCATTTTCCCTGTTCGTTTCCCCAGCAAACACAATTCTGACCACTTTTCAGCCAATGCTTCTGGCACATCATTTCCTGATCTAATTCTTCTAAATTACCCTAGAGGCCCATAATAACATTTAAAACTCAAGAGTGCTGCTTCAGTGTCCAAAGCGCTTCTGTAGCCAGTGCTCATACCGACTCTCACCAGAGCCCTGCTCATATTCTTTCTTTGCTTTCTCCCTCCCACAGCCTTGCACTGACACTCCTGTCTTACACGCCAGTATTTTATGTCCTTCATTTCTCCTTTTGGCTTTTTTCCCCCCTTGGACAGCACCAATGCACTCCTTATCCATCATCCCTTTGTGCCACACAGCACTCTTGGCATTGCTGCAATAAGCAGCCACACTCTCTGCCTCCTCCCTCGCCTTTGCAAGTGCTGCAGGGCTGCTTTTGCTCAGGACAGAAGCAGCTGCTTCTTAATCTGCCCCTGCCCAACCTGTCCCCCCTCCCTCTGCAACCTCAGCCAAGATTTTTGCGTGTTAACAGCCGGCTTCCCAGCCTGAGTACGATTTGGGCTGTGGCATCTTGGTACCCAGGTGTCTCGCATCCATGGAGCAGGCGGTGTGGCTATTGGATCCAGCAGTGTATTAGTGATCTGTTGCTGTTTTCCAGGGAAAGCTGGGGTTGCCATGACAATTGTGTGTCGGCCGAGCCTGTGTGTGCATGGCCACAGCATCTGCACACCTCCTTCACTAATGCATTTATTCCTCCCAGCCTCCCTGTTCAGTGGGGTGGGGGATGCAAAGATGCCCATGGTGGGATGTTTGAAGCAGCTCTCTAGCATGGTGAGCAGCTCAGAGCCTGCTGGATTACACTCTTCCCTGAAATAAATTATTTTGGGGGAAGAACTGGGGCTGGAGAAAGGGGCTTGCTCTATGTTGAGTCATTCTGCACCTTCTCCCCCCTGCCAGGTTTGGGCTGGCAGGAGGAGCACCAGGTACAAGAGCAGAGGAACCAAGAGAACACTGCAAACCACAGCTCATTTGCAAGCACCCCTGGCTGCTTATGAGAATCTCAACCTGAATTAAGGGCTTGTGGCACTGCTGCAAATGAAACCTCAGTCTCCTGAACCTCTGCCTGCAGGCTGTTGGTTTAGTTTGCAGTCATGGTCACGCAGTTTGTAGTTGTATTTTGCACTTGGACAGAGCATCCCAGCCCCTGAATCGGCACCTGGAGCTTCACAACTTGGGCCTGATCCCAGCAGGGCAGGAGCACGAGGTGGCCCATGTAAGCTGGAAGCAAAGCTTCAGGCATTTCTGTGGGAACATCTTTCCTGGGGGTGCACTGGAGCTGCTTGAGCTCAGGACCTGGATATGTGGAGGAGCAGAGGGCAGGACAGGATCTGTCTAGTGCAGCTCTGTGGCAGAGCTGTGTTGGCTCAGCACTTTGTCTGGATTGCAGAGGGCTGCCTGCCTGGGGCACGGCTCTCTCTGGGCACCATGTGCCATGTGCTTGTAGTGGCATGGTCCCTGCTCACATTCTTATTTCTCCCTCTCCCAGCAAAGCATCTCAGGGGCTGTGCCTGCCCTCCAGAGTGCCAGCAGCAGAAGGAGAGAGCCGGCAAGATGAGCTGCTCTAGAGCCCTGGTGGTTTGTGGCACTGCCATGTGGCAAAACCCAGGCCTCATTTCCCAGCTCAGGCACTGTCCACCAGTCCTTGCTTTGAGATTCTGCTAAAAATGCATCATTGTCATCTCTTCTGGGCATGGTTGGCCAGAGAGGAGGCTCCTCTGTCCCCCAGGATCTTTACGCAGCACTAGGCAGGATTTCACCATTTCCAAGAGCAATGCAATCCCAATTCATCTTTACAATCTTGATCCCCCCTGGTCCAAGAACAACAGCCTACCAGCCTGCAAGTTGTATTGCAAAAATGAGTCAGGCTCCTTTGTTAGAGCCGCAGATGTTGTGCTGGGTGCTGCAAAAACAAAGCTTAAAAAGCAGACAATGCCCCAAATTTAAATAGACCAAGCAGACCCGGAGACCTAAGGGAGGTGATTCCCAAGGTCACGTAGGAAGCCTGTGGCGGACGCAAGGACTGAACACAGATCTCCTGAGGCTCAACCACACTGTGGTCTCAGGACTGTCTTTTCTTTTGTCTTCCAGTCCATTAGGAAGATCAGTTAATGAAATGGAATTAATAATGCCAGCTGCAGCACCAGCAATGCTGTAGGAGAGAGAAAAATTTCACAGCACAGACTTAAAAGCAGAAGGCTTGAAAATGGGAGTAGGCTGTGAGTGCCATGAGAGCCCTTTGTAATGGGGGAGTGCAGGAGGTCAGCCAGAGTTTTAGGGTCTCTTCGGCTTTACTGATCGAATCTTAAAGGAGGAATGAAAATGTAGCCACTACCTCCCCCAGAGGAGAGAAACACACAATTTTAAGGTTCCCAGCAACTGAAAAAAAAGTAGTCCCACTGGAAAGAATCAAAAGACTTTTCTAGGTCAATGGCAGGAATAGAGCCTTTATTTCTATGAACCTCACAGTTCAAAAATAACATTAAACAACAAAGAGAAGTTATCCCACTGAAGATAAATCAAAACTGATTCTTATGTGTAAGTCATGCTGTTACCTGCAGTAATCAGGGAGCTCAAACAGCACCACAGGAGTCCCGGCCATCTCTGGGATGGCCTGTGAAGAGGGTCTGTGCCAGCTCCACTGAGACACATCAGATGTTCAAAACTCAAAACTGTTTAATAACAATAGCGTCAAATCTAAGGACTTGCCCCCACATGGCTCATTTACTAGGATTCAAGGAAGGGCCACCTTGTTGCCAGGAAGGGAAGCAAGTGCAAAGTGTGTCTCACCTGATTCTTTCACACACTTATTTGACTCATGTCAACGTGGTTACTGGTGAATACCTTATGATAATCTCAGACTTGGAGCAAAAAATGGCTACGAAGAATAGTTCTGCTGAGCAGAAAGTGAAAGAGGCAGCAGAGCAGAAGCGTAGCAACGCATCTCCAAATCACACTTCTTGTCCTCATGAACCATCCAAATATTTTGATTGATGATTTAAAAAAACCCTTACAAACCCAGGCATTTCAAGACTTATAAAAGAAATTGCAAGGAGACTGGAACATTGTGTGACAGGCTGGGACATGGGGCTTCTTTTGTTACGAGTATTCAGCTCCAGACTTTAATTGCACCAGTTTAATACCATATTGTCTTTTTTACCAGTTTATTGATTCCTTTTGTGGTCTGAAGACCTGAGAAAAAAGGTAATTCATCACTGCATTACATCTCCTAAGAGAAAATACCAAAGACCTGGGGCAAAAGACAACAAGGACGGAGCTGTCTATGTTCTACCTGCAGTAGATGTAGTGATGGACCTGAAAAAGCCATCGGCTTCTCCCGGCTCGTGGCCTTGCCACTTGAGCTGCCTCTGAGTGATTCTGCAGACCACAAAATGTGCAAGAATGAGCACCAGACAGTGAAAAGGATGAAAGCAAAGCCAGGATCTGGCCCATCCCTCTGCTATTGACAGCCTCCTTACAAAAATGGAATTGCTGGCTGCCCTTGGCTTGGAGTACTCAGGCAAAAATTCCCCGTTGCTCTTTAGAGCTTCGAGACATATTAATGCAACTTTTAAAATAGCCTCCTCTCTATTTTTGTTGCTAATGCTAAGAACAAATTAGCTTAGAAGAAAAACCCAATGATCTCCCTTAATGCTATTGTTCTCCTGAAGTGCTAAGTGTCAGGATCTTACAGCACCACCCTGCAGATCTGGCGCTGCCCTCAATGTGTCCCACGGAGCGTTGACGCGGAGTGATGCGGAGCGCTGCTCCGAAAAACGTAATCAGTCCAAAGTGCCTTCAAAGTCACTGCTCTTTGAGCAGAACTAGCAGTGGTTTCAGCTCTGCCTTTGGGTTTTAAGTCATTAAATAGCCTTTGAAACCCATGCTCATTTTCACCCCCGCCCTCCGGCGGGATTGTTGAGGGACAGCCCTGAAGTTTATTTAGTTTTATGCGTGATCCTTCCTGTGTTAGAACAGTGGGTACTTCTGACCCCATATGGACTGTTATGCCAGTTCAAGTATATTTACCTAAAAAGCCTTAAATGTTGCTAACTCTGACCTCATCAGAGCTCATCAGTGGTGCACAGGCAGGCTGGGTCACTATGGAAGTGGGAGGACCTTTGGAGGGAAACAAGGTAAGGTTGGAGTCCTGATGCAGGACTTCTGGTGCCCCTGTAAAAAGCACAACCCTGGTGGCCCACACACCATGGCAAGGTGCTTGTGTCTTTTGCTGAGCTGCACTCTGCACCTCATCCAGTCATCCCTGTTGTGGCTGCCCCATCCCTGGAAGTGTTCAAGGCCAGGTTGGATGGGGCTTTGAGAAACCTGGTCTAGTGGGTGGCAACTCCCTCCATGGACAAGGGGTTTGGAATAGATGATTTTAAGGTCCCTTCTAGCCCAGACCATTCTGTGATTTTATGATTCTACGATCCCTGCTGAGGTTGGAGGGATGGAAGGAAACAATCCAGCCATCAGTACCCTACACATGAGTTAACTTGGCCAGAGGTTTCCAGCAATAAGGAGGTTAGAAAGGGCTGAAAACAACCAGGTAACTATTTTACTGACTCCTTACCCTACACATCCTACATACACTGGTCATTATCTCTGGCTGAGCTAATTAACATGCAAATACTGATGAGCCAACTTGGCTTGTGGCTGTGCCATCAACACTGCGCTTCATGTGACCTCACTAACACATCTTAAGATCTGCAATAATTTCAGTGACATCCACAGGAGAAGGCAGCTTCCAATGGACAGTGCTCTGAAAGGAAGGGAAGCAAATTCCATTTACTGATTTTCTTCCTGCTTCTATCCATGATCACAGGAAAGTTCTCCTCCAACACTGCAGTGTCCTGTAGTTGATGCCAAGATCTCTGTTCATGTCTCACCCTTCAGATCCAGGCAGTGCCAAGCTTATTCGTGCCTTCCAGTCTGCTCAGTAAAGCTTGAATTGGTGGTCCTGGTTTAGTTCTGGTGAAAAGAAGCAGTTCTTACCCTCAGACTATTGAAAACCAGCTGCTTAGTCCTAATATTGGCTCACTACTTACTGAATGCATAATTTAAATTCTTATTGTGGAAATAAATTTTTTATCAATAACTGTTTCAGTCCTGGATCCACCAGGGCTGATTGGCACTTTTTGTGCACACCTATGTAGTCACACACACAGTGTTATGTGTGAGACACTGCCTCTGTCCCTCACCTGCCTCAGCTCCTGGGATAAATGAGTGCAAATGCAATGTTCTTGTTACTGTGGTAAAGTGATGGGTTCTGGTTGAATTAAAATAGTTCTGGAAGTAGTGTGGGACAGTCCAGTCACATGGGCCAGGTCTGAAGTGATGCTTTTCCAAAGGGAAGTAAGAATTGAGGCAGGAAACCTGATGATATGGTTCATTTTAGTAGCCTGGAAGAGGAAATGGAGACATGAAGTCTGGGGCAAGACAAATTCCTATAAACAGTGGAGGCAAGGAGAGATCATCAGTGGGATGTTAAATGTACATGGCCCACTCTTCTGTCCAAAGGGAATTTTTCCTTTATACCTGACTGAGAAATGTGGTTTCCAGTGAGACTAAGCAGCTATCTTTTGCCTTCTCTCTCCTGTTTTGCTGGTGGTATGTGCCAAATAGGCATGAATTTCACCTGTGCACTATGTTTGGGGTCTCTGGCTTTTTTCCAGGTACTCAAGGATTTAGGAGTTTCATGTGAGTGATGGCTCTGTTTTACATACACTGCTAAATACCTTGTATGATGGATTGGTGCTGGGAACACCATCACAACAGTGTGCAGGGCAAAATGTATCAATAGGGATATTTTCTGCTCCTGCAAAGGGTCTAAACCAATCAGCCATGCTTAGAAGTCATCCCTTGCCAACCTGTTTCTTCCCTTTTTTAACAAAGCCAGGAAGAACACAAAATCCAGATTTGTGACATTGTTTGTCAATGATTTAATCTTACTATACGCAATGATAGTTGAAGCCAGTTCTGCACCAATTAGTTAACTATTTCATTGTTAGGGGAATTCAAGCCTAAGCAAGTGTTTTGAGGGGATATCAAAGATGGTTTAGAAACATGAATAAAAGCTGTTGGCCTCTGTCATCCCAGCAGAGTTTCCTAGGTAAAGGGAAAGATCACAGTATGGTGAATCTCTCCAATTTTGGCTTTCTTCTAGGAGATGGGTTACCTGAGGGAAGGGTAAGTGACCTACTACTGCCAGTTGGAGGATGTATCTGTTAACTCAGGCATTAAAGACTGTTTTTGGAGCCAAAAGAGCAGAGGTTCAAACTCTATTCCCTGTTCTGATGGGTACCTGACCCACTGTGTCTGCAATGGTGTCTGCTTCTATACAAAAAAAAGCTAAATTAAGCATAACATGACTAAAGTAAAATTATTTCACAAACTGTCATGATCTAAAACATTAAATACAGACTCAGAGAGGAGAGGTCCCCAGCTGGGATTGTTCTGCCAATGATGACTGGACCAAGTCAGATATGATGTATTTCAGGTCACTCTTCAGTGAAGTGGGGTGACTTTTGGGGGAGTTTCTCAGTAATTAATAATGACCCCAAAATCTGAAAATGCAAACAAGTTGGGTGGCAAAGCATTTTTCTTTCCCAGTATTTGCCAAGTATGCTCCAGTGCTTAGTTATGATGTCTCTGTAAGGCTACTTACAGTAGTTTTTTTGGTGGGGTAACTGAGGCAGAGACCATGGGAGGAGTGTCGGGGAGGGTGTTAAAATTCAGCTATTAGTGGGCTCACAGAAAGGATACATTTTCACAAATTGTCCTGTATACCTGCACACCTACACCTCAAATCCTGGTTTATGCAGCATTTTGAGCAGTGAGTGAAGGCAACACTCACACTGAACACCCAAACCTGGGTGCAGCTGGCAGTCCTCAGCATCTTGGTGTAGCAGGGCTTGGCATGAGGGGCCACATGGGTCACCCTGTGCCTACAGGAGGAAAAGGGTGATCCCCAGTGCTATGGATACTCTGCTGTTTTCTACTGTTTTTTAAAAAATAGCAATATGGGGCTTGCTCTGTTGGGGTCAGATCCTGACCTTGTTTTTTTCCTGCCTGCTCCCTGATCTCACCCAGCTGGGCAGAGATGGGGGGGGGGGGGAGAGGCGGGGGGCATCAAATCCTAAAGGGGTTGGGTGAAATTTGGCCCTCGCCAAAAAAAAGAAAAAAAAAAAAAAGAAAGAAAAAAGTGAAGAAAACACCAGATTCCATCACTGTCAAGAAATTTCTGGAACACGAATAGTCACAACCGTAGAGACACATAGCAAACACTGCTCACCCTCCGCCGCCCCCCCCTGCCACCCACACCCAATTTGTTTTTATTTCTTTGCCATCAGGTTGCCTTAACCATTTCCATGGCTTAGGGAGGCTAAGCCGCCGAGCGCAAGCTTTTGATTTGAAAAGGGACTGCATCCCCTTTTCAAAGGAGCCTGCTCCCTAGGGCAACCACATCACACTGCTGATTTGCTGCAGTGGAGACCGCAGCGCGTACAATATGCCCTCCCCCTCCGCCTGTGCTGCTTACAGCATCAGTCCGGAGCCGAGCGGGGAGACGGGAGCGATACCCACTAACCCACCCATGCTCGGGAATGCCTGACTGGTAACGCAGTGCCTCCGACGAAAAGGACCGGCAGCTCCTCAGCTCTCCGAGATGCAAGCCAGTGCCGATTCCACCAAGATGGACTGTCTTTGGAGCAACTGGAAATGTCAGGGTATTATATCTATTCTAGTGTTGCATGCTAGAAGGACTGCATGGCAGAGGAGGCAAAGGCAGGATCCATCCATTTTTGCATTGTTCACCTGTGGGCCTTTGCATGCTGTTTTCTCTCCCTCCCCGTGAAGCTTTTCTTTTGGGGTAATTTAAGAAAGAAAGATAAAAAGCCCTTAATTCTTTGAATGCGTTTCTCCCATCTCCAGCTGCCTCACCCTGAAAGCATCCAGGATACAGGTCCTCCCTTCCCACCTTACAGCTCATTCCCAAAGCATCCGCCCTTGCCGTTAGCGGCGTCGTTTCTCATCCTTGACTCTCTCCGTCGGGATATCGCTGGCATGATTTCCTACCTTTCGGGCTTTAGGAAAGCCGGGTGACGGTGAATTGGTGCCCGCTGGGGCTGGCGAGGGTTGGAGGTGGTGGCGTTGGGCGCCTGGGTGCCTCCTGCCCACGGACACACCCAGAGCCAGGCTTAGCCTAGTGTCGACACAAAGAAAACGCAGCTTTAGCAAGGAGGGCGACAGCTCCAGGGCGCCGCGGGATTGCCCCCTGCTTCCTACTTTGCCCTAGGATAGCTTTAAAAAAAAAAACAACAAACAACCAACCAACAAACCATTAATCCTCTCATTATGCTGCCGAGCACTCCGCTGAGCCGTTCGGGGGTGAAATGTTGCGATGATGTTGTCTCTCGCTGCCGCGTAGGCGAGGGGAACAATAGCATCTCCCTTTTGGGCTGATTTTCAGCGTATTTCCAGCGGGTCGGTGTCTGCGCTGGGTGGGGCTGGCCACCTTCCCGGGTGCCTCGGACAGCTTTTCAGCCATTTTTAGTCGGGCTTCACACTTCCCAGGCAGCATCCAGCCTTTGTTTTGATAAAAGACAGTCTCTGTGACGCTGCTTGGTGGGCAGATTAGAGGGAGAAAAGCTAGCGGCTGATCCTGCCGGGCAGGCTGCTCCGGGCAGGCTTTGTTTGGATGTATTTTTTAATTTTAAAGTGCGTGTTTATGCTGAATAGTCAGTTCATGATGTTGATGCTGACAACAGGGTCCCTGGGAGAGAGATTACTCCATAGCATCATCTCATTAAAGGGTCCAGGGTGCTTGCACACATAGTTTCATAAACGCAGCTCGATGCAACAGAAGCTGGAAAACCTTCCTCAAGTGTTTTTTGGGTAGGGGGAGATCTCCTCTGACAGGCAGTTGTCTCTGGGGAGCTTGATATTTTTGCAATCTTAATTCAGCATCTAATTGTATTTACGGACTGAGGGTTTTTTAAGGAAGATGAGTAGCTGGAAAGTAAACAGATGCACCTGTTAAATGCCAGTCTCCAGCAGCTCCAGCTTTCCATGCCGTTATCAAGGGCGAGGGTTTTCCACAGGTCTGCCTGATTCACTAAGCTTACACGGGAGAGCCACAACCAAACTTCAGGGTCTTTTCATCTGAGCTTTGCAGATAAACTTCCTCGTAGGGTGGGGCTTGGGGTTTTTGTTTGGTTTATTTTTCCCAAAAATGCTCAATATTTTGCTGATTTTTATAAAAACATTGATTTGCTGAGTCAGATTGTTGAACCACCTGTATTTAGAGGCAAACGAAGTATTTTCTTTATTTATCAGAAAAAAAAATTTTTTTCATAAAATAAATAAGGGGAATAATGAAGGGCATGCTGCTAGTGTATGATAATAATAATAGCGTGGTTTCTCTCCTTCAGCGTTTTCCTTTTTGAAACTGTGGTAGGTTTGCTGAAAATTACATGACAAAATATGTCCCATGCTGGTTTGAAAAAAAAGCCCCAGGTCTGAAAAAATCAACGCAGCTAAAATAAATCACTTGCCTCACTTCCACTGAATTTGCATATTTTTTTCTTATTCTTGGGTGGTGCTTTATGATTCAAAAATGGTCCTGCAGAAAACATGAAATAGTCACAGAATATGATTTCTGTCAGCAAAATTCTTTGATCAGTCCAGATAAAATAGAAGAAATTTAAAATTCAAAAGAATGGAGACTCAATTCATTGATTCTTTTAATATCTATTATTCATGTAGTCTCTGTCTCAACCCAGAATATCAGTTTCGTGCAAACCTGGAGTTGTATAATTTTGCCAGCTTCATTGCCAATTGAATTATGGTTCCTCCCTGAAAACTCTGGAATGTCTGTGAGCATAACAGGTGCAGACAGAAACCTCAGTAAATGCAGAGCGTATTTCTACTGAAATTAAGGAGATACAACACTGAGGTTTACATAAGTTTTAATTACTAAACAGTCAAGCCTACAACTAGCTGTATCATTGGGTTGACCTTAGGGCACTTATAACTGGTTGGGGATCTTGAGGAGCTGCAGAGGCACTTGGTGAAGCTTTGGCTTTGCCCGACTAGACCAATGTGCTGTTATTTTCCTTGCTGTGAAGCAACTGCCGCTGTTGCATATGTTTAGGAATATTGCAGAGTGTTTTACCTGTCCATGCTGCAGGTTCAGCAGGATTATAGCAATGGGAGATCACAATCCAGCCCTTGGGTGAGCAGGACTGTAATTTGGCCCCACTGGGGGTCTGCTTAATTCAAAATATTAACACAGGTAGCTTTGGGGAGTCGCAGCCGACTTCCACGCCCCAGTCATCTCCCTGCACTGGAAGGTGATGCATGTGAAGCAGGCTGGGATGGGGCCATGCATAATGCATGAGCGTGTGTAGGAACGTCTCTGACTGGGCATTCTGGTGGCTGCGGGCCCTGGTGTGACAACCTACAGCCAGTGTCAGCCGTGTGACACACCGAGTGTGCAGCTTCCAGAGGGGCCCTGCTGGGTGAGGTGTGCCTCCAGCTTCTGGTGCCTTCCCCAGGCACTCGGCCCTGCTCAGCAGGACACAGCTTCACACCCTGCTAGAGAGGTTTCTCTGGGTTAGGAAGGACATAGAGTCATAGAATATCCTGAGTTGGAAAGGACCCACTAGGATCAACTTCTGGCCCTTCACAGGACAGTCCGACAATCCTACCATGTGCCTGAGAGTGCTGTCCAAAAGTTTCTTGAACTCTGTCAGGCTTGGTGCTGTGACCAGTTCCCTGAGGAGCCTGTTCCAGTACCCAGCCACCTTTGGGTGAAGAACTTTTTCCTAGTATCCAAACTAAAACCTCCCCTGACCAAGCTTCATGCCATTCCCTCAGGTCCTATCACTGATCACCAGAGAGAAGAGATCAGAACCCAAGTTTGCCCCAAATTGGTGGAGGGAGCTATTTCATGTCAGTTCACTGGTCCCCATGAATATTCCCTTTTCCACTCTCTTCTTCTACATGCCAGCTCTTGTGTGGTAGTAACTGACATGCCTGTTCCTTCACTTTCAACCTCTTTCAAGACTTAGTAAAAAAGAAGCATGGAAAGATCCAGAGAAACAGGCCTGTGAACAGTTCATAGAAATGATCCTAAGTGTTATCCACATTATAATTATAACTTAATGTGGAAAAGGACTGCAGACTTCATCAAATCCATCTGGCTGACATAACTGCTGGGACTGGAGTTATTGATTAGCATTTTCTTGACAGCTGTTTTTGGAGAACCAGCTTTCTTGCTTGATTGATATATCATTGGTTTCGAAAGGGTGATGAGAAGCTGCACCAGCTGTTCCTGGTGATGTTCCCTGCTTTAAGGCTGAAAGAGGAGTTCAGTGGCAATAATATGGATGCATGCAGTTAATCTGTAATCTTATTGACAGTTGTGAAGCCTGTTTAATTACAGCTTTATAATGAAAACTTAACTTTAGCCAGTTGGTACCTTCAGTGCTTTCCTGAAAATAGTGTGGGCTGATCTCTCAGCTGGGATGCACGCAATAAAAATATGTCCCAGTGTTTGGTTCTTGGTAGGGCTAAAATCTTGTAACCAAGTCATCATCTGGTGTAACCAAATTAACTAATAGTTTCACAAAACTACAGTAACTCAGGAGGAATTTATTTCCTAATTTCACAGAAGATTTCCTGTGAAATTTGATTGAAATTTGTCAAGATTTTTTTCCACTTTCAGGTTTACTTTCATTTTAATTCGTGTCAGTTCTTCTTCCAGCACATTCCTGTTGATGGCAATACAACTGTAAGATCAAGAGCTTAAGGTTAGAGGATAAATTCTCTTAGATGTGCTTCAAACTGTTTGTCTGCCAACCATCCCAAAGAACACCTTGACCTAGGAGGTCAAAAAATCCATGAGACAGTGTGCTCTGCATACCTGCTGTGCATCATAGAATCATAGAATGGTTTGGATTGGAAGGGACTTTAAATACTATATAGTTCCAACCACCCTGCCGTGGCCAGGGACACCTTCCCCTGGACCAGGTTGCTCAGAGCCATGTCTTTTAAGAACAGATGGACAATATTCTTTTATTGCTACAACAAGGTGAAAATTCTGCAAAAATAAGATTATTTAAAGGTATTCCCCTCGGAGTAATTTAAATTCCAACAAGAGGCTGATGGGGCAATAGCTGAAGGCAATACTGGAGGGCTGCTTTTGTTTTCATTAGGATTCTGGGACATAAGTTCCAGTGAGGTTTTTTGGTATCAGAAGGGATACTCTCCACATCCCACTTAATTATCACAAATAATATAGGCTTGAACCTTGATTCATTTTGAAAATCTGCAGATTCTCTAATGTTTGGATAGAATTAGAGAGGGTCCAGGTCTGTTATTTTAGTCCAGGGGCATCTTGGGAAAATCTTAGCATTTCCATAGCATTATGTGCATTCAGGGACTCTGCTTGGTCTCTGCTCACTTAAGGTGAGAGCAGTATCATCCTCCACAGAAACTGTCTAAGACAGGTAATGATACAGTTTGATGAGCAGGAGGTGTGTGTTTCTCTGGCCTCTGTGTTTAATCCAGGTCTTCAAGCACCTCTCATTTGAACATGAAAATAACAACAGCATAATCATTAATAACAGCAAAAACAACATTACTAAATACTAATTAATATAAATAATAAATAATGCTACAATGGGCTTGTGTGAGGTGTGGTTGTAGGGCTGATATTTTTATTGCCAATCCTCCTCTGTCTACCCAAGCCCACTCTGGTGCCTCATGTAAGAAAATCAATCAATACTTTTTTGCTCACATTCTGATCTCACAGATGGAGTAGGATATAATGTGGAAGGTATAACTGTTTCAAGACTTTCCATTTCCCTGGTCCTGTTCACGCTCCAGGTATCTTCTTGGTCTGAACTTTCAAGTTAAGTCTTGGGTCAGGTAAAGATGTAAAGCTGACCTGAGAACAGGAAGTTAATGGGCAGAGCATGTACGAGAGGTAGACGTAGGGAGAGATTCCTCAAGGCTGGAGATAAAGGATACGGAGATATGCCTCATGAAACAGCACATATATTCATTCTTGGCTCTGCTGTTCATCGCAGCAGTCTCCTGAAGGCACCAAACTGTTCATTCAACTGTGTATCCATCTGTATTACATTAGAATCAGATCTGTTGTGGTGAGAGGAGCAATGTCCACATTGGATCCTTCACTGGAGAGAAGAGGGAAGGCCTGGTCCTGCAGCCCGTGGTTAAAGCTGCAAACTGGACTTGCTTTGAGTGTGAGCAATATTTATTTCTACTCAGAAACCTACAGAATTGTTGCATTTTGTTGTCAAATATTTTTGTGACAGTGCTGTAAACAAGATTGTTCTTAAATTATGTTTCCTGCTCTTTTCACTCCCAGTAGGTCTGAGAAATGCTTTATGAAGTCATGATATTACACTGTGTACAGAATTAAAGGCTGTGTGTAGACAGGTTTTCCTCACTTCTCTTTAAAACTAGCATTAGATAAGGAGTGAAGCTGTACAATGTATTGATGACATTCAAGGGTGCTGTTAGTATGCTGAAGAGCATACAACCTTTTAGGCAGTCGTCAAGACCTGTGAGCTTCATTTTAGGGCTGGATACCAGGGGTTTGCCACACTTCTTGTACGGACTTCCATGTAAATGCTGCTTGATGCGTGCTCATTTTTCACACAGTTGTTGCAGTAGAGGAAAAACTTGCAGAACCAGAAGGAGAGAGCAGACGTTTTCAGAGAAAGGGAGGGAGAAGCTGTGAAAGAAGTGAATTGTCCAGCCTGTGCTCAGTTGATCTGCATTAATTTTTATCTTAAAATCTTTCATCTTTCCTTGAGATGTGGAATGGAGAGATCCCCATTTCTCTTACGAAAGTGTATTTTGAAAACATAACCATGTAGGAGTCTGAAGGTGTGAGGACCTTTTAGCTACAGGTTGGTTGAATCCTCTATTTTCCCTGTGGGATCTTCCCTCAGGACCTTGGGCCTGCAGCTGCCCCACACCATGATGCTTCTGGGGACCACGTAAGCCACCAGATCCTGGGGAGAATGGACTCAGAGCATCATTGATTAGTTCACCTCAGCTGTCTCAAATTGTTCACCCCTTGCTCCAGCACTACCCTTTCCAGCCCCCAGGTCTGTCTTTTGGCTTTTTTGATGCCAAATATTGAGGAGCAGAAACATTTTTCTGCTGAAAGCCACGATGAAAGCTGTGAGAGCTTTGAGGCACTGTAGTTAGGAGGCATTCCTTGCTGGCACAAGCACTGTCTGCTGCTGCTGTTTCTTATATTTGTGGGGTTAATTTTAGCTTGCCTCACAAACATGGGTATTTACCAGCTGCTCATATTAACAGGTGGTTGCTTGTATTATAGAGTTCACCTTTCTGCATCGCTTGTCTGGGGTTTGGCCCCAAATGGAGGGTCACATTAATTTAGTTAGGAGAGATTATGCCATAATGTATAGCTGAGACACCAATTTGGCACCCTTGAAAACTTTTTCAACTAGAAGAACTACGTGAGCAACACTTTACAAGTTTTGCTGTGAGTTAAAAACACAAGCAGGTGATAGTTGCAGATAAGTAGCTCATCAGATGCACTTCTCCAGAAAAATTCTTCAAAGGCTGTGGCAGTGTCTTGCAGATGACTGGCAAGTCCTTTGTAATAAACACAGCTAGTTTTGAGTTTGAGACAGCTCTGGCAAAACCCAGAGTCCTTTTATACCTCCGCAAAAGAGTCAGAGCTCTGGTGAGTTGTACTGGAAAGAGTGCAGAGTGACCGACACTGCTTCCCTCCTTCCAAGAGGCCAAAGGGAAATCATGGAAAGCTACTGCTGAACAGCTTCTGCATGTTAATGGGCATGGCCAGGATTTTACAGTAGTGATTTCCAAAACAGCAGGAGCCCAACCCTCAGTGAAGCCAAAGCTGGTTTCAGTGCCCAAACCCTTTTTACAAATCCGAGCTGCAAACTTTGGGTGGTTCGAAGTTGGCGTTTTGGCTCTCGGAAGTGGATCTTGCTGAGCCAAACAGACTGAGCCCCTGTCCAATTGCATGCAAATCACACATCGACAGCCTCACGTGGCACCAGCCTCCTGCTTCATGCATATTCAGTGTGCACTGCTCAGAATTGTGCCATTGTGGTGGGGTCTGGGCAGCGCCGTGCACACACTCACACACCACCAGCAACACACCCAGTGCTTGCAGGACCTTGCACCACGCTAGGACCTTTCATTCTTTCCCTGCAGATTGACCAAAGCACTTAATTATTATGTCATTAACCCACGCTGTGAGGGATCCCCTGTCCTTTAATTTATCTGGGGAATGCTGTACCCACCTTAGAGCTGGGCTCAAAGCCTGTCTCAGCCTGGGGCCAGTGTGTACTGGTGAATGTCTCTGCAGAGGAGTGTGTGTGTGTGAAAGCTGCAGCTCCAGCTCAGCTCCTAGCCCTGTCATCCTCATACCCACTGTGTCTCCATGTGCTAGGGAGGCTGGTCTGAGCCTGGGTGGTTGTGTCTTCAGGGTGCCAAGGAAGGGGTGCAGGCAGGAACACACAGCTGCAACCATATTTAGTGACCTGTTGAAGGGCAGTAAACTCTTAGAGTCAACAAATGTTTGAAGGAGTTGTTTGGTATCTTAATCAGTTTTATGTGAATATAGGATGAGGTAAAACTCAAAGGTGATGTATTAATGTGGTGGACAACCTCATCTTTCATTTTCATTCCCAAATTGGGGTTCACCTGCTGTTGAAGGAGCACTCCTTTGACGCTTAGTCTCTATTTACAACACCAGCCACTGATGTGACAGTTATTTTGACTCTGGTGTAAATGGTTACAAGGGAAAATGGCACTGAGAGGAAGCCAGGCAAAGGATCCCAGCTGCTGCATTCTGCACCTAGTGCACGTCTGCCTGCTTATAAGGGAGATTTGTTTATGTAAGGAAATATAGGACAAAAATGTGTTTGACTACTGACTCAGCAAGGAAGCATTTTTTTACCAAGAGGGTGGTCAAACCCAGGAACAGTCTTCCTAGAGAGATGGTCAGTGCCCCAAGCCTGTCAGTATTTCAGAGGCATTTGGAAAAAGCCCTCAACAGTGTACTTTAGCTTTTGGTCAGCCCTGGAGTGGTCAGGTAGTTGGACTAGATGATCTTTGTAAGTCCCTTCCAGCTGAAATAGTCTACTCTATTGTATTTTAGTCTAGTCTAGTCTGTTCTATTTGATTCCATTCCATTCCAATAATGTAAAAGGCCTTTAGAGTGACTGAAGCTGCAGCTGAAGGAGAAAACATGGCTCTGACACAGCGCAGGTGTTTTTAGCAGCATCTGAATTCCCAGGGAACTGATACGGCTCAAATCCCTGAAGCCTGTCAGCAAAAAAAAAAAAAGTGTTTCCTTCAGGGAAGCTCACTGACTGCGCCTGGATTCCACAAGTTTCCATGGATTTCTAGCTCTGTACTCTTCTTCTCCCCCTTCCCTGCCCAAGGAGCTGTGAGGATCACCTCCCTCCTGCATCACGTTTTGCCAAGTGGTTTGGCTCACTCCCTTCTCCTTAAGGAAGAGGATGAGGAGTGGCTGCAGGAGCAGCAAATCCCGCCCAAACAGCTGGACATGGCAGCATTGCTGCAGCTCCCCATCCCTTCAGGGGACATGAGGAGAAGGCAGATGTACTTCCTGCCCTTGAAGATCCTGATGGACCTGTCAGGCTGTGGGTAGGGGGAATGTGTTCCCAGGCTGGACCTGGGCTCTGGGACAACCACGTAAAAATCAGTCAACTCATGTCTCCCTTCTGTATGCTGAGATTTTCCACCTAGCAGTTGGCACACATTCTTTCCATGCACTAGGGAATATTTGCCTCAGGTCTAAAAGGCGCAGGATCCCTCTCTCCCAGATCTCATTTGGCTGGTGAAGGAGGCCAGCTGCCCTTTCATCTGCTCTCTCCCTCATGCACATGTCCCCAGAACTGTGTCATTTGGCCTCTGTCCATCTCGCTCTGACCCTTTCCTTGCCTGATACAGCTTAATAAATACCCCAGTCCTTCCATGGCAGGAACTAAACAACTTTCAGGATATATACACACCTGGTCAAGTCTGTCTTGAGTAACTCAGGATCTTCCTTTTTGAGGGGAACGAGAAAATGCAGTTTGGCCTCTCTCTGCATGAGAATACAGCCCACTGCCTGTCTGCAGGAGGATGAGTTGGAAGATCAGAGGTTTAGTTGCTCATTTTGGGTCTTATCATTAATTGGGATTGACTAAGGGAGCTCTACTGGAGTGAGTTTTGTATTTTTTGGCTCAGCTCTCATTTCTTTGCCTCTCTGCTGCCTGTATCCCAGGGAGTGTTTTCCACTTGTAGGTGGCCTTTTTCTGTCATCAGCAGATGATGTGCCATGTACAGCATCCTGAGCTAGCTCACCTGTGCTTATTTAATTTAATGTGGAGGTTTTGTGTGATAGAAAGTTTAAGTATCCATGCCCCAGGGCTTCTGCAAGAAGGAGACCTGGGCATATATCTGGAAAGACTCCAGCCTAGTCCCTGTTCCATGAAGTCAGCACACAGGATCCCAAAACATGCACCAAGGTCCCTTGTCCCGTGGCTTCCATGCAGCCCAGAGATCTGGTCATGTGTGCTCATGATCACGGGTCTGGTGCTGAATGTTGGCACTCAAAAATAGTAAAAGGTTATTATGTAGTGTATGTTGATGGAGAACACAGCAGGATGGGAATGTTACATGAGGAGAAAAGAGCTCAGTAATACAACAGCAATTTTTGCATTCGAGCCCATCACTTTGAAAAGCAACACTTACACATGAACATTAATGAGTAATGTACCTCATTGACTCAAGGCAAACAAGGCATGGTGACTCACAGTTTTTGGAGATTAGATGATAAGAACTACTAGGCTGGATTAATTTTGTTTCTTTTTGTATCTGTGACTTTTTTTTTTTATTTATTTTGTACAGATTGCAATTTTCCTGAATTTACTCTTTGTTTGGAATGATTTGACAAGAGGCATCTCTAAAATCTGTTTGGCTGGTGCTGTGTTCAAGCTGTTCATGAGGACTTGTGCAGTGTGTGAAATTAAAGCTGTTTTGTTTAGATTGTCATGAGCATGTTCTTTGGCTGGATAGAAAGTCCTCTCAGGAAAAAAGCTGTCGGTAGAAAATAAATTCAGTTCACCTTTCTGGACTAGATATTCCACAGTCCTTTCATAAAACTTTGGTTTTATAGTGTCTGTTCCTGATGGTAAGATTTTTTGCTGGAGAGGTTGAAGTAAACTATACAAAATGTATGAAAAACCCTGTAAAAATTAACTGCTTTACGAATGTAAAATGACATTAGTTGAAAATGGTTTTATGCACTTGTTTTGTTCTAAACAATAGCCCCCATGGAACAACTTTCTCCCATGGAAAGTTACATAACAAGCAGAAAGCGTTTCTGTTTTTAATGTTTCTGAGATGGTTGCAATAGATTAGCAAGAGAGGTTTATTCTGTATTTTAAGGCCTCATCTGAAAAATTCTTTCTTACACATGTGACTATTAAGCGGTGGTAAAACCAGGAGTCTTCTCCTTTCTCAAAACTTAGAAAAGAACAAAATTATATTATCAGAACTTTGAATGGGAAAGTGGTTTATTGTAGCTAGTCCCAAACTTTCTCATTCGTTTATCAACAACCAAAATTGGAAAATGTTTTGATCAAGCATTTGGCATTCGGACTTGTGGCAAAAAAACAATCCGGAGTTCCCGGGCTAAGTAAGGTAGGTTGAAGTCTTCCATACAGCCCTAGCAACAACACAAACCCCGGCTTGCTCTTGCCTTGCTGCTGCAAGAGACCCACCCACCGTGCTGCGGTTGGAGATACTCATCCATCTTATCTAACCCAGGCACAGACGCAAGGAAAACAAGGATTTCAAGTAGGTCATTGGTCGTAATTTCCTCAGAGTGTCGCACAACTCACTTTGCTGCTTCTGTTGGGGAGTTCCCGTTGGTGCTGAAGTGAGCGGGAGCACCTCTCCTCCCTTCACCCCCCTGCAAGCACTCCGAGCGCCGCAGCGGCCGCGCTGGCCGCCCTCGATGCCCTTCCAGCTCCCGCCTTTAACGTATCGGTCTTCTCTCCGCAGCTATCGACCTGTTGTACTGGCGCGACATCAAGCAGACAGGGATCGTGTTCGGCAGCCTCCTGTTGCTGCTCTTCTCCCTGACCCAGTTCAGCGTCGTCAGTGTCGTGGCCTACCTGGCCCTGGCCGGCCTCTCGGCCACCATTAGCTTCAGAATCTACAAATCGGTCCTACAGGCTGTGCAGAAGACGGACGAGGGCCACCCCTTCAAGTGAGTGCTCTGCTGTCGTGGCCCCGGGGGCTGTTTGTCTTACAAACGATCCATTCCCAGTGGCAAATCGCATTTCCGTAGCTTTTCTGCTGGATGAAATTCTCCTCTTGCTCACGAAACGGGAAATAATAAAATATTTTCTGTAGTTCAGTGTCTCGAGAGATGTGAGGCTGTGTTGGCTCAGATCTTGGAGAGAAAAAGGAAAAAAAAGACAACGCAAAAATCGTTGTCCTCTAAGACGTGGGATTTTTTTCCTCTGAAATTCAAAAGTTCCAGAAAATTTTAAGGAAACAGAGAAAAAGGATTTTATTAGAGCTAATGATAATGCGGTATCTCTGCAAGCAGGAGGAGTATTGTTTCTGGGCAGAATCTGTGGGGCACAGAGGGGAAACTACCTGTATCTTTTCTGCAGCAACCCCTTACCTAGGTGATGGTGCCAGCACCAATGCTGGTGCACTCTTCACACTCCGCAGGGCCTGGAGGTTTGCTCCAAGAGAACAAGTGATCCATTCTCCTCTGCTGTGCCAACTACTTGGTAAACCAGGTCAGGGAACTAGTGTGGTTTTAAAAAACACACACTGAAAAAAAAGTCTGGTTGGGGTGCTGCCTCTTTCTGCTTCACTTGAGTCAGTTCTGAGCTGCAACTCATGAGTGTAGCTCAAAGAGCACAGAAATTTGTGAGGAAACCCCCCAGACAGGATTTGTATCCCCTTTTGGGTGCGCTAAAGAGACAAATCCCATCAAGACCAGGCTCTGCTTGGGGGGAGGGGGTGAACCTGCCTGGGTTTGTAACCGGACCTGTGTTTCTGGCAGAGCCTACTTGGAGATGGAGATGAATCTTTCACAGGACCAGATCCAGAAATACACAGATTGTCTCCAGCTATACGTCAACAGCACAGTCAAAGAGCTGAGGAGACTCTTTCTCGTTCAGGACCTCGTGGACTCTTTAAAAGTAGGATTGCTTTAAATATTTTTAACCCCTCTCTAGAGGATCAATCTCCATTTCAAAGAGTTGCTTCCCGTGTTGACATGGTTGTCACGAAACCTAGTTTTGTGTAGCTCCGGATATAAAAGTTGCTCTCCTTTTTGATTTAAAAACTGCTTGTTTCCAGCACTTTAGAGGTTTGGGTCTCTGCATTTGAATGTATTGATGCGTAATACAGGACTTATAAATGTGCAGAACCAGCTTAGCTCCACCACAGCTCTAGAAGCTTCTCTGCATTATGCTTTCTGTTACTTTGCCACAAAATGGTGTTTCCCTCTGTTAATCTGTATTTCCTCTACCTGTGGCATTTTCTACTATGAAGGAAGGTCTTTTTTCACTCCCTGCTGAAATAATTATTGATTTTCAGCCTTAAACCCAGGCAGGTGTTTGTCAGAGCGAAAGGAAGATCGTTAAGAGAGCAGATGTGGATTAGGCTCCTAAATTAGTAAAAACTTTTAGGAAAATATACCCATCTCTCAGCGTCAAGGGTTTTCAGTCCCTGAAATTATCACTTTTGGGGCTGTGCTTA
Organism: Manacus candei; assembly: GCF_025592945.1. Lineage (NCBI taxonomy): Eukaryota > Metazoa > Chordata > Aves > Passeriformes > Pipridae > Manacus > Manacus candei. The sequence continues at coordinate 228,810 of NW_026138161.1, read as the reverse complement.
ACCTGTGTGGGATGACTCCTACCATCATAAAAACTGGATGCAGAAATCTGTCTGTGCCATTCTCAATGCAGAGTCCTACATGCATGCAATTAAGCCTTAAATATACGTGAAAATCAGCTAAAAGGGTAAGAAGCAGTGATTAGAATGGAGAATGGGGTTTATACACCCAGAAAAACTGCCTAGTTCCTAATGTGCCTTATTTAACAACTCCCTTCCACATTAAAAAAGGCTAATGTACTGTTATATTAGCTAGTTAAGCAATCTAATTCCTTCTTATGCCGACACTGGAGGTGATGTAATGATCCATCTTCAATTTAGTTTGCAGTACTAATGTGGCTGCTGACTTACGTGGGAGCCCTCTTCAATGGCCTGACTCTTCTGATAATGGGTAAAAATCAACATTTCTTTTAAAATCTACTTTTAACTTGAACTCCCTCATGATTTTGGCTTAGACAAAACAGCCTATCCTCGGCGTGCCTCCCCCACAGTTAAACCATCAACGTTTATTTGCCTTCCCAGTAAATATTCATTATCCCCTTACGCTGTCCCTCCTGCCAGAGCTATTTTGCAGTTTATGGCTTTGCAGCTACTAGTCCCAGAGCAATGGGAAATTCCATATTTGGGAGGTTTCAGCAAAGTGCATTTTTGATGCAGAGATCCCTGGTGGATCAGCTGACCAAGTGGCACGATACGTGTTTGTCACTGAAGTAGGTCTCTTCTCTGGAGGAATCTGGTCTGCAGGAATATAACAGTGTGCTCTTTTTCTCCCTCAGCTGTGGTGTCTATGTTTACTCTCCCCGTTGTATATGACAAGTACCAGGTAGGTCTGTCCTCTCGCTGCAGTTCGGGTGTCTGGGTGGTTCTGCCTTGTTGTTGCCTGCTTGACTTGGTGTCCTTTTGCTCCTTGCAGGCACAGATTGATCAATACTTGGGACTTGTGCGGACCCACATGAACACTGTCGTGGCAAAGTGAGTCCAGCAGCAGACTTGGCCAGAACTCTTGCTGTGAGGTCGTGGTGCACTGGGGGTGGCTGAGACCTGGGTGTCAGCCAGGGGACACCGTGTCCTATCAGTGATGTCCTCCCCGGATCCTGGAATGTGAGAGGCTGTGGGAGGGCAGACCCCTGTAGGAACACAGCCCTCCTCAGCTGAGTGCAGACTAAGGCAGAGCTGTGACCCTACATCCTTCTCTTCCTTCTCCTGCCATTTGGGGGAACTGTGGGCAGAGGAGCCCAACCAGGGACTGATGTTCATGTATGAAGTCCATACATATGTACATACGTGGCCAGGACAAACAGGAAGGAATGGGTTAATTCCCTTCCCCACTGACCAGTCTAAGCCTGGGTTTTTGCATTCAGGGAATTAATACTACCATTAGTGAACTAAGTGGGAATTAGAGCACCACAGCTGTTACAGCAAGAAAATACCTGGAAGCACCATCATCTTTAGTGTTTCAAACCCCTGTGGAATGGATGGAGCACCTGGATGACATTTTTGATGCAGTCTGCTCTAGTTCCCAATGCATTGCCTTTACCAAAAGCTTTCGTGGGATCCCCAAGGGCACAGGGAGGGTCTAAGCATTACTCTCAAAACTTGAGAATTACTGAAGCAGGGGATAGCTGGTCTGGAAGGTAGATCCATACATCTCAGCAGTTTTTATCCATGGCTTTGCAAAAGCTGGATGCATAACAGGTACCCAGTGGAAGGTTACAAAATGGTGAGGTACAGAGACCAAGTGACTCACGAGAAGCTGCTGAGGAAAATGGGGTTATTTAGCCTGGCAAGGAGGGGGATAGGGAGTGATTTCACAGCAGCCTATAAGTACTTGATGGGAAGTTACAAGATGATACAACCAGCCTCTTCTCAGCAGTGGCAGATGTTGCTTATAACAAGGAGCAACAACATAAATCCAGTTTAGGAGGTTGTTGTTGAACATTAGGAGAAATTTTTTCACTAGGAGATTGGGACTGGAGCAGACTACACAGAGAGGACCCAAAACCTCCTGCCTTGGAGGTTTTCAAGAGGCAGCAAGAAAAAGACGTGGCCAACATGATTTAGCATTGGCAATAGTTCTGCCTCATGTAGGAAGCTGAGTCAAAGATTTTCAGGGTCTCTTTGTAGCAAACATTTCTATTGTTCTGCAAAATCCCTAGCCTTGGGCAGGACTAAAAGTTTATTCTGAAAATTTTCTTTTTAGTCTTCATTCCTGGCTTCCAATAGACAATAGACCATGGAGGAATAATGAAGGGGGGGGGGGAGAAGATCACTGAGAAAATCCCATGGTTACATGGACCACCAAAAACCAGGCCTGCAAGAACACCTAGATGGCCATAATTTCTTTTTCTTATTACACTTTAGTCCACCTGTTGAGACAACACACTGAAATTGAGCTAGAGGTTAACCCTGAATGAGAATCCAAGTGGGGGTCCACTGGGATGGGATAACTACCTCACCATATAATCCTTCTTTTTCTTTTTCTACTTTATTTCTAGGATTCAAGCTAAAATCCCAGGTGCTAAGAGAAAGGCAGAGTAAAGCAGACGTCAAGAATTCGTCGACCACAGTAGTAAAAAATGGGGAAATCTGGAGTGAAACAGCTCTGTTCTTACACTTTACTGCAAATTTATCATTCTTTTTTTTTTCTCAACACCATAATCTTAGAAACATAAAACTCAGAAGCAGTGCTTTTCCCCTGCTGCTTCTGCACTTAGAATATTTGCAATCACTTGTGTCAAGCACTAAAAGTATAGTAAAGAGAAAAGTGTACTAGATGTGGTTTTTTGTGTTGCTTATAAAGTGCATGATGGTGAGAGCCTAAATAATATTGACCTTTTTATTTTTATTTTTTTTTTTTAGTGTTTTTCCTTCTTCTATTGGCATTGCTTCTATAACTTTTAATGTTACATGTGGCTAGGGGCTTTCCTGCTTAGCGCACTTGATGCAATAGTTAAAATTGCTTCTACGTCACTGGGTTGCTGGTTGGATTCATCTTTATTAACTATATAGAATTGTAGACTGATGTTTTAGTGTTTTCCAGCACAAATAAAATAAACAGTAATCGGTACTTATGGTAATCAGTTTTGTATAACTCAAAAAAAAAAAAAAGAAAAAAAATGAAAAGAAAACAAGACCCAGTACTTTTGTCGTAAAGGATTGACAGGCTGATTTACATGTATGGTAACTGGAAAGTTCCAGCATGTTCAATTTATTACGATTTGTATTACATTCTCTGTAGTTCCTAATGGACTTAATTATGGACTCTGAATATTTGCACTTATGTACTTGATACCGAATGCAGAAATAAATGTTACTAAATGTAAAAAGTTCTCACTCTTGTTGCCACTGGGTTTATCTTGATTTTTGCAAACTGGACACATACTCTGCAAAAAGGAGCATTTTCTCTCTCTCTCTCTCCCTCCCCCCCCGGACATCTGCACACACTCCCTGACCACAATGGTGCAGTCCAACAAGTAGTAGATGCATAGTAGTATTTAGCTCATCTAATATTTTCACATCCTGATCCTTTTACAGCAGTAAAAGAAGGATCTTAGCACACAGTTTGGGCTTTTCTGGTGTAGAAAATATCAGAATAAATGTCTGATGCTCCGTTTGCAGGTCGTGCAAATCATGAGCAGCACACTATGGAGGCATCAGCACAACACAAAGGACTTTTCAGTTTCCTTATCACCAAGTTACTCTTATCCAAAGCTGTTTTTTGAAACCTGCTTTAAACTGTGGAATCTATACCTAATCCAGAGGCTGGGAACTGAAATAAACATTTACTCTTGTTCAAAGGTGAAGGTTTTTAAAAATCAGCATTTGCTGTTCGAGAACCATCAGATGAGAAAAATAGCTGTTGAGTGTTATCCAAAGTGCTTCAAAACAAACAGTTGGTTAAGTGTTTGGTTTGTCCATTTGTGGAACACACCTGTGGATTTTTTTTTTTTTTTTGCATAATAATGCAAACATCAAAATATTTTCAGCCGAATCACTGTTTATCTCTTTTTTTCTATCACAAAAGTTTTTATGCAGAACTTTTTTTTTTCTACAAAAAACTATATCTTTCAACACTTAAACCCAACTTTTTGAATTTCAAGTCCCCTTAGATTTGTTCATTAATTCACCATCTCAGTTACACATGGACATGGTGATATCTGTCCTAGGTCAGGCTGCAGTTCTGTTCGTGTGTAAAAGCACAATCCAAATGCTCATGAGGAGTTGTTAGAAAGAGTGGTATGGCTGTGGGCTAATTAATTATTGTGATGAGTCTCAAATAGCCTTATTTTCATTGATACTTTATGTTAAAAATTCTTTTTTTTTTTCATATTTAAAAATACTGGGCCATCTTTTAAATGTCACCTGCAGCTAGACAGGACCATTTTTCCTCAGTGAAAAACTACCTGAAGCTATACAGGAACATTTTTCCTCAGTGAAAAACTGTGTGCCTTGAAAGGGCAGAAGTTGCTTTTAATCAAATGGAATGTGTTTGTTTTAGCATGTGCAGTTTGCAACCAGGAGTAAAAATGCAATGTGTACCCCCAGCTTTTACTGCCTTAGAGTTCCCTGTGTCTCTGAGGAAGATAGTACAGACCATACAAGCATCTTTTGAGGATAAATATTGACCTTCAGAATTCTTATTCAGATGAGTACGTGGGCTCCACATGTTGATTTTGAAAATGAGACCATTCAACATCCCATCCTGTTGGTCCCAGAAGTGTTTTCTTCCCTCACACCAAGTCATATCCAAGACTGGCCTTTTGCAATGCTGAACCCTAAGCATGGTTTAAAGGCTATATCTCCTTCATACTTGGAAATAAAGCAAAATAAAACCTTCTGGCAGAGTACAAATATTCTTAAGAACCTAAATCAATAGAGTCCAAGAAGCCCTCATCACCTTGATTGCACACACACCTCTCAAACCCATACATTTTATCTTTTCTCACATCCCATCTTGCAGCCCCTCTGACTTACCACATATTTGGCAATAACAACCTGCAAGTTCTGCTGAGCAGCTGGGGTGGGTTAATCTGGTGGGTGGAACCAACTGGGAACCCATTCTGGGATGTGGGAAAAACAGAGGGCTTCAGCCAGGGTTTGGCTTGCTCATGTTGCCCATGGCCATTATCTCCTTACTGGGATCACAGCAGCAGTTTCCATGATACCTTTGAACATGGAATCTTGGAGAAAGCCAGCCTCTACTAACTCCTGGTCCTGCTACACAGCTTGCAATCCCAGAGTCCCTGTGCATAAGGGGAATGAAAGCTTGTGATACCCTGATAAGTCTTGTTCATAGAGCAGTACCTGAGGAGGTGTTGTACATCCATCTCTTCTGGTTTTCAAACAAGTGCAGGGGGAAATGACCAACAATGAGCTCTAATTTTTAGAATATTTTAGTGTGATTACAGTAGGTAGCTGAAGGTAGCAGAATGAGCTGAGCTGTTTTCTGAGATGCAGAGGCTGTAAAGCCATTTCTGATCTTCATTTGCAATCAAAGCAAAGAGCAACAGCAGCCAAGTTTGCATAGTAAAACCAGCAAACTTGTGAAGGTTTCTAGGCAGGTGAAACCTGGGAAGTAGCTCACTCTGCCTGATTAAAATGCAGAGGAGGATATTAAACCATTCTTTTCTCTTCAAAATATTCCTTGCCTGAGGAACCTGAACATCACAGCACATCATGGGTGATTCAGGAGTCAGCTTGTCCTCCTGGTTCAGAGGCTGCTTTAATGAGATAGGCAAGTGATGGATGTTTTGAAGACACCCCCCCCAAACAAGTGAGATTGTTCAGGTGGTTGGAGTTAGGTGTGTGCTAAATACCTGTCCCAATGTGCCAGGTATTATCCTCATCTTATCCTCATCTCTGGAGAGTTTTCAATGTTGATGTTCCCTTTCTGGAGAAGAAGGTAAGAGGTCTGTCTCTAAGGTGGATGTCACAGCTGGGAGGCTTGTTTAGATGCAGGAGCAGTCACAGACCAGGCCTTTCCATGGCTCGGAACTAGTTGGCTAATGTAAATACAGCTGCACTTTGATCTGCTCAACATGGTGCTGCCTTTCAAGGAAGGCAACAGGTCTGCCTGCTGAGCTCACCTTTGAAATCCAGCCCAAATGACTGTGCTAATTTGAGCTGAAACTAGTTTAACTCTGGCCGGGGGATATGAAATCAGGAGTGGCTGGAGTGCTGGCAGGAGACAAAATTTTGTTAGAACATCTACATGTGTCTTTTTTTATACTCTGTGTCTTTAAAATATCTTCTCCACTATTTCACTTGTACCTTCCAGAAACTTTATAAGCCTGGTCCTAACCTGCTGCCTGTAAAAAAGAGGTTCAATGGTTATTTAAGAGTTCTGTCAGAGCTTTTTATTACTTGAATGTCTGTCCTTGTACCTTGAAATGAATACTCCATCGGTAGTTTGATGTGAAATTTGAATACTCTCTAAGATCATTTGTTTTGATTCCCTGCTTCTTGGTGCCTCAGCAGTATTCTACTATTCTTTTAGCCTGCGCATTTGCCTCTGAGCTTTTACTGATTTCTTTTAGGCTCCCTCTGCTCTTTAATACTAATCTAGTGATAGTAGGATCATAAAACACGAGTGTCAGGAAAGCCCTGGAATTGGGAGGAGATAAGAATGATATAATATTCTGTGAGCAGCTAATCCAGTTAAAGAAAATCTGCTTCCCCATAGCTTTTGCTGTCTCCCTGCGTGCTTTCAGATGTCACCTGGCCCCCATCCCTGTCCTGGTGGGCTACAAGTCAGTCAACTATGAGCTTATCAGCCTTTCCTTCTCCATATGGACCTGGGAAAATGTGTGGCAAGCTTGTGCCCAGTGTTTGCCCAGTGCAGCTTTGAGAAGACCAAGTGTGATGTATTTCTTCCCGGCTCCTCTTAATATATTGTTTTCTTAGGCCCAGAATAAAAAGATGCTCCATTAGGGAGCTTGCATACAAGCTTCCTGGAATGCTGGGAATCAGGGGAGTGAGGCTGCTGGCATGAGGGAGCCTGGTAAGACTGGCTGGCACATGCAGGCACTGTGGGACATATGGTATTTGGATAGGGGTGAGATATGTCCACTGATAAGAGTCAATAGCTGCAGTGCCTGAAATGGCAGGAGGAATGGGCTCTGTTCATTCCTGCCAGGTTTCCTTGCTGCTCAGCACCTGCACAGGAGAAAGGGTGGCAATACCTTGCTCTCTGGCACAATAGGGGGAAAGATGCTGAGCGTGGGTGGCCTTTCCCCAGAGGTGCACAGGGAAATGGGAGTTGACTGTAAGTAGGTACGTGGGCTTGACCTGCTTCTTCCACTTATCTGAGCTGTTCATTTCCTTTTCTTTGGTGTTTGCTCACAAGGGAACAGCCAGCTCACTGTCTGTTGGAGCTCCCCCCTCATCAGCATCTGATCCAAGTAACTGCCAGCTATCTTCACTGCTTCTGTAGCTCCCCTAGAAAGTGCTAAATCTACAATCTATGACAGATTTATAATTTGGGGACATCATCGTGTGTGTGCAAGGCAAGATGGGTACATGGGTAGACTGTTCTGTCCAGCACTCAGGCAAGCTCTCTGTAGCTGGGATGTGCTCATTTCTGCATTGCCCATGTTCTCATCTTTCCTTTCACTCCTGCTCTGCCTCAGCCCAAACACCGGGAGATGCTGCAGGGACCAGGGTCGGGATAAGAGGATGGATAGAGCTGTAGAAGGAGTCTGTCTAAGAAAACCAAAAGACAAAGCACTACTGTGCTGGCATGCTTTCATTGCTTCTCCCTCCTCTCTGCCCTTTAACCAGCAAGTCAGGCTCATTTCTTGTGTTCATTGAATATCAAAGTGTTTCAGCCTCAAGGTTGCAATTTATGCCTCCTCATGGGTCTTTTTGTTTTAGTTGAAAAAATAATTCAGTCCAGTGAAACTAATTGTCATTCAGAGTAAGGTCCCCCTGCATATATTTCCCTTTATGAGGGAGCTGTAAAGAGGATTTAAATACATTTTTATTTCTTTTGTACAGTCCTCTAATTTAGCTGAAGTGATGTAAAGTAGCCCAGACTGGTAAAAAAACCCACAGAATCAGAGAATCTCAGAATGTTTTGGGTTGGAAGGGACCTTAAAGACCATCTTGTTCTGACCCTCTGCCATGGGCAATGAGACCTTCCACTAGACCAGGTTGCTCAAAGCGACTCCAGCCTGTCCTTGAACCACTCACAGGGATGGAGCAGCCACAGCTTCTCTGGGCAACCTGTGCCAGGGCCTCACCACCCTGACAGCCAAGGATTTCTTCCAAAGATCTAATCTAACGCTGCCCTCTTGCCAGTTTGAAGCCATTCCCTCTTGTTCTGTCACTCCAGGCCCTTATCCAAAGTCCTCTTCCAGCTCTCTTGGAGCCCCTTTAGGCACTGGAAGACACTGAGGTCTCCCCAGAGTCTTCTCTCTCCAAACAGAACAACTGCAGCTCTCTCAATCTGTCTCCATAGCAGAGGTGCTCCAGCCCTCTGAATATCTTCATCACCTCCTCTGGAATCACTCCAACAGGTCTATTATCTACAGTATCATCAAAAATTACTGTAATGTTTCATAGCTGTGACAAAAAAAAAAAAAAAAGGATATATAACATTCAGGCAGTGGAGTGATTTGAATAGCAGATGTCTTTACACAAAATATTCTTCATTTGCCAAGTTAGACATGAGGCCTAATTACATTTCTCTTAATTCCACAGATGCTTGCTTGGAGAAACCATCCACACAATTGTTAGGCTGAGTGAAAAACTATCACTTTTGGCACAGACTGAACATAATTACTGAACCATTATCAGCAGAACATCAGCTTAACTTGTCAGCTATCAGCAAATTTTGAGCCACTTAGTTAGGAAGAGGTGGGCTGTAACCTTCTTAGAAGAACCTGTCTGGAGAAGTACCTCTTGTATTCCTTCTTGGAATGTCCTGAAGTCCTGGAAACCTTCTTCACATCTCCCCCCCAAAAAACCCTAAACAATTTACTATTTTTCCCAGCTGAAGTATAGAGATGTGATTATCTACGAAGAGCAAAACTGTCAAAATGTATACTCCAAGTTTTCATGTGCCAGCTTAAAAAAAAAAAAATTAAGGACTATAAAATTCTGATACTACTACTGTCACTTTTAAACACCAGACTTTCAGGAAATCGGCTTAAATTTTAATTCTGACATCATCATATAATCAAGAATCTCTCTTCGTCTCAAGTGTTTTATCTCGCCCACTTTCCCCTCAGCAATCACAAGTCTGTGACTCACATACTACACCAATAGTGCAAATTAAAAGAAAACATTGTTCCTGCTGCCACTTAGCCAAAGTACTCCTACAGCTCTCCAGTCACAAGAGACTTGAGTAAGTCGGTCTTCCAGAGGGAAATGCTGTGGTCTCTGTTATTCAGGATGAATTACAGTCTCATACCTTAAGTTTTACAAAAAACAAACAAACAAACAAAAAACAAAACAAGCAGAAAAGCTGCTTTAGGGTCATGTTCCTGGAGCTGTGGTATCATGGATATGGTGCCATGAGAGAAATTACGAGTGAAGCAGATAAAACATCGATTAATAGAAGATTTTAAGGAGATCTTAAGGAGAAGATGGTAATTGGTAGCTTTAAAATTGAGAGGTCTGTACTGAAGTTTCCCAAATATCAGCCATGTTTCAATTTTTCCCACGTAAAATGAAAATGAAGGAGCTACTGAGCTTTGTTCAAGATAAGAAGTGGTGAGGTGTAGAGAGGAGACCATTGGGATGTCATATGGGAAGAAGCTGGACAATCTTGAAGCCTATGAGCAGTAAAAATCAGGTGATGTTTTTGCATCGCAGGGTTCTGTCCTGGACTGATAACAGAAAATTCCCTGTTGGCTAGAACATTGGTGGTTAGAAACAAATATTGATGAAAAAACTGGTCAAACACAGTATGAAAGTGCTCGGTGGGGCAGAGAAGTGCTGCCAGGGGTATCCAAGGGAATGTGGGGGCCATAGCAGGAGTGGAGTCCAGAAGAGTTCAGCTTCATTCCTGAAGCAAACCAAAGGCTGGGAAAGGGGGACACCATTGCTCTTTACATATACACTGGGCATAAAAAGCAGGAAGACTAAAATCTGTTTAATCTGGTGCTTAATTAAGCTGCTATATGATGACACAGGGAAAAAAAAAATTGCATTCCAAGGTTTTGGTTTGTAAATTGAAATTTATTATTGGTTGTGGAAATTAACACTTGCTCCAAAATAGGAGTTAGGAACAAGCACTGTGAATCTCTGAGTCATTCCAAGTGGGAAATAGATTACATACAAATGTAAGATGCTGAGCATCCTGTTGATAACATAAGCAGGTGGCAATTCCCCATGTGAAAACTGAGTTTACAAAAAGTGAGTTTACAAGAGATGGTTGAAGGGAATCACACACATTTTCTTTCCCCACAGCAATTATTGCACCAGTGCATCAACCATCAGAGAGCCTCTGTCTATATTTATCAGGAAAAGGATATCACATGGATATGGACAAGTAGACCTGCTGAAGTCAGAGAAACTCTCTCCAGATCACATGAATTCAAAATTTGACCATTGTCTTTGGGAAGAAAAGATTACCTTTGCCATTTATTATTCATTGGTAGTCTTTGTGATCCCAACAAGGGTATTCCAGGCTCAGCAGAGACATGCAGGCACCAGTGATGCCATCCTTAGGCTTCTGACAAACTTTAGTGGCTTCTCAATTCTTGTGAATGCAGGTGGGACTTCATGCCTCCTCTTGTTTTCTGAGAGTTAGCAAGATGCTATGAAGAAAGACTGGTCCATGTCTCCCTCTATGAATCCTGTTTGCTCTGACATGATTTCATTCTCAGGGAAAAGGGTAACCAGATTAGATTCAGGTTGTGATGGATAGGTTAATAGAAATGAGTGCAAACAAACCTGAAGGGGTTTTTTGGCATAAGTAAATAAAAGTGGAAAAAATATACTAGAATTCCCTTCTTGGCTTTTACTCTAATAAAGCTTTCAGGAAGCAGGTGATTTATTAGAGATGTAAATTTTCATTTACATTTGCTTTATCCACGTTCAGACTGTGAGTTGTAGGACAAGGAAGGAGAGAGCAGACCCTCTTAGACAAAATTACCTCTGCTTACTCAGGCCTAACATCCTGGTGGCTCTTTTAGCTGGTGCTGCACTGTCCAGCTACTCTCACCTTAAGGCTGGGCAGGGATTTATCTGTCCCCATTTGATGATCATTGCAGTAGCTAAATTTATTTCAGATACAGGGCAGCAATAAATTCCTAGAAGTCTGGGTCCAGAAATCAGAGTATTTCTTAGCTGAAGTGTCCTTCAGCAATAGTAAAACCATCCCAATTCATGACTTATCCTTTGCTTATGCACTTTATGTGTCTGCACCTTATTTACTACCCTCATCTCTGACAGGAGTTTGAAAGCAGCACCTGCAGATAAGGTTTTATTCGACTTGCAGAGGCAGCGTGACAGCAATGGAAAAGGTGTGTCTCTAGGAGAGGAGAGAGCCCTGTGGAGGGCCTTTTGTGCAGGAGTCACGAGACATCTTCATTTAGGTGTTAAAGGGCTTGAAGTCCTTTGTAACTCTGCAGAAGTGTTTTAAGTTCTAGTGAAGCCCAGGTTTGAAATATCTGCAGGAAAAAAAATTACTATTTCATATCAAGTCCTGATTTTGAGGCTGTTTTTGAAGATAAGAAAAAGGTTATATAGTTCATAAAGAAAAAGGAAAATTACTATTATTTTTCCATTAAAATCTGTAATTCCACTGAAACATTTTTACAAAGCTCTCTGTGCCACAACAGTGTGACCATAATGTAACCAAAAAAAAAAAAACCTGGGAAGAGCAGATAAGTTTTCTACCTAGAAATGCTTTATTGTTTAAAAAGGAAACAACCTATAGTTCTTCCTCAAATGGGATTTCCCACTGAGGGGCTAAACTCACCAGGAAAATTAAGCACTTGCCCCCAGTACTTTGGTATTATATTTCTGAGTTAATGGTTGGGCTTGATGATCTTAGAAGTCTTTTCCAGCCTTAAAGATTTTATAATTCTATGATTCCAAATGAATATTTACTTGGCCCAGAGATGCTTGAATTTCAGTCAGGTACAAAACTGCAACCACCAGGCTCATCGAGGCCTGAGTCCTGTTTCAGAATTAAAAAGATATTCATAAGAAGAGGGCCCTTCCATTCTTCCTAGCAAAGTTGTAACTTGCAATTATCAATCTGGCTGTCATACAATGACTTTTTTTTTCTTTTTTTTGGAGACAGGTAGGATAGTTTTTTTTACTAGTCCAGGTCTATGGGCAGGTCTTCTGCTAGTCCAGGGATTATTATTATGTTCATCCAGATAATGGTAAGGGATTACTGTTTTCACCCAGATAATGATGTTCTGCCTGCAGGGACCTGAAGACATCTCATTTGTGGGTGAACTGGAGATATTTTGCATGTTTATACTGCAGAAGAGCACTATGACAGTCTGCAAGGCAGTGGATGCTGATTTCCCTCATCTTTTGCAAACATGAGGAGGAGGGATTGGGAGGGTGCTCACCTCGCTTGGGATCAGGTCCCGCGTGTGTGTGTGTGCCCAACGTAAAGGTTTAACAGCAAATCGTTTAACACGTGGCTGTTCTTGGCACTGCTCAATTTCCAGAGCAATTTCTCAGAGTGCTGGAGGTGAAGGATGGCGCCGACTTTGCTGATTGTCCCTTGCTGAGCTGTAAATCGATACTGATTGGGAACAAAGGTCTCCAGGAATAGCTTGGCAAGGTGGCAGCAGCCATAAATATGGTGTAAAGGAAGGGACCCATGTCCTGTCAAGCTGGTTGTCTCCAGAGGAAACCTGCAGCACATTTTCTTAGACTTTTTTAGATAATTAAATCCTGCTGATTCTTTGCCTCTACGAGCTTATTTCACACAGAAATAATCAGCAGTGCCACCTGATATTCCCTCATAGAATCACTATTCTATCTACCATTTTGAATAGAGGGTATTTGTTCTTAGACCCCCTTTTTTTACCATGAAAAATCTAAAACACAGGTGACTGCATTTAAACAAATCCATGGGAAAGCTTTAAAATGCAACTCAACTGCAATGTACAGGCTTGGAAAAGAAAATAATCTAAGCTTTATTATTTGTATTTTTAAATCTTGCATGTTTTGAAAGGTTGGGGTGCCACCGTAGTCTCCAAAGCCAGGAATTATTTCATTTAACTGGTAGAACCTAGAGGTACTGTATGCTCTGTGTTTTGTAAGATGATAATTTCCTTGTATTATAGGTGTTTTCTAACGCAGGGATGTGTAGAGCCGAAGATTAATAGGGAAATGGGTATTATTTTGCCTTACTTTTTTTTTGCCATTTTAAATATCTGCCAAAGAAAATATGGCAAACATTATCCCCCTGGCTACTGTGGCCATGGACTGTCTTTTCCTGTCTTCTGGGGTTGATGTTGAAGATGTAAAACCCAAAGGGAAGGGTCACTGTGAGTGTTTAGTGGGGAAGAGCCCATGTGGAGTCCATGTGTTTCTAATGAGATGGCTGCCATGGTTATTAATGCATTTCATCCTTGTCTTTTTGGTTTTACTATCACATATGGGGCCATCTGGTTCCTCTGTGGGACTCCCAAGACTTTTTGGCAGGCACGTACATGAAGATGTCTGGGGTTTTTCCTCTTCGAGCCTTCCTGCTACATCTTATTTCTGGAAACCCTGCTTTAAAAAGTGTTTTCACGGGCAGCTGCAGCCTCTACCTGTGACACAAACCTCGCTGTCACCAGTGTTGACGTTGTAGGGCAGCACTGAGGAAAATTCTCCTTCACCTGCAAGTCTGGTGGCACGTTGAGGAAGCGACTGCACCTCGCACGGTGGTTCAGGTGCTGTGGCAGGTGGTGTGAGACAGATGCTCGTTGTCCCCTCCGCCTCTGAGGTGAGCATGTGGCGTGGGATCTGAAGGCAGGAGGAAATTTAAATATACTCCAAGCACAAATTCGTTCTTTTCAGGTCTCGGGAGGTTGGGAGCTCTCGAACTGTCTTGAATGTTAATTTCTTTTTTCCTTGTGCCGTATCGGACAAGAACCTGCTTATGGAGCTTTCTTGGAAGATAAATGTGACCTATAAAATCACATTTATCACTGTGACTCCTGTAAGAAATACAGCCTGCTGTCAAGGTACCTTGATGGATTACAGGGATGCCAAACTGGAACAAGTCGCAATCAGCAACTCGGTGTGAAGGCCTTCGTGAAGGAGATGAGGTAATGGCTAAAAACAGAATAAATTTGTTTTAGAAGGCAAGATTAATCATCATGCAGAAGAAGGATTGCTTGAAATGTAAGCAAGGAAATTGCACTATGAGTAATAAAGTTGCCCAGAGAAAAAGCACCAAATAAACTAAGTACCAGGAGACACATTTCAAACAAGTTTTATCTGGCTCTAAAACGCTCTTTTTTGAGATGTAGAGACAAATGTATAGGTCTCAAGGGATGGATTCCACACTGCCTCTGGTTATCATTCCAAGTTGTCCAATTTCAGAACATTCAAAACTTTCCATCGCTGTCAAATCTGCTTAACTGTAATGGCAAGTTATTCCTGTCTAACAAAACTGGTTTCTTACAAATAGTGAGGATTGGGCACAGTTTGTGCTTATAGATGTGTATGACAAAATATTCACTTCTAGAGCTGTCAGGTTAAGGACTGCATGGAATGGGGCCCCGAGCTTCCCTCTTGCCTTTGGGATGAATTGCAGGGCCTTATCCCACCAGCTCGATTTCAAATGCTGTACATTTGTAATGTCCCTCAAAGAGCTTATAACCAGGAGGTCAGAAAAAGGCATTCACAGATGAGGCAAATGGCTTGGGGTGAGATGAGCTGTTTTATGAGATCTAAGATGCTGTGGAAACACTTGACCAGTAAATTTCCATGATCTCAGCACTCCATCCTCCTGGCCACTGTCAGACTGCAGTTCATCCCATGCCCAAAGGAGCCAAGGGGGAGGAGGAGGAGGAGGGATTTCAAGTGGGACAAAGCAGTGACTCAGTTGTGTCCATGAGAGTGATGCCAGTGAACAGGCTGCCCAGGGAAGTGATGGAGTCAACAACTCTGCAGGAATTTAAAAGACATGTAGATGTGGCACTCAGGGACATGGCTTAGTGGTGGGCCTGGCAGTGCTGGGGGAACCACTGCACTTGATGATCTTAAGGGTGTTTTCCAACCTAAATAATTCCATAATATTGAGAACGTGATGTGCAAGCTGTGCAGAGAAGAACTGATGATGTTCTGAAGCCAGAAGTTTGTGCCTGTGGCACTGAGTGAGTGAGTCCAGGAGGGATGGAAAAGGAACTTTTTTTTTTGCATATCACCTTGGTTTTTATGCCACCTCTAAAAGGCTTAAAGGTTTGATTAGGAGAAAAACTTTGGCAGTGAAGAGATAGGCATAAAAGGCTGGCTGGATTTTAGAGCAGGATGTTGGGGAAAAATGGCAAGACTTTTAGGAGGAATCTTTTTTTTAATAAAAACCCTGCATTTGGGAAACCTGTACTTCACAAATGTTAGTTTACATCTGGCACTTAGTTTTGGCTTAATAACAGACATAGAAATAAACCAAAAATACCTGAATGCTTTGTCTCCATTTTTTTTTTTTCTGAAGGAGAATGTTTCCCTGGGAAATATAGATTTTTGTGAGAGAAAATATTAGTATGAAAGAGGAGGAAATAATCAAACAGATAAAAAGAAATCAAGAGGGACTATGGAAGAGAGATAACCTAAAGGACTGGAAAAAGAGTCTTCACAAGAAGAACTTAAATGAGATTTCAACATGTATTTTCATTTATACACAATATGTCTTGAATTTTATTTTCCGAGTAAAATAGCTCCTGGTTCTGTTGATTTGAAGGTGGTAAAAATCTATGATTTCAGACTGCTATTGTTAGAATTGCCTGGAATTGCTGCTAATTGGTGAAACTGGTGAAATTCTGCCCTTACAGAGCAGTAACTCTGCTCTTACAGAACACACACTGCTGTTTGCTGCTTATGTGAGTTTGTTTTCCATCTCTCCTGGTGACAGTTCACAGAAAACGCTGTGCTGTAGGGTGGTCAGGGATGAGGAGGGGCAGGTAGAGCTGATGTAGTGGCTGCTGCTGTCCTCTGTTCCCACCAGATCCTTTGGATCCTCTGGATAAAGATCCCAGTGAAATGGGACAGCTGCTACTTTTCAAACAAGTTAGTAGATTGGATTAAAAAAACAGATCTCAAATCTCAGCTGGCCAAGTGCCTCATCTTCACTACAAATTCACTTATTCATGGATTACAAATTTTCTTTCTCCCCCTCCTACGAGGATTTAGACTCTGTTACAAAATTAGGGTATAAAAAAATTTCATGCCGCTGTAACAGGTACAATAATCTTTTGGATGAATTCAAATCTTTGCAATTATTATTCCAACTCAAGCTAAATTAAAATTTACAACACAAAGAGTAGCTTCTGGAGTAACGTAAATCTCACTTCAGGCTTTGATGAATCCGGATTAGTATTTTTGGTTGGAAAGAGAAGTAATGAAGACATGACTGCTTGGAAAAATTCTAAAGATTAGGTACACCCTGCTTAAAGGGAAATTGTTTTGATCCACATCTTTTACTTCAGTTTAATAACCTCTGTAAACTTCACTGAATGACTATTTTAAAAGATTATTTTGGCAGAATTTTAGTTGCAAGCATTTTGTGTCTGAAAATTTTACCAGGTCCTGTGGACTTCAAAGGCCACTTGTGCATCTGCCTTTTCTGTGCACCAGGAAGAGGAGGAGCATGAAAGATGCTGACCTACTTTAGAACAAGGGAAACCAGCTTTAGCAACTAATTAAAAAAATAAATCCTCTTTCAGAATAATTCTTGCAGAACAATAGAGCAATATTTGACACTTAAAAACCATACATTCTAATTTCACTGTATTTTTCATTTAGCAGAACACTCGGAAAATGAAGGCTTTGCGTTCAGTGGGGAAATCGTGCAGTGTCTTGAAGATACAATTGCTTCTATTAAGAAATTGGTAAGGAAAATTTAATATTTAGTCTCAAATACATGGGAATGAATTAGTTGGTAACGGTGGAATTAATCTTTCACAGCTGTACTATTAGAAATGGTCTCTTGTGTGAGTTATATTCTCCCTCCAGAGCGAGAGAGGCAGTTTTGGATGAAGGTGGGGGGTTGCTTGCACACGCTTTGCTGCCTGCAGAAGTTTGACTGTAACAGAACCAGCCAGCCTGACTAGTGTAGGTCACACAGCTGATCCAAGCTTTAGCCCAGCTGCTGGGGTTTTGTGGGGGAACAGTAAATGCCATTTAAGCAAAGGGTAGGGAAACTTGTCTGAGTGCCCAGACTTTTGTCAGAATAAAAAGAGGAAAGTTCTTATGGTCAGCAAAGTAAATTGGGACTCAGGGTTGAAGTTCTCAACTCTATAGTGTCTTCATGGTCTACTTTTGTGCTCTGAATCTGCAGCAACTTGGTAGAAGCATCACAGAAATCACTTGAAGGCAAAGGTCTGCTTGTGTAGAGCTTTTTACAATTTAAGGATCTTAATGCTGTCTGTGCAAGGGAGCAAAACAACACTTCCCTCTCTCAGGGCTGCTGTGAGGATTTGCCCACTGATGTTAGCGGGTTCTGCAGGTGCATAGAGTTCAGCAGGTGGGTGATTTGCCCTATGACTGTTATGTGAATCATAAATTCACAGAATCATAGAATACCCTGAGTTGGAAGGGACCCACAAGGATAATTGAGTCCAACTCAAATGATTTGCACAGGGCAAATCCAAGAATCCCACCGTGTGCCTGAGAGTGTTGTCCCGATGCCTCTTGAACTGTGGCAGGCTTGACAATAAAAGACCTGACAGCAATTATGAGCTGAGAATGGCTGTTCATAGGTAACTGCTGTAGGACCTCTGAAGCCATCAAAGCCAGAATGGCTTCAAACTGAAGGTGTTTTAAAAGCATCTCCATAATGTATTTATCTAGGTAGGTGTAAATCTGCTAAAACTTTCCTTTCTCCCTCACTGCCTCTCTAAATCACCTATTTCAGACTGCATTAGTCTACCAGGTGAGTGTTTTATGTAATGTGCTGAAATCATAAAGCTGTTTTCTTTTTCGGTGCTTCAGCTAATTGAGGATGTAACTCTTAGGAAATTAAAACCTTTTACACGTTTATTTTACACCTCTAAATATTTCACCTTCCCAAGGAAATGAGAGTAATTTATGTGCATGCATACGGAACTGGCTCTGTAGACAGCAAAGTTCAACAGTATCATTTCTTCCCACAGTGTCTCAGCAGGTGATTGTAAATGCCAGAAAACTGAAGGAGAAGGACCGGTTTGGATTTATACATAAATTGTGATGCCTTAAAGACCAGTTCTAACCTAGTTCCAACCCTCTGCCGTGGGCAGGGACACCTTCCACTGGACCAGGTTGCTCAAAGCCCCATCCAACCTGGCCTTGAACACTTCCAGGGATGGGACAGCCCCAGCTTGTCTGGGCAGTTGAGCAAGAATAACAAGAGGAATGACATGGAAAATATCCAGTATCAACTAATTTGAAAAAAATATATATATTTAGTAAGGAAAACGTGGTCTTTTCATCAGTTGTGTTACATCATTCTCACTTGTTGATTTTTTAATTATCAGGAATGAATTTGAAGTCATACATCTGAATGTCTAGGAGAGACTGTAAATAACAGCAATCTTTGCTTCAGAATGCAGATTTTTCCAGGAGAGATTATTGCAGAAATGAGAGGTAGTATTAACTTAACCAACCCCGGAAAAACAAAACAAAACAAACAAAACAAACAAACAAAACCACCACCAACAACAACAACAAACCAACCAAACCACAAGAGAATGGAATTTTATGTGTATTTAAAGAATTTGAAGTATTCTATAAAATCTTACTGCTGAAAGTAAACAGCTTCCAATATTAACTTATTGATGGAAGAAGATAGGAGTTTGCTGATGATATTACTGTGAGGGGTTATTCTCTCACCCAAGAGTGGAAATGAGAGAAATCTTCACTGAAGACCATGCACAAGCAGTAGAGGAATGACTGGATAACTGCAGCACTCGATTCTGATCTCAGCACTTGAGTGCTCTGTGCTGCAAGTTTCCTCTCTGTGAAGGAGGAATAATAATAATACTGATCTGACATTGCTTCTGGGTGGGGTTCACCTGACCAAATAATTGCCAACTGTCTCCTTTAGACAGTGAAGGGAAAGAGGCACTTCTAGAAATCCTTCATCACAGAATAGATGTTTAAAGCGAGTCAGAAGAATCATAGAGTCACTTAGGTTGGAAAAGACCTCAAGATCATCAAGTCCAACCATTAACCCAGCACTTCCAAGCCCACCATTGAACTGTGTCCTCAAGTGTCACATCTACAAGTCTTTTAAATATTTCCAAGGACAGTGAATCTAACACTTCCCTGGGCAGACTGTGCCAGTGCCTGACTACCCTTTCAATGAAGAAAATTTCCCCTAATATCAAATCTAAACCTCCCCTGTACAACTTGAGGCCCTTTCCTCTTTTCCTATCCCTTGCTATCTGGGAGAAAAAACCAACCTCCACCTGGCTACAGCCTCCTGTCAGGGAGTTGCAGAGAGTGATAAGGTCCCCCCTGAACCTCTTTTTCTCTGGGCTGGAGCTCACAGTGAGCTGGAATTTCCTCTTACTCTCCACTGACTATGAAAGGAGGCTAAAGCTTTAGCTCAAATATAGATGTCCAGATGAAATAAGGTTTGAGCTCTATTTCTCTTTTTTTCTCAGATGTGTCTTGACTTTTAAGATGATCAAGGTATATTCTGCCACCACCCTTCTCTTTGCACTGTAGTCACAAAACAAATTTTTCAGGGAGCTGATCTAGATAAAAGAAATGTCAGGGTTTCTTTTTCCTGGGAGAAGCAAGGGAGTTGGAATTGTTCATCCAGTGAACCATGAGGCTGCATGACTGTTAGTGGTGGCACAGGAGGAGGGAAGAGAATGTAGCACTGCAGCCAGGGAGGGTGGGACTGCTCCTTTTTGGAGTTAGAGATCAGCTTTAAGTTCATCAAGATGCAACAACCAGATCTTTCCTCTTTTCTTTTCTTTTTTTTTTTTTTTCTTTCTTTGTCCTCCCAGCTACATTCTGTGTTTGTTGTTTGCTTTCTTACAGGCAGATTCCCCCCTCACCTCTCTCTGCCCACAGCAGAGTGGCTGCTTTGCAGTCAGCTGGTTGTTTGTACTTGCTGCTCCCATCCTGCACTCCCAAATTATTTTTGCAGGGTGCATGCACCCTGAGGAGACTGTTATCTCCAAGGCTGAAGAGATGCTGTAGTACAACACCCCTTCACAGAGGAGTTTCATCCCCAGTGCCTCCACGCAGGCTCTTCCCTTCCACACAGCAGTGGCTCTGCTGGGAGTAAAGATACTGAATTCCAAGCCGTGTGATCCTGCTCCTTGTCCCTGGCTGCAAGAGCTGGTTGTGCAGAAGATTTTTTTGGGGGGAAAAGGAGTAATTTTTATCAGTTTTCTATATGTCTAGAGAGTTTCTTAGATAAATAGTATGAAGAGTAGTTGTTCAGTGAGAACACAGCAGGCTTCTTCTTGTTGATAAATGCAGATGACTCGGGAAAAATGTGGTAAGACTAAACTGCTGAAAAAAGTGTGTGATTTCAGGTGTGTTGGTGTCTTAGAATCACAGCTATCCCTTACCAGCTGACAGCACCAATAGTAGAGAATTAAAGATTATGAATCAATCTCTTAATGCCTTATCTTGTATATCTATATAGCTTTTTATAGCTAAGAAGCTTCTGCATGTTTTGCGTTTATTTTTTAGCCCTCACTACTGCTGCTCATGAATCCAGTGTGGCTCAGATGGATCAGCTGCAGCCTGCATTGGAAAGCATTGCTTATGGAATCGAATTCCTGTGGGAGAATCAAAGAAACCCTTTGGAAAGACGGAATGCTGCGTTGTGGTACGTATGGAAAATCATACCGGCGAGATTATAAGGAAAACAGAAATGTTATCAGAACAGGGTGAGCAGTGCTTGACCCTCACCCCTGCAGGTAGCCAGTGATGTTCCTAGGCAACTCTCTGCTGCAGCAACAAGCCAGATTTTTAGGATCTTTTTTTTTTCTGGAACAGCAGAGCCTGCTGGTTCTGCCTGCCCTCTGCAGCCCTGCTGAGCTCGCTTAGGGAAAACTGTCTGCAGCTTTGCTGCTCACACTGTCAGGGAGAGTTTTCCCTTTCAACATTTAATTTTAAGGACCCACTGCAGACAAAGATCACAGAGATATGGGATCTTCAAGGTTGGAAAAGCCCTCTAAGTCATTGAGTCTGACTGTTAACCCAGCACTGCCAAGCCCACCACTAACCTGTGTCCCTAAATGCCACATCTCTATGTCATTTAAACCCCTCCAGGGATGGTGACTCCACCACTGCCCTGGGCAGCCTGTTCCAGTGCCTGAACACCATTTCAGTGAAGAAATTTTTCCTAATATCCAAGCTAAACCTCTCCTGGCACAACTTGAGGCAATTTCCTCATCAAAAATCATAGTTTTCAGTTAAAAATAAGGTCAGTAGATGAATTCTGAACCAGTAACTGTTCTGGAGATCTATCTTCCTCTTCAAGAATTGCTCCAACGGAGACTTGGGAGATATTTGTTTTCTCCCTGCCAGATTTCATGTTACTGTCACCTTCTGCCATTCTGCTAGAGCTGTTTGAAAATAAATCACAATGCCCATTCTTCAGGGAAGCCTGCTCCTGCTTTCTTTGTTCTTCCAGTGCTTGCAAGCAGCCCTTCCATTTTTAATGAAACCGGTGGAAAATGACCATATCAGAAAAAAAAAAGTAAAGCTTTGAAAAAGTTATAATGGAAATAACCAAAAGGTTCTTCCTTGGAATGCAAGGCCTTAGATAGTCTTATCACAAGTACATGGTGCATGTCATTCTTTATGGCATGTATATTACTATTGCTAATGAATGGATAGGCAGGGATTCATTTTACCAAACATGGAACCATAGAATGGTTTGGGTCAGAAGGGACCTTCAAAATCATCCAGTTCCACCCCCCCACACCCCCCCTGCCATGGACAGGGACATCTTTTTTCTATCCCAGGTTGCTCCAAGCCCCATCCAACCTGGCCTTGAGCACTTCCAGGGATGGGGCAGCCACAGCTTCTCTGGGCAGCCTTACCACCCTCACAGGCAAGAATTTCTTCCTAAAATCTAATTTAAACCTATTCTCTGTCAGCTTAAGGCCATTCCCCCTTGTACTATCTCTACATGCACTACATGCTTCCAGACTTTAAACCTGAGTTAATTCTGCAGTGAGGGTCCCTTAAATGGCAGATTTCTTAGGTTATTTTTTTAACATCTCTTTTCATTACCAAGCTGCATTGATTATTTTTTTAAACTCTTTTAGTGATTACATACAGTAAATACAGCCTTAACCGCTGTTCCTCCATATTCTTTCTTTGTAGACTGTAGTTATTGTCATTTTTATAATTTTAACTGTGAAATCTCAGAGAGGCTAGAAAATGATAGTCTCATGCAGATGTTATGAAATCTTAAAAAATACCAAAACACCAGTGGCAGTAAAGGGATTCATTATCTGCTGTTTTGGAAATTTCATTTGTTTTGACATAGCCTGTTTCATTTTTATAGGCTAAATAAATTGTACCTTGGTGGTACTTCTGCTATGGCACAGAGATTCTTCTCTCTGTTGTCTGAGATAAAAGGCATTAAAAATTACGTGAACAAACAAAATAATCCAGATATCCTGTGGGCTTGTCTATGTTACACTCATGGTATTCTGTGTGGAGGTCCTCAATTTAGCATTATCCAGGCTGGCTCCATAGTTGCTTGTGTCCTGATCTGCCATAGGCCTTCTGGAGGATTCTATGACCAAAGTGAAGGGGGAAAAATGTGAGACTCCTCCCAGTGACTCAAACTTCGTGTTTCAACCCATTCCCCTGTACAATCTGATCCCCACTAAGAAGAAAACACAAGTTCCTGGAAACTTGGGTGAAATCATTGCTCCGAACTCCGCTATTTTTCTTGATGGCAGAACTAATTCATTAATGTCCTCATGACATTAATTAACAATGTAATTACTGTAAAAAATGAGCTGCAGCCAGCATCCGGCCATGGCCCTTGATCTTGTAGGCAGTTATAAATGTCTTATCTTTACTCTTCTGAGCCTTAACTTCAGTAGAAACATTTTTCCTGGGGAAGCTGACCATACACATGTTTCAAGGGTCCAGTTATGATCTGGTGATGACCAGAGAGCTGTAGGCCATGCATTTCATAGCCTGAGTGTAACAGAAGCATTGTCTTTCTGTTCTTTTTTTTTTTTTTCTCCATTTTTATAGCTGCTCAGTTGAGTTGAGTTAAAGAAAGTATCTGGTCAATTTTTTTCCTTCATGGTGCTTGCCACATGCTCCCAAAGCCTGGTCAGTATGGATTTCTGGTTCTGTATTTTCTTGCTATAAGACTACTACCTGGGGCTTTTTACTCCTCTTTTTCTCTTTGATATCTTCTCCTCCTCTGTATCAGATTTTGTTCTTCAAACACTTCTTCAGGTAGGCTCATGCTTCTTGCCTGACTCCTGTTTTGTGTGGGAGATAAAAGAAGAAAGCAAGTGTGGCTTATCTGAGTGCATCCTGTAAAACACACAAATGCACCAGGTTCATCCAAGAAAGAAGTATAAATCTGTGCTTAAACTTCCCCATTTTGTCCTGTAGAGCTGCTGCTGGGAGGACTTACCTACCTAAAAGCCTGTCTGCTTTCTCCTCATGTATTTTAATATCAATTTGTCTATAGAAAATATTACCTCTCCTCACAAGCCTTCCTTGGTTTGTAATTTAAGATCTTGTAGTAGAAATCATACTAATTCTGTGTGTCCTTGCCTTCTTTGCAAGCTTTATTCTCATCAGATATATTAGAGGGAATTAATAAATGGAACAGAACTCAAATGCATGTAAACATAGCTTACATTCACATGAGGGACCTGAGAATAGGAATGCATAACTTTTTATTTTTTTTTTTGTTAATACCCTCTTAAATATGTCTGCGTTGGCTTAAATTAATTTAAATTCAGCTTAATTCTGAGTTACTGCTTTTACAATCAAAAATTACCCAAGAAAAGGAGAATTTCTGTAAGGAACTTGGAAAAGTAAGAGAGATATTTTTATTCTGTCTCAGAGTTTTTACTACCACAGGCCACAGGTTGATGTTGAAAGACTTAAAGGGGCACTGGGAGGTGGGATGAGCTTGAGGGTGTTGTTTTGTGTGCTGGGATGTGAGGGAATAGAAGGAATGAGATTAGGATATTGATTGAGAGGGAGTATACGTGCAGTAAGAGAATGGGGCAGACAGATGGATGTGGGAGGACTGTGGGGAGATTTGTCAACAAGGATGAGGTTGGATTCCTGGTCTGGAAAACCGAGTGTGCAGTTTTCACAGTCGTTCTTGCTGACTTGCTCTGAGCTTTTTGGACATTAACTTTCATTGCATGTGGGGAAAATCTAACTAGTGGTGGCTCTACTCACATCTGCCCAAGGGTGGTTTCCTGGTTGTGTCCGTAACTTCTCCTCCAGAGGTGTAAATATGAAACAAGAGGTTGGTCCATTAAAAACTCTGATGAACTGGTGTTGGGCAGCTCTAGGTGGAAGCCACATTCTCCCCATCCCATGGCCGCTCCACCTGCTCTTATACAGCATTCCTACCATCAAAAGTCCTGACTCCAGTCATCATCTTCCTATTTCCTTTTTAATCTTCCTGCACTTGCCTCCCTCAGCCTGGACCAATGACTCCTGCTTCCCTCCACTGATACTGCATTCCCACCATCCCAGGGACTCCTTCATCATCAAGCCTTCCACATTTTAGGCACTGGTCGAAGTTTCCTCTGAGTTACTGTTGCTGTAAATCTATTGGAGGGAGTGATGGTGGTCAAGACATGACCCAAGGCTACTTAGTGTCAATGTTCCCTAAAATAACAGTGAGCTTTCTTTCCCAAAGAAAGTAGGGCACTGAAATGCTGAATATGAACTGTGCAGCTTTCAAAGATTCCGAGTGCTCCTTTAGCCTATAGCACATACTCTATCCCCAGGGAAACTGTCTGACTCCAGGTCAATAGTTTGATTTGAGAGAGGATAAATAAATCAGGTGCCAGGAGTGCAGGAAATATCCTCTTTGTATGTCTGACCTTAGAAAGCTGGATTTACAGCGGGCCCTGAGGATAGTTCTCATTTTGCTGGTGGAGAGGTTGTGCTCCCACATCACACAGGACAGCTGTGGTCATGTAACTCCTCAAGCTTCCCTAAAAACCAAGGATGAGATTGTCATTGCTAAATAAACTACCCTGCTGGACTCATTCTGCTGTTCTTTGTGGCACCTGAGCTTTGCAGAACACACAAAAGAGATGCTAAATATACCTTGGTATTCTCTCTGTTTTTTCCTTAAAATGATCCATTTTACTCTCATCTAATGCAGTGCTGATGAGCCTGTTATCAGAGGATTGGCCTTTCCTTTGTAGCATGGACAGAACCAGTTTGAAAAAGCAACTGTATATTGTTTAGTTTTATTTGGTGACACATTCTAATATTTTCTCCTTTATTAACTGTTTTCCTCCTTTGCTTTCATTTTCTCCCATGTTTGACAAAAAAATTTAAGCTGCTTTTTCTTCCTCCTTTTTTTTAAGAGGGGGAGGGCAACTTTCAGTATTTTCTTGCACTTGCCCTCTACTATTTTCATCTACAAAATGATTCTGGCTGAATGCTATCTCATGAAGGTGATCAGTGTGAGGGGAATAAATTCCTTTGCAGGAGTCTGATCAAGCTCATTCTGCTCTGGAGCATTACAATGATGCACAATATCAAAGTAGTTCATACAAATGAGACTCACCTTTCTCTGCCTGCTTCACATACCTGTTTCTGCCAAGGGAGCCATTTCATCTGTTCTCCATATTTTACATTTTTAAAATTCTTTTTACTCACTCTTCTGCAACAGTCCTTAAAAAAAAATTTTAAAAAGCAAGCTCATGAGAATATCCAAACATCTATACTTTATACTTTGAGGTTTTCTGATGTTTCTAGTCTTTGATCACAGGAGTGGATCTGACAGGTTTACCCGACTTCAGAGTCTCAGAGGGAACAAAAACATGTAGTGCAGCATATTTGACATTAAAGTCCTGTACAGAAGTGAGCTCAGAGTCCTGGTGTTACTTCACATCCTGAGCCCAGTTTTGTTCCTTTGTATGACTTTATTTCCTTGGTATCATCTTGTCTCTCTGTTGTTCAAGTCTCCCAGTCTATACAGATTGTTCCTGTTCTCCCTTTCTGTGTTTTTACCCACTGCAGCAAAACAGAACAGATGTATTTTTCCAGTGAAAAGTCATTAAATTTGTGACTTGTGTTTCCTTGGCCCTAACCAAGGTGAGATTCCACTATGCTGAGAGATGCACATACATCAAATTAGACTTTTTTTTGGCCACTCAGAGCTATTCATCATTATATTTAAGTGTACATCAGGAATAGGTGAGCGAAGCTCAAATCAGCTTCAGTTCCCAAAATAGCCATACTGGGTAAGATTCAATGCTGGTCCTACCAGTGGTCAATAATCCTGCTTGGAGAAGTAATGTAAGAACAGTCAAATATAGAATGACCCTTCTACTGTATAATCTCCATGAGAAATGGAGTGTCAGGAGCTTCTCTGGATGGAGATGATATCTGCATTTAAATAGCTTTTGATGGAATTTTATGCTATGCTGGATCTTCAGTGCAATAATTCTCCTATCACTGATTGATTCTTTTGGCTCACATATACATTCATCCTCCCTAACAATTTATATATAACATATAACTTATTTAATAAGGACAAGAATTCTCTTTTGTTTCAAACCTCCTGTCCTGAAAGTTTATTGGCATCCTGCAGTTTTTATATTATGAGAAACAGTGTTATCTTCTCATCTTCTCCTGCAAAGGTGTGTGTGATTTTTAGACACCTTTACTGTATGTTCCTTCAGTTGTCTCTTTTTCAGGCTGAACAAAATCAGTTGGAAAAATCATCCTAGATAATTGTTACCCATGCTTTACTGACTAAATAAAATAATGGCCCCTGTTAGGTTGTGAGAGGTCTGTTCTCATACTGGAATTAATCTGTATTTTCCTTAAGGAATCAGATGATGGGATAGAGCAAATGCTTATCATATCTGCAGATGACAAACATGATAAGAGTGGGAGCACCCTCTGCAGGGCAGAAGTAGAATTCAGAATTATTTTAGCAAGTGTGAGATTTAATTTGAGGGAAGATAAGCTAATAATAATAATAATAATAATAATTTTTAAAAATCCATATCTTTTCATGTAGGTTATTTGTACAAATCCACCATGAGGGAGATATTTAGGGTGATAAATAGAATTAAAGCTGAAAATTTGAAAACACAACTGTCAGACTGCTCTATATGAAAAGGCAGGTAGCCTGGCAAGGCTTAAGGTGTATGTTCTCACCTCTATCTGGCTTTGATATAAGACACAGCTGGAATGTCTGGTATTGATCATCTCTTTTAAAGGACGATGTAGATTATTTTGAGATCCAGGAGGAGTTCAGTAAAAGTTATCAAAAAAAGGAAGGATTGAAAAAATGGGCAGCTTTTCCATTTAAAATACCTAAAGGTAAGAGAAAACATGGTAGTAACTACCAAAGAAATAAATATTCATAGCAAGACAATCAGCTTTTCTCCTTGAACACTTGTGGAGACAAATAACAGGGAACAGGACAGATTTAACGTAAGAAAAAGGCCTTAAGAAAGCACTGACAGCTCACACAGTAAATCCCTGGCATCAGTTGCCTGAGCATTGTAGAGGCAGAGTATTTCTACCACTAGGGTTTTTAAGGACAAATCAAACATCTGTCAGGGGTACTTAGGTCTAATTGATTCTGCTGTGGAGCAGAGATGGACTAAGATGACCTCTTGAGATTACTTTCAGTATTCTTTTCTCTGTGTTTGTTTTTTTTTTCTTTCCTCTGGATCTGTTAAATTATAAATGCATTAAATGCTGCTTGGATAGATTATTGATTAATATTTAGTTTCATTAAAGAAAGACGTAGAAACTGCAACTGAAAATCTAGTTAAAAAAGAAGAAAAATTGAACATAAGCAGGCTAACCTTGGAAGAAAGCCAGAGAGAAATAAAAGAGAAGTATACAAGATTAAAAAAAATAAATAAATAAAAAAAAGCCAGACCAGTTAAACAAGTCACTTACTGATAGACCTTGGTTTAATATATAACAACCCAACTCTACTGTTCAGTCACTGCACTGTCTAAAAACTCTTCCTCTGCTTTGTAGAAAAGAAAGATGACCAGGTCAAAAGAGCCCATTCAGCAGCCAATCAAAACTACTGGGAAGCTCAAGGAGGATGTGGTAATAACTTATAACTTGACTGTGCAGCTTCTGCAAAGTTTCCACCCCTGCCTTTAGACAGAAAAGGGATGCTCCTGTCATTGGGTGGCCCTGCAGCAGGAAGGTCACTTCGTGTCAGAGCTGGTTCCTTTCTTGGGGACCATAAGGAATTGCTTCCCCACTCTGTATTTCTCCCTCCTCGTTGGTAAGAGGGCAAAGATACCTGTCTCAGATGGATGTTTGAAGTTTTCAAATGAAAGCTGCCAGGTAACAGAAACTCTTCACACTTTATTTTAAAAAATCCTGTATAAAGCTCTGTTAGCAGCAAAGAGTTTATTACTAACAGGAATGAAACGTGGACCAAACATGATGCTGCAATTGGCCAGTTGAAAAATCATCCAGAGACTATAAAGCTGCTGGAATGAGACAAATAGGAGATCAACAGGAAACCTGGCATTGTGAATGCCAAGAGCTGCAGATGCAAATTAGTGACTGCATTGAAGCTTGACAGTGTTCCTGCTCAGTGTGAAATTCTGTGCTCATTTTTTGTTACACAAAGTGCTAGTCATGGAAGATGATGAAACGTAAACATCACAGAGCAAACCTGGCCTTTTAAATGAGTGTGTGGGGCTGTGTTTAATTTGGAAGGAAACAAAGAGGAATATCCAAGGGCCAGGCACCTGCCTGAGGCATAATCAATATGATGTGTCTGCTGCATTCAGTCGGGGATTGTAGGAAAAGGCTTCCCTGCCACATGAAGGGGGG
The DNA here is from genome assembly GCF_025592945.1 of Manacus candei. Classification (NCBI taxonomy): domain Eukaryota; kingdom Metazoa; phylum Chordata; class Aves; order Passeriformes; family Pipridae; genus Manacus; species Manacus candei. The sequence goes on along the minus strand of NW_026138161.1, from coordinate 199,659 downwards.
CTGAAATGCAGGTGAGATGTGGGATAGGCTTGTGAATGTGGAAGAGATGCTTTTGAAAATATTCTGTGCACCTCTCAGGCCCTCGGCTATCAGCTCTATCTGATCATATCTGTCTGGAATCAAAGGCTTCCCTCAGGAAAAGAATTTATCTGAGTACTGGTAGAGCTGATCCATCATGAATGAGTCCACCCAATTTTGTGGGAGTGAGGGAGAAAGAGTTTCTCTGCTTGTGCATGACCTGTGCTGCCCTGGCTGTTCTCAGCACCCTCATCCATTTTATTTGATAGCATAGACACAGGTGGCTTGTGTTGATTTTGGCATCTGTTAAAATTTGTTCAACAAAGTGAAATGGATGATGTTGTTGAAAGAAAAGGTGTCTTTTTAATGTCAGAGGAAATGTCCAGAGGAATACATTAACCTTTATATTTCAATAAGCTGAAACTCATTTTATTCTTCCTGATCTCTCTAGAAACACTGAAACTCTTTGGAAAATATTTAGAAAACTGTGATAATATTCAGTTGTAATTATTTTATTTTTTTTCACAGAACAATGTGCAGATAAAAGAAGATATTTTTGCAGTGAACTCTGAAGCAGAAAACCACAAGTCAGCATAGGCTGATGGTGTTTCACAGCAACATGTTAATAACTACTTCAAAAGAAAAAAGGTGACATTTTTAAAGAATATCTTTCAGTTCTAATGTCTTTTTTTTTTTTGGCACAGCAATTTATCCCATTTTAACGCTTAACTCTTTGTAGATCTTCTGAAGAAGGGATGGTCAGAGGAGAGCCTTATTCAAAAGATGAATTTCAATTTTCTGTTGTACTTGATTGCATAAATATAGTTCCGTTACCATGTAAAAAATAAAACTGCATTTTGCAAAAAAGACATCTTTGAAGTCACGAGGGGCAAAGAATTAAACCTATGTTTTCCAGCTATAAAAAAAATTGGCTATAAACCCAAATTCTTCCGATATTGTTCCTTTTGCTGGTCTGATAGTTAAACTTCTCTTAAGTTTAACTTCTGTACCTTATAATGTTCTTGATGTTCTACATTCAGCTCATCAGCCTTGTAATATTTTTCTAGTTGGGGGTTGCCTTCATTTTGAACAGGAATTAAGCCAAACTATAATGTAAAAAAGTTTTTCACCAATTATTCTGTTAGAAAGGCAAACTTTGGGGTTTTTTTTATGCAAGGATTAGGTACTTGAAAAAGTTGGGTACTTGAAAAAGTACCTGCAGAGCTACAGGTCTAGTGGCCAGTCAAGTTGTGAGAAAACTAGATAAGCAAATCAAGTTTCTTAACAGATTGTGAGGGTTTGGTTTTTTTTATTATAAGAAAAAATAAATTGTACTCTGTGTCATTACAGGAGTTTCTGGAAAATGAGCAGGAAATACTGAACATGGTGACAGCTCTAAAAAAAAAAATCCACAATGAGAGGAAAAGATCAGTGATGGTAATAGCAGGGTACAAAACAAGTTGGAGGGGCTGGATTCTCTGGTTGTCAAAAAAGATAAGCTAAATATTTTATTTTTCACTCATTTTTCTCCTCATCTAAATCTGTTCATTCACAGCAGGAATTGTAGTGAAGGGACAAAGGGGAATGGCTTCAAACTGAAAGAGAATAGAATTAGATGTTAGATTAGATTAGATTAGATACCTGAGGGTGGTGAGGCCCTGGCACAGCCTGCCCAGAGAAGCTGTGGATGCCCCTTCCCTGGAAGTGTCCAAGGCCAGGTTGGATGGGGCTTGGAGCAACATGGGATAGTGGAAGGTGTCCCTGCCCATGGCAGAGGGCTGGAATTAGAGGTACATTTATTAGAAGAACCAGGAATACTTTATAACACAGCCTGGATATGATCATCTTTAATTTCCACTTTCTGAAGAGCTGTGATAATAACAGTGAGGGGGCTGTAAAATAGTCTGAGCATCACTGATCTTTCCAGAACTGTGTGTTTGCTTTTCCACAAAGGATAAATAAAACTAACAGACCTCAGCTCCTGCAGCTTGTGGTTTCGCAGTTATCACTCCAGGACTATATGGTTAATTAATGCTTATGTGCTTTAGAATTTTAGTATAAGCAATTTTTACTTCTATTTCCATTTAAATGAACAATATTGTATGTTATCGTCTTGGGAAGGGGTGATATCACACAGGGTACATACAAATTGCTTGCTTCAGAGCCTATTTGACTCAAATCCTGTAGATATCACTGAATCACAGAATGGTTTGGGTTGGAAAGGACCTCAAAGATCATCCAGTTCCAAACCCCTGCCTTGGGCAGGGATACCTTCCATTAGACCAGGGTGCTCAAAGCCATCCAACCTGGCCTGGAACACTTCCAGGGATGTGAACAGTTGCCAGATATCTGCTTTACTTTTTGAGTCAGAGGTCTCATCTGTAATGAGTCACAGGTTTGGTCACTGTATGACCATCATCTGATTACAGAATGTGTTTTTTTATAAGCTGAAAGGCAATGGCTTACAGGTTACTTTGGAATCATTGAGTCTGGATAATGTGATCAGGAACCAGGGAGAGAAATGATGGATTTATAGAAGAAGAGAATGTCAGAGGAGTCAGGCAGAGAAGAGAAAGATGGTGAACATACAGCAGAAGAGAATCCTACTCCATCTGAAAGCCAGAGCCAGTGTTTTCTGTGTGAAATGTTCAGGGCAGGTTTCTTCACAAGGAACCACCATAAAAACATTGCTTGGTCATTCCAAACTGTGTGTATTTCTCTCTTTGGTTGCCATTATATATATAAATTTTTTTTAATGCTACTGAGAAAAGGTGATAAAAAGACTTTATTAATTTGTATTTCACATTCCAAGTTTGGCTAAAGCACTGGAGCCAAGCTGTAAGGTCAGTGGTTGGGGATTTCAGGCAAGGTCCACGAGGTGCACTGTCTTCCTGTAAGCTCTGCTTTTAATAGAATCCCTCATTCTGCTTTCAAAAGGAACAGATGACTCTCTAGAACTAGCAAAAAATGTACTCTTTACTACACCTGATGTTACCTGGGAGCTGTTGTTATCTTTTCAAAAACAAGACACAGCCCAACATTTAAAACCAATGCATATAGTCCATACACAGAAATGCCCATGAAAGAGGAACAGTCCTTAGGTGTGGTGTTCTAACATGAGTTTTAATCCCTTACCTTTAGAACTGTCCTCTAGATCAGAGTGTCTGCAAATTATATATTGTACATGGCAGAAAAGACAGCATTTGATTTCCTTATGATGCTCAGTTACTTCCTTAATCCCTAAATGCAACACAGAGAGAAAACTAAGTCTGTCAGTGGAGATTTGACTCAGCAAGGCCAAACACTCACCTCTGAGCAGCCTCAGGAGTTTTAACAATATTTACCAAGGTGTTCACTTTAGGATTTCAAGGAATGTAAAGCAGAGATAATGGCATTTCATTAAGGAGACAAAGAATCTCCAATTATTTTTATTAACCAAACTACCAAGAAAAGAAAACCTTTAATCTGATCTATTTAATGCTCTCCCTACATGAACAGGTCTCCCTACACGAAGCTCACAGAGCATAAACTATACTTTATAGTGAACTTTACAATGCATTTCTTCTCCTTTTACCCAGCAGTCAGACCCAAACATCATGAGGAATCATGCACAACATGTTTCATCTTTTGATGGAAGGAAGAAGACAGTCTGTTTCCACTGGTGGGGGATAGAAACTAGAGTATGTGATGAGAAACAACAAGCTCTCTGGCATATTCAAGCTCTATTTTTTTTTAATTTAAAGTCTATTGAAAACCAAGTTCTGTTGTTTTATTCAAATATTGTATTAGGAAATGAACATACACAAGCAAACCGCTGTACTAGAACGTGTCACAAGCTTTTTATACAGATTCACAGTGATAAATAGAGACAAAGACATTCCCTTTGATCTATACCAGATACTTATGAGGAATACAAAGTGCAGCTTTCTGATATTATACAGTCTCAACCAGAGGTGTTTCACCAGAAGTCTGGCACATGAACAACTTCCTTTAAAACAGGAGTTTCCAAAGCATGACTAAATTGCTTGATCCAGATCACTGGGATGGCGTTGTTGGCACAGGCTCCTTTTAATGTCCATTTCCCCCTTCCGAGAGGATGCGTGATGGCTCCGTGTACTTTGCTGTCATCAGGTAAAAGAGGGCAGGGGCAGGAACCAGGGCAAGCAATGGCAGGTCCTGCTCAAGCTTATCCAGTTTGGAAATGGAGATGATTCCATAGGCATGAAGCAACCAGTGGCTGAAGAGGACAACGAGCCTTTTCTTCCTCACCAGAAGATCCTTGAAAGACTTGTAAAATAAACACAGTATCCTGTTAGCATTCAGCCTGTTCCCCAGTTCCTGACATTTAAGAGATGTTACAGGCAGAACACAGGGACTGTATGAAGGCTCCTGTGTTTGAGCCCTTCCAGCAGCAGTGCACCATGAGAGGGAAGTCTCACAGGAGCTTCCTCCAGCCAAGAGGAGAATGCATAAAGGAAGAGGCTTAAATGCAAAATACACTGCTGAGAAAAGGCAAGAGACAAAGTAGTCTCTGCTCACTCAGGTCTTTTATAATCTGAGTTTTAACATAGGAAACATGTTTACCCACCTCCACTTCAGAAGCAGACATGTAAACAGCCAGAGTAACCAAAGACAACACCAGTATGATGTATGGGAAGGCATAATCTAAAGGCAAACATGGAAGACATTAGCAGGAAAAAGGCATGATTTACAGTTCAGAGAAAGTTTTTCCACATATAACCACAGGTATGAAGTAAACTCCAGCCCATCTTTCATCAGCACATCACACGTGCACAGCAATAGGGGTCAGCCAAGCACAACTCCACAACAGCTCTCACTGAGCTTTTCAAACTTCTACTGTTTCTTGGTGGAGTTATTGTACACTTAAACCACAAACTGAAAGGGCAGATAATAAGAAAAGTAGTCAGGCTGAGAGATGATTTTGTGGCACCTCTCCACATGTGACAAGGATGCTGGAAGCTAAACCAAAAATACCCTATCTTCACAAACCTATACTGTAATCCATCTCCAAAATCAAACTCTGCCTTAGCAGAAAGTGGAATTAACTCCCTCTGAAGTAATTTCCTCTCATAACGCACTCTATTCCTTTTTTTGGGAAAGGGACAGTCTCTAGCAGCATTGGCTGAGGCAAAGCAGTGGGTCAGGAGCCTAGTGAGGTCAGGGCTACTAATGAGCAACCTTTTCAGGTCAGAGTCCTCACAATAAACAATGTCCTTATTCCCAAAGCAAAAAGTGTCCCTTCCCTCCCTCCCATAAATCACTTCTTAGTGTGCATTTACAGGTATGTTTATGACTGTTATTAAGAGAGAACTCACAGAGCAGGCCTCCTCCCACAGCCTGCAGCACAGTGAGGATGGGGAAGAAGTACAGTGCTGCATAAATGCTTTTGAATCGATCAGACTTTCCCAAGCCACAGGCAATTTTCTTAACCAGGAGAGGCCGAAGGAGCATCATTAACACAAGACAGAATGCATAATATATAAACACAATGGTGTACCTGAGGAGAAAAAAAAACAGAAATTCCTTCAAATGTGCAGTTTTCTCATGGAGACTCAAGTCACAACCAGGGAATTTGGGGTTAGTCAGTGAAGTCTAAGGAATTTATAACCAAAGGATGTAAACGCGGAATGATGGGCTCACTTTTCCAAGGGGGAAATGGTCAAGATGTAGCAAAGGAAAAGAAAAAGAAAAAAAAAGCAGCTTTGAGCTTCATAGCTAAATAGTGAGAGGATGAGAGGACATAGTCCCAGGCTGTGTCAGGGGAGGTTCAGGTTGGACATCAGGAGGAATTTCTTCATAGAAAGGGTGATTAAACATTGGAAGGGGCTGCCCAAGGAGGTGGTGGAGTCTCAGTCCCTGGAGGTGTTTAAGGAAAGACTGGACATGGCATTCAGTGCCCTGGTCTAGCTGACAGGGTGGTTACAGGTTGGACTCAATGATCTCAGAGGTCTTTTCCAGCCCAGTTGATTCTGTGATTCTGTTTGACAGCCTGGACTGTGCCACCTTCTCTGGTTACTCAGAAAGTCATTAAGTGGTGGGAAATGTTTCTCATATAAAACAGCTCAGTGCATCAAAGACTTCAGGGTATTGATACTCATTGATCTGAGCTGCATCTGAACACTTTCTGCAGTGTTGAGAAGAGGCACAGACACAAACACAGCTGTATAAAAGAGAGGGACACACAGGAGCACAAAAGCCTTCACACTCACAGGGGGTAGACAGCCTCGTGGGTGCAGTGCACTGTGGTGATGTAGTCGGGGCTGGGGTTGTAGAGCATCGTGTACCAGTCCGAGAGCTTCTTCACCCTGCAGGAGCGGATGTGCAGGGACCCCACGGGGTCACTGACCAGCAGGGTGACCACTGCTGCAATGCTGCACTCCAGCAGGGCTGTGATGTGCTGCAGCAACGCGCTGGAGCTGAGGGGCAACACAGAGAGTTACTGGTTTTCTAACTCTACAGGAAATCTAAACGCCGACTGAAAAGCAGAGGCCTGTGCAGGACAGAACCTCCTGCAGAGTTAATATTCGCTGTGACCAAGGTTGGGGCAGCTCTGCCTCGATAAATTCAGTATTTGAAGCTGAGTGTGAAAACTCATTTACAATCTCAGATGGTTTGGTGTGTAAAATGGGCAAAGAAAGCAGCAGTGAGGATAACACACCACATGTCTCAGAAGGGGTAATGCTGTTACATATGATATAAGAAACATTTTCAAAGATGCAAGTCCTTTTTAAAGACTGTCCCTGGAGGTGTTTAAGGAAAGACTGGATGTGGCACTTAGTGCCATGGTCTAGGTGACAAGGTGGTGTTGGGTCATGGGTTGGACTTGATGATCTCAGAAGTCTTTTCCAACCTAACTGATTCCATGATTCTGTATATACTCATATATTAAACTCTCCCAGTCCCCTATGTTTTCAGTGTTTATAGAATCACAGAATGGTTTGGGTTGGAAGGGACCTTAAAGATCATCTTGTTCCAACCCCCTGCCATGGGCAGGGACAGTTTAGTACACTCCAGTCACTACTTCTTAGAAGTTCTAGTCTAGCACCCAACATCTCCAAGTTCTAGTCTAGCACCCAATGGCCACATGGTAGCTGTGGGTTTAAACCCCTTTTTAACAGAAATTCCTTGATGTACCATGCCCAGAATACATAATCCTAAAGAGAGAACTCAGATCCATTCTCTGGCACTGACCAGGGCCTCTGTGGGTGAGAGGTCTGACCCAGGATTGAGAGGATGACACAACCCACTACTCCTGCCTGCTGGGAAACCCAATCCAGCCCAAACTGGCAGATGGAGTGGGCATCATTAAACAGATACAGACCATGCCCCGAGGACACTGACTGGCAAAAAGGATCTGCAGGACCCTTACATTAGCAAATAAATCCCCCTCCAGCTGCTCAAAGCTTATGTGCTACCATATCAGCTTGACCAACAGCCAGCCTGGAGAGGGCTTGGAGCAACCTTGTCTAGTGGAAGATGTCCCTGCCCATGACTGGAGGTGTGGAAACAGATGGCCTTTAAGGTCCCTCCCAACCCAAACCATGCTGGAACTCTAAGAACTGCTGGACAGTTAAATTCATCATCTCTGACTGATCACTCGTGGATACAAGATTTCCATTTTTAAACAACATATCTACAGAAGGGCCACACAAACCTCTTCTTTCCAGAATACCACTCAATAAAGAACCAGTGTAAGACCAGGGGCAGCATGGCCATGAAGCCGAGGTAGAGCCAGTCATAGCGGTCTGGAGATCCTGTACATTCCCTGCAGATCTTGTTGTCATCAGTCCTCTGACCTCTGGGACACACCTGCAGAGAGCAGAGATGGGATTTACAACCCGAGGAACAACAGCACATCATTGCAGTTCCTGGACAAACAGCGTGAGGCAGCACTGGGGCAAGAAACTGATCAAATGTTTAAAGAGATGAAACAAAAACATCAGTAATGTCTCAGCTTACACTGGCCTTGCTCTGTCTGGCTCCTGCTTCTTAATAGAAACAAGGGTGAAGCATGATTCAATTTACCCACCAAGCTGCTCACAACCACTGTCCCCCAGTTTCTTACTCCCCTCCCTGGATCTTGCTCTCCCTCAAAAATAAAATCCAATTAAATCCGAGTGATTTCAGCACAGCTCTCCACCTCATCCCGTCCTGTTCCAGTTTTTCCAGCCCCTCCGCTCAGCTCTGGTTTGGGATCGAGTTTCCAGCACCTCCTTCCAGGGGACGTTCACGGAGCAGTTCCTGTTTAGCTCAGGGACCTCTCCCCGCCCTCGGCGACCCCAGCGCCCCGATCTCGAGGGGATCGATCCCATCTCACGGCGGGACCCGCCCCAGCCCGAGCTCGGGGCCACCCCGTGCCCAGGCCGAGCCCCGCACTTACCCCGCAGTCCCCGTAGGTCTCCACGGAGCCGTTCACCGACAGGACGGTCCTGCCGCAGTACAGCCCGAGGCAGGCGGGCTGGATGTCCACGGCTGCGGAGAGATCGCGGCAGACAGGGGCTGTTATCGAGAGGCGCACCGAGCCCACTCCAACCTCATCCCCATCGTTACCCCCACTCTCTTTCCCATCCCCATCCCCAACCCCATCACCATCCCCAACCCCATCACCTTCCCCATCCCCATTCCCAATCCCGGCCCGTCCTACCGGCGCGGAACATCGCTGTTACCCGGCAACCGCCCCGCCACCACACTTCCGCCTCGGCGCTTCCGCTTCCGCCACGGGACGGGCCCTGCGTGAGAATGTGGGCGGGGCACCCACAAGGGGCAGGGCCAGACATGGGGGCGTGGTAGAGAGGGGGGCGTGGCTTTGGGTTTGGCAGCCGCCGCTGTCGTGGGCGTGGCTCCGGGCGGGGGTGGGCGCGGCCTCAAACGGGGCGCGGCTTCTGACAGTGGCTCTGTCACTGTCGTGGGCGTGGCCTCTGGTGTGTGGGCGTGGCCTCGGTGCGGGCGCGGCCTCGGTGCGGGCGCGTCCCCGCGGTGCGATGGCGGCGCGGGGCGGCGGTGACAGTGTCGGTGTCGGTGTCGGAGCCGGAGCGGGGCGGGCGCTGCCGCCGCACTCGCCCTCGGGCCCGGTGCTGCAGACGGTGGAGATGCACACGGGTGGCGAGCCGCTGCGCATCATCCCGCGGCTGGAGGTGGCGGAGCGGGCGGCGGCGGCGGGCGGGCTGTCGCTGCTGTCGCTGCGGCGGGAGGTGGCGGCCGCGCAGGACCACCTGCGGCGGGCGCTGGTGCACGAGCCGCGCGGGCACGCCGGCATGTACGGGGCCGTGGTGGTGCGCGGCGGCGCGGCCGCGGAGGGCGCGCACCTGGCGGCGCTGTTCCTGCACGGCGCCGGCTACAGCGCCATGTGCGGACACGCCGTGATGGCCCTCGGGCGGTTCGCGCTCGACTACGGGCTGGTGCCGGAGACCGCCCGCCCGGAGACCGCCGTCCGCCTGCGCTGCCCCTGCGGGCCCGTCACCGCCTTCGTGCCCTGGGACGGCCGGCGCAGCGGCAACCCCGTGCGCTTCCACAGCGTGCCCGCCTTCGCCGCCGCTACCGGTGGGAGCCCGGCCCGCTGCAGTGGGCTTTGGGGGGGCTGGGGGCTGGTGGCCTGGCTGAGGGGCATGTGGCAGATCCGTCCCTGATTCTGATGCTCTTCAGAGGTTGTCGGGGTGGCATAAGGCATCACATGTATGGGAGCACCTACACATCGTCCCAACCACTGCCCTTGCGTGAAGTGAGGTTCCTTCACTCCGTATGCAAGCAAGCCCATGGCTCAGCACGGTTGGCCCTGCTCACCTCCCTCCCTTTCTCTGCTCAGACTTGGCCATTGACGTCCCTGGCCATGGGAAGGTGGTGGTTGACATCGGCTACGGCGGCACTTTCTACGCCTTCCTCAGCGCCGAGCAGCTGGGCCTCGATGTGTGCTCCTCAAAGACCAGAGACCTTGTCAGTGCAGCGAGCGCAGTGACAGAAGCGGTGAAGAAACAGGTATGGGGGAGCACTGTGGCACCCCAGCACATTCCCTTCGAGGTGACTGCACCAGACTGAGACACTCAGGAGGGGGGGAGTCCCATCCTTCCAGCCTCATGGTGAATCTCAGAGTCCTTACAAGGACGTAAGAAGGAGCTGCTGCTGCGTCCATCTCTGTTACTGCAGAAGCAGAGGTGGAAACGCAGCAGTGTGGCCTTGTCCCCTTCCTCTGGTCTCTCATGGAAGCTGTACTGCACATGCTGCTGCTGTGTGTGACCCTCTCTGTGCTGTTCCCAGTTCAAACTTCATCACCCTGAAAGTGAAGACCTGGCTTTCCTCTACGGCACCATCCTGACAGATGGGAAAGATGCCTTTAGTGAGGAGCCCACCACCAACATCTGTGTGTTTGCAGATGAGCAGGTACAGAAATGGGCTCTCCTCAGGCACATGAGGCACCACCTTTGTCCCCTCTTACGTCCTCTGCAGAGAAGAGGGACAGTTCTGCTGCTCAGTTTGGGCAGTGATTACTTTTTGCTAGTCATGTCTCTGAAGAGCCAACTGTCATTTCACATGTCCTGTTTTAATTCATAATGGCAGAAATACTTCTGTGCATCTTAGGTGGTGACCTTTTAGAAAGGTTTATACCTACAAACCCTTTGATAGGAATGTCCCAGGGGCAGGGTGGCCTTAGCCCCTCTGAGTCCTTTTGTTGTGATGCTGGTAAGCTTTCGAGTGCTCCCTAAATAGCCTCAATATTTATTAGATCATCCATCCCTATAAGTGTGCCAAAGCTAATCGCAATCCAGAAGTACCCCAAACCTCCCGCTGTGATATATCCAGGTTCTGCACAAAACCCTGGGCTAGAGGGATTTCCCCCAAGCACAGTATCAAGGTGCCAGAGAGATCTGAGGGGAGCCATACTGTTTTCTATGAAACTCCAGAATAGTAGAGCTGGTTCATCATCTCCTCTGCATGTAGGTTGACCGAAGTCCGACAGGTTCGGGTGTGACAGCTCGCATTGCCCTGCAGTACCATAAGGGACTCATCCAGCTGAATCAGACCAGAACCTTCCGGAGCAGCACCACAGGCTCCTTGTTCACTGGGAAGGCAGTGAAGGCAAGTGGTTTGTGCTGGTCTTTCCCCCTGTCTCAAGGACTGCTGGAAAATTGCTGTTGCCTTGGCTCAGTGGGGAAGCAGAAAAGCCCTTCTGTTGCCTGGGGAAGAGCATGTGGAAAGGGGGAGGTGCCTGAGGGTCTTGCCCTCCCATAAACCTCATGCTTCAAGGATTTTAATTAGAAAAGCAAGTGACAGTAAGTCCTTGTTGTGTTGCGTGGCTGCTGCACACTTTGGGATGCACTTGGGCAGAGCACAGTGCTCCAAGAGGGGTGTCTGCATAAGTACCAGGTAGCACTGGCATTTTCTGGGGTTGGGAGTGTGGAAACCTGCTGTCGCCTCTGTCCTGATCCTGATCCCTCTGCAGGAAGCCAAGTTTGGCGACTACAACGCTGTCGTTGTGGAAGTCTCAGGAGAAGCCTTTTACACTGGCACAGCCACCTTCACTGTCGAGGAGGAGGACCCACTCAAATACGGCTTCTTGTTCAAGTGACCCGAGCCACGGGTGATGGCAAAGTCTCGCTGGTGGTGCTGTGCTTCTCCTGCCTGTGAATTTCTGTTCTTGCTGCGATATGCCAGAGCAACGGGAACAGCTTTGGGTGGTGTGACAGCATCTGCCGTGTTTCAAGATAACAAGCTGTGTTGCCCTGTTGTGATGAGCATATTGGGTGCACTGTGATTAGCATAAACGGGCTGCTCTGAGAAGCCATAATATTTTTCTTCTTTTTTTTTCTTTTTTCCCCAGTAATTACTCACAGAAAACAGAACTGATCTTGGAGAGCTGTCTTCAAAGTTATGTGCCTTCTCTATATCTGAAAATTATGAATTTTAAAACCAGATTCGTATTAAATGCCAGCTGAAAACACTTCCTTTCTCCTCTTATTTTCCCTCCCAGAGCACATTTCCAGGATTCTACTGTGTGTGTCATGGCTGTTGGTTTGAATCCTTGTTGTGTCCTGCGCAGCCAGCCATGCTGCTCTGTCTCATGCCCTGTCTTCCCTTCTTAGGCCTGTCCAGATACCTCCTTCCTCCATTACACCTGCTTCACTCCACCAGATCTCTCCTGCATCCCAGAGCTGGGGATGAATTTCCCACTGTCCCCACTGCGTGAGCGTGCCATGCTGCTTCCCTAAACCTTCCTCTCTGGCTTATCTCAGACCACTGGCTGCAAATACCCCATGGTTAACTTTCAACAGGAGCAGCTGTATTCAAAGGTCTGAGCTATTATGACCTTAGGTAATTATTTACTGATGATTTTGTCTCAGTCCAGGGGCAGCTTGTGCAGTGGAGTGCAATCAGTGTTTGCTTTGCCAGAGTCCTTCCAAGGGAGGATTGCCAATGGAAAAACCAAACCAAGCATTTGCAGTGGCAGGAGCAGAGCTTCAGACCACTCATGGCCTGTCATTTCCACTGTGTCTCTGGACAAAGTGGTGCTTGTTTACTGAAGACACTTGTGGGAGTGTCTGGGTGCACTTGTTAAAATGAGACATGAAAATGAAAATGATCATCTCCCAGGAGCTCTTGCAGCAGAAGGGAGAAAGTCATACTGGTGAGCTTGGAAAACAGTGGCATCAAAACGCCTGGGAGGAATTTCTTCTGCCAAGTTGAAAATTATAACTTTGGAATGGGAATGAACAAAAATCCCCTCATTCAGAGAATGCCTGTGCTGCCAAGAGAGTTTTTATAGGACAGTGTTTGGAGCTCTTGCTCACAGCTTTCCTGTAACCCCTCAGTAAATCCTGTACAGCTTCTGGTCCTGAGGAGCAACAAGTGACATGCACACCCTCCATGCTTGCAGGACCAAACTCCTCCATGTGTTTTCAGCTTCTGGGCTTCTCCCTTGTGATCAGCCCCCCAGCCTTGCTCGCAGGAAAGAGCTGGGACAGCAAGTCACAAAGCCCAGCACAGAATGTTTTTAAGCTCTTCAGCCATTAATTGGGATGCAGCATTCATTAGCTATTCACTAGCCCCATCCCTAGGAAACTTTTCAGGTAGAGGCAGGCAGCTCCAGCATGGCTGAAAGAAGGGGGACAGGGTCCTGTGCCCATGTGGGGGTCCCTGACTGGATTCCTCAACCCTACAGCTGGTGACATCTCAACCCCCAGCGTGGAGAGTGGGAAGGGGAGCCCTCATCTCTCTCTACAACTACCTGAAAGGAGGGTGTAGCCAGGTGGGGGTTGGTCTCTTTTCCCAGGCAACTGTCAACAAGACAAGAGGGCATGGTCTTAAGCTGTGCCAGGGGAGGTTTAGGTTAGATATTAGAAAGAATTTCTTTACAGAGAGGGTAATCAGCCATTGGAATGGGCTGCCCAGGGAAGTAGTGGATTCTCCGTCCCTGGAGGTTTTTAAGATGAGATTGGATGTGGCACTTAGTGCCATGGTCTAGCAACTGCAGCGGTAGTGGATCAAGGGTTGGACTTGATCTCAGAGGTCCCTTCCAACCCAGCTGGTTCTATGATTCTATGAAGGGGGGTGGTCCCAGCCTCTGCCAGTGTCTGGGGGTAGCTGGTCCTTCATGATGGAGAGGGGGACAGGAGGGGAGAGGGATGTGAGGGGAGAGGGATGTGAGGGGAGAGGGATATGAGCAGAGGGGGGGTGACAGGATCTGCGAGTAGAAAAAGGTCTATGGGGACCCATCCCCGACTCTGGGATGGGAATGACGCCAGTGTGGGGTGAGGTGGTCCTGGCCTCTGCCAAAGCGTCTGGGGGTTGCTGGTCCTTCGTGATGGGCTGCAGGGCTGTACGGGGAGAGCAGCCAGGAGGGGAGAGGAGTTGACAGCGTCTGGGGGGGTCCCATCCCGGACTCTGGGATGGCGATGACGCTGGTTTGGGGTGAGGGGGGATCCCCGTCCGCAGCCCAGCCGCGATGCCCGGCATCCCTCGGCCCCCGTGCCCGGCTGTGGGGGCCCGGCCGGGCCGGGCGGGTTCCCCGGGCAACGGCGGCCGAGCGACGTCAGCGGCCGGCGGGGCCGGGAGCGGCGGGCGGGCGGCAGCGCCTCTGCAGCCGCGGCGGGGCCGGGGCACGAGGTGCGCATGGAGCCGGGAAACCTCTCCCGGGGCAGCGGCGGCGGCAACGAGAGCGGCGGGGCGGCGGCGGCGGCGGGGCCGGCCGGGTGGTCGGCGGCGGCGCTGGCCTCGCAGGCGGCCGCGCTGCTGCTCATCTTCGCCCTGTCGGCGCTGGGCAACGGGGCGGTGCTGCTGGTGATCGCCCGGCACCGGCAGCTCCGCACGGTCACCAACGCCTTCGTGCTGTCGCTGTCGCTGTCGGAGCTGCTGGGCGCCCTGCTCTGCCTGCCCCTGGCCTTCCTCAGCCTGCTCAGCCGCCCGCCCGGCGCTTGGCTCTTCGGGCAGCGCCTGTGCCTGGCCAGCGCCGCCCTGCACGCCGGGCTGGGCATCGCCGCCACGCTCACCATGGCCCTGCTCTCCTTCGACCGCTACTGTGCCATCGTGCGCCAGCCCCGGCACAAGATGGGCCGCCGCCGCGCTGCCCAGCTGCTGGCGGCCGTCTGGCTGTGCGCCCTGGCGCTGGCCGGGCCCTGGTACGGGCTGGCGGGCGAGGGGCATCGCGAAGCCCGTCCCGGCGCCTACCGCTGCGTCTACGTGCTGCCCTGGGGCTCCTCGCGGCTGGGGCCGCCCTACGGCGCGGCCCTCATCGTGCTCTGCTACCTCCTGCCCTTCGCCGTCATGTGCTTCTGCCACTTCAACATCTGCCGGGCGGTGCGCCTGGCCGAGAGCCGCGTGCGGCCCCTCACCACCTACGGGCACCTGCTGCGCGCCTACGGGGAGATGCGCACGGCCACCACCGTCCTCATCATGATCGTCTCCATCATCTGCTGCTGGGGACCCTACTGCATCCTGGGGCTCGCCGCCGCCGCCGGCCACCTGCCCTTCTCGCCCACCATGGACGCCGTGGCCAGCGGGATGGCCTGGGCCAACGGCGCCATCAACCCCCTCATCTACGCCGCCCGCAACCCCAACATCTCTGTGCTGCTGCGGCGCAGCCGGGAGGGGGGCTACAGGACTCGCAACAACATGGTCGCCTACCTGTCGGTCCCAGGCCCCCAGCTGGAGCCCCGCAGCCGGGCTGACCGTGTCCGGGAACGCTACATCAATCAGCACAGAGGCCCCCCTGGCAGCGCCCTGTCCTCCTCTAGCCCGGCGAGCGGGGGAGAGGTGGCCATGTGGGCCTGCAAGACTCCTGCTGTGCTCTTCTGTAGGGATGGGCAGCCGGACACCATTTCTGAGACCACCTTGAAGACCAAAGCAGGCGCCATCGACACCAGCCTCTGAAAGGACAGGGGTCCGGGATGGAGGCATTGGGTCCCGGGGCTGTCTCCTTGAGGAAAGGCGGGGAGAGTCCCAGTGCTTGGAGCCCTTTGCAGCCAGACTACCAGGAAACTGGAGAGATGGGACTGCGCACGAGCCATAGTGTGGTTTCTTCTCCATTGTGTGAGCGAGCTCTGGTTTGGTGGCCCAGACTGCGAGCAGCGAGAGCTCCACAGGGAAAGGAAGCCCTTTCCTTTCAGCAGGCCTGATGCACTGGTGACAGCCTCCGAGCCCAGCCTACACAAGAGCTCGACTGCAAGAACAAAACAGTGTTTGCTCCAGTCCTGCAGAAAGTGCCACAGTGAAGCTCAGAGGCCAACACACCACTGCAGCCCAAACTGACTGACTGACTGTGTGAACTGTTTGTTAAGTGCCAAAAAAGCTGTTGAAAGCTGAGCACTGGCAGCTGGAAGGCACTCTGAAAATATCACACTGTGAAAAATGCATCATGGCAGGATAATGTTGCTTTAACCCATTATATGTGGAAGTGCCAATAGTTATAAAGTCATATAAGACTGTAAGACAGGCTAAAAAAGGGATCTATTAAGGTTATTTTTTTTTTTAATTTAAACTCTGAAGCGTAAAAAACCAGTAATTTTGAAAGGGAAGATGTATGATACTGGGAGGGAGGGAAAGGAAGATGAAACCTCAGTTGTCAAATTTCAGTGGCCTTTTCTGGTTTTTTTGCAGATATTTTTTTTAAATACTGTGAATATGAGAAACATGAGTTCCTCAGACAGACTGAGGAAAAGTGTGTGACCACAGACTGTGGTGTCACTGAGGTGTGTGTTTTCTTTTTGAACTCACCTGAAGTGTCTCTTGTCTCTAAGTGTTTAACTGTGTTTAGAGAAGCTGTGTGGGAGAGGTATCTGAAAGGAGAGGTAAAGCAATACCATGTGCTCCCTGTGTGCTCTTCAGCATGTGAAAAATCTGTATATGCAGAGAACAGGTATTATTGTATTGATGGCAGCAATCCATTGGAGTATAATGTATAAAAACCACCTCTGTTTGGTGTTGAAAAGGAAGGAAAATAACACAATAGAAGTGTGATTGTATGGCATAAATTTGTATTAATTTATCAGTGTAATCTTTTTGTTCGAAGGCCTAAAGCCTTAAACTAGTATTTTGAATCAGAAACTAAGATTGGGCCTTCCTTTGTTTTTGCCACAGTTAAGTGTAAGAAGTGGGCAGTGTTTTTCCGTGTACAGGCTTTAAAAATACAATGTTTCAGTTTTACCGGATTTTTCAACTGTTTGTGACGCAAGTAAACACACTGTCATTATTCTGTGAGACAAGAAATAAATTGTCTTTTATGCAGGACATGAAAGTGTCTCAGCCTGTCATGATTCTCAGGCCAACCTTGAGAAGGGAACTCCTCTGAAAAATTGCCAGATGAATGATAGTAGAGAGACATAATTGTTTGTGAAATTTTAGTGCAGCTGGTTTCCATGGTCTAAGCATTACTGTAACTTTCTTCTGTGATGCTCCTGAAGTCCACTAGGAAAAGATTTGACCTTTGACTACTCAGCACTGCTGCTTTGCCCTGCAGCTACTGGATTTTGCAAGTTGAGCAGTGTTTTCTTGCTGTTTCAGAGAGGAGCTGTGCAGAAGAGCCACAGCTTTTCACAGGAGCTGTTTGACAGCAAGTGAACACTGGTGGCTTGTTGGAAGGGTGGGACAGGAATTTCTGGCATACCTGCCCTTCCTTCCACATGGCTAGTGTAAATGGAAAAAGGTGGTTGTGAATGGCAAGGTTAGATTTAACTCCTACCTAGGTAGTTGCAGGGGGTAACAAGGAGATAGGTGTGGGATAATTTGCCATAGAGACCATGTGGCTAAAAGCCCCTGGAAAGGGGATTCCCTCAGTGCTTGGCTCTGGCCACCTTTCTTGTCCCTTCTGTCCCCACCACGCCAGCTGACTCTTGCTAACTAGCCCAGACACTAAACAACCATTGACTCCCTCTTTTTCATGCTGGTTTAGTTTTCTACTGATTTGATGCCCTGACCAGTGCACCACAGGCCAGGTAAACATCTCTGTGGCCTTTCCTTCTGGCAAGGGCAGGATTGGGGATGTCAGGACTGAGGTCGACCACAAGGTTTCAGAGGAGCTGCTCCAGGAGTGGAACTATCACAGCTAAAAGGTGGTAGTGAAGCTGGAAGTAATATTTTAAAACGTTTTTAACAAGCATTGGTCAGTGCCCATATGTTAGTCTTGTATGTGAGGAGTTGAATGAGGACAGCAGGCTGTGGTCTTTGAGCCATCACAGATTAGCACATTTCTGTGAAACACTAAATCAGGCTGCATTCTTGACTAGATCCTTTTTGACATGGACCTGCTGCAGCTCCAGTAGAGAGCCAGCTTGTGTTTTAAAGCTGTGCCTGGCCCGTACTTCTCATAATCTTAGAATCATAGAATCATTTTAGTTGAAAAAGACCTCTTAGGTCATTGAGTCCAACTATTACCCCAGCACTGCCAAGTCCACCACTAACCCAGGTCCCCAGGTGCCACTGCTACACATCTTTTAAATCCCTCCAGGGATGGTGACTCCACCACTTCCCCCGGCAGCCTGTGCCAGTGCTTGATAACCCTTTCCATGAAGAAATTTTCCATAGTAAACAGTTTAAACCTCTTCTGGTGCAATTTGAGGCATTTTCCTCTTGTCCTGTCACTTATTACCTGGAAGAAGAGACCAATGCCCACCTGGCTC
Source organism: Manacus candei (assembly GCF_025592945.1). Classification (NCBI taxonomy): domain Eukaryota; kingdom Metazoa; phylum Chordata; class Aves; order Passeriformes; family Pipridae; genus Manacus; species Manacus candei. The sequence continues at coordinate 181,519 of NW_026138161.1, read as the reverse complement.
CACCCTCCTGTCAGGGAGTTGTAGGGAGTGAGAAGGTCCCCACTGAGCCTCCTTCTTCCCAGGCTGAATCCCACCAGCTCCCTCAGCTGCTGTTGAACTAGTGAGGTACACCGGTCTCTACAGCCACATTTTTAAAAGTTTTAAATGTTTTAAAAAACCCCAACCAAAGGGTGAGGGGTCTTAAATAAACCACAACCAGCAGAGAGAGACACAAACCATGCTAAAGGCTGCAGGTTGCCTGCCAAAATGGTACTTTAAATGCTGCTGTGTCCCAGCTGTGCTGAAGGTTTCTGCCTCTCAGGCAGCACTACAGAGTGGGTGAGGAGGCCTTTACCATGCTAGCACACAAACTAGTGTGTCAGTCTGTCCCTGTACCTAAAAATAGCTCCACGTATTCATCTGTGAGAAAGAAAGCAGAGGATTAATTCACTGTTTAGCTCTGAAAACTCTGCCCGTGGTCACAGCTGCTTGTTCCCAGGTGAGAAAACATTGCAGGGTGTGGCTCCTGGCCCAACCACTGTGGGACATCACCCCCACATCTCTCACATGCCCATGTTGGTGTCACCCTGCTTAGAGAGCCCCTTTCTTTGGGCTGAAGAATTCAGAAGACAGCAAGACACTGAGGTTTTAGACACTGTAAAGCTAGCTCTGAGGCTCCAACCCTCCAGCCATGGCTCTTTCCTTTTCTCTCCCTTGAGATGAGCCTGGACAAGGTGCATTGCAATCTCATTTCCACAAGGATACTGGGACACTTTTTTAGTTCAAAATTCATGTTAGTTTGTCAGTGCAGGATGTTTGGCATAAGAGACATAGCAGTTAACATGATTTGAAGACCAGTTCAACCCTGAATAACAGTGACAACATTAGTCAAAGACAAATTAAAAATGAGTCCTTGGGCTCTTAGTCCCTTGTTGACTTTCCAGCATACTGACCATCAGTTTAAGAGTGCCCTATTATTTGGCAGTGTTACACATGCCACTGATTTAACTAATGCATTATATTTTAGAAGAAAAATATGGTCTTGATGAATGACAAGCATTTTAGAAGGTACTGCTCCAACTGCAGGCAAGTGGTAGTTTTCCTTCTGATTTAATCATTAGATTCTTCTAAGTAGTTATTTTCCACTCCTTTCCTAGTCTCTGGATGAAGTCTCTGTTCAAAACAAATGCTGTGTGCATAATTTGTGAACTGTGAACAATTAGCAGCCCGATTAGCAGTATTTATAAGTGACAATCTGATGAGCTGTAATACCTGTCATCAATCAGCAGAACCGGGATAGCTTGGGTGTAAGATCCCCAATTGCTGCTTCCCTTTCAGCACTTGGTGTTGGTTTGTGTATCCAGTAGATGCCAGCAGAGACCTAAGCACAGCTTTTCCACTAATGATTCTAAGAAAAACCTCTTTCTGTTAAATGAGATCAGCCACTCTGCCTTCAGGACTGCTGCATCCCAAATACAAGCATTCAGAGCAAAGGTTGCAGCTGATGCGGTGAAAGCCCTAAGGGCACTCTCCAAAACCCGGTTTGAAGGACAGATTCCACACGTGCTGCTCTTTGCAAGGTTTGTTGTAGAGTCTGAAATGAATAATTTGGAATGCACATCAGAAAAGTTTGATTTTGTGCAACGCTAGCTAATTAACGGCCGTGCTGCACGTGCCCCAGAGCTGCAAAACCTGCAGCTGGAGGCCTGGTGAGATCAGTCCTGATGCTGACAGGGTGCTTAGTTCAGCAGAAGAACTGCCTCTTCACTCCAGCTGCTTTTGTGTTTTTATATAGTGACTCTGGCTGTTCACGATAAATAGTGGGTGCACATCTAGACCTGCTAAATAACTGTAACTCTGCAAAGAGTTACAGAGCCACAAGGTAGTAACTAAGCACCAGAAGAATAAAATGGTCCCAAATCCTGCAGGAGGAGTAACCCGCAGTGGGATCTAGGATTAGGTGACCCCATGCTCAGCTGTGCTATGCTGGCTGGATGTGGGAGGACAAGGCTCTATCCATACCATGGCCAGCCCTCTTGTTGTTCCCAATTTGCAAAGGAGCAGTGGTTTCTCACACCGTGCTGCTGGCAGCACACTGCCTGGGTCTCGAAGCATCTACAATCAGCCCAGCTGAACTGCTTAGGGAACAGCTCTGCATCTCTGGATATTTTTTCCTAGGATATCACCACTGCAAGAAGCAGGAGGAAAAATGACGTGGAGAGGCAGACTGTAAATCCCCCTCAGTGGCATGAAATGGATGAGTCACTGAGGAAATCAAAGTGAAAGTAGCGGGAACCCCAGGGTGCAACACCAAGGCCTGCATTAGTCTAGCTGGGGAGTGATGGATGATCTCAGCCAAGAAGACCCCAGGAGGCTGTGACCAGAGCCAGAGGAGATTTGACAAGGGGGACTCAACAGCAAAAGGAATTCCCACACAGCATGATGTGTGCTGAGAGTCAGATCTAGCACGGGATTCACTCGCAAAGACCTCCTCCTCTCCAGGCAGCTGTGCCAGAAGGAGGGCAGGTGGTGACACCCTCCAGCACTTCTCTGTCAGGGAATCAAGCCCTGAAGCCTTGCTGGGGCTGTTTGTGCTGGGTGACACAGCACATCGGTGTGCCCACAGGCTTCTGGGGTGATCATGGAAGATGAGCAGGATACAGCCATGATTGACTAGAGGAAGCACATGCACTCTGAGAGGAACCACTTGTTATTTGTGTTATTTCTTGTCTTGCTGGCACTGAGATCCTCCAGGTTCCTCTGCAAAGCCAAGCACTTCCAGAAGCCCACAAAACTGATTGGAGAATATATATATGATACTTGGGATCCTTAATTTTATGCACCTGTTAGTCCTCCCTTTATAAACTATTTTTAGTCTTATCTCTTGCATAGTCAGATCAGAAGCTAATAAACAAGGGGAACATCTAAAGGGATTCACAAACAGAACGAAGATTTCATTTTTTTTTTTAAAGCTTTGCTCAGAACAGAGGATTGCACCTTTCCTTGGTGGGGGGGGGGGTATTTTTGTGTGCACTGAAGAGTTAAAGGTGTTTGCAAAACTCAGTTTGCTCCAGATGTCTGCTTTCCCTTCAGACATGGGGATGCCCTCTTCTTCTTGAGGAGAAGCAGAAAGTTGCAGCAGGGGTGACTTTGGGGAGGTCACTTGGGAAAATTATATTCCGCAGTTCCTGGTAGTTCAGGAATGGAAATACTCAGTGCTGATCAGGCTTCCACATCCGGAGGAACATCTCTCTTTCTCCCAGGGGGCAGAGCAAGTCTGGCTGAAGGTGGTAGGACTATCTCCACCAACTTCTGCCAGCAGTTCTGATGCACAGGGTGAAACACTTTGCTTACACCTGGGGCTTGACCAGAGGGATTCACTGAGATGTGCACTCTCAGAGCTGCAGGTGAAAATTTTCCCCAGGTTGGAGCTGCACATGGATGCTAGGCTGGCTCCCAGGGGAAGCTGGTGGCCAGCACCAGGCTAGCCCATCCCACCACAGTGCAGGGCAGCTGGGAGGATGCTGGTGCTGCATCTGGTGAGGAACCAAACCCCCTGGATGGGTCCTACAAATTAAAATCCCTCAGGGTCATAGATGTGGACAAAAGCACCAAGATAAATCTCTCTTTAAACTCATCTTGCTCTCCCAGCAATTCCCTGCGACCACGTAAATGTAATTTGCTTACCTGATTTAACAACACACTCTGAATTAATCTCAGCATCAGGGATAAAAAATGCTCTGAGTAACCAGGTCACTTATTTTTTTCCTGTGAAATCTAATGTGCTGTGCAGCACTTGTGCTTCTCCCTGACCTGCGCCTGTGGCTTCTGTGCTCAGTCTGGTGCATTTTACAGAACATTTGGTAATATACCATCCCTGAGGTCATGTCAAGTTCTGAATACAGCGTCTGAATTGTGGATTCTTTCCAGAAAATATAACTCAAATGGTGATCGCCTCCTGCTATTAAATTGGAAAGATTTGCCATAGAAACTAGGTCTTGCCTGAGTGCTTCTCACTGATTTCACAGTAAAAATGGGTTTTAGGTAGAGATCGGGAGCTGGGAGAAGCACAAAACTGGGACTTCCTCACCTTTCCTTGAACCCAGGGGATGCTCTGCACAGAGCTTGGCAAAGTAAAGCTGTGTGAAGGTACACAGGCAAAAATTCAAGTAGATGGAAAAGCTCCCAGTAGTCCTCAGCACCCAAAGCCCGGGTAAAGTCATGGGCACAGTCCCAGCCCTTCTTAGAGCAGTGTCCTGGAAGGCCAAAGGGGTGGGTTAGGCAGCAGGAACAAAGCTATGTCCTCCAGACTTGCTGTGCCCGGGATAGCCCTGGTTTAGGGCAGCTGTACTTGCTGTTGCCCAAATACACAGTGTGTGTGTCCTACCCCTGCACAGCCATGTCTGAACTGAGAGCTCAAATGCCAGAATATGGGCAAGAAAGTAATGGAAAAATGGCAATTCAATGACTTACCTTTAGAGATTTTGTCCTGGGAACTGGGAAACTCCATCTTAATTTCAAGTTCATGCAAGGTGACAACAGAGTGCAAAGCTGGGTTTTAGCAAGGGGAGCCTGCACAAAACAGGCTCCCAACACAGACCCTGGCATTGGCACAAGCCCTGGGGAGGCACTCTAGTGGAGTGGGGCACTCTGTGATAATTTCAAAAGCCATGGAAGTAAGTTCAAATTACCCATGAAACTGTTTTGAGTTAGTTTGTCTTATACAAACGTGTATTTGTGTTGCCTGCACGTGCACACATAGTGCACCAGCCTGAAGGTCAGGCATTGTCAGAAGTCACAGAGAAGCCACGTGCTGTGACCTTTGGCTATTTGACTTGAACTATGAGGGACAGAATTAAAATTAGCCCTCTTCAACCATGCTGGGGGAAACTTATAAAGAAAATTTAGCATTTATCTGGAGAACTTTTCAGACCACAGTAGAGATCACAGAGGAATACAAGAAGCATAATTGATTTTGCACTTGACAGCTCTAAAATGGTGAAATTGGAACGTGCCAGCAGATGGTGGTGCTGCCTTTGCTGAGGCTCTGCTGGGGCCCAGCAGCACAGGATTTCTCCCTGGCTCACCTGCACACTCTCATCAAGCCTGGTTTAAAGGCTAAAAATAATATGAAATGCTCAGGGGTTTCAGATCGGAGCACTTCTGATTCAAACAGAGAACTCTCCTTTCTACATGCATCTATTGGAGAACCACAAGCAATGCCAGGGAGAAAGATCACAGGAGAGATATCTGGCAGGATTTGCTGCACAAGACAGGATGGAGATGGGGCTCATCACCTCCTTCCTGCATCCATTGCCTTTGTGTCAGCTTGACCTCTCCTGTCCCCCCACAGAAGCAAAGTTTGAAGGGCATGTTCACCCACAGCACAGGTTGGTACAGAAATAATCAGCTTTTATGGGGTTTGAGAATCAGAATCACAGAATTGTTTAGAATCACGGAATCATTTCGGTTGGAAAAGATATCTAAGATCATTGAGTCCAACTGTTAGCCCAGCACTGCCAAGCCCAAGTGCCACATTCACATGTCTTTTAAATACCTCCAGGGTTGATGACTCCACCACTTCCCTGGGCAGCCTGTGCCAGGGCTTGACCACTCTTACCATGAAGAAATATTTCCTAATATCCTAAAACCTCCTCTGGTGCAACTTGAAGTCACTTCCTCCTGTCCTGTCTCTTGTTCCCTGGAAGCAGAGCCCGACCCCCACTTGGCTACAATCTCCTTTCAGGGAGTTGCAGAGAGTCAGAAGGTCCCCCCTTGAGCCCCCTTTGCTCCAGGCTGAGCCCCTCCAGCTCCCTCAGATGCTCCTCATCAAACTTGTGCTCCAGAAGGGATATTGAAGTCTGACAGGAGTAAATAAGTATTTTTGGACATGAAATCCAGCCAGCTCCTGCTGTCCCGGCACCCTGCAACTCCTTGCTGGTGGCACAAAGTGGCAGTGCTGCCAGTGGGATTGGGAGCCATGCCTGTCCAACTTGCTCAGCTGAGCTTTGCATGCAGTGCTGTGTCTGCATCAGGCCATTGCCTCAACCTCTTGACTCATCTTTTCCAAGCTGGGGTGTGATGCCACGGATAACAGGTTGAGTGCGGGAGATGACACCTGCCACTCCTCACTCCTGCAGGACTCCCAGTCACCCCAGCCTTGGGCAACAGGGAAAGCCACTGGGCTGGAGAGGAGCACAGCCGAGGCTGGCTCAGCAGGTTTGGTGCCACCAACTCGGGTGGCCCCATGGGGCAATTCCTCCAGGAGTGCCATGCCCGGCAGCTCCCCTGGCACCGGCGGGTCTGGGCAGGTTTGGCTCATCCAGCACACAAGGGTGTGCTGGCTCATGGCTGTAACTGGAGGGAACAGCCAGGATTTGGGACACAGAAGCCTTTTTTCAGGTGAAACCGCCCCCAGCCAGGACATCAGTGGACATAGGCTCACACAGCACAGCTGTGCCAGTCTAGCACAGCACCCACCCTGGTCCCCTTTCCTCATGGATGACAAGCATTGTATCTCACATTTATATTCTTAAGCCATAGATGCTTCTAATCCAGCCCTGAGGAAGGGTTTGAAGGCTATGAAGCTTGCAAGTTACTATGATTTTTTTCTTCCCTCAAATATCTTGGTTGAATAAAAAGCTATGCCCTGACATTGCTTACATCTCCCACTGCCACCCCCCACCCTGGGGACCATCCCTTGTCACAGAGTGGTGTGACCCAGGAAACCTGCCATTAACCAGAATTTCAGGTCCTCATCAGGTTGTGGCTGGCTTGTTCACATCCATTTATGGATGAACCCCCATCAGCCCTATGCTGGGGACACGGGGATTTATAACGGAAAGAGCAGCTGAAGCCATTCTCCCCTTCTCCTTGGGCCCTTTCACCACAGCCCAGGGCTGCTTTCCCATGGCATCACCAGCCCACATGACTGCTGGGTGCTGTGATGGAAGCCATGCTCTTCACTGTATCCCTGTGCTCCCCACCAGCCTAAATCTGGCCAAAACTGGGGCATAAATACGCTTTGTGGTAGGAAAACACCAGCAATGGGATATAAATAGAAAAAAGCTGCAGTGTCTGCCAGTCCCAGTGCTGGGTGGGATCGCACCAGAGGAATCCCCAAGAAGCCCAGGGATGTGTTAGATGCCCCATCTGTGCTGGCTCAGTGCCAGCTTACTGGTTATTCTGGAAAAGCCCTGATCAAACGGGAAAGCATATGGGTCTGAGCATGGTGCAGATGCTCCCACTGCTACAGACAGCAGAGTCATGAGTGCTGCAAAGATCACCCATGCAAAGAGCATTGGGAAAAGAAGAAAACAGCACAGAGCATGGATGGGAAGGTGTGTGGGAAAGGCAGCAGTGAGCGGGAATAGGCCAGGAGGCGTCTGGGCTACTGCCAAGAAAACATCTCTGCTGTGTCTAGATAGGCTTGCTAGAGGCACACCAGCCAGCCCAGCCAGCACTGTCTCCTGCAGAAAGGGAGATGATTCAATCCCATGATGCAAAACTGGCAGCTGCCTCGATGCAGGATCCTTGAAAAGCCCAGGTGGGCTTTTGGAAAAGTTCCCACCAAGGTGGGAACAGCCATTAGAAACAATGCAGTAGGGAGAAATGAATGAGGCTGTTAACTGGGAGGCGTTTCAGAGCCCACAGCTGGGTGAGGACAAGGATGCTGCAAGCCTGGAGGGTGGAAAAAACCCTCATTGCCTAAAATCCAGCAGGGTGGAAAACACCTCAACCACCTAAAACCCAGCATGCAGGGAAGGGGTGAAGTGGGGTTATCAGCCAACCCCAGAAAAGCCCGCAAACACACCCGAAAAAGAGCAACCCTCAAAGAGCCTTTTCTTCAACACCTCTCTCAATCCCCAATTATCCCATTATTTTCCCCTAGAAAATAAGTCATGCCTCTGCCATGTACACTCACCGAAATCGTTTTTCTTTATTGCATATTGCCATCTTAGAAAATGTACAGTCTCATAACATTACACAGCATTTCCCACTAGCTAAGACTACTAACATCCTTGCACCTAACAGACTACCTTGGTCACTATGAAGCTAATAAGGTCCAAGACATATACTTTAGTTTACAAATTATTATGGATTTTTTTTTGTTTGTTTGTTTTTGGCATTATTAAAAAAAAAAAATCATCTTTAAAATACACACCCAAGAGAAAAGAGTGGCTACTTACACCAGCACCAATCTAAAAGTAGTTTTCGACAATGGCACATGGAATTACCTGCACACAGCCTTTGTATTTATTTTTACAGATATAATATTTTTTTCTTTTTTCCTTTTTTTTTTTCTGGAAAGAAAACAAAGAAATGGTAAAGTCAGCCTAATAACCAGGCTGTTGTAAAACAATTAAAAAAAACCAACAACCCAACAGGTTTGGAAGGGCAAGAGGAAATCTGTCAGGAAAGGTCCTGATGTGGCACTGGGGTTGTGGAAGCAGGAGCTGGGGTGGGTGCTGGCACCCAGGGACCCCAGGAGGGGATCACCCTTTCCAACTCCCACTGCCTTTCGAATTAAACACGTGTGACCAACCATTCCTTAAACCATCAGAGGCCAGACTTTTCTTTTTTTAACCTTTTTTTTTTTTCCTTCTTATTTTTACATATTTTCAATTCCCCCCATAGTCCATTCCCTCAATTGTATCAGCCCCATTTTTTTTCAGCCATAAATAAAAAATATAAATAGAGGCACTTTAGTTAAGGAATAGTATTATCATTACCTTTTGTCCTTATTTCCCCCTCCTTCTTAAAGCAAAGTGCTTAACTCCACCTTTGAACACAATCTGCAGGTTTTGCAGCTGCTTGGATACGAGGTGCTGGACTTTTATTTTTGCGCTTACCTGCTTTATTTATTACTGCTTTAAATGCTACTCAGAAAGTCTTTTTTTTTTTTCTTTTTTTTTTTTTTAATCTACAGTGCGTTAAAAGTTGCAATGAAGAAAAGAACAAAATGGTAAAACCACAGCTCTTGACAACTCTGCTTCGAGAGAGATTTCACAGCTTTCACTCAGCACACAGACCCCGCGGCCTTCAGGTGCTTAGAACCATATTTTTTTATACAAATTAGTTTAAACAGCACTTTTGCTATACAGTACATATAGTTAACTGACATCCCATACCCCACCAGTAATACCGATTATCTGACAAAAAAAAAGAACAACCAACCTTATTTCAAATAGTGTTAATATCTAGTGCAACAGGGACAAACTCATCTCTCCACAGGAAAAAGAACAAACAAACAAAAAAAAGAAAAGGATTACAAAAGTATTGGTGGTATAAAAAGATTTTGTTTTGCTTTCTTAAAAAACATACCACAAATAAATAAAAGTAAAAAGTAACAGTCCTCTATATACTCAGCATAATTTAAGAATAGAAATGTTAATATGTTAATGGTGGTTACTTTTTATTCTCCAATTCTTAATTTTCTAAACCTTTAAATTATTACTCCCTGAGAGCTCTGAATTATTTTTATTATTGTTTTTTCTTTTTTTTGTCTTTTTTTTTTTTGGACTGACATTTGACAGGTAGTTCTGCTTACAAATTTGCAATGACAATGAACAGCAAACCAGTCGAAAAAGGACCTGGCTAAGAGACAAGTGTTTCTTGGCATCGCTGCTTCTGTGTGTCCGAGAAAAAAAAAGAAAAGAAGGTGGGTGAAAGCTGGCGGGTTTTACCCCAACCCCTTTGTATTTCAGAGACCTTCGGTCCCGCCCCACCTTGACAGAGGATACAGTTTGTCCCATTGAACAGAAAGCAAGAATAAAAATTACAAAGCAAAAGTTTATGCTCTTCGTCTCCTCCGAGAACCGACCTTTCCCACCGTCTTGGGCCAGAAAACGTTGCAACAGTATAAATACATCTGTGTGGCGTTACAGCGATAAGCACTTTGGGGTAAAGTTTGTCCTTTAGCAAGGTGGTGGCAAGAGGAAAAAGAGCGTTCCCCGAGGCTGACGGGAAGAGCATCGCTGGGAACGCCCAGGGCGCTGAGCTCGGGAACCAGCGCGAACGCACGGATCTGCGACTTTTTGGGAATAACTGCGACAATGAGGAAAAAAACCCAAACAAACCATGGATTAAAGTTCAGTCAACTTTGCTCTTTTTTTTCTTTTCTTCTTTAAACTGCTCGGCTTGTGTGCAAGGCGTCCCCTGCAAGTGGCCCCGGGGGGAAACCGAGCAGGAGAGCAGCAGGGAAGCGGCTTCCCGTTGGTTTTGGGGCCACGGGGACCGCCGGCGGCTCTGGGTTGGGTCCTCTCTTGCTCCGCGGACGCGGCATTGTGCTTGTGCATGGGGAGAACTACTTTTTTGGAGCGGGGAGGAGGCGGTGCTGGCGCTCGCCAGCGCAAGAGCCGCCCCACGTACCTCCACCCGCGCCCCCCGACCCGACTATATACACAGTATATACACACACACACACTCGCCCGCAGGGAGAAAGAGCGTGCCACTGTTTCGCTTTAAATCGCAAGGCAGTGTAATGGAAATAAAAAGGAAACCTCAGCCACTTCAGAAAGACCAACCCGCGGGGTTTTTTTTTGTTTTTGTTTTTTTTTTTTTTTTTGCTGTCTGTTTTTCAGAAGTTGAGCTTGGTGACGGGCCTCTCCCGGCCGCTGTCAGCCAGCTGGTTGGTGATGCGCTTGCGGTTGCGCTTCAGTTTGGTGAGGTCCTTGTCGAAGACTTCGCCCGAGCGCAGGGCCGAGACGAGGTCGTCGAACTCGCCGCTCTCCTCCCCGGTCTCCTTCGCCTTCCTCGCCTTGCGCTCCCGCTCCCGCTGCTCCTTCAGCTACAGGTCGTGGAGGGGCAGGGAAAGAAGACACCTCACTCCCATGCAGGTGGTTGTGGAGTGCCCAACACATGCACGGGGACCCCCAAACTCATGGAACAAGAGCCGTTTCCCACCCCAGTGCACAGTGCATGAGAGCTGGTCAGGGTTATTGATATACCCCCTCCTCAGAAGTGTTCAAGGCCACATTGGGTAGCGTTTGGAGCAACCTGGTCTAGTGGAAAGTGTCCCTGCCCATGGCACAGGGGTTGGAACTAGAACTAGGCCCCTTCCCACCCAAACCATTCTGTGATCCTGAGATTCTATGATTCTGTGATACAACCCATGGGCTGAGGGTCACAGTCCCATGGCTGCTGCTTGTGGGTCACAGCAGCCCACAGGCAGCAGCAGCTCTGCTGCATGTTTCAGCTCTAAGACCTCGCCAGCATAGCTGGTCACGAGTTAATCAGGCAATCAACAGTGAAAAGTGAGTGGATCTAAGAGCAGAGAAGCTCCCTGCCCAGTCTTCAGTGCTCCCTGCGCCACCATGGCCAGCATGGGGACAGCATGACATGGCTGCCATCCTCAGGTGCCCCAAGGATGCTGCCGGACTCGCCGGTGTCCGCTCACCTGCGCCTCCATGCGTGCCCGGCGCTCCTCCTCCTCCTTCCTCCTCCTCATGTTCTCGTTCTCCTGTTTGGCCTCGGTCACGGCTTGAAGGAACTGGTCAAAGATGCCGAAGAATTCGTCAGGCTGAATTTTGTCCGTGTCTTCTCCAAAGTGCTTCACAGCCTTGGAAAACTGGAAGAGAGAAGACAGGGGTGCGTCAGTGTTGGATATACCCACTGCACTGGTGAAACCCCCATGGGAAACCTTCGACCTGATGGAGCAGAGAGAAACACTTCCAGCAGCCACGGCAGATAGCAGGGCCTTGCTTCATCAAGTCTTGCTTTAAACATGTAATAAATCATCTGATGTTTTACCTGCTGCCCTGTAAGTGCCAACCTGGTTTACTCTCAAGCCCCCTCTCCCCATCTTGCCTCTGGCTCTGCTAAGCCTCTCCTGCCCCAGCTCCACTTTGTTAACTAAGCAGCAGTAAAAACAAGGAAGCAAAATACTGTGGGACCAAAGACATAAAACTAATAGTAAACACGGCAGGGGAAGGGAAACTCGCACTTTTAAGTTTTTCTTTGAAGTATTTTTGGGGTATTATTTATCATTGCCACATGCTCTGCTATTGAAACCAAATGTGTTGGTGAAACTTCTAAAAGAGATTTCTGCCCAGGCTCAGGCACAGCCCTGGGCAGGGAAAGAGGGAGTTTTCCGGCCTTTTGTGCTGTTTGCACACCATTAATACAAGGGAGTCAAATGAGGCCTTAGCAAAGGTCAGGACAGGACATCCATGATCTGGTGATGCACCCCAGTCCCCAAGCAGCCCGTGACTTGTCCTTGGGACTGACACTCTTTGTTCTCACTTCCAGTTTGAAGGAGACTCTTTGTGCATAGAAAGTTTGTTAAAATTGTGATGGCACGTCCTGGAGATAAGCAATCTTAAAAGAAAGGAAAAACAAAATCAAAGCACAAACAGATTTATTAGTTGCTTTGATTTTTCAGGGTAGACCAAGAGGAACATTTTTAAAGCCTGCTTGTATGATTTAATTTTATTTGCAGGGGTGCCCCACGCTCTTCAAAAGACACTTAGGGCATTTTTATTTCTTTGTTTACTTAAGAGACTTAACACTTCAAGATGCAGGGGGGAATCGGAGAGGTGTCACTATATAAGTCAATATAATTGAGGTTATTCTTGTTGATTTTAATCAAGATACTAAATTCTCTGCCACGTTACAAGAGATTCTGGTGGGGGAGGGAAGCCTGAAAATGTTATCCTCGTAGGATATAAAGTTTACAAAACAGGGATGTTTCTGTTTCTGATTTCCTAAGAGAAAGCAGTAACACACTTTGAATCTCCACATGTGTTTAAAAAGCGAAGAGCTGGTGAGCTCCCCACAGCCCAGCCCATCCAGTAACCATGACAACAGCTGCAAATGTCTTCAGAGTGGACTTCCATGGACACTGGGGACCATGACCAGATCCACCCAAGTGAGCAGAAGATGATATAGTTTGGAAAGCATTTGTCACCATTTCCACAGTCCTAACTCACTGCAGGGAAGATCTGCCAGGTTACTGTCAACAGTCCAAAAGGGTGGCCTGGTTTAGGCATAGCCTCAGGAAGGCAATGGTCCATCATAATATGCCCAAGCATGGGTGGATGGTCAGAAGGACAGTGCCAACTGGACACTGGTACAGCCAGGGAGAAGGAGATGACAAATGGACACATACTATCTTTGGAGATGTAGCTGATGCAGTGGGACAAGGATAGGACATCTAAAATGGCCTTTGCTGGATTATCTCCCTGCCACTCCCATCAAGGTGAAGGCCAGGCCAGGGAGGAGATACTGGAGGATTTAGGCGAATGGAAATCAGCTGTGTGTCCCTTTGCTGAAAGAGGGGAAGCAAAAGGTGCTTGGGAATCATGGGTGTCAGCCAGTGGCCACCCCTTTGCTGTGAGTTAAACCAGGCTTTGCTGTGAGTTAAATCAGGCTGGTGGGGAGAAAAGGACAATGTTGGCAGGAGGTCACTGCATGTGGCTGCAAAGCTCTCACCAAGGCACTACTCTGGGAACAGAAAAACTTTTGAGTAGCTTCTCTAACCAGGTCTGAGTTTGGTCTCAATTCATGTCACTGAGCTCCTCTCTTCTCTGGAGAGAAGAGCTGGGCAGGTCCTAGATCAGTTACCCCTATGGAAGTGGGGTTGGTCAGGCAGCCTCAGTTGTCTCCAGTATCAAACTCTGGGTGACCTCATGTCCAGCTGAAGACCTGATTGCATTTTTCCTCCTCTTCCAGATGAGGATTTTCCTCCTCTTCATCCCCAGATGGAACAGCCTGCTTTCTTGCCACCTTCAGTCTTCACTGGCCAAGATGCCCCAGCAGCCACGCTTTTAACTCCAATGCCCCCAAAATTGGGATATTTCCATTTTAAGACACAGAAAGCAAAGCAAGCCCTTTAGGCTTGCGTGAAAGCTCTTCACCAAAAGCAAGACCCTCATAAATGACCTAATATCTCCTTCCCTGATGGACATCACTCTCCCATGCCTAGCCCTTGCCTTGCACTTCCAAAAGATAGACAGGTATCTCACGGCTTTCTACAGCACATCCTGTGTCCCAGAAGCTGTCTGTTAGCTGGACCTGCAATCCCCTGCCATGATGGGTTGTGAAGCAGGAAGAAGGCCCTGGGGACAGACAGGGATGTACCCACCCACCCACTCCAAACAAAACATGAAGAGCAGCCCAGCACCCTTCTCACATGAGAGTCTCAGCAGGACACTCACATGACTTCATGGGGGAAGCACTAGAGATGTTCACACACAGTTGAATGTGCTCTGGGAAGGCTGAAACACTACCCAGATCTCAAGGATGTTGGTGGCCTTACCAGCTCTTTTGCTTCCATCAGAAGATCTTCGACATCTGAGAAGCTGAAGCTGGCTAATGTGATGAACTGGCTGACGACAGACACAAACTTGTCACCTGTTTGCTGAACCTGAGACTTCTGGAAGTCCAGCTCCTTTGGGAAAAAAAAAAAAAAAGAAATCTGGTCAGGTCCTGGCTGATGAAGGACACAAATACCATCAGCCTCTGGTAATGGGGAGTGTGCCTGCATCAGTGCCCAGGGTACTGCCTGCACCACCACTGCTGCTCCCCCCTGCCATACATGACACCCTGGATTAACCCGTTTTACAATGCCTGCAGTAAGCTTTTAAGCCAAATCCTGCAGGAAAGCTTGTGGGAAGCAGGATAATTTAACAAGACGGTGAGTCCTTTGGGATACTCCACCATTTCATCACCATTCCAGCTGGGTTGCAGAAGTGCTCTCCAGCCCTCTGCGGTTTTACAGCCGAGGGGAGCCCCCTCTGCACATCACAGGTCCTCCATGGGCATCATCACGAGCCTTACTCACCCTCCCTTGATGTATTAAGATATAAACCATGCACGTGCCTAAACACACATGGTAACTTCAGTGCCAAAACAGCCCTGAGAGGACAGGAGCACGTGCAGGGCAGGAAGGAAAGGCAAACAGATCTCCAGGATGTGAGATAAAAGCAGCTTTGCTGGGAGCTCCCTTGCCTGCCTCCCCAAGGAGGGATGCCGTCCTGCTTGGAGCCAGGCTGGACTGTATTTTATTTAAGTAATACTCACAGTCTCCACCGCTCTCAGGCCGCTCCTCAGAGTGTTTATTTCTTTCTCCAGCTCAGTCATGCTGTTGGAAATAGCAGGATGTTAATTTTCAGCCTTCCCCAGAAAATTTTACAGCTCTCTGACCAACTCGACTGTGTTTTTCCACTGAAAAGACCCCAACACTGCACACTTTGCCTCTTTTTTGCAGATCAGCATGTCTCGAGCTGCAAGTCAAGCTGACAGCCTCTAAGCTGGGGCTATCTCAAAGAGGCTGCAGTTGCTTATTGTAAAGCAAAGCACTTTTCTGTATTTTTAATCAAGGGGACTGTGCAGGTTTAGCAAGCTCAGCAGCCTCCAGCCTTCTCCAAGCAAAAGAACAGCTCAGGAAAGGGCTTTGCTGGGCACAGATTCCTCTCCAGTGCCAGCAGCAGATGGGCTCATTGTCCCAGTGCACAGAGGACAGTTTTACAGGGTGCCAGAGCTGGGTGAACACCAGGCAAAGCATCTTTCCTAGCGGCGAGGCTTTCACAAAAGGAGACAGCCCAAATATAGAGAAATAAAAATAAATCATCACGTCTGGCGCTGACTTTGTTTACACAAGGCTCAAGCCCCCGATGAGCTTCGAATTCAAGTGCTTACGGGTTCCTACCACTACATCTGAGGGGGAGCTTTCTCACAAAGGCTCGATGACCACAGGCTTGATGCCTTTCCAGGGGTGCCTGTGCGAGGGCTGGGGTCCCTGGAATTGCTGACGCCGGGTCATGGGGCAAGCATTCCTGGCAGGTTTAGTCTGGGAAAATGCAGTTTTGGGAGCCCTGTGCTCCAGCAGTTCATTACTAGCGGTGGGGATTGACAGAGGCGGCAGTTTTTTGCTTCACAGCTGCAGGGCTGGGGGGAATTCAGGGTTTTCCAGAACTTTTTGGTTTCGCTCTGGATTGGACCAAACCCAAATGTTACATATGGTGTCCAGTTTAGAGCAAAATGATAAAGTTTAGGGGGGTAAAAAAAAAAACCCTCTATGCAGACGTTTTCTTTCCCACACGTGTGTCTGTACAACAGCTGCAGATACATGGGCATGAGAAAGCAGGAGTCTCCATGGGAGAGGAGCATCTCCTGCTCAGCTGTGTTCTCAGATGATGATGCCTACAAACTGAGCACCACACACTCATGGAATATCCTGAGTTAGAAGGGACCCACAAGGATCCTTGACTCCAGCTCCTGTCCCTGCACAGAACCACCCCAAGAATCCCACCATGTGCCTGAGAGTGTTGTCCAAAAGCTCCTTGAGCTCTGGCACGCTTGGTGCTGTGACCACTTCCCTATGGGGCCTGTTCCAGTGCACAACCACCCTCTGGGTGAAGAATACTCTTCCTCTCACACCAGGATTTGTCCTGTCATGGGTTTAATCCTGATGGCTGATGATTATTTTACATTTTAAACGTGAGGATGCTTGTTTTGTGCATTACACATCTTCCTTGGGAACCCACCACCACTACAAGAGATCTTTGAAACTAGAAATACCCTCAAGCCACTGTAAACTCCATTTGTATTTCATGGAATCACAGAATGTTTTGGGTTGGAAGGGACTTCAAAGCCCATCTAGTTCCAACCCCCTGCCATGGAGAGGGACACCTTCCACTAGACCAGGTTGCTCCAAGCCGTGTCCAACCTATCCTGGGACACTTCCAGGGATGGGGCATCCACGGCTTCTCAGGGTAACCTGTTCCAACTGCATCTTCTCTAAAAAGGGGCAGTTTCAGGCCCTTTTCCTGTCCATGGCTAACAAGAATATGGGTTGGCTGCAGAAACGTGTGATCTGTGCTGCTCACATCCCTGGAGCAGCAAAGCCCATAAGCTCCTGCTGAACTTTAAAACCAAAACAGAGCCTCATTGATTTCAGAGGTACTTCAGCACATACTTGAGGGCTTTGCAGGGCAACAGCAGATTCCTCTTGCACTTAAAGGTTCATCATGTGCTTAAGGGCTTTGCTGAGCAGGGGCAGCCTGCTCCCAGCAGGTCACCAGGAAGGATTTAAAAGCTGGTTGCACACACCAGAAGCTCCACGTTGGTGGTAAAACAAGGAGCAGGCAGGACCTGGAGGCAGGTGAACCCCTTGGAGGGCTGCCTGGTCCTGCCCATGCTGCAGGCAGAGCCTCCCTGCCACAGGAAGATAAATAGCTGCCCTTTATCTGCAGCCACACCGCAACCGCTTCCTCCCGGATTACTTAACGTACCATTAGAAATTAATTAAATGCCTCTGCGGTGAGATAACAACAGGAAACGGTTGCTCCAAGCAGCTCTCCTCCCTCAGACTCAGAGGTTTAGAGCCTTTGCTGCAAGGGCTGTGATTTAAAGCCACCAGGTGATGTTTGCTTCTGTGTCCTTGGGCATGCTCTGGTATGGCCACAGCAGGGGGTACAGCCCAGCAGCCAGGATCTGGCCAGGAGCATGAACTAGGGTGGGGTGACATGGAAAGGCAGTCTGAAATGAGGGGAGAGGTGCTCCCAGAGCTCCCTAAGTGCCACCTAAATCTCTGCTTACTTGACTTTGGCTGCCTGTGGAATGTCTCGCAGCTCCTCGTGCAGGCGGAGGACTTTGGGATATTTCTTTTCAACGACAGTGATGAGATAGTGCAGAAGGGTGATGTTCCTAGGAGAGAGGAGCAGTGAGGTCAGTGTGGCAGCACCAGGGGAGCCGAGTGCTCAGCCAAAAACCCTGGTTAAATCCCAACCCTGGCAGTGAACTATTTGAGAACTTCTGCAAGGATGCTGCTTGCTGCCTGTCTGGGGACATGGGATGAGTCTGTCCCATGCACAAGCGCAGTGCAGAGCAGCCTGGTCCCTGCAAGCAAGGATCCTCCACAGGAGGAACTCAGGGCAGGTGACTTGAGCATCACTGTTCCTGTTCTCCACTGTCTTTACTGATGGATGAGACCAGGCAGGTTTGAGCTCCTCTCCCTCTGAAGGTTTGAGACCCTCCCAGCTCTTCTCTTGCATGGAGCTTGGAAGGAGACAGCAAACCAGGCAATGGCTCTGTGGCAGCTTGCAGGGGTGGCAGAGGCAGTTCCCATGGAGAAAAGCCCCTGGGAACCCTTTCTCTGGCTCTTGGCTTCTCAAAGGGGTTAAAAAGCATTTGGAAGATGATCCTCCTAATCAGCCTTGGCTGAAGTTTAGCCAGACCAGGAAGGAAAGTCCCCATCAATCCCTGTAATGATCTGCAGCTCAGCTTCCCTCGAAAGCTGTTGTGCTCAAAAAATGGACACTCACCTCACTGGATATGCCAAATTGGGCAGGAGAAGGAGGGACTGCTCCCACCCACCCACTTCCCAGAGGCAATGCTAATGACCCCTCCATTCCCCCAGCATCCCTGGGGCCTGCAGATCCCACCAAGCATAAGGGCAGGGGCTGCTCACTTGTCAATGCTGGACTTGGTGTCCGCGATCTTGTTGAGGCTGGAGATCTTGAAGCCGAAGGCGTTGCCCCTCTGGCCCTTGTTCATGTAGTTCCCAAAGGCCAGGACCACCTCCAGCAGCTGCTGGAGGCTGCTGCTCTGCAGCACTGCCTTGGAGCCGGCACGGATGGCTGAAAGCAGAGAGGGGTGGGACATTACCCCCTGCCACAACAGCACACCAGTCCCTTTTTCTTGCAGCAACCCCTTCAGTACCCCCAAAGAGAGACCACCAACTCCCTTCCCCTGTGTCACTGTGTCACTTCCCCTGTGTCCCCTCCATGCAGACCAGGCTTGTCCTGGCACGGAGGGATGCTCTTCCTACAAGTGCTCCCTTGTGCTGGCACAGAGTCCCTGAGCAGGTCTGGTCACTTGCCTTCCACCTTGGGTTTGACTTCTGCAACTCTCTCTGCAAATTTCTTCTTGAAGTAGAGGGATTGCAGCCTTTGCTGATAATGGTTTATCCTGGAAATAAAAAAAAAGAGATGCAAGTTGAGCTTTGCTTGCTCCAGGGCAGAGCTCTGCTGCTCTGCTGCTCACAGCTGTGCTTACAAAGCACGCTTGAGCCACAGTGATTAAAAAATAATGACCCCTTTTCTCCCTGAAACTGTGCTGGATGGGAAAAAATGACAACTGAAGCTACAGCTGTCCTGGATCCAGGTGGGTTCTTAACCACATGCTTAAGCCTATCCTTAACTCAGCAGGTTTAACAAGTGGATTTTTACACCCTATTGATATGAACAAACCGTTCTTTTACAGCCACTCCTTAGTAAACATGCTGATGAGGTCTGGGCTCCCCATGGCTTTGTGATGAGCTGCAGCTGGACAGAGGTTTGCCAACGACCACCACTAATGAAACCAGACCTTCAGATCCTCAAAATGATGGCCTGGGCTGGAAAGCCCCTTTCCTGGGCAAGTCAGGGATGGCTCTGCTCATGTCATCTGTGTTTAAGCTAAACAAGATCTCACTTGTATGCACATGGCAATCTGATTTGAGTCATTTGGACCAAGGACCCATGGGAGACGTGCTCAAACACAAGGCCATGGGCTACACTGTCATTGCACTAATCAGAGGTGACAAAGACATCACACTCAGTTACAGACCACAAGGCAAATTAAAAAGCCGTGCTGGAAATCAAGGAAAATATTTGCATCAGCACGTTGTGCCTTCCAAAGGATGAAGGCATGGGAGCAACACTTGGGCGAGAGACTGTGAAGAAGAAAGGTGACTTGCGACAGGAAAGCTAATTCTGAGCATCATTCAGCCCCGAGGGCTCAGGTCTGAACTTCACAGCTCCATCCTGCCTGCCTTTGACACTCAGCAACCACACGGCACATCACCCCGGTGTTCATCGGCGCGTTGCTCAGGGAGGACGGGAGCATTTCTATTTTTGATCTCCCAGTGCGAACTCAAATTGTAAAACTCGCTGACCTTGCCAACAAGTGACTTGCTTGAAGTTCAGTTAAGAGATTCAAAGAGCTCAGTGCTCACTTTGATTTAAATAAGGAGCTTCAAGATTTTAAACCGGCACCTCTAGAGGATGTGCATGCAATAGATAAGGTTATTCATCCCTGAAGACTTCTAAGTCTTAAATGATTGCTACCAGGAGCAGGAAGAAATGACATTTCCTTTCCATCTCTCACATTCTCAGGAGCCCCAGGGATGAGTCAATTCTGAGGTGAGGACTGGGATTCATCTACACAGCAGGGCAAAATGTACATACATCAGGCTCAAGTACTCATTAGGATGTCATCATGTGAAGGGGAAAAGGAGCATCATGTTATCACTCAAACAGCACTGCTCACCTGGGCCATGATGCAGATCACAGAGTCATAGAATCACAGAATGATTTGAGTTGGAGAGACCTTAAAGATCATCTAGTTCCAACCCCTCTGCACTGTGAGGACACCCTCCACTAGACCAGGTGGAAAGGAATCACAGAATCATCAAGGTCAGAAGAGACCTTCAAGATCATCTAGTCCAACCATCAACCCAGCACCACCACAGAGGCCCCTAAACCATCTTCCCCAAATGAGAGGGGAAATGTGTCGAGACATGACCTGGGAAGCCAACACCTCACTCCAGAGGATCCATCTCTCTATCCCTTTACCCTCCTCTGTCCAGCTGCTGCTTGTCTGGGATGCACACCCTGATTCCAGGAGCACAGCATCACAAGTGATCCTTATGAGTGGGAGAGAGCACCTTGCTTGCCCTCCCATCCATCTGGCTCATGCATTTCTTGATGGGAAAAGAAGAAGGGCTTATTTCCCAAGCAGGTTTTCCATGAAATAGCCACCTCCCAACCAGCCTGTGCAGCCACTGGCCAAAACACGTGTCCCCTGAGGCACCAACCTGCTCATTTCGAAGAGGAACCGGTCAGCCTTGGCCATGCGGTCCAGCTCGTGCTTGTGCTCTTCCAGCAGGTCAATGTCACCCTTTTCAGGAACAAACTTCAGGAGCTAAACAAGAGAAAGCACAGTGGTGGGTGTGAGGTCCATGCACAGTTTTTCAGGAGCCAAATGGTGATTTATTTCCTTGAATTTTCTACCTTTACAGCATGTACAGACAGTGACCCCAAGGCACCTGTGAAATAAGTGTGATCGCCGTCCCTGTGACCTTCCTCCCTTTACTCTCACATTAGTGTCTCTTGCCTCTGCCCTGCCATCACTCTGGTTTTACAACAGATGTACTACGTCTGCTCCAAGGTTTCAACATCAGCTCTGCCAGAGGAGATGTCAGTCAGGGACTCTCACTTGCTGCAACTCTACTTATTTGCAGATGGAAATTCTGTGCAATGAATCCTCCCACGTGCAATTGCCAGCTCAGCTTTAAGGACAGGTGAATAATGTGTTCCAAAGGGATTCAGAGGGGGTGAAAAATGGGATTCCCTTTTTGACCACTGCACAAACACTGAACAAGCTTTCAAAAATAAAACTCCACGGAGCACAAACTTCAAGCTGCAGTCACAAAACACAGAACTTGTGCAGCCTAGAGGTTCTCAGGGCAGACCTGAGTACAGGAATGGCACGTGGAGGCCATGCTGCTCCCAACACTGATGCTGCCACTGAGCTGCTTTCCTGCTGCCCTGACCCACCTGGGTGGTTTTTCAACATGTGGTTGTTAAATAATTTGGGGCCTGACACTCTCGAAGTCACACTTTGGTCCTGAGCACCTTGCACAGCATCATCTCAGCATGAGGCAACCCCAAAGAAGCATGAGACATGCTGCCCACCTGCTCCAGCATGTCTTTTGGGAGGTCCTCCTGCTCGTCCATCGTCAAAATTGCTCGTTTGATCTCCTCGTTTGAGAGTTTCAGCCTGGGAAGTGGAGGGGTAGGAGAGTTATTCCCAGCCCAGCAATCAGGGAAGGTTTCCTTACACACCCATGCAACATGAACAGCTTAACTCCCAGCCAGCAGCAGCATCACCACAAATAACTCCATACAGTGTGTTATGAAGAAGGATAAGAAGGATGTGTGAGAAATGTGGTAGGACTGTGCTCTGCCAAGGTCCTCCTTGGAGGACAGCATAGCACAGAGCAGCAGCCCTGGCCCTGCTGCAAATGGGGCCCAACCCCCTGCAGCCAATTCCCTCACCCCATTTTATGTAAGTGTTGTAAGTACTATACTGTACACATATTGAAAACATCCAACTTTCATATGTAGCTCTTGCCTGCAGCAATGCTGCTCCTGCAGTGCCAGCACCCCTAAATGCCATGGGGCCAGTGAGGGTCATGGTCCCACTGGCAGCACAGCCCAGACCAGGCTCAGCAGTGCAGCTCAGCACTGCTCCTGAACCCGCTGCCACAACCCTTCAGGAAAATTTGGCCAATTTCTACTGCTGTTCTTGGATTTAAGCATTGCCCCTCCCACCACCTTTGGTTGGAGTCTTCCTCTAGGAAAAAATGAGAAAGAAATCCAGAATTCAGAGAAGCAGATGCTTAGCATCCCAGGAAACCCATCAGTTTGGGCTTTTTTGGAGGGGTGGGGATTTGGTGTGCTTCGAAGTGTAAGAAGCTGGAAACCAGCCTGCCCTCCACCTTTTTCTTCCTTTGCTTCACACAACAGGAATTGAACACGTAGTCTCAAACTGGAGATTTCTAAAACCACAGACCACTGTATCACAGTGAGCACCACCAGGCTGGGCTTCCCTGGCAGTAGTTCATCCACCAGCAGTCTGCACTGAGCTGAGGGAACAAATAGATTGAAAGACACCCTCAGCTCCTCCTGGGCTACAGAGCCATTAATTACAGTTTAATTCGTCTGCAGCACTCCCCGTAACCGCTCCCTGCAAGGACTTTGATTGCAAAACCACACATATTCTTCTTCTTTGCATTGTGGTCGATAAAATAATTTAAATTCAAAAGAGGGAAAGCCCAGAAACTCCTGCAACTCCGTTTGCCAACATCCTCTCCCTCGCCCAGAGCACGGTGGTGCTTAAAACCATTGCAATATTTAGTTTTAAAAGAAATTAATCCCCTGTACTTCCACAAAGGGAAAAGTCAAAGAGTTGAAAAGACCTGTTCATGGGCTTTAGGGAAACCCATGGGCCCAGTCTTGGCGATCAGTGCTGTTGAGGGATGCTGAAACACTGGATGTGGTTCAAAGGAATGAGCTGAAACCAGAAACACACTCTATGGCGGGATGTGAGACCCTGGAAATCAACCTGATCAGCAGATCAAAAAGAAGATCAGGAGCTGACTTGATCACTCTGAGTAATTAAATGAGGAGGATGTTTTTCATCCTATATCTCTTCAGGGAACAGACAGACTGTGGAGCTGGCTTTTGGAAGCTGAAGCTAAAGCAGGAAGGGTCCTGGTCTCTAAGACCAGTGTAGCAAGGGCTTGGTTTAGCTTGAAATCTTTTGCTCAAGACTGAAAGCGAAGGATTAGCTTTATCGAGGCAGGTGGATCTTACAGACCTGGTAAGTAAATACTCATTCCTTATGAGCCCAAGTTTCTCATCCTGCACTCAGTCCTCTCTCACCTCCTGCTCAAGGGAGCACCCTAGAGAGGGTTTGCTAATTAAGGAGTGAGTTAAAAATCTACCCCAGCCAGAGGAGGAAGCTCAAAGATTGTGCTGAGCAGCAACCAGGACAATTGTTGGGGTTGTCATACAAGGAGCAAACCCAGGAAACATGGAAAATGTCTCCTCTGCTTCTTGCAGTGACGAGCAGACCCATCCTAGGGTCACCCAACCTGTCCCATATGAGGGCAGTGGCTGGGATGGAACATGACCCAGGGTAGGATATGAACTGCAGGACTCCCTTTTCACCCAAGCAGCAACAGGAATGTGCAGACCACCAACATCGCTCTCCATTCCAGTGAAAAGCAGACACTGGCTAAGTTTGGACATTTAGAGGGATCCCTGGGAAGCAAAAATGCTCCTGGGAGAAGGGTGTGGGCAGGCAGCTGCCCCCATCCATAGCTAACACCTACATCACACACTTTTACCATGATCGTCTCCAGGACGGTGGTGAAATCGAGGGTGACTTTTTTAAGCCCTGCTCATTGAAAGCAAAGCCAACAATCAAATACATTTAAAAAGAAAAGAGGTTGAAAAAAACCCCCCACTTTTCTCAGGAATCATCACAACCCAGTGCCAAGAACAAGAGCCTGCCCCAGCATCGGCAGAGAGCAAGCGCGGGGCGCCAGAAGAAAACAGCTTCTCAGACAATTCGATGGGAAAGGGGCCAGTGAAAGCTAGAAGCTTATCTATAACCACAATAATTATCATTGTTGGCAGCAGCTGTCGAACGCGAGCCGTCTGAGAGGAACGGGGTCACAGGACTTGCTGTCACAGGGATTTAGAGCCGGCAGCCCGACGATGCGAAGTGACAGCTCGCCAGCCCGGCGAGAGCGGGGCTGTTCTGCGTGGCTTTTGTCGAGCCCCGCAGAGGACGTAATAAGTGTGAAGGGGGGGGAAAAAACCCGAATTCCACCGGGAAAGGGGACGCGCCCTCCTGAAAAGCCACATTCATTTGAGAAAAATGCTTCGTGTCGCCTCGCAGGGAGAGGGGAATCAAACGAGCCATTCACCGCCAGCGCGAGGCGGAAAGCGATGGAGCAAGGGGTGGATTTGCATCTGGCACAACGCAGGGCTAAAAATACACACCCATGCACGGGGAGCAAAAAGCAAGGACGTGGTGAGTTCACAGAGGAAGACACGACAAGGCACTGACATCGGCAAAGCATTCTCCGAAAAACAGAAGAAAAAAAAGCAAGCGTTAAAAATATTCTTGTGCTGCATTACAAGCCGGAGGAAAATCCAGTGATCTCACTGCGCAGTAATTTCTCCCAAAGCAAGGGAAACAGGCAAAAAAATAAATCTACAGAGAGAGATAAAGTATCTCACTGGCCGTAATCTTTCCACGCTGTGAGCCAGACAATGCCTGGTGAGCTCACAAATGTCTGGGCTAAATCAGGGGCCAAGCCTGCAGGTCCTTTCGCATGTGAAAGTCTGCTTGGCCCTGTGGTGGCCATGAGAGCAAGGCGGGAGGGCAACAGCCCAGCTGCCAGACCAGTCCCTTTGGAACACTGGGACCAGGGAACCGCTGGTCTGCCCAGCTTTGGGATGGGCAGCTGGGGTGGGCAGAGATGAAAGGATTTGCCCAAGGATGCACAGAATCTGCTGGAGATGCAGGGGCTGGACCTGAGTAAACTAGAAGGATATTTGAGCTTTATCCCTACACCGCCGTTCCTTTTAGCCACTTGGCATCAAGAGAAAATCACCCAAAAGGATTTGGGGAGAGAAACTCGATTGTGGTCCTGGGAGCACCATGGGAAGAACCCCAAAGCACTTCCAAAGCAGTGCCTGGTACAAGTCAGTGCAACCTCAGAGCCACCTGTCCCTGCAGGGCCCTCATGCTGCGGGACAGGCCTGGGAACAGCCATGTAAGAGGCCTGGGGACCACCCTGCAGAGCAAGTCTGATCCTGCTTCTCCCCTAGGAAACGACCCACAGGGGAGGGCAGGCAGGCAGCAGCCTCTGCCATGCCCTTTTTGTGGAATTAATTACTGGCGATTCGTTTCCAGCCATTGCTTTCTTGGAAGAGAAGGGTTTGCTGGTGAGATGAAATTGAGACCTTTACTCAGTAAGACGTGCAAGATGCCTTTGAAGTTAAGTGCTCGGGTCTTTCCCCTTCCCACCAAAGGAGCTATTTGTGTGCTTAACTTTCAATTACACACTTAAAACCTCTGGCTGAATCACACCTAAACCCACTCAGACTACGCTCAGCCTACGTATGCCGGGAGCACCCCAGCCAGTGCCCCGAATCCCATCGTTTTACTTGCTAATAGCTGGCTGCCACAGACATACTCATTTGCCTGCTGTTTTTAAACTCTGCTTTCATCGTCATCCCTTTTTATTTGGACTGCTAGGAAGCACGAAAATCCCCAGAAGCAGCCCGGAGCAGAGCCAGCCATAAACATGGCAATTTTACCCCCGAAACGCTGCGGCACACGGCTCACTGCACTCATCGCTCCCGCTGCCCACGGGGCTGCCAACCACCCCTGGGAGAGCTGGAAGGAGCACCAGGGACTGTGAGTTATCCACCCAGAGGTTTTTTGGTTTTTTTGCAGACATCAGCCTCTCCGTGCTTTCTAGGGAAGGAAACCAGCTGGGCTGCCCAGACAAGGCACCATCTCCACCAACCCGTGGTCTGGGAAAACACAGAATTTGGGCGCCGCGGCTGCAAGCCCAACCTGCCAGCAAGGCTGCTCCATCCTGGCCAGCCCTGGGTGGCACAAAAGCTTTCGTGCTTCCAGGCAGCACCATGAATATTTCTGAATGAAGCTAAATTTTGCTCCTGTTGGGATCTTTTTTCTTATTGTGTGAGTTAGAAACAAGTTGCATTTTCTGCTGCTATTTGGGTGGTTTTTTTCGAGTAGCTACACTGATAGTTCATCCTTTCAGACCACTGCAGCCTGGCTTCCCTTTTCTCAGGAGTCAGTCTTATTGGTGTAGTTTATCTTGCTAAAAAAAGGTCCTTTTTATCCTCTTGGCAGCAATCTGGGGATTGGATTAAATTGCTGGTAGCAGTGCTGAGCCCGCCTGGCAAGGAGTGTGAGGGAATCTGTCATCCCAGTGGGGCTGGGCAGATTAGGAGGGGCACATCCCCTTCCTAAAATCTGGATGTGAAACAGGGCACTGTGTGGGCAGCAAAAGGTCATGGCTGAACTACTGCTGCTCCCTACACCTTGCTGATACCCAGTGCCTTACCCATCTCAACAGAGACCCTCTTCAACTGCCAGCAAAGAGTAAACAAAACCCAGGCTGAGGAAGATAAGAGATGAAATCAACTCTCTTCGGCCCCCTGTGAAGGCTCATGGGGTACCCCAGCCCCTCGGGGGCTTTTCATGGACACTAAATTGCCATGTACTCCGTTAATGGCATTGCCCCTCTATGTCACCATGCCATGAACGATGTAAGGCTATAGCAGGGTTCAGGTGTCACTGGCTCTCCTCCTGTCCTGGTTCCTGTCATTAACCTCTTGCCAGGTATCAGGAGCACCCCCAGCCCAGGGCAGGGTATCGAGCACCCCTCCACCCCCCCAGAGGGCAAGAAGGCATTAACCATACCTGGAGAGGAGGATATTGCAATTCTGAGCTCTCCGGCCGTCTATGACCGAAAGCTCCTTGACTTTATGCCGGGAACTCAAAGTGTCATCGATAGCATCTTCCTTCTACAAAAAAAAAAGAGAGGAAAAAAAAGAAAAGCCTGGAGAAGAGCCACGGAGCAGCAAAGACATTTAGTACTCTCAGCACATAGCAGTGTGATACACAACGGGCCCCCATTAATCAGGAGTGTCACCACGGGTTACGGGTAAGACCCACTGCCTGTAAACGAAACACAGTAAGTCATTTCATAAACCAGAGCTGGCTTTGAAGCCACTGGTTAGAAATGTAAATATTTTCTCAGACAGGGAAGATTTAAAAATCTGCAAACACACAGGCGCTGCTGAATAAATAAAGCCGGGCTTTCTTAGCATACATACTTGTGATACTTCATTAAACCCTCGCATGAAATATCTCATTACGGGCTGCTGCACACACTCAGCATCACTCTTGTTCCTCACCCCTGCTCCAAACATCTGTAATCGCCCTTCACACATCAGTCCTCCAGAGCCAGCTAACCAATACATGCTACCAGACTTGCAAAAGCAATCTGCAGCTTTTTCAGTGAAATCCTCCCCAAATAAGGGATTTGAAAGCAGGAATCGGCAGAGCATAAGCACCTACATCTCCTAAGCAGCTTAAACACGTTACCTCCAAATGAATAACAATATTGTGGTTGTGGGCAAATGGGCAGATCTACACAACAGCAGTTTTGCAGGGTTGCCCAGGGGGTTCATGTTGCCCCAGGTTTTAATTTACCATATTGCATATTTTAGTAAGGTTAATCAATTAAAAGCTGGCTATTCAATCCCTCTGGAAGGAACACAACCTGGAGCTGCAAGGTCCTGTGTGTTACAGATCTGCACTAAACATCCATGAGTGTAGGAGACCTGGCACGTGGCCACTGCACGGGTTGAGAGTGGGCACAGAAATTCCCATTTTTTTATGGTTTTTTCTTGTTTGAATGAAAAATAACCCACAGCTATGGGAATTGCAAAGCTGCTGGGACAGGCAGCACAGAGGCAGGTGATGGAAGGTGAGCCCCAAGTCACCCAGCACCAGCTGCCCCTCTCCCATGCCTTGCCTGCCCTGATCACAACCAAGCAGAGAGCTTCAACCCGTGAATTTATTTCCATCTTTTGTAAAGCAAAAATGCCCATGGGTAGGAGCTTCTCTGTGTTCAGCTGCAACTAAAAATTCAACCTGTGGACTCAGTCACTGACTTTTGACCTCAGGCCAGACAGCAAAGAGGGTGTCTTCTGACTTACCAGCCTCCCCAGCATCAACTTTCAAGCTGCTCCTCCTGTTGCTCTTTGTACCTCTCTGATTCAACCCCGTCTGCCACACATTAACCCCCCTCAGGAGTGCCCACGTGCCCCGGTGTCCCCAGCCCCGCTCTTGCCCTGCCCTCGCCACTCGCACGCGTCGGGGTCCTGGAGGTGCTCTCTTACCTGTCTGGGGTTACCATTCAGAAAGAAGTCCTACAGCCATAGCAGAAGCATGGAAAAAGGCAGTAAAAACACATGCAGTTCAGTGATCTCGGTGAAACCAAAAGGAATCAAAGCACAGAGAAGTGGAGAGTGCAACGTGGGGGAGGCTTGGGAGCACAAGGGAGGCACTTG
Source organism: Manacus candei (assembly GCF_025592945.1). Classification (NCBI taxonomy): domain Eukaryota; kingdom Metazoa; phylum Chordata; class Aves; order Passeriformes; family Pipridae; genus Manacus; species Manacus candei. The sequence continues at coordinate 152,858 of NW_026138161.1, read as the reverse complement.
GGGGTGCCAGTCCCAAAACAGGGGGGATGCAGGTGAAAATGTGGATTAGAGGATGCACAGAAGGGGAGAGCTGATGGGAGAGGCGGTTCCATGAATGGCTCAGGCCAAGGTGCTGGTGTGCACAGAGGTGAGGAGGGGACACGGGATGAGGTGGGAGGACACTGGCCAAGCCCTGCCACTGGCCCAGAGGCACAGAACTGCTCAGCCTGCCGTGCAGAGGAGGAAAATTGCTGGTTCTTGCACATCTGAGGGACTGAAATGCCAATGCGACTGCCAGGAAAAACAGGGCTTTCAAGTGGAAATAACAAGAGGCTCATCCCGGAGCGAATCTGGCCACAGCAAAACTTTACTGTTTGCCATGGCAACACGTTTCGCCTTGACTTCTCCTCCGACAGGGACATCCCCCCTTCTCCAGCCTGGACAAGTGCCATCCTGATGCCACATTGGCACTGTGTTCCTCAAAGACCTGGCTGTCCTGCTGGGCTGCCCCCGCCAGACTGGAAGCACGTGCAGTAGAGTTGGCATCACACACGTGCACACACACACATGAAGGTCTTCCCTCCTCATTCCCTCAGCTGAGCTGTGCCTATCAGGAGCCTTGTGGTTAAAAGTCTCTGGTTCAGCTAAGGTTAAGGATTGGTATTTCATAAATTAACCTCTTCCCAGCAGTCTCCTTTGTGGGACAGGCACAAAGCACACCCACGAGCTGCAGTGGGTATCTTCTTCTTTGTTTAACTGGTCCCTAATTAGGAAGCCTTCCTTCCATTCTGATGCTCAGACTTGTCCCTGGCTGCTGGAGAGAAGGACATGGTGGCCTCCTATATTCCCCTGTTCTAGGAGAGGGAGGGCTCCTCATGTATTAAGGCAGAGAAAAAGCTCACTACAAAACCCCTCCGTCTCTTCCTCAAACCAGCCTCATCCCTGCCCCTTTTTTTTGCAGGGATCGTTATCCAGCCTCTGCTGCAGGATGGTATAAGACAGAGCAGCTTTAAACATGCAGTCACCATCCCCACAAACATTTCCCAGCCCTGCTGTCCCTGGCCCCTGTGCAGGTCACTCTCCCTTGCACAGAGGAGCTGGAGGCTTTCCTTCCTTCATCCTTTTTTGGGAGATGAATTCTTTCCCAGCTCACTGCTAAGCCCCCGGTTCAACAACACGTATTTTTTCCACTTGGCCCTGACTCTTTTACATCACTCACCGCTGCAGGACCTGCCAGGACTGCCCTGGCTGTGTCACTGTTACTTATCAGCATCACTCCCAGCCTCTACCCCCTTGCAGGCTCTCAAGACATCCCTGACAGAGGCACAAGCCCCTGTGTAGTACATATAAGCCCCAATGGCCCTGGACTTGCTTTTCTCCATCAATGCATTTACATCCTTACAGAGCTCCCCCCAGTCCCACGCCACGGCCTGAAACTCATAGCTCCTGTTGGTTTTTCTATTATATCTATCAAAACTGGTAAATGCTGGTATGGTGCACAGCTGCAGGGCTGAGCCCTTCTCTGGGGACAGGGACATCAGCAGAGCCTCAGCAGGGAGAAGAGGGAGGATACAAGGCTCTCCTGAGAGAGGAGATGAGACAGGGATGCTCCCAGGCTGAGCCCCAGGAAGCCCAGAGGGTTCCTGTCCTCCCCACATGGAAAGGGCCTTTCCAGAAAACTGCAGAGCTCACTTTATAGCCTGCATTTACATCCCAGCCTGTGATGTGGGAAAAGCATTTAAAGAGATGCTTAAAATTAAGTACATCATTAAGTCCCGGGTCTGTGCAGTACTTAGGGATTCCCAGGTGCTACGTGGCAATAAAACCAGCCAAATCCCAGCACCAGCAGCCCCATAACAGCCATCTGGGGGTGGTCAGAGAGCTCTCTGCACTGCACACACCTCTGCCCACTGTCCCCAAAGCCTGCTGGGGCACTGGACATAGGGATGCACCACTTCTGCAGCCCTGGTTTGCTTGGGGCATGGACAGACAGGCAGCCCCATGTCCCGAGGATATCATGTCTCAGGACAAGTGAGAGGCATGATCACTGAGCAAGTGGCTCAACACAGAGAATAGGCAGGAGAAACCCCTGCTCCTCCCCTGCTTGTTCAGGACAGAAACCAACTTCTGCTAGAGCTTGGTAATGCTGTGAGTTATTAAGGAATTAGTTCATTGTCCTTCATGGACAGCCTGTTCACTCCCCGAGCCCCCCACCATGTATAAAGTGCCCCGTGGTTTGCCTTGTTACAGAATTACAGAATGATTTGGATTGAAAGAACCTTAAAGACCATCTAGTTCCAACTCCCCTGCCATGGGCAGGGAATGTTCCACTAGACCAGGTTGCTCAGAGCCCCATCCAACCCAACCTGGAACACTTCCACTTTATCTCATGGAGCACATCTAACCCTGCGTGCTGGTGTGTGCACTGCGGCTGCCTGCAGAGCTGTGCTGCCAGCAATGTTGGGGCACGCAGCCAGGCACCCCCTGCCCACGCTGGGACTGCCAGTGGGAGCACTCTGGGGACTTCAGGTAGGCAACCACGTCCCTCAGTCCCAGGGACATGTGTCCCATGGCTCCACTCACACAAAACAGTGCTACCACGAAGCCAGGGTGAGCCTCAAAGAACTTGTGCATCACATTCCCAAGGGTGGCTCCAGCCCCAGCAGCATCTCACAGGTGGGACTTCACCTTGTCTTTCCCATATGCCTTCCAGATACTCTCATAGCATCTTTTGCCAGTCCTAACCCAGATCCTGGTTCCTGTGTTCAGCTTCCTTTTGGTCCTTATCCCACCCAGGGCATAAGCCCATGTCACAGCTCTCCTTTGCAGCATCTCCCTGTTCCTGCTGGTCCCAAACCTAACCAGACGCTTCACCCAGCAGGACCTCAGCCAAGCCAAATTATTTTTAAATTCCTGCCTGGCAATAATCCACATCACACCAGGTGACTCATGGACTCGGGCAGGCAAGCCGGAGGGCAAACCGTCCCGCTGACACACAGGTTTCTATTCTTGCTCCTCTTCCATTTCCATTTCTTGTCCTCAGACGTGCCCTCCAGTAGACATGAGTCAAGCTCCAAAAATGCCGAGGGAAAGACAATGCTGTGGTCACCTATTCCCAAAACACTGGGGCAGCACGTACTCCTGGTGGGCTACTCTTGGTATTTGCCCTGCTCTGATCCACCCTGATCTTTCCCTCAGTTAGCCTCTGGAAGAGATTAAACTCTTGCACTGCTTAATGAGCTTATGGGTCAGGTCCACTCCTTCCCAGCCCCGTCCTTCCGCCTGAGCCTGGCACGAATGAGACAAGCTGGTCTCTTCTCCCAGTAATACAGCCAGGTGTTCAGCAACTGAACATCCTTTTTCAGCGTCTCTCCTTGTTTTTCCTCCTGCCTTCTTGAAAAAGTCATTGCTTTTGCCCATTTTCATCCTGCCTGAGGTGAAATAAGTGTCTAATTTTCTCTGTGTGCTTTGATGCCTTCCAAACTGGGGCTATACTGCTTGAACAGGAGATTAAAAAGCAGAGACTTTTGCCTGCAATGACACTATTTTGGTTTGGGATTTTTGTTCAAAGCTCACATTTTGCTCTTGGCTCACTACAAAAATAAAAGAAGAGATCCACCCATGGTAGATGTGGGCAAAACTTAGTCCTTCTTGGCCAGAGAGGGATAGAAATTTTCCACCCAATACAGAGACATGGAGCAATTGCTGTTAAGAGCAATCCAAAAATATTACCCAACTGTGGCCACATCTGGGGGTTATTTTCATACATTCCCTGTCTGGGTTTTTTGTGTTTTTTTGGTGATCCATCTTCACGACACAGATGGTCAGGTGTGTGGGCAGGGGTGAAATCAGGCACACCGAGCTGTGAACAGCCACCTCGCCACAAAAGGCTCTGGCATGTGGATGAGAGGATAAAGTAGATCGAGCTCATCTGGCAAACACGGTGTCGGTATGAAATAATGGTGGGAGATGTGTTTTGAGACTACAGGTGAAAGCACATGATCCCATAATGGTGGCACCTTGCCCAGGTCCTCACGTTGCCCACCCCGGGCCAGCCATTACCTGCTGTCTTTGGTAAGCGGAGAACGTCCTTTCCAGGTCTTCGAGGTCCAGGATTTTGAACACTTTTGTGTCATCTATGTTGGTCCAGACGGTGCCTGCCAGCTTGTTCTGCAAGACAGTGGGAGCACTGCAGGCTGGGAGTCCCCTGCCCACCTGCCCTTACATCACCAGGTGGCCATCCGGCACTCCCAGTTTCACTGACGGAATTATTGCCCAGCTTACCTCTGGCAGCTTGGACCAGTTGAAGGATTTGAGGGCATTTGTCGGCTGAGGGATGCTCTTCTTCTTGAAGGCCATAGGTGCTCCGAGGGAAGGCATCATCCCACCCAGGGGTGGGGGTCCAGGGGGAGGTGGGGGACCACCTGGAGGGGGCGGTGGGGGAGGCGGTGGGGGACATCCCCCTGGGAGTGGTGGGGGGGGTGGAGGGGGAAGAAGAGATCCAGGAGTTGGAGAAGGTGCAGGGCCACCAGGAGCTCCTGGTGGCATGGGAGGTCCTCCAGGGCTGGCAGCACAGATCGCCCTCTAAGAGAGAAAGAGGAGGGGGAACAGGTCAGATGGGGCTAGGGGACACCACCTAAGAAACACCCCCACGCTGATTTTTAATCCTTTTGGCTAGAATTTAACCAATAGAGGAAGCACTCAAAGGCTTCAGCACTCCTGACTGAGGTTCAACACATCTGGAGAGGCAAAATCACCCCAAGAGCAGAGACAGACATCTTGGTGGCTCTCCTAGCAAGCATTTTTCTCAGTTCCCCCATGTAGCTCAGCCTTCTGGAATGACCCCATAGCATTTGCAGGGGGTTTGGGACTGAGCCCACAACAGGGAGTAGGTCTGAGGTCTCACCCTGCTCATCTCGTGGAGCTGTGCTGTGAGATCTGCCACTTGCTGCTTGACCTGCTTGTGCTCGCTGGACTCCTTCTCCAGCTTCTCCTTCATCTTGTTCAGTGTCTGCATCATCTCTTCCTTCTCCTGGGCCTTGGCATCACACTCCCGCTCCTTCTTCTCCAGCTTCTGCTGAAGCTCAGTGTGCTCTGAAACAGCCCCATGAGACCACTTTATGGTGACTAACACTCCTTTTTGCTAACAGCAGCCTGCAGGGGACTAAACCCCACACTGCCCTGCAGAGAAGCTGCACAACTGAGAAAAGGGAGCCTTAATAAACCATTTAAGGTCTCTTCATGAAAAAATTGTTATTTGCTTTGCCCATTTCCCCAGTCAGCCCCATGGCATGGTATTATCTCAGCCCCTCAATAAAGCCTGCAGACACATGCTAAGGTTAAAGTTGACACCATATATGTCTCCATCACTCACCTTTTCTCATTTTCTCTGCTTGCTCTTTCCACTGTTTCACTTCATTTTCATTGACTAACCTAAAAGGAAAAGACATGTAGCACATGAGACGATCCTACTGCAGCAAACAAGTGACCATCATCAGCAAGAAACACGACTGAGCTTCCAAACTGATATATCTTAACACCTCTGCTCTGCCTCCTCCCCAGTAGGGTTTTGCAGTCTGGAATGCAAAATTTAGCAGTGAACATGTCAAAACTCCTAAATCTCAAGTATTGCTTGCAAGTGCTACCTATCAAAATGGATGTGCTTCTTCTATAAGGTGGGGTTGTAGTGAAGTCAACTGGGAAGTCAACAGCTCCAAGGATGTTGGCTTGTCCAGCCGAGGAGCAGGAACATCACTGTGTGACAGTCAGTGGTGAGTAAGGAACAGTGGCACTTGAGCACTTACATTCGGACAACATTTTTAATGTTGAAGTTCTCCAGGGGAGTGGCGTCGGGGTCCTGCCCTTTGTCACTCTGGATGACGATCTGCTGCACGATCCTGTCGAGCAGCAGCCAGTACTGGACAGTGTTGCCGCTTCTTTTATCTGCAGGGGGGAAGATGGGGAGAGACTGAGGTGAGCAGCAGGGAGGCCGTGGTGCCCCTGGGTAGAACGTGTGGGTAGGACATGTGGGCTGCCAGGTGGGTTTCCTCGCCTCTCCCGGGACTCACAAGGCATCTGGAGACAGTGGTGCAGGATGGACATAAAGTGCGGGTACGCCTCGCTGTGCGTCAGCCTCTTCCTCGTCAGCTCGAACATCTGAGTCGCACTTTTGGTGTCAATGTGGACCTGTGGAGAGGAGCAAAGAGAGGTCAGGCCATCAGACCGACAACAGCATCGCCTGTTTCCCAAGTCTCAGCTCCAAACCCCATGAGCCACCCCCACTCCACGCTGGATGGACAGACAAGCCCCACTGCCCAGCGAGGGGCAAAAACACTGGTTGGCAGCCAGAGGAGAAGAGGGATGAAGCAGGCTCTAGGACAGAGGTTGGAAAAGGAGACAGATTTCTAATTTCCAAATTTTATCCAGAAGTTTGCCCTTCATCCCAGGCCGTGTGGGCGACTTTAAAAGGCAGAGTGATGCCGTGTGCCAGCGTCTGCAACAACTGGTACTCACCAGCTCAAATCTTTTGGCAAACTCCAGTTCGTCTTCATTTCTAAGCATTTCAAAAAAATCTAAGTGTCTGAGGAAAGAAAGGGAAAAAAAATAGACTGTTAAAAGCAGATACAAGTGTGACAAATAATAAATTTCAGGCAGTCTGTCAGCAGCCCAGAGACAAACACTGCTTGAACCATCAACATGGATCTTCAGTCTCGAGTGCCCAGTCACTACAGCCTGTCCAAGAAGCCTTTTGGGATGAGAAGGAGAAGGGCATCCTCCAGGTCCCTGATGGCACATCCTTCCCAGCTCAACCCCATGTCAGAGCAAAGCAAAACCATGCTGGGATTTTCCCCTCCCTCTCTGGTGACAGCAAAGAATTTTCATAAGAGAGGTGAGTTAGAGCCATGTGCTTTCCCCAGAGACCAAGTCCAAGAACCAGAGAGCAAGGCCACAAGGCAAAAATCACAAGTGGGCTGGGGGTCACTACTCACCGGTCAAGGGTTGAATTTTCATGCTGTCTTAGTTTATCAATGACTGGCTGGATCCCAAGCATCAGGAATTCATATCTCAGATGGAGTCTGAAATCCAGGCTTTCCTGCAAGGGACAGTTGTGGGGTTAACACAGCAAGGTGTACTCAGAAAGACTATTGAAATAAAAGCACCCCAAACCCACCTAAAACCCATCCTCCTCTCCAAGAGTCCCAGCACTCACCACGCCTGCCCCCTGGCTCAGGACTGCGTTGATGAAGGACATGATGGCTGTCTTGAGGCTCACTTCATCTCGATACCGTCCTGTGCTCTTGTCCAAGTCATTGATCAGCGTCTGCCAAACACACAATACCAATTAAATGCCCCTGACAGCCCCAACGCTGCACAACCAGGGGACACACACAGGAACAACTCCTTGTGATGCTCCTACAGCCCCTGTAGCTAGTGATGAACCATCAGCTGTAGCCCACCCCAGCACCCATTTGGGCTAACATCAGCCCATCCAGATGTGCTCCAGCCTTGCAGAGCCCTGATCTCAGTGACCCTGCACAAGCAAGCATTTTTTTTTTTGGTGGGGGGGGTGTTGCCTTAAATAACTGCTTCCTCCCTCTCTGCCCAGCTGCAGATCTCATCAGACACGGTTCTGTGGTAATTCCCAGATTTTTTTTAAGTTGCAAATGGCCATAACAAAACATCTGCAAGCGGCATTTAGATATCCAGGAGGAGGAAAGGACAAGAATGCTGAATTTCAGGAGCCATGGGAGAGGTAAGCCAAGACCCACCTACCTGAAAACGAGTCCGTTCGCTGGCATATTTCTGGTAGTGCAGCATCGCCTCCAGTACCTTTTTGTGGCCCCCGGGAACCAGGCACACAGCGCCCATGATTTCCAGCACTGCCACCTTTGTCTTAATATTCTCCGTGCTCAGACTCTGAGCGATTACGTTAATACTCTCCAGGTGGGCCAGGACGTGGGCCCGGCCCAGGGAGTTGTTCATTAGTGCTTTTATACATCCAATGAGCGAGGTATGTATTCGAGACTCTGCTGTCTCATAGTCCATGCTTTTGAGAAAGTTCAGAATACACGTTAAGCCATCCAGGTCGATGAACCGGGTTACGAACCTGTCAGAAAGAGGAGTTGTAACGTTAAAACAAAACAGTAAAGGACCATTTTATCCTCAAACAGGGCCAACTTGTTGGTTGATGTAAACCCAGAACCTTCCTATGTACTTTTTCTTGGATACCAGAAATCCTGAAGGAGTCCTGTGGCCCAGATACAGGGATGGGGTTGCAAAAATCAATTTAATTGGTGTTCATAGTGTAGGCAACTAAGCATCATCTGCAGAAGGTGGTCCAGAGTGTGGATATTTGGAAGAGGACCAGCTAACCCAGCCATCAGCACAAGTCTCAGGGTGGAGAATGAGAGTTTGCAGCTACACTGCTGCAAAATCTTCCCAGTCTTCAACCTGTGTCTTAAAACCCACTCACTCAGGACCAGTTTTGCACAGGACAGGAAGAAGCTCCCAAGTCCTAAAGTCACCTCCTCATCAGCTGCAGACATCCCAGTGTCAGCCCTTCTGCCTTCTGCTACCTCTCCTGCTTCACCATCCACATCCTTCTCTTCCCTTAGGCACATTTCACCAGTTTTAAGGGATTTCTGATTTTTATGATGACTTATAACACCAATGAACACAAAACAGACAGCAAATGTATGGCAGTGCCCCAGGCAGTTTCACTAGAGCAGGCAGACACAACATTTCATGCTGCTCAGGCATTTTAGGACCTCCCTGCCCAGTGCCATCCAGGCTGGGTGTCTTCTGGTTTGGCAAAAGGCACAGGCTCAGAAAGCAAATGAGCCAAGAACATCCCAGCACTGGGATGATTTTAATTCGAAACAAGCCATGCTGATGCGCAGCAACAAAAGGGGTAATTGCAGGCTTGGGAAAAACTGATTCCTCTGCTTCAAAGCCTGCTCTTCTTCCAGCCAAAGTCAATAGGAAAGCTGATGTTCACTTCCCTGGGTGCAAAAGCAGGTCCAACATGTAAGATTTTCTATAGAGCCTGCTGCATCACTCAAGAAAACACTCAAAACCCACTTTCAAGAGCTTGAAAAGTTTCATGCCCGGGTACCAGCCCTGCTCACTGCAGGGGCCAGCACCCACGAGGTCCAGGTGCCACAGAAATCAGGTGCTCACCCTCCACCTTGGGAATTTCTTACCAAGTACCATCACCAGAACCATCAAAAGAGAAATGGAAGAGGGGAATGTATTTTCAAGCATAAGAAAATTTGTCAGGCATTTCCTAATGAAACATATTCCTATCAGAATGTGTCAACCTGGGGCATCTTAAAGATTTTGCAAATGTGCATGCAGACTCCAGAGAAAACAAAATTAGGGAAAACTACAGACATTCAGAAAGAGTCCCACCCTTCCTTTATCCTCCCCATCAAAACCTCCAAGCAACAGTTTTATTTTTGCATTTCACAAGAGCCTGAAGACTCATGTGATTTTACTCCTTTAAAAAGTACAAGAGAAACTGAAGTTGAAACAGAAGGCCTGGTTGACCAACAAAAATTGCTGTGTTTTTTTTTTAATTCAATCTGGAAGGAATTCTTGCATTCTCTTGCAGTAAGAAAAAAGGAAAATTTGGGGGGAGAAAAAAAAAAAAAGAAGTTGCTTGATTTGCCTGAACAGACAAGAAGGTCCTGGTGTCTCTTGGTCATGAAAAGGACCTCGAAAAAGGAACAAAATGACAAAAGGTGAATCAAAAAGAGCAATTAGTGCCTCAGGGTCCTCGACTCCCTCATCCTGTGCAGCTTCCATTTATATTTCTATTTAACCCCCTGCTCTGCCAGACAACTCAAATCCAAAGCCACAACCGCAGCGACAAAGCCAGGAAAGGGAAGGGAATTGCCTCATTGGTTTCGTCCGCAGTGCAGTCTTCAAACTTTCGATTGTTTTATTTCTCTCCTCTTCATCTTCTTTTTCCAAGGCGATCAGTGATTTCCTCTGTGGAAGGAGGAAGACAGACATTAGAAAAACCCGTTCCCGAGGCCTGGGGGGCAGTTTTGGGCACCACCATATAAAAGAGACATTAAGCTATTAGAGAGTGTCCAAAGGAGGCCAGAAGGATGGTGAAGGGTCTGGAGGGGGAGTGTATGAGAACTGGCTGAGGGCACTTGGCCTGTTCAGCCTGGAGAAGAGGAGACTGAGGGGAGACCTCAGGGCAGTTACAACTTCCTCGTGAGGGGAAGCAGAGGGGCAAGTAGAGATCTCTTCACTCTCATGACCAATGACAGGATTTAAGGAATGGCATGATCACTAAGATCATTAAGAGTTAACACCCTGCAGGTAGGAGTGTTGTTACTCCAAGTCACTGGCCTACAACTCATCCAGACAAGCCCATGTTGGAGGATGCTGGCGACTGTCCCGCTGGAGCCCTCAGACTCAGATAAGAGAGAGAGAGAAAGGCTGCAATTCAGGCAGGGGTCATCCCAACTCATGGGCTCTGGATGCAAATCCTGTCATGTCCCCTACAGCCCAAAACCCTCCAGGAAACACGCTTTGTAAAGGAAAGAAGTAAATACATGCATCACAGTGTCCTGAGGTGTCTGGCTGAACCCTGCTCAGAGGTGTTGTGGGTGACATCTGGGTGACGTGAATCTTGATGTGTTTCCAGGGGGCTGTGAGGGTGCAAGGGGCTAAGCCCATGCTGATTATGGGCCCACACAGGGAAGGTGCTAAATTTGGGCAAGTGAGAAGGAGGGGCCCTTTAGCCTCTCTCATGCAGCCCAATAGGTACCCATGTGCCTCTGCAGAGGAGGCAGGGGCCTTAGGGGACACTCCACAGCCTGGAGGGGATGGAATGCTGCATCCACACTTGGGGTCAGCCAGGTGGGTGCTGCCAACCCTGTCACTCCCACGTCTCCCAGTGCAACCCACCAGTGTGTATCTGGGTTGGGGACAGTGGTTGTATGCACAGGAGGCATCTCCCACACTGGATTCTGCTCTCCAGATGGTGCTGGAGGCTGGGATTTTGACTCCTGCACCTGGGTAGCATGGCTGCCTGCAGCGCTGGGCATGCATGGGCTCACTCCAACTCATGCAACCAAGGCCACAGCTAAAGTAACATCCTGGGTGCTTCCTGCACCACCGGACAGCACTGGGCCCTCAGAGGTGTCAGGGTGAGCCCTGCCAGAACCAGCTGAGGCTAATCCAAAGCAGAGAGAAAGGGTCCCAGCAGATATAAGGAGCTGTGCTGACCCCTGCCTTTAACCCAGCTCTTCTTCAGCAGCGCACTGGGGAGATCAAAGCCACCCTCCAGGCATCTGGCAGGCTTTGATCACAAGCCCAGCCCGGCTCAGGGCTTTGCCTGGCTGGCAGCCCATGGCCAGCACTGCATGTTCCTGCCTTCCTGGAGGGGAGCAGTACATTCCCTCCTGCCTCACAGCCCCCTGCTCACCCCTCTGCCCCATCCCTGGAAGTGTTCTAGGCCAGGCTTGATGGGGCTTGGAGCAACTCGATCTAGTAGAAGGTGTCCCTGCTCACGGCAGGGGAGTTGGAACTGGATGATCTCCTAGGTTCCTTCCAACCCAAACCATCCTATGATTCTGTGATTATATGAAAAGCCCTGTGTGCTGTAGGAGCATCTCCACTTTGCAGCTGCACCTGTTGGTCTATCAGGTGATGTTGCCTCTACAAACACTGGTCACCCTCTCAGACACAGCACTGACAGATTGTCACCACTGTGTTGCTGCCCTGTGTGGGGTTCACAAGCACCAGAGCATTGGGGAAATACTTACAGCAGCCATTGAATTCAGCTGATCAATATAGAACTCTGGCCAGCTGGTGGCTCCTTTGTTTTCTTCCTGGTCCTGGTGGGGGATAAAAAAGTGAAACAAAACCAGAATATTAGTAGAATAGTGTTAACGTTCCTTGCCCTTCATGATCAACCACCTCTAAAGAGCCCCTTGGCTCTTGCAATACTTTATATGTGTGACTTTCTACATTCTGAGCTCGCCCCTGACAGCTCCAGCTATGGGAACATTATCTGATTTATTGAACTAGCAAACTTTATATATGATTACACCATCTGCCTGTGACCAAACATTGCCCCAATGATACTGCATCGGTCTTGTGACCATCAGCTTCAGAGAAACCACACTGAAATTTTATATCCAAACGTCTCATTTCAACTCTACAGTGCCCCTGAAGCTTCGGCTGCCAAGCCTTGATGAATATGCTTTGAGGGGGGAAAAAAAGTCTTTTACAAGCAATGGAGAGTGTTTAAACAAGACATGAACTAGGCTCCACTCTTATCAACATCCTAAGAGAGAGACTCCAGGCACAACAGACAATTCCTCTGGGGGCTTCATAAGTCACTAGGAGGGAACACACACCTGGTAATATTCCCTGTTAAAGGATGTCATCTCTGGGCCTGTAATCTTTGTCACTGAATGATGCAGCTCTGCATTTGATCATCCTGGTCTACAATGCCCTGAATCTGTCGTTACTCATGAGGGGTTTACAGGTTCTACCTTGTTCTTGTAGGATATGGCTGAAGGACCTCTGAGCCCAGCTCAGATAACTAATGCAGCATGTCCCCGGGAACTGCATGAAGCAGGCAGAATTTGAGGGACTATTTCAAAATCAACTCTTTTCCCCCCTTTATTTTCCTAAAAAATGTATATCAAAAGAAGAGGGTTTCACAGCAGAAATGCCACACAGGTCTAGGCTGGAGTCAACAAATACTACACAAATCCCAGACATCTTCCATCGGTAACCCTCTTCAGTTCTGAGCCTGACTCTTCCCTAACTTAGGAGATGTTTGCAAAGCTCATCCTACACCATGATTGCCTACGATGGTGGGAGCTGGATGACCTTCTCATCTGCCCCCACGTGTGTGCATGCAGACAGCTCCCGATTCCCTGGCTGATCTCAGTGAGCCCGAGGAGCAGAGTCCCAAATATTTACCACAGCTCAAGAGGTATATGCTGGAAATGTTTGTGCATCCAAACTTCCCAAGGTGCAGTTTGCCAGGAAAAGGACACACGGAGTCAAGGATAGGTAATTCAGATGAGACTCAACTCACCCCCGGGCAGCACAGCCTGTGCCCACAGATCTGACCTTTGGCTTTCACTGTGCCTGGCTCCAGGGTAGGGACAAAAGGAGTTTGAGAGCAACAAGGGGCCTGCAAACCTCTGCCCTTTGCTTTCATACTTCTCCTGACCCCCACAGTGCCTCAGAGGTGCCAAAGGGTTGGGGTGAGGCTCAGGCCACCTGTCAGCTCAGCATCGATCCTGTCTGACACGGGCAGCCAGGTCTTTCCAGTTCTTCGGCTGAGCCCTGTGCACATGTGCCAGCCCACCCCTCCGAGCTGTCCTATGCTCCAGATCCATGAGATCCCATGCCATGGGAAGGCTCTGCACAGAGCTTGTGAGTGTTTTGATTTTCCCAGCTTTTCTGCCATGCTTTAGAGACTGGCATGCAAATGGTACTCCAGGGGACAGCGGAGGTGGGACACCCACATGGGCCTTGAACATGGTCCTGTCACCTCCCGGAGATGTCAGTGGAGGTCCTCCCCATCACCCCAGGATACCATCAGCATCTCTTGTAAGGAGCAGTGGTCCCAACAGAGGCACCAACTGGGAAAGGTCCTCACCACACCACAGTATCAAGAGGTGTCCAGATGCACCCAGCCAGGAGATTGGCGCAGGGAGAGAGATCCATGCTGAGGAATGGCGAGGGAAGGCAGGAGGGATGGGTCATCCCACATCCCCGGACCTTCCCACGTGCTGTGAACACCTGTGAGGCAGGCAGGGATCCGGACCTGCTGCTCCTTTAGGGTTGAAAAGAAGCAGTGGAGCAAATAAAGGTCTCCGGGGGGCGGGGGGGAGGCTGAACAACAAAATTGGCTAAACTGCTCATTTATAATTAACGTGCTGCATTATAAATATTTCCCTTTGCTCGGCTCCCTCGGGCTCTTGCATTTCCTCCCTGAAACCCCCAATTTAGAAAGTGCTCTCAATTAAGTGCAGCAGAACCTCATTAATTCCGATGAGCAGCTGGGCAGGCTCGTCGGAAAGCAGCTTCCCAGCAAAGGGGGACTGAACAATAAAGCAGGCAAAGATCAGGGCACGGGCTTCCCTCCCCTCCGCTCGCTGCAGGACGTTGCTCAGTGGTAATTACTGGGGCTAATGGTCTACAGCACACTGATAAGTGTCCTTTGGTGTATTCCTGGTGGCAAAGAAATCTCCTGACAAAACGACAGCCTGGAGGGAAGTGAGTCACAAGGCTCTGGTCAGCGCCAGGAGGAGGGAGGAACCTCTCCAGGCATCAGGGTTTGAAAGGGTGAATTTTTAAGATGGTTTCCCAGCACCCACGGTGGGTTTTGGGGATGTGAGTTTTGCAGCCTGCTTTTGGTGAGGGATGCCCAGGCACACACAGCTGAGCACCTCCAAGGTCAGCTTTCCAGGATGCTCCACCACATCCTGCCCAGCTAGCACTGGGGAAATGAACATCTCCCAGTTCCTTATTCGCTGGGCTGGGTTAAGGTCTTTGCTGCGTTTGCTCTCAAGCAGCACAGAAGTGAGGGCTGATCCAAGACCCCCTGGCAGCCAAGTGTGAGCTGCTCTTTTAGAGGCAGGCTGATGGCTGTAATTGCACAGTGCAGGGACAGGTATCCCCTCTCTTTTGTAACATTTGCATCAACATCCCTCACTGTCCACTGGGAAGTAGCTCTAACTGCCACCACACACGTGCTCTGCTGCAAAAATTAGGAAATGCCAAAGTTGTGCCACCAAGGGCAATCCTTGCTCTGTCCCCTACTTTGTTCCCACCTGGTACCCCCACCTACTTCTTCTTTCCAGGGCCTGAATAAAAAAATACAAATCCCATCAGCTGCAGCCCCGGTGTCACCATGCCCTCTCCTCACCTCTGCTGTCCCTTCCTCCATGTGTGGGGCTGACAATGCTGTCACTTGACTGTTTTGTGCCAGGGTGGCAGTGGCAGGGGGCCGTTGTGATGTGAGCCCAATAAACAAGCTCCATCCCCTCTGTCAGGGCCGGGGTGCCACCGGAAAGCAGCGCCCAGTGAAGATGCCTCATTAGCAGGAGATTTTCCAAGCAAAGGTCATGGATCTGCCAGCTCCAGACATCCCTTTGCTATTCCTGGGGAGGAGATTCCATGCTCCCCAGCCCTGTCATGTCTTGGTTACATGCCTGACACTTTCACAGCCTACGTGCCTTCCCCTCAGTGTGTCGGCAGCTTCCACAGCCAGACTGTCCTTCTCTTCCCAGTGACCAGCCATGGGACAGAGGAGGTGGTGGCTCAGCCAGTAGTAGCTCAAAGCAATTTTCAGGCTGGTCTCAGGCATGTTTGGGCACTGTTATTGACACCTGGAAGGTGCATTTCCACAACCTCCTGCCACTCTGACCTGTAGGAATGCAGCTGCGGGGAGCAATGCACCCTCCTCCTCTCAGTGTGTCCCCACGATTGTGGGGAGAAAAACACTTGTGACGCTCCTCAGTGCTTTGTCACACCTGCTTTGCTTCCAAATCAAGCTTCTGGTGATATCTTTCAGATGCCCAGTCTGCAGGTGACACCTCCATCTGATCCAGCAGCCTCCTTCCCACACTCACAGCTCGTGTGGTGGTGATGGATCTGGAGCTGCTTTGGGATCACTGAAACTCAGACGGTGGCTGGCTGATTTCCCCACCCACATGATGTCCAACACACTCAGATCCCACAAGGTGAAACCACTCAGAAGGAAAGGGCTGGCTCAGAGCAGCCAGCTCCAAGCAAACCCCGAGAGCCCTTCAGTGGCTTTTCTCCCAGGTGGCTTTTCTCCCAGGTATCAACTGATATCAAGGACAAGAGGAAATGGCCTCAAGTTGTGCCAGGAGAGGCCTATACTAGGAAAATTTTCTTCACTGACAATGTGGTCAGGCACTGGAACAGGCTGTTCAGGGAAAGTGGTGGAATCACCATCCCTGAAGTGTTCAAAGAATGTGTGGATGTGGCACTCGTAGCCATGGTTTAGTGGTGGACCTGGCAGTCCAACCTGGGATAAGGCTGGACTCGATGATCTTAGAGGTCTTTCCAACCTTAATGATTCTGTGATTCTATGACTTTGATGGTTCACCTCCCTCTTGGCACAACCTGCACGGCTGATCTGCCCCAGGAGAACTTCATTCCAGGAAAGTCACAGCAAGGGGTTAAAAAAAATCCTCTTCAGTTGACACCTGCTGCAAAACCAGAAACAACACCCTTCATTTTTCCACATTGTCCTGACATAATTTTTATTTTGCAGTGTTCCCCACCCCTCCTTGCTGCTACGTAAGGGCAGAGCAAGGCAAAGCTGGCAGCAGCTGGCAGCCCACCACATTTTGTCAACCCCTCCCTGCCTGCCAGTGGTGGATGATCCACCTGGACACTGTCTGCAATGCCAAAAAGGAAGTAAGCAGTGGCAAGGATGGGTTTTAATGACAACTGGTTTGCAGCGTGCACAAGACATTTAAATCCAACCCAGCTCCATCAACACAACCAAACCTTGGCCAGGCATGTGCTGGTGGAGGTTTGGGCCCACAACAGCCCTTCAGGGCTCCCTCATCCCTCCAACTGCTCGGGTCACCCACCTAAATGGTTCAACTGAAGCTGCTTCCCTGTGGAGCCAAGCTGCAAAGGGCTGGAATTTCATCAGACTCTCCCCAAGTTGGGATCTCAGGGTCTGAACCAGCCCAGCCCAGCCCACTCCAGTTTTCCATATGCTAACACTTCCTATACCCTCTCCTCTAAAAATACACACATGCCCTCATACGCTTTTCCCAGGGTTTAAAAATTATGCTCCCCATAAGCAAATACAGCATGACCAGATGCCTTTCGTAGTCAGCTGGTTCATTGTTTGAAAAGCTTTGCTTTAAAATCCAAAAAGATTGCTAACAGATGCATTTTTTGGCTGGAGAGGGAGAAAAACCTTGCTTAAACAAAAGTGTGTTGTGATTGGAACTAAAAAGGGAATTACCTTGAAAGACAAAAACTATAAACATTTCCTAGTGAATACCCCCAGCCATGCAAACAGCCAGTTTCTCTCGGTCAGCCCGAGAAAGTGACACCAGAGATGGTATTTCAACCTGCTGCTGCAATAACAGCAGGTATATCTGGATGCTTGGAGGCCATGAAATCCTTCTCATCCATCCCAGGTGACCCAGGAGCACGGCAAAATGCCAAGCTATTTTATTCTCCTCCCTCTGCATGCCACCTTAGCCAGCTTTTGCTCTTAGTTCTGCTACTGCAGCAAAAATATATAGAACTGATGATTTTTAGATGATGGAAATAGGAACACAAGCCCCACGAACGAGCTGCAGGACTGAGCAGGACAAGTGGAAGAGTGAACTGGAAAGAGAAGCTCTCTGGGGGGAGTGGGTGGAAGGCGCAGTTGGAGGGGAAAGAGACTGCCTGGCTGGGAAATAGAGGATTACTGGAGAGCCATCATTCATTTCCCTATTTATCACATTTTTCCCCATCCTCCCCTAAAAAAGCACCACTGCTGCCTTTTCCTGCTGCAAAGGGATCTTGGTTTTATAACTGATGTCTGAGGAAATTTTAGAAGCAAGTTCTGCTTGCAGGGGACAGTTTAACACTGCTGAGAGCAACGCACCCAGTGTTAGTGATGCCAACGGGTTTTCAACACAAGCTTAAAGAGCACAGCATCACTTGGCATCCCTGCAGGTCATTTTTCCTCTACCCTGGCCTTAGAGATGCTCAGCTGGATCCGAAGGGAGAGAGGCAGAGCCAGATTTTGTATTTGCATGAGCTGGTTTTCACTACTGATACCTTCCACCTGGTTATTTATGCTGAGCTTCTGCCTGAACACCCTGTATCTGCCCAAATTTCCAGGTCCATAAAAACCATTCATCAGGCTGCTATAACAGCTTGACATGACATACACGGGCTGGCAGGAGCCAAGCCTCCTGCAGACAAGAGGTGCTGCAGACTAAGCACAAAGGGTTAATCATTAACTCCCTTTGGAGCGTGGCCTCTGGAAAAAGGCCATCCAGAGTAACCCTCTTCCACCGAGGCAAACCCACAGCCAAAGAAACAGTAAATCTGGAAGCCCTCCTGCTTCCTCCCTGCGCTTCCGAGCAATATCCTCTCCCGGAGAGCGGGGCCAGCAGGGAGCGAAGTATTTTGGGATGAGGTATGAAACGAGTCATCGTCCAGAAATACCACTTCTAAAAGCAGATTTCATCCCGCTGTTAATGCATCTCCGCCTTTGCATTTCCCTGCTTTATTCCAGGCGTAGAGGGGGCTGACGACTTCAAAGAAGGTCTCTCCAATAATCTTTAAATCTCTCTCCTGACCCGAGCACTGCACGGCTGCTGGATTTAGTGCAGGCTTCAGTTCCTGCCTGGGTTGCTGCCGACAGACTCACCAGCCCTCATCACGAGATGCTTTTCATCTCTAAGCCCCCCTGAGCATCACAGGGGGATGCAGGTGGCATGGGACCATGAGGAGTTCATCAGAGCAACCTCCGGCTCTGAGCACGGTCAGGGCTGGGATCAGCCCCAGTGTCTCCATGGATGGAGAATCAGGGAGGACAAAGCCTCCACCCTGCCAAGCCAGTACTGTGGGCTGGGATAAAAACAGCTGCTAGCAGGGCAGAGAAACCAGGATAGAGGGCTGCAGGCCAGGGGGGAATATTCCAGGGAAAGAAATACGCCTGGGGAATAGCTGGTTTTCCCCTATTTCCTCTCAACAGACACTGCCAAGGCCAGGTGCTGTCAGGTCCCTTTCCAGGACAACCCAGCAAAACAAAATGTCTCATTTTCTCAATGATCCTGCCTATCATGGGAATATATAAAAACATGCAACATCTGGGATGCACTCTGGAGTGCTGAGTGTGGTGGATGACACTGACAGCAAAGCAGAAGCATCAGCCAAAATTGGCAGCAGAGGAAAGAGCAAAAACTGCTCAGGGGACAATTCTGGAGTGTTGGTAAGTCAGGCAGCTGCCTGTGACTGATGTCCGCCTTTGCCAGCCTGCTGGGTCTTACCAGGTGAAACTGGGTGTTACCAGCATCTCAAGCAACAACTTCCTGCTAAACACAGGCGGGCCAAAGGGCTTGGGAGCATCCTGGCCATCCCAAATTGCCATCACTCAGACTGCAGCCAAGCCAGGGATATAGGACCACTGTCTTGCCCCCAGCTCCACTCCCCTGGCCAAAATGCAGACACTGCTCTCTGCTAGAGAAGTCCAGCCCTCTCCTCAATGCCAGGCTACTACGTAGGTGATTTGTCCCCACAGAAACACAAGAACAAGAGTAAGATTTACCACAAGATGCCAGGATAGCAACTGGTGTTCCTACTGCTCATCAGTTCTCATCACAGAGGGGCAGGACTGCTTAGAGCCTGCCGTGCACAGACACATGTTCTTCAGCCCATGTAATTCCTGGTTTCCTCCACTGCTGGAGCCTTCATTGATATGGTCTTGCTCATTTTTAATTAAAAAGTAGGACAAATGAATTTGCCTCCACCAGCACATCTCCATCAAAGCAAGCAATGGCATGTATGCTCTGGAGATCATGGAGAAGGAATCACTAGTAGGGAAGGAGCAGCTGAGAGCAGTCAGAGGAATGAGGACCAGAGCAGAACTGCAGCCAGAATCCAGCCTCAGATGGGTGCCCAATCTGAGGACCTCTGAGAATGCCACAGGGTGCTCCTTCCTTCGACTCCTCCCCATGAGCAGGGAGTTTCACAGCTCAGTTTTCAAAAAAAACACGAGCGCAAGGAGGTTCTGAAACAGGAAAGAGCCACCATCAGCTCCATCTAAACCCTCGCTCAGGAGATTAGATAGAAGGTAATCTCCACTCACAATAATAATTACAGGGCTTTGCTTGATTTAAGTCTGTGTTGTCTCCCATTATCCAGACACACCAGAGCACGGCTCTGCTCATCCGCCAGGCAGTGACGAGCGAGCATCCCCTGCCCATTTTCTTGTTGATCCAGAGCAGTGCCTGTAATTTGTTAACATCCCTTCTCCCCTCCGATTTAAATTGCGGGCATGGCAGGCCTGTGTCTAACAATAATACAGGGATTTCAGGGGTATTTATGAGAGGCTTAAAACTTAATCCTACATGAGCAAGGTAAGCCTGCTCTTGGCCTGAAACACGGCTGGAAAATCTGGTGCCATCGCTACAGCGGGAGAAAAGAGACATTAATGGCAGCGAGAGCCCTTCGAGTGAACCAGCACTGCCCAGACACCTCCTGCAGCCAAGTTAGGGGCACAGCATCAAATCTGGGAACTGAACCACAGAATCCCAGAATGATTTGGGTTGGCAGGGACCTTGAAGATCAATTAGTTCCAACCCCCCTGCCACTGGGGCACCTTCCACCAGACCAGGTTGCTTCAATCCCCATCCAACTTGGCCTGGAACACTCCCAGGTATGGGGCAGCCACAGCTTCTCTGGGCAACCTGTGCCAGAGCCTCACCACCCTCACAGTCAATAATTTCTTCCCTTTATCTACTCTAAATAAAGTTCCAGGTTAAAACTTCTATCCCTTGTTCTATCCTACTGCCCTACTATAAAGTCTTTTTACAATCCCCCTTTAGGCACTGGAAGGAGCTCTAAGGTCTCCCCAGAGCCTTTTCTTCTCCAAGCTGGACAACCTAAACTCTCTCAGCCTGTCCTCATAGGACAGGTACTCCAGTCCTTGGATCATCCTCGTGGCCCCCTCTGGACCTGCTCCAATTGGTCCACGCCTACAACTGGGGGCATTTCCCTCGCAGGCCTCAGCATCCTTCCTTGAGGATTTTTGACATATTTCTCCCCACAGTGTCATGTCCTGCAAGATCTCTGCTTTGGCCAAGGCTGGGAGGTAATGCAGTTCCCAACAGAGATATCTGGAGGTAATTCCTGCGCCAGCATACAGGAGCAAAAATGTTCAGGTTACCAAAGAAAAACAGAGTGATTTTGGCCACCTTGCAAGTGGGCAGCCTGTGGTACCAAGAGCTAAGTAGACAGATCCGTGACTCTTGAATCAGCACAGTCTCAGTTACACTGAGGAGCCCTGCATTGCCCCAGGGCTGACACAGCTGTACCCTAAAAGCAATCCTCGTGCCCCTAGGCCGAATCCCTCGCAGGCTGTGCTGCACAACTTCCCCAACAGCATTTTCCACTTGTGCAATCCTCTGAGAAGAGCCAGTGAGAGGACAAAAAGTCATACCCAAGCCTGTTTCATGGCAGCAAACAGGAAGCCCAGGGGAGGGGTAGGCTTTTGGGCAGGCTGTGACTGGGCTCCCAGACATCAGCAGAGAAGAGCAGGGCCATGACAAATGGTGACTGGAGCAGCACCTTGCCCCTGCAGTGCCAACCTGAGAGCCCACAGAGCTCCATGTGGCTCTGCTTGTGCTGGCAGGGATGAGCATGGGGTGGAGGACACTGGTGCAGTGTGTGGTGACACCTCCTCCAGCCTGAATGGGCTGGGGAGGAAGGGCTCTGCATTCTGGAGACCAAAGACATTCCTTTCCCAGAGTCACCCCGTGGAACAGATAGACTTCTGTGACACCCCAAATACCACTTGGCATCCCAAGAGAGGTGTGTCCCTCCCCACACATCCTCCCCACCCTGCACGAGAGGGAAGAGGCTCAGGACCCAGTGAGTCTCTTACTTTTTTCTTGCTGCAGTAGATCTGCCACTTCTTCTCCGCTGGCAGCGCAAACATGGCCTCTCTGTGCTTGTCCGTGAGGTCAAGTTCATCCTGGAAAGGGGGGGAAAAAAACCACAAAACATGCAACATGAGCACACAAAGGGGTCATGGCACAGACACAATCCCCCAGATAAGCAGTGTAAATCAATTTGGGTCCACACCATAGTCCAACAGTGATCCCACAGGATCGCTCCATGACTCCCGATTTGTCAGGGAAATGATGCTAATTCCCATCCTGCTGTTGCTGACCTTCCCCTGACTATGGGCTGTTGGGAGGACGGGGCTGCAAATTCTCTTCCCTTGTTCCTCCCAGGCAGTACCTTCATTGCTTTTAAAGGCTGCAAGTGTTTGGGAAAGGACATCCACGAAGCCATCACAGCTGCCCACAAGACTGCCTCACACAGAGGACTGAGACTCCAGGTGACTGACCCCATCTAAGACACGTACAGCAAAGAAAAATTCAAACCAGACCTTTCTATTTTAACATCACTGCTTCACTGAGCACCTCACCCTGAGTGGTCCAGCCCATTTCCATCACTCATATCATCAAAAACTGCAGGTGTTTTGGCTTTTGCTTTGTTTTCCCATAACTAAAAATAGAAAGCTTTTTTCCTAATACCTACAGTTCATAAAGAGGTACATCCTCTCCATCAAAAGTGGATCACGTACTGCCTGGCAGAGATAAAGCTGTTTACTGACTGAAGCCTTTATTGGTTTATCTGATGTTGTTTTAAAGGACACATCCATTTGCAACTTGGAGGCTTGGTTAGCAGCGTGCCCTCCACTGGGATGCCCGAGTATTATCAAAGCCTCATCGCTTCCTGGTGCTAGATGTAGGTCAAAGCTTTTATCAGGGAACTAAATAAAACATTCAGGCAGGGCTGAGAGGCTCGTTGCTAAAGCCAACATTGATCTTTCAGCCATGGATGTCTCTTAAAATCACCACCATTGATGACAAACCTCATGCTGGAGTGGTTTTGGGGTCGCAGTGAGATGCTGGAGATGCTGCAGATGCTGCAGAAGGACTGAGGAGAGCCCTGACATGCCCTCCAGCCAACTCATCCCACCCAGACAGTAGATTTAAGTAAGGGGATCCCCATTAAAAATTACACCCTTCATGCCAGCAACTAAAAAGAGACCTGTTAAAGTTTCCATGCCTGAACACTAACACTTATCAACTAAAGCTGGTAGCTCCTGTACCCCCATCAGAGTCCCATTTGGGGAAGGCTGAGCAAGACACCTCTGGGAGAAGATGGGTCCCTGCATCAGCAAGTCTGCAGGCCACCAAGAAATTCAGCTGATCTAATAGAAGCTCATATTGCACCCAGTAGCCAGAGCAGGGAACCTTCAGCTACCTTGTAACCCAAACCCAGGGCCCTCCAGCACAACACCCAGTGACGGAGAGCTGCAACACCTCGGAAAGGCTTATATATCCACTGCAGGTATTGATTGCACTTCTTGATGAAATTACTCCTCAAAAGGAAGGGTATTGTGGAGCTTTTTCCATTGTATATGCATGGAGAAGCTCTGCTTTTTCCTTGACATTTTCCCCCTCATACTGACTGATTCTTCAAAACCACTGTGCTGCACAGAGCTGATGCTGGTGGAGCTCTGGAGGCAGACTTGGAAGACAACCTTAGAACAGAACTAAACATGCTGCTGTGACAGCGACTGGGAAAAAAAGCAAGGACTGGGAAAGCCTGAGTCCAATGCGAGATACACCTCATTCTCCTGGACCCAGGGAGGAGAACCTGTGCTAGGGACTCCTCCAAAGAGTGCCATTGCCAAATCTCTCCGTGTTGTTACAATCTGGGAGGTCAGAGATTCATATCAAGCAACCAACCTCCGCCCCAGCCTAGGGCAAGTTTGAGCGAGTGCAGAAAACTGCTTCCATTGTGACCCCACTTTCTGGCCACGTGAATCTGATAATCAGGCATGAAAGCACCAGGCACACACATCTGTATGTGGCTCCTTAGGAAAATATTTTTTTTAAACTTTCAAAATACCCATACCCTAAAAAGACATCTTGAGCAAACGCAAAGATTTATCAACCAAGGGAAAAAAAACCACCAAACTGAGCTGAAGCCTAAGCGGGAGCAAGAAGGGACAAAGCAGAAGAACATATTAGGTATCGGTACATGACAACGTGCAAACACATCCAAAAAAGGTGCAGAAATGCTTCTGAGTCTCACACAGTACATTTCATTGTGCCCCAGCTCTAACATGTTCAGTCACCACAGCCCCTCATCACTCAACGACACCTACCTAAATGATATCTTGCAGGATGCTTGGGAGAGCTGTTTAAATAAATACTGTGTGGCACCCAGCGAACACAAAAATCCTCATAATCAAACAGTGACTAACGACTGCTATCCTGAGTCCTAACAGTGACTCAGCCGTGAAGAGTCAGGTCTTTGCTGGTTTTACGGGCATGGGGATTCCTGCAAACACCTCCAGCCCTCTGCTTATGCTCACTGATACGATCTCAGTGCTCCTTCGCCCCAGGAAGGCTGCTCAGAAACTGCCCTTCAAACTCCAAGGAAGGAGAGGACAGGAACATCAGCAGTTTTCCAGGGGCTCACAACCCAACATACAAATGCAGCTCCGATAAAGGCTTTAAAAACTGCACAGTGGAATTGTTGCATAGCATAGAAGCTGTGCAGAACCTCAAAGCCATACCTGCCTTCAATTAATAATCACAAGCTCGATAGTTAAGGTGATTTTAACTGGCAATTCATTTTATGGGCCATTTGCAGTCCAAGGACTCCTGCTACAGTGTGCGATGTTGGCTGCTGAAGGGTGAGAAGATAAACAGTGGGTCAGTGTCCATCACCCTCACAGCCTTTACTTCAGCCTCCCCTTTCACAGCTCTGCCCCTTCCACCTGGCTGCCTCCCATGTCAGAATCTGCCAACTTCACTATTTTTAGTATTTTTTTGGAATCGGGTCAAAGGCACGTAAAATAACAGCCTCATTTTGCTACCAAAAGGAAGTCTCTGCCCAGAGTGTTTTTACTGGAAGGAGATACACTACTCTTAAATATTCATCCCATACAGTTAAACTATTCACCTTTACATCAGGAAACATGTTTCCACATTAAATCTTCATTTGAATATGGTTTTCAAAAAATCCCATAGGGGAGCTTTGAGTCTCTGTGTGTAGCTTCTATTTCTAGGAGGTACAACAGTTCTTTACAGTTTGCTTTGCTGATGGCCCTCTGTTCTAGCCAAGAAAACCTCCCCCTCTCTCTGAGTACAGAACGAGCTCCACTGAAGGTGATCCCACACTGTCCTCCTAAAGCTACCTCAGAAATGTGCACACTGTGAGCACAATCCCATGGGCCAAACAAGTTCTTATCAAGTGGTCTATACCTTTCCCTTGGAGGACACACAGTGCCACTCAGGGGCAGATATTGCAATGGTCTGTACCTCCCTGAGCTGGCAACTGGGAGCCTGGGGTCATCAGGAGTCCCCTGGTCCAAGTACCTGATCAAGCAAGGTCACCAGAGCTGTTGCCCAGGACAATGTACAGATGGCTTTTGAGTATCTCCAAGGAGGGAGACGCCACAACCTCTCTGGTTTGCAGCCACTGCAGTCTCCCACCACCTCCTGGCAATGCCAGATCAAGCCAAAAAGTGAGGCACAGCCACCAGAAGTGTTTGGCCCTCCAAGCAGGAAAAGCATCAAGTCCAGCCTCAGACTCACAGCATGGTCCTCAGTGCAAGCTTCTGTCCCTGTCACTTCACTCACACCATGGTGGATGTTTTAATGTGCATCTCCCATGGGCTGACTTTAATGAGGGCAACAGCAGGAAGGCAGCAGGATGCTGCAAATCTCTTGACTTCAGAAACGACTCCCTAAGACTTCAGAAACAACCTCTAGGATGGGCTCTTGGAGTTGGGTGAGTCCAAGTGCTGTCCAGCCATGTCCACAACACCCTAGAAAGACCCATCGTGGGGTTTTCCCCTACATCCCACAGGTCCTTCAGGTCACCAAACATTCTGAAAGAAGCAGCTGGAGAGCAGAGATTAAATACAGGACAATTCCCTATACGTGCATCTGCAATCCCAAAATATCCTTAGAGGTTGTAGGAAAAAAGATGAAAAACCTTTAAATCTAATGGATTTTTCTGGCTGACAAATTGTGTAACTGTAGAACATGGAGGAGATGGGGGGGGTCATCCACTGCCATAATTGGAATCATGATTAATTAAAATTTGCTGGTTTGTTCTGGGTTTATATATACATACATATATATGTATATAGAATCACAGAAAGGCTTGTGTTGAAAGGGACCTTAAAGATCAGGCAGTTTCAACCCACCCACTAGACCAGGTTGCTCCAAGCCCATCCAACATGGCTTTGAACACTCCCAGGAATGGGTCATCCACAACTTCTCTCTCTCTCTGGGTTTACATATACATACATATGTGCATATGTATGGAAAGACATCACTGGATCAACAAATGATCAACATAACAAAGAGCAAGTGAATTTACTCCTGATGGATGGATGCAGAGAGTTTAGAAACTTCTGTAAGACTACAGCACGTAAAGGCCAAATCTTCTGCATCCTCAATTAAATAAAGCCTGAGAGCTCCGAGACTGTTTTAAAAAAGAAAAAAATGGCAAGAAAAAAAAACAAGCGGGAACTTTTTGGCAACATTTGGCATTAGCTGGTCTAGCATGGGAATTAAAAAGTCAACAAATAATGGCCTTCTGAAGCCTGCATCGGCTTCCTTTCTCAGGGGTCATATCACTTTTTCACTCTCTTCCAGGCATTCTTCTCCAAGTTCATCAGTTTGATTTATCCCAGAACGCTGTGGTGTCAAGGGAAATGGCAATCAGCATTTTCTCCCCCGTTCCACATCTAATCTTCTTCCTCCGCGGGACGGCACTGCCCGCACGGCCGGTGGAGCAGCTGCCTTCCTGCCCCTGCCAGCCCTGCAACTGGCACACAGCAAACCTCAGAAGCTTGTTCTGTTATTTTTAAGCTGTTTTCTTGAAAAGTAAGACATATTAATCAGTGGTTGTTACAATGCGAACAAGCAGCCGCCTTCACACGCATCCTGTGCCGCAGGAGGAGCTCCTCTAGCTGCAGCTTTATTTAGGCAATTAGAATTCTCAGTGTATGCAGATTTAGATCAGGGTTTTTTTAAAAAAGTCTTTTACTTTTAGTATAAGTAATAAAAACGCCTCCTCCCTAGTACTGGAGCTTAGAAACAACCCCTCAGACAAACCAACCTCTGCTAATATTATCACTGTGTATTTTTAATTCACCCACGAGAACCTGCAGCTGCAATTACAGAACATGAACAAAAATCAACTATTCATATTTCTTAATGAATAAGCATAACAGATAGAAGATTATTATTCATTTTGCCTTTATCATGTAATGAATTTCCTGAATAAAGGAAATTGCTTACAGCAAGGGAATGAGTAGAAGCAACAAGGAATAATGTGGAAGCACTTCAAAGTGCTTATGCCTACTCAACCTCTTCCCACATTCAATTTTTAGTCTCAGATTGGAGAAGACCATAATCCACCCTGCTCAGTTATTGACCTGAAAGCATTGGACAGACATAAATAAAAAATGTATTCCCTTCTTCTTCTGCAGAAAGATTATGGCCATCAATAGCTGATTTAGCTCTTCAATAAACTCCAGCTGCAGCTGGTTCATGCTCCCATCAGTTCAAACACCTAACTGAGGCAGACAGCATGTAATTCTTTAATATTATTTAATTCAATTAATTATTTTAATAGGCTAAAGGTTTTAAAGGTGTTTATATTTTAATACTAGTGTATTCTAAGAGAAGTATCTACTTAGGTTTCTCATTCTTTTTTGTTTTGATATATATCTATAACGTCATATATACTTTTTTTTTCACTTTATTTATTGAGCTTGGCCTCCTGTGACCTTTACACTGACCTCATCTGGAAAACCTTTCTCCCATTTTAATTAACCCAGGATACTTCTCCAGCCTGAGTTATTGATCCACACCGTTTTACCCTGCAGAGCACTCTCAGATCTAGAAGCCCTGCAGGTGCATCACCAGTGCACTTTTTCCAAACAGTCGTACATAAACCCTGAAAACAACAACAACAAAAAGTGTATCAGCCCATTATTTACTACTGTGATAGCTAAAATGGATTAAATCAAATCAACCAGACCCGGGGACAACTGTCCTTTGGTGGATGCATCTCCTATCAATAAAGCACAGAGCTGGCAAACAAATAATATTTCAGATGTGAGTTTCTCACCTATTTAGAGAACCAAGGCAGCAGCTCCCTTTTCAGTCAGATTTTAGATACTGCCTCTGCTGTTGGCACTTCGGAGAGCTACTGAAGCTGGCAGTGAAGTCAACAGGTCAAGTGTGGCTTCGGATGTGCCTGACAGGGATATCTCATGTAAGGAAACTGTGTATGGTTGGTCTGGGGCTAAACCATGCCAAGGTTTCCCCAGATAATGCCCTGGGAAGGGCTTCAGAAGGGTGCTGGATGGGAATTAGAGGCTGCAAAGCCCCAACCAACTTGACCCTGAAAGTTTCCCACGATGTACCACTGTGTGTGTGGATGCAGCCACGGGAAGCAGAAGGCAGCTACAGCCTGATGCTGATGAGCAGTGGAAGATGGAAATGGACTCCTTGCACACACATGGCCTGGGTGGGACACAAGTGATCCTTATTCCCCCACAGCCCTGGCTTTAGTCACACCTGGCGTCCTAAAGACATTTTAAAGACACTACTCAGGTGCAAAACAGAGTCCCCCTGAGAGGAGCTGACTTCTGACAGAGGAGGGATGAGACTTGGAGCAACCTGGTCTAGCGGAAGGTGTCCCTGCATGGCAGGGGTGTTGGAATGAGATCATCTTTTAAGGTCCCTTCCAACCCAAGTCGTCATTCTGTGATTTCTATGATTTCAAGGTCTGACATCCAGCAGGATGCCTAGTGCAAAGCAGGCGTCAGACTGGCTTAGAGATGTTGAGTGTTGCAGGGAAAGGGAAGCTGATCGCTGTAAACAACAGTGTGGACTTGAACACTGGAGCTGATGGGAATTAGGTCCACTGGGGGGCTCAGCAAGATCCTGCCTGCAGGGCTGTGGAAAGCCTCGGCTGCCAAAGCTGACCTCGGTGATGTTCCCACGCTGAGGAACACCCAGACTCTGCCAGCAACAGATACTACAGTGGTAGGAACAGCTTCCATTTGTACCTGCAAATGGATACAAGGCAGGCACAGACTATTCCCAGCAGGAACACTTCCAGCTGAGGTTGATGATAAATCACAACTTACGTGCTGCTCAATCCTGCTCATAATCCTCCAACAACACCACCCAACCATTGAGCAGTCAGGAAGAAGACTGCTGCTGGAGCAAATTCCCCATCCAAAGGGCCTGAGACTCCATGGTGACCTGTGCCAGAAACACTGAGCAAGTGCCAGCCAAAAAATCTTAATGCCCCAATTAAGGTCACCAGTGAGTTACCAAACGAGCTGCCCAGGCACCTCCCAGGGATGTGGCCTCCTCTTTTACGAAGTGCAAAGTGGAAAGCATTTAGCAGGTAGACCATATAATTTTTCCACTTCAGTTGTACTTCTCCTGGAAACAAAGGGGTTCCTTATGTTCTCTCTGCCTTCAGCTGGGGTTGACATTGTGCTGTAACACGGCTCCTTTGTAAAGTTACGAGTTGGGAACAACATGGTTTTTGGGCAAACCCCCACACTAGTTTGCAGCTGTAACAGATACTGCAATTACAGGAGTGTTTCAGCTGAAATATAGCGTTCTCGGTGGATTGCTTCATTCAGGGCCGGGGAATCCGTGTAGGCAGAAAACCCTTATTTTCTCACCAAGTAGGTGTGCAACTTCTCTATCAAACGCTTACCCATCAAAACACACATTTAAGAGATTATCTCTGAGGGTGTTAACTCCACGGGGTGATGAAAACCAGCGCCGCGAGCAGCGGGCTGGGACAGGAGCGTGGCAGGTCCAGGCTGTTCACATCCAAAGAGCAGAACCTGGGCAGCCCAGTGAAGAGTGAATTTAAAAGCAGGCATTACTCAATCATTTAGTTTTCCTCCTTAAAAGTGATTCATAAGCCAAGGGAGCTTGGTCTTGGGTGACAGCAGTGGGATGGGATCAGGAACCTCACACTGAGTGTCTGGCCCTGGACAGACTCTGCAGAAAGGGGTAGTTTGCCCAGGACTCAAGGGCAAGTTGTAATTTTTTTTTCTGGGTACCAACCACATGCTTTTATTTGCAGATATAGGGGAAATGGTTTTGGTCACCATTAAATGGCTCTCAAAATCCTCAAGTCCTTAATGCTGCAAGGACCAGGCAGCAAAATAGACAGCTGACCTGCAAGCATGAAATGCAAAGCTTGGCTTTGCAGCTGATCCCTCAGCTGCTACTTAAAAGCCGTGTTGTTTTGCAAGGCCCAAAACCTCATACTTTCTCCTTATTGGATTAGATACCGGGGAAAAAGCACATTACTGAAGTTCCTAAGTACAACTGGATATCACTAGCAACGAGCTCCCAACCTGGTGCTGTTACTGACACACAGCACTCACACTGACTGCACCACCAATTTCTCCTGGGACTGTTCTCTGCTCCCTGTTCAAGCAGCATATAAAATAGCACTCATCCTGGCACGGTGAGAGGAAGGGATGGCATGGCTCCACGGGACAGTTACACATGGAGCATTCTACCCCAAGCACTGGTGAGCCACAGACCCGCTGCCCATCATGAAGCTTTCCAAAGGCAATAGAATTAATGTCTCTGACAGGGGATGCTGTCTCCTATCTCCCAACTCACGGCATCCAGAGAGCGGCGAGGATGAAATGCATCAGTTGCCCCAAGTATAGCAAAAACAAATGCTGTAATAAATCTTATAAGCTGCCAGAGACCTTTTTATTGTTCCTCAGGCTCCCAAGTTTCCACTACTTCATAAAGCAGCAGGGAAGGATACAGCAGCCTTCCACATCGCGGGAGGGGAAGGCATAAAGCCCAGCACTTTGGAGACCATGTGTGAGTAAGGGGCAATGGTCTGCTCCCATCCTGAGCCTGGGGGGCTGAAGACACTGCACAGCCAATTAACTCCTGAAGCCACCTCCCCAGGTCTCTGAAAACTTGTCAGCTGCTGGAGTCTGCGTGGAGGGACACAGGGAAGGTTACCTGCTCTGGTTGCATAGGTTAAAAATGGGCTGCTGCATATCACAGGGAGGATACAGGGCTAGGGCTGAATGGAGACTGCTCTAATTTCTTCTGTGTCACTAAGTCAGAGCTGAAAAGTCTAAGAAGCCCCATCGGGAGCAGTAAATGTAACTTCCTCAAAGGCTGGAGAGGACAAGCATTGAGGAGCGTCTGGGGCAGCATCTCCTCTGAGCCCATTCCCCTGCCCGCAGGGATTCAGGCTGGGAGCAAGGTGTGGGACCAGGGAGAGGCAGCACCTTGTGCTCCAAGGGCAAGCAAAGCCACAGCAGGCTCAGCAGCTCTTCTGAGCATTCAAGCTATCTGAGGAGTCACCAGAGCATCTCTCCCATACCGCTGGGATGGAGATGCTGCTGTGACCCAACCTTACTGTGAAGACAGTGAGGGGCTCCTGTACCCTCTCCAAATCAAGCCATTCCACCCCCCCTGCCCAGTGCACGTCCCACGGGGCCGATGCACAGCACCACACACAGAGCGTTTCATTACAAACCTCAGGGTGACAAGGAGTGTTAAGCAGATATAAAGGACATCAGTCATTTACCCATCTGGTGGAAAGTCTAGTTGCTGGCGGAAAATAGAGAGGATTGTTACAGCAAGATCTACCATATGGCACCATTATGTGGAGCTTTGCAAGTGCTTTCTCTGAGCGTGCAAGCAAGATTTCAGCCTTTGAAGAAATGCTGTATTGTTAGCCTGGATACGCAGGAGCCTCTTGAAAGAAGCTGTGGCAGATGGCACAGCTTTGTTCCCTTGGTTCGCAGGCAGGTCGTGTAACCCCAGATTTCCTCATCACCAGGGCTGAGCAGCCTCACAGCACAGCGATCCTCCTGATGTGTCCTATGGGAGGACTGATGGCTCCTGAAACTCCTTAAATCCAATGGATGTGCCTGGCAGGTACCTCACCCCTGCACAAGGAAGCAAACACCGCCGACCCGAGCCGGCAGGACACGCCGGTGTCGATGCAAGGAAAGCTGCACAAAATCATAAAGCCCTGTCCCAGCCAAAGGAGCTGCAAATCAGTAAATCTCGTTGAAATACCCCGCTTTTGTTTGTGCCTCTCTGCCAGCACCTGCTCCTCCCTGGGTGGCTGAGCCTGGCCGGAGCCCCGGCAGGACAGCGGACAAAGAAAAGCCTTTCAGGCAGGGCCGGTGCCCGCTTGAGCGACATCCCAACAATACTCCAACAAAAACCATTCAGCCCAGGCGAGGGGAAAGGAAGGGAAAGGGAAAAGGGTCCTCCGGGAGGAAGCGGTGATCAGTCATTGACCACAGCAACAACATCTGCATCTGACCTGAGCCAGGGAAAAGCCCCAAACTGCTGCATATGGACGGCTGGGACAGGGAGCATCATCCCTGCAGCCTGGGATGAATAGCAGGCATTTCTTACAGGCTAATTGCTACACTTTGTACCTAGGCAAAAAAAAAAAAAAAAATCCCAGTTTGTTTCCCTGTTGTTCCTCCTGAAAAACCCTTCCACAGCCACAGAATAACCCCCTCAACTATTTAACGATTCTATTTACCTATTCTAATTAAAATCCAAAGTGTCCATCTAACATAAAGCAGGCCAAAAAACAGACATCAGGAGAGCAGCCCAAGCCTTTAGCTGACCTTGGGAGTCACAGCTGCTCCATGTCCCTCTCCAGCTCAGGCCCTCATCCTCTGCCGCTGGCACGGGACAATCAATGATTTCTCATGCTACGGATGTTTCCTGCCTCAGACAAACAGGCACATTTAAAAACACACGAAGCCCAGAGAATATTCTGCAGGATGGCTCTAAAAAGAAAGAGATTTTGCCCTCTGATTTAAGCAGCAGGCTGGGATTTGCAAAGCAAGGATCCTGCTTGGTTGTTGATGTCTGCGGAAGGACTGTCCATCCAGGTGACCAAACCCTCTGCTGCAATGTCCCAAAAGATACTCTCCATCTCAGGCCTGATAGCCTCCATCCCTGCCACTCTGAGTCCCTAAAGGGAACAAATGGGGCAGAAAAGTCACTATTAAGCTGCAAGAGAAGAGCTGGCCAAGGACCAACTCCAACTGGGAAAGCCTCCGGATTCCCTCCGACCCTTTTGACTTCCCTCAACCCGATTGACTGAGACAACCAAGGACTTTGGAGGGAGCCTTAGTCCCACAGAGCAGGCACAAGCCATCCCACCCTGGATGGCCAAGCATGACAGGCCGGGTGGCACCGAGTTCCCGCAGGCGTAAAGATCAGCCCAGCACCTCTGAGTGTTTTCTCTGTCTCTCTTCCAAATGTTACACAGTGGGTTTATACAGGAACAGTGGGATGCCTTCCAAACCATTTAACTAATGCTGAAATTTAATACCCGACACCAACAGGTTACTGAGAGCAAGAAGGAGCTGTTGTAAGGAGGGGGGATTTGCAGCTTCCCTCCCCTGAATGGGAATCTGCCCTTCTGTGCCCATGGGGCAGTTTGGCTTCACCCTCCCTCCCACCTGGTGCTGGCTTGGGTCAAAATCTGCCTGTTCTGGGGGAGCCAGGGGTTGCAGCTGCTTGCACAGGAGCATGGTGGGCACCCGTTGTCCCCCTCCCTAAATGACCTCAGTCCCCAGGGAGCCAGCATGGATCCTGCTGCCAGCATGCCCTGGAGCAGCAGCTGCCTCCGAGCCTTTTTCTCACCCTTGGCTGGGGGGAAAAAAGTAAAAATCTCGGCAGCATAGAGCAAGGGCTGGAGAGCAGAGGGGCCATACCAGGGCATGCCCCGGGCTGGATTGGTTTCTGCTGGGACTGCTGGGCTCCTGCCTCGCTGCACTCACACTGGTTCCCTGTGGCACTGCCACTGAACGAAGCATCTGGATGAATTTAGGGGAGACACTTTGACAATCCTGGGCTGAGATGAGGGTGCCACAGGCTTGGTGGAGCTCCAGCACATGACCCTCCTGCACAGATGCCTGCTTCAGCCTGGCTGGTGACACCGAGCCGCAGCGCAACAGGCCTTTGGCTGGGGCATGAGGAGAGTGATCCATGGGAAAGAATTTCCCCAGGAAAACCTGATTTGGCCAAGTTACCAGTGGACAATAACATGCGACAGAGGCAGTCACTCCACCTGAACAAACCCAACCTGACCAGTGGCATTTTGCAGGACTGCTGCAAGAAGAGTCCTCCTTCATCCCCACTGTGCTGTGCTGGTGTTCCAGTCTGCCAGACATCTCATCCTGCCCATGGAGAAGGATGTCTGGGCAAAACGAGCCTTTATAATACAACCTGGAGCTCTCCTATACCAAGAGGCATGGCTCACCAGAGCCATGCTGCCTGGCATCTAATGGGATATGCTATACCACCAGGTGTGACCAACCAGCATCAAGACTCCCAGCTCCCTCTATGCATCCAAGCACTGTAGGGAAACCCCATTTCCCAGCTGAATCAACTCAAAGTAGAACACTATCCATCATATCACACCAAAATGTTTTAAATTAGAGAAAACTAAAGTTTTTTTGGCTTTCAATTTTTTTCTTAATCCGTGTTTTTCCAAGTTTTGGAACTGAGGGATAAAGAAACAATATCCTGACTTTACAAATCTCAATTTAGCCCACACCTGAGGATTTCTGTGAGGCTGAGTGCTCAGCAAGTAAAGTCTCTTTGCACCTAGGGGGGATAACCTGCTTTACCAGCTTGGGACTCCCCTCATTAGAGCCTCAACCCCTGCTCTAAGAAATTAAGGCTTTCTAATGAGAAAGAGAAACCACCCCAAACTGGCAGGACTTCAGGGAGGAGCAGAGCTCAGCGCTCAGCACAACACCACTTGCAACAGCATCGCCTGACGCTCCCTTCACGCCCAAGTTTGCCCAAAAACTCCAAACCAAGGCTGGGGAGGCTGCAAAGAGTGAGCAAAAACTAAAACTAAAAAGCATCCTACTTACCACCAGCTCGGTGAACATGGCATCCAGCTCCTCCACCGGCGGCATGGGCAGCGAGGGCTCCATGGTCTGCAGGGCGAAGCTGCTGTCATTGCGCAGCCGGTACGTGATCTCGGGGTGGTCGCTGCTGCGGAAGCAGCAGAAGATGAAGGAGATCCCCCGACCGCTCCTCTTCCTCGGGGCCATGGCCAAGATCCTCTGCGTCCCTCCCTCCCGGGCACTAGATCCTGCAGGGAAGAGAAGAGAAGAGAGGAGGCTCGAGCGGCCGCCCCGCAGCGCTGCGCTCCCGTCCCGCGGAGGGGAGGAGGAATCGAGCCACCCACGCGCTCAGCACGGAGGGGAAGAGCGGAGACAGTTTTCGTGCCAAATATTTCTGCTCAGATTTGACGTTTACAGTCCTGGCAACCTTGACGACCACGCGAATTAAAAAGATGCATTTGCTTCGCCTTGTGCCAGAGCTGGCAGCGGCAGGGGGGTCACGCCACCGCTCCCGTGGGATGAGGAGTCCTGGGCTGAACCACTGCTGCCAATCCCAGCAAGTCTGCGCCAACCTCCCCGTGCCACGGCAGCCAGGCCAGTCCCTGTCCCATACCCCCACCTCATACTCCCTCATTCCACGGGTATGGCACATTTCGGAGGCTGCTGCCAGGAACAGCTGGATGTGCTTGGGGCCACCAGGTTCCCACCACGGGTGACTCAGTCCTTGAAGACCTCATGTGGCACATGATGCCCCGAGCCAGAGACAGCAGCAGAGCTGAGAAAATATCCTGCACGCAGCTCTTAAACGTGCCCCTAAACATCCACCAGCAACCGCCGGTAGGGCGGCTCTTCTTCATGGAAAGTTTTACTTGGCCTTAATTAGATAAACCCTACTTGAAATTCCAGTAAATATTTACAAGACGCGACTTCAGCTGATAAAAATCACACGGTGCCGGTAGCTCAGATTTTCCTATGCAGTGCTGACGTCGGGCACCGCTCGCGCCGGTGCTCAGCTTGGGTTTTGCTGATTTCTGAAACCCAGGTTGGGAGCAAAGCTCAGGGCAGGAGTCACGTGTCTTGACTGATTGATAACAGCAAGGACCAGGCAAATACTGCCTCAAAACTGAGACTCAAGAGGAGGGCCACCTACGAGGAATGAGGACGGAGGAGAAACACTCTAACGCGACAAATCAACCAGCAAAGTAGGGAATTTTTGAAAAGCCTAAACATTTGTCTTACAAAGCTACACACCCACATATTTTATCCCTGCGAAACAAGACGCTGAGATGCTAAGAGACGGGACAAACAGCCAAGGTTAACGCAGAAGGCTGAAATATGGATGACTCAGATTTATTAACAAAGCTATGAAGAGACTCAGGGAAAAAGAGGTCAGCATTTGGAGAAGAGTGTCTGATCTCCCTGGAGCTAACCATTCCCTCTAACTACGGATTTATACACTCAAGTAAACAGTTGCTGTGCCCTGTGGATAGCCAGGGCTGGGGACAGACTAGGGGTCAGACATTGCACCACCACAGCATGGCAAACACGGCCCTCTCAAAATAGGGACCTTGCAGAAAATTCAGGCTCTACCCACAGTACTTTAACAGAGAGGATACAACCCTTGAAATTATCTCCATGGCATGTTTTTAGCACATGGTGTAATCATCTGCTGAGCCACGAATGATGGGAAACAGCTACTGGGTTTTCACGCAGGATAATCCCAGGCTGTGCAACTGCTCTGTGCCCAGTCCAGTGGGTCCCCCTTCCTGAAGGGCCCCAAATCTCATGTCACATTTTTGCATCTCGGATGTAGAAATACGCAGCCACTGGAGGAATTTCAGCTGCCATGAAAGCTCTCTCATCACGGCCCCCCGGCTGCCAACACCGCAGCAAATCCATTAGCAGCCTGCTGGCATCCCTTCGGTGTCAGGAGGGTTCTGGGACCTGCTGGGGAGTTTCTTTCCTAAAGAGGGGAGGGAAACAAAAAGCCAAAGGCACACAGACCTTTTTCGCTCCAACGTGGAGGAAAACACTGAAGGTTTGGGTTTTAAAAGCCACAGGGGGCAGGGCACAAAGGAGGATGCTGGCGGCTGCCCAGCGTTTTGTGCCTGGCACAGGTGCTCTGTCCCAACCCACGTGTCCTCAGCTGTGCAAAGTTTGGTTACCTGGTGATTGCAAGTCCATGGGTACAGCCACACTCTTCCCAAAGCAGGGCCTGATCCTGCTCCTGCAGCTGGTCTGGAGCAAACAGACCCATTTCTCCTCTTCCAGTGAGCATTTTCCATCTCCTTTTCAACACCACGTCAGCCTCGTCCTTGAAACCTGCTGCTACAATACAAGCTCTGACTTGGGCTTACAGAAATATATGGAAAGCTTTTATGAGAACAACACCTGCTCTTCAGAGATACACGCTCCTGACAATGTTCTACGAGGAGTTTGAATGACAGACCAAAAGGCAAGGTTTTATTTTGGGTTTTAAAGCAGACAGTCATGTAGCAATGAAGACAAGGTATTTTTGAGCTGCTTCCAGTTCTGGAGCTATTGAGGTTCCTCATTTTCATCTATAAACAATTTAAAAAACCAAATCACCCTATAATATAGGCTGAGTGGGCTGTAAATTATTAGCAACCAAGGCTAAAAAAAGGTTAGAGAGGGAATATGTTAGCTACCAGGCAAATAGCATTAAACCTTCAAAAGTCTGATGAATATTCATTGACATGATGGATCAAAATCAAAACACAGCACACTGGCAGGTCGTTGGGAGCTGCAGACAGCACAGATTGCATCGTCAGAACAAAGTCCAGCTACACAGCCTCCTCCTTCCCTGCAAATCCTACAGAAATTGGTTATTCAAGGAGAAAAAGCAGCAGCCCCTGGCAATCTGGAGGCTTGCGTTAAGGAGAACAGAAGGGACAAGTTCTACACAGCATCATATGTTAAGTGTCCTGCCCCCACCTCCTGCTTGTACCTTTGACCGCTAATTAGATCAATAAATTTAAGTCAGATTGTGATCTAATGGTGCCTTCTGGCCTCTTCTATTGAACGGGCCAGAATAAATTAAGTTTAATTGCCCCTGTATGTACAGAGCCAGGGAAGATAGGATGGGAAGAGTCATTGAGGGAACTTGTAGCCAAGTCCCAAATCCCAAGGCAGGAGTGGTGGGGCTGAATCACTCCCAAACAACTTTGCTTTCACAGAAGCAAGGGTGGAAATGTGTGTGCGATGGGCTCAGCCTGGAAACTCAGGGAGAAGAGGATGAGGAGCCCACGTATACAACCAGAATGGACTGAGGTCTCCATGCAAGACAGAGGCTATGGGCTCAGTGATGCACAGAGATACAAGTTTAGCTTTCCCTAGCCCTAAAAAAAAAAAAAAAAAAGGCATCAAGCCTACATTGCCCTGAGCAGTGTTTAAATGAAATCAGTCATTAAAAGAAAATTGGACCCCGGTGTCGCTTCCGCCTTTGCTTCAAGGAAAGGAGAGCAGCAATTACCACTTGCATATTCAACAGCCTCCTCAGCAAGCTAAATTAAACTGCGTGGAGCAACGTGCTGCCAAAGCCTGTCTGTGACCGATGCCCCAACAAGCTGGTTTGAAGCCAGCACTGGTATTGCAGCATTGCGGTCTGCAGCCTAAAAATACCCAACAAGGGTACAAACACATGCAAAGGAGAGCGCACGCTCCCCTTCACACCCGCCTCCTCCAAACCCACCCAGGAGCCAGGAGCTAAATCCTCAAATATGAATATTAGCGTGTTGTTTTTCTGGCTCCCCTCCCATCCCCTCCCAAAATGAGGATGCAAGGTCCTGAGCGAGCTCTCTCTCGACAGGGAGCTTTATTCCAGTGCACTGCACTTGTTTTTGTGCAAGTACAACAGCAGTCACTGACCATCTCTGCAGAGCCCCAACTGATTTTGGCATCTTGGGCCATGCCAAGCTTTGTCTCCCTCCACCCCATAGAGGTTTGGCACAGCCTGGGATGCTCCTGACTGATGGAAATATCCCAACTTTCTTCCATCTTTGCAAAGTGGTCCCCTTGGCTGGTGATGGTTGGGAGGTGATTTGCCTCAGCAAGCACTTCTGGAAGACACTGTCACCCCCAACAAGTGCCCGTGCCAGGTCTCCTGGACCCCTTTTTACAGCATGCAGAAGGCAGCATTTTGGCATCCCATACATTGTAGCCTGTGCTTGTCACATCCCACCACTGAGCAACGCTGCATCCTTCATCGGTGGTTCTCCCCATGAATATAACACCTGGCCCAGGGCATGTCAAACCCACTAAATAAGTTTTTTAAATAAAACAATTCTAGGTGATTTTCCTCCCACTGTTAGTCGTGTCCAGACCTCCACTGCAATAACAACTGGATGCTCCCACAGCATTTTTCAGAACGGCTGTGCGTTTGTGGCATCCCCTGAGAACCATCAAAGCCTTTCCCAGGCACATTTTGGTTTTTCACCTTATAGACCATAGACAGCCAGCACCCTCCTTGGCTTTGCTCAGTAACCTGACCTCTTCTTGGATTTGGTCCTGACTGTGAGCCCTCAAAAGTGTGTGCATGGTGCTCTGCCCATCTGATGAGGCAGCAGCATTTGGGCTCATCCCTCTCAAGAGTGAGAAGTGCTGCCCCATTTCATGTTTGCACCAAATCTGGTGTAAAGGAACACTTTTTAATGAAGAGGGTCTAAGCATTATTCAATTTTAAAAATAACAGGTTTGACATTGAGCCCTTGCATGGATGAAATGCTCAGAAACAGGATTGCCTTCCCCTAAGCAGGAACCACCTTCCCTCCAACACAGAAGCTCATAGGACCTGAGCCCATCACCAGCACCTCCAGCAGGACCTCGTGCTGAGCATGGTGCTGACATCCCAACACAGCTGTTCCCGTTTAAAGAAACCAGGATAAATTTTTGGCCAGAAACTCCCATGCTGATTTCCAAAACCCCCTTTCTCCAGTGTTTTCAGGCACAGACTGTACAGGAGGGGAGTGCTTATGTTTGGTGGAAATCTGTGCATATCGACAGAGGGGGGCAAAAACCCCAAAACACTTGGTTAAAAGGCTTTAAACTATTTGATGATTGTCTTTTCTCCATTCACCTACTCTCAACACAGCAACTATAAAAGGGGATGGGGACAGGACCCCTCCTGTGATGCAGCTGCCAGGAGGATCCTGAGTCATCACTACTACATCACAAGAGCCGTAATTCTCAGCGTAAGCAAATCTCAAAGATTTGGGTTCCATGGATTTATAAATACATCCACCAAATCCTGAATTACCCCAGGTCCTCCTTCCTTTTCCCAGAAGCTATACTCTCCAAACCCAACAAAGAGAGTTCTGCATCTCCAAACTTTGCTCAGGTTCCCTGGAACCCAAAAGCCACCAGCACACTACCCCTGATGCCGACCGGAGCTGGCTGCAGCCACAGGCTCTCAGCTTGCTTCCAGAAAGCCCCATCTGCCAAAAACCCAATGCTCACCTAAAATGTGTCACCTCTTTCTATTCTTTCCCTTTATTGTGGCATTTGTCACATCCTGAAGCAGACATCTGGGCCTGCTGTCTGGCAAGAAAACATTTTGCTCTGCTCAAGGGCAGACGAGCTTCGGGGGCTCGATGGTGACATTTAGAGCGCAGGAAGAAAAATCAGACCAGTTTATTCACAGAGCCAGCAAACACTGATGTGCTCACCAGGGCAGGAAAAAACATAGTTTAATGAATTTGTAACACGCAAGGAAAGCCCTCCTTTTTCCACTTAAAACTTACACCTATCAAAAGCAGAAAAAGTGTTGGTAGAGACTTTTTTTTTTGTATGTCTGCACGGGGCTCCCACCTTGGAGGTGTTGATGATGCTATTCAGGGAAAAGAGCAACAACCTCCATGGCGCTGCAAGAGTATCCCCGCCCAGCTTGCCAGTCACCTCTCCAGCACACGAGCGAGCTCCCTGCCAAGGGAAGCACACAGGCTGTTGCCTCTGTAATCCAGTTTTAAGGGGTAAGAGTGTGGCGCACAGCAGGGTGAGACGGGATCTGTCTTAACGCTCTCCAAGTGAAATCAATCCTCGGAGCAGCGCCGCTCGCTTTGGCAAGCCAGCAAAAAAAATCTGGAGCAGGGGATGGTTGATGGTGTGCTGCAGGACCACGTCTGTCCCACGGCATGGAGATAAGCTTGGATGCAAGGAAAAGGTGCTAAGGGCTTGCAGCATCTATCCTCCCACATCAGGAGCTGGCCCAGGGATCCCCACACAGCCCAGTACCCCCTGTGGTGCACAGCTCAGTGCACATATCCAGGGAACATGCTGCTGGAGAAAAATGTTTGGCTTTTGAGGATTAAAAACCAAACCTTGCTGGAAGTTTCCCAGTCATACAGACCGTGAGTAACACCAAAGGAGGTCATGAGTTCTCCACTAAAAGGGTAAATTTGATCAGGGACGAGCTGAGCACTGGCACTGGATCCTTCAAACCACTCCAGATTGCTTCTTACAGGAGCTCCAGCAGATCAGCTCAGGCTAATGCCATTTATTTCAGGAACAAGGGCAACAAGCATGGAACCACAGACAAGACCCAGTTTGGGAACCTATATAAAAATATACATATTTCTTAATACTCACCAGGGTCCTAAATGACCCAGTTCTACAGACACACATATGCCTGTTTTTCCAGCAGCCGGGAGGATTTGTGGTCCTTTCTTTTTCAGAAGCAAAACAAAAAAACAGGGTGGGTGGGCATTGGCAGGAAGAAAGAGTTTTCAAGTCACATATTGCTCCCTTTAAGATACTGAATGATTTGCATCCTGTAACCCAGGCCCAACACTTGTTCAAAGTCCAAGAGACTTCCCAGGAAGGCAGGGGGCTCTCCAGGAAGGATGCTGGGGCAGTTCCCTGCCCTCCCCTTGCCCCTGCTCGGCTTCAAAAGGCAGAAGAGAAAAACCTAACAGAAAGGAAACGCAGTGGGAGGGGCTGTTCCTCCCAGTGCTGCCCCCACCCCCTCTTGTTTTGGGGCGGCAGCTGTCAGGGCTGCATTGTGGAGGGGCTCAAAGGGGCAGAGAAGGCCCTTTCAGAGCCGAGGTTACACGCAGGAATGGATTAGCACCGACCCGGGACTCTCCTGAAAGCCTGATGCCTTGCAGAGAAGAGCCTCACAGATTTTCTCCTTTGCCATTTGAACCTGCTCTCTCAGGGATCCTTTGAGGGTGTCTGGGCTGAGTGATGACAAGCCTTGTCGAGGCAGCCCTCAAGGACAACACCAGACAAGAGGGAGGGATGCAAGACCCCCTGGGCAGCTCAGAGGGCTCCTACAGCCCTGCTGAGCATTCAGGGAGGAGCATCCTCTTCCACCCAAGCTCCATTCCTATCACCCAATGCAAACACAAGCACCATCCAGCCCCACTCCATTTCCATCGCTGGTTTTGGCCCCAGCTGAGGGAAAACGCTCATTCAAAGCACAACACACCTCCAGAAGGTGATAATACCAACTGAGAAGCCCAGCCCTGATATCACAAGTTTTTTTAACGATGCAAATGCTATTAATATAAACTCACCAGCCTGGCAAGCGAGGAGAGAGGAACTGTATTTCCCACTGGAGGAGGATATTTGTTTGCCAATTAGCCTTTTCCTGGAGAACAATAGTTCAATCAACCTTCCTTTATTTTAATTCCTCCTTTTTTTCATTCCCCCAGCCTCAAGCCCTGCTCCTCCAATGAATATTTGGGCTGTGACTATGATTTATCGTATGCAAAGCCTCACTGCTGAGCTTTCCATTTCACTGCTCCCCATTTCAGCAGTAGTTCCCAGGGTGAGAAGGGCTCTCCGAGTATAAAAATGAGGGGGGAAGGCAGACAGGTTTTTCCTCTCTTGAAGCCTCTTAATTTGGCTTCGCAAACTGGAGTTTCCAAGTTGCTCAGCAGCAAATGCTTCCAGTCCATCAGCACAGCAACATCTGCCATGGGGCCACCACCACAACAAGGCTACAAGGAGCTACTGGCTGAGTCCTGTAAGGCTCGTTTTGGGTTGTGTTTGGAGATTTTTAGCACTACCCATGCTGAAGGTGAGGCTACTGAAACCACAGGTGTTCGTGTATTTTGTGGTGAGTGGCAAGCTGGTTT
This sequence comes from Manacus candei, assembly GCF_025592945.1. NCBI lineage: Eukaryota > Metazoa > Chordata > Aves > Passeriformes > Pipridae > Manacus > Manacus candei. Next base: position 110,042 of record NW_026138161.1, on the reverse strand, counting down.
CTTTCTCTTTCAAGATGGAAACTGGGTGGAGGCTGCTGTAAACAGGAGTCCTTCCCAGCAGGGACCCCTGATGGGTAAATATCATTAAACTTCAAGATATCATTAAACTTCAAGACATCATTAAACTTGTAGTCTGGAAGGTGCCCAAAGCAAACAAAACACACTTGTCAGATCCCTCAGATTGCCTACCCATCTGCAATGCTGATTTCCTTTTAAAGGTTTTAAATCCTGATGTTAATCCAGAGTGATTTTTTCCCCCTGAAGTACAAACCTGGGGTTGAGAATTCTTTGATAAATATGTCTAATGGCAGAAAAGGCCCACTGGCTGCTTTCCTTCCAGTATGACACTGATACCTCCCCGTGCTTCAGCAGATGAACACAGAAAAACAATGTGAGTTCACATCAAGCACAACACGATCCCAACAGCTCCAACGTGATGCTCCCACCCCGCCTGGGAAAAAAACAGCAACTTTTATCACATTTCACTGAAGGACTGTTTGCATTTAAACATAATAAAGAAAAGCAGGCGTGCACAGCAAGTGAGATTAATTGGAAGGCTTGATTATGTTTTTTTTAATGTGGATACAACACAATGTAGCTGATGGCACAAGCCCTGCTCTGACCACAAGCTCTGCTGCACCACCCTGTGCCACGAGTTTCCAAGACAGCTGCTCAAATCCACCACCTGCAATTCAGAGACCTGTCTTAATAGAGGCACATGGTTTTAACTGCCTAATTATCCGGCCTCCTACAGAGGGCAGGGAGCAAGGAAGGGCTCACATTGAAGTCACCTGACACATCACTGCCAGGGGTGGACCAAAAGAAGGTCCCTCTTTCCCAGCTGGAGCATCCAGAGGGGAATGTCAATCCAGTGGAGATCCCAAGGGGATGCATTTAAAAATCAATAGAGGCTATTTTAATGCTTAATCCGGGAAAGTATCAGCATCAGCAACATCAATACAAACCAAATTTAAACACACTGAGTACATGCACAGGATTGTCACTTTTTCCTTTGTGCATTGATTTAACCAAATCTGGTTTTCCCCAGACAGTGTGAACTCTAAATAGGGCATACATAGCACCCCTAGTGCTTCAGACAACTTGCCAACCTCCATCTCTATATACTGTTTATAAAATAAGCCTCTGCACCCCACTGGAGCTAATGTTTCAGTGAGGAAACCCCCTCAAAATGGCAATATCACAGCAACAGTGGCCACCTCCCTGCCAGGGCTATATACAGAGTGGATTTCTCATCTTGCAGGTTTTCACACTGCACCCATTTTGCAATACAAGCTTCCCATTCCTGCAGATATTTATACAGTCATCTCCCTTTTCATTAAAAAAAAAGAAGCCTTGCAATTGCAAAGAACTGCTTTGAAAAAGTGACCCAAGGGGATCCTGAGAGGCTCAGACACCCTGAGAGAAGATAACTGTGTTTGATTTTTTAAAATTGAATCTCATCTGCAGCAGGAGGGCAGACTGGATGTTTACATATCTGGCACTAACCACACTTCAGATGCATCCACGAGCACAGATGTACCTTCCCAGAGGCCAACACGGGCATGACATGGGCTCAGACAGCCACAATGTCACCCCCTCCTGCTGGTGTGCAGCACCACACTCTCTAACCCACCAGCACTCTCTGTGTACCCACTGCTCTCTGCAGTGGTGCTTCATGGCTCAACACCACCACTTTGCCCACCTTCCAGAGCCCTCAAACCAGTTCTGCCCCTTCCCAAGCTCTGCTGGTTTTGGCTGGAGTAAATTTTCTTCACTGTATCTGGTATGGGGCTGTGTTTTAGATTTGTGTCGCTAATTCAGAGATGTTTTAGTCCTTGCTGAGCAGCACTGACACAGCCAAGGCCTTTTCTGCTCCTCAGCCCACTCCACCAGCCAGGAGGCTGGGGATGCACAAGGAGTTGGGAGGGAACAGAGCCAGAACAGCTGACCCCACCTGACCAAAGGGATATTCCAGACCATCTGGTGTCATGCTCAGCATTTAAAGCTGGAGGGCACGTTTGCAGTGATGGAATTTGTCTTCCCAATTCACCATTACACGTGATGGAGCCCTACTTTCCTGGGGATGGCTGAACACCTGCCTGCCCATGGGAAGTGGTGAATGAATTCCTCATTTTTCTTTGCTTGTACGTGCAGCTTTTGCTTTCCCTGTTAAAATGTCTTTATCTCAACTCATGGGTTTTCTCACTTTGAGTCTTCTGATTCTCTCCCCCATCCCACCAGGGGAGAGTGACAAAGATCCTGTGTAGGGCTGAGTTGCCAGCTGGACCAAAACCACGACACAAGCTCACAACTCCTTGCAGGTGGCCTCTTGCTCGGGGTTGGCGTTTACCACTCCAGACAGCAAAGTGAAAATACTTCTCCCCATCGACACCAGTCCAGTCTACTCACAGTCCAAAGTGATGAAGAACCTCTTTGAGTTTCCTGAGTCCTGGGGCTGGTGGCATCTCACAGAGCTCTTCATATCTGCCACCTCGGAAAGACCGCTGGTGATCAGTGCTTTGTGACATTCCTTCAAAGCTCACCTCCTTTCCTGGCTCCAGGGTGATGTATCTGACTGACACAGCTCTGCCAGCTCTCCAGTGAGAAAGTGCATCCCCAACACTCAGAAACACACTCCCATTCCTTCAGCAGCTTTGAAGCTGAAACACCTCTATGAGCAAAGGTGGCAACTGAGTCGGCTGATAGAGGCGGCTCAGGGCTGCAGCTTTCCGTTCATCAGATGGTGAGATCGTACAACACAGCCCAGACAACACCACTGATAACAAAGTGGGGCCCAGCAGGTCTAACCAAGCTTGAAACCCAGTGCCATGATCCCTGTTCCTCAATTCTTGCTTCCTCATGCTCATGCTAACAAGAGACACAAGCAAAGGCTTCAAGCGGGGCGAGCCACGTTCACTGGGCTCCCGAGGTAGCTAAAGCAGAGCCCTGACAACAAAAAAGCAAAGCCAAGCCACTGGCTCAGGGACTGCAACAACATCAGAGCAGCTCTGCTGAGACATCCAAAGGTACCATTGCTCTACACTTTGTCACAAGTCAGAGGTCACCTCTAGACAGGCCAGGTGAGGCTGTTTTCTGCTTAGCTCTTCCCACAAACACATCCATCTCATATCCTGAGATGGATGATACAAGAACATCCAGAACCTTCAGCATCCAGAATCTCCAGCATTCAGAACCTCCATCTCAACACAGAGCCTGCAGGGTTGCTGCCTAGCCACTGCCCTAAACCTTGAAAAACATTTTCCCCTGAGTCTGACCTCTGTATCCCATTGCCCCAGATTAACACTGCAGTTTGGGTGCCCTAAACACATGGTAATGAAATAACTCAGAGAGAGACTGACCCTGAGATCACCCACAGTCTTATGCTGTCCACAGGGGAAGGAAATTAAATGGCTTTTGGATAACAGATCTTTGCAGCATTTTCCAGCATAAGACCTTGTAACATTGCAGAGAAAGCTTGAAAAAGCTGCAAATTGGATTTAGGTACCTGAAAATTCCAGGTTCACTCCACCACTGCCAGAGTTGTAACAGGAAGAGAAAACACCCTGAAATAATTGCCTCTCCAGGCAAAAACTTTCAAACCCCCATTAATGCAGATTTTTAGAGCTGGCACGAGCTACCCATCCTTATCGACTGCAACATGAGCCGTGAGAGCAGGCAGAGAGGAGAAAAAGCATCTTCCAGGCAATCACAGGCATTTTTTTCCCAGTTGAGTGCCCAGTGAGGAGAGCAAGCCATGCATCAACAGGAGCACTTGACGCCTGCCAGCGCTTTCTAAATTCACTTTCAGTAGATTTACCAACACAAGGAATGTGTGCTATGCAAATCCAGCCTCAGACTGCTCCCTGCCTAATCTAGCTTTGGATTCAAATGCTTATTACCATGGCGCCTAATCGGGTCATGTGTAATGGACAGGTTTAGTTTGGGCTCCCAGTGCTTCAACGTGTTCTTACTAAGGAACCAAAGAAAAAAAGAAACAAAGAGGGAAAACCCCCCAACACTGCAAAGAATTCAAGCTCTGGTGGAAACCCAGCGTGGAAAGAAGTATTGACACCTACCAGTGAAAGCCAGGCTGATATGCAAACATTTGGCAGCTCACCAAGAACACACTGAATGTCAAGTCCTGTTTGCACCCCATCATACCCCTGCAGGGAAGTCAGTGGCTTGTCTTTCAGTGTCTCTCCCTTCCCCCCAAGACATAAGGTGATGAAATGATCTCACACCCATGCAGGACCCATCTACCAGCAGCACCAAGCCCAGCTGGTCACACCATAACCTCCAGACAACCTTACAGATGCTCTGAGCACCCATGCCAGCACTTCCAGAGCCTCGGTAACACATGCCAGCCAGGAGCTGTTGCTGGTGTGGGGATTAAGGGGGTCCATTACTGCATCAGGGTCTGCAGCAGGACACAGGGACCATGGGAATGTCATTCCTGGAGGCCACCACATCTCTGTTTGCTGGCACCAGCCACACAGCAAGGCTCACGCCACAGCCAAGGTAATCTCTGTTCTAACCTGCACCAGACAAGGTGATTCATTTCACCTTGAGTTTGTCAAATACAGTTGGTCTGTCCAAGCCATACATCACCCCTGGTACCTCCAATATACCTCCACTATGCAGCTACAACTCAGCCCACCGTGCACCAGAAATAACCCAGGTGCAGGGACCCACCACTCAGGCTTGACAGGTTCTCCTCTCCCTCAGCTGCTCATCTGCTACACTATGCTTTCCTGCAATGAAGCATGGGGAGGTTTCCAACAGCATTAACCAGCTCCCACCTTCAGGATGCTGAATCCCAGCAGCTTGGCCTCCCCTGCCTCAACAATGCCAAATGCCACATAGACTGGCAACCAGCTCCAGCAAAGGTTTAAGACACCCAAATGTTGACAACAGCCTCTGATGACCCTACAAGACTTCACTGAGCCTGCTACAGAAACCACTCTTGGTGGGGTAAGCAGCAGTAGGAATACCAAAAGGAACAAAAAAAAGATTTCCCCCTGTGAATATAAGCAACATAAGGCACTTTTATATTAAGGCTGTAGGATGAACTGACTTTTATTAGACATCAGAGAATTCACACATAGGCGAACATCCCCACAGCAACACCTACGTGTCTGTGCAGAGACCCACAGCGTGGGCTCTCTGGTGTCTCATAACATGGTAAATCCAACTAAAGCACTCTTTATTGGCTTGGATGTTCATAACATTTATGTGTATTCTCTGGTCTCTGGTATGGACTGAGGTTTCATTGCATCCCTTAATAAAAAGCCTCCGCAACACCCTTCTAACGTGATGCCTGTTTTGACAAAACTTGAAGCAGCTCCATGTATTTGAGATGAAAACCAATCTGAAAGAAAGGACAAAACCAGCCAATGGGCCTGATGGATTGTCTGTAGTAGGGGAGGAGGACCAGATGGACAGACTCACTTTAAAGATTCCTTTCATTAGGAAACTAAACTAAAATAATGGGTTAACTTTCAATGATACATGCTATTCCTGAGGAAAGTGAGGCGGCTGATATTCTGCCACTCAGGCACATGTGCTCTTTGGTTCATCATTTACTGAATGAATATTCAAATTCTTTGAAAGGAGAAGGGAAAAAACCTCAAAGAAACCAGAGGTTGCAGTATTCTCATAAGCCTGTTCAAAGACTAAGCCAGATTTACCAGGGACTGTATCACTGCCTGGCTGTGTGGGCAGCTGGCCAGGCTCTCCCTTCCCAGCTTACAGCTGCACCTGGAGCTGGTCTGGGGGACTTTTTTTCCTCACTCCTGTAGGAAAAATGACAGCAGGGATGGTTAAATGAGGTGTAAGGATCCCCATTCCCAATGCAGCCCAGCCTGCATCACAGAAAGAAGAAACTTTGCACAATGCCCTGCTCAAGGACATGGATGGAGACTATTATGGAGGAGCCCTTCCCAGCACTGAAGAAGCCATACAAATAGCATTTACCAGGCTGCCCAGCAAAGTCATACTCACTTGTGAGCCAAAAAAGAAAAACTCACATTGTCATATTTACAGCTACTACCACTTCAACTGTTTCTGCCAGAGCTGGGTGATTCTCAGTGATGCCTGTGAGGAGGTCCCAGGGAGGAGGTCCTTCATCCCACCACAGCACAGAGAACTCATGGACAGCTCACACACATGTATTTCCAAGTGAAAAAATATTTCAAGGCGTCAGAAGCCGCATTTCTGGAGCTGTGAATAATACACAGGCAAAGAACACGTTTTGCTTATGATAAGCCAGGATGACAACCCACTGGAAATGTAAAAATAATTTAATGAATAAGTATATTTAGATTTATAACCCCACAGCAGCTTTATTTATAGGGATGCCAATCACTTTTACACAGATATAAAATTGGCTGGCAGAATGCCTTAAACTAAATCCAGAAACCCATCTGTAACAAATCTAAGCCGTGATATCTCCACGTACGTTTGGCCAAACAATAACGCTAATGCCAGTCATCTTCACTTTAAACATACAGATGGGCTGATGGGGGATGTTGCCAAGACTTCCACGCGGCCAAAGATGGATGAATTCCACTATCACCTACTATAAACTGGTTGGGAGAACGACCAGATGAAGGAAAAACAGTCACCATCTGGGCTGTGTGTATTCTAATACCAACGTGACACTGGCTGGAGGGCAAGCCCGCATCCAGCTGGCTACAGGTGAACCTCTATCAACACCTTTCATCCCTGAAATGGAGAGCTATAAGCAAGGAAAAAAAACCATGGATCTCTGCAGCACCTTTAAAAGATGGTGAGATTACACTAGGACTCTCGCATAGTTTTTTTTGATCCATCGCTCAAGACACAAAGCTGGGATAGAGGAAGATGCAGAAGAAATTAACTGAAAGTCATCACTTGGCACTCAGTCTCAAAGCAGATGAGGATTTCTAGTGATCCTTGCCCAGGATCTCACAACTTTATCTAAACCTGCAGATGTCAAGGGGAGCAATTGCTGTGGATTTCCACAGGGCTGGCGACCACCTGGAAAACTGAAGTCACAACTAATTCACAAGTAACGAAGAAAAAACTGCTCTTTGTCCCAGTGGGGCTTCTGGGGTCTGGTTGTTTCAGAAATGGGGCAAAACAGACAAAACCACAACTTGCCCATGAAATTCGCAGTATTTTGGCAAATGCCAAAACAGAAAAGGTTACTCTGGAATATTACTTTGAATAGCTCTGGGAACAAACCCAGCATTAATTCTCAACACTTATTCAGCAAATGATTTGAATAAACTGGGGAAGGCTCACACACACATACTGACAGCATTATTTTGTAGATTTTTGCCTCTGCTCCCGAGATAATTTATGACAAAACAACTCCCAGCACAGACAATCGCCTTCCAGGCCAATGCATGGATTCAACTGACCCTGCCCTGGGGACAAGGTAACCTCTCCAGATCCCTTCCAGCACAATTTTAGTACTGTTTTACACCACAGACTATTTTCACACTGGCATTTGCTCTGATTTATCCTTGGAAATAACTATGTCTAAAAGAATAATTGATGGAAAGAAAAACACAAACCCAACAGCAGTTTTCTCGCTCAAGGACAAAGCAAAGGGAAACAACCAAGCTCAGAGCTACAGCATCCTCGATCCAAATGTTTTCCAAAACATTTCCAAATGTTTCCCAAAGCTTCCAGATGAAGCTTTCATAACTAGGCTGCAACCCCACCAAAGCCTCAGGCACTGAGCGCGGCGTCAATGGTGCGTGGCAGTGCCCGCCAAAGAGATGGCTGGTGATGACTTTGACAAAGACACACGTGCCAGAACACAACCAAGACCCTTGTGCAGAAGAAACAACAGCGTCCCAAAATAAAACTGCCTCTGCTTTCTCAATGGGTCACCTTCTACAGCTCCATTGCTGCGTGGGTTTTCAGGAAGAGTCAGTCCCCCTGTGCTTGTCACTGGTGAGGCCACGCCTCGACTACTGTGTCCAGTTCTAGGCCTCTCACAATAAGAAAGACACTGAGGTGCTGGAGCGTGTCCAGAGAAGGGCAGTGGAGCAGGGGAAGGGTCTAGAGAGTGTCCTGTGAGGGGTGGCTGAGGAAGCTGGGGGTGCTCAGCCTGGAGAAGTGGAGGTTCAGGGGGGACCTTACTCCTCTTTACTACTACCTGAAAGGAGGTTGTAGCCAGGACAAGAGGAAATGGCCTCAAGCCACAACAGGGAAGGTTCAGGTTGGACACCAGGAAGAGTTCCTTCACTGGAAGGGTTGCCAAGCATTGGAACGATTTGCCCAGGGAAGCTGTGGAGTCACCATCCCTGGAAGTGTTCAGGAAACCACAGGGTGTGGCACTTAGGGCTATGGTTTAATTGACAAGGTGGTGATTGATTGGTCAAAGGTTGGACTCAATGATCTTGGAGGCCTTTTCCAACCTTACTGATTCTACGATTCTATGAATACATGTAGTCAGATGTCCTCACCCTCATGACAGGCTTTTGAGTTTATTCCAAGCACCTAAGGAAATTCCTCCTCTGCCTCTAATACACTGGAATGATGACAAATAACAAATAATACAATAAAATAATACAGTAAAATAATTTAAAAATATTTTTTAAACCCACATTAATGTGGAAAGGTAAAGAGAGAAAACCATACATTTTCTATACTTCAGCAAAAAATGCTGAAGTTTTGTCCAGACATCAACAAATGTGGACATTTATGGTTATTACACAGCCAAAACTGAGACAGTTGTGGGAGATGCTGGTCTGAGCAGTTGGTCATAACCACAGCAGCCAAAGGATGAGCAGTGAGGTCTCAGCAGCGCTCAGCTGCAAGAACTGATCTGGGGACTGGGGAGCTGGCACACAGCAGGTCTCCATCCTCAGCCTCCTCACCCCTCTGCTGACACAACTATCCATGCCAACGGCTTGTCAGAAACAGCAGTGTCTGCAGAGCAGTCTCAGAGTCCTTCAAAGCCCAGAGCTGATCTCCACCTCTTTCAACATGCTTCTGGACACAATCAAAGTCTAGAGCAGGCTCCTCTCCAAAGAAGGTCTCCTATCAACTGTACATGGGCTTTGGATTAGACCTTTTGTAGAGCAGAAAAAAAAAGGCCTTGCTCAAGGATGATAAAGTCTAGACGCTACAATATATTTTCCAGCTGATGCAGCAAACCTAAAAAGCCCTCCCTTGATCTTTGGACTGCCACGATCAAAGCCATTATCCCATTCGGAGCCCTTCTGAAACTTCAGCTTCCAAATGTGCAAGTTATTTTTAAAATCTAAACCAGGCCAAGCCTCTTGTTTGGAGTTTTATGAGGAAAATGGGGTGTGCTCTTCCCAAACCTTCCCCCACCATGTCTGGAAGAGGCTGGTGGGCACATGGTGGAGGACAAGAGCAAGGAAGCAGCCCTGTGTCTGGAGGTACCTCAGTGGCATCTGGTGGCCACAATCTGCTTGCATGGAGGGACACAGCAGGTCTCCCCAGGGGGGCTACCCTGTGGGGAATATTCCCCATCCTTGACAGAGATGGAGTTTTTTGGAAAGCAAACATCCTTTGTATTCCCATCTTTAGGATGTACGTCTGCCTTTGGCATCCTCCATCACAAAGGTGCATTGTCTAGAGAAGAGCAACGAGGTTGGTGAAGGGACTCAAGCACAAGTCCTATGAGGAGAGGTTGAGGGAGCTGGGGTTGTTTAGTCTGAAGAAGAGGAGGTTCAGGGGAGACCTCATCACTCTCTACAACTACCTGAAAGGAGGTTGTAGCCATGTGGGCATCGGTCTCTTCTCCCAGACAACCAGCAGTAGGACAAGAGGGCACAGTCTTAAACTGTGCCAGGGGAGGTTTAGGTTGGATATTAAGAAGAAATTTTTTCCAGAGGGAGTAATCAGACATTGAAAGGGGCTGCCCAGGTGGTGGATTCACTGTCCGTGGAGGTTTTTAAGATAAGACTGGATGTGGCACTAGGTGCCAAAGTCTGGTAACCACAGTGGTGTTGGATCAAGGGTTAGACTTGATGATCTTGGAGGTCTTTTCCAACCTGGTTGATTCCATGATTCTATGATTATTCTGGAGCCCAAGAAAAGGAAACAGCTTGAAATACTTTCATTTTCTACAGAAATTAAATCAAACTGAGCACAATGAACTTTCTTTACCAGGTAGCAGGATGCCCAAGTGCACAAATAACATCCAGTTCTGCACCAAAGGACAACCAGGGAAATAAGGTATTTCAGGGGGAAAAAAAAAATCATTCTCCGGTCTCTTGGAGAAGTGTTTCAGGTGGCTGACAGAAAAGAAGAAATACACAGCCCTGCCAAAGGGGCTTCAGCTCTACCTTAAGTGAGATGCTCATATAGAGGTGGATGGAAGACCAGCCAGCTCATGCCAAACCAGCTGGTGCTGTGTGATGAGCACCAAAGCTCCTGGAATGCCATGGTTTCTGTGGGAGAGGGGACTCATGGTCACTCCCAACTGCCAAAGCTCGCAGCAGCCAGACTGGCAAAAGTCAAGAGATGGATGGTCTGGAGTGATGAGGAGCATGGGGAGAACTGGAAGGGCTTTTTGAAAGCATATGGCCACCAAGCTGCCCCTCCCATGACCCAAAGTCGACTTTTAACAGGGGGATATTCTTCAAAGAGAGATGGGGACAGGAGGTGGCTCCCGCCACAGAAAGCAGCACAGAGCATTCACACGCTCCAAAGTTATTTAAAAGCCAAATGAGGCTCCCTAGTGAACACTTAATTTAACTGAGCAACTTCTAAGGCACCAGGCAAATGAGCCACGTCATCTCCTTTTCCTCCCAGCATCCGTCTCCACAACTCTGCCCACCTCCCTTCCCCTTTGTGCTTCCCCCCTCCTCAACTCCCAGAAGCTCTGCTCCTCCTCCCCACCTCTCACTCTGCCCAAAATAAACAGACCTGCAAAAGGCTGAGTGAAGCAGGCAGGCACACACCAGTAGGATGGGGATTAGAGACCTGCCACCCCCTCCAGCATCCCTCACTGTGGCTGGAGGGACCATGCCGGGCAGGAGCAGTGGCTGTGCTGCACATCACACATTCCCAGTGCTTCAAGAGGTGTTGTCTGAACCTCCACCAGCTTTCCAGCTGGGTAAACATCAAGATAAAAATCAGGTTGACAGGCTTTCTTAAGAATATTTCCATCAAATTGGACTTTTCCCACCTCCACACACACCGGAGCAGAAAGTGCGAGGGCCACCAGCAACCCAGTGCTGGCTGTGACAGCTGCCACGTCAGTCCCAGAGGGGACAGAGGATTTGTCAGCATCTCTCCAAAATGTTGCTCTGGAGCTGGGTGAGGCAGACAGGACGTGGGAAACATGCCCAGCAGAGTCCAACACATGACCCATGACTGTGGCTCATCTTTACTCTCCCAAAAAAACGCTGAGAAAAGACAGATTTCAACCTCAGCCTTCACGCAACAGCATTTCCCTGGGTCTAGTGAAGCCACCAAAGCCCTGCAGATCCCACTGGTCCCACCTTGTCCTCATCATGGCCCCCTCCCTCTCATGAGCTTCTCCCAGGGAAGGAGAGCAGAGCCCAGTGAGGCTTCCCAGCCATCCCATCCTCCTCTGCAGTGATTTTCTGTGTCTTTCTCCTCTCCCGTCTATGTTAGAAGAGTGTGCATCACCAGTCCCCCTTCCCAAACCAAACATGCAAATACAGGCTGAAAAAACACCCAGTTTCCAATCATGGTCAACTTACAGTGGTAACTAATTTCCAGACAGAGCTGTGATTTTTATAATGGATACCACTGGGTATCCAGTGGAGTCAAAGCCATAACCATATGAATGAAAGCAAAAGCCCTTTATTTCTGTAAGGCCATTTTTTCCCCCCTCCTCCTGGAATGACAGGGAGTAATACAGCTCTTGCCAGTTTACTGGGGTATACACCAAAGCTTGGCTGAAAGCAACCTCATTAAACTGGCTGGGTTGTCCAGCACCAGTCCAAACACACAGTCCTCTGATCACCACATGACGGGCTGGGAACCAAAGGCAACTCACAATTAAACCCGTGACAATCAGGAAAAATCCTTACAACTCCCCCCCCCAAGCAGAATCCACCAACACCAGCCCCACCCTCCCTGCCTTTTTTTTATTTATTTATTTACTTACATAAGCAGCATGACAGATAACTTGGAGGAAATCAGATGCTTTAATGATTAAGCGACACTTAGGCAGCACACTGGAAGGTAAATACGCCCCTTGGAAATCCTGCAACAAAAACAGAAGGTATAAACAGACAGTAACTAATTATTCTGATTAAATCTTGGAAGACCTGAAATACCCGACTGCAGCAGAACAAAGCCAACTGTGCGCCGGGGCTGCTCGCGAAAATAAAGTCACGCCCTTTTTTAAAAGAATTCACCCAAATAAACCCAAGTGCTTCTGTGTTGTTTTTGTTTGCGTGCATGATTCTTAAAAGTCTGAGGCGGCCGATAGGAAACCTCTGCTGTACCCTGGAGGGATCCCGTCGCCTTCAGCCAAAATTAGACTTCAAGGGAAGCAGGTGAAGGCGGGTGTCTCCGACCTGCTCCGGCACGGCGAGGCTCCCACCACACGCTCGAGGAGCGGCGCGTTGGGGTTTTTTCCTCCCTTCCCATCGAAACCAAAAAAGAAAGGTGTTTTGGGACTGAAAGAAATTAAGGAAAATAAATAAATAAGGGGTGCTCCTAAGGAGAGGGGAAAGGGTAGCAGGTCTACCTCGCTGCCAGGCTCGGAGGGATCCGAGCCAGGAATGGGATGTGGGCAGGTGAGGATGCAGCTGAGCCACAGGGACCGGACAGGATGTAATAGGATCGCTCAACATAGCAGTGAGAGGAACTGGCAAAGCCCACCAGCAGCTCATCCACCATTGTGGATGCAGAGTAAGGCACTTGCTTTATTGTGGCTCATGATACCAGCACCAGGAGCCTCTGTTACAGCAGACGGCATGCAGGACAAGACAAGGGGATGTGCTCAGGAGACATTCCTGTACTCTCTTTGCCTTCGAGGAAAACCATCATTTTCCTCCGCCCCTTCTCTCTGCCCTCCCCCCACCACACTAAATGCCAGTGGAGCTCAGGGGAATATTTAATCTCAAACCTCAGTAATCAATCAGTTCACCCTCACGCATGAGAAAGAGTCACAGCGGTAAGCACCAAATCCCATTTCCATCCAGCAATACGACGGTTTAATTACGTACATAACAATTTCCCTTTTAACATAAATCCCGAGCAGATCCAGGCAGCCTCCAGGTTGTGGGTGGGGAAGGACACGGTGATGGGGAAGAACACGGGGATGGGGAGGAAGAAAGGGAGGAGAAACCATTATGGCAATTATTTAAAATGACAACTTTATACAGCTGCTCCAGTTTGCCGTTGGCACAGCGATGCTCTGATCTTGCGTTTGCTGTCCCAGAGGATGGGCAGCAAGCCCACATCCAGCCCTGCCACCAGAAGCTGCATCTGTTTCATCCCAACACAGCAGCAACCATGCGGGGAAAAAGGGTATGGAAAATGCAAGATGGGCACACATGGAAAGGCCTGCCCAGGCTGTGATACAAATAACAGCAAAGGAGTCTCACCGCCAGTACAGCAAGACTTACTCCAGAGCCTGTTCACATCAAAGGGAGGCTTTCTAGCTGAGTCTGAGCAGGTTTGGGATCACTCCCTGCCAACACCTGTTATTTCCAAGCGCAAGAATGGCCGGACCAGCAGGACCATCACACAGCTGCCAGTGCAACAAGTAGGCAGCTGTGAGCAACATCCCTCCTTCACCCAACCAGACCAGTCCCGAGGGGCATAGCTCACAAACAGCCATGCTGAGATATATACATATAGTTTTTAAATATAAACACATGCACAGACTTTTCTAATATACAGGAACAAAAGAGGGGACACCCCACTGAAACCCCATGTGCAGCTCCGCTGCGCTCGCAGCAACGAAGGAAATGAGAAGCAGAGACCAGGCACACACCCACTTTGCCGTGGTGTGTTTTGGCTCTGGGAATGTTTCTGGATTCTCCAGCATGAGCTTTGACCTCCAAGAGATGCAAAATCGCCTCACAGCCTCTCTGGAGGAGGAGTGGAGGGGTCTCCAGGAGCTCAGCCAGGCAGGTGGAATGGGATGGAGAGCTGGGCTCCAGGTGCTCACAGCAACAGCTGGCCCTAGTCCACGCCCCACCAGCTCAGAGATCCCCAAACCACCCACTGTGCCACAAGAATGTGTCAGGAACAACCCCAAACCCACAGTGCACAGAAGAAAGCAAGGTCCCCTCACAGGTCTTGGCAGCAGGATGAGCCCATCCATGACCACAGTTCCAGCCTCACCAGCCCACAGTGCTCAGACAAAACAAGGAAAACAAGCTCGGGAGTGGAGCTTTGACTCCTCTGACTTTTCTATGGGTAGCAGAAATGTGTTTCTGAATCCTCTTTTTTCAGGCAGATCCAGTAAACAAACGTGCAGTGCTTTCAAGGGGCTTACAAAAGCAGCTTTTGGAAGGGGAGGTGGCATAGAGCAACCGGAACTCTTCAATTCCTCTTCAGAGGAAGCATCACATGGAGATGTGAAAGGGAAACCTACCTGTAACCCAGATTCCTGCCCTGTGGTCTCCTTCAAAGGCTGATGCTCACTCCTCTCCTTTTTTTTTGGCTTCAGTTTTCCCAAGATCTGTGACATCAGGAAGCCCTTGGCACAACAGACCAAATCCTCAAACTGCACACATAGGGAAGCTCTTGCCCTTACACCCTCCCTGATCTCTTTAGCCCACACCAGGAGGTGCACAATTAAGATGGATCAGGCACCATCAGACACCGGCAGCATGTTTCCAGAGGATCCGGCCGTATCCCCATCCTCTCCTAAAGAGCAGAACTTCACAGTGCAATTCAGGACAGAGACACTCCGTGAAGTATCTAGAGCAAATTAAACCTCCCAGGCACAGCAGCAAGCATGGATTTATTGATTCATGGAAAATGTCCTTATAAATTACTTCATTCAGATCAACGGGACAAGACAAAACGAGGACTATCCTCAGCAGCGAGAGGTTGCAGTGCTATCATTTCAGTCCCACACTCCAGAAGAAAACACTTTTTCAGAGCAGACAGATCTTACAGAACTTCAGGGGGCTGGCACAGGACAATACAGAGGCCAGTGAGGATCTGTCACATCTCACCTGGTCCCCACCTCTCTGCCCCACAGCAGGCAGAGACAATGGATGATTTTTGCAAGTAGGCAAAAATGCTGCTTGACATCAATTTCACATCTGCAGACGCTCCATCCACACCTGCTTGTTGGCTTACACAGGGCTGCAGCCACTGGGTGGGATGGAACACACAGGGGATGCCTCCAACAGCATCCTGATCACTGCCCCAGCCACCCCTCCAGCATTGGCTCACCATGGGACAGGGAGGTGGGACTGCCTGCCCGGTGAGATGGGGCACAGATCCATGCACATCTCTCCTGCATGTCCTCCTCCAGCCCTGTGAAGCTACACTAGAAGTGACTGCTCTGAAAGTGATTTCTCATGGAGAATGGGGCTCCCAAATGTTGCAGCTTCTTAATCTCATCTGCTTCTCTTGCTAATGATGGCTTAATACGCTTTCATCAAGCTCAAACTCCCTTCAGGGCTACCTGTGGTCTGGATCTAGGATGCTGAGCCAAGGCTAAGGCCATTTTCTGCAAGTGTTTATTCCAGTGGTTAAATGCAGCTAATAAATAAATAAATATCCAGATGTACCTGTGCCCTGTTCAGGACTGCACACATCCGTCTTTTGCTTCCAGGCATGGGCTGTTTGCTGAAGAGCTGCTGATTGCCCACAACCATCCCCCCTGACAAAGCAATATACACTTCCATTTGATAGTTTCTTGATGAAGAGGAGAGAGGAGCGTTCCCATTCCCCAGCACGAAGCACTTCCCCAGCTTTTATGCACTTGCAGCATTCCCCCACACCCTCATCAGTCAGACCATGGTCAGGCACTGCCCTTCCACCACGGGGTCAGCAGCAGCCCTGCTCCCAAACTGCCTTTTACAAGAGTGGGCGCAGCTACTCACAGCTCAAAATGCTTTCCACAGCTCCAGATCACCTCCTGGGATCAGTTCCCAGGTTCCCTATCTTCAGATCATCTCCTAGTTTTTAAAATCAGTGCAAATTTGAGACACACTTCAAAACACCATCAGCGAAGATGCTGAGTCACACGGTTGGATGCCTCCAGGATGGTACCCACAGACGTCTTCTAGGAATGCCTCTGCCTCCCGTGAACTCCCCCGCTGGAAACATTAAAACTACAATTATTGCAGCAGATTAATAAAGAGTACAGCATCTCTGGCAGCAATCTGAGGCAGGGACTCTCAGCAGCAATGAGTTCAAGCTATCAGGGCACCTGGGCACACACAGCTGTGTTTGTGGTCCCCCAGTGATCCCAGTCACCTACGCCCTGCCACGCTGCCTCACCTGTTCACCAAAACACACCCCATTTCCCCAAGCACTGATTAGTATTTTGATAAATAAACGTGTCTCATCACATCTATTCACTTAACTCGCCATCGAGGGGTTGCCATTCCCACGTGCATTGGCTTTGCGGGATAAAATGCTAATGGGTTTCACAGCTCCGGTGTGATGTGGTCCCTCACCTCCTCACAGCCCCAAGGGCATGGCTCCTGGCACCCCAACATCCTCCTGGTGCTCCAGCATCCTCCTGGCTCATGGAGCAGGAACTGCTGCTGTGGATGAGCCATCTGCCTCCACCCTGCTATTCTGCATCTGGTGGGGAGAAAATGGTCCCTTCACTTGTTGAGAATTTAAAAAATTAACAGGCTTGCACCACTGCAGTGTTTGCAAACGTCCCCTTGCAGCAGATGAGCTGTGCATGGCACTGGGGGGCACAGGTGATGGACACAGAGGGTGCCAGCTGCCACTCACAGCTCTTGGGGTTACAATAAATAACACTGCAGTGCCCAGAACTGAGAGTTGGGAAGGCTGCAAGCTCTGTCAGCCCTTCCCAGCACAGATGAGAGGGAGAGTGAACTGGCATGTGTGCTTTGTGGAGGTCCCTACACCCCTGGCTGATGGGTCCAAGCACTTTCTGGTTGCTCTGTCTCAGAAATCACCCTCATTGTGAATATCTTTGAGGCCAGGCACAGCAGCATTGGGGACCATTGCTCTCCACTGCAGTCCTAAAATGCTGCAGTCTTGCTGTGGCACAGCCCAAGAGCATCCCTGAGCACTGCACGCTTCCTTCAGCTGCTGGTATTGAAAAGTGAGGAAAGGGGAGGAAGCAGGAGAAGGAAGGGGAAGACTCGGTCCTGTGGGCTTTTAATAGGCTTGGGGTTAGACCAGCACTGGCAAGCTGTGAACATCCAGCTGAGTTGGGCACACCATGACCTGGAGCTGGTGCTGGGAAAACATCAAACATCCCACAAGCTCAGGTGAGAGACCACCCTGCTGCTTTGCCCAGATGTGAGGCACCCTCCCTGCTCCTCTGCCCGTGCCAGGGGCTCAACCAACACCACAACCCAACTAGGAGCATCACATGCTTCCCCTCAGCTGCTGCCTGTGCACACCTGAAGTAATACAGAACAGTCAGTGTCAAATAGGAATACACCCATTCCTTCACTCACAGGAAATCACTTAAAGTGGCAAAGAGGAAAGGCAGAGCGTGGGGCTGGAGCCAAGCCCAACAAACACTGCAGGGATGGAGGGGCAGAGGACATGCCACCACCTGCTGTGGCTTTCACCCTCACTGGGGGACCTCCTTCCAGCAGTACCTGTGGAAACACCTGTGCTTTCAGAGCAGCCCATTGAGGGCAGGGAAGTGAGATCTCACATTTCTGAGCTGAAAACTCGACCTGTGGTGGAGTGCTGCTCTGCTCCTGAGACACCAGGAAAGCACAAACTGCCCTGCCCCTGGAGACCAGAGAGTTCTCTGCTTCTCTGAACTAACAAATTTGCCACAGAAGCCAAGGAGCTGATCTTTCAAGGGTGAAGCTGATTTCCCCTACTTTCATCTAAAATTTGGGGCAGGCACTGATCTCTTCTCTCTGGTGGCTAGTGATAGGACTCAAGGGAATGGCATTAAACGGTGTCAGGGGAGGTTTAGGTTGGGTATTAGGAAAAGGTTCTTCACCCCGAGGGTGGTTGGGCACTGGAAAAGGCTCCACGGGGAAGTGGTCATGGCCTGACAGAGTTCAAGGAGCATTTGGACAACATTCTCAGGCACATAGTGGGATTCTTGGGGATGGTCCTGTGCAGGGCCAGGAGTTGGACTTGATTATCCTTGTGCATCCCTTCCAACTCAGGACATTCTATGCTTGTATGATAATTTTCCTTCCCTCTCCACCTGTAAGCCAAATCAGGGATAAAGCAAGTCAGTGGCTCATTATTTTGGACCACAACGAGATATATATTTTTTTCTTTTTAATTAAAGGGAAACTCATTAACTCAAACACTTCAATCAGCTTAATTATCCCAATCCAGGAGTTTGCTGTTGTTTTTGGTTTTTTGTTTGTTTTTTTTTTTTTTTTTTAATAACAGAAGCAACCATCCCAAGGAGGTAAAACACCCATTTTCCCCAGAAGCCCCCACCACCAGCTGTGGCTGCAGCTATCCAGGCTCTTCCCAGCATGCAGTGACAGAGGAGTGTGAGAGTGCAGTGGGCCAGCACTCCACACCACACCAACACCGCCAGCACAGAGGTGGATAAGAGGGTTAAATCCAGCTGCTCAGAGATAAGCAGGCAAGCAAACAGGGAATAGAGGTTTTCCAGCCTCCAGTAAATACCTGCACAAGGCACTTGCACAGCTGATCCTGGGTATTTAACTCAGGATTTGCCAATATTGGAGACCCTGATGCCACATTTCACTAATGCTCTCCTGAAGAACTGCTTTCTTGGCTCCTCTGAAGCCTGTAAAAGAGAAGGCTGAAAAGATAAAGCAACTCTTGGCCTTGAGGCTGGCACCCTGGGGAAGATGCAGCAGCCCTTTTTAGCTGTTGTTGGGATTTTTTGGCCTTTTGAGGATTCTTGTAGGGCCAAACACAGAAGAATCTGAGATGCTGTCTCACACAAGACAAACCTCAGGAGATAAAACAACCAAAGACTCCTGCAGCAGCTCTGGCAGAGCAACCACACAGCCAGACCAGGGTGCAAACAGGCATCCCACAACACACACATGGCCACAACTTCCTGATCTTAACCCCAGGCATATAAATTCCCAGGTGGCACCTTTGGATTAATACATTACATTTCACCACTGGCATTTAATTTCTCCTTTTGCCTTCCAAGACTAAAACTACTTCCAATTTCTGTTCCAGCTGACCAACAGCTTTTTATTCCTCTTGCATCCAGAAATGCTGAACTGCTGCATCTGGGAATTCTGCAAAGATGGAGAGGGCCCTCTTCTCTGTGCTGAAGCCACTAGCCATGCCCAAGTAGCTGCAGCACCGCCACTAAACTTTAAAACCTGTCAGGCAGTGGAAAGCTTATGGCTATGCTGGAAGACCTAGTGCTTCCAAAATCTGCATCACACAGGTCCCCAGAGCTAGAGACCTCCATGGAGCTGCCCATGGAGCATCCCACACCTTGGCTGTGGTCCAGATACAGGTAAGCAGGAGAGAGCAACACCAGTTTTGGCCGTGGGATGCCCCATCCCGCTCCCCTCCCGGCTCCATTTGGAGGCAGCCAGCTGCATCCCGTGTCACTGTGTTTTGCATAATCAAAAAGGGAGTTTAGCCTCCATAACCACAACCCAAAGGGTATATTTAGCTCAGCTGGAAAACAAAGGAGATTGGGTCCACCGCAGATTAAATTAGCCGGGCCTGCTTACGCCAGGAGCGCCTGTCTGCCATCCACCACACCTCCCACGGGTTTATTCCTGGCTCCACGATTCAGTGGTCCCCCTGCAGAGGAAAGGACCTGCTCCGTGAAAGCACTGAAAAGGAAAATACACAGCAAAGAGGCGGAAGAGTGGGTCCAACAGGTTCCCAAAGCCTTGGGCAGGAGGACACAGACTCGCAAGGGTTTGCATCACCCGTCTCGACCGCGGAGCCACGGCACGGGATGAGGTGCAGGAGCCCATGTGGTACTGCACCTCCTGCAGTCCACAGGGAGGAAGAGGATGACAGGGGACAACAGGGGACCCCCTAAAACCGCCCCCAGAGCCCAGCTCCAGCTCCTCCCCTGCACAATATGGGAGCAGGGCGAGGACATTTCCCTCATGGTCTTCAGAACCTTTTCTTTGCTTAAGATCTGCCTCCCAGGGAGAGGCTCATTTTTCCTGCCTAATTTCCATTGATATAATTTCATCCCCCATCTCCTTTGCTGCCGTCTCACGCAACTCAAAGACGCAGCCAAAGACGTGGTTATTTTTACATTTTCCTCCCAGGAGATGGTATCTCCACGGGGCACGGCTGCCATGCCACATCAGATCACTGCACCCAACCGGCTCAGCCCCACGACAGCAGGATGAAGTCTGGGGGACACCCTGCCACCAGGTATTTTTCTGTCTCACTGGCATTAAAACTCCCCAGCTTTTCAGTCAAGGGCATTCCAAAAAAAAAAACCAAACCCACAAAACAGCCCCAATCCTGAAGGCAGCAAGGTGCTGTCCCAGCCCCTCTCACCACAGCCCCCACCCAAGCACCAAAACCATCTTTCAGTCATCCCAGTTTTAGATTTTTCTATGGTTTTTTGCATTTATCATGGGACCCTGCAAGGCAACTTGCCTCCCCTGGATCCAGGTCTTTGTGGATTCATGATTTCCAAATTGACCCAAATTTACCCAGCATAGGAAGGGACTGGGTTTGGTAATCAATGCCAAGACACTGAGGTCCACAAGATGACCATCCTCCTTGACCTGGCACATGGGCTTCAGCATGACATGGATTGTCTTTAGACCCACATCTCTTACTGGGCACTGGGAGAAGAAAAAAAGCAGCATTCTCACAAATAACCTAAGAGCTTTTGGAATTTATAGAGTGGGGAGATGGAAAGCAAAGTCTGGGGCATGCAGGGAGAAGCTGGTTTGTACACCCCTGGGAGAGGACAAAGAAGGGCAGCAGGATGGTCTCCTGCATGCTACAGCAGCTACACCCTGCAAGTTCACCCAGTGTTTTCCTTTCCTCCTTCCCTTGAGATCACTCTCACCATCATTTGTCCATAACAGCAAAGCCAGGAACGCAGGGAAGAAGGTATCAGGCTGTGCACAGCTTGTCTGTACTTACTTTACAAATAAAAGTGATCACAAAAAATGTTTGCACCCTGAAAGGAATCCTAGTACCCTTCCCCCTCCTACACCTCCCAAAGCAGAGCACAAATCCAGCTGCTCTGCAACCTTATCTTGACGCAGAAACAGTCTGGGACAGAGATAGAAGGGTTCCCCGAAGGCATGGCTTATTAAAGGCATCTTTACTTAGTAGGTTCTCTTCAAAAAGGCCGCACTGAAGCGCCGTTCCCGGACTGGTTTTCATCACGGCAGCAGCAAACACCACTCAGGCAGGGTCCCCAGACTGGTCATGCAATGTGTGCCCTTGCAAAGCCACAGGCTTTTTTCCAGGCTAAAAAGCAACCCAAGACCAGACAGATACACCCAGGCCAAGGCACTTCGGGGGACCCACAACTGAGAGCCACGAGGAGCTCCCAAACACGCCCTGCTCTCGCCCCAGGGATATTACAGGAATGGGGACCAGCACAGTAATGAAGTCCACAGGATGTTCCCTGTTTATCCAGCAGCTTTTCCTCCGACCCCACGCCCCGCTACCGCAGGAGATTGCACACTTGCAGTCAAATGCTCCTAATCCCAGGTTTCAAGAACCGGAGCTACAAAACAACCACACAAAGAGGCAGCAGTTCGCACGCATCCCGGGAACCTCCCCGCAGCCAACGCCTCGCTTGTTTATCCAACACGCGATCTTTCCACGTTCAGCTATTTTCATCCCACCCTGCTATTAATGGATGCAGAAGGCGGTTGGGTAAGGCTGTTCGACAAAAATCTCATTTAGGGATCAAGACAAGCTTAATTGGTTTCTAGCCAGACCCGCACAAAGATGGGTTACTCCACAAATACAGTTGCTAATCTGCCCATTATACTCCCTAAGCTCCCACCCACAAAGAAAAAGAAAATAAAGCAAAGATGCACAAAGGAATGTAGGATTTTGAGCGTGTTACTTCCAGTGAGGAACACATCACAAGTGATGAATTCTGCGAGAACAAGGGCATTGCTTTTCATTGAAGGAAAAGGATAACGAAGCGGTAAACAAAATAACAACAAAAAGACCTAACATAGATTAAATCTGCATTTTCCACAGGCAGTCCACAGCCATTTCGGGTTCTTGAAGAGCATTTCCAGCAGCTATTGTTTCTGTGGGCAGAGAGAAGCAGGGGAAAAGCTTACACGGCCAAGGAGACATCACGTCACAAGTGACAGAGTAGAAAGGATGGGGAACCTCGTGATTAAAAAGCACAGGACTGAATCCCTGGAGAGCTGAATTCACTTCTGAACTTGGTTGAAAAAAAAAATAAAATAAAAAAAAAAATATTGCGAGTTTCCTGTATGATCACATCCCAGATGATTTATTCAAAACCTGGTGTTGAAAAGCAAGGGAGGGGGAGGAAGCAGGAGGAGGAAGGGGAAGACTCGGTCCTGTGGGCTTATAATAGGCTTGGGGTTAGACCAGCACCGGCAAGCTGTGAACATCCAGCCGAGCTGGGGACTGCATGACCTGGAGCTGGGAGAGCACCAAGCATCTCTCGAGCTCAGGTGAGAGACCACACGTCTGCCCAGATGTGTGTCACGGGCTCAACGAACTCCACAGCCCCACCAGCAGCATCCCACAAGCTTCCGTAATGTGGTGCTCCGAACAGAAACACAGCCATGTGGAAAATGGAAAGGTTAGGGATTATTTCCCCGCTTGGAGCTACACAAGAATTTAGAAACAAGAACATAAAGCTGTCCTCCAAACACAGCGTATTATAAATTAGACAACAGCCCGGTTCCAGCACAGCAGAGCAGCTGCAGCGGTGGCACAGGTAGAGGAAGGCGATGAAAGGGTTGTTTGGTTACAACCTTCTCCCCTTGTGCAGCAGCCCAGGACTCCCAGCTCCAGCTCACAAGGCCTGTTTATTTTCCCGAAAGCGAGCCAATTCTGCTGGGCGGGAAGCGCTGCACCCAAGGGAGAGCTGAGCTGCGGATCCTTCGGCAGGACAGAGCCAAAAACAAGGCCAGCACCGGAAAGGATGGCTGTCATGTGTTTTGGACCTTTACAGTAACGTCCCTTGAGCCCCAGAGCATCTTTGCAAGGGCCTTTTGCAGCAGGCGGGTTCACTACAGCGCAGAGAGCCACAGAGGAGTTTTTCCAAGACCTTCCTCAGCCACATCGGGTGCTCATAGATCCAAGGCTTGGTGAAAGCAAAGGACAGCCCGGTCCCTGGTCTTGGACAAGGGCTTCCAGCCACAGAGATACAGAGCCGGTCCTGTCCCAAAAAGCTGCCGTGGGAACCCCAGGGTGAACAGATTCAAACTTTTCCTTTCAGCAGCGAGACAAGCTGTAATTAGCATCACCAAGTCCAGTCCAGGGGCTGGATAAGGACAGCCCCGTGACATTATCTGACAAGGCGACTGTTGGATGTGTTTTCCTTGGCTTTTTTCCCCCCTGGTAAAATGAGCAGCCATTTTGCACGGGTGTTTTTGCCCCCACTCCATGTTGCCCGGAGTCAATTTTCCAGAGTAAGGACATGCATTTCAAAACACACTGTAACAGCCCATTGCCACAGCTGGAGCTCGGCTCTTGGAATCCTCAGGGATGGGTCCCTCCTCAACTGTCCAACACCCCCATGGCATATCGGGGTTGCCAGACCTCAAAGACTTCCATACTGCCTTCCATCAAAATGAAAAACATAGTCCAAAACACAAGGCAAAAGGAAAAAAATATGAACATGAAGCAACAGAGCTACAGCTGCGAGACACATCATCACCACTGCCTCACACGTCTCTCACCTAGTTCAGCCTTATCCCCTGAGCAAAACCAACAGAGCTTCCTCTGATGCAACCACAAGCGATCCCTTGGAAATAAATTCAGAGTATTTTGAGGTTAAAGTCCCTCTTTAATCTCTTTTTCTCATGCTGAAAACTGTCATGTGATAGGATAGCTTGAAAAGCCTGGATATAAGGTAAGTCCTGGTGTGCCAACTAAGGGAACGGCACAATTTCACCACTAGGGAACCCAAATCACAGCCCCGTCACACATCACTGCAGTTTGAACACAGCTATCACCACTGCATCAACTAAGAAATGACAAATTTTCTTGAACCCAGTGAATGGAAGAGCAGCATTTAATGCAAATGTAAATGGGAGAAACATTGAGCATAAAGGCTCACTTCCAGCCCCAGTCCCAAAAGCAGACTCACTTTAGGGATTTCAATATTTGGCATGCTCCAAAAATTTTCCCCAACATCTTTTTGCTCTGTGTGATGGCTAGAGATTTCCCATGGCTCCACAGCCACCTGATATTTCACATGCAATTTGCCAGGCAGCACTCTCCATGGAAAAGGAGATGGAGGCCATAAACGGATCTGAGTCATCCCCGGAAAGCTTCCAGTCTCTTTGCAGGATGTCTCCAAAGTGCTGGAACGAGGAGATGGCACATGGGCTGAGGTCTGAAAACCAATCTTTCAGACCTAGAGAGCTTTGGTAAGCAAATGGCTTACATAAAATATCTGTCAGAACACCCATTTGAAGCACTGGCTGTTGTAAACAAGGTTGCTCCAGAGGCACCAGGGATTAGCACAGTTCAAACAGTCCTTGGCGTGACTTACCGGAGCGCCCAGGAACAGATTTGCAAGTTCAGCTTTTCTCCTGCCTGACGCTCACCCAGCACCACTGAACAACACCGAAGCTCCAACACCCTTAACCCTGCCATCTCCTACAGGGAGGCTGAGACACAGGGATAGGGGTGGCAGAAGCCCTGTGCTCGATCACAGGACCTGATTGGAAGGAGAAAACCCAAAGAGACATCACCGTGGGGCTGCTTTTTTCCCATGTAGCTGGAGGAGATCCAATACCGGGCTGTTCGTGAGCAAGCTGGGCAAGTATCCCTCAGCAGAGGCACGGCAGCCCAAAGTTATGCATGGGATATGCAAGGAGAACAATGCCAAGCAAAACAGGGCAGCTGAAAAACACCAGGCACCCAAAAGGCTTACCCTGATATTAAGGCAGAGAGCAGCCTCTCTTCCCTGCACTGGGCACACAGCCACAGCCAAGACACTCCTAGTGCCTTGGGGGCAGAGGGAAGGAAACCTCAGTAAATGAAGTGTCCTTTGCATTCGATTCCTGTGAAAGCCAGGCATGGCAAGGGGACCCACCTTCCCATCTGCATCTCACCCATCCTCAACTCTAGCAAGAAGGTGCTGTGGTTTCCAGGAGCAGCAGAAGCTCCCATGAAACAATGGGAGCACGAAGGGTGACTGGAGTCACGGGAGAAAAAGCTTTACACAAACAGATTTACAGTCACTCACATCCACACAAGCATCCTTGAAGGAAGCAGCTGCACCGGACCGCAGCTGACGCAGACTCTCCAGGATGGCACACACAAGTTCACAGCTCCTCCGAGCGCTGTTTATTTAGAAGATACTGAAGCCAAGCGTGGAACAGGCACCTCCAAAAAACCCTACCTCATGACTGGGTGAAAAGTCAGATGGATGTGCAGCTCCAGAGAGCTGCCTCAGAAAGGTCTGGACAAAAGAAACACTGAGGAGCAGCAGCAGGGCAGACCCACCACAGCCTAAGCTCTATGTCACGCAACCCATCGGAGCCAGAAAACGTCCCTCTGCGCTGCCTCCGCCTGCCATAGCAAGCAATCCATCTTGCTTCTTCAGGGTGAGGAAAATGGTCTCTGGACTGTTCCTCCATCCTCCTCCTCCCTGCTGGAAGACCTGTTAACACAGTTTGCCTGTAAAAGGCACCAAGCTGCTAGAAAATCACCTGAACAGCACAAAACATTGTGGGTCTTTCGGCTCCCTTAACACACTCTCCCTCTTACACCCCAGACGTGAGTGACTGCAGATCCCATGCCAGAACAATGCCCTGTTGCATCCCCCATTTTCACACTCCATTTTTCTTTGATTTTTAGGACAAGTACCATCCCCTCCTCCCAGCCCACGCAGTGCCTCATGGGCACAGAGCACAGTCCCGGCTCCCCTGCCCTGCAGCCTCAGCGTAGCCACAGTTGCGTTCCTGTCCAAAAAGTGTGTGCACTTTCCTGCTTGGTGACAGTATACACTCAAATGCTACAACCTCAGAGATGCCCTGCTCTCTAGAAGGGAAGGCAAGCTGATCCTCACTCCTGCAAAGCGTGTAAGGAACCAACACCCTGCAGAACCTTCCCCAAAAGCTTCCAATCTCCATAGCTCAGTTTTGCATATTGGTACAAAGCCCAGCTGCTGGTGTTTCACACACCACCCCCCCCAGTCAGCCTCTGAATGGCACAGTTTTGAATTGCTTCCTCCTGCCACAGTGCCCCGGGGCAGGATCTGCCAGCAGCCCAGCCCATCGCCACGGGAGACAAGATGAAAGCCCCATGAGAAAGGCGAGCAGCAGGGAACACCAGGAGATCCCACTGCATTCTGCTCTGCTCCTCTGAGGATGGGCACAGGTCAGGTGGATTAATTGGGTCCTTCCCCTCTCTTTATCTCACCCATCTCTAGCTGCTGCCAAGTTGTTTTGAGCTCTGGCGTGGCTGCTTTCCACCCAGGGCCCAGCACAAAAAAAGGGATGAGGAGCCTCAGTACAAAACCCTTGGCAACAGTCCAAAATCCAGAGGTCAGTAATTGGGTCACTGGGTTCAGCTTCTGAAAACCATCCCTTCAGGAGGTGTGGTAAAAGCAGGAACAGCCGCCCTCACCACTGCAGCCAGAGCCGGACGCTCCTGCGGCTCCTCCACCGCACCCTCCACACCTTATTCCATTTACCCTCCCGTAAAAGCACTGGCACACTGACAGAGCAGCCAGGAGAGGGAGAGCCCTGACTTCCACACAGCTTCACTGTGTTGCACAGGGCAGACATGACTCAGGTAAGCAGCACGTAGGTGAGAGCGCATCGCTATGCAATGCTCACCCCGAGGAATGCAGGAGGGAAAACATGAAGCCACTTGTCTGGCACGGCAAACAACCCTTCAATCATCCGCCAGGCCCTGCAAGTGCCGGGAAGCTCAGCACTCCGGGTTGGGAAAGATGAGGATGTCTCCAACCAGCAACGCACCACCTGTCACCAACCGCGCTGCAACGCGCTGCTGTGCTTCCTCCATGCCCACTCCATGAGAGCTCCAAAAACACGTAAAAGAAGAATCCAAACACCAGCAAAGCAACTGGCGCGTCCTCCAGGAAGGCAAGGCTCAAGGAGCAGCCCCGCTCTGGTGGCTTGACATTTCCCCACTGCCATGATGACCAGCTGGCGTGTGCCACGGTGGGTGAGAACGTGCCTGTCCACCAACACTGCCCTTCCAGTGGGTCAAGGCAATGTTTTGAACACAGACTCTCAAGGCAACTCAGCCCATGAGGCGTAACACTTCGAGTAACTTACTGAGTCACGGTAACACTGACTCATCAGCGAGTGTCTCTGCGTTGGGCAAACCCATCCATTTGGCTGATTTTAGGAAGAGGCCATGAGCAACCTCCTCGGCCAGGTGCTCCAAGCAGCACAAGCCTCTTCCATTCAGCAAATTTACAACAAACACCTGCAAAGGGCTGGGGCTGAATGCAGGAGGGAGCACAAACAGGAGGGGATTATCAGAGATTCAGGTGGAGCGCACAGAGGTTGCTCCAGACCTGGGCACAGTGTGGGATGGGTGCCCTTGGGAATGACCCCACCCAACCTCACCACGAGGAAAACATAGGCCAGATGTTCAGACAACTTCAGGCGTTAATTTGGTTAATTTGCTGTAATTCAGGTGGCTGGTGTTCAGACCACACCAATCATGAAAAAAAGCGCTGTCAGCTCAGATCATGAAACTCTCCAGTCAACTAACCACGTCTTCATGGTGTGCCAGGCCACTTCTCTCATTTTCATCCCCTTTGGTTTTCTTCTCAGTGGCCACAAAGATCTGAAAGCTTTATGACTCACTGAGCTGAGATTTTCTATGCTACCCCAGTACTCCTGGTTCCTTAGCGTATTCCGAAACCTTATGACACGCCACGAGGGCAGGAGATACCAAGTGCAAATGATCTCCTGAGAGGGCAGGAGGGTAAGCAGGCACCAGCACAGCTTTTCTCCCAGCCCAGTCTGAGGAAGCAGCAGGAGCAAAGAATAATCAAAAGCAAACAACAAATCACAACCAGCAACTGTCAAGGGGCTGAGGAACCTCTAATTTTTGCAATAAATACAAAGTTGGAAATCATAGAATCACAGAAGGAACGGGTTGGAAGGGACCTTAAAGATCATCTAGTTCTAACCCCCATGCCATGTGCAGGGACACCTTCCACTAGACCAGGTTGTTCAAAGAATATGTCATTAAGGATGAGGGAACTAAGGCAATAAGCAGAAGAGCTTCTGCTGGAATATTTAACTACTTTCCAAGCCTTTACTAGTTGTTTCTCTCATCCCCTAGTATGGTAAGCACAGAGGGTAAATCTGTATGACTGAGCATCTAGATTAACCAAGACAAAAGTCAGAGTCAGACATTTAGTATTTCTTCCTCAATTTACAGCCCTTTGTTCAGATCAGCTCTTTTTTTTTTCAGCATGGTGCTGACGTCTGTTGTGGTGCAGGAGTGAAAAGTACACATATGATTATCTTAAAAGGGAGGGGGGAAAAAAATCAATACGGACATGATATGAATTTTATGGCATTCAGCTGCCACGACTTGCAAATAAACAGCTGTCCCAGCAGGTCCATGCAAGCTTAACAGCACAGCAGTAAAACACAAGGCTTTTCTTCCCCTTTTAAAAGGGTTCTACCCATATAAAAAAGTATATTTTTATAATAAAATAAATTGCAGGTTGAAGGATCGTAGTTAGGTCACACTCAATTCCAGCAGAACAAGCGCATCCTGCTTCACACGGCCTCACCAGTCACTCCACAGCAGTGGCAGCTTTCTGAAGCCAAGTTAAGATATTTAATTACCAGCATCAAGTCAGAAACCAAAGCGTACAACAAAATCCTCATTTGTGAGCGAAGCCTGCAGAAATGTCGTTGAGCAGGCTTTGGCAATCTCCAAAGCTGACAGCTGGATGCCCTGGCTTATCGACTGCTAGAGCACACACGGAAAAAAAACCCTCTGAATAGTTGCAGTGCCGAGCAAGCCTTCAAGGCACCCCCGCCAGCCTCTTAAAAAGGCTCACAGAAATAGGCAAGCTCCATTTATTAATACTTCAGAGATAAAACTGGCCGTGTAGGAGCAGCTCAGTGCGTGCCTGTGCCGGAGGAGGATGGGCAGAAGACCACCCGCTCCGGGTGGTGCATCCACCAGCATCCCCACTCAACCAGTTCAGGTAATGAATGCAGCAGGTACATTTGCTACCTGTGCACGTGGTGGGCTGCTGCCAAGTGCATCGGCCAAAAACCTTCAGGCATCAGCCCAGCATGGGTGGTCAACGCATGGAAAAGTCAGAGCAGGAAGATGGAGTGAGAGGAGCCACTGGCTGGCTGGCTGACAAACAGTACTTGTGGGAAGCCCATCCGCCCAACAGCTCCATGTCTCCCCTGTGCTGGGTTCCTCAGCTGTGTGACATGACAGCGCGGGAAAAAGAGGAGGAAGAAACCAAAACAAAGCACAGAAGCAAAAGGAGATAAACATGACCCAGTTAGACCGGCTGTCCTCAGCTCCTGCCCATCCTCACGGGAGGAGCCGGCCCACCGTGGCTGTCCCTTTCCTGCTCCCTCCCGCGCCCCTGCCGAAAACAAAGGGTCAGATAAGGAGCCAGCTCAGGTCAAGACCGGTTTGACTCCGTTTCAAGCCCAGGGGAGCGGATTCAGCACTGATTTTACACCTCACCCATCCTGTTTGCCTCCCCGGGGCGGAGGCCAGGACACAGAGCAGGGGGCACGCCTGGCTGGCTGGACCCAAAGCCCCCAGGCTGTGGCAGGGCACCACCGGCAGAGCCACACGCCAGCTGAGCACTGGCCAGAGCCAGGAAGCGTCAGTGCTTCCTCCTGTCCCGGTGTCACACAACATTGGGCGGTCGGAGATCCTGGACTTTGGCTTTTGCTTCCTGCTCCCGACAGAGCAGGGGCAGGTCCCGGTGTATGGCCACGGGGAGAGCAAGGTGAGTCAGTCACTCATTAATCGAGGAACAGCAAGGTGGTTGTCTGACCTGCGGGGTTTGGGGGCAGTGCCCGCCAAAACAAACCCCAGCGCCCATGGAAAAGGGTCCAGATGCTGCAGGACCCATTTGCTCCTAATGAGACTCAAAGAAGGGCAGGCCAGGAATGCCAATACCTTTGGAATATGTTGTTTTTGGCGAGGGAGGATAACGATGTTCCATCATGGTTCACCACGGAGGCATTAATACACACCAGCACCCAGTTTTGCATGCAGTATCAGAATCAACCTCTAGAGAGGGAAAAAAATGAAAAAGCCAGTTTCTCCCTCTGGGTGCTGCCGGGAGAAGCCGGCTGGCTGTACAATGCCGGGTGTCTGCAGTGCTCAGGCCTGGCTGAAACCACCAGAGCAGCCTGTGCCATGGTTTCCCCTCTCCCCAGCACCTGGCAGAGGGGGCTTGGCCACACCCCATGGTCTTCCACCCACCTTTGATTTCCTCAGGGAACCCCTCGCCCCTGGTTTGGCAGCACAGCCCCCCCCCAGTTCAAGTGGCTTCTGTCAGAAGGCAAATTATCATCTGTCTTTGCCTTAAATTAACCTTGATCACTTAAAGATGCAGAAAGCCTGTTTCACACCAACACCAATGCACCAGGCAGTGCAGCCATCCACCAGCAATGTAGATCCCAGGGATAAAACCCCACTGTGCCAAGCAAGTCAAGATCAGCCATCGCACAGCAACGGCAGTGGGTGCCAACCCCCGAGGCTCCATGCAGCAAGGGAGCAGCAAGGGTCCCTCCTACATGGAGACCCCTGACCTGAATCTCCTACAATTTTTAGGTGGGCGCAGCCAACGACAGACCAGACCCGACCTCCCCACCTGGTTCCTGAGCCACAAACCTGCCTGTACCGAAGCCACAGCCCAACACCGGGACATGCCAAAATCCCACTCCCTCCCATCCCGGCTCCCACACTAGAGCATCGGCTGGACCACAGCACACCCACAGCAAAATGTGTGACACCAGCACCAGCGGCTCGGCACAGAGAGACGATGGAGCAGCCCCAGACTGCTGTGCTTGTGGGGAGGCACTGCAGGGACTGAGACCCCCCAAAACCTGGGCGAAGCCCAGGAGGGGCCCTGCGGATGTGGGAGCCGCCGCAGGGGTGGGAGCCGCCGTGCCAGCCGGCGCCGGGGCCGCAGCAGCCCCCTGAGGCGTTGCCATGGAGAAGGCAGCGCAGCAGCAGCATCCCACATCCCACATCCCGCATCCCACGCCCGCGCGTGGGCGCCCCCTGCCCGGCGCCCACAGGGCCGGGCACCGCCCGGGACACACCGGGACAGCGGGGCCGGGGGACACGCCGTGCCCCGGGGCGCTGGGAGCGGGACGGGGGTAGCGGGGGCCCCAGCACTCCCCCCGGGGCGAACAGCCCCACGCAGCGCCCCGGGCAGAGTGGGACGCGGGCTCCGCTCCCTTCCCTTCCCAACGGCGGGGAAAAGCAGCGAAGCTCCGGCCCCCGCCCCGCTGCCGGCGCTCCCGACCGCCACCCCGGCACAGCCCCGGGGTACGCGAGAAGGGCAACACCCCCCGCCAAAAGCCCCCCAGGGCGAAAGGGGAGGAGCGCCGAGGGCGCTCGGAGGACTCACCGCAGCGCGGCCGCCGCTCCTGCCGGGGCGGAGAGCTCGGTCCCCGCGGTCCGGCCGCCGTTTCTGCCGGGGCGGAGGGCTCGGTCCCCGCGGTCCGGCCGCCGTTCCTGCCGGGGCGGAGGGCTCGCTGCCCGCGGTCCGCCCGCCGTACCTGCCGGCGCGGCGCTGCGCTGCGCGGCGCGGAGCCCGCCCGGCCCCTGCCCACAATGGGCCGCGCCCGCCCCGCCCGGCGCGGTGGCGTCACCGCCCGCCCGCCGACGGGAGTTGTAGTGACGCGTGGGGCGGGGGCACCGCGCCGGGGGTGCGGCACAGGGGGACCGCACTGGGGGTACGGCACAGGGGGACCGCATAGGGACACCCTTCTGGGGGTACGGCACAGGGGGACCGCACTGGGGGTACGGCACAGGGGCACCGCATAGGGACATCGTTCTAGGGGTACCGCACTGGGGGTACGGCACAGGGGCACCACATAGGGACACCGTACTAGGGGTACCGCGCCAGGGGTACGGCACAGGGGCACCGCACCGGGGGTACGGCACAGGGGCACCGCACTGGGGGTACGGCACAGGGGCACCACATAGGGACACCGTACTAGGGGTACCGCGCCAGGGGTACGGCACAGGGGCACCGCACTGGGGGTACGGCACAGGGGCACCACATAGGGACATCGTTCTAGGGGTACCGCACCGGGGGTACGGCACAGGGGCACCGCACTGAGGGTACGGCACAGGGGGACCGCACTGGGGGTACGGTGCAGGGGGACCGCACAGGGACACCGCTCTAGGGGCACCGCACTGGGGGTACGGCACAGGGGCACCACATAGGGACACCGTACTAGGGGTACCGCGCCGAGGGTACGGCACAGGGGGGCCGCACTAGGGGTACTGAACTAGGGACACCGCACCGGGGGTACGGCACAGGGGTACTGCATGGGGACACTGTACTAAGGGTACCGCAGCGGGGGTACCACACTAGGGACACCGTACTAAGGGTACCGGGCCGGCGGTATCGCACGGGGGGCACCGGCACTAGGGGTACCGCATCGGAGGTACCGCACTCGGGGTACCGCACTTAGGGACACCGTACTAAGGGTACTGCGCCGGAGGTACCGCACTTGGAGGTGCTGCACGAGGGGTACGACACCGGCAGCATCGCACGGGGGTTACCGCGCTAGGGGTACGGCACCGGGGGTACCACACTAGAGGTACCGCACTGGCAGTACCGCACCGCGGGTACTGCACCGGGGGTATCATACTGGGGGTACCGCACCGCGGGTACTGCACCGGGGGTATCATACTGGGGGTACCGCACTGGGGGTACCGCACTAGGGGTACGGCACCGGGGGTGTGGCACTAGGGACGCGGCACTAGGGACACCGCAGCAGGGGTACCGCACTGGGACGGCCCCGCACGCAGCGCTGCGGGCCCCGGCAGTGCCCGTGCTGCAGAGGAGCCGCCTGGCTGGGGCAGCAGGCGGGAGGGAGGGTCCAGCTCCCGCCGAGCTGCGAGGATAAAGTTTCACCCGGCTGGCGACAA
Organism: Manacus candei; assembly: GCF_025592945.1. Lineage (NCBI taxonomy): Eukaryota > Metazoa > Chordata > Aves > Passeriformes > Pipridae > Manacus > Manacus candei. The sequence continues at coordinate 76,649 of NW_026138161.1, read as the reverse complement.
GGGTGACACGGACACGCGGGATCTGCTTCCCAGCTGCCTGGCAGAGGCCTCCCAAGCTGCAGCGTTCCCCGCTTGGGTTTAAGAAATCAATTTTCCAGGGGTTCCCATTTCGTGTGATTCAGAGCAGCAATTGGATACACGGTTGGATTCCCACATGCATGGGAATAACCTCGCTGCATGAGATGGCAGAAGGAGAAGTTACTGCTCTCAGTGCAAATCAAAACTCCGATCAAATTAATAGTGTGTAACATTTTACCTCAAGTAAACATTTTTTTTCCTCTGGATAAGAGGTCAAGCTATTTAAATCTCGTATGATTTTTTTTCCTTTTTCCTCAGCAACAACCGTATGGGAAGGCCTGAAAGGTTGGAAGGGATTTACAGGGATTGTATTTCCTCTGGAATCTGCACAAATTGATACAGAGACAAAGGAAAAGCCAGTGGTGGGAAAGTAAAGAAAGAATATCTTTAGAAGAGTTGATACCAAAGAATGGAGTAAAATCGTAGAATCACAGAAGGGTTTGGATTGGAAGGGATCTTCAACATCATTAATTCCAAACCCCTGCTATCAGCAGGGACACCTTTGGCTAGACCAGGTTGCTCAAAGCCCCATCCAACCTGGCCTGGAACATTTCCAAGGATGGGGCAGCCACAGCCCGTGTTGAACAAACTGTTCCAGCACCTCACCATCCTCACAGTAAAGATTTTCTTTCTAAGATCTTATCTAACCCTGCCCTCTGTCAGTTTGAGGCCATTCCTCCTGTCCTGTCCCTCCATGCCCTTGTCAGAAGTCACTCTCCAGTTCTCTAGGAGCCACTCTAGGCACTAGAAGGGGCTCAAGGTCCCCCCAGAGCCTTCTCTTCTCCAGGCTGCACAACCCCAGATCTCTCAGCCTGTCTCCATAGCAGAGGTTCCCCAGCCCTCAGAGCATCTCTGTGGCCTCTTCTGTACTTGCTTCAGCAGGTCCATGTCTTTCCTGTGCTGAGGACCCCAGAGCTGGACACAGAGCTCCAGATGGGGTCTCACCAGAGCAGAGCAGAGGGGGAGAATCCCCTCCCTTAGCCTGCTGCCCACTCTGCAGGGGATGCAGCCCAGGATGTGATTTGCTTTCTGGGCTGCCAGTGCACAGTGCTGGCTCATGTCCAGCTTTTCATCCACGAGAACCCCCAAGTCCTTTTCCACAGAGTTGCCCTCAATGGCTTCTTCTCTCAGTCTGTTCTCAGATCTGGGGTTGCTCTGACCCAGGTGCAGAACCTTGCACTTGAACTTCTTGAAATTCATAAGGTTCTCATGGGCCTGTTCCATCTGTGCCTTAGTTTTCCTGATCCCACCCCTACACATCTGAATCCCTGTACTCTTCCCAGCTCACCTGTCACTGCTTCCACTGGCTGTGCATTTCCTTCTTACTTCTCAGTTTGAGGAGCAGATCCTTGCTCAGCCATGCTGTTTTCCAACCTGCCTTGCTTGATTTCTTACACATTGGGTGTTGAAGCAATGAGAGGCAGCAATAACAGGGATAAAAGGTGTCAAGGGCAGGTTCTTTGGAGCAGCAAACCCAACGATGTTGCTGTGAAGCTGGTGGGATATGAGGATAAGCATATCTGTACTAGGGCAGAGCCAGCACAGGTTTTGGCAAGAGAAATTATAACTCACAAAATCTACCACAATCCTTGATGGAGCCAAAGATGTGGTGGAGAAGAGAGATCTAATGGATGTAACAGATATTGATTTCCTAAAGGCTCTGACAAATCCTTCGTCAAAGTAGTCTGAAAGGAGTAAGGAGCCATGAAAAAATAATTCAGTGGTTTATAGACAGAAACCAGAAAGGCCAGACTGGGGTGGTCAGTCTCCACAGCGGAGAGATGACCAGGGGAGTTTCATGGAGATCTGAGCAGGAGTCTGTGCTGCTCAGCACCTTCATCAATGTTGCAGAAGTGAGAGTGGGTAGGGAGGTGGAGATGGTTATTGATGATGCTGAGCTGCTTGGAAGGGCTAATGGAACCAAAAGGCAGCAGGATCTCGGGACACTCAATGACAAAATGACAGATGAAATTCAGTGGAGACAAATTTAAGTGATGAGCGTCACAGGGAGCCCTCCTAACGTTGTGCACACAGTGATGGGCTCTGAACTGACTACCACACCACAGGAAAAGGATCCCAGGTTATAACAAGGAATCTGATGAAAGCATCAACTCACTACTGAGCAGCAGTCAAGAAAGCAAATAGAAGGGTAGGAGTTTGTGAGGAAAGAGGAAAAGCTACAGTCCAAATTCCTGGTTTGCTCACCTCTTGAATACTGTGAGTAGTTCTGGTCTCTGTTCTCACCAAAGAACTAGTGATCAAAGATATGGACCATTTTCACTGAGGTAACTGGCTAGGTCTGGACTATTCAATACAGCATTTCTATACAAGCCTTGAGCACAGGAAGTCCTGGAGCTTGCAGCTTGCTGCAGGCTTGGAGAGTTATGGGAAAATATCTCTGAACACTTCTCATACCCTTGGCTTATCATACACCATTGGCTATGAGAGAGAGGAGGCCGGGCAGCACCACTTTTCTTATGCTCTTGCATTCATCTTTTTTCCTCCACAAAATGCCTTCCCAGGACTTTCCTTCCCACTCCCCTCCTCAAGGACTGAAGTTAACCACGTAGTGGTGGTTTGATATGGAAGCTCCCAGCCTGGGCAAGCAGCTGCATAATGGTTGGCATCTGGAATTGCATCTTCCTCGTGGAAAGGGCTCAGCCATTTTCTTGTAATTGCCTCCTCGGAGCTTGTTTGGAGGCTGCTTATCAAGTCCCATTGTGTTGCTTTCCTGCTTGTTTTTCCAACAGCCGCCTATTAAATTAAGCTCCTGTATTCAGGCAGGAAAACCCAATAACCAGCTGCCCAGAGCCTCTCTGGATAAGTAGGACACATGCAATAGTCATCGCATAAGACTGATGAGCATCCGTCCCTGAGAAGGGGAGAGTGTGGGTACCAAGCCTGCCTGGAGAATAATCCCTGTAATGCCTTGTAAAGGAGGGGTTTGATAGGGTTTTTTCATTGGATGAAAAACTAAACCAGGACTTTCTCTGAGCTGAGGGAAAGAAAATGGGTTTCTTGTTCTAAATCTGTAAGAATATACTCGGTATTGTTCATCGTTAGCTGCTCACTAGACCCGGTAAATGTTCTCTGAGATCAATCCGTGTCAGATCAATATTGTCTTATCCCAGGGGGGGAGTTTTTATGTGTCTGCTCCGGGGAAACTTAAAAGGACACTCTTGGTTCAGCTGAGAGTAATGGAATATGGAACCCACCCCCTTACAAAAATTAAATAAAATTTACTTTGGAGGAAAAAAAGCCCTCTCTTCTTTAGGTCATAGCCTTTGATGTTGTACAGATGACCTGCTCAGCAGAAAAATGGGCTGTAGCTTTTATTTAATTGTTTTGGTCTAAGCTGAAGACTTGCACCAAATGAACAAAACCACCCTGTGAGCTGCCACCACCATCCCAGTCCATTGGAGTTCATGGGAAGATTTCCATCGGCTGCAATCAGGGCTGGTTTTGGCTCTAAGGTAGGAGACAGAGTTATGCTTTTTGCTCTTTGAAACAAGGTTTTCAGAGCATGTAGGTGGCCTTTTGGGGCTCTGTATCTGAGCTGGGAGGTTCTGCATGAAAAACAAACCGCACCCTAAGCCAGCATTATCTCCAACAGCGCTGAGCCCAATCTCACCCCAGGATTCACATCAGCTCCCTGATGCTGGCAGGGGGAGGTGAAGCTTTGGCGTAATGTTCCATAGCCTCAAAAGGGAAAATAAAGGCATTCCCAAGGCGGGACTCAGCCGTGCCTGTGGTGGCTGGGAGTGTTAGCAAAGACTCAGTGGATTTAGGCCCTGATTCTGCAAAGTCCTTAAGCTTGTAAGGAATTTGTAATTTGCTTGTAAGCAAATTCCCATCCGCTTCAGTGGCATTTAATCACATGCACATAAGTGCTTTATGGTGTACCGGGGAGTTGTACCTTGGTGGAGGTGGGGATACTGAGCCCAAGCACCTAAATTATTTTCCAGAGTGTTCAGAGAAGGGCAGAATTGTGGAATCATGTCACAGAATCTGAGAATGATTTGAGTTGGAAGGGATCTTAAAGGTCATCTAGTTTCAACCTCACTGTCATGGGCAGGGACACCTTCCACTAGACCAGGTTGCTCAGGGCCCCATCCAGCCTGGCCTTCTGAGAAATAAAATATATAAGAAATAATTAAGAGAGCATAATTGTGAGACTTCTTGCAAACAGCTACTGCTTCTAGTGAGGTTTTGCTCCAGACCTGCCTGTCCAAGCCCACTCTCTGCTGGGAGATGCTGGGAGAGCACGCCCTCTGCCAGCTGCTTCCCCTGAAAAAACACCATGTCCTGTGGGGACAGGATGACTCAGATGAGTGGCAGAGAGATATAAATCACTTGGAGGCCTGCTGGGAGCGTAGGAAGTCATTAATAATCTCAGTGCCTTGGCCAGGGCCTTCCACCCCATGCCTCACTGCGCTCCTGTGGTTGCCTTCCTCCCCTTTCCACTGCTTCCTGCAGCTGCCAGAAGCACTTTGTGCTTCCCTTGCCATCCATCCTCCTGGCTGTCTCCCATGAGATGCTGCATGTGTGGCCATGCCCTGGTTTGGATCACGTTGCTTGTACCTGGCCTGTCTTTGGCAGGCCCCTGACACATAAATCCTGATTGCTCACGAAGCCAAGGGTGAATCTTCCTCCCTGGATCCTCCTGCCAGTGCTGGGCTTCACCCACAGTCTTGTGCCAGCCTCAGATGCTGGGTCTGGGGGAAAATGTGTTGTTCAGGGTGGGTTGAGGGTTCTATCTCTTCCCCCCTAGACTCCACGACCCTGTTAGGAAACAAACCATTCCTGATTAGGGATCTGTAACTTTGCCCGGGTCCTTTTTCTCCTCCCTGTTCCTAGAGATGACTTTTCTTGCACTGAATTGCTATAGGAGGTACCAACAAACAAATCAATAAAAATCCATAAAAAAACCCCAAACCCCCAAACAAACAAAAAAAATCCACAAAGAAACCCCAAACAAAACACACGAACAAACAAAAACAACAACAAAACCCTAAAACAAAACAAACAAAAAATATTTCAAGGTAGACAGAGCGAATTCTCAATGGATGAACAATCAGTACCCCGATATCTTCCATACACCCATGGATATTTATCTCCTGAGAGCAGGGAAAGAGGTAGGATGAAGGGTAGAAGTCAGGGAAGAGATGAAGCAGGAGGAAGAGGAGCAAAGGGGTGGTAGGGGGGTGTAAATCAGTGCCTCTCTCACAAGGCCAGAGATTGCTGCAGATTTACACCAGCTGTTGCTGGGGCTGTCAGAGGAGGGTTTAACAGGGATGCGTGCACAAACAGCCTACAGAGAGAGCTGCTTTTATTTGTTCACATCTAGCAGGGGTTGAATTTATAGCCTTTGCAGAGAGGCCAGCAAAAAGCCAGAGCATCACTTAAATCCCACTTAAAGCCTCAGATTAAGGCTTTGTGGGAAGGGAGAACGAGGAGGTAGAAATGACCTGGCCAGATTCTGGCTCCATTGCTTGGGAGACTGGGCTACAAACCCACCTGGCAACAGTGACCAGGGAGTCAAGTGAGGCTGTTGCCTTATCAGTAGAGCATCCTTTGCTCCAGAGCTGGAGCAGAGGCAGAATGAGGAAGTGCCAAGTCACCTTACGCTCATGAGGAGTCTCCATCCTCTTACTGGAGCATAAAACAGTTGAGCTCCAGGTTACCAGGAGCGTCCCAGCCCAATTCTGCCATCCATTAGGGACGGGAGCTTATCCACGGGTAATTAGGAGCCCTCATCAAGGGCCTAGCAGCATTTGGAATATCTTAATCCTCCTGATCTTTGATATTATCCAGTTTTCTAAGCACCTATCTTACTTTTGCATGACACCTAAGCCAATTCTTGGCAGAATTTGTCCAAAGTGACTCAGTCAAGGTCACACATGGAGTCTGTGGTCAACCTGGGAATGGCTCCCAGATACCCCAAGTCCTGGCCGAGCACATTAAATCACAAGACCATTTCTGTCTTGCTCACTATTTTGGTCACCCTGATTTGTCCTGCATCATTAAATTTTTACAGCCACTGACTCCAGATGACTTAAAGTTTGTGCCTCCTGTCTCCAGTAACTGCAGAGCTAAGGGGTTTTGTTCCTCCCAGCACAAGGGCTGGAATGTGAAGACTCAGCGACCAGCACAGGCAGGAACATTTCCCCCATCCCTGACAGCTGTGTAACTGGACATACGTGCTCCCAGTGTCTTTCGGAGCATCAGCGTGGCTTTTACAGGTCCTGGTGGAGCATTTCTTTCTAATAAGAACAATTCAGGACAGATCTGTTACAAGACTTAAATAATGATGTTACACTCAGCAAAGTAGCAGAGCTCTGTTGCATCCCTGTCCAGAGATCATATCCTGCATGGATGGAGCAAGCACAGCACTGCTCCAGCCTCCCTGCTCCATCATTGGGCACTCCTGGGGTGACATCAGTGCCCTGAGATAATCTCTCTTGACTGGCTGTATTTTGCTTACAGGTTTTCCCTCGAGGGCTTCGGGTTGCTCTCTGGTTGCAGTTTCTCTGCTGTGAGGACTTTTCGTAGGGTCTTGTTCCTTTTTCCGTGGCACCACCCCATGCTCCACCCCAGGGTCTCTGTGCAGCTGTGGCTCCATCAGCTGCTACAGCCACTGTGCTGGGAGTGTTTGCAATGGGGAAGATATTGCAGCCACCTCTGGGCTGTACCTGCAGGAATAGCCCTACTGGAAAGGTTTCCTGGCTGGGCATGGGGTTGGACACTGCAGGGAAGGTGTTTTCTTTCCTCTGCTCAGCCTTTTCTCTGATTGCCCAAGCAGACAAACCTCTCCTCCTCCTTCATCTACCTTGCAATAATTTAGGCCCATGCACTCGTGGCTGGGGGATATCTTGGTGATATCTTTAGATACTGATGTCCTCAATATCTAAAAGCTGTCCATGGCTGGTGCTGCTCAGAGGTCTCAGACTCAGGTTGCAGCCTTGGGAGTGCACCACCTCCCTGGCACAGGAGAAGCCACTGGCAGTGCAGGGATGAGGAGCTGGGGGCTGTAGGAGACACATGGAAGTAGTAGCAGCCTCTCTGCATCACTGCCCCAGCAGCAGGTTGGTCCCAGCCATGCTCTCACTGCCCCGGATTGCTGGTGGCAAAAGGGTGTTACCAAACTGACAGAGAGGGAAATCATGGTCACAGCAACAGCAAGAGGGACCTCCCCAGTTGCAACCTCCTTAGTCACAGCTGGATTACTAACCCCATTTTTATATTTTCCATGGGGGTGGCATGAGTAAGAGCTGACTCCTAGCGATGGCTATTGCCTCAAGAAACCCTCAAGGAGAGAAATGCTGACAGGACTATCAGGCTTGTTTAGGTTTCAGGCCACATCAGGAGAGCTGTGCTAGGAGCAGGATGGTGACTCAGGTACAGGACAGAGCCAGCCCAGAGGGGCCAGGATGGAGAGGGCTGCCCCAAGCATCCCCCAAGGCAGTATCACTAGGAGGGGATGGGCATGCATTGCTCAGCCTTTTCCATCATCTCTGCAACACCTCAGTCCTTCCAGAGATTATATTCAAGACATGGACTTGCCTTGGAGAAGAGCCCCCAACCCCTGCAGCAAACCTGGTCTGTTCATGGGTCTCCCCGTTTTGACTGATGGTGAGATGGGGGTGAGATCAGGCCTTGGGAGCATTTTAACATCTCCCAGATGCTGTCTTATGTGTAAGGGACAGTGCAAATGATGAGCATAGGTTACAGGTTTCAGGGCTCAAACACAGGCCAAGTCTCACATGTTTCCTGCAGCTCCCAGCCATGGGTATCCCAGCAGCCCCAAGATCCTGGCTCCAGCCTCCCCGCAGCTGGCTGGGTGGTTGCAGTGCAGGAGCAGGAGATGGCAGCCCCCCAGCAGCCTCCAGGGTTGAAGTCAGGGTTTGCACCCAGACCCTGGGGCGACTCCCCTCCCTGTGGAGAGCCGGGAAGGGGAGGGATGGGGAAGAAGAACTTTCCCACTTGGGCTGAGCTGATGGGAACGAAACCTTGCTCCCTCGGCCCTGACTGCCGAGGCGGTGGGAATCTGAGCTCAGCCCCTAGGCGACTTAATGGGCTTTTAAAAAACCCCTTTGTATTGGATCCATTCTTCTACCCAAAGCTTGCTGGCCCCGCTCCAAGGGGAAACCTTTGATTCTGCAAATACACCACAATTATCATCCCGAGGAGTCTCAGCTATCAGGCTCCCCCGCCTCCAAAAGATCAGCAGGATGCCGGAGAGGTGCTTAAATCATTCCATCCCAAGAAAGCCTTGGGCTGTAACAGCTTCCCCGTTGCTCGGAAAAAGCCACCCCTCTCCCAACAGCCTGGCTCCATTTTTCTTCCAGTGATACCGTCGCTAGTGGAGGCAGGGCGGGCAGCGCTGGGGAAACCAGGCCACCGGGCTTCCCGGCGATTTCATCAGTCCTGGGACCCGGCTGGCGGAGATTTATGGGCTCGCAAGAATCTCGCCTTGGAGTTATCTCCCCCTCCCTGCTTTTTATGGCCGTGCAGATAGAGATTCAGCGATAGAGCCCTGCTGGGCACCATAACAAGCTCGCTCTGTTTGACAGTTGCAAATATTTTTCTCCAACACTGCACAGGTCCATGTGCACGGGCTGCTCTCCCAGAGTCGCCAACACCCAGCACCGGGAAACTCGGCGTGGGGGAGCCCAAAACCAAAAGCTTGCCAAGCACGGCATCCACTCCCATCCTATTCTTTGCTCACGTCTCCCCTAAGCTCTCCCATCTCCTCAAGGTAGGTTTCTATTCCTTTTAAATTGCTGGGTTGTTGTTTGGTTGGTTTTTTTTTCAGAAGTATTTTTATTCTCTTCAGTTTATAAAAGTCCTGCCCTTCTGCAGTTCTCTCCAGTCTAATGCTGGGATTTTTGAAGGGAATTTAGGGGAGTTAGGTGCTCCACTTCCAGCAGGAACCCAGCTCTTCTTTCCTTGCAGAAATCTCCCTTTAAAACAGGTCGTCAGTACTTTTCTGCAGCTGTTTTTCTTAGTAGTCTAAATAAAGCTTTCAAGTTATGACTCCTTGATGTGAGGCCAGATTCAGAGGCTGTCAGTTCCTTTGTGTATCCTCAACTTGTCCGGGGGTGTTTTATTTTGAGATGGCTGCTTGCTTTCGGGGCTTGCTGCAGAGCTGTGCATTTAGCAGCCCCCTCCTGCCTCGTTCTCCTGCTCGCCAGTGACAATGTAAGCTCCAAGCACCAACCTGAGTCTGGCCCCTGCAAATCCCTTGCACTGTGCCTGCCTTTCTGCAAGGCCGAAGGATTTTGCAAGCAGGAATTTGCTCTGGCCATGGGTTCCCCCTGAGCCGTTGCAGGAGCCCCAGGGAAAGGTGTTTCACTCTGGCTGAGCAGCCAGAGCCAGTGTCCTTCCCCAGCTGCAGTCACAGCCCTCACGGCCCTGGGACACAGATGAAGTTTCTTCCTCGTGGAAATTAATTTTATGGCAAAGTCTGGTCCCCTTTGGTAACACACAGGTATTGTCGTGTGGATCCAGCAGAGGCTGAAATGACGTGGCATCGTTTTTGGGGATTGCATTCCAATCCTGCTCAATATGCTCCATGACCATGTCCCACTTGCTTAGTCTCATTGGTGTGGCCAATCCATCCAGTTCCCCAGGCCAGCCCAAGATGAAGGCGATGGGAGCACAGGAGGCTGAGCCAGCTCTGCCCCCAGGAGAAATGTGGACCCACAGCTTAGGGACCAACACAGCTCACCCCAGAAATCCGTCAACAAGTAACAGGCTGAAGCCAAAAATCCACTCCTATCCTTTATCAAAACCACTGCTGCTCACTTAGGATGCTCCAGGCATGATTCAACGCTCATTATCTTCATTGGGCTGGAGATTAGGCTGCAATCTTTCCAGATAATAGTTTTATTAGCTATCTTTTTGCATTATTTATTTGCACTGAGTTCAGAACACTCAAAGCTTTCACTGGAACAGTAACACCAGTCCAGCAGACAACATCTTATGCTGTGCTTTCTTGCAGTAGCAAAGATCCTGCATAGAAGGAGTGATCCCAGGCCAAACGTGCTCTTGCCAACAAAGTCTTTTTGGCTCAAGCAAGCTGTAGGTGTTATGGGTGCCCCACCAGCTGCTAATAGTGGGGAAAGGTCATTTCCTAGGGCTTCGGCACAGGCAATGGACTGTTGTGTCCCATTACCTGCTATGCTGGGCTCTGCCAGGGCTACTCCCAGCCAAGGGACAACCAATATCCATGGCAATCCAATATCCAATATCATCTGGGGCTTTTTCTTGAGCTCCCATGACCCATCTGCCCACAGTCATCCATCCTGCCCCAACACAAGCTGGCACCAACCCTCTTTTGGCTGGGACAAAATTGCATTCTCCCTCCCTCCCTCTCCCCTGAAGCAAGGCCTGGAAAAGAAATTAGACTGCACTAATTACTGATTTAATGATAATTGCATGGGCTACTGGCTTTGGCCTTGGTTGTCAGCCAAGACAGCACATGGGCCACTGCAAACCTGTGGCAGCCCAGAGTACTAACCCTGGGTTCGAGGGCTGGCTGGAGTTGGCCCTGGAAAGAGCTGCCTGGGAGGTCCTGAAGTGCGTGCTGGCGATGTTACTCAGCCCAGATTTTCCTCTGACTTCATGTCACTGCAGAGGACGACTGGGGGGGATGATGTGTCCATTCACCTTTGCCCTGTCCTTAATGACCTTGTCATGAAAACCAGGAACTGACAACATGACCCTCTGGACAACCAGATCCTCTCTGGGATGCAAGGGACTTTTTTGGCGCAGGGCACTCAGCTTTCTCCATTTCTTTCTGAATGACTCTCTTCACAACCACAGCTGCCTACCATCCTCTTAGCACACCTACCAGTCTGGGTTAAAGGGATTCACATGGGTGTGGTTGGTTTTTTGGCTCACATTCTCCCTATTAGCTCTTGGACTGCTGGTTGCTAGTTGCTTCTGGAGCTGAGCACTGCCCTGCATGACACCCGACGTGCTCCTTAGGGAGGGTGCTCCAGGAATGTCCTACCACCCACCTGAGTTCAGTGAGTGCAGAAGCAGTGCTGGGGACAGGCTCAACAACATGCATGGTTTTGATAGCCCCAAATGTCCCCATTCTCTCCAGTTCATTCCTGGAAGAGAGATTCCCACTCGGGGAGGGACCACTTGTGACATACCCACCACACAGGTGCTGCCACTCCCCAGTAAACCTGGCAGATCCTGTGGGCCAGCTTTGATATGTATTTCTTTGCTATTTGAAACAATCTCTCATGTAAGAGCTTGGACTGGAGGCTGTATATAAAAGCTGCTGTTGTTTTTATTGGGCTACCATCCGTCTGTTTATAACACAGATGCCCTGAGTGATTCTGCTGGCGGGAAGTGGAGGTGAAGAGGCTCCTTTGGATGTGCTCAGAAATCATCTCCACATCCAGGACTGCTTTTAAAGATGTTTAACATCATTCATCTTCCAAGCCTTTCAAAGCACTGCCACATCTCTGGGGTTTGGTATAAACACTCAGCTGCAGAGGACGTGAGAGAGAGAGTGGGGCAGGCGGTGCAGTTACAAGATGTCCTGCGTCAGAAGTGGTGCAATTTGTAGCTGCTTGGAAACGCCCTGGCAGAGAAATAGGGAATCTGGGAGACGCACCTCTCCACTCCTGGCCCAGTCCAGAGGCAGTCTGTCAGCCCCAGAGCACAGGGACGAAGCACTAATGGAGCTACAATAGAGGATGTGCTCTTTTGCTTGCTCTTTGTCTGGAAGAAGCTCTGGATAATATTTCCTTGTCTGTTCCTCTTCAAAATCCCAGCTCCAGCTTTCTGAAGCTGCCAGCAATGTACTACCCTTGGCTCTGCCTCTAACTGAAGCTCTAGTCTGTCAGGAAAGGATAAGTTTGTCCTTTCTTTTGAACTACAGAAGGGGAGTCTCCATCCCTCTCCCTACGTGTGGTACACCTGCCTACATCCCACCTTGGACTCTTCTACCCAACAGCCACTGCCAACACCCAGCACAGCTCCATCTGCTCCACCTCTCTCCCATACCCATCCCTTCGCTATGGGGACACACCTTCCCTGGCAGATGTCCAGGGAGGCTGCACAGCAGCACAGAGAGAGTCCTGGTTCCCTTTATGCCTCCTGCAGCCGTGGCTCCTGGGACTCAGACTGCAACTAGATGACTTGCCCAAGACCAAGGAGTGGGTCAGTGTCAGAGGAGGGATGTGGACACCCCTCCCTGTGCTGTGCCTCCAACCTGGCCTCATTCTGTGTGAAAAGCACACAAACCGGACATTCAACTTACCACGTCTTTGCACAAGGCCGGCCACGGCCAGGGCTGCCAGGGAATTATCAGATGCTCTTGTAGCTCTGCAGGGAAGCCAGGATTCTAAGGGAAGGGTTACTGATTGCGTTTGGCCCTGGGGAGGTGTGTTGGACAAACTGCTGTATAATCACTGCACAATCCAGCTTGCAGAACAGCAGAGTAATATTTTTCTCTTATCATCGCGGAGCTTTGGAGGCTCTTATTTGATCTCCTTTATCCATGTGAATGTGTTCAAGAATGCAGCAGCCTCTGCCTGCAGAATAGCTGCTATTGTTCCCTTTGTTCATGTGTCTGGGCTGTTCCTCAGCCTCCTCTCTCCCTTCCTGCAAAGAGAAACACTCTGCATGGTCAAAAAGTATCTTTACAACTTGATCTTAGATATGAACTCAGCCATGGGAAAGGCAGAGGGCATATTTTCCTGAATATTACAGCTTTTTATGATCCAGAGGGGAGCATGGTGAAAGGTACCTTGAGCTCACATAGTGAATTAGCTGCTTTAAACTTCAACCAGGATCTACTCACCCATGCCCACTGCAAGCTGCTCAGAACCAATGCTGAAAATAGATGGCATTGGACTGGACATTTTTGGCTGATCTATCTGTTCCTCCTGAAGTGCTGACCCTTTTAGTTCAAATAAATCCACAGTAACAAAGCAAATCAGCTTGGAAGAGAAACAAAGAATCTGAAGGCCATGAGAAACACAGATCTGCATTTCAAATTTTTATCCTGTTTTTTTTCTGATACAAAAGCTTTTACATGTCTTCATGCTGAAAACAGGCTGGAATTGACTTAGATATTAAATGTATTTAACTAAGAGACTTTCTTTTGTGAGTGTGGAACTGAATTCAGTGCTTTTCAAAACCAGGCCTCCAGCTTTGCAATAATGTCTCTCTGATTTCTAGATCAGCCCTTTCCACTTCTCCTTTCAGACAGGTCTGTGGTAGATTATCCTAACACAATCTTTACACCCTGTCAAGTGCACAGTTTCAAAACAAACCTCAGCTCCCTCTGAAAACCCATCTCATCTTCATCCCCCTCATGGAGAACCTGTAGGAAGATGTCAAATTACACAAATGAGAACTTGGGCACAGCCGGGTTAGATCAGGCCGAGTTAGTCATCAAAGCTACAGGCTGGAGGTTGCTAATCTATTGGTGACTTCCAAGCAAATCATTTTTATTTTCTGTTTACAAAATAAGAGAATTGAGATTATTGGTTAGGCCTTGAGGTGCAATGCATCACCAGCTGTGGTAAAACAAAGATGATGCAGAGCTTGCTTGTCCACCGAGGAAGGTGTGCTCCTTCATTAAGCCTGAGTCATCACTTCCATTAGGAGCAGGATGGAAGGATGGCACCAGAGCCACTGGCTGCTGCCACAGGGCTGCTGGCAGTGGCCAGAACCTGCTGAGAGCCTGATCCTGCACTGCCTGTGGCACACACACACACAACTGGTGAGACAGGTTGGAAATCACTGGCTCAAGGCTGGATGTGTGCTTTGGCTTTCCCACCTGCCTCACTGGGAACTCCTTTAGAAATCCTTGCTGGGAATTGCTCTTCCGACTGAACTTATGTGGGCTGGAGGCCAAATATTTATTCATTTTTTTTAGGTCTTGTTACTTTTTTTTGCACTGAATTAAGCAGAGGAAATCACTTACTGCTGTTCAAGTCTCATGGATGTGCTGTGCTGTTAATCTCAGACTTCATAAATTGTAACTTAAGCTTCCTCAAATCACGACATTTGTATTTGTTTATTTTTTAAATAGGAGAAGTTGGCTCTTTTCATTGGGGTTTTGTGCTTTCAGAATATGACATAGCTTTTTCTTCCCTCCACATGTAGCAGCAGGAACAACCCCTTCTGCAAAAATTACAACCTATGACACAATTGCCTGACTCCAGAAACAGGAATTTAGAAAAACACCTCCTTCCTAAAGACACAAATGAAACCTTTTAACATGGGCAGTGAAGGTGGGAGCAGCCCAAGGACCAAGTTCTTTCCACCCTGATCTCATTGTTTTTAGCAGAGGACTCTGAGACTGCCTTTGCTGAGCACCCATTATTTGATCTGCAGACTGAGGAGAAAAAAACCATCCAAAGAGCAGCTTATTTTCAGTGTGGCATCTCCTCTGCCTTGTGGAGTGCAGAAAGCAGTAAAACCCTCCCACCCAGCACTTCTATTTTCATGCAACGTCAGTGTGAACAATCCCCCAAGAGAGCTCCGAGTGTCTCTTTCCTCTGCTCAGCTCACAAAGCAAGAGCAAAGAACAAACCTCCTTTCCTGTCCCTCCTACCTCCCTGAATCCCTCCTCATTAAGGAAAGAAAAGGTCAATATTGGCAGTGTTGAAATGAAGCACAAGGACCCAACCACCTCCTGCGCCTGGTGCGGGGCGTGGAAAGAGCCAAGCGTGAACCAACATTTTCCAGAGCCTCCATCAGCTCAGGGGGCTGTTTTGGCTTGCCAGTGTGCAAGGAAGGAGCCTGACTTCAGGAAGCAATTTGCAATCAGGCCCTTAGGAGACTAGGGGAGGGGAAAAAAAAGCATCTGTGAGTGGGTCATAGGTTGGCCTCAGACAGAGGTTTGAAAAGTGTCTGGCAACTTGGGAAATTCAAAAGGTGGTGGGCAACCCCCACCAGGAGGATGCTGAGGAAATCTGAGGTTTGCCACACCGAAGGGCCCTTAGTGAGACTTCCCATCTTGGCCTAAGGCACCTACTCCCCTCTTTGCAGCATCTATTCACCAACATATCCATGCAGCAAAGCTGCCACGTGGGCCTGTGTTGTTCTCAGCAGGAGCTCATCTTCTCAAATGCGATGTGAAGAGCTGATGTTTCCCACTCCACCACGTTACCACCCACCTTTTCTCTCTACATCTGTCTGCTGCCTCTCCATAGGTTCATCTCCACGGCCTGGTAGGTGCTCTCCTGGCCAAGCATGGATTTGGTCAATGGTGTCCGTCTTGTTCCACTTTCACCCCACTACCTTCATGTTTCCTCCTCTGCTGCCTTTTACTCTTCTCATTACCACATCATCACACTCTTTGAGTCGTGCCTGCAGTGATGGTTGCAGAGATCAAAGCTGGTACTGCCACCCAAGGCATCGAGGCTGTGCTCTCATGGTGAGTAAACTCTCCTGTATCCTTGTGTTTTTCTCTCTGTCCATCTCCATCCACTATCTACCTCTGCTTTCAAATCCCCAGGCCCTCTGGGTAGAGGGAGATGCCCTTTGGTCTGTGTGTATCCATCATCACTTACAGTGCTGTCCTGGGTACATTGTGACAGGTATTGCCTAAGCCTGGGTGAAAAAGAGGGGCCAAAGCCCCCCGGGACCAGCATCGCAATGAACAGCCTGTATGCTGCAAAATGAGCAGGGCTGGAAGGTTTAAATGTACCCAGAACTTTGCAAAAAATACTGTTGTGTGAAAAATAAGAATATATTCCCTTTTCTTGCCCTTATTTGGTATCAAACCAAGTGTTTAGACACCCTGACTTTTCCCTAGGAATAGAAAATTTGATTTTTGACCAACATCTCACTTACAATCTTAAATTTGTTTTAGAAGGAACCTCTTTTTTTAACTTTTTTTTTCCTTATACAGCTAAAACAGACATAATTGCTATACCCCCCAAATGCTCCTTTCTTGTGTACCAATGCAAGATATTTACCTTGGCCAGCCAGGTACAACAGTGCCCAAGGGAAGCTGAATTAAGCCCTGGTGATGAGTTACAGTGCCTAACACTTCCCAAGAACAATCACAGTGATTTATGACCGCTGACATGACAAAGATTTTGTCTGGTAGTGAGAAGTGATGGCTGATGTCCCTCTAAATACTTATCATTTCTGGCAACTTAATTGAACCCCGTTAACAGATGCAACAAAACTGAGAAACATTTCTCCTCCTAGGAGTCCTCACTGGACCAGCAAAGCTGGTGTTGGCCTTACTTCCCTGTTTTCCTTTGAAGTCAGAGGGTGCAGAAATGATCTTCCTAAAAAGAAATATGCTACCAAAGGAGTAAATTATTCCCATATTTGATTTTAGGACACCCTGGCAGGAGAGCAACCTCCCTTGATGGATGGTAGAGAAGGGACCCTTGGAGAGTTGTTGCAGTTTTCTACTGTGGATTGATGTATCCCTCATTCACCATGCAAAGGACTTGGGCTTGAGTCCAACTTGGAGCTTTGCCCTCCTCTTGGGGATTTTGGAGCTCTTCAGACCAGTTGAGCAAAACCCCTGATAACTGTGACAGCAAAGGCATCCAGCCCTGGCCTGCGAGGTGTTTTGGGAGCAGCTCTGCAACACAAGAGCTCTGGCGGATGGAAGGGAGGAATCCAGGCATTTCTGGCAGGCTTGCAGGCAGCTGGGAGCTGGGCAGGAGATCCCATTTTCCCTGGAGGGTGGCTGGAGCACTGCAGGAGGGCAGTGTTTGCTCAGCACCCAAGAGAGCAGCAAACCCAAGGCCACTGGAGGCAGGTGGAGGGAGAAAGCTCCCACTTCAAAGCTTCTGTGTGCAGGAGGAGGCTAAAATGTGGGAGATAGTTTTTATAAGGGTTCATCCACAGCAGCAACAGACACCTGTGGCCTGGAGCGACTTTTAGGAAAGATAAAGCTGTGCAAAGAGCATGTACTCTTGCAGCAGCTGAGCTGTGCTAGCCTCTCATCTGACTTCATGCACCAGGGTGTCATCTTTTTCTCGGGAAAGCCAGGGAACTGGGTAGAATTTAAATTATACCCCAGAGAAGCAGGCTTGCTTCTCTGACAGAGGTCATAATGAGGGAGTCGGGATTCCAGTTATAGCTCGGCACAGCAGATGTAGCTAGTTTTGCAGATGATAAAAATACAGCCTTGTCTCAGGAATGCTGCAGAAGTGAGGCATGCGTGTGGTTGGCTGCTTTTTTTTTTTTCCAGAGCTGTTGTTTAACTCTGGCTGTACTGTACAATAGTTGTTCCCATTGGGAAATCAATATTTACAGAGCAAACAGCAATGAGATGTGGGCTGGGTGCCATCCAAGCATGCAGCAGGACCTGCTCCGTCGAATCCCTGCACCTCAAACTGTGGAAAATGCTACTCATCTCTTTTTTGGGGTAGGATTAGTTTTTCACTACCAGTGATGAATACTATTTTATTTTTACTCCCCTCTGCATGCTTTCCACGGCCTGCTTGCAAGGAAGGAGACAGCCACTGAAATATGGGAAACTACACTTTATACTCTCCTGTATCAGGCACAACTCACCTCTTCTGATAAGAATTCAGGGCTTGATGCACAGAATTAGCCACCCACTCCAAATGAAAGCAATTCCAATCTTGTTCCATAATTTCCATGAGACCAAGTTGCTCAGGGCCCCATCCAACCTGGCCTTGAACACTTCCAGGGATGGAAGTATTCCAGGGATCTCCTTAGGGCTCCTGCAACTCCACAGCCTACAGAGACTTTCACCAGGAGGACAAACGCTGCCCTTGCAAGGAGCAGGTCATTTCTGGGGTGAGGCTTGGCTGGGACCAGCACAAACCCGGCGATGTGGACTTGGTGCTTCGCTGCTCCACAAGGCATTGCCAGTGGAGGAATGCACTACAGGCAGAGTGGCAATGCCAGTCTCACCTTACCTGGATGCTACAGTGAGTCATGTCCTCTTGGTTTTGCAGCAACACACTAGAAGCTGGCTCTGTAATACTGCCTGGCCCTGTACTCCCTGCTGTTTGCAGAAGCGCAGCCGTAAGGAAAATGTTATGTCTCTAATCTCTATTTACACAGGATGGTGATAAAGAAATTCCTCCACAATCACTTAATCTCTCTTTGGGCTGACACCACCATCTTTGCTCAGCCCAGCTCTAGAGCAGCAACACACCACAGTGTTTTGTGGGCTCGGGGAGGACCATCATGTGAAAACAAGCTCTGCACCAAAGTACATCTTGAATTTTGGGGTTAGTTTTGAGCCCCTAGCGACAAGAAAGACATGGAGTTGCTGGAGCATGTTCAGAGAAGGGCACTGGAGCTGGGGAAGGGTCTGGAGCCCAAGTCTGATGAGAAGTGGCTGAGGGAGCTGGGGGTGTTTAGCCTTGAGCAACGGAGACTCAGGTGTGACCTTATCACTCTCTACAGCTCTCTGAAAGGAGGCTGTAGCCAGGTGTGGATTGGTCTCTTCTCCCAATAACAGGTGACATGACCAGAGGAGATGGCCTCAAGTTGTACCAAGGAAGTTTAGATTAGGGAAAATTTATTCCCTGAAAGGATGGTCAGGCATTGAAACAGGCTGACCAGGGGCAGTGGTCCTTGGAAGTGTTCAAAAGGCACTTTGGCACATGGTTTTGTCGTGGGCTTGATGGTGCTGGGGCAACAGCTGGACTCGATGATCTTAGAGGTCTTTTACAACCTAAAAGGTTCTAAGTCTTTTTCTGACCATGATGAGTGAACAGCCCTCTGCCCTGCAAGTGTCCCCTTAAACAGACAGGATGATGGTACAAGGAAGGACAGCTCCACCCTCTGGAAGCTGAGGTGCTTGGCACTCTTGCCCAATTTTGGCAGAGGATTTGAAGCAAGAAGCCTGCTTTTGGGTGGGTTTCTGCTGTAAATTCAGCTGCCTCTCTGCAGCAGCGAGGTGCCTCTAGCATACGTGCCGTCCCCACCACAAGCTGCCCTACTCGTGTAAGTCAGCTCTGAGCAAGCTCTGCATGAACTCACTGCCTGGCCCTAAAGGATTGGAAAAACAGGAAACTCTTTCAAAGGTGTCTAAGGATTTGATGTTGACATTTGAATTTCCCTTTCATATCACTGCAGCATTTTTGCCCAGGCACTTTATCCCTGCAGTGCGAAGCTGTCATTTATTTTTTAGTCAGAGATTTTGTGCTTTTGAAATTAAAGCCAAGACGGGCAGAAAATAAAAGTATTCCAAGACACTTTAGTGCATTAGACAAGAGTTAATTATGGGAAGCTGAGCCGTTCCAGCTTCCAGGGGAAAAGCATATCTTGTGTACAAATAATTCAGAAAAAGGCAAAGCTGTTCTGCCTGCTGAGATTTTTGGTACTATACAGTTTGAGGAAAACCCAGGATGAAACAGAGTTATAACACCGTGACAGTAACGTAGAAGGAGCTGAAAGGGACTGAGGCCAATGCAGACTGCATGGCCACACAGGTAGGAAAGTGGCATCCTTGCTCAACCAGGCCCTGAAGCAATCAGATGGGCTGAGAAAACATGGCAGGGTTACTGTGGTGACAGTCCTACCTGTGAAATGGGCTCTGTATGCTGGCAGCTTGTGATCACGGAGGCTGCAGGCACATGAACAGGCAGAGGGCGTCTCATCTGCTTCCCAGGAACTGCTGGGAACCAGCTCCCAGAGCCGCAACTGGCAGTGGTGGTTATTTAAAAATACACCCTTGACGCTGCACCTGGAGCTGGCCGCATTTTCCTGCTGCCAAACTGTGTACTGGGAGGAACCGTGGGGAAAAAAAATCCACCAAGAATCTGTGAATGTCACCTCTTGGGTGAAACTCCATCCCACTTGTTACTCAACTCAACAAATGTCAATGCCCTGTCCTGCATTTAAATTCCCATTGGAGCCATTTTCCCCAGACAATGGCCTGCTTTGCCCCGGCAAACACAGAAAGGAGGCATTTCCTCAGAGGAAGTTAATTTGGCTTTTTAGACCAAAAAAAATAGGAAGAGTGGGAAACAAAACCTTTTCAATAATCTGGGAAAGTATTATCGGACAAGACCTTTTCTGCTAAAGGGAAACACTTTCCCCAGGCCATTGATATGTTAAGGACCAACATGTTACTTCAATGTTTTCTTTAAATGAAAAAAAATTACATGGCCCTGCATTTAATTTTACCAGTACACATACCCTCCATTGAAGTTCTGACTTTATTTTAAAAGAGTGATTCATGCATTTAGCTTTTGGTTCATTTCTATCTTAGTTTTGGAGTCATAATAAATCCCACTTTAGAGGTGCAGAATGATTAATTTCTCAACCACATTTTTGCTTTGAAGTGTCTGTTGGCTGTTAATAAAATAAGTCCTTTTACATTCTCTTCAAAGTCACAAAACACAAACACACACAGATGCTCTGGGCCAAAGGAGGGAGCTGAAAATCTGTCTGGTAGTGGGAATGTAGCTGAAATGAAGAGGGGGGCTCCTGTCTCACCACTCTGGGGAAGAGTGCTGCATTTGTTCAACCAAAACTGCTGCATGTAGAGGCAATGGGGAAGTTGGGACTGGGTCTCCAGAGATCCTGATTTAGAGGGTGGAGTCTGGTGCAATGAACATTACATTTTTTTAGTGTTTTCACAGCCAAGATTTAATAAACTTAATTTACATCTGACTGAAAGTTAAATACCTTACAGCCCTGCACTCAGCAGTTGCTTAGTGTCAAATTCTGTAGGGTCTGTGTCCACCTCACAGCTAGTTTTACAGTGTGTCTAGAAAGACTCCTGCCTCTGAGACATGGGGAAACATGTAGAAGCAAAGGAGCATTCCCAGCTGGCATAGCTGGGCAGCCACCCTTGAAAGCCACTGTTTCAGGCTGGTTGAGAACAAGCCTCAGTGCTCAGGAGTTAGATTTTTCACAAAGGGCAGAGTCAGAGCAGAATGCTGAACTGAAGTGCTGATGCTCTGGACCACTGCAGTTGTGCTAAGGTCCTTTCATCCTTGGGGAAGGATTTCATCAGGAGCACTGCTGGTGCAAAGCAGTTTCCATCCCAAGTCAGCAGCTGCACTGCCAGCATGGCAAAGAACGGGAGTGGGAGACAGGGAAAAAAACAAAGCAAGCTGGACTTAAGCAAGGGATATCTCATCGAAAGAGTTCTCTTTGGAAGATGTAGCTCTCAAAAGAAAAAAAAATCTTCCTTTTGCTAAAATATTTCTCATTTACATAAGGCAGAGTCACATTTAGCTGTTTCATTTTGGTCACAGTTCCAAGCCAGAACATGCCACTGAACATCACATATTTCAGTTTTAAAAGACCTTAAGATCATCTGACAGTATTTCCTCATCTGACCTTCCAGAGAAACCCGCAGAGTTCAACCCCTTTCTTAGGGGCAAGGCACTTTGGAAGACTACATATCCTAACATCATCCCATGACTAAAATGGGAACACAATTTGGCCATATGGGAACTGCCTGACCTTTGGAGTATGGTGGGAAAGGAGGTTTGGGCTGGGAAGCCGGCTCATTAAAGAGGAGGGCAAGATGATGCTTTTGGACTACAGTTCCCATGATCCAGTGCAAAATGGGTTGGCGGTGAGCGGAAGATATTCAGCCTGCCAGAAAGTGCTTCCATGTGAGAACCTTTGTGCCGAATACATGAAACCAGGGGATGCACCACCTTAAAAGCTGGAGGGAAAATGTGAATTTTCCTTGTACGAAATTTCATGGTTTGGAGTGAAATTAAGTGCTGGAATGTCCCAGGATGTCAGTATGAATTTTGCTAACCTGCAATGCCAGACTTTGAAGATGGGGTCTCTGCACCCAAGAAATCCCCACTTGCTCTGTCGCTTTCCATGGGACTGCCAGCACAAGTGGGAGCCCTTCTTTGGTCTTTGCATTCAGCAAGGCCACAGTTTGGGCATACCCCGAATTCCCTGTGAGAGCAGGTCAGATTTACCCTGGCATGAGGGATGGCAGGGGACAGACAAGCTCAAAAGGTGCTAATGCAATACAGCTCAGGCTACAGCTCTCTGCCTTCACACCTCTGGAGCCTTGGAGGGGAAGGCTGGCTCCTGGGTGGGGTGGGATGACTTTCACCAGCTCTCCTGCTGACAGCACTGGGCACCCTGAGGGTGTTTTGTCTCACCTGGTGTCTCAGCACAGAGAAAAGCAGAAATAAACCCTCACCGGCCTTCGTAGACCCCTGAGACAAGCAAGGAAGAGGAGTGTGCAGAGAAGAAGTCATCAGCAGTGTGCAGCAGCTTCTCTCAGCTATAAATTGCAGACATTTTAAACATTTATTAATGTTTTGGTTTGGTTTTTTTGCTGCTGTGTTTTGTTTGGGTTTTTTTGGTGGCTTTTTTTTCCCCCCACAACAAGACCTGTGGCATTTTCTGTTGGAGACCTAGATTTGACTTGTCATTTAAGGGTTTTATGGGTAACACCCTTTCTCTTT
This sequence comes from Manacus candei, assembly GCF_025592945.1. Lineage (NCBI taxonomy): Eukaryota > Metazoa > Chordata > Aves > Passeriformes > Pipridae > Manacus > Manacus candei. The sequence continues at coordinate 54,183 of NW_026138161.1, read as the reverse complement.
TCTCAGCTTGTGCTCAGGAGCTGGGAGAGCAGCCGACCCCCCCACAGCTTTAACCTGAAAGCAGGCAGGGTTGTGCAATAGGGTAACAGCTGTGGCATGTTACCACTGGTCCCAAAATCATGTCCTAGCCTGTCTGCAAAATTCATCTGTATGGCTTGAGTAAGCTCACAGCTGCCAGCATCTGGGCTCTATCCTGCCCCACAGTCATCCTGCCATCAAGTCAGGGGGCTGCAGCAGGATGGCAGGATGGAAATCAAAAGGGACTTCAGCAAATCAAATCTCCTTCTCGTGTGGGCTGTTTCTGTCATTGCTTGTCATGACCCATGGCCAGCTTGTCAAAGCCTTGTCTTAATGTAAGAAACATTGAAATAATATTGTAATAAATTTTAAAATACATAAAATAGGCAATAATAATATTGTAATGACTCTATTGTGTGATCAATGATATTGGAACAATAGAGGGTCATAACACTGGTGCACCAGCTTCCATTAATTGTTACATGAGACATGCATGACTCCAGGAATCATGTTGTTTGGAAAATAGCTACTTTTCCACCATTTCCTACATGTTTTGTGTTTGTGTCATTTTAATCTGCTTGGCAAACACAGGCTGTGATTGATGTGGCTAAGAGACTCCACCCATTTATTTATTAGTTCACCCTGGTTTCAGATCCGTGCTTTCTGTGATCTGCCTTTGGCCTGACAAACATTTCTTGCAGCCTGTAACTCATCTCAGAGCAGTCAAAGCATGTGAATAGGGACTAGAGGGATCACAGCCTTTTCTGGAGGCAGTTCTAACCCTGGTAGAAATAACTCAACCCACCACCTGCTGGCATGAGGCTTTCCCACTGTGTCTGACCACACCAAAGCAAATTCTCCTGTCCCATGGGCAAGGGTAGAAATCAAGATGCACGTGGAAAAGAAGCTGCCTAAGCTCTAGCACCCAAGGGAAATTGCTACTAATGGCTTTATAAAATGACTCTATGAAATACTATTTTGCTCAAAACCTGCTCCCTATCATAGTATGATGGAGTGAGGAGAGGAGTGGACAAGACAAGGGCTACACGTGTCATTTATCTGGAGGCTTGTGTAAAACCTTTGACATGGTCCCCCACAACATCCTCTCTAAATTGGAGAGAGATGGATTTGATGGGTGGACTGTTGGATGGATAAGACATTGGTTGGATGGTTGCATCCAGAGGTCAAAGGCTCAGAGTCACTGATGGACATCAGTGACAAGTGTGTCCCTCTGAGGTGCATACTGGGAGCACTGTTATTTGATATCTCCATTAATGACCTAGATGAAGGGATCGAGGGCACCCTCATCAGATTTGCTGATGACACCAAGCTGAGTGGTGCTGTTGACACACCTGAAGGATGGGATGCCATCCAGAGGGACCTGGATGGGCTTGAGAAGTGTGCCCATGGGAATCCCATGCAGTTTAACAAGACCAAGTCCAAGGTGCTGCACCTGGGTCAGAACAACTCCTGGTAGGAATACAAGCTGGGGGATGAAGAAATGGAGACTAGCCTGGCCAAGAAGGACTTGGGGGTGCTGGCAAATGAGAGACTGGACATGAGCTGGCAATGTGCACTTGCAGCTCAGAAAGCTAATCACATCCTGGGCTGCATCCCCTGCAGAGTGGACAGCAGGGCAAGAGAGGTGATTCTGCCCCTTTCCTCCGCTCTGGGGAGAAACTACATGGAGTACTGCATCCAGCTCTGGGATCCCCAGGTGTTACAACCCTCTCTGCCAGGCAGGAATAACTTCTTTTTTGCTGATAAATTCCTTGGACTGATTTAAAGTAAATCGATACTAATGATCACTGTTTACAGATATATATATATATAAATGGTTTATTTTAGAACAATTGGGTTGCAAAGGAATACAGGTAAATAGCTGGTTTGATTGTATCTGTAGTAACATGGCAATATAAAAGCATAAAGGTGTTGCAAAGAAAAAGAGGTATTTAGCTGTTTTGGTTGCAATATAGCTATGTAAAACCATAAAGATATCACTGAAGAAAATGTTTAAGGGGAAAGAGAAAGAGAGAGAGAAGAAGAGCTAAAGGAAAAGGAGAGAAGGGAAGAGAGAGAAAAAGCGTTTACAGTCACCACTGAAAGCTTTCTGGTGAAATTGGTGGTTGTTGTCACTGGTGTCAGTGACATAGAACTGTTGGAGTGAGCCCAGAGGAGGGCCACTAGGATGATGAGTGGAATGGAGTACCTCCCCAATGAGAAAAGGATGAGAGAATTAGGGCTGTTCAGCCTGAAAAAGAGAAGGCTTTGGGTTGACCTAATTGCAGCCTTCCAGAACCTGAAAGGAGCCTACAAGAGAGATGAGGGCAGACTATTTGCAAGGGCATATTGTGAGAGACAAGAGGGAATGATTTTAAAATTAAAAGGGCAGACTCAGTTTGGATATTAGGAAGAAAGTCTTGAGTGTCAGGGTGGTGAGGCAGTGGTACAGGTTGCCCCCAGAAGCTGTGAAGGCCCCAGCCCTGGGACTGTTAAAGGCCTGGTGGGTTGGGGCCTGGAGAAACCTGGTCGACTGGAAGGTATCCCTTCTCTTGGCAGGGGGGTTGGAACCAGATGAATTTTAAGGTCCCTTCCAGCCCAAAGCATTCTGTGATTCGATGAGCAGAGGGGCCAGGTGGCAGGAGGCCTAATTTGGGATGAGAAGCCATTCAGCACTCTCAGCTTGGTCGAACTCAGTGTGACTGTTCATGAGCACAGACTCACAACTAGTGTGATTTCCCAAGCCTCTGGGCCTGGTTGTGTTCCACACAAACTTGAACAATCCAGATTCTAGAATAGCACTCTTTATTGAAGCAAAGGGGAAAGGAGTTTCTGGATTTCCAGTCTTTAAGGCAGTGCCTACAGGGCATTACTATATGTTGGGACAGATCTATTGGTGCTATATTTGTAAAAAAATAATACTTTATCAAATAAATTAACTCTAGTTTATATTATATATATCTAAAAATATAAAAACTTCTATATTTATATATAAAAACATTAAGGTCAGCTCCAACAGAGGCTGGGGATGACAGTCTTGGTGCAAGGCTGACCTAAAGATGTCCCTTAAGGGAATGGGGGAAACACGGTGAGAGTTTATAAATGCTATACTAATATATAAAAATATTATTATATCAGATTTAATATCTATATGCTATATTAAATATCAATAGATATATGAAATATTAATTAAAATATATGTAATATAGAAAATATTCTAAAGTATATATTAAAAAAATTTCAGGTCAGGTCCCACACAGTGTGTGCAATGCTGACCTAAAGATATCCCTTCAGGGAACAAGGAGAGATACAGTTTAGGAACATTAGCGATGCCTCTCGCTTGATCCCTGAGCATCCAGAGCTGTCAGAAAGAATTCCTGGGCCCATCTGAAATGGCCACAATGGCCATGAGAGTGTGAGGGGAAAGGAGGATGAAAGTCATCTTTGTAGCCCCCCTGGTCATCACTGGAGGCTGAGCTGGGCAGACTGCTGACAGGGGAATGCTGATGGCAGAGTGCTGCTGCAAAGGGTTTTCCGTTCCCTCTCTTTGTCCACATCCTCCTCTCTTTTTCCCTGTGGTTTGCAGCAGTTGTCTTGGACCAGCTGTGAGACCACCAAGCACAGCTGTGTGAAGGAAGACTTCTTTCAGTGGCCTTCTAGCAACATTATTTTGAGCCGGTATCGCAGATTACGGTACTCGCTTATTGCCTGGGTATGGGCGGTCGGATTCTGTGCCAGGTGATAGAAGAGGTTGAGTGGCTCGGCAGTTTGGACTTCCAGGGGCAAGCTGATCACCTCAGGAACCCTCTGGTTGCCCACAATAAAGTGGTCAAGGCGTTTCTCCAACAAGGAGCAACGTAGGTACTCTACGCTATCCTCCAACTGAAGCAGGATATACCTGCTGCCCCACCGTGACATGGGTATGGTGTTCAGGAGGTGCATCACAATGGTCTTCATCATATAAGTAGAGAAACCAATGCCCACCACAGAACGGGCCAAGAGCTGCAGGCATTTGAGGTGCCAGCTGTCACGTGGAGCCTGCTTGGAAATGTATCTGAAGAACTTCATCTCTGCTACGGCGTAGGTCTCAGGCCACATTGTGCTTGGGGTGAAGAGGGACTCTGTAGGCTGGCTGCTCACATAGATATCTGAGACTCCTTGCTGCACCCCAAAAAGGATCTCAACCATGAAGCTTTGTGTGCCTCTGGTCAGCTTGAATTTGCAGGAGCGTCTGGAGGGCAGCAGCACTAATTGCCAACTTTGGGAGTGAGGCAAAATCACCCAGACTGCTCTCACCAACTGGTAGAACCAACGGGCAGTTTTCTCCACATCCAGGTAGGAGCCGGTGCAGAGGGTGTTTAGGAAGTTGGGCTCCTCATTCCTCCTCACCTGCTCCTGGGAGTGATGGATGAAGCACAGCACGTTGTCATCCTGCTGCTCCCTTGGGCAGGTGCACACCTGCTCCACGCGGATGCAGAAGTTCCTGCCGGGTATGTGCCCTAAAGTGTCCATCTCCAGGTGGAAGATGTGCCCCGGAGGAGAAGTGAGAGGTACAAGGACAGTGTACACCACATCCTCCTCCCGGGGACTCCAGCCTTCAAAGGCACTGCCCACCCCGATGGCTCGTTGCGGCACTGGGTATGAACTGTCTGACAAGAGGTGTCCAAAGACAGATATGAAAATGTCCATTATGTCAGATGTCATCTCGCAACCTCTCTCCAGGTCCTGAGTAGGCCACTGTATTTGCCCCTCTAAAATCCTTCCAATGTCGTTTTCAGGATCGTCTTCTTCTTCCACTGCATTTCCATCATCATTGCCATTTTCTGCAACAGCAGCATCATTGCCGGCTTCTTCTTCTTCATTTTCACCAACATTTCTGACTTCATTCCTATCCTCGTTGTCTTCTTGCTGCACAATCACAACATTATCTCCTTCCTCCTCCTCCTCCTCATCCCACCCATTATTGTCTGGCTGGTGGCTCCTTCTGCTGCGGATAAACCACAGCCACAAGAGAAGGCCCAGGACTCCAGCCAGAGCCCAGAAGTCCCCCTGTTGCAAGGCAGCCCAGAGCAGGGCTCCCCAGGGCCTGACACTGTGCTCCAGGCTGCTCTGCTCCAGCTCCTGCAGCAGCCGAGTCATCTCTCTGTCCAGGAGCTTTTCACGCAGCTCCATGCGCAGACGGGTGACCTCATCCAGCCCATCACCCACCATCTGTGGGTACTGGATGAGGGTTTGCAAAAGCACGAGAAGAAACAGTTTAACAGCCATGGTCTGCAGGAGGAGAGAGAGAAGGGGTTGAGTGGGGTTGAAAGAGAGGGAAGGAGCGAGAGGTGACGGGAGTACAAATGGGAGCAGCGGGGATGTGGAGCAGGAAGGAGAGGGCCCCAGGGCAGCTGGCAGGCAGCAAGGCCTGTCCCACTGTCCCAGCAGCAGCAGCACCATTCGGTGCCCCAGGTGTTCTGGTGAGGGATTGGCCCTGGGTGCAGAGGGAGAACCCAGCCCCAGGGGCAGCGTTTCGGCCCCGGCCCTCGCCCAGCGCAGTCTCACCCCTGCGCGTGTGCACTCACCACTTGTCCAGGCTCGACTGGGGCAGCGTTACCTGCTGGGGCCATCTCTAGCTGCCCCCACTGTGACACAATGCCTGTGATGTCACAAGAGCCACATCACATCACAGCCAGGACAGCCCCGCCCTTCGTCCCCACCCCGGCTCAGCAACTTCCAGTGGCCCTGGTGTAAGGCAACCTTGGAGTTAATCTTCTTCCAAGAACTTCCATTCTCCTTTCTTTTGCATTTATTCTCATCTGTTCCTCAGTGGCAGTCACATGGAAGAGCCATGTTTGAAGGGACTCTTGAGGGTGTTGGAGTGCAAGGCCTGACTCCACACTACTTGAGCTGAAGTTAAATCTCTGAGTCACGGAGGTTGGAGAAGACCTTGGAGATCTTTTGTCCAACTGCCAACCTTACACTGCCTATTCCACCAATAAACCATCTCCCCAAATGACACATCAACAGACCCTTTAAATGCCTCCAAGGGTGGGGAGTTAGCCTTTTCCCTGGGCATTCTGTTCCCAAACTTGATAAGCTTTTTGGTGAAGGAATTTTTCCTAGGATCCAATGGAAATCTCCCCGGGCACAACTTGACGCCCTTTCCTCTTGTCGCAGTGCTTGTTCCCTGGGAGAACAAACCATCCCCCGCCTGCCTACCACTTCCTTTCTGGTTGTTGTAGAGAACGATTAGGTCCCCCCTGAACTTCTTTTTCCTCCTGCTAAACACACCCAGTTCTCTCAAACGCTTCTCATCAGACTTGTACACCTGTCACCAAAAATCCTCCCAAACCCATGGGACAATAAAACCCTCTAACACTGCATTTTACTGTTAGAAAGCAAGGCATTACTTTATTCACAATCCTGGCTGGGTCCGTGTCCTACAGAATCCCGACCTCTACCCAGACACCAATGCAACTGTTTTTCACCTCTTTATTAATTTTTAGGAAAGAAAGAAATGAATGTTCATTGGTCCTAAATGACATAATTCGCTTTCACTGCTGAGTGATCTCTCTCTACTGGTTATTATTTCCTCCATGTTGATACGAATTAAGTCCATATTTTTAATCTTTTTATTCTGTTTTTGCCCCGGTACGGACTTTCCTTTACATATACCGAGTCTCCTAGAGTCTCTTCTTTATCTTCTGGTTTCTGTAAAATATCCTTGTGGTCCATAAATTCTGCCTGCTCGATTTCCAACTTCAGCAACACACCTTTCTCTCCCTATCAGAGTTGCTTTATCAAAACTGAAAGTTTCAGTATTTTCCCAAGCTGTGCTCCCACAATAGCAGCTCATGTCAAACGCTGCAGAAGGCAAGCAACAAGTGATTCAACAGACTGTGTATCATTAGTTAAAACAATTAATTAATGACTTAATGAAACCCTTAAAACATTAGAAAAGAGAGATCATTTCCAGCAGGACCACAGTGCTTGCAGAATTCAGCTTTGCCACCCTGACAGAGTTTGGACACCTCATTGTGCTTTTGTTTTGTCCTTGGGAATTGCCCATCCCTCCAGAGGGACTGGCTCAGTAGTGCCCCCAAAATGCCCCTGGCAGCACATGGGTGTGCTCGGCTTCCTCTTTGTGCTGAGGGGTCTGGCCTTTGCTGCCACTGCTGTCGTGGCCTGTTCCAGCCTTCTGCTCTCGACACAGGCATGTTTTGGGCCTTCAGCTCTGCCCTGCGCTCTGCGTGGGCAGCAGGCCTTGCCTTCAGCTCTGCCCTGTGCCCTCAGCACAGACCTGATGTGCAGGCCTTAGCAGGGAACTGCAGGTCCAGGCCCAGCCCTTCCCCACATGCACACACACACTCCCAGGGACTTGGTTCCCACCCATGGCAATAATTCCGTGAGACTGGGATCCAGGATCTCTCAACCCACACAAGAGAAAGGATCCCCCTACAAAAGGAAGAGCTGCCAGAGGGGAGGATAGAAACTCCTCCAGTCCTTTGAGGACAACTGCCATCCTTTATTCCACAGTGGGGGTGATTTGGGCAAGCCAAGCGTCTGGAAAGGTTTTTTTTTCACTCCCCCTGCTGAGGTTGCTTTAAGAAGACGCGGAAGCAACTAGAGACAAGGGAAGATGGACGTTCTGCAGAGGGCAAGCAGCTCTCCAGCCCTTCACTTGTTGTGCCTCTGCAGGAGCAGAGGGGGATCCCTAAATCTCTGGCTCCAGCCAGAGGCCATTGGTGGCTGCGTTTCTAGCCTGCACAGAGCTCCCCTTCGAAAGGATCGCTCTGCTCTCTTGAGGTGCCTGGTGCAAAATGCCCAGTCTATGAGAGGGAAGGACAAGAGCAGAGAACAGGTCTGGGAGTGTTAAAGGCCTGGTGGACTGGGACCTGGAGAAAGCTGGTCTACTGGAAGGTGTGCCTGCCCATGGCAGGGGGGTTGGAACCAGATGAATTTTAAGGTCCCTTCCAGCCCAAGGCATTCTGTGATTCGATGAGCAGAGGGGCCGGGTGGCAGGAGGCCTAATTTGGGATGAGAAGCCATTCAACACTCTCAGTTTGGTCGAGCTCAGTGCTACTGTTCACGAGCACAGACTCACAACTAGTGTGATTTCCCAAGGCTCTGGGCCTGGTTGTGTTCCCTAGAAACTTGCACGATCCAGATTCTGGAGTACACTCTTTATTGAAGCAAGGGGAAAGGAGTTTCTGGATTGGCAGTCCTAAATGCAGTGACTACAGGGCATTGCTATGTGTCGGGACAGATCTATTGGTGCTGTATTTGCAAAAAACTAATATTTTATCAAATAAATTAACTATAGTCTATATTATCTATATCTATCTAAAAATTGAAAAACTTCTATATTTATATGTAAAAACATTAAGGTCAGCTCCAACAGAGGCTGGGAAAGATAGTCTTGGTGCAAGGCTGACCTGAAGGTGTCCCTTAAGGGGACAGGGGGAAATACTGTGGGAGTCTATAAATGCTATAGTAATATGTTAAAATATTATGATATTAGGTTTAATATCTATATGCTATATTAAATATCAATCGATATATGAAATATTAAATAAAATATTTGTAATAAAGAAAATATTCTAAAGTATAAATTAAAAATTTTCAGGTCAGGTCCCACACAGTGTGTGCAATGCTGACCTAAAGATATCCCTTCAGGGAACAAGGAGAGATACAGTTTAGGAACATTAGCGATGCCTCTCGCTTGATCCCTGAGCAGCCGCAGATGCCAGAAAGAATTCCTGGGCCCATCTGAAATGGCCACAATGGCCGTGAGAGTGTGAGGGGAAAGGAGGATGAAAGTCATCTTTGTAGCCCCCCTGGTCATCACTGGAGGCTGAGCTGGGCAGACTGCTGTTAGGGGAATGCTGATGGCAGAGTGCTGCTGCAAAGGGTTTTCCTTTCCCTCTCTCTGTCCCACATGCTCCTCTTTTTTTTCCTTGCGGTAGGAGGTGCTTGTCTTTGACCAGTTGTGAGCCCCCCAAGCACAGTTGTGTGCAGGAAGACTTCTTTCAGTGGCCGTCGTGCAGCATTCTTGAGAGCCGATGTCCCAGTTCACGGCACTCGTCCATCGCCTGCGTGTGGGCGACCGGATCCTGTGCCAGGCGATGGAAGAGGTTGGGTGGCTCGGCGGTTTTGACATCCGGGGGCAAGAGAATCTCTTGAGGAAATGTCCGGTTGCCCACAACAAAGTGGTCAAGGCGTTTCTCCTCCAGGGAGCCGCGCAGGTACTCCATGGTATCCTCCAGCCGCCGGCGGAAATGCCTCATGCGCCAGCCTGACATAGGTACGGTGTTCAGGAGGTGCATCACAATGGTCTTCAGGGTATAGGTGGAGAAGCCTATCCCCAGAAGAGCTCGGGTCAAGACATGCAGGCACTTGAGGTGCCAGTTGTTAAGTGGATCCTGCCGGGCAATGAGCTTAAAGAACTTCATCTCTGCCACGGCGTAGGTCTCAGGCCACACTGTGCTTGGGGTGAAGAGGGACTCTGTAGGCTGGCTGCTCACGTAGATGTCTGAATTGCCTTCTTGCACTCCAAAGAGCAACTCAACCGTCAGGCTCTGTCTGCCTCTGGTCAGCTTGAACTTGCAGGAGCGTCTGGAGGGCAGCAGCACTATTTGCCAACTGTGTGACTGAGGCAAAGCCGGCCAGGCCGCTCTCACCAACTGGTAGAACCAGCGGGCAGTTTTCTCCACATCCAGGTAGGAGCCAGTGCAGAGGGTGTTTAGGAAGTTGGACTCCTCGTTCCTCCTCTGCTCTTCTTCTGGGTGGTGGAGGGAACACAGCACGTTGTCATCCTGCTGCTCCCTTGGGCAGGTGCACACCGGCTCCACGCGGATGAAGAAGTTCCTGCCAGGTATGTGGCCTGAGGTGTCCATCTCCAGATGGAAGGTGTGCCCCCGGGGAGGATTGAGAGGAACAAGGATACGGTACACCGCATCCTCCTCCCGGGGACTCCAGCCTTCAAAGGCACTGCCCACCCCGATGGCTCGTTGCGGCACTGGGTATGAACTGTCTGACAAGAGGTGTCCAATGAACATCGTGAAGTTCTCCATCAGGAGAGTAGTTATCACTCTCCCTACCATCAGGTGGTCTAGGTGCTCCTCTAAACGCTGTCTCAGGTTGTGGGTAATAACATCCTCTTCTACTTCATTTGCAACATTGTGGTCTTCTCCTTCAATTGCATCACCGTTGTTGACTTCCCACACAATCGCATCACGGTTTTCTTCCCCTTCATTTCCACCACCACCGCCATCTCCTGCCCCCTCGTCCCAGCCATTGTTGTCTGGTTCGTGGCTCCTTCTCCGGCAGACAAACCACAACCACAAGAGGCCGATAACCAGAGCCCAGAAGTCCCCCTGCTGCAAGGCAGCCCAGAGCAGGGCTCCCCAGGCCCTGACACTGTGCTCCAGGCTGCTCTGCTCCAGCTCCTGCAGCAGCCGAGTCATCTCTCTGTCCAGGAGCTTTTCACGCAGCTCCATGCGCAGACGGGTGACCTCATCCAGTCCATCACCCACCATCTGTGGGTACTGGATGAGGGTTTGCAAAAGCACGAGAAGAATCAGTTTCGCAGCCATGGCCTGCAGGAGGAGAGAGAGAAGGGGTTGAGTGGGTCTGAAAGGGAGGGAAGGAGCGAGAGGTGACGGGAGTACGAATGGGAGCAGCGGGGATGTGGAGCAGGAAGGAGAGGGCCCCAGGGCAGCTGGCAGGCAGCAAGGCCTGTCCCACTGCCCCAGCAGCAGCAGCACCATTCGGTGCCCCAGGTGTTCTGGTGAGGGATTGACCCTGGGTGCAGAGGGAGAACCCAGCCCCAGGGGCAGCGTTTCGGCCCGGCCCTCGCCCAGCGCAGCCTCACCCCTGCGCGTGTGCACTCACCACTTGTCCAGGCTCGACTGGGGCAGCGTTACCTGCTGGGGCCATCTCTAGCTGCCCCCACTGTGACACAATGCCTGTGATGTCACAAGAGCCACATCACATCACAGCCAGGCCAACCCCGCCCTTCGTCCCCACCCCGGCTCAGCAACTTCCAGTGGCCCTGGTGTAAGGCTAAAGGCTGCCTTGGAGTTAATCTTCTTCCAAGAACTTCCATTCTCCTTTCTTTTGCATTTATTCTCATCTGTTCCTCAGTGGCAGTCACATGGAAGAGTCATGTTTGAAGGGACCCTTGAGGGTGTTGGAGTGCAAGGCCTGACTCCACACTGCTTGAGCTGAAGTTAAATCTCTGAGTCACGGAGGTTGGAGAAGACCTTGGAGATCTTCTGTCCAACTGCCAACCTTACACTGCCTATTCCACCAATAAACCATGTCCCCAAATGACACATCAACAGACCCTTTAAATGCCTCCAAGGGTGGGGAGTTAGCCTTTTCCCTGGGCATTCTGTTCCCAAACTTGATAAGCTTTTTGGTGAAGGAATTTTTCCTAGGATCCAATGGAAATCTCCCCGGGCACAACTTGACGCCCTTTCCTCTTGTCGCAGTGCTTGTTCCCTGGGAGAGCAAACCATCCCCTGCCTGTCTACCACTTCCTTTCTGGTTGTAAGAGAACGATTAGGTCCCCCCTGAACTTCTTTTTCCTCCTGCTAAACACACCCAGTTCTCTCAAACACTTCTCATCAGACTTGTACACCTGTCACCAAAAATCCTCCCAAACCCATGGGACAGTAAAACCCTCTAACACTGCATTTTACTGTTAGAAAGCAAGGCATTACTTTATTCACAATCCTGGCTGGGTCCGTGTCCTACAGAATCCCGACCTCTACCCAGACACCAATGCAACTGTTTTTCACCTCTTTATTAATTTTTAGGAAAGAAAGAAATGAATGTTCATTGGTCCTAAATGACATAATTCGCTTTCACTGCTGAGTGATCTCTCCTCTACTGGTTATTAATTCCTCCATGTTGATACGAATTAAGTCCATATTTTTAATCTTTTTATTCTGTTTTTGCCCCGGTACGGACTTTCCTTTACATATACCGAGTCTCCTAGAGTCTCTTCTTTATCTTCTGGTTTCTGTAAAATATCCTTGTGGTCCATAAATTCTGCATGCTCGATTTCCAACTTCAGCAACACACCTTTCTCTCCCTATCAGAGTTGCTTTATCAAAACTGAAAGTTTCAGTATTTTCCCAAGCTGTGCTCCCACAATAGCAGCTCATGTCAAATGCTGCTGAATGCAAGCGGCAAGTGATTCAACAGACTGTGTATCATTAGATAAAACAATTAATTAATGAGTTAATGAAACCGTTACAACATTAGAAAAGAGAGATCATTTCCAGCAGGACCACAGTGGTTTCACGACTCTGCTTTGCCACCCTGACAGAGTTAGGACACCTCAGTGTGGTTCTGTTTTGTCCTTGGGAATTGCCCATCCCTCCAGAGGGACTGGCTCAGTAGTGCCCCCAAAATGCCCCTGGCAGCACATGGGTGTGCTCGGCTGCCTCTTTGTGCTGGAGGGGTCTGGCCTTTGCTGCCACTGCTGTCGTGGCCTGTTCCAGCCTTCTGCTCTCGACACGGGCATGTTTTGGGCCTTCAGCTCTGCCCTGCGCTCTGCGTGGGCAGCAGGCCTTGCCTTCAACTCTGCCCTGTGCCCTCAGCACAGGCCTGATGTGCAGGCCTTAGCAGGCAGCTGCAGGTCCAGGCCCAGCCCTTCCCCACATGCACACACACACTCCCAGGGACTTGGTTCCCACCCATGGCAATAATTCAGTGAGACTGGGATCCAGGATCTCTCAACCCACACAAGAGAAAGGATCCCCCTACAAAAGGAAGAGCTGCCAGAGGGGAGGATAGAAACTCCTCCAGTCCTTTGAGGACAACTGCCATCCTTTATTCCACAGTGGGGGTGATTTGGGCAAGCCAAGCGTCTGGAAAGGGTTTTTTTTCACTCCCCCTGCTGAGGTTGCTTTAAGAAGACGCAGAAGCAACTAGAGACAAGGGAAGATGGACGTTCTGCAGAGGGCAAGCAGCTCTCCAGCCCTTCACTTGTTGTGCCTCTGCAGGAGCAGAGGGGGATCCCTAAATCTCTGGCTCCAGCCAGAGGCCATTGGTGGCTGCGTTTCTAGCCTGCACAGAGCTCCCCTTCGAAAGGATCGCTCTGCTCTCTTGAGGTGCCTGGTGCAAAATGCCCAGTCTATGAGAGGGAAGGAGAAGAGCAGAGAACAGGTCTGGGAGTGTTAAAGGCCTGGTGGACTGGGTCCTGGAGAAAGCTGGTCTACTGGAAGGTGTGCCTGCCCATGGCAGGGGGGTTGGAACCAGATGAATTTTAAGGTCCCTTCCAGCCCAAGGCATTCTGTGATTCGATGAGCAGAGGGGCCGGGTGGCAGGAGGCCTAATTTGGGATGAGAAGCCATTCAACACTCTCAGTTTGGTCGAGCTCAGTGCTACTGTTCACGAGCACAGACTCACAACTAGTGTGATTTCCCAAGGCTCTGGGCCTGATTGTGTTCCCTAGAAACTTGCACGATCCAGATTCTGGAGTAGCACTCTTTATTGAAGCAAGGGGAAAGGAGTTTCTGGATTGGCAGTCCTAAATGCAGTGACTACAGGGCATTGCTATGTGTCGGGACAGATCTATTGGTGCTGTATTTGCAAAAAACTAATATTTTATCAAATAAATTAACTATAGTCTATATTATCTATATCTATCTAAAAATTGAAAAACTTCTATATTTATATGTAAAAACATTAAGGTCAGCTCCAACAGAGGCTGGGAAAGATAGTCTTGGTGCAAGGCTGACCTGAAGGTGTCCCTTAAGGGGACAGGGGGAAATACTGTGGGAGTCTATAAATGCTATAGTAATATGTTAAAATATTATGATATTAGGTTTAATATCTATATGCTATATTAAATATCAATCGATATATGAAATATTAAATAAAATATTTGTAATAAAGAAAATATTCTAAAGTATAAATTAAAAATTTTCAGGTCAGGTCCCACACAGTGTGTGCAATGCTGACCTAAAGATATCCCTTCAGGGAACAAGGAGAGATACAGTTTAGGAACATTAGCGATGCCTCTCGCTTGATCCCTGAGCAGCCGCAGATGCCAGAAAGAATTCCTGGGCCCATCTGAAATGGCCACAATGGCCGTGAGAGTGTGAGGGGAAAGGAGGATGAAAGTCATCTTTGTAGCCCCCCTGGTCATCACTGGAGGCTGAGCTGGGCAGACTGCTGTTAGGGGAATGCTGATGGCAGAGTGCTGCTGCAAAGGGTTTTCCTTTCCCTCTCTCTGTCCCACATGCTCCTCTTTTTTTTCCTTGCGGTAGGAGGTGCTTGTCTTTGACCAGTTGTGAGCCCCCCAAGCACAGTTGTGTGCAGGAAGACTTCTTTCAGTGGCCGTCGTGCAGCATTCTTGAGAGCCGATGTCCCAGTTCACGGCACTCGTCCATCGCCTGCGTGTGGGCGACCGGATCCTGTGCCAGGCGATGGAAGAGGTTGGGTGGCTCGGCGGTTTTGACATCCGGGGGCAAGAGAATCTCTTGAGGAAATGTCCGGTTGCCCACAACAAAGTGGTCAAGGCGTTTCTCCTCCAGGGAGCCGCGCAGGTACTCCATGGTATCCTCCAGCCGCCGGCGGAAATGCCTCATGCGCCAGCCTGACATAGGTACGGTGTTCAGGAGGTGCATCACAATGGTCTTCAGGGTATAGGTGGAGAAGCCTATCCCCAGAAGAGCTCGGGTCAAGACATGCAGGCACTTGAGGTGCCAGTTGTTAAGTGGATCCTGCCGGGCAATGAGCTTAAAGAACTTCATCTCTGCCACGGCGTAGGTCTCAGGCCACACTGTGCTTGGGGTGAAGAGGGACTCTGTAGGCTGGCTGCTCACGTAGATGTCTGAATTGCCTTCTTGCACTCCAAAGAGCAACTCAACCGTCAGGCTCTGTCTGCCTCTGGTCAGCTTGAACTTGCAGGAGCGTCTGGAGGGCAGCAGCACTATTTGCCAACTGTGTGACTGAGGCAAAGCCGGCCAGGCCGCTCTCACCAACTGGTAGAACCAGCGGGCAGTTTTCTCCACATCCAGGTAGGAGCCAGTGCAGAGGGTGTTTAGGAAGTTGGGCTCCTCGTTCCTCCTCTGCTCTTCTTCTGGGTGGTGGAGGGAACACAGCACGTTGTCATCCTGCTGCTCCCTTGGGCAGGTGCACACCGGCTCCACGCGGATGAAGAAGTTCCTGCCAGGTATGTGGCCTGAGGTGTCCATCTCCAGATGGAAGGTGTGCCCCCGGGGAGGATTGAGAGGAACAAGGATACGGTACACCGCATCCTCCTCCCGGGGACTCCAGCCTTCAAAGGCACTGCCCACCCCGATGGCTCGTTGCGGCACTGGGTATGAACTGTCTGACAAGAGGTGTCCAATGAACATCGTGAAGTTCTCCATCAGGAGAGTAGTTATCACTCTCCCTACCATCAGGTGGTCTAGGTGCTCCTCTAAACGCTGTCTCAGGTTGTGGGTAATAACATCCTCTTCTACTTCATTTGCAACATTGTGGTCTTCTCCTTCAATTGCATCACCGTTGTTGACTTCCCACACAATCGCATCACGGTTTTCTTCCCCTTCATTTCCACCACCACCGCCATCTCCTGCCCCCTCGTCCCAGCCATTGTTGTCTGGCTCGTGGCTCCTTCTCCGGAAGACAAACCACAACCACAAGAGGCCGATAACCAGAGCCCAGAAGTCCCCCTGCTGCAAGGCAGCCCAGAGCAGGGCTCCCCAGGCCCTGACACTGTGCTCCAGGCTGCTCTGCTCCAGCTCCTGCAGCAGCCGAGTCATCTCTCTGTCCAGGAGCTTTTCACGCAGCTCCATGCGCAGACGGGTGACCTCATCCAGCCCATCACCCACCATCTGTGGGTACTGGATGAGGGTTTGCAAAAGCACGAGAAGAATCAGTTTCGCAGCCATGGCCTGCAGGAGGAGAGAGAGAAGGGGTTGAGTGGGTCTGAAAGGGAGGGAAGGAGCGAGAGGTGACGGGAGTACGAATGGGAGCAGCGGGGATGTGGAGCAGGAAGGAGAGGGCCCCAGGGCAGCTGGCAGGCAGCAAGGCCTGTCCCACTGCCCCAGCAGCAGCAGCACCATTCGGTGCCCCAGGTGTTCTGGTGAGGGATTGGCCCTGGGTGCAGAGGGAGAACCCAGCCCCAGGGGCAGCGTTTCGGCCCCGGCCCTCGCCCAGCGCAGCCTCGCCCCTGCACGTGTGCACTCACCACTTGTCCAGGCTCGACTGGGGCAGCGTTACCTGCTGGGGCCATCTCTAGCTGCCCCCACTGTGACACAATGCCTGTGATGTCACAAGAGCCACATCACATCACAGCCAGGCCAGCCCCGCCCTTCGTCCCCACCCCGGCTCAGCAACTTCCAGTGGCCCTGGTGTAAGGCTAAAGGCTGCCTTGGAGTTAATCTTCTTCCAAGAACTTCCATTCTCCTTTCTTTTGCATTTATTCTCATCTGTTCCTCAGTGGCAGTCACATGGAAGAGCCATGTTTGAAGGGACCCTTGAGGGTGTTGGAGTGCAAGGCCTGACTCCACACTGCTTGAGCTGAAGTTAAATCTCTGAGTCACGGAGGTTGGAGAAGACCTTGGAGATCTTCTGTCCAACTGCCAACCTTACACTGCCTATTCCACCAATAAACCATGTCCCCAAATGACACATCAACAGACCCTTTAAATGCCTCCAAGGGTGGGGAGTTAGCCTTTTCCCTGGGCATTCTGTTCCCAAACTTGATAAGCTTTTTGGTGAAGGAATTTTTCCTAGGATCCAATGGAAATCTCCCCGGGCACAACTTGACGCCCTTTCCTCTTGTCGCAGTGCTTGTTCCCTGGGAGAGCAAACCATCCCCCGCCTGCCTACCACTTCCTTTCTGGTTGTAAGAGAACGATTAGGTCTCCCCTGAACTTCTTTTTCCTCCTGCTAAACACACCCAGTTCTCTCAAACACTTCTCATCAGACTTGTACACCTGTCACCAAAAATCCTCCCAAACCCATGGGACAGTAAAACCCTCTAACACTGCATTTTACTGTTAGAAAGCAAGGCATTACTTTATTCACAATCCTGGCTGGGTCCGTGTCCTACAGAATCCCGACCTCTACCCAGACTCTACCAATGCAACTGTTTTTCACCTCTTTATTAATTTTTAGGAAAGAAAGAAATGAATGTTCATTGGTCCTAAATGACATAATTCGCTTTCACTGCTGAGTGATCTCTCCTCTACTGGTTATTAATTCCTCCATGTTGATACGAATTAAGTCCATATTTTTAATCTTTTTATTCTGTTTTTGCCCCGGTACGGACTTTCCTTTACATATACCGAGTCTCCTAGAGTCTCTTCTTTATCTTCTGGTTTCTGTAAAATATCCTTGTGGTCCATAAATTCTGCATGCTCGATTTCCAACTTCAGCAACACACCTTTCTCTCCCTATCAGAGTTGCTTTATCAAAACTGAAAGTTTCAGTATTTTCCCAAGCTGTGCTCCCACAATAGCAGCTCATGTCAAATGCTGCTGAATGCAAGCGGCAAGTGATTCAACAGACTGTGTATCATTAGATAAAACAATTAATTAATGAGTTAATGAAACCGTTACAACATTAGAAAAGAGAGATCATTTCCAGCAGGACCACAGTGGTTTCACGACTCTGCTTTGCCACCCTGACAGAGTTAGGACACCTCAGTGTGGTTCTGTTTTGTCCTTGGGAATTGCCCATCCCTCCAGAGGGACTGGCTCAGTAGTGCCCCCAAAATGCCCCTGGCAGCACATGGGTGTGCTCGGCTGCCTCTTTGTGCTGGAGGGGTCTGGCCTTTGCTGCCACTGCTGTCGTGGCCTGTTCCAGCCTTCTGCTCTCGACACGGGCATGTTTTGGGCCTTCAGCTCTGCCCTGCGCTCTGCGTGGGCAGCAGGCCTTGCCTTCAGCTCTGCCCTGTGCCCTCAGCACAGACCTGATGTGCAGGCCTTAGCAGGCAGCTGCAGGTCCAGGCCCAGCCCTTCCCCACATGCACACACACACTCCCAGGGACTTGGTTCCCACCCATGGCAATAATTCCGTGAGACTGGGATCCAGGATCTCTCAACCCACACAAGAGAAAGGATCCCCCTACAAAAGGAAGAGCTGCCAGAGGGGAGGATAGAAACTCCTCCAGTCCTTTGAGGACAACTGCCATCCTTTATTCCACAGTGGGGGTGATTTGGGCAAGCCAAGCGTCTGGAAAGGTTTTTTTTTCACTCCCCCTGCTGAGGTTGCTTTAAGAAGACGCGGAAGCAACTAGAGACAAGGGAAGATGGACGTTCTGCAGAGGGCAAGCAGCTCTCCAGCCCTTCACTTGTTGTGCCTCTGCAGGAGCAGAGGGGGATCCCTAAATCTCTGGCTCCAGCCAGAGGCCATTGGTGGCTGCGTTTCTACCCTGCACAGAGCTCCCCTTCGAAAGGATCGCTCTGCTCTCTTGAGGTGCCTGGTGCAAAATGCCCAGTCTATGAGAGGGAAGGAGAAGAGCAGAGAACAGGTCTGGGAGTGTTAAAGGCCTGGTGGACTGGGTCCTGGAGAAAGCTGGTCTACTGGAAGGTGTGCCTGCCCATGGCAGGGGGGTTGGAACCAGATGAATTTTAAGGTCCCTTCCAGCCCAAGGCATTCTGTGATTCGATGAGCAGAGGGGCCGGGTGGCAGGAGGCCTAATTTGGGATGAGAAGCCATTCAACACTCTCAGTTTGGTCGAGTTCAGTGCTACTGTTCACGAGCACAGACTCACAACTAGTGTGATTTCCCAAGCCTCTGGGCCTGGTTGTGTTCCCTAGAAACTTGCACGATCCAGATTCTGGAGTAAAACTCTTTATTGAAGCAAGGGGAAAGGAGTTTCTGGATTGCCAGTCCTAAATGCAGTGACTACAGGGCATTGCTATGTGTCAGGACAGATCTATTGGTGCTGTATTTGCAAAAAACTAATATTTTATCAAATAAATTAACTATAGTCTATATTATCTATATCTATCTAAAAATTGAAAAACTTCTATATTTATATGTAAAAACATTAAGGTCAGCTCCAACAGAGGCTGGGAAAGATAGTCTTGGTGCAAGGCTGACCTGAAGGTGTCCCTTAAGGGGACAGGGGGAAATACTGTGGGAGTCTATAAATGCTATAGTAATATGTTAAAATATTATGATATTAGGTTTAATATCTATATGCTATATTAAATATCAATCGATATATGAAATATTAAATAAAATATTTGTAATAAAGAAAATATTCTAAAGTATAAATTAAAAATTTTCAGGTCAGGTCCCACACAGTGTGTGCAATGCTGACCTAAAGATATCCCTTCAGGGAACAAGGAGAGATACAGTTTAGGAACATTAGCGATGCCTCTCGCTTGATCCCTGAGCAGCCGCAGATGCCAGAAAGAATTCCTGGGCCCATCTGAAATGGCCACAATGGCCGTGAGAGTGTGAGGGGAAAGGAGGATGAAAGTCATCTTTGTAGCCCCCCTGGTCATCACTGGAGGCTGAGCTGGGCAGACTGCTGTTAGGGGAATGCTGATGGCAGAGCGCTGCTGCAAAGGGTTTTCCTTTCCCTCTCTCTGTCCCACATGCTCCTCTTTTTTTTCCTTGCGGTAGGAGGTGCTTGTCTTTGACCAGTTGTGAGCCCCCCAAGCACAGTTGTGTGCAGGAAGACTTCTTTCAGTGGCCGTCGTGCAGCATTCTTGAGAGCCGATGTCCCAGTTCACGGCACTCGTCCATCGCCTGCGTGTGGGCGACCGGATCCTGTGCCAGGCGATGGAAGAGGTTGGGTGGCTCGGCGGTTTTGACATCCGGGGGCAAGAGAATCTCTTGAGGAAATGTCCGGTTGCCCACAACAAAGTGGTCAAGGCGTTTCTCCTCCAGGGAGCCGCGCAGGTACTCCATGGTATCCTCCAGCCGCCGGCGGAAATGCCTCATGCGCCAGCCTGACATAGGTACGGTGTTCAGGAGGTGCATCACAATGGTCTTCAGGGTATAGGTGGAGAAGCCTATCCCCAGAAGAGCTCGGGTCAAGACATGCAGGCACTTGAGGTGCCAGTTGTTAAGTGGATCCTGCCGGGCAATGAGCTTAAAGAACTTCATCTCTGCCACGGCGTAGGTCTCAGGCCACACTGTGCTTGGGGTGAAGAGGGACTCTGTAGGCTGGCTGCTCACGTAGATGTCTGAATTGCCTTCTTGCACTCCAAAGAGCAACTCAACCGTCAGGCTCTGTCTGCCTCTGGTCAGCTTGAACTTGCAGGAGCGTCTGGAGGGCAGCAGCACTATTTGCCAACTGTGTGACTGAGGCAAAGCCGGCCAGGCCGCTCTCACCAACTGGTAGAACCAGCGGGCAGTTTTCTCCACATCCAGGTAGGAGCCAGTGCAGAGGGTGTTTAGGAAGTTGGGCTCCTCGTTCCTCCTCTGCTCTTCTTCTGGGTGGTGGAGGGAACACAGCACGTTGTCATCCTGCTGCTCCCTTGGGCAGGTGCACACCGGCTCCACGCGGATGAAGAAGTTCCTGCCAGGTATGTGGCCTGAGGTGTCCATCTCCAGATGGAAGGTGTGCCCCCGGGGAGGATTGAGAGGAACAAGGATACGGTACACCGCATCCTCCTCCCGGGGACTCCAGCCTTCAAAGGCACTGCCCACCCCGATGGCTCGTTGCGGCACTGGGTATGAACTGTCTGACAAGAGGTGTCCAATGAACATCGTGAAGTTCTCCATCAGGAGAGTAGTTATCACTCTCCCTACCATCAGGTGGTCTAGGTGCTCCTCTAAACGCTGTCTCAGGTTGTGGGTAATAACATCCTCTTCTACTTCATTTGCAACATTGTGGTCTTCTCCTTCAATTGCATCACCGTTGTTGACTTCCCACACAATCGCATCACGGTTTTCTTCCCCTTCATTTCCACCACCACCGCCATCTCCTGCCCCCTCGTCCCAGCCATTGTTGTCTGGCTCGTGGCTCCTTCTCCGGAAGACAAACCACAACCACAAGAGGCCGATAACCAGAGCCCAGAAGTCCCCCTGCTGCAAGGCAGCCCAGAGCAGGGCTCCCCAGGCCCTGACACTGTGCTCCAGGCTGCTCTGCTCCAGCTCCTGCAGCAGCCGAGTCATCTCTCTGTCCAGGAGCTTTTCACGCAGCTCCATGCGCAGACGGGTGACCTCATCCAGTCCATCACCCACCATCTGTGGGTACTGGATGAGGGTTTGCAAAAGCACGAGAAGAATCAGTTTCGCAGCCATGGCCTGCAGGAGGAGAGAGAGAAGGGGTTGAGTGGGTCTGAAAGGGAGGGAAGGAGCGAGAGGTGACGGGAGTACGAATGGGAGCAGCGGGGATGTGGAGCAGGAAGGAGAGGGCCCCAGGGCAGCTGGCAGGCAGCAAGGCCTGTCCCACTGCCCCAGCAGCAGCAGCACCATTCGGTGCCCCAGGTGTTCTGGTGAGGGATTGGCCCTGGGTGCAGAGGGAGAACCCAGCCCCAGGGGCAGCGTTTCGGCCCCAGCCCTCGCCCAGCGCAGCCTCGCCCCTGCACGTGTGCACTCACCACTTGTCCAGGCTCGACTGGGGCAGCGTTACCTGCTGGGGCCATCTCTAGCTGCCCCCACTGTGACACAATGCCTGTGATGTCACAAGAGCCACATCACATCACAGCCAGGACAGCCCCGCCCTTCGTCCCCACCCCGGCTCAGCAACTTCCAGTGGCCCTGGTGTAAGGCTAAAGGCTGCCTTGGAGTTAATCTTCTTCCAAGAACTTCCATTCTCCTTTCTTTTGCATTTATTCTCATCTGTTCCTCAGTGGCAGTCACATGGAAGAGCCATGTTTGAAGGGACCCTTGAGGGTGTTGGAGTGCAAGGCCTGACTCCACACTGCTTGAGCTGAAGTTAAATCTCTGAGTCACGGAGGTTGGAGAAGACCTTGGAGATCTTTTGTCCAACTGCCAACCTTACACTGCCTATTCCACCAATAAACCATGTCCCCAAATGACACATCAACAGACCCTTTAAATGCCTCCAAGGGTGGGGAGTTAGCCTTTTCCCTGGGCATTCTGTTCCCAAACTTGATAAGCTTTTTGGTGAAGGAATTTTTCCTAGGATCCAATGGAAATCTCCCCGGGCACAACTTGACGCCCTTTCCTCTTGTCGCAGTGCTTGTTCCCTGGGAGAGCAAACCATCCCCCGCCTGCCTACCACTTCCTTTCTGGTTGTAAGAGAACGATTAGGTCTCCCCTGAACTTCTTTTTCCTCCTGCTAAACACACCCAGTTCTCTCAAACACTTCTCATCAGACTTGTACACCTGTCACCAAAAATCCTCCCAAACCCATGGGACAGTAAAACCCTCTAACACTGCATTTTACTGTTAGAAAGCAAGGCATTACTTTATTCACAATCCTGGCTGGGTCCGTGTCCTACAGAATCCCGACCTCTACCCAGACTCTACCAATGCAACTGTTTTTCACCTCTTTATTAATTTTTAGGAAAGAAAGAAATGAATGTTCATTGGTCCTAAATGACATAATTCGCTTTCACTGCTGAGTGATCTCTCCTCTACTGGTTATTAATTCCTCCATGTTGATACGAATTAAGTCCATATTTTTAATCTTTTTATTCTGTTTTTGCCCCGGTACGGACTTTCCTTTACATATACCGAGTCTCCTAGAGTCTCTTCTTTATCTTCTGGTTTCTGTAAAATATCCTTGTGGTCCATAAATTCTGCATGCTCGATTTCCAACTTCAGCAACACACCTTTCTCTCCCTATCAGAGTTGCTTTATCAAAACTGAAAGTTTCAGTATTTTCCCAAGCTGTGCTCCCACAATAGCAGCTCATGTCAAACGCTGCAGAAGGCAAGCGGCAAGTGATTCAATAGACTGTGTATCATTAGTTAAAGCAATTAATTAATGAGTTAATGAACCCTTAAAACATTAGAAAAGAGAGATCATTTCCAGCAGGACCACAGTGCTTGCAGGATTCCGCTTTGCCACCCTGACAGAGTTAGGACACCTCAGTGTGGTTCTGTTTTGTCCTTGGGAATTGCCCATCCCTCCAGAGGGACTGGCTCAGTAGTGCCCCCAAAATGCCCCTGGCAGCACATGGGTGTGCTCGGCTGCCTCTTTGTGCTGGAGGGGTCTGGCCTTTGCTGCCACTGCTGTCGTGGCCTGTTCCAGCCTTCTGCTCTCGACACGGGCATGTTTTGGGCCTTCAGCTCTGCCCTGCGCTCTGCGTGGGCAGCAGGCCTTGCCTTCAGCTCTGCCCTGTGCCCTCAGCACAGACCTGATGTGCAGGCCTTAGCAGGCAGCTGCAGGTCCAGGCCCAGCCCTTCCCCACATGCACACACACACTCCCAGGGACTTGGTTCCCACCCATGGCAATAAATCAGTGAGATTGGGATCCAGGATCTCTCAACCCACACAAGAGAAAGGATCCCCCTACAAAAGGAAGAGCTGCCAGAGGGGAGGATAGAAACTCCTCCAGTCCTTTGAGGACAACTGCCATCCTTTATTCCACAGTGGGGGTGATTTGGGCAAGCCAAGCGTCTGGAAAGGTTTTTTTTTCACTCCCCCTGCTGAGGTTGCTTTAAGAAGACGCGGAAGCAACTAGAGACAAGGGAAGATGGACGTTCTGCAGAGGGCAAGCAGCTCTCCAGCCCTTCACTTGTTGTGCCTCTGCAGGAGCAGAGGGGGATCCCTAAATCTCTGGCTCCAGCCAGAGGCCATTGGTGGCTGCGTTTCTACCCTGCACAGAGCTCCCCTTCGAAAGGATCGCTCTGCTCTCTTGAGGTGCCTGGTGCAAAATGCCCAGTCTATGAGAGGGAAGGAGAAGAGCAGAGAACAGGTCTGGGAGTGTTAAAGGCCTGGTGGACTGGGTCCTGGAGAAAGCTGGTCTACTGGAAGGTGTGCCTGCCCATGGCAGGGGGGTTGGAACCAGATGAATTTTAAGGTCCCTTCCAGCCCAAGGCATTCTGTGATTCGATGAGCAGAGGGGCCGGGTGGCAGGAGGCCTAATTTGGGATGAGAAGCCATTCAACACTCTCAGTTTGGTCGAGTTCAGTGCTACTGTTCACGAGCACAGACTCACAACTAGTGTGATTTCCCAAGCCTCTGGGCCTGGTTGTGTTCCCTAGAAACTTGCACGATCCAGATTCTGGAGTAAAACTCTTTATTGAAGCAAGGGGAAAGGAGTTTCTGGATTGGCAGTCCTAAATGCAGTGACTACAGGGCATTGCTATGTGTCGGGACAGATCTATTGGTGCTGTATTTGCAAAAAACTAATATTTTATCAAATAAATTAACTATAGTCTATATTATCTATATCTATCTAAAAATTGAAAAACTTCTATATTTATATGTAAAAACATTAAGGTCAGCTCCAACAGAGGCTGGGAAAGATAGTCTTGGTGCAAGGCTGACCTGAAGGTGTCCCTTAAGGGGACAGGGGGAAATACTGTGGGAGTCTATAAATGCTATAGTAATATGTTAAAATATTATGATATTAGGTTTAATATCTATATGCTATATTAAATATCAATCGATATATGAAATATTAAATAAAATATTTGTAATAAAGAAAATATTCTAAAGTATAAATTAAAAATTTTCAGGTCAGGTCCCACACAGTGTGTGCAATGCTGACCTAAAGATATCCCTTCAGGGAACAAGGAGAGATACAGTTTAGGAACATTAGCGATGCCTCTCGCTTGATCCCTGAGCAGCCGCAGATGCCAGAAAGAATTCCTGGGCCCATCTGAAATGGCCACAATGGCCGTGAGAGTGTGAGGGGAAAGGAGGATGAAAGTCATCTTTGTAGCCCCCCTGGTCATCACTGGAGGCTGAGCTGGGCAGACTGCTGTTAGGGGAATGCTGATGGCAGAGTGCTGCTGCAAAGGGTTTTCCTTTCCCTCTCTCTGTCCCACATGCTCCTCTTTTTTTTCCTTGCGGTAGGAGGTGCTTGTCTTTGACCAGTTGTGAGCCCCCCAAGCACAGTTGTGTGCAGGAAGACTTCTTTCAGTGGCCGTCGTGCAGCATTCTTGAGAGCCGATGTCCCAGTTCACGGCACTCGTCCATCGCCTGCGTGTGGGCGACCGGATCCTGTGCCAGGCGATGGAAGAGGTTGGGTGGCTCGGCGGTTTTGACATCCGGGGGCAAGAGAATCTCTTGAGGAAATGTCCGGTTGCCCACAACAAAGTGGTCAAGGCGTTTCTCCTCCAGGGAGCCGCGCAGGTACTCCATGGTATCCTCCAGCCGCCGGCGGAAATGCCTCATGCGCCAGCCTGACATAGGTACGGTGTTCAGGAGGTGCATCACAATGGTCTTCAGGGTATAGGTGGAGAAGCCTATCCCCAGAAGAGCTCGGGTCAAGACATGCAGGCACTTGAGGTGCCAGTTGTTAAGTGGATCCTGCCGGGCAATGAGCTTAAAGAACTTCATCTCTGCCACGGCGTAGGTCTCAGGCCACACTGTGCTTGGGGTGAAGAGGGACTCTGTAGGCTGGCTGCTCACGTAGATGTCTGAATTGCCTTCTTGCACTCCAAAGAGCAACTCAACCGTCAGGCTCTGTCTGCCTCTGGTCAGCTTGAACTTGCAGGAGCGTCTGGAGGGCAGCAGCACTATTTGCCAACTGTGTGACTGAGGCAAAGCCGGCCAGGCCGCTCTCACCAACTGGTAGAACCAGCGGGCAGTTTTCTCCACATCCAGGTAGGAGCCAGTGCAGAGGGTGTTTAGGAAGTTGGGCTCCTCGTTCCTCCTCTGCTCTTCTTCTGGGTGGTGGAGGGAACACAGCACGTTGTCATCCTGCTGCTCCCTTGGGCAGGTGCACACCGGCTCCACGCGGATGAAGAAGTTCCTGCCAGGTATGTGGCCTGAGGTGTCCATCTCCAGATGGAAGGTGTGC
The DNA here is from genome assembly GCF_025592945.1 of Manacus candei. Taxonomy (NCBI): domain Eukaryota; kingdom Metazoa; phylum Chordata; class Aves; order Passeriformes; family Pipridae; genus Manacus; species Manacus candei. The sequence continues at coordinate 28,301 of NW_026138161.1, read as the reverse complement.
CCCCGGGGAGGATTGAGAGGAACAAGGATACGGTACACCGCATCCTCCTCCCGGGGACTCCAGCCTTCAAAGGCACTGCCCACCCCGATGGCTCGTTGCGGCACTGGGTATGAACTGTCTGACAGGAGGTGTCCAATGAACATCGTGAAGTTCTCCATCAGGAGAGTAGTTATCACTCTCCCTACCATCAGGTGGTCTAGGTGCTCCTCTAAACGCTGTCTCAGGTTGTGGGTAATAACATCCTCTTCTACTTCATTTGCAACATTGTGGTCTTCTCCTTCAATTGCATCACCGTTGTTGACTTCCCACACAATCGCATCACGGTTTTCTTCCCCTTCATTTCCACCACCACCGCCATCTCCTGCCCCCTCGTCCCAGCCATTGTTGTCTGGCTCGTGGCTCCTTCTCCGGAAGACAAACCACAACCACAAGAGGCCGATAACCAGAGCCCAGAAGTCCCCCTGCTGCAAGGCAGCCCAGAGCAGGGCTCCCCAGGCCCTGACACTGTGCTCCAGGCTGCTCTGCTCCAGCTCCTGCAGCAGCCGAGTCATCTCTCTGTCCAGGAGCTTTTCACGCAGCTCCATGCGCAGACGGGTGACCTCATCCAGCCCATCACCCACCATCTGTGGGTACTGGATGAGGGTTTGCAAAAGCACGAGAAGAATCAGTTTCGCAGCCATGGCCTGCAGGAGGAGAGAGAGAAGGGGTTGAGTGGGTCTGAAAGGGAGGGAAGGAGCGAGAGGTGACGGGAGTACGAATGGGAGCAGCAGGGATGTGGAGCAGGAAGGAGAGGGCCCCAGGGCAACTGGCAGGCAGCAAGGCCTGTCCCACTGCCCCAGCAGCAGCAGCACCATTTGGTGCCCCAGGTGTTCTGGTGAGGGATTGGCCCTGGGTGCAGAGGGAGAACCCAGCCCCAGGGGCAGCGTTTCGGCCCCGGCCCTCGCCCAGTGCAGCCTCGCCCCTGCGCGTGTGCACTCACCACTTGTCCAGGCTCGACTGGGGCAGCGTTACCTGCTGGGGCCATCTCTAGCTGCCCCCACTGTGACACAATGCCTGTGATGTCACAAGAGCCACATCACATCACAGCCAGGACAGCCCCGCCCTTCGTCCCCACCCCGGCTCAGCAACTTCCAGTGGCCCTGGTGTAAGGCTAAAGGCTGCCTTGGAGTTAATCTTCTTCCAAGAACTTCCATTCTCCTTTCTTTTGCATTTATTCTCATCTGTTCCTCAGTGGCAGTCACATGGAAGAGTCATGTTTGAAGGGACCCTTGAGGGTGTTGGAGTGCAAGGCCTGACTCCACACTGCTTGAGCTGAAGTTAAATCTCTGAGTCATGGAGGTTGGAGAAGACCTTGGAGATCTTCTGTCCAACTGCCAACCTTACACTGCCTATTCCACCAATAAACCATGTCCCCAAATGACACATCAACAGACCCTTTAAATGCCTCCAAGGGTGGGGAGTTAGCCTTTTCCCTGGGCATTCTGTTCCCAAACTTGATAAGCTTTTTGGTGAAGGAATTTTTCCTAGGATCCAATGGAAATCTCCCCGGGCACAACTTGACGCCCTTTCCTCTTGTCGCAGTGCTTGTTCCCTGGGAGAGCAAACCATCCCCCGCCTGCCTACCACTTCCTTTCTGGCTGTTGTAGAGAACGATTAGGTCCCCCCTGAACTTCTTTTTCCTCCTACTAAACACACTCAGTTCTCTCAAACACTTCTCATCAGACTTGTACACCTGTCACCAAAAATCCTCCAAAACCCATGGGACAATAAAACCCTCTAACACTGCATTTTACTGTTAGAAAGCAAGGCATTACTTTATTCACAATCCTGGCTGGGTCCGTGTCCTACAGAATCCCGACCTCTACCCAGACTCTACCAATGCAACTGTTTTTCACCTCTTTATTAATTTTTAGGAAAGAAAGAAATGAATGTTCATTGGTCCTAAATGACATAATTCGCTTTCACTGCTGAGTGATCTCTCCTCTACTGGTTATTAATTCCTCCATGTTGATGCGAATTAAGTCCATACTTTTGATCCTTTTATTCTGTTTTTGCCCCGGTACGGACTTTCCTTTACATATACCGAGTCTCCTAGAGTCTCTTCTTTATCTTCTGGTTTCTGTAAAATATCCTTGTGGTCCATAAATTCTGCATGCTCGATTTCCAACTTCAGCAACACACCTTTCTCTCCCTATCAGAGTTACTTTATCAAAACTGAAAGTTTCAGTGTTTTCTCAAGCTGTGCTCCCACAATAGCAGCTCATGTCAAATGCTGCTGAATGCAAGCGGCAAGTGATTCAACAGACTGTGTATCATTAGTTAAAACAATTAATTAATGAGTTAATGAAACCGTTACAACATTAGAAAAGAGAGATCATTTCCAGCAGGACCACAGTGGTTTCACGACTCTGCTTTGCCACCCTGACAGAGTTAGGACACCTCAGTGTGGTTCTGTTTTGTCCTTGGGAATTGCCCATCCCTCCAGAGGGACTGGCTCAGTAGTGCCCCCAAAATGCCCCTGGCAGCACATGGGTGTGCTCGGCTTCCTCCTTGTGCTGGAGGGGTCTGGCCTTTTGTTGCCACTGCTGTCGTGACCTGTTCCAGCCTTCTGCTCTCGACACGGGCATGTTTTGGGCCTTCAGCTCTGCCCTGTGCTCTGCGTGGGCAGCAGGCCTTGCCTTCAGCTCTGCCCTGTGCCCTCAGCACAGGCCTGATGTGCAGGCCTTAGCAGGGAACTGCAGGTCCAGGCCCGGCTCTTCCCCACATGCACACACACACTCCCAGGGACTTGTTTCCTTCCCATGGCAATAAATCAGTGAGATTGGGATCCAGGATCTCACAACCCACACAAGAGAAAGGATCCCCCTACAAAAGGAAGACGTGCCAGAGGGGAGGAAAGAAACTCCTCCAGTCCTTTGAGGACAACTACCATCCTTTATTCCACAGTGGGGGTGATTTGGGCAAGTCAAGCACCTGGAGAGGGTTCTTTCTCTCTCCCCCTGCTGAGGTTGCTTTAAGAAGACGCGGAAGCAACTAGAGACAAGGGAAGATGGACATTCTGCAGAGGGCTAGCAGCTCTCCAGCCCTTCACTTGTTGTGCCTCTGCAGGAGCAGAGGGGGATCCCTAAATCTCTGGCTCCAGCCAGAGGCCATTGGTGGCTGCGTTTCTACCCTGCACAGAGCTCCCCTTCGAAAGGATCGCTCTGCTCTCTTGAGGTGCCTGGTGCAAAATGCCCAATCTATGAGAGGGAAGGACAAGAGCAGAGAACAGGTCTGGGAGTGTTAAAGGCCTGGTGGACTGGGACCTGGAGAAACCTGGTCTACTGGAAGGTGTGCCTGCCCATGGCAGGGGGGTTGGAACCAGATGAATTTTAAGATCCCTTCCAACCCAAAGCATTCTGTGATTCGATGAGCAGAGGGACCGCTGGTAGGAGGCCTAATTTAGGATGAGAAGCCATTCAGCACTCTCAGTTTGGTCGAGCTCAGTGCTACTGTTCACGAGCACAGACTCACAACTAGTGTGATTTACCAAGCCTCTGGGCCTGGTTGTGTTCCCTAGAAACTTGCACGATCCAGATTCTGGAGTAGCAGTCTTTATTGAAGCAAGGGGAAAGCGATTTCTGGATTGCCAGTCCTAAATGCAGTGACTACCGAGCGTTAATACGTGTTGAAACAAAGAGTGGGAGATCTATTGGTACTATATTTATGTAATACTAATATTATATCAAGTGAACTACCTATAAAATATAAGTATGCATTAAATTAAAAATTATGTAGTTATATATTGAAAAATTAAGGTCAACTCCTACGGTGTCTGGGAATGACAGACTTCGTGCAAAGCTGACCTAAGGTGTCCCTTAAGGGGACAAGCAGAAAGGCTGTGAGAGATTTATTAATGCTATATTAATACATAAAAATATTATTCTATCAAGTTAATTATCTATGTGCTATAAAAAATATCAAGAGATATATGTAATATTACCTAAAATATATATATTAAAAACAACTGAGGCCAGATTTATTTGTGCTATGCTTCCATATAAAAATAATGTTATATTCCATAAATTACATATCTATGTACTATAGTAAATATCTCTATTTCCTATTAGATTTAAATATATATATACTAAAGAAAAACATTTAAATTTATATCTAAAAAGTTTCAGGTCAGGTCCAACAGGGTGAGCACAATGCTGGCCTAAAGATGGCGCTTCAGGGATCAATGAGAGATATGCTTTGGGATGAGCAGATTCTCCAGCCAGGTCACCACGAACACAAGGAGCAATAGTGGCGATGCATATCACTTGATCCCTGAGCAGCTGGAAGTACCAAAAAGAATTCCTGGGCCCATCTAAAATGGCCACAATGGCCGTGAGAGTGTGAGGGGAAAGGAGGATGAAAGTCATCTTTGTAGCCCCCCTGGTCATCACTGCAGGCTGTGCTGGGCAGAGGGGAATGCTAATGGCAGAGTGTGACTGCAAAGGGTTTTCCTTTCCCTCTCTCTGTTCCACATGCTCCTCTCTTTTTTCCTTGCAGTAGGAGGTGCTTGTCTTTGACCAGCTGTGAGCCCCCCAAGCACAGTTGTGTGCAGGAAGACTTCTTTCAGTGGCCGTCGTGCAGCATTCTTGAGAGCCGATGTCGCAGTTCACGGCACTCGTCCATTGCCTGCGTGTGGGCGGCCGGATCCTGTGCCAGGCGATGGAAGAGGTTGGGTGGCTCGGCGGTTTTGACATCCGGGGGCAAGAGAATCTCTTGAGGAAATTTCCGGTTGCCCACAACAAAGTGGTCAAGGCGTTTCTCCTCCAGGGAGCCGCGCAGGTACTCCATGGTATCCTCCAGCCGCCGGCGGAAATGCCTCATGCGCCAGCCTGACAGAGGTACGGTGTTCAGGAGGTGCATCACAATGGTCTTCAGGGTATAGGTGGAGAAGCCTATCCCCAGAAGAGCTTGGGTCAAGAGCTGCAGGCACTTGAGGTGCCAGCTGTCAGGTGGAGCCTGCCGGGCTACCAGCCTGAAGAACTTCATCTCTGCCACGGCGTAGGTCTCAGGCCACACTGTGCTTGGGGTGAAGAGGGCCTCTGTAGGCTGGCTGCTCACGTAGATGTCTGAATTGCTGACTTGCACTCCAAAGAGCATCTCAACTGTCAGGTTCTCTCTGCCTCTGGTCAGCTTGAACTTGCAGGAGCGTCTGGAGGGCAGCAGCACTATTTGCCAACTGTGTGACTGAGGCAAAACCGGCCAGGCCGCTCTCACCAACTGGTAGAACCAGCGGGCAGTTTTCTCCACATCCAGGTAGGAGCCAGTGCAGAGGGTGTTTAGGAAGTTGGGCTCCTCGTTCCTCCTCTGCTCATCCTCTGGGTGGTGGAGGGAGCACAGCACGTTGTCATCCTGCTGCTCCCTTGGGCAGGTGCACACCGGCTCCACGCGGATGAAGAAGTTCCTGCCAGGTATGTGGCCTGAGGTGTCCATCTCCAGATGGAAGGTGTGCCCCCGGGGAGGATTGAGAGGTACAAGGACACTGTACACCACATCCTCTTCCCGGGGACTCCAGCCTTCAAAGGCACTGCCCACCCCGATGGCTCGTTGCGGCACTGGGTATGAACTGTCAGACAAGAGGTGTCCAAAGAACATCATGAAGCTGTCCATTAGGAAATTTGTCATCGCACTCCCTTCCATCAGGTGCTCTATGTGCTCCTCTAAACGCTGTCTCAGGTTGTGGGTAATAACATCCTCTTCAACTTCATTTGCAACATCGTGGTCTTCTCCTTCAATTGCATCACCGTTGTTGACTTCCCACACAATCGCATCACGGTTTTCTTCCCCTTCATTTCCACCACCATCGCCATCTCCTGCCCCCTCCTCCTGACCATTGTTGTCTGGCTGGCGGTTTCTTCTGCTGCGGATAAACCACAACCACAAGAGAAGGCCCGGGACTCCAACCAGGGCCCAGAAGTCCCCCTGCTGCAAGGCAGCCCAGAGCAGGGCTCCCCAGGGCCTGACACTGTGCTCCAGGCTGCTCTGCTCCAGCTCCTGCAGCAGCCGAGTCATCTCTCTGTCCAGGAGCTTTTCACGCAGCTCCATGTGCAGACGGGTGACCTCATCCAGCCCATCAGTCACCATCTGTGGGTACTGGATGAGGGTTTGCAAAAGCACAAAAAGAAACATTTTCGCAGCCATGGCCTGCAGGAGGAGAGAGAGAAGGGGTTGAGTGGGGCTGAAAGGGAGGGAAGGAGCGAGAGGTGACGGGAGTACGAATGGGAGAAGTGGGGATGTGGAGCAGGAAGGAGAGGGCCCCAGGGCAGCTGGCAGGCAGCAAGGCCTGTCCCACTGTCCCAGCAGCAGCAGCACCATTTGGTGCCCCAGGTGTTCTGGTGAGGGATTGGCCCTGGGTGCAGAGGGAGAACCCAGCCCCAGGGGCAGCGTTTCGGCCCTGGCCCTCGCCCAGTGCAGCCTCGCCCCTGCGCGTGTGCACTCACCACTTGTCCAGGCTTGACTGGGGCAGCGTTACCTGCTGGGGCCATCTCTAGCTGCCCCCACTGTGACACAATGCCTGTGATGTCACAAGAGCCACATCACATCACAGCCAGGACAGCCCCGCCCTTCGTCCCCAGCCCGGCTCAGCAACTTCCAGTGGTCCTGGTGTAAGGTTTAAGTTTGCCTTGGAGTTAATCTTCTTCCAAGAACTTCCATTCTCCTTTCTTTTGCATTTATTCTCATCTGTTCCTCAGTGGCAGTCACATGGAAGAGCCATGTTTGAAGGGACCCTTGAGGGTGTTGGAGTGCAAGGCCTGACTCCACACTACTTGAGCTGAAGTTAAATCTCTGAGTCACGGAGGTTGGAGAAGACCTTGGAGATCTTTTGTCCAACTGCCAACCTTACACTGCCTATTCCACCAATAAACCATGTCCCCAAATGACACATCAACAGACCCTTTAAATGCCTCCAAGGGTGGGGAGTTAGCCTTTTCCCTGGGCATTCTGTTCCCAAACTCGATAAGCTTTTTGGTGAAGGAATTTTTCCTAGGATCCAATGGAAATCCCCCCTGGCACAACTTGACGCCCTTTCCTCTTGTCGCAGTGCTTGTTCCCTGGGAGAACAAGCCATTCCCTGCCTGGCTACCACTTCCTTTCTGGTTGTAAGAGAACGATTAGGTCCCCCCTGAACTTCTTTCTCCTCCTGCTATACACACCCAGTTCTCTCAAACGCTTCTCATCAGACTTGTACACCTGTCACTAAAAATCCTCCAAAACCCATGGGACAGTAAAACCCTCTAACACTGCATTTTACTGTTAGAAAGCAAGGCATTACTTTATTCACAATCCTGGCTGGGTCCGTGTCCTACAGAATCCCGACCTCTACCCAGACACCAATGCAACTGTTTTTCACCTCTTTATTAATTTTTAGGAAAGAAAGAAATGAATGTTCATTGGTCCTAAATGACATAATTCGCTTTCACTGCTGAGTGATCTCTCCTCTACTGGTTATTAATTCCTCCATGTTGATACGAATTAAGTCCATATTTTTAATCTTTTTATTCTGTTTTTGCCCCGGTACGGACTTTCCTTTACATATACCGAGTCTCCTAGAGTCTCTTCTTTATCTTCTGGTTTCTGTAAAATATCCTTGTGGTCCATAAATTCTGCATGCTCGATTTCCAACTTCAGCAACACACCTTTCTCTCCCTATCAGAGTTGCTTTATCAAAACTGAAAGTTTCAGTATTTTCCCAAACTGTGCTCCCACAATAGCAGCTCATGTCAAACGCTGCAGAAGGCAAGCGGCAAGTGATTCAATAGACTGTGTATCATTAGTTAAAGCAATTAATTAATGAGTTAATGAACCCTTAAAACATTAGAAAAGAGAGATCATTTCCAGCAGGACCACAGTGCTTGCAGGATTCCGCTTTGCCACCCTGACAGAGTTAGGACACCTCAGTGTGGTTCTGTTTTGTCCTTGGGAATTGCCCATCCCTCCAGAGGGACTGGCTCAGTAGTGCCCCCAAAATGCCCCTGGCAGCACATGGGTGTGCTCGGCTGCCTCTTTGTGCTGGAGGGGTCTGGCCTTTGCTGCCACTGCTGTCGTGGCCTGTTCCAGCCTTCTGCTCTCGACACGGGCATGTTTTGGGCCTTCAGCTCTGCCCTGCGCTCTGCGTGGGCAGCAGGCCTTGCCTTCAGCTCTGCCCTGTGCCCTCAGCACAGACCTGATGTGCAGGCCTTAGCAGGCAGCTGCAGGTCCAGGCCCAGCCCTTCCCCACATGCACACACACACTCCCAGGGACTTGGTTCCCACCCATGGCAATAAATCAGTGAGATTGGGATCCAGGATCTCACAACCCACACAAGAGAAAGGATCCCCCTGCAAAAGGAAGAGCTGCCAGAGGGGAGGAAAGAAACTCCTCCAGTCCTTTGAGGACAACTGCCATCCTTTATTCCACAGTGGGGGTGATTTGGGCAAGCCAAGTGTCTGGAAAGGGTTCTTTCTCTCTCCCCCTGCTGAGGTTGCTTTAAGAAGACGCAGAAGCAACTAGAGACAAGGGAAGATGGACGTTCTGCAGAGGGCAAGCAGCTCTCCAGCCCTTCACTTGTTGTGCCTCTGCAGGAGCAGAGGGGGATCCCTAAATCTCTGGCTCCAGTCAGAGGCCATTGGTGGCTGCGTTTCTACCCTGCACAGAGCTCCCCTTCGAAAGGATCGCTCTGCTCTCTTGAGGTGCCTGGTGCAAAATGCCCAGTCTATGAGAGGGAAGGAGAAGAGCAGAGAACAGGTCTGGGAGTGTTAAAGGCCTGGTGGGCTGGGGCTTGGAGAAACCTGGTCTACTGGAAGGTGTGCCTGCCCATGGCAGGGGGGTTGGAACCAGATGAATTTTAAGGTCCCTTCCAGCCCAAGGCATTCTGTGATTCGATGAGCAGAGGGGCCGGGTGGCAGGAGGCCTAATTTGGGATGAGAAGCCATTCAGCACTCTCAGTTTGCTTGAGGTCAATGTGACTGTTCATGAGCACAGACTCACAACTGGTGTGATTTACCAAGCCTCTGGGCCTGGTTGTGTTCCATAGAAACTTGCACGATCCAGATTCTAGAATAGCACTCTTTATTGAAGCAAGGGGAAAGGAGTTTCTGGATTGCCAGTCCTAAATGCAGTGACTACAGGGCATTAAAATGTGCTGGGACTGATGAATTGGTGCTATACTTATGTACTAATAATATTATATGAAATAAATTTCCTACAGTATATATTATCTCTATATCTAAAAATTTATAAACTTATGGATTTATATATTAAAAAAATTAAGGTCAGCTCCAACAGAGTCAAGGGATGGCAGTCTTGGCACAAGGCTGACCTAAAGGTGTCCCTTAAGGGGACAAGACTGTGAGAGATTTATTAATGCTATATTAATATCTAAAAGTGCTATTCTATCATGTTAATTATCTATGTGCTATAATAAATATCAAGAGATATATGTAATATTAGCTAAAATATATATATGAAATAAAACTTTCTAAAGTTATATTTAAAAAATTTCAGGTCAGGTCCAACACAGTTTGTGCAATGCTGACCTAGAGATGTCTGTTCAGGGGACAAGGAGAGATACAGTCTACTGACTGATCCCGAGTAAGCAGAGCTGCTCTTCCCCCTCTACCTTTTCTGCTCTTTTTTTTGGTCTTTCTTTTTCTGTCCCACATCCTTACTGCATTTATACTGTAATTTTTGGCCTCTCCAAAGTGATGGAACAATCACATGTTATAGGCACCAGAAAGAGTTCCTGGGCTCATCTACAATGGCCACAATGACCATGAGAGTGTGAGGATAAAGGAGGATGAAAGTCATCTTTTTAACCCCCCAGGTCATCACTGGAGACTGTGCTGGGCAGAGAGGGGAATGCTGATGGCAGAGTGCTGCTGCACAGGGTTTTCTCTTTGTTCGCTCTGTCCCATGCCCTCCTCTCTTTTTCCTTGTGGTATGAGGTGGTTGTCTTTGACCAGCTGTGAGCCCCCCAAGCACAACTCTCTATGTGAAGATGTCTTTCACTGGCCGTAGACGACAATTCTTTCGATCCGACCCCAAAGTTCTTGGTACTCCCTCATGGCCTGGGTGTGGGCGGTCGGATCCTGTGCCAGGCGATGGAAGAGGTTGGGTGGCTCGGCGGTTTTGACATCAGGGGGCAAGAGAATCTCTTGAGGAAATGTCTGGTTGCCCACAACAAAGTGGTCAAGGCGTTTCTCCTCCAGGGAGCCGCGCAGGTACTCCATGGAATCCCCCAGCCGCCGCAGGACTTGCCTTTTGCCCCACCGTGACACGGGTATGGTGTTCAGGAGGTGCATCACAATGGTCTTCATCATGTAAGTGGAGAAGCCTATGCCCACCAGAGCACGGGCCAAGAGCTGCAGGCACTTGAGGTGCCAGCTGTCACGTGGAGCCTGATTGGCAATGTGCCTGAAGAACTTCATCTCTGCCACGGCGTAGGTCTCAGGCCACACTGTGCTTGGGGTGAAGAGGGACTCTGTATACTGGCTGCTCACGTAGATGTCTGAATTGCCGACTTGCACCCCAAAGAGCACGTCAACTGTTAGGCTCTCTCTGCCTCTGGTCAGCTTGAATTTGCAGGAGCGACTGGAGGGCAGCAGCACTATTTGCCAACTGTGTGACTGAGGCAAAGCCGGCCAGGCCGCTCTCACCAACTGGTAGAACCAGCGGGCAGTTTTCTCCACATCCAGGTAGGAGCCAGTGCAGAGGGTGTTTAGGAAGTTGGGCTCCTCGTTCCTTCTCTGCTCTTCTTCTGGGTGATGGAGGGAGCACAGCACGTTGTCATCCTGCTGCTCCCTTGGGCAGGTGCACACCGGCTCCACGCGGATGAAGAAGTTCCTGCCGGGTATGTGGCCTGAGGTGTCCATCTCCAGATGGAAGGTGTGCCCCGGGGGAGGATTGAGAGGTACAAGGACACTGTACACCACATCCTCTTCCCGGGGACTCCAGCCTTCAAAGGCACTTCCCACTCCAATGGCTCGTTGAGGCACTGGGTATGAACTGTCTGACAAGAGGTGACCAAAGACAAATGTGAAGTTTTCCATCAGGACAGTTGTGTCTTCGCAACCTCTCTTCAGATCCTGAACAGACCACTTTATCATGTGCACTAAAACCCATCTCAAAGCATTCTCAAAAGTGAGTTCTTCTTCTTCATAGGCATCTTCATTGTCTTCTCTGCCTTCCTCTTCCTCTCGGCCATTGTTGTCTGGCTCGTGGCTCCTTCTCCGGCAGACAAACCACAGCCACAAGAGGAGGCTCAGGACTACAACCAGAGCCCAGAAGTCCCCCTGTTGCAAGGCAGTCCAGAGCAGGGCTCCCCAGGCCCTGACACTGCGCTCCAGGCTGCTCTGCTCCAGCTCCTGCAGCAGCCGAGTCATCTCTCTGTCCAGGAGCTCTGCACGCAGCTCCATGTGCAGACGGGTGTCCTCATCCAGCCCATCACCCACCATCTGTGGGTACTGGATGAGGGTTTGCAAAAGCACGAGAAAAAACATTGTAACAGCCATGGTCTGCAGGAGGAGAGAGAGAAGGGGTTGAGTGGGGCTGAAAGGGAGGGAAGGAGCGAGAGGTGAGGGGAGTACAAATGGGAGCAGCGGGGATGTGGAGCAGGAAGGAGAGGGCCCCAGGGCAGCTGGCAGGCAGCAAGGCCTGTCCCACTGCCCCAGCAGCAGCAGCACCATTTGGTGCCCCAGGTGTTCTGGTGAGGGATTGGCCCTGGGTGCAGAGGGAGAACCCAGCCCCAGGGGCAGCGTTTCGGCCCCGGCCCTCGCCCAGCGCAGCCTCACCCCTGCGCGTGTGCACTCACCACTTGTCCAGGCTCGACTGGGGCAGCGTTACCTGCTGGGGCCATCTCTAGCTGCCCCCACTGTGACACAATGCCTGTGATGTCACAAGAGCCACATCACATCACAGCCAGGCCAGCCCCGCCCTTCGTCCCCAGCCCAACTCAGCAACTTCCAGTGGCCCTGGTGTAAGGCTTAAGGCTGCCTTGGAGTTAATCTTCTTCCAAGAACTTTCATTCTCCTTTCTTTTGCATTTATTCTCATCTGTTCCTCAGTGGCAGTCACATGGAAGAGCCATGTTTGAAGGGACCCTTGAGGGTGTTGGAGTGCAAGGCCTGACTCCACACTACTTGAGCTGAAGTTAAATCTCTGAGTCACGGAGGTTGGAGAAGACCTTGGAGATCTTTTGTCCAACTGCCAACCTTACACTGCCTATTCCACCAATAAACCATGTCCCCAAATGACACATCAACAGACCCTTTAAATGCCTCCAAGGGTGGGGAGTTAGCCTTTTCCCTGGGCATTCTGTTCCCAAACTCGATAAGCTTTTTGGTGAAGGAATTTTTCCTAGGATCCAATGGAAATCCCCCCTGGCACAACTTGACGCCCTTTCCTCTTGTCGCAGTGCTTGTTCCCTGGGAGAACAAGCCATTCCCTGCCTGGCTACCACTTCCTTTCTGGTTGTAAGAGAACGATTAGGTCCCCCCTGAACTTCTTTCTCCTCCTGCTATACACACCCAGTTCTCTCAAACGCTTCTCATCAGACTTGTACACCTGTCACTAAAAATCCTCCAAAACCCATGGGACAGTAAAACCCTCTAACACTGCATTTTACTGTTAGAAAGCAAGGCATTACTTTATTCACAATCCTGGCTGGGTCCGTGTCCTACAGAATCCCGACCTCTACCCAGACACCAATGCAACTGTTTTTCACCTCTTTATTAATTTTTAGGAAAGAAAGAAATGAATGTTCATTGGTCCTAAATGACATAATTCGCTTTCACTGCTGAGTGATCTCTCCTCTACTGGTTATTAATTCCTCCATGTTGATACGAATTAAGTCCATATTTTTAATCTTTTTATTCTGTTTTTGCCCCGGTACGGACTTTCCTTTACATATACCGAGTCTCCTAGAGTCTCTTCTTTATCTTCTGGTTTCTGTAAAATATCCTTGTGGTCCATAAATTCTGCATGCTCGATTTCCAACTTCAGCAACACACCTTTCTCTCCCTATCAGAGTTGCTTTATCAAAACTGAAAGTTTCAGTATTTTCCCAAACTGTGCTCCCACAATAGCAGCTCATGTCAAACGCTGCAGAAGGCAAGCGGCAAGTGATTCAATAGACTGTGTATCATTAGTTAAAGCAATTAATTAATGAGTTAATGAACCCTTAAAACATTAGAAAAGAGAGATCATTTCCAGCAGGACCACAGTGCTTGCAGGATTCCGCTTTGCCACCCTGACAGAGTTAGGACACCTCAGTGTGGTTCTGTTTTGTCCTTGGGAATTGCCCATCCCTCCAGAGGGACTGGCTCAGTAGTGCCCCCAAAATGCCCCTGGCAGCACATGGGTGTGCTCGGCTGCCTCTTTGTGCTGGAGGGGTCTGGCCTTTGCTGCCACTGCTGTCGTGGCCTGTTCCAGCCTTCTGCTCTCGACACGGGCATGTTTTGGGCCTTCAGCTCTGCCCTGCGCTCTGCGTGGGCAGCAGGCCTTGCCTTCAGCTCTGCCCTGTGCCCTCAGCACAGACCTGATGTGCAGGCCTTAGCAGGCAGCTGCAGGTCCAGGCCCAGCCCTTCCCCACATGCACACACACACTCCCAGGGACTTGGTTCCCACCCATGGCAATAAATCAGTGAGATTGGGATCCAGGATCTCACAACCCACACAAGAGAAAGGATCCCCCTGCAAAAGGAAGAGCTGCCAGAGGGGAGGAAAGAAACTCCTCCAGTCCTTTGAGGACAACTGCCATCCTTTATTCCACAGTGGGGGTGATTTGGGCAAGCCAAGTGTCTGGAAAGGGTTCTTTCTCTCTCCCCCTGCTGAGGTTGCTTTAAGAAGACGCAGAAGCAACTAGAGACAAGGGAAGATGGACGTTCTGCAGAGGGCAAGCAGCTCTCCAGCCCTTCACTTGTTGTGCCTCTGCAGGAGCAGAGGGGGATCCCTAAATCTCTGGCTCCAGTCAGAGGCCATTGGTGGCTGCGTTTCTACCCTGCACAGAGCTCCCCTTCGAAAGGATCGCTCTGCTCTCTTGAGGTGCCTGGTGCAAAATGCCCAGTCTATGAGAGGGAAGGAGAAGAGCAGAGAACAGGTCTGGGAGTGTTAAAGGCCTGGTGGGCTGGGGCTTGGAGAAACCTGGTCTACTGGAAGGTGTGCCTGCCCATGGCAGGGGGGTTGGAACCAGATGAATTTTAAGGTCCCTTCCAGCCCAAGGCATTCTGTGATTCGATGAGCAGAGGGGCCGGGTGGCAGGAGGCCTAATTTGGGATGAGAAGCCATTCAGCACTCTCAGTTTGCTTGAGGTCAATGTGACTGTTCATGAGCACAGACTCACAACTGGTGTGATTTACCAAGCCTCTGGGCCTGGTTGTGTTCCATAGAAACTTGCACGATCCAGATTCTAGAATAGCACTCTTTATTGAAGCAAGGGGAAAGGAGTTTCTGGATTGCCAGTCCTAAATGCAGTGACTACAGGGCATTAAAATGTGCTGGGACTGATGAATTGGTGCTATACTTATGTACTAATAATATTATATGAAATAAATTTCCTACAGTATATATTATCTCTATATCTAAAAATTTATAAACTTATGGATTTATATATTAAAAAAATTAAGGTCAGCTCCAACAGAGTCAAGGGATGGCAGTCTTGGCACAAGGCTGACCTAAAGGTGTCCCTTAAGGGGACAAGACTGTGAGAGATTTATTAATGCTATATTAATATCTAAAAGTGCTATTCTATCATGTTAATTATCTATGTGCTATAATAAATATCAAGAGATATATGTAATATTAGCTAAAATATATATATGAAATAAAACTTTCTAAAGTTATATTTAAAAAATTTCAGGTCAGGTCCAACACAGTTTGTGCAATGCTGACCTAGAGATGTCTGTTCAGGGGACAAGGAGAGATACAGTCTACTGACTGATCCCGAGTAAGCAGAGCTGCTCTTCCCCCTCTACCTTTTCTGCTCTTTTTTTT
Source organism: Manacus candei (assembly GCF_025592945.1). Classification (NCBI taxonomy): domain Eukaryota; kingdom Metazoa; phylum Chordata; class Aves; order Passeriformes; family Pipridae; genus Manacus; species Manacus candei. The sequence goes on along the minus strand of NW_026138161.1, from coordinate 13,298 downwards.
GGTCTTTCTTTTTCTGTCCCACATCCTTACTGCATTTATACTGTAATTTTTGGCCTCTCCAAAGTGATGGAACAATCACATGTTATAGGCACCAGAAAGAGTTCCTGGGCTCATCTACAATGGCCACAATGACCATGAGAGTGTGAGGATAAAGGAGGATGAAAGTCATCTTTTTAACCCCCCAGGTCATCACTGGAGACTGTGCTGGGCAGAGAGGGGAATGCTGATGGCAGAGTGCTGCTGCACAGGGTTTTCTCTTTGTTCGCTCTGTCCCATGCCCTCCTCTCTTTTTCCTTGTGGTATGAGGTGGTTGTCTTTGACCAGCTGTGAGCCCCCCAAGCACAACTCTCTATGTGAAGATGTCTTTCACTGGCCGTAGACGACAATTCTTTCGATCCGACCCCAAAGTTCTTGGTACTCCCTCATGGCCTGGGTGTGGGCGGTCGGATCCTGTGCCAGGCGATGGAAGAGGTTGGGTGGCTCGGCGGTTTTGACATCAGGGGGCAAGAGAATCTCTTGAGGAAATGTCTGGTTGCCCACAACAAAGTGGTCAAGGCGTTTCTCCTCCAGGGAGCCGCGCAGGTACTCCATGGAATCCCCCAGCCGCCGCAGGACTTGCCTTTTGCCCCACCGTGACACGGGTATGGTGTTCAGGAGGTGCATCACAATGGTCTTCATCATGTAAGTGGAGAAGCCTATGCCCACCAGAGCACGGGCCAAGAGCTGCAGGCACTTGAGGTGCCAGCTGTCACGTGGAGCCTGATTGGCAATGTGCCTGAAGAACTTCATCTCTGCCACGGCGTAGGTCTCAGGCCACACTGTGCTTGGGGTGAAGAGGGACTCTGTATACTGGCTGCTCACGTAGATGTCTGAATTGCCGACTTGCACCCCAAAGAGCACGTCAACTGTTAGGCTCTCTCTGCCTCTGGTCAGCTTGAATTTGCAGGAGCGACTGGAGGGCAGCAGCACTATTTGCCAACTGTGTGACTGAGGCAAAGCCGGCCAGGCCGCTCTCACCAACTGGTAGAACCAGCGGGCAGTTTTCTCCACATCCAGGTAGGAGCCAGTGCAGAGGGTGTTTAGGAAGTTGGGCTCCTCGTTCCTTCTCTGCTCTTCTTCTGGGTGATGGAGGGAGCACAGCACGTTGTCATCCTGCTGCTCCCTTGGGCAGGTGCACACCGGCTCCACGCGGATGAAGAAGTTCCTGCCGGGTATGTGGCCTGAGGTGTCCATCTCCAGATGGAAGGTGTGCCCCGGGGGAGGATTGAGAGGTACAAGGACACTGTACACCACATCCTCTTCCCGGGGACTCCAGCCTTCAAAGGCACTTCCCACTCCAATGGCTCGTTGAGGCACTGGGTATGAACTGTCTGACAAGAGGTGACCAAAGACAAATGTGAAGTTTTCCATCAGGACAGTTGTGTCTTCGCAACCTCTCTTCAGATCCTGAACAGACCACTTTATCATGTGCACTAAAACCCATCTCAAAGCATTCTCAAAAGTGAGTTCTTCTTCTTCATAGGCATCTTCATTGTCTTCTCTGCCTTCCTCTTCCTCTCGGCCATTGTTGTCTGGCTCGTGGCTCCTTCTCCGGCAGACAAACCACAGCCACAAGAGGAGGCTCAGGACTACAACCAGAGCCCAGAAGTCCCCCTGTTGCAAGGCAGTCCAGAGCAGGGCTCCCCAGGCCCTGACACTGCGCTCCAGGCTGCTCTGCTCCAGCTCCTGCAGCAGCCGAGTCATCTCTCTGTCCAGGAGCTCTGCACGCAGCTCCATGTGCAGACGGGTGTCCTCATCCAGCCCATCACCCACCATCTGTGGGTACTGGATGAGGGTTTGCAAAAGCACGAGAAAAAACATTGTAACAGCCATGGTCTGCAGGAGGAGAGAGAGAAGGGGTTGAGTGGGGCTGAAAGGGAGGGAAGGAGCGAGAGGTGAGGGGAGTACAAATGGGAGCAGCGGGGATGTGGAGCAGGAAGGAGAGGGCCCCAGGGCAGCTGGCAGGCAGCAAGGCCTGTCCCACTGCCCCAGCAGCAGCAGCACCATTTGGTGCCCCAGGTGTTCTGGTGAGGGATTGGCCCTGGGTGCAGAGGGAGAACCCAGCCCCAGGGGCAGCGTTTCGGCCCCGGCCCTCGCCCAGCGCAGCCTCACCCCTGCGCGTGTGCACTCACCACTTGTCCAGGCTCGACTGGGGCAGCGTTACCTGCTGGGGCCATCTCTAGCTGCCCCCACTGTGACACAATGCCTGTGATGTCACAAGAGCCACATCACATCACAGCCAGGCCAGCCCCGCCCTTCGTCCCCAGCCCAACTCAGCAACTTCCAGTGGCCCTGGTGTAAGGCTTAAGGCTGCCTTGGAGTTAATCTTCTTCCAAGAACTTTCATTCTCCTTTCTTTTGCATTTATTCTCATCTGTTCCTCAGTGGCAGTCACATGGAAGAGCCATGTTTGAAGGGACCCTTGAGGGTGTTGGAGTGCAAGGCCTGACTCCACACTACTTGAGCTGAAGTTAAATCTCTGAGTCACGGAGGTTGGAGAAGACCTTGGAGATCTTTTGTCCAACTGCCAACCTTACACTGCCTATTCCACCAATAAACCATGTCCCCAAATGACACATCAACAGACCCTTTAAATGCCTCCAAGGGTGGGGAGTTAGCCTTTTCCCTGGGCATTCTGTTCCCAAACTCGATAAGCTTTTTGGTGAAGGAATTTTTCCTAGGATCCAATGGAAATCCCCCCTGGCACAACTTGACGCCCTTTCCTCTTGTCGCAGTGCTTGTTCCCTGGGAGAACAAGCCATTCCCTGCCTGGCTACCACTTCCTTTCTGGTTGTAAGAGAACGATTAGGTCCCCCCTGAACTTCTTTCTCCTCCTGCTATACACACCCAGTTCTCTCAAACGCTTCTCATCAGACTTGTACACCTGTCACTAAAAATCCTCCAAAACCCATGGGACAGTAAAACCCTCTAACACTGCATTTTACTGTTAGAAAGCAAGGCATTACTTTATTCACAATCCTGGCTGGGTCCGTGTCCTACAGAATCCCGACCTCTACCCAGACACCAATGCAACTGTTTTTCACCTCTTTATTAATTTTTAGGAAAGAAAGAAATGAATGTTCATTGGTCCTAAATGACATAATTCGCTTTCACTGCTGAGTGATCTCTCCTCTACTGGTTATTAATTCCTCCATGTTGATACGAATTAAGTCCATATTTTTAATCTTTTTATTCTGTTTTTGCCCCGGTACGGACTTTCCTTTACATATACCGAGTCTCCTAGAGTCTCTTCTTTATCTTCTGGTTTCTGTAAAATATCCTTGTGGTCCATAAATTCTGCATGCTCGATTTCCAACTTCAGCAACACACCTTTCTCTCCCTATCAGAGTTGCTTTATCAAAACTGAAAGTTTCAGTATTTTCCCAAACTGTGCTCCCACAATAGCAGCTCATGTCAAACGCTGCAGAAGGCAAGCGGCAAGTGATTCAATAGACTGTGTATCATTAGTTAAAGCAATTAATTAATGAGTTAATGAACCCTTAAAACATTAGAAAAGAGAGATCATTTCCAGCAGGACCACAGTGCTTGCAGGATTCCGCTTTGCCACCCTGACAGAGTTAGGACACCTCAGTGTGGTTCTGTTTTGTCCTTGGGAATTGCCCATCCCTCCAGAGGGACTGGCTCAGTAGTGCCCCCAAAATGCCCCTGGCAGCACATGGGTGTGCTCGGCTGCCTCTTTGTGCTGGAGGGGTCTGGCCTTTGCTGCCACTGCTGTCGTGGCCTGTTCCAGCCTTCTGCTCTCGACACGGGCATGTTTTGGGCCTTCAGCTCTGCCCTGCGCTCTGCGTGGGCAGCAGGCCTTGCCTTCAGCTCTGCCCTGTGCCCTCAGCACAGACCTGATGTGCAGGCCTTAGCAGGCAGCTGCAGGTCCAGGCCCAGCCCTTCCCCACATGCACACACACACTCCCAGGGACTTGGTTCCCACCCATGGCAATAAATCAGTGAGATTGGGATCCAGGATCTCACAACCCACACAAGAGAAAGGATCCCCCTGCAAAAGGAAGAGCTGCCAGAGGGGAGGAAAGAAACTCCTCCAGTCCTTTGAGGACAACTGCCATCCTTTATTCCACAGTGGGGGTGATTTGGGCAAGCCAAGTGTCTGGAAAGGGTTCTTTCTCTCTCCCCCTGCTGAGGTTGCTTTAAGAAGACGCAGAAGCAACTAGAGACAAGGGAAGATGGACGTTCTGCAGAGGGCAAGCAGCTCTCCAGCCCTTCACTTGTTGTGCCTCTGCAGGAGCAGAGGGGGATCCCTAAATCTCTGGCTCCAGTCAGAGGCCATTGGTGGCTGCGTTTCTACCCTGCACAGAGCTCCCCTTCGAAAGGATCGCTCTGCTCTCTTGAGGTGCCTGGTGCAAAATGCCCAGTCTATGAGAGGGAAGGAGAAGAGCAGAGAACAGGTCTGGGAGTGTTAAAGGCCTGGTGGGCTGGGGCTTGGAGAAACCTGGTCTACTGGAAGGTGTGCCTGCCCATGGCAGGGGGGTTGGAACCAGATGAATTTTAAGGTCCCTTCCAGCCCAAGGCATTCTGTGATTCGATGAGCAGAGGGGCCGGGTGGCAGGAGGCCTAATTTGGGATGAGAAGCCATTCAGCACTCTCAGTTTGCTTGAGGTCAATGTGACTGTTCATGAGCACAGACTCACAACTGGTGTGATTTACCAAGCCTCTGGGCCTGGTTGTGTTCCATAGAAACTTGCACGATCCAGATTCTAGAATAGCACTCTTTATTGAAGCAAGGGGAAAGGAGTTTCTGGATTGCCAGTCCTAAATGCAGTGACTACAGGGCATTAAAATGTGCTGGGACTGATGAATTGGTGCTATACTTATGTACTAATAATATTATATGAAATAAATTTCCTACAGTATATATTATCTCTATATCTAAAAATTTATAAACTTATGGATTTATATATTAAAAAAATTAAGGTCAGCTCCAACAGAGTCAAGGGATGGCAGTCTTGGCACAAGGCTGACCTAAAGGTGTCCCTTAAGGGGACAAGACTGTGAGAGATTTATTAATGCTATATTAATATCTAAAAGTGCTATTCTATCATGTTAATTATCTATGTGCTATAATAAATATCAAGAGATATATGTAATATTAGCTAAAATATATATATGAAATAAAACTTTCTAAAGTTATATTTAAAAAATTTCAGGTCAGGTCCAACACAGTTTGTGCAATGCTGACCTAGAGATGTCTGTTCAGGGGACAAGGAGAGATACAGTCTACTGACTGATCCCGAGTAAGCAGAGCTGCTCTTCCCCCTCTACCTTTTCTGCTCTTTTTTTTGGTCTTTCTTTTTCTGTCCCACATCCTTACTGCATTTATACTGTAATTTTTGGCCTCTCCAAAGTGATGGAACAATCACATGTTATAGGCACCAGAAAGAGTTCCTGGGCTCATCTACAATGGCCACAATGACCATGAGAGTGTGAGGATAAAGGAGGATGAAAGTCATCTTTTTAACCCCCCAGGTCATCACTGGAGACTGTGCTGGGCAGAGAGGGGAATGCTGATGGCAGAGTGCTGCTGCACAGGGTTTTCTCTTTGTTCGCTCTGTCCCATGCCCTCCTCTCTTTTTCCTTGTGGTATGAGGTGGTTGTCTTTGACCAGCTGTGAGCCCCCCAAGCACAACTCTCTATGTGAAGATGTCTTTCACTGGCCGTAGACGACAATTCTTTCGATCCGACCCCAAAGTTCTTGGTACTCCCTCATGGCCTGGGTGTGGGTGGTCGGATCCTGTGCCAGGCGATGGAAGAGGTTGGGTGGCTCGGCGGTTTTGACATCAGGGGGCAAGAGAATCTCTTGAGGAAATGTCTGGTTGCCCACAACAAAGTGGTCAAGGCGTTTCTCCTCCAGGGAGCCGCGCAGGTACTCCATGGAATCCCCCAGCCGCCGCAGGACTTGCCTTTTGCCCCACCGTGACACGGGTATGGTGTTCAGGAGGTGCATCACAATGGTCTTCATCATGTAAGTGGAGAAGCCTATGCCCACCAGAGCACGGGCCAAGAGCTGCAGGCACTTGAGGTGCCAGCTGTCACGTGGAGCCTGATTGGCAATGTGCCTGAAGAACTTCATCTCTGCCACGGCGTAGGTCTCAGGCCACACTGTGCTTGGGGTGAAGAGGGACTCTGTATACTGGCTGCTCACGTAGATGTCTGAATTGCCGACTTGCACCCCAAAGAGCACGTCAACTGTTAGGCTCTCTCTGCCTCTGGTCAGCTTGAATTTGCAGGAGCGACTGGAGGGCAGCAGCACTATTTGCCAACTGTGTGACTGAGGCAAAGCCGGCCAGGCCGCTCTCACCAACTGGTAGAACCAGCGGGCAGTTTTCTCCACATCCAGGTAGGAGCCAGTGCAGAGGGTGTTTAGGAAGTTGGGCTCCTCGTTCCTTCTCTGCTCTTCTTCTGGGTGATGGAGGGAGCACAGCACGTTGTCATCCTGCTGCTCCCTTGGGCAGGTGCACACCGGCTCCACGCGGATGAAGAAGTTCCTGCCGGGTATGTGGCCTGAGGTGTCCATCTCCAGATGGAAGGTGTGCCCCGGGGGAGGATTGAGAGGTACAAGGACACTGTACACCACATCCTCTTCCCGGGGACTCCAGCCTTCAAAGGCACTTCCCACTCCAATGGCTCGTTGAGGCACTGGGTATGAACTGTCTGACAAGAGGTGACCAAAGACAAATGTGAAGTTTTCCATCAGGACAGTTGTGTCTTCGCAACCTCTCTTCAGATCCTGAACAGACCACTTTATCATGTGCACTAAAACCCATCTCAAAGCATTCTCAAAAGTGAGTTCTTCTTCTTCATAGGCATCTTCATTGTCTTCTCTGCCTTCCTCTTCCTCTCGGCCATTGTTGTCTGGCTCGTGGCTCCTTCTCCGGCAGACAAACCACAGCCACAAGAGGAGGCTCAGGACTACAACCAGAGCCCAGAAGTCCCCCTGTTGCAAGGCAGTCCAGAGCAGGGCTCCCCAGGCCCTGACACTGCGCTCCAGGCTGCTCTGCTCCAGCTCCTGCAGCAGCCGAGTCATCTCTCTGTCCAGGAGCTCTGCACGCAGCTCCATGTGCAGACGGGTGTCCTCATCCAGCCCATCACCCACCATCTGTGGGTACTGGATGAGGGTTTGCAAAAGCACGAGAAAAAACATTGTAACAGCCATGGTCTGCAGGAGGAGAGAGAGAAGGGGTTGAGTGGGGCTGAAAGGGAGGGAAGGAGCGAGAGGTGAGGGGAGTACAAATGGGAGCAGCGGGGATGTGGAGCAGGAAGGAGAGGGCCCCAGGGCAGCTGGCAGGCAGCAAGGCCTGTCCCACTGCCCCAGCAGCAGCAGCACCATTTGGTGCCCCAGGTGTTCTGGTGAGGGATTGGCCCTGGGTGCAGAGGGAGAACCCAGCCCCAGGGGCAGCGTTTCGGCCCCGGCCCTCGCCCAGCGCAGCCTCACCCCTGCGCGTGTGCACTCACCACTTGTCCAGGCTCGACTGGGGCAGCGTTACCTGCTGGGGCCATCTCTAGCTGCCCCCACTGTGACACAATGCCTGTGATGTCACAAGAGCCACATCACATCACAGCCAGGCCAGCCCCGCCCTTCGTCCCCAGCCCAACTCAGCAACTTCCAGTGGCCCTGGTGTAAGGCTTAAGGCTGCCTTGGAGTTAATCTTCTTCCAAGAACTTTCATTCTCCTTTCTTTTGCATTTATTCTCATCTGTTCCTCAGTGGCAGTCACATGGAAGAGCCATGTTTGAAGGGACCCTTGAGGGTGTTGGAGTGCAAGGCCTGACTCCACACTGCTTGAGCTGAAGTTAAATCTCTGAGTCACGGAGGTTGGAGAAGACCTTGGAGATCTTTTGTCCAACTGCCAACCTTACACTGCCTATTCCACCAATAAACCATGTTCCCAAATGACACATCAACAGACCCTTTAAATGCCTCCATGGATGGTTACTTAGCCTTTTCCCTGGGCACTCTGTTCCCAAACTTGATAAGCTTTTTGGTGAAGGAATTTTTCCTAGGATCCAATGGAAATCCCCCCTGGCTCAACTTGACGCCCTTTCCTCTTGTCGCAGTGCTTGTTCCCTGGGAGAACAAGCCATCCCCCGCCTGGTTACCACTTCCTTTCTGGTTGTAAGAGAACGATTAGGTCCCCCCTGAACTTCTTTTTCCTCCTGCTAAACACACCCAGTTCTCTCAAACACTTCCCATCAGACTTGTACACCTGTCACTAAAAATCCTCCAAAACCCATGGGACAGTAAAACCCTCTAACACTGCATTTTACTGTTAGAAAGCAAGGCATTACTTTATTCACAATCCTGGCTGTGTCCGTGTCCTACAGAATCCCGACCGCTACCCAGACACCAATGCAACTGTTTTTCACCTCTTTATTAATTTTTAGGAAAGAAAGAAATGAATGTTCATCGGTCCTAAATGACATAATTCACTTTCATTGAGGATTGATCTCTCCTCTACTGGTTATTAATTCCTCCCTGTTCATGCGAATTAAGTCCATACTTTTGATCCTTTTATTCTGTTTTTGCCCCGGTACGGACTTTCCTTTACATATACCGAGTCTCCTAGAGTCTCTTCTTTATCTTCTGGTTTCTGTAAAATATCCTTGTGGTCCATAAATTCTGCATGCTCGATTTCCAACTTCAGCAACACACCTTTCTCTCCCTATCAGAGTTGCTTTATCAAAACTGAAAGTTTCAGTATTTTCCCAAGCTGTGCTCCCACAATAGCAGCTCATGTCAAACGCTGCAGAAGGCAAGCGGCAAGTGATTCAATAGACTGTGTATCATTAGTTAAAGCAATTAATTAATGAGTTAATGAACCCTTAAAACATTAGAAAAGAGAGATCATTTCCAGCAGGACCACAGTGCTTGCAGGATTCCGCTTTGCCACCCTGACAGAGTTAGGACACCTCAGTGTGGTTCTGTTTTGTCCTTGGGAATTGCCCATCCCTCCAGAGGGACTGGCTCAGTAGTGCCCCCAAAATGCCCCTGGCAGCACATGGGTGTGCTCGGCTGCCTCTTTGTGCTGGAGGGGTCTGGCCTTTGCTGCCACTGCTGTCGTGGCCTGTTCCAGCCTTCTGCTCTCGACACGGGCATGTTTTGGGCCTTCAGCTCTGCCCTGCGCTCTGCGTGGGCAGCAGGCCTTGCCTTCAGCTCTGCCCTGTGCCCTCAGCACAGACCTGATGTGCAGGCCTTAGCAGGCAGCTGCAGGTCCAGGCCCAGCCCTTCCCCACATGCACACACACACTCCCAGGGACTTGGTTCCCACCCATGGCAATAAATCAGTGAGATTGGGATCCAGGATCTCACAACCCACACAAGAGAAAGGATCCCCCTGCAAAAGGAAGAGCTGCCAGAGGGGAGGAAAGAAACTCCTCCAGTCCTTTGAGGACAACTGCCATCCTTTATTCCACAGTGGGGGTGATTTGGGCAAGCCAAGTGTCTGGAAAGGGTTCTTTCTCTCTCCCCCTGCTGAGGTTGCTTTAAGAAGACGCAGAAGCAACTAGAGACAAGGGAAGATGGACGTTCTGCAGAGGGCAAGCAGCTCTCCAGCCCTTCACTTGTTGTGCCTCTGCAGGAGCAGAGGGGGATCCCTAAATCTCTGGCTCCAGTCAGAGGCCATTGGTGGCTGCGTTTCTACCCTGCACAGAGCTCCCCTTCGAAAGGATCACTCTGCTCTCTTGAGGTGCCTGGTGCAAAATGCCCAGTCTATGAGAGGGAAGGAGAAGAGCAGAGAACAGGTCTGGGAGTGTTAAAGGCCTGGTGGGCTGGGGCTTGGAGAAACCTGGTCTACTGGAAGGTGTGCCTGCCCATGGCAGGGGGGTTGGAACCAGATGAATTTTAAGGTCCCTTCCAGCCCAAGGCATTCTGTGATTCGATGAGCAGAGGGGCCGGGTGGCAGGAGGCCTAATTTGGGATGAGAAGCCATTCAGCACTCTCAGTTTGCTTGAGGTCAATGTGACTGTTCATGAGCACAGACTCACAACTGGTGTGATTTACCAAGCCTCTGGGCCTGGTTGTGTTCCATAGAAACTTGCACGATCCAGATTCTAGAATAGCACTCTTTATTGAAGCAAGGGGAAAGGAGTTTCTGGATTGCCAGTCCTAAATGCAGTGACTACAGGGCATTAAAATGTGCTGGGACTGATGAATTGGTGCTATACTTATGTACTAATAATATTATATGAAATAAATTTCCTACAGTATATATTATCTCTATATCTAAAAATTTATAAACTTATGGATTTATATATTAAAAAAATTAAGGTCAGCTCCAACAGAGTCAAGGGATGGCAGTCTTGGCACAAGGCTGACCTAAAGGTGTCCCTTAAGGGGACAAGACTGTGAGAGATTTATTAATGCTATATTAATATCTAAAAGTGCTATTCTATCATGTTAATTATCTATGTGCTATAATAAATATCAAGAGATATATGTAATATTAGCTAAAATATATATATGAAATAAAACTTTCTAAAGTTATATTTAAAAAATTTCAGGTCAGGTCCAACACAGTTTGTGCAATGCTGACCTAGAGATGTCTGTTCAGGGGACAAGGAGAGATACAGTCTACTGACTGATCCCGAGTAAGCAGAGCTGCTCTTCCCCCTCTACCTTTTCTGCTCTTTTTTTTGGTCTTTCTTTTTCTGTCCCACATCCTTACTGCATTTATACTGTAATTTTTGGCCTCTCCAAAGTGATGGAACAATCACATGTTATAGGCACCAGAAAGAGTTCCTGGGCTCATCTACAATGGCCACAATGACCATGAGAGTGTGAGGATAAAGGAGGATGAAAGTCATCTTTTTAACCCCCCAGGTCATCACTGGAGACTGTGCTGGGCAGAGAGGGGAATGCTGATGGCAGAGTGCTGCTGCACAGGGTTTTCTCTTTGTTCGCTCTGTCCCATGCCCTCCTCTCTTTTTCCTTGTGGTATGAGGTGGTTGTCTTTGACCAGCTGTGAGCCCCCCAAGCACAACTCTCTATGTGAAGATGTCTTTCACTGGCCGTAGACGACAATTCTTTCGATCCGACCCCAAAGTTCTTGGTACTCCCTCATGGCCTGGGTGTGGGCGGTCGGATCCTGTGCCAGGCGATGGAAGAGGTTGGGTGGCTCGGCGGTTTTGACATCAGGGGGCAAGAGAATCTCTTGAGGAAATGTCTGGTTGCCCACAACAAAGTGGTCAAGGCGTTTCTCCTCCAGGGAGCCGCGCAGGTACTCCATGGAATCCCCCAGCCGCCGCAGGACTTGCCTTTTGCCCCACCGTGACACGGGTATGGTGTTCAGGAGGTGCATCACAATGGTCTTCATCATGTAAGTGGAGAAGCCTATGCCCACCAGAGCACGGGCCAAGAGCTGCAGGCACTTGAGGTGCCAGCTGTCACGTGGAGCCTGATTGGCAATGTGCCTGAAGAACTTCATCTCTGCCACGGCGTAGGTCTCAGGCCACACTGTGCTTGGGGTGAAGAGGGACTCTGTATACTGGCTGCTCACGTAGATGTCTGAATTGCCGACTTGCACCCCAAAGAGCACGTCAACTGTTAGGCTCTCTCTGCCTCTGGTCAGCTTGAATTTGCAGGAGCGACTGGAGGGCAGCAGCACTATTTGCCAACTGTGTGACTGAGGCAAAGCCGGCCAGGCCGCTCTCACCAACTGGTAGAACCAGCGGGCAGTTTTCTCCACATCCAGGTAGGAGCCAGTGCAGAGGGTGTTTAGGAAGTTGGGCTCCTCGTTCCTTCTCTGCTCTTCTTCTGGGTGATGGAGGGAGCACAGCACGTTGTCATCCTGCTGCTCCCTTGGGCAGGTGCACACCGGCTCCACGCGGATGAAGAAGTTCCTGCCGGGTATGTGGCCTGAGGTGTCCATCTCCAGATGGAAGGTGTGCCCCGGGGGAGGATTGAGAGGTACAAGGACACTGTACACCACATCCTCTTCCCGGGGACTCCAGCCTTCAAAGGCACTTCCCACTCCAATGGCTCGTTGAGGCACTGGGTATGAACTGTCTGACAAGAGGTGACCAAAGACAAATGTGAAGTTTTCCATCAGGACAGTTGTGTCTTCGCAACCTCTCTTCAGATCCTGAACAGACCACTTTATCATGTGCACTAAAACCCATCTCAAAGCATTCTCAAAAGTGAGTTCTTCTTCTTCATAGGCATCTTCATTGTCTTCTCTGCCTTCCTCTTCCTCTCGGCCATTGTTGTCTGGCTCGTGGCTCCTTCTCCGGCAGACAAACCACAGCCACAAGAGGAGGCTCAGGACTACAACCAGAGCCCAGAAGTCCCCCTGTTGCAAGGCAGTCCAGAGCAGGGCTCCCCAGGCCCTGACACTGCGCTCCAGGCTGCTCTGCTCCAGCTCCTGCAGCAGCCGAGTCATCTCTCTGTCCAGGAGCTCTGCACGCAGCTCCATGTGCAGACGGGTGTCCTCATCCAGCCCATCACCCACCATCTGTGGGTACTGGATGAGGGTTTGCAAAAGCACGAGAAAAAACATTGTAACAGCCATGGTCTGCAGGAGGAGAGAGAGAAGGGGTTGAGTGGGGCTGAAAGGGAGGGAAGGAGCGAGAGGTGAGGGGAGTACAAATGGGAGCAGCGGGGATGTGGAGCAGGAAGGAGAGGGCCCCAGGGCAGCTGGCAGGCAGCAAGGCCTGTCCCACTGCCCCAGCAGCAGCAGCACCATTTGGTGCCCCAGGTGTTCTGGTGAGGGATTGGCCCTGGGTGCAGAGGGAGAACCCAGCCCCAGGGGCAGCGTTTCGGCCCCGGCCCTCGCCCAGCGCAGCCTCACCCCTGCGCGTGTGCACTCACCACTTGTCCAGGCTCGACTGGGGCAGCGTTACCTGCTGGGGCCATCTCTAGCTGCCCCCACTGTGACACAATGCCTGTGATGTCACAAGAGCCACATCACATCACAGCCAGGCCAGCCCCGCCCTTCGTCCCCAGCCCAACTCAGCAACTTCCAGTGGCCCTGGTGTAAGGCTTAAGGCTGCCTTGGAGTTAATCTTCTTCCAAGAACTTTCATTCTCCTTTCTTTTGCATTTATTCTCATCTGTTCCTCAGTGGCAGTCACATGGAAGAGCCATGTTTGAAGGGACCCTTGAGGGTGTTGGAGTGCAAGGCCTGACTCCACACTGCTTGAGCTGAAGTTAAATCTCTGAGTCACGGAGGTTGGAGAAGACCTTGGAGATCTTTTGTCCAACTGCCAACCTTACACTGCCTATTCCACCAATAAACCAT